>NC_090445.1:745174160-746424160 GCF_031143425.1 Pleurodeles waltl | reverse complement strand
ATACTTGAAAGAACACCATTTGTGTTTTGAAAAACTGATAAAAGATGATGTTTGACAGGAAAATCATTGAAAACCCAAAACATTTTAAGCTGCTCTTTTAATGATAGTTCATACTGAGTTGTGGAGATTTATAGATTTTAGTATTTTCTTTCCCAGTGTGCATTTGCTGCTGTAGCTGTTATTTAATTTAATGGAAGCAGTTTATTCTGCTAAAGCCTTTTTGACATTGAAGTTAATAACCCCATTCTGTGCATTTTGATGTTGGTGTTCTACTACATTATGAATTATAAATATCACCCAGCCAAAATATTGTATCCAGACTATCAATATCATGAACGTAAGCATAGTTTTATTTACAGTCTCAACTCCACGTCTATTTATGTTGAATGTGTGTGTATACATATATATATATATATCTCCTACTGGAATGTCCCAGGAGGTAGTTAGAGTTAGGGACCATGTTTCCATAGAGAAAGCTATTTTTGACTTGCCTATATCTTTGGCACGGGTTAAAGGTTGAAAATCGTCCTCTTTAATAATGGGGACATGTTCTCCCTATCATGTTATCTAAGCCCCTATTAAGAAGAATCCCTAAATATGACAAAACAGATTCCATTCATTTTAGGGGTGAGTTGCCCAATGATGCTCGAGTGGTCAGCCTCGTAAGTAGGAGGGCCTCACATTTCCACCAATGCAATGCATACCCTGAAAAGACAGAGCATTCCGAGATCACCATAATTAGCATGAGTATGGGCTGTTACGAATTAGATAAGGTCACTAAAATGTTGTCATTATATCTTATGTTACCCTGCTGGTGTAGCTGTTTATTTTCCAGTGTTGCCATACACAAATGGCTAGTGGGCCCGGGGCCAAAAGAAACAACAGAGAGGGGTGAGGGGGCAGCCCTGCCATGTGGCCCATGCCACCCTGAAGGAGGAGGACACGAGTCCTCCATAGTTGATTAATGTATTTGGTATTGTATAGAGACAAGTATTGTTTCACACAAAGTCTACTACAACTGCGATTTTTCTCATGATGTAAAATATACATTGCCACTCAATCCCAGTCAAAACCTTTCTCTGTATCAAGGGACACAGCCAGTTTCTCGTCTTTATCATATTTTACTATACAAAAAATATGACAGGAATCCCTCAAGTGCATGGTCAATGATGATTGAGGCCCATATTCACCCTAATATTGGTGTATTAAAGAATGTGTAACAATGATTCACCTAGGTAAATCAGGACTTTGCCAGGATTTTCATGTCCACATTGAAGAGGAAACTGGCTCTATAACCGGTGTCTTTGCCCGATTCAGGAATTATGAAAATCTTAGCCCTATTTTATTCAGGGGGAAGTCTCCAAATTCATCCTGTTCTTTGAACATTTTATGCAAGAGGGGTATATGACTAGTAGTTTGGCCTATTTATAAAATTCTATGGCAAAACCTTCGTCCCTGAGAGCTTTTCCTGCCTCCATTTCGTCTTTGGCCTAGCTATAGTTCCACTTTTTTGATACTGCCTTCTAAGTCCGGACTTTGATTACTTTTTAGTTGCAGGATGGGAAGGATAGAAAGGAGGTTCTCTTCTTCCCCATGAGAGGAGGGATATTCTCTATGGTATAAATGATTGTAAAAGGTCGCAAAGGCAAATCTAATGCTATGCGGGTTAGTGAGCATTTGGCACCGATTGTCCATAACTGCAGGGATCGCATGTTTCATTTCTTTATGACGCAATAATAAATTTAGTAACCTACCCACCTTCTCCGCCCTTTTTTCACAAGTTTTCTGTTTGCGATACAGTAGAGTGTGTTCCTCTTTTATGAAGTGTTTGCTTTTGAGTTTGTAATTTACACTGTGCTCTCGACCTAGTGTGTATTGCTGGTGTCGTGTGTTGAATTCTATTGTGTTGTGTTGACAGGCGTTTAATGTCAGTCTCTAATGTCAGGTGTATAGTTTCAGTGTTTTCTTTATTGCTGCAGCATCTCTTATAAGTCCCCCACTCAAGAAAGCTTTCCTATCTGCCCATAACATTCTAATTGAAGGTCTGGACCCGTCACTCTCCTCAACCTAAGTCTTTAAAAAGGAACTGAGGTGTCGAAATCCCATATAGATTACTTACTATTTTTAGTGGCCTCCTTCGAAGAACATCTAGCACCGCCAGCATCCCTAATACCATTTCAGATCATGACATGCTCAGTTTTAGTAGAGAAGTTGGCATGCTGATGCCTCCTTCAGGCAGTTGGCACATGAATATGCTACAATATAGAATGCCAACTAAATATGTATCATTTGTGCTTCACTGCTGTTTCACCATCGCTCATTAATAAAATATGCGTTACATAATCATGAGATGCAAACGCTTGGAACGCGCATATAGCATTTTCATCGTAAATGTGGAGACAAATCAATAACGCTATAAAGAGCTCTCTATGCAGCCACCAGCAGGATGCCAGCTTCAGCCATTTCCACACAAGCCTGGTCCATTCCTACCCGCACTGTGCTAGGAAGCTCTTTTATATACACATGTTAAAATGGTGCTGTAGAGCAAAGAATCAGCGCCCTGTAATCCAGGCTCTTATCTTGGCAAATCCCCTACAATTGGGTCACTGTGACGCTGGGCCGGACACTCAATGGCCACCCAAGTCGTTCAGCATACTACTGTCCTGGCTGTGTCCTGAAGTTAAATTACAATTTACTCTACATGTGAATGTGCATGAAAAATCATTTTTATGAGGTTTTATAATTTAAATGTGGCCTGTGCAGTGACGTTTGGGGTTGTAGTTTTGTCTTTTTGATTTTGGGCTTGGGAGTACAATTCCCATCATGAAAAGTACAGTTAGCTATTATGCTATGAAGAAGTTGCTTCTGATGCTATGGGGCTACTTTGGCAGCCATGAACACTTCATTAATGTCCATCAATCTCCTATAAAATTCGGAATATATATCAATCCATGCACATATTTGTTTTACAGCTATAATGTGTTTATTTGATTTTGTTGCTCTTATCCGCATTTGCTACTGGGATGTTAAAATATACTGTTGATATCTTGCACATATAGGAAGACCAGAGAGTAACAATCCTACCATATTAACTACAACATTTAATGCTGATTGCATGTATCTTTCAGGGTCAAACACCTGGCTGGTCCCAGAAACGAAGGGCGCGATTGTGCAAGGCGGATACGGGCATAGTAGCATCTACGACATAACCACAAAATCTGTCTATGTCCACGGTGGATACAAAGCCTTCCCAGGGAACAAATATGGGCTAGTAGATGATCTATACCGATACAAAGTCAACACAAGGACATGGTGAGTTGCTCCAATAAAGAATTGTTTTGTTCCTTATATTTCGCTCAAAATTGTAATTAGGCTCACATGGCTCTGTCTGATTGAACACCTGCCACTTGAACGTTTCTCAATATTTTTTATGTCAGACGTGTAGACCATTAGCTCAAAAAATTAGTGTCCTTTAAATTCCCAGAGCCCCTCAATTTCTTATTTAATGATTTTGAGGAGTTTGACTGATGACAAGCAATCTGACTTCAAGTGCTGACAACACCCACATACCAGATTTTCTGCATCCTCTTTTCTGTGCTGTTATTTCTATGCATACCTAATTATTTCATTTCTCTCATGTTTCGATTGGACATTTTAGATCGGTCCTCGTGTTTTTTTGTACACAACTGAGAACTTTTTTTGGGTCCCCAGGAGAAAGTTAGTCTACTCCTTCAATAATCAGTTAAAAAACAAGCCAAGCTGTGGTTGGTAGACACCAGGGCATTGGCCGAGGCAGTGGACTTAAGATCAACCCATCCAGCGAGCCAATGGAAGGGTTGCTGATAGATTCATGTCACTGAACATGTAGTGGTCTATTCACGTGCCTTCATGTAAAAGCATTTCAATTATCTGAATTAATTCAATTGAACCAGTTGGATTTGGGTGCTGGATTGTCATTACTAGAGAACAATCATAGATGACTCAAGTTAACTAAATTAAACAATCTAGTATTTAGAGAGTAAAATCCGACTTCATTTATAAATCCTGAGCTTACATCTCATAGAGAAATACATTCAATTAAGTTAGAAGCACCAGAATTACAGCAATCGGTTAAGCAGGCCAGATTGTATACATTTTTAAAGGCAAATTTAAACTTTTTGATTAGTAGTGTTTAGAAAATCTCCAACACTCTCCATCTCACTTTATTTATTTTGTGAAGGGACCACACTGGGTCTCTCAATTTTCCCTTTCTAAAGGTTCCCTGCTTTGTCTTGTTTGTCGCAGTATCACCCTTGAGGGAGGAATATTTTTACCACCTTCCTTTGTTCATTTCAATTAATCAATGTAAGTGTCTGAATGAAGTGTGTTTGGCAGCTTCTTGTATGCGTGGCATGTAGGTAGCACCATGTTGTGAGCTGGGAATAACCCAGATTGATTTCTGTAAACTATTGTTTTTTTGCCCATGAGCAGTGATTTTCACAGTGGTACACCTGCTAAAGGGGGACAAGTGCACCTTTTTCATTTCTACTAATTTTCAATGTATTGTCGCTTAAAAGAATAAACATTAATGTGTTAGCTACTTACCTAGAAACTTAACCATTGTTGTGAAGAGCAATGAATAAAACATTACATTGAATAAGAATGTAATTGAATGTAAAACCTCTTGCTCACTTATAGGTAATCGTGGTTTCAAGCAGTAAGGCTTAAACAAAGAACTAGTGTAAAGCATTTAAAAGCACCAAGCAACAGAATAAGAACGTCACACAATATGAAGTAACTCCAACACCAATTTATGAAAAAAAATAGATTTTTCCATATTTTCAGATACCAAGATAATCAAGATCTACCTGAGGGTTCCAGAGATATATATTGTTAAAGAAAACATAAATCTCAGCTTTTTAGTCCAAATTGTAATCAAGCATTGGTAACCATAAAGTTTGGAAACTTTTGAAAAGCTTGGTAGTTTTTTGTTTGGCTACTCTGGCCTAGACTGAGTGACCACTTCCAACACGGAGAAGGTCAGGGATGCCAATAAAGAAGATTTGGACAGTTACCTCTCAAGTCCAGTTCCACTTGATATTAAAATCGCCGTTCATTGGAGTGGATTAAGGATGCTGAGGATGCTGAAAAGGGCTTTGGATGCTGTGTGGGTGAGGGGGGTCTCCTTGTGGTTATTCCTCAGTCCACCAGTAAGGCGGGGTGACTTTGGCCAGAGGGGTCGGTGTCCCTCAAAGTCCAGCCGCTGGTGGGCTACCAAACTCTGGACACAGCGGGACCATTGGTTTTCTTTGGTGAGGGCTGTTGACCATCTTTGGCGGCCGATTGAGGCTCTGGTGACTCACCCGGGACTGGCAGGTACGAGTACAAATTATGAGTCAATAGGGAAGGATTTCATGCCTGCATGTCTGCAGTCAGCTGCAGTTGCTTGCAGGTAGCTACGGACTAGCCGAGACAGACTACTACAGCTTTTGTGGCACTGGTGCTGGATCAGGAAGTCAGCCGTTTGACCCTTGGAGTCAATACTTTGGCCTGGGGCTTGGGAGTGACATTTCCACAAGCCAGGCACCACAGGCACAGTCCTCTCTTTGTTAGCCCAAGGAGCAGAAGGTATAGTCCAGGAGTTTCTGCAGCCTTTCTTGCCAAGTCTAGGGGGTCAGTACAGCAGTCCTCCTTCAGTGCTCTCTCCAGTCAAGATGTGATCTGGGGTTCAGGGTGCCAGGGGTGCCATGTTTATGCCCAGAAAGTGCCCTGGGTGGATGATGCAGTCACTAGCCAATAGGCTACCAGTATCCCTCCCACCGTGTGAAGACTTCCAGTTATGTGCGACATCTATCAATCCCTGAGTGCACTATTCTGCCCACTCTCAAGATTTCTGAAAACATCCTTGGTCGTAGGTAACTTGGTATCCCACCCTAGAGGAGTCTACATACCCACACAAAAAACAGCTTGGCTACTGGTTCCCCTAGCTCAGGTTTCTGCAATGTCAGTCCTGGAGAGCCGGGTCCATGCCAGATTTTTAGCATATCCACGTTTAGAAAAATGTAGATTTCTGAAACATCTTTTTTCTAAATGTGGATATGCTAAAAATCTGGTATGGACCCGGCTCTCCAGGACTGACTTTGCAGAACCCTGCCCTAGCTATTCCGCCACCAGCCTGTCTACCTGAACAAAGGGGCAGGCCTTCCCAAGTGTGATTTCCATTTGCTCACCAAAGGCAGCTTCTCTGTTGAAGCTTGCCATTGGGCCATTGTCCTGTGTGGCTTCCTGCAAGGAGCAGGAAACACATCCCTCTGTGGCTGGCCTCTATCGTTCCTGAGACTGAGAGTCGTTCTTACGACTCCCCAGGAGGGCAGAATGCTGTCTGTTGGCCAGCAACCGTGAAAGGCCACCTTTTAAACTGGGCAACAGAATGGCAACTTTCTAAAAGGTGCCTTTTCTTAAAAGGGACATTAAATTCAACTTGAGCTTGAAGTCAGGTTTAATGCCACAATTAAATTAATATCTGAAAGTACCCATTGTAGTAGTCCCACTCAGAAGTTAGCAGGACTGAGATGTCGGCCTGTAACTCTGTACTAGCCAAAAAGGCTTCTAGCTTTTCCACAGTAAAACAACAATTTGGAAGTTTTACTGTTAAGACATATTGAAGTGCATGTCCCACATAATAATATACTGCTCCCTGCCTTAGGGCTGAATAGGCCTTCCAGAGGGGGAGTCTTATATATATATTGGGGAGGGTAGTGGAGGCTTTGCCTTTGGTTTAAATGACAAACTCGAAGTAGCAGTTTAAAACTGCTCTTCCAGGCTGCAGTGGCAGGGTGGAAGCCATTCTGTACTTTATCATACGCATAGTGGCAGAATACATGCTGCAGCCCTAGGTGGCATTTTAAGTATAAACCGATAAAACCCAAAAAACACCCCCACCACTGGTCATAACGGCTAAGGTTCTGCTGATAGCTAACTAGTTTCCTATACACCATGATGTAAATCATGCATGACATAAAAATCTGCATGGAGGTGTTTGCATAATTCTTCTTGGACAAGGTTAATCAGATCCATGCCAAAATACAAAGAGAGCACTCGTTAATTCTCCTCTCGCCTTGTGGATAGGTTTTGGACAACTCAACCTAGTTTGTGTCAGCAGCCTTGAAAAGAGGTGTGGGGGGAATATCAAATACATACATAAAACTTTTTTTTTCTCAAGCATCTCCTGTTCCCATTGGAAAAGAAAACCCTCCCCCATAACCTGGATGCCTCAGTTTTGGATATTTGAACTGTCCCTCTGGACCGGACTGTTATTTACACCTGTACTCCTCCCCTCTTTCTTGTTTCAGTTCACTAGTTAGTATAAGAAGGGCTAAGACTGCAGGGAACAGTCCAACCAAGCCAATAAAATGTACACTTAGGTTTCGTTGCAAGATTATGACCTACTTCCTGTGCAGTGACTGGGCTTCAGGGATTTTAATACTGATATAGGAAAACTGTCAGACTGGAGAAACATCCCGTGAGATTTTGATCAAAGAACCAGAAACACAATTTAACATTGTTACTGTTGAGAGTTGCAAATAACCTATTAGTTACTCAGGGTTAGGGAAGCTGCTAGTCCTACCTCCTACAAGTGTAGGAGGCCTTCTTGTGTACCATGCCTTCTCCTGCAGCATGTATGTTGGAGGCAGGGTCGAACTGTCCTATAGGGCAATCAGGCACAGCCCGACAGGCTCTTATGACAGGTCAATATGTGGGCTGTATTTTTGGCATTTTTATGGTCCCGTTCTATGGTCGACTGGGCCGTTTCTTTCCCCCAACATTAAATCAAACCTTACCTGCAGTAAGCTCAAATCCATGCAGATATCCATTTCATGCAAAACAAGTATACAGGGTGTCTTTAGAAGTTCATAACTTCCCCGTTTACAAGTGTGGGGCACTTTTTTAGCTCTCTAATTCACTAATGGCAGCCATTTTTAATTTGTGCCTGGGACTATTTTCCGTCACAGTCCAACTATGGGTGGAAGTGCTGCTGGAGTCGAGCACAATTCAAGGGCCTTATGCACTAACAATGGTGGCAATGCCTGGCCAGGTTTTACATTTTTGTATGTATGGTCCTCCTCAAAGTTTCTGATTAGAATCCAAATGTGTCTTCTATTAGTCCTTGAAAAGACACTGCTTCATAGTTTAAGTGTCCACTTTGCTCCAAACCTGCCCTTAGGTCGCATAGCAGCCCCTTGTTTACCTTCAGTCTTCACTTTTGTCATGACTGTGCTATTTTGTACTCATTTCACAGCAAGGAGCTGAACTCCTAGGGTCTTTCTGTGTCTAAGCAGAGCATCGCAGCGACAGTCTTTCTGACCACCCAAGAGTGAGGAAGGAATGTGGGGGAATCAATAGAAAGCTACCGCTGCCCTCGGTTTTCTTTAGCAAGAGAAAGATAGTCTTCTGATGGTTTTCCACCTTCATCTGCACAAAAGATCAACTTTATTTCTGTCCTTCGAGGGTACTGACATTCGGAGACTCTTTCAAGTGATGTTCTTAGAGCATCTTGTCAGTCTTTGGTTCATGTTTTTGCATGGACTGCAGCCTCATTCTTTCTGCTTTGAAGAGCGTGGTTTTGGACGTCAAAGTCTTGAATGTTGGTGAATGATGAACTATCCTACTTTAGGAAACCCAGTTATATTAACCAGCACTAGCCCATACTTAAAACCCTCAGCATACTAACTAAGACTAACGTTATGTCCTTTGTAACCGAAAATATATACCAACTGTAGATCGAGAGTACATTGTGATGTGGCTGTCAGTGCTATGGGGCTGTCTCTCATTTACACCACAGCAAGGCCATTCAAGCATTTGACAGCACTTACCTGTCCTTTGACAGCACTTATCTCCTCCGACCTGACTTACCGACTAGAAGTTTGCTAGGCATATGGACATATATATATATATATATGTAGCTCTGAACCTAGACACGCTGCTCCCACAGGATAAAAGTCCCCACTGCCCATCCCTCATGAGCGACGCCCGCAGGACCAGATCGGAAACTAATATCTTCAAAAAATTTCCAACCACCCCTTTTCCTTAAAAGGTACTTCTAGATTGGGGCAGTAGGGACATAGCTATTTCATGAAAGCCAATTCCTCGCTGTAAACAGCACCCTAGCCTGCAGCCCACCGGGAAAATGCCACAATGGCCTCAAGGCTCTCTCCAACACTGGGAGCCAATTTTTAAGTATAAAATGATTACATCTTTTTTTTTTTTATCAACACCCACAACTGGTCATTAAAAGCTAATGTTCCGCTGGTAACTAAGTTGTTTCCTATACACCACGAATAAATCGTGCATGGCATAAAATCCGCATAGAGGAGTTTTCAGATTGCACAAAAAATAGCATTCTGCACACAAAAGCACGTTTTAGGGAATTAGTTCGAGGATACGTTCTGTGAGGAAAATGCTGATCTGGAGTTGGTGTATTCGGGCTGTAAATCACATGAACCACCACCACACGAAGAAATGCCGTGACCACCCTTCCACTCGTGATATGAAGAGAAGCTATTCACCCAAGGCCTTCACTGACGCCATTAAGACCGACAAGTGTGTCCCTGGCGGGGACGGTCTAACAGCAAAATAGTCCAAAAGTTTACCACGGTTTAAGATTTCTGTCACCTTCAACATTCGGCATGGGTTATGACACACAGGTTTTCAAGTAAGGAGCGTTATCTAGTCGTTTAGAAAGTACAATTGGAATTAATTCCCTGCCATAGAGGTGTGCGACTGCCCTCCTCTAGAGGGCGCAGTACCTTACGAAGCCTGGGATGGAGTTCAGTGCTAACGCTGGCCTTTTACACTTTTTTTTACTTGATTTTTACCTAAGAGCTAACGCTACATTAACATCCACCTCTACATTTCTTCCATCCGGTTTAGTGTTTGCCTGCAGCCCTTCTCGCGCCGCTTAAAATGTACGAGTCTGCCTCGGGGCTAGCTTGTTGGAAATGGTAAGTAATGTACGAGTTTATGTGTCTGCACTGTAGATATTTTAAATGCCACTGGTTTATGGTAATGATGGGTTATTACTTCATAGTTTTTTTCCATCCCACCCTCTTCTGGCCCTTCGTTCCTCTTCAGCTTTTTTTTTATATATCACTAAAGCCTGGAGGTAGCCTGTCTTAACATCCCAGTTTTGAGAGTTAAGGGAGTGAGGCACAGGGGGGCCGCACTGTTTGGTCCACGGGGAAGCCTGGGTGGCGGTTCTGGTCTCCTGGTACCCCAGGTCCCCTCTTTGTCCCGGTCTATGGGGCTGCTCACTCTTTCGTTTCCTTGTTCCTCTTGTGCGTGTCCCTGTCGCGGCCCAGACATCGTGTTTATTCCACTGGGCATTTTCCCGGTAGGTTGAGAGTAGGCGCTTTAGACGAGAGAGTGTAAAAAGGGAGAGGAATGAGTAAAGAAGAGAGGAAATAAGAGAGGATGATGAGCGTGAAGCTACTTTAAATATTATGGCCAGGGCTTCTTTTTGTTCCCAGCCTGGCCCCGCCGGTCTCCCTCTCGCCTTCACACTTGGTTTCCCAGGAGCTAGTCTCGATCCTCCGCCATTGCAGGTTCACTTCACCGCTGGAGTAGAGACGGAACGCGGACTGTGGTTGCTGCAGCTACTCGTGAACGAGAATTACCGCTACTGTGTGTAAACACACTGGGACCCAGCAGGCGGCGCCAACACACTCAGTGCCCTCATCTTCTGTCGTGGCACATGCGTGGTGGTTGGTCATAGCAGCCTTGATGTTTCCCATGTCTTCTGTCTGTGGATGGAACTTAAGTCTGAGTGTTATGATGTGGATTGTATTTTCATTATGGAGAGAAAGTTAGTGTTAGCTACGAGCGTGCAGCTGGGGAATCTTTGAGTTATCATTGGTTATAATGTACATGTTGAGTTGTATGGTGGTTGATAAGATAAGCACATCAAGTTTGAGTGCTTCAATAGGTTAGCTCCTGAAGGAGCATTGCAGAAGTAGTATTTCTGCAAAGTCGGTACTGTGAAGAGCAGGTGTGACGGGTACATTGTAAAGCAATGCTACACCTACACCACTCTGCAGATGAAGATGTGCACTCACAGGACATTTGAGCCAACCATGCTTCTTGCAAACTAGACATGGTAGAAAGACTGCCCTTTGCAAAGGTGAGGATGGACTTTCTACCATGACACTTCTGTCAAGGAATAGAGCTTGCCAATGCAGTTTCTTTTTTCAGGTTCTTTGGTTCTGTCTGTGCCTAGAAGCACTCTGTGTTTACTTTGCCGCCACACATAATATATTGCTCTTTGCAGCCACGTGTAGTGCTTTGCAAATCATCTCAAATAAGTGAAATAGCAATGAGTAAGTGACAATAGTAGTAAGTAAAGTCTTGTGATGTGACTACCTAGTCCTGAAAGAATCGTGACAAGTCTGTCCTAATGTCGATGGCCAAAGTTGACGAACAAGCGAACTTATGAGCATTGCAGCACGCAATGCATAGGAATATTAATTTGACAGAAGATTTGCCTTTTAGGCATACACTCAGTGTTGCCTTTATTCACTCTGATCCTCTTCAATACATTTAGCTAATGAAAGTCTCGGCCGGTATTTGGCAGTCTCCGAATTACAGCATTTCCCCATCTGCCATGCCAGAAAGCAGAGTTAGGGGGCAGGCAATGTCATCCTCTTTCTTCTCCAGCCCATCACGATTCTGCCTGGAGCCCCGCTCGCTGCCAAGATAACTGCAGGCAGCTTTTATCTCTGGCAGTCACAGCCATGCAGCATCTTTTCCTATCAAAGCATTTCTTTCATGAGGAGGGCTTTCTGTCCAGAGGTGCAGTGAAAGGGATATGAGAGTGCCACTGCTTTTCAAAGGTTTACATCAAGTGGGGAATGTTCGACTTGAAGGTCACCCCGAAGGATGGGCTTCTGTCCTGGAGCTTCACATCTCTTCCCCTGATGCTCACGGGGCTCATGATGCTCTCACGAGGATGCTAGTAGAAGAACCGTGTCTACTTTGGTTGCACGGGCAAGGACACAATGAGTTTCTTCACTGCAGTACATGCTACGGCAGATAATCTGATGAGGTATGACATTGATTTTACGTCTGCAAGAACCATTACACACTTCAGAATAGGACCATTTTACGCTACAGAACAATGATGCTCACCACCTGAAATGGGCTATGGAGCATGTGCAGCTTATCGACACAGCTGAATATAATACATTGTTGCTTGAGGGCTGGAAATTAGGTGCAACTTCCTACGGTGCATTGTGAAGAATAGGAATTTCTAGCAATAACTTCCTTAAAACGATACGACATGCGGTGTCCACCGGTCACGGTGCAGGGAGCGACTCGTTGACAGCGTCCAGCAGGGTCGGTGAGACCAGGGCTGCGGTGTGAAGCGGGGCGGTGCGACGTGCGGTGTCCACAGGTCACGGTGCAGGCAGTGGCATCGTCGTTGCTGAAGCACTGTCGTCGGTAGGCCAAAGCCAGTGGTGCGGGACGGGACGGTGCTTTGTGACCCTCACGAGCGGTGTCCACAGGCCACTGTGCAGGCAGGATGCCTGGTGATGACACAGGAGTCAATGGTGCTGCCGTCGCTGGACCGGGGCTGCAGTGCGGGATGGGACGGTGCTTCGTGTACCTCTCGAGCGGTGTCCGCGGTGCAGGCAGCGTGCCGGTGTCAGCAGGAGCAGCGTCATCGGGGATGCCCAGGCTGCGGTGTGAGCAGGCGATGCTGGAGTGCGGGGCCCACAGGTCACGGTGCGAGCAGCGGCTCTGTGAAGTTGTCCGATGACGGCATCGGGGAGACCAGGGTCGCGGTGCAAAGTAGGGCAATGCAACTCCGTGTGGCGTTGGCAGGTCATGGTGCAGGCCAGCGGCGTCGTTGGCGGCATCACAGTGGTTTCTCCTCTTGAACAGCACAAAACACACAGTTCCCAGTGCTGCAGGTCGAGGAAACTGAAGTTGTTGGTGTCACTGAGACTTCCAACAGAAGGCAAGCTCTACTCCAAGCCCTTGGAGAATATTCTCAAGCAGGACACACAGCAAAGTTCACCCTTTGCACTCTTTTCAGGCAGAAGCTGCAACTGCAGGCCAGTCCAGCAAAGCAACACAGCAAAGGGAAAGTACTCCTCCTTCAGCTCTTCAGCTCTTCTCCTGGGCAGATGTTCCTTTTGATTGCAGAAATATTCTAAGTCTGGGGTTTTGGGTCTTCTTATACCCAGTTCTGCCTTTGAAGTTGACAAAGTAAAGTCTCAAGAGTTTGCAAGATCCTTCCTTGTCCAGGCCAGGCTCCAGACACTCACCAGGGGCTCGGACACGGCATTGTGTGAGGGCAGGCACAGTCCTTTTAGGTGTGAGTGACTACTCCTCCCCTCCAGCACAGATGGCTAATCAAGATATGCAGGCTACACCCCAGCCCCCTTTGTGTCACTGTCTAGAGGAGAGGTGTGAATAGCCCAACTGTCAAACTGACCCACACAGGGAATCCACAAACAGTCAGAGTCACAGAATGGATTAAGCAAAAAAAAATGCCTACTTTCTAAAAGTGTCATTTTCAAACAATCTAAAAACCAACTTAACTAAAAGATGGATTTTTAAATTGTGAGCTCAGAGACCCTAAACTCCAGATTTTTATCTGCTCTCAAAGAGAATCTGTGCTTTAAGGATATTTAAAGGCAGCCCCCATGTTAACATATGAGAGGGATAGGCCTTGCACAGTGAAAAACAAATTTGGCCGTATTTCACTGTTAGGACATATAACACACACTGGTATATGTCCTACCTTAAACATACACTGCACCCTGTCCATGGGGCTACCTAGGGCCTAACTTAGGGGTGACTTACAGTAGTAAAAGGGAAGGTTGAGGCCCGGCAAGTGGGTACACTTGCCAAGTCGAATTGGCAGTTTAAAAATGCACACAAAGACACTGCAATGGCAGGTCTGTGTCATGTTCACAGGGCTACTAATGTGTGTGGCACAACCAGTGCTGCAGGCCCACTAGTAGCATTTGATTTACAGGCCCTGAGCACCTCTAATGCACTTTACTAATAAATCAAATATGCCAATCATGGATAAACCAATCAACAGTACAATTTCTATAGGAAACACTTGCACTTTAGCACTGATTAGCAGTGTTAAAGTGCGCAGAGACAATAAACCAGCAAAAACAGACCTAAAAAAATAGGAGAAAGAAGGCAAAAAGTTTGGGGATAACCCTTCAAAAAGGGCCCTTTCCAACACTCATCCACCAAGTTTTTAAAGTACATCCTTGACATAAATGAGAAGCCCACATACAGTTCTCTACCTGCACACCATTCTTTCCACACCATTAATTCGGCAGGCATGCATGTGAAAGCCAATCTTTGTGCCTGTGTCTGCCTCACAATGAGGGATTTCACAAGACATGCACATGAGTTTATTGAGGAAGTCTCAGACAGTCAGTATACTTCAAGGATTCCTGACATCTGTTCATGACAACTTCTCAGATGTAAACCAAAATTAAATGTAAGGACACTATGGAGTTAATTTACATCACATTTCCTTCCAGAACCCTTGTATCAGGGTTGGAATTTGTGTCAAAGCAGGGTTTCAATTACTAGGGTGTGAGTGGAATTTGTGGTTGTTGGACTGAAAAGCCTATCACTGCAAGGTAGTATGCTGGCAAGGACACACTCATTCGGAGCCTCTCAGCTCCTGCTGGTTGGTATCCACACGTTTTAAGTGTGTGAAAAAAATGCTTCGGATCCTAGCTAGGCCTATGCTTCAAAGCGTTTTTTTAAGGTCGTGTGGAGAAGCCCTGTTGGATTTCTAAATCTAAGGGTTTGGAACCTTTCTATTTAATCTTATATTTAATTAGGTCTTAAAAACCATGATTGTGGATTCTGAGCTATTAAGGCATATTTGAAAATAGGAGTATAGCTTTATTAATGCTTTTCGCAGTATGTCTCAACGTATTTAATAGCCTTCCTATTGGGGTCGGCCATGTATACACTGAATTATTTTATAACTGGCAGTAGCTGTTTTTACACAAAATTCTGTTCCAGGTACCGCGACAGGCGTTTACCTTATGTTACTGTGGAAGTGGTGGCCTTGCCAGCCTCGCCGGACCCCTTCAGCGCAGAAGCTTGAACTGTTTCAGCTTAAAAAGTTTCTTCTAGAATTCATTTTACTGTCTGCGTCATTTTTAACTGGAAAAGTCATTATTCACTTCCTGTACTAAGCACTTCCTTTCCCGGTCCTCTGTCACCTTCCCCTAAAACGCTCCCACCACCTCGGCTCTCACCCGGCTCCAGGCTCGGGTAGTGGCTAGCCCGAGGCTTAATATGTTCACCAGGCACCAGAACCCCTTTTTTTGGGTCCTCTGACTTCAGCTTCATTCTCAGGCGTTGACTCAGAATCAGACAGAGAAAGACAGAAACCAGAGGAAGAGAAAGATGGGTAAACGTAGGCAAGGCGTCAAGGCAAACATGGAAAACAGACTTGCTCTGTAGGAATGGAAAAGAACCTGCACCCAAGTGGCATCAAGAAAAGTAAAGTGTAGGGTTGTGGAGGAAAGGGACCCTAGGTAGAATCAAAAGTAGGCAGCCTGGGGATTGGGGGAAGCCAGCATTCGGCAGGGGGGCTCATAATAAAAATATCGTGCCCCCGGACTTGCTTGTTTAAGCCCTGGCTAGCCCTCGTTCACGCTGATTCATCACTTTATGTATTGCTCTGCTCACAGCACCTGACGCTGTTGAGTGTTATATCTTCATCGTCAACCAGTCAGCGTCAAAGCAAAGATTTTATCTTTCTGCTGTTATTGCACAAATATTTTTATAACACTTTTCTCCTCCTCGACCAAATTTGGTATCGTCGGCTGAGGCTATGTGAGCATCCTACAGAAGTGACGTAAGCACCCATCAGATGTTTGGCGTATCTCAAGCGCTTCTTGATTTGTAGGGCAGTTGTTAACTAAATATTGAGACAGGGAGCGGAGGGAACTGTAGGGTAGGGGAGGGTGCCCCGTGTCCCGCACTTGCCCTGAAAAATGCTTGGACTAGGAGCTCACACCCTGACCGTTTACCATAACAAGGTATTGCCAGCACATTGCCAGCTGCAACAGCGAACGGGAAAGAAGTACTCTGAATTAGCACGTGCCACCCAGACTCTGCACGTGGCACTCGGCTAGGAGGCAAATAATGAGCAAACGGAAAAGACCATCTGTGGGTAGGATTCTCAAGGGTGTGCTTAAAAGAAACCACTACCTATTTTGCTTAGACTTTGTGTACCAGGATTTGTCTTGAAATGCAGATTTTGCAAAACCGTAAAATCTCCATTACATATATCCCCTTATCGCCCTGCCCCACAAGAGAGTTAGCTGCTTGTAGAGGGGTCCTCTGAAACAAATGCTGAAAGTACCAGGCAAGAGGGGCGTGCCTGATCTACCAGTAACCTTTAAGCCTACTCATAGATGCCTCTGGCATGAGGCTATGTGAAGTCATGACTTCAAACCTTGTCCACTGGTAAAGGTATTGGTTTTGTGATGAGCAGAGTTGCCACGTTTGTAAGTCACAGGTATCGGACAGTAAATTCCATGCAGGCCCAGAGTTGTACTGCAGGTGTGCTTGGAAGAAGATGGCTTGTAGCGCCTCGGAAACTACACAACACACAATGTCCACTCTTGTTATTTTAGTAAAATTCTGTGCTGTGACCCCTGATGACCTTAGAGCAAGTAAAATCAAATATTTGTTATATGTCTGAAGACAACACAGAAATTGATATCACATGGCCATCCACCAGGAAAAATCATAGACGTTTGTTTGAAATCGTTGAGTAAGTGCTCGAAAGATGGGTGTGATCTGCACCTTTATGCTCGCTTTTGCATGGACTATCTACCTGGTCTAGGATTTTCCAGCTCATCTAAAAAGTTGGCAGTGTTGAGGATCGTGCTGGCAGGCATGGAGGTTGCCAGGAAAAACCAAAAAGATTGCAACTGTAACCTCTACTGTGCCCTAAGTGATACTGCAGGCAATGTCATTGTAAAACCAGCTAAAGAGAATCAGTCTGTCGATGAAGACCACACTACTGTTCCCCTCCCTCAAGACTGCGAATGTTTCATTACTGTAACACACAAGGACCAATTGCCTCAAACTCGTAGCTGCCACCACTCTTTTGCATCGCACGCATTGGACCAATTGAGCTATGTAAGGCAGATCATTTATCTTCCCTTCTGACCTTCATTGAGGAGTGCAACATGCTCCTGTCATCATCTAAGAAGTTACTTTAATTAATTGTGCATTCCTTGGAGTGCAGTTCATCTGGTTTTCAATAGACTATTTACCCTGATTATGAGTCCAGTGAGACGGTATCCCCAAGAGGGATACTGCTTAACCCCACCACTACTGGCCAGTGTTCCTTCACCCAGACTCTTCAGGTGCAGGAACACCTTGCACTGATTTTACTAGCAGGACAATCTGTCTGATAAAATCGCACAAGGTTTGGGCAGTGCTGCAGACAAAAATGCAGTCCTTCACCACTCAATTCCCTCCTACAGCTTAGGAGAGCATGAAAAGCTGTCCTGCTTCCAGGGACCTGGCTGCCCTGTCCACTGACACTGACCACACACTATTTGGAATTCTTTGCATAATTTGACTTGGAAAAACTGGGTTCACATGATTATTCCCCATTCTGTGGACATTAACTCATAATTGCAAAGTGCTGGTGGGTTGTTTCCCCAAGGTATAGAGTTTGCATACTGCCAAAACTCTATGCAACTCGTAATTGTAGTATATAAAGGCTATTCTAATGCTGCAGCTCAACTTGGGTGATTTAATGGGCTGTGAAAAGTTAGGGCTGGGATTTTGTGAATATTTTGTGAGTGTCAAACTAAAAAATATTTCCCAGCTTCCCACTGCAGCCTGGTAGGGCATTTTTAAACTGCTAGCTCGACTTTGCCATTTAAACCATTTTCAAAGTCCGCACTCTCCTTAACTATGTATACAAGTCTCCCTTGAGGAAGGCCTAGCGAGCCCAAGGGCAGGGAGCTGTATATGCTTAAGTGGGACATATATTTCTTTATGTTCTAACAGTGAAAACTCCCAGACTGTTGTTTTTACTGTGGAAAGACTAGTAGCCTTATTGACTAGTCCATGGTTACAGGCTGACATCACAGCCTTGCTATCTTCTAGATGGGTCTAGTAAAAGTGATACTTCATGGTATCAAGTTAATCATGGCATTAAACCTGACTTGGTGCCCAAGTCAAATTTAAGGTCACTTTTAAGGAAAGGCAACCTTTAGAATGTTTTTCTAATGGCCACTTGCACCAAGACAACTTTTTGCCTTACTGGGTTGTGGTGTGACTGACTTCCTAGCCATAGAACAATAGAGGCTTGCCACAGAGGGAGGTGTTCCTCTCCCACCCCTCCAACGGATGTTGTCCCAAAAGCCATGTTTCAAAAGAGACACCGCCTTTGATGGGCAAATGGCAACCAAACTCAAGAGGGGCTGCCCCTTTGATCAGGTAGACAGGCTGGCAGTGGGAAACCAGTACAAAACCAGTTTTTCTGTGGGTACGTAGCTCACAGGTAACCACATCTCCAGGGTTGGCTACCAAGCTCTGCACATGAAGTGAGGAGTTCAGACATCTTGAGAGTGATCAGAATAGAGTACTCTGGAATTTAAAAAATGCCACACATAGTTGGAAGTCATTGTACGGCAGGTGGAAACCTGATAGCCCATTACCTAGTGAATGTTTCATACCCCGGGCACTTTCCGGGTATAAATATGGCACCCTGCACCTAAGATCACATCTTGACTGGAGAGAGGACTGAAGAAGGACTGCCCTGCTGATCCCTGGACCTGGCAAGAGAGGCTGAACTAACCACTGGACTGCACCTGCTGCTCCTTGTGCTAGCAAAGAGAGGACTTTGGCTGTGGTGCCTTGCTTGTGGCAAAGATGTTCCTGAGGCCCAGACTGAAAGGTTGAACTCCAAGTGCCAGTTGACAAACTCCCTGTTCCTGCACCAATGCCATATAAGCTGAAGTAGCCCGTTCTGGCTGGTTGGTAGCCGCTTCAATCAAATTGCTGCTAATCGCCAACATGCAGCCAAGACAATTGTGTGGAAAAGTTGGACAAGGAAGAGTTGTCAGAGTGCTGATTTGTTTCCCAAACTAGGCACTAGTTTTCACCAAAGGATACTGCTAGACCTGCTGTAACCGGAGACCAGTAGCCCAGTCATTACTCAACCTCTGCTTATCCATAGTGGATTCTAGTGTTCCTCACTTGGCCCACCCACAGCTCCACCTTTTTTGTGGGCCGCATGGGAAGTCCAAGGGCCCCCACAACCCTAGCCCCTCGTGAGAGCCAAGCCTTTTTTTTAATTTTGGTGGGTGCCCACCCAGAACTCATTGCTGGTACAATTTGGGGCTGCGGGAAGAGTCTCAAGGTGCCCATGACCTCAGCCAGCTCTACAACCAGGACCATTCTGGGTGTTGGCGGGAGCCGGCACCATTCGTTTCCACCTGCCTGGACGGGACTGGCATTTTCTAACTGCTCCTATCAGGCAGAAGTAAAGTTGTTCTCTGCCTGCACTCTCCCTAGCAGGAAACCACAGTGTCCTGGGATGGGCTACCCAGGACATGGTACAGTATTCCATCTCAGGGAATAGGATTTCTGGGGCCAATATTGGCACTGTCCCCTCCCCTCTAGATAAATAACTAAATAATAGGCCCCAGTGGATGGGGCACCCCGGTACTTGAGAAGATTCAGGGCAGGCAGCTGTACACCTCTTCCCTTTTATTATAATTCAGCCCTAAAGAATGAGGTCCCAGGAGCCCTAGAGTGGCTCAGGGAGAGGGCCACATGCCCCCTCCCCTTTATTTCTCATTTGGCCTTGGGGGATAGAGGTCAAGGGGCTTTATTGTGGCACGAAGAGGGTTCTCCCATGCCCTCTCCCCTTAATACTTTGGTCCCGGGGATGGGGTCCCAGGGAAATAATTGGCTAAAGAAGGAGGGGACCATGCACAACCCCCTCCACAAATAATGTTACACTTTCACCTTCAGGACTTGGCCCACTCTGGGGGTCATTTAAACACTTAAAATTCATCACCCGCCATTTTGTTTTTATTTTTTTGCCAAAATCCTACAATACGGATGGATTGCAGCAAAAAAAGAAAAAATTCCCTGCCCCCCCCCATGCTCCCGCAGTCTTGAGTGTTGATCCAGACTCGAGTCTGCTTTAGTGCCCAGGTAACTGTCAAAATATTCCTTCCGGCACCCTGACCTTCTCCCTGTCAGAATCGGTCACCCAGTCTGAGCTAGCCTCATCAAACACAACTCTTTAAATCTTTTCAAAAGTGTACAAACCTTACAGTTAACAATGCTTGTTTGCACTTTTTACTAAAAAGCCAAGTTTTATGTTTTACTTAAAATCTTTACCTCTGGAACCCTCCAGTGCATTTTGCTCATCTTGAGGTCTAAAAATGAATATAAATAAAATATAATTTTATAAATTGGTGTTGATTTCTTTTGTGTTGTGTGCCTTTCTTATTCTGTTGTTTGGTGCTTCTAAATGCTGTTTACTAGTTCCTTTTTTTTTAAGCCTTGCTGCTCAAAGCCACAGTTAACCATGGTTGAGCAAGAAGTTTTACAAACGAGCCTGACTGGACCCATGACTGTATTACATGATGAGGTCACCCAACCACACCATATAATCCATCACAGTCCTCACAGTGTGCTATGCAGCTGATATGTGAAATAAATTATTTTAATGAAAGTCTTAATTTTTGTATAGCGGTTACAGAAAATTAATGAAAGTAATTATACAGAACATTGTGCTTAACCACTCCAGCACTATCAATGTCTATATGAGCATTCCTTTGGGCTGACTCTGTATTTTTGCATTGTTTTTTTCTTTAGGACTATTCTGAAGGAGAGTGGACTTTCCCGGTATCTTCACTCGGCTGTCCTCATCAGTGGAGCCATTCTGGTCTTTGGAGGGAACACCCACAATGACACATCCCTCAGCAATGGGGCAAAATGCTTCTCTGCTGATTTTCTAGCATATGACATAGGTAAGAAGCCCTTATAGTTATAATTACACAAACTGTGAAACACTATGTAAACTGTTCTGTTTAGAAAGATAAATGGTTTTATTTAGTGATGGACATAGAATATGTTTGTGTTGCATGCATTTGTTATCTGTATGTTACCTATATGATGTATCGGTGTACTTCCGGTTTATGAAATTTGCATTTTGTCACATTAAGTGAGTGCCTTCTCCCTTTCATTGTGAATATAAATTTATTAAAATATACCTCTGTGTGCCCATTTATGGACATCCCACTATTCTGCTAAACAGCAAAGGCCCTGGCTGCCTTCAGAAACGGACACACCATTACACTCCAGCCAGGAATCTGCATTCCTGGGCTGATCAGATCCAGCAGTATTCTTTCAAGAGACTAGAGTATAGCAGAAGATCCTGAAACCCAACCTGTTGAACAGCCTTAGCTCTCTATTCCCAATGGAAGCTGTTTACCTTCATGTCAGGAAACTCCTGAAAATCAAAGTTTCAAACTGGCACCTGGCTGGACTCCAACTCTCTACACTCAAAGCCTCTCTAGGTTTGTTTTTGTTCTGGCTCTATTTCCATGCGCCAATGTTACGTTTGTGATGTGTAAGTCCTATATATAGAACTCCAAATAAATACAATCATTAAATAAACATTTTAAGGGGCATTGGGGTTAATAGCAATCACGGGGCACTGCCCGTACCAGGTTCAAGTGCCAGAGGCAGACTAAGATGCAATTATGTGAAACATGTCAGGAATGCTCAAACCATTGAGACAAGGGAATACACTTTATTGCAAAGGGAGGGAGTGTATCCAGTCCAGGGAAATCATTCTTGCTTTTCACAACACTATACTGTATGTGGGTTACTGTTTCAGATCAGTGCCCCTTAAACCCTGCTCTGCCTTCTCAAGCTTTTTCATCTGCTTGAAACCCTGTATATTAAGGGCCTAACGTGTGGCTAGAAAAAACTATGGTACATTTAGGCATACCTAAATTAAAAAATAAATAACAAATCTTGTTGAGGCTTTTTTAGCCAGTCCACTGGCAGCTCCCTTTTTGCCAGTCTGTTAGAATTATATTGGTTGTCTTTCTTTGAGGAGTTTCATGCTTGTTTGTTTCATTAAGGCTTACAAAAGTTATGTTTTCAGTTTCTTAAAACACAAGTTTGATCTCCGTTGCCAATCAGTACGTATTAAGAGCGTGCCACAACATTGGATCACAAAACCTAACATCTTAATAGCCAGTCACCCTGTGCTTCATCTGCTGATTTTGAGTTTTGGAGGGGAGATGGGAAATAATGCATAGTAAAACTTTCACTACATTTTTATTAAAAGAAATTCCACTAGGCTTCTGCTGGTGGTGTTGGCAAGCTATTCTCTGTGTTTTTAGCACATCAGATAGGTGATAAAACTGCATCACAGAAAAGGTTTTACTCCTAATATGTGCAAACGATAGAATGGTCGGAATTGGGATTGTGCAGTTTTTAGGTCTGGCTTGTAGTCAGCACTTTTCAGTCATTGGTCTGTTGTTGTATCATTCACATTTTAATTCTGCCCACTATGCCATGAAGCATGGGGCCATGGGCCAGCCAACTTCAGACACTGGCTGACCGCATTGTGAGCGTCAGCATTCTGCTCATTCACAAGGAGCAAGCACATGCACACACAAAGTTCCATTTTCAGGAACCAGAGTGACAATGTCTGCTTTTTAAGCCAATGTATTTTCTGAATATTCCCAAGGGCACAGTAGCCCCCTAACATTACATTTTTCGAAGAAACTATGACAAAACAAGCATTGCAAAGCCAAGGGGTTGGCAGGTGACACCAGACTGGCTCTTCCAACACTTGTTTTAGTCCTTGCACTGGTACCTCTCCATATTACTGTCGTTTTTCGTTTGTTATTCGCAATTTTTTGCCATTATTAATCTTATTTATTTCTTCGTTTGGATAATTGTATGTGCAAGGCCTGTGTGCCTAAGGTCTGGAGTTACTAGTTGACAAGTTGATAATTCAGACCTTAGCCCGAAGTCTTCAGGCTTGTGTGAACATCCCGGATCCACCCCTACCTCTTTTGGAAGGTTCAATCCCGGTTCTTTTTGGAGCAGTGTGTGTTTTCGCAAATAGGGGGATCAGGGAGTAAAAAACAGAGTGAAGAACCGTTTGGAAGAAGCTCGGCGTGTCTCTGCTCAATGAATCTGTCGGGGAACACTGTAAAGCAAACACCTATGTTCGTCCTCTTCCTTTATTTATTCCTCATAT
Source organism: Pleurodeles waltl (assembly GCF_031143425.1). Lineage (NCBI taxonomy): Eukaryota > Metazoa > Chordata > Amphibia > Caudata > Salamandridae > Pleurodeles > Pleurodeles waltl. The sequence continues at coordinate 746,400,855 of NC_090445.1, read as the reverse complement.
GTGTTATCGGCTCCTTCACTCCTCCATTGAAATATAACCAGAAACTACAGTTATACTTCTTCCTAACTTGCAGTGTTCCCGGGTGTCATAATTGTCTGTGTCCGTTTTTCATGTAAGATACAAAAAGGGAAATAACAACACCATGTTTGAACAGAGAGAACCTCTGAGAAAATTGCTACTTAGATTCGAACTACCTCCTAATTCCGTTTTCTTCAGGACATAGAGACAAAATGCTGAGCTTCAGCACTTAACCATACCTCATTCAGAATCCAGCGACAGATTGCAACAATGTGCTGAGAAACTGCTACAATTGAGTTACCTTGCTTAGCACAACACAGTCCTCTTAAAAAAGATCTAAACACTCACACAACAAATAATTGCAGAATTCCTCCAGAAGCTGTTGCTGTACACCAGCTGTAGTACTTTACTGCTGAGCTACTACCCTTGGTCATATCTCACTCAGAAGCAACTAAACTGTTAAAGATAATACCTGCACTGTGATACAGTTCCTCGAAAGTTTGTTGTGCAGGACATAAGAGCCAGAAAGCAGAAACGAAATGAAATAAAAAAAGCAAACACTAGTTGTGTGTTACAGACACATGGTGTATGCCTTACGCCATGAGTGTCTGGGATGTTCCACGGGATGCAATGCCCAAAGTTGAAAACAAAGCAGAAAAACACATGGAAACGCTAATCCTCTCAGCAAACAGACAAACATCTTCTCTTTCTTTCATGGACCATCCAAAGCCCTGTGCAACACTTCCAGTGAAGATGTCAAGTTGTTTCCATTCAGAAGCGCTTCACCCAACTCATGGCATAAACAACTAGACCGCTGACGTCTCAAAAATAAATCCTTGCTTATCTTGCTCCTTAGGAAAACTGCTACATATTTTGAAACATTGCCACACTGCTCTGTTACCTTAGTTCAAAGGTCACCATGTATAATTGTGTAAACTAATCATATTCAATACATACAGAGGCACAGTCTGACCATTATCAAGAGGTCTTGCTAAGTATGTGACTACACACAGGGCACCCTGATGCTAAAACAAACTTATTGTAACCTGAATATAGCAACCGAGGAACAAACAGAAAAATATTAAAACTGCCATATTTGTTGAGATGTTCAAAATGTGACGTGTTTAAGAATAAGGTGAAGGTGGCATGACAAGGATTTTGAAAATTTTAAAACCCAATAGGTAAGGGAGTGGCCATCTGCAATATGTTTTCGAAACTTAGTCAAGAGGCAGCAGAACGCAGATGTCATCAGGCCTGATTTACCAAATGAAAGCCTGCAGATAATACTGTAGCTGTTGCCATGGATGGGTGGGTGGCAAATTCAAAGACTCTTAATTTGGGCACTGTTGTCGACAGAGAGCCAGTGAAAGCACCGGATATGTTTAGAAACCAATACACTAAGCAGGAGACAGAATTGTATTCTGACAGCCAGATTATTAATAAGGTCATAAAGCTGGAATTTAGTTAAAGAGAGATAAAAAACACTGCAGTAATGCTAGAAGGACACAACTGCTGTGTAAATGACGGTAAAACATGTATTGAACAGCAACAAAGGTGAAATGTAGCTCAAGGGCTTTAGAAAAAGACAGAGTGAAGTAAGCTTCACAATTTGGGCATAGCAATCGAGCAAAAAAATGAACCCAAAGTTGTGAACTGAAAGCTCGAAAGTGTGAATCGTATTGAATGAACTAGGCCACCTTTGTGGGGATCACAGGGAAGCACAGCCACCAATAATCAGAACTTCTGTCTTCTAAGATTTAATTTTAGAGAGGTTTTTTCATCCTGGATGCCACAGCAGAAAGACTAGAGATAATGCTGCAATGTGCCATGCTCCACTCCCTCAATAGCCTAAGAATAATTAGTGTATCATCCGCACCAGCTATAACCTCCGGTTGGAAAGACTTAATCAGCTGCGTAAAGGAGCCACATAAATATGTTGCTCAAAGCCAAATCATCTGGCACACTGCAAGAGAGATTTCAAAATGAGGAGTTCAACAGGAGGGTGGACATTGTTTGGGCACAATCTGATAGAAAGGATTCAAACCAGCCAAAGGCTTTATTATCGATACCTGCCTCACGCACCCAACCTACTAAGACTGTGTGAGGACTGGTATCAAAGACTGCCGAGAGGTCCTCCATCTTGTATCATATCATGTTGCACCTTTCCCCACCACCAGAGAGAGCGGTTTCTACTGATGGCACTGGTGTTTCCTACACGTGCACAGAGTTGCAAGCAGTCCCGCTCTGTACATTAGTGCTCCAGTCACCACATTTGAGCAAGGTCAAGATGAGCAGAGGATGCTACTGCTCGTGCTCTGGCTGCTGAATGTGGATCAGTGGGACATTCTCTTCTGGTTCCACAACCGTCACTAATGCACAACAAGCTATATCTACAGCGGTATTCACCAACAGTAGCTCCTGCCGTCACTGGCCAGAAAAGAGGTTTACAGTTATTGCAAACAATAGTGTAATGGAATATATTCCTTAATATAATAGCTACACCTACATATGTCAGCTTTAGTATCGGACGATGAATACTGAGATTTGAGACCAGAAGACAATAAGCAGAGAGAATACCCATAGGGAAGGCGTTTCTCTCACCATGGAAGAAGCAGGGGGTCCTCTGCAGACTCCTGCAAACTCTGGATGAGAGGGAAGCTTCTCTTCATGGGCCGATGGTCCTTTAAGAAATGGGTTCCAGGATGTTGAATCCGCTGGTAACCTGCCTACTTTACAGAATACAGGTGTATGGAGGCCTACAACCAGGGTCTTTACTCAACCCTAGAGGTAAACTAATCCCTGCAGTTCATAAACTAAATCCTGGATATGCATTTCTCGTCCATGGCTTATTTTTTTTTTTTTTTTTTTTTTAGATTAGATGAGCATTCACATTTTCAAAAGTGTTTTTATTTTTTATTTTGCAGTCTGGTGTTTAAACGAACACTAGGATGACCTTCCTTTTAAAATGATATGCTAACACTAATAAAGCCAGTGCATTCTGAGTAAGAAAACATTTTGCAGATTAGCAGCATAACCTCCACTGAAGGAGTTGAACTAGGCGATGGCACGTTGCTGTCGTGTGTCAGATTTGAACAGGAAAATGGAAACGGGGGCGCAGACCACGCCCACATGGAGGATGAAAACAGAAAGAAACAGGTCCATTCACGTGCGTGCATGTTTAGTGAGTGGATTTTTGGCAGCTAGAACATAATTAATAAAGGTTTTAGCTATGCACCAGTCACCCCAATCCATACCCTACTGTAAGGTACGCACGTGCAGTTCGGTTTTATTGAAGGAAACATCCAGACATGTTGCATGGTGAGAGGTTACGTTCTTTACTGTATCACTCTGTGGTGGACCAATCAGTTAGCAGTAGGCAAAGGAATTGAATTTTAGTATCTACATTAGACGCCAACAAGAATGCAAAACACTCAATGCTTAGACCCAGTTTCAGAGTCGACACTCAAGCCTCGGCATAGACATCTACGTCTAAATCTGGCCACAGCTGTATCGTCCTCTCTCTAATGCCACAAGTGCAATTTCCCACAAAATATGCCGTGTTTCGTATGTTGCCGGACAGTGTTGGGGCGAGGGATGGATGTGAGCACTGCAGGCAGGTGTCAGTCGCCCCCCTGAGAGCTGTGTAGGGCTGCCTCATGGCTGACAATCAAAAGGGCAGGCCGTCTCAATCCATGATCAGTGGAGCAGCAATGCGGGACTGGCGGGAATGTATGATTCCCTTTAGGGAAGGATTATCCTTCCTCAGGGTGTGAAAGTACTCCTAGTGTGGAATCATTTGACTGACAAAGTTTCAGTCTCTCTCTCTCACACACACTCACTCTCTCTAACTTTCTCTCGCATATCATTCTAAAATACATTATTCGAGAAGCAGAGCATGGGGGGCTTACGAGGCACTAGGAAGGGATAGCACTTCAGATTGTTAGGGTTACTTAAGACAATGTGTTGTAAACTACACAACAGTTTTAATAACTTCAAAACCGAGAGGCAAAAGGGAGTGTGTATGTTTTTGTCTGTGTGCATGTAAAAATCCGAGGTGAAATCCGACAGACACTTCACCATAACCGGTTGAAGGCACCTGGACCCAACTGTTTACTAGAGAATACATTTATTAGGGGAGTGTAACACCCCAACCCTTCCACCCCCCCAAAAGCTGCGCCCCTGAATGGGACCAGTGTTGTTCTCTCTAATTTGGGGAAAGAGTGACTCATGGAACCACTTACATCAAAGAAGTGAACCCTTCACTACCTTATAGGCATTCTGCTGACCATGATGGAATCCGGAGGTGATTACAACCCCGCTATTCAAACACTGCGCAAGCTTAACAGCCGGGTGGTGGAGGCAGTGTCTCTACTATCCAATTTGCAGAATTCATAAAGTTGACAGATAGTAGAGTCTGGTGCTTTCTGGCAAGGTCTAAATCGAGGGTTTGTTGGAGCATTTGTGCTACTCCGTGCTGTGCAGTATCTAGGACCTCGTTTATTGCAGCTGAATTCGTCTGCATTGACATTTCTACAACATCATGTTTTTTCCCAAACATTTATAGTGACTTCTTCTCTCCTTCTCAATATAAAATAAGATGTTGTACGTTCCCCCAAGAAGTAAATATGCTGTCACAGTCACTGTCAACCTGAAGCAAGATTCACAAATTGTGTTTTTTGCTTTTCCTAACTGGGTTATCTGCCTTGTGAATAGAAGGAAATGAGTTAGAAATTAGCTGATCAAATCACAGCATGGGCATGTTGATGACGGTATTCCAAGATGATATTCTTGTTTATAGCACTGTTGTATTATTTTACTGTTATATACGTGTTGTTAAATTCAACCATATGCTGCCTGGGGCGCTGAACATACGTACGGAAGGAGGTTTACACTTGTGTGAATGTGAGCGGATGTTCCTGAGCAGTAGACTATTCGGGCCATGTTACATTGAAACGGCTTTATGCCTAATCCATCTGAGATGCGCCGAGGCTAAAAGAGAGGCAGCAAATTTGCCCATTTGTGAGCAATATTAACGATGTTTAGGTCTAGTCTAGAGACGGTTTTAGTCGTCTCACCAACCAAGTGTTTTTCCAAAAATTGTACTAAAAATACTTTCAATTATAGATACATACAGAGGCTTTTGGTCAGTCTTCTTTCTCCCCTGGCCTGTTCAAGTGCCATTCACATATTGCTTCCACTTACCAGAGCCTACTCCAAGGGTCAATAAGTCAGCCCACTTCAGCCATTGACTTTCTTCACTGTGAATGGCAGCATTGTGCTCTTGTGCTTGTACACATCTACATAAAAAGCAGTCAATTTCAATAGCAAGGCCGGAAAGCCAATATCTTCTGTTATGTGTGTTTTTTTTTTCTTTTGGTATTTAGCCCCGTAATGGTTCATTTTTCACTTAGTGTTATTTTTGCAAATATGCCTACCACGTTTAGATGGCTGTATTTGTACTTTTTATTACATATACACGCGTAATGTTTATTTTACACTTTTTCAAAAATTAATAAATAAATAAGAACATTGTAGACAGGCTTGCCAGGACCAGACCCATTAGTTTTGCCAATGCTTGTTACTATATCTTTCTACAAAAACAGAACCCGTCTTAGAGTTTCTAAAGGAACTGGGGGGAGGCATCTGTTGAGTGTAGAGTCAACAACCAAGTTTCAAACATTAGTAACCAATTTGTTCTCTGAGTGTACTGCATTCATTCGATTTTTCCCAGATGTGTTGTCACTGTTAATGTGATTGTGCACAGTGTAGGTGCAGTTATCACCAACTGTGGTGGTGAGGACGAACGTACCGTGAGACTGTAACTCTTGCAATATATAAACCCTTTATGTGGGTAAATTCCTCTGTACTGTGAACAGACCCTATACTGTATTTAAGGTTTTATTTGAAAGGAAGGGTCAGGCTGCCCCATAAAAGAGGCGGAAGAAATGAGAGACCCTGTAAACATCTTACAATATGCAAAGAGAACTTTAACTGCAGGCTATTTGAGCTGCTTGTAAATTCTGTAACTTTCTATCCAATTTTAGCTAACCCTAGCCAATTTCTAAAGTAATTGTGCTGAGGGATGACCCTAACAATATGAAGGGGGATGATTTTTGGAAACATATTTCATGAATGCCTTTTAAGAACATGTTGTGCCTAATAGTGTTATAATATGCAGATATTTATTACATTTTTCCCATTTCAATTTGTTTTTAATTTGTTTTGGGTTATAACCAGCTCATGAAAACTCTGGGCGAGTTTGCCTTGCTATTTGCGTTGGCCTTTAACATACACCACGTCAACAGCTAACTAGTCAGTGTTAGCTGGTAAGAATCCAACCATTGTTTGTGGATGCTCTCATAAGGGCCCTTAACACAAGACTTTGGTGAAGTAGAAACTGTTAAGAGATTGTATGGCATGGATGCTGAGATGAAATTAGTTGTAATCAGTGTTAATGGACACGTGTTTAGTGCACATTGCTGCTAAGGTGTGTTCAGTGTGAATTGATTGGAGAAAAACTCGTTTTTTTTTTTTTTTTACTAATTGAGAGCAACGTACCCATGTGAAGGTTCTCAATTAATCATTGGTAAAACTGGCTATTGACTTTATGGGCCTCCTTTAGATCATTCTTTCAAGCCAGGATTATGGCATTATACTTTCAGAATACACTTCAAAGTGAATCAAGGTAAAGTTGGTGTAACATTCTTATGGCATGGTGCACCGCCCTTGGTTTGTCAAAAGTGGTGTACCTTTGAGTCAACTGATGAACTTCATGTTGTGGTCTTTAAGGAAGACCCGGTAATCTATCAGTACTGCAGGTAGCAACATTCATTTTGCTATCGAGATGACAAACTTTGTTCAATTTGTGACCCTCATATATGAATGAGTGGATGGTTCATCATTGCTGAGTGTGAGTGCAGTATTACAGAGGTCGAAATATAATTTTTGAGAAACAAGAATATTGTAAGAGCTAACAATGGAATATGATATGAGGTAGTGGTGGTAGCCAATGGGATTCCACAAACACTTCTCCGTTGGCAGGGGATACTGTTATCTGTCCACACCCTGGTAAGGAAACTAGGTTGTGCTTGATAGGAGCATCCAATTGAAGATCATGGAAATCCAGGATGAGTGGGAAGGACGAGAGAAAATGTGCTGTGGATTTGATGGAAGATGAAAGTTCCAACCAAGAATGCGAGGCAGGGAATTATTATTCAGAGTGGGTGATTACATGGTGTACGTGCACCTTATGGAACCATGTGGCTTGACTGATAAAAATGCTAGGTTGAAAATATGGCTTATGCCTTCTATACACATTCTCTAAAGAGTCCTTGGTTTCTTCTTAGAATGGAATTGTTCTAGTCCTTCACACCGGTAATATAAGGTGGTGACAAACACGTCCCACTCACCTGTTATCCCTAAACATGCTGCTGGGCAATTCTGCATTTGTTTGGTCCCTATGTTGCCTCCATTTTAAAAATAAGCAGGACTTTGAGTAGCACAAACCGAGGGAGGTCTTCGAGCAGCCGCAGATGTACTCCCTGCCCTTTGCTGCGATGGCCTAATGCACTTTCTTTCTAGTATTAGAGGTATCCCTGTCAGAGTGATGCTTACATGTTGTTACTATGTTGGTTAAAGCCTCGTCTGAAGAAATGGTAAATTAGGCTTGTAAGTGCGAGTCTGACTGTTTAATGGAAATCATATTGGCGAAAAGAATGTGTGTGCTGGACTCAATATTATATTCTAAAAGTACACATTCTTCATCTGTTGCCAGAGTGCTTCATGTCCCCCTTAGCTACCCGTAGACGGTGCACACTGATCTGTCCCACCCATCCCCCTTTTCTACGAGAAGATGGTTCTCTCTACATTATTCCATTGTCCAGAAAGGATTAGCTATGCTAGTCTTTGACAACCGGACCCCTGCTCAGGTGGACTCTCCTAGACTGCGACAGTGGAGGAAACAACTGGTTTCAATTCTCTTTTCAGAGCTTGGAGGGAAATAACAGGCAAATCTGTGGCAAGACCAAATTAAAGAAGTTTGTCATTAACTAAAAAAAACACGCTATGCCCTTTCTACTTAGAGCAAAATAAATCTCACTAAACATTATGGTCTTCAATATGAGCGGTCCGGTAATACTAACCAGAATAGTATTACCCGAGAACAGAAGTTTGTCCATAATTGAAGAAATTGGATTTTGAGTGCGTTTGAGGAAACGCTGTGGTAGCATAGATTTCTGCATGTTATTCCCCATTTAATAGATGCCTGCAGGGCACTAACTTCTGATCCACCAGTAGTTCCAGGATCCAGTAAGGTCAATGCCACCAGTATTGGTAATATTGAGTGGGTTACTACCAGCGACTTTTACTCAGCAATTCAGTAAAGAGAGTCTGTATCGCACAATTTCCGCAGTATGGATGAATGCTAAGGAAAAATTAGAGATGAGGAGCAGAAGTCACTTACACTTATTTGCTATAGTGCAGTCGAACCTGAAAGCACGGCCAGAGACTGCATTGACGCAATACAAATTCTTCGACACCGAATTTACCTTGTGGGGCTATGGACTGAAAGATTCCTGCTTGGCTCATTTTCTGGTGTGTTTTGACCCACGCCTTTACGAGTGAGGACTAAATACACTTACTCCTATGACCCATTAGACTTAACGTATTTTCTCTCATTGTTCGCATACCACACGCTGGTCCTAGTGTTTTTTTTCCAGCTACTTTTACCCACTGGAATGTAAGCACATATCCATGCTCTGGGAATTAAAATATTCAAACAGCAATGTCCATTTTTGGCTCCAAAGAGCACGTTTCGAGGCACATGAGGTGTTACATCTTTAAAAACAGAATGAAGGTGCTAGTTACCTTCCTAGGCAGGTCATGAAGGGGTTCTAGGATTGGTAGAAAGGAGTCGTTGATATCGCCTCTTGGTGTAGCTTAAACATTGTGTATGAAGTCTCTGCTTCCAACTAAAGTAACCCTCAAGGGATTTTTTAATGAAATGTGAACAAATTCAATGACATGCACAGTGCTGTAGGAGGAGGGGATAAATGAAGCTCAAAGAGCATCTCAATAATGGATGGAGTTTGAAAAAAAGGGGGTCTCTGGTATTTTTCTGAACAAGGAGTGGTTTTGTGTCAGCGTAGTTGTCACTTGATAGAGTTCAGCAGCCCTGGGCCATTGGCTGTAGAAGCCTGCTGCTTTGTAACTGATGGACTCTTTGGGGTGTCTGGAGCTGTATCTCTCAATCGTACACTGTTGTATGATCAAGAGAAAGGAGGCTTCTATGTGAATCTAGGGTCCCAAGCCGTGCTATTAGTTTTCCCCAGTATGACTTTCCTGGAGTTATTTTAATTGTTTTCTTACTGCATTGTGTTTCTTGCTGCTTGCAGAATTGAAAAATAAAGCTTCAATGATTTCACACTCAGTGAACTCCTCTCGGATTAAAAACCGTGCCCCATCCTATCTGCCATCCTACTTTGTTGTTTACTCCCAGAGTAATGGATTGTAAATGGACCTGGTAGAAATGAAGAAAATAGCATTGGCCTGTGACTATCCTCCCTCATCAAGGGTGTAACACAGTCATCTGCAGCCCCGGAGAGCTCCACCTTTCAGAGGTCCCCATTCAATCTCTGGCCAATGAATATCTGTGAGATAAAATAATCTAAAATGCCCTTCACCGCATTCTGCAAAGCGTCCATGTCATGGTGCCTCTCGCTGTCCTTTGACAATGATGCACTATCACCTACTTTCCAAGCCCTAGTCCTTTGCCTTCTGGCTTCTCCTCCCCCTCTGTGTGACAGTATTGTCTTTCTCTTTCCTTCCATCTCATTGAATGGTCAGTGACTTGGAAGGCATCATATGTGGGAAGGACAGTCAGTGGGTTTGTCCTGCCCAACTCTGTTGCTCCAGGCGCTTTGGCATTCTTGCCTCTTTCCTTGCTTACCATGCATTTCCGTCAATTCACCAATAAACATGCAAGAGGAACTCACATAACCAATGGGCTTGATGCACTGAAAATGGCTCATTTCCCTTAATATTTTGATTTGATCGCACCCGCACTAAGCCCATGATCAGATTCTCTCATCATGCGGTGTAATTCTATTGCATATTGTGAAGCGGAGGTGTTTTATACTTCCAATCATACACCACGGGCCGCTCCTCCGCAGGGCAGCGTTGCTCCCCTGGCTCAGCCAGGGGTACAGGGAGCGGCAGGACTGGGCCAAGGGAGGTGGGAGGGGGAAGGAGAGGAGAGTGGACCAAAGTGCACATGTGTGTTTGTCCGTCTGTCTTGGGTTGTGGCTGTTTAGCAGTCCGAGCCGCTCCGACCAATCCTGGTGGTGCATTCATGCTAGCTTTACGATGAAAGCAGCACCAGGATTGCTGGGGAGCCTGTGCTGATGTCCCAGTGAATGCTGGGACACCACAAAAGGAGAGAGGCAGCATGAGGAGGTGGGAACAGCAAAAAAGGTATGTTTTTTGTTTTTTTGTTTTCCCCCGTCCTCGTCATCCCCCTACCCGCCACCCCCCAATGACATTTGCGGCAACTGCCGTTGTGATACACATACCTCTTGTCAAATACAGTAAAGAGCAACTTGTTCTCTGTTCAGAACCTTATATGGGGAGCATTAAGGCTTCGCCTGTTAGCTCCTGCTCCTCGCAGTGAGTGAATCTCACTATCTAGTCCTGTGACGGATGCGTCATCTGCAACATTGAGCCCATTAATTGGCCAGAACCTTTCGATTTGGATCTAACTCTTCTCGGAGGAGGCAGCAATAATATTTGATTGATGGGGCACGTGACCTTCTTTTCTTGCCTGGGCGGGAACTGGGCCAGGAAGCTGCCAAACTGAAGGGCCTGTAGACACTGTTAGGAAAACAAATGTCCTTCAGTTACAGCGGTGTCCTTTGGACGCTCTGTCAAATCCATCTTTGGATGTCCCCGAGAGTGAGGAAAAGGTCAGGACATTACATAACGAAACATTCCACGCCCAAGCTCCTGCAAGGCACGAGAACGAGTCAGCGCTTCTTGTTCCCAGTTCATTCTGGCCAGAAGTTCGTTGCATTTGGCAAGTTTTAGTCTGTTTTTGTCTTACCTTTCACAGGGAGATGACGAGACAACACTCAGCATTTTTACGTAACTTTATTCCTGTCCCCCAAAAGCTGTAATTTCAGAACAACATAAAAGTACTTCTCTGCAAGCTTACATTCACAAATTCCAAATTTGTTGGCACTTCCTTCATGATGAAATTCCAATTATAATTCCTTATCTGATTAAGGATAAGTCTGGTTCAATATGATCTCTGTTAAAAGACACTTTTATGGGCGTTGAAGAAAGTTCAGAAAATAGAAAGCAGTTCATGGTGTTATCATTACAAGCATTCCGACATCACTGGAATAGAAAATACATTATAAGGATTGCTTGTGAGCTTCGTATTGAAGCTTTTTAGTTGTTTTGGCTGATAACTCAAAAAAGCAACAATACATTTTTTCCTGCTAGCATAATTGTTCTACATATATTTGTCTATTGTTTGATTTTGCTGTCTTACCTCTTACTTCTTCTGGCTACTTCGATCTGCTGACACCTAAGATATTCAAGACTGACATTATTTCTCAAATCTGCTTGTTAGAAATTATGTTTCGGGTTGAGGGGCTGTGTTCCTTCTCAAACAACGGCACAGCCCCTGTCCGAGGTGGAGTCCACACAAAGGGCGTTATTCCAAATTTGGAGGAGGTGGTAATCCGTCCTAAATGTGACGGATTTACCACCAGCCGTATTACGAGTTCCATAGGATATAATGGACTCGTAATACGGCTGGTGGTATATCCGTCACTTTACCGTCACTTTTGGGACGGATTACCACTTCCTCCAAAGTTGGAATAACCCCCAAAGTCTTTAAATTAATCTGTGCATAATCCTCTGGTAGCTTGAAACAAATGCAATCAACTTTAACTTAGAGGCAATATGGAAAGTATTTATGTAGTACCTAATAATAAAATTAAAACACAAGAAAAATCCCAAACCAGTTAGAAAGTGTAAAAAATGATACATTTTATTATTTGACACCAAAATGACAAAAATCCAGTTATTAGAATCAGAGTTATGAATTTTTAACATTTATGGTAAAAACTAGCACCTAAACAATCATAGAGCCAACCGTGGACATCGAGTCGTGCTAGTCCGGGGCAAAGTTGAAAGTTATCGCTGACTGCGATGGAGCGTGGTTTGGATACACAGAGTAGATTGGGCCTGGTGTCAGCTTACCTTCTGATTTAGAAGAAAACATTCTGAGAAGGTAAAGCACATCAGGTCAGGGCAGCCGGCCATGTCTGAGGAGAAGGCGTCATCTTCAGGGAGCCACTAGATTACATTGTGGTCAAGAATTCTACTTTCAGATTTTGTCACTTTTTTAGAAGTAAAAAATCTCCAGTGGGGTGAAGTTGCAGGATGTAGCTAATGTGCGCTACACAGGCCAGATACCTCTTCTGCGGGGAGCCACTAAATAGGATTTCTTGCTGCAGAGAAGAACATAGCAGGAGCTGCCACGAAGTCAGGCCGACTGGCTATCCACCTTGGGCGGATCAGCTAAATGGTATGTCCCAGTCTGCTCTCAGTTCTCAGGGCACTTATTGACTGAAAACATTCTAAGTCCCAAGTTTTGGATATAAGCTGTTTGGGTACCTTCAAGGGTCCAGGCCTGCGTGGGCACGACTTACTTGGAGGGTAGGACTCCTGTCAGGAAGGGTCCAGGTGCAGGGATCCAGGTGTTGGAGCTTTTTGTGTCCCGATAGCTCAGGACAGGAGGCTAGTCCTTGGAGTCACTCTGGTAGTCCTGGGTTCATGCAGCATGGCAGTCCTCTAGCAGCAGGGCAGTCCTCTGAAGTGCAAAGCAGGTCTCAAGCAGCAGGGCAGTCCTCTGGAGTGCAAGCCAGGCTTCCTGAGCGTCCTTCATAAATCCAGGCATGAACTGAAGTGTTAGTATGAAGGTCCTATTTTTATATCGGGTGCCAGCTTTGAAGTGGAAGAAACGTCTGGAGGTTTTCCCGCTACTGATGATTCTGGAAATTCTGTCCTCCCTACCCAGGCTTCAAGATTTCTGGCGTGACAAAAGGCTAGTGTAAAGTTCTTCATAATTTTCTGCGTTCCATATTCTTGTTTATGACTTGTAAGGGGTAAGAGAGAGCTGCATGAGAAAGTTAGAAGTATTACTTATCTGGTCTCTCAGTTCTCAGACTTACCTCAATTAGCAGCATCATTGAATTAGCAGTGTATTGGACAATCAATTATTCAATCAATCAATCCAGAATTATATAGTGTTGCTAATCACCCAGTAGGGTATTCAGGTGCTGGCAGGTCCTGGAAGGCTCATTCGAGTAGCCAGGTCTTGAGGGCCCTTCGGATTTCCAGAAGTGAGGTTATGGTCCGGAGCTGCGTGGGGAGGGTGTCCCATATCTTTTCTGCTTTGTAGGAGAAGCAGCACTCTCCACTTCTGCTTCGGTAGACGGGACGAGTATGGGCAAGTAAAAGAGAGGCACAGTGTCATCTTCTCGATGGTTTGTGGAAGTTTAGGCGGTGGTTGACATAGGTGGGTCCTTGGTTGTGTAGAGTCTTGTGTGCGTGGGGCATAAGCTTGAAATTACATCTCTTCTGTAAGGGGAGCTAGTGGAGTTGCCTGAGATGGGGTGTGATGTGGGTTCCTTTGGGAAGGCTGAGGGCTAGTCTGGCTGCGGCGTTCTGTATGGTTTGGAGTTTCTGTAAGTGGTGTGTGGCGATTCCTACCTAGATGGCGTTGCCATAGTCCAGTCAGCTGGTGATATGGGCCAGTGTCACAATGCATCTCATGCAAGGGTAGCCACTTGAAGATCTTACGTAGCATGCACAGAGTGAGGAAGCAGGCACAGGAGACAGTGCTGATCCGTGATTTCATGGTGAGCTTGTTGCTGATGATTCTGAGGTTTCTAGCACAGTCGGACGTGGGTGTGGGTCCCAGGTTTGATGGCCACCAGGAGTTGTTCCAAGGGTTGCTATTGTTGCTGAAGATCAGGTGAGTGGCGCAAAAAGTAGACAACAAGACTGCTGCATGGAAGTGATGTCAGCAAGGGAATTGGTGTAACCATTCAGAAGGGGCTCACATGCACATTGTCAAATTCTTGTTTATAGTTGACCTTATCATTGGTGAAAAGCTGTTAATATCCTGCCTGTCAGGTGGTAACTGGTAGTACCAGTTGGTGCTAGGCGACAGCGTCAACACTTAATAGTTGGGGTTCAGGAGCTGTAAAATAAGCAATACTCTTAAAGATGGAACATTTACTTTTCATATAGGCAGGGTGTTTTGCCTCTATTTTTGGTATGGTTTACTGGCATTTCCTTTCTCCCCACTCCAGATGTTTGTTGTCCAGCTGACATTAGCAGACCCTATATTTCAAGTTACCTCTTCCAATTGTGTTACTCTTTAGTTTCCCAGATTGTGATTGTGGTGGTCCCTTCTGACTATAGTACTCCACGGGTAAACTTTCAGTGCATATATTCCTGTTCCTGTTTCTGATACAGGAAAATGTCCTTAAGGTTTTTTATTGCTATTTTTCTTCATTGCCAATTAAATAAAATATTCTGTATTAAGGCTTTGATCTTTATTAAGGCTTTGATCTTTGATCTTTGGATTTGAGAGCACCAAATGGAATTTATTCAATAAAAAAATGTCAAATATAGGAGAAGAGTCTTGACTCTCCCTCAGTTGCTTGGGACAGACAGACAGAAAAACTGGTATTGTTTTTGTCCCATTTTAGGGACAACAACATTTGATAAAAACATTTCAATAAAACAAACGTCCCACCCTTAGTTCATAGCTTGGTAACCTAATATTATAATAAATTACACCTGCGTTACACCATTTCCTAAGCGTTTTCTCGCTCCTTACAGTGACTTTTAATAACAGAAAAAAAGATTGTTATAGTTCATCAGTACTCCTTATCCCTGGACATAATGGTATCTTAACATTTTTTAACGGATTGCGTCTGCTTATAAAAATGTCAATCAACACTTAAGGATGATCTAGCAAGAGGTTAATAACATTTTTAAAAACTGCAAAAAAAATTAAATATCTTAAAACAGGTAATTTCATTATCAGTATTGTATAAAGGGGCTCATGCATTATCAACAGTAAAAGAACCATTACTTATAAACAGAGGCTTTAAAAATCTCATCCAGGGCGTATGCAATGAAGGACACACAAAAACCACATGCTCAAAATCACGGATTCCACATGAACATAATTTACAAACACAATCATTTTTCTAAATTCTCTCCCCATCTCTGAATATACTTCTTAATGCAAAACTAATTTGAAGAATCCATCATCACACAATATTCGCAATATTACAAATCAGATAGGGCTGCATTCTTTAAATACTGCAAGAGGCACATACCCACGTACTTCTATGATATAATTATAGAGGAAGAGTTGTCAAATTCCAGACTCAACGCAGGGCTAAAACTTTGATGAAATAGCTTAAATTCCGACTCTGACAAAGATGCCAGTTCCTTGTGGTTAATTAAGTAGCCTAAGGCAGCATAAACATTTTTCCCAAGGCTTCTGTTTGACTCTGCTCAATGAAGACCTCTTTCCAAAATAGTGTCCTTTGAAAGTTTTCATTTAAATGTATCAACCGAAGATTCCACCGTAGAATAGCCGCTAGGCCCAATACAAATGTACTCACCAGACCCATTTCTAAATGTAGAGCCACTAATGGGTCCAATTAAAGCAAAAGTGCCTACTTCCATGAACATTATAAAAAAGCTTAGCCCATTAGCATGATTCATTGCTTTGGCATGCATGGCTTATATGATTTCTCTGGGATAAGTTAGAACTGAAGTATTTTCCTAGATTTAAGTATGTCTTTAATGTATAATATTACAGTCCCCAGGTATCATGTATAATTTACTTTCTTTACTAGACTTACTTTCCTTTAAATACTAACATTTTACTTTTAGATGTGTTTATTTTTAGAAAGGTAGCTCTTGTATATGATTTAAGTAAATCTAGCCTTTTTCATAGGCCCTTAGGAGTCAGATCTAATACGACTTTATGTTTTGCACACAACACACCTTCTCTCCCCTCTACCTGAGGAGGTTCACCTTTATGGAGTGAAAGAGCCTCTGGTAGGTCATAGATGTATAGGGAAAAAGCATGAGGCAAGAAGGCAACCTTGTTTTAACCCATTACTTATCTGGAGTGTTTGTCAAAAGACCTTGGGCACCTCCCAGTATGACATTTCAGCATGCAAATGAATGGAGGGCTATTACTAAACAAAGCAGTGGTTGGGGAATACCTAGAGTATAGAGCTTTCTCCATAAAGTCGGTCTATAAACCCAATCAAAACCAGTTGAGATGTCTATAAAAGATGCACCTATAAATTGGCTTCTTGTTTTCACATATTGTCTGTGATTGCCTGAATTACTAAGATGTTATTGAGAGTAGAAGAATTATCCCTAAAGCCAGCCTGCTCTCTAGCAATAATTTCCTTGTCAGCTACCCATTCTTGTAGAAATTCAAGTGAGCTCGATCAAAACGTTTCCCCACTGCATCCAAAAGTGCAAATTGACAGAAACTGCTAGGGGAGGCTCTGTCTCCCTTTTTGTTAAGGTGTGCAATAATACTGCCTTTCAACAAGGGAGGGAAGTTGCTCCCTTCTCATAGCAATACTCAAAGATCAGAGCGAGAAACTGGGACAAAATTAACAGTTCTTTCTTTAAAACCAAAATTGAAATGTCATCTGGCCCCACTGCACCAGAATACCTCAGCTTCGCAATATAGGATTTACTCTGGGCAGTGGAAGCAGGTCCATACTCACTGTAGACATTAGCCTTGGGAGTTTCTACTAAGAAAGCTGCACACAAGCTCACATCATTATCTGCATAAAGTTCCTCTAGATAATGGAGCCAGGTGTCACTTATAATCGAACAAGGCACAGCCCCTTTTCTAGTTGCACAAACGTCTGCTATCAAAACCCAAAACTTCCTTGAGTTCTTAGTAGCCACAGCTTCTCTGAAGGCTATGTCTTTTGAGTCAGCTTGTTTTTGTTCAAAAATTAATCTCTATAATTTCCTTTTCTTTTTTAAGTTCCTAATTAACTTACCTCTTACATGACAGTGATAGAGGAATTGACGCCTGGTCAGCCGATTTACAATGTTAGATATTTCCCTAACTAATTTAGGGTCAAATTGATTTTCCACGCCATTGCCCTTACCTTCAATCAGTTTTTTTTTTTTAATAAAACAAATCCCATCCAATCATTACATATCTCCAAAAGGTTAAATGTAAATTGCTTTAGATATTTTAAAGCCTTTGTTAAAGAGGTATTTATTATGGCCAGTCTTCCCTCTTCCCAATGTGGGCACCCGTTACGGATATTAAACCAAAGATGTGCCCATAGTTGATTCCATGTGCATGATTCCTCAACAGTAATACTTATTTTAAAGTAGAGGATTTTATGGTTACTCTGCAAGTTATCAATAACCTTGAGATTCGACAGCAGCCCAAACATAGAAAAAGAAGCTATTTCATAATCAAGGATAGAGAAACATGTGTTACATTTGAACATGTAACTTGCTGATATATAGTTTTCCATTCTACCATTGCAACAACATGCGTTCTCTCATATCTAATCTACTTGATGTATGGGGGAAACCCAGTTTTTCTATATTTAAACATTCAATTTAATCAGTATCCTCAGACTCTTCAGTTACATGATTAGAAACCTTGGCATTTTACATCTCCGAATAGAAGTACCAGGGCATCTTTGTCAGATACAATGATCCTTGTCTTATAGAAAAGCATGTTTTTTACTGATATAGTAGGTTTTGAACCTGGAGGAATATAGGCATTCATTAGTAAAAAATTATGGACAACAGAAGAATGAGTGCAGAAACCCTGAAAATCTAATTCCCTGTACTAAGTTGGATTCATGTGAAAAACTAGAGTAATTCCATATATGCTTAGTATTCAGGAGAAATGAAATGCCCCCACTTCCATGGCCTCTACCCGGAGAGGTGGCAGGCAATTCAGTAGCGAGATATTGTTAAGAATAATATCACAGGAATTCCAGTGTTCCTGAATACAAATTATATCAGCCCTAAGGCTAGAAAACAGAGTGAGTTTTTGTTCTGTCATTGAGTTGCCAGCTATATCTCAGGAAATTACTCTAAGGCCCATATTAGAGTTGGGAGCCAAACTACAAGAAAGTGGTTGGCTAAACTTTAATGATTTAGCCAACCATTGTCAATTCTGAGGCTCCTCTGCTGTCGTAGCCACAAAGAACTTCTCTGCAGACAAAACATATATTGGTCTCCCATAAAATCTAAAGTAGAGAAGGTATTCATCAAGGATCCATCTCAATTTCTTGAGGCAGTATCTCAAGGGTTGGTTTTCAAATGAAGGTTTTTTGAGCTGTATACACACTTTGGTATGTGAGGTTTAAACAGAGTTGCATAAGGATTCAATCCTCCTGAAATGTCTTCCCTCCTTGCTCTCAGTTCCTCCTCGACTTCTACAGAATTGGTAGGGATAGAGTCCAGAGGTTGAGTAGATGTCTAGAAGAATCCCGTTATGATGGATGACTCCAGTTGAGAAGGGAGAGCCATTAATGTGTGTAGGTGACCCAGCAGGTCTGCTACCTTGAGCTATTCCTGTGTCTCAGGAGGGATAGTTGCAAAGTGAATTTTCCTCATCAAAGCAAGCAGCATCCCCCTCCGACTCCTCAGCTCTCTCTCTCTGCCTCAGCTGTGTCTGAGAGTTTCCCTGAGTCCTTCCTCACTTTCTGAAAACCATTCAAGGAGTGGTCTGTTATTGGGAGGTGTGGGAGGAAAGGCCTGCAAGAGTGGGCATGGGCATAAGCTGACCAATACTGTAAGGCAGTGCTGGGTCTCCTGTCGGCAGCCCTTTCTAGCACCAGACAGAAGAAAGAATTTTTAACCCTCTGCTGCTTCCTCAACACACGGACGTTCTCCAGTTGCTAGGGGGATCTCACTTCTTAACCTAGCTATTAGTAATTTGTCATTCACAACTCACTGAAACATTGTAGGCACAAAAAGGGATAAAAATATCCAAAACGGACTGCAAATACCCTTACTTCTCTATTCATTTTTACTATTATGGCAGCGTTAAGATGGGTCTTATTAAAATCTATCATGATTGAACATTAAATGGTTCCGTGCTCATTTAGAAAGGTGGAGAGCAAGTCATTGATGTGAAGGAGTACAATTAAATCCCTCCTGACCAGCGTGCTAAGAATTGCCTCACTTTGGAATACCAGCCTCACTTAATCCTGAAAGAAAAGACAATTGCTTTTCTTCCTAAAAAAGGTCCCCACCTAGAAGGTCGAAACATCTATCTTAAACAATCCTCTGCCTATGGTGCGTGAACAAGGCTTAGTGCTGAAACGTGTTGCACAGGCTAGAATCTCTTCAATAAATTGCATGTGGATTATCCTTAAGTGCACGTGTACCGTCTACTCTTTGCAAGATATATTCTACATTATATATCTATATATACATATACACACATACATACGTACATACATTTTTATGGTGGCTAGCCCCTTCGTGGCAGAAAATTGACTCAGAATTATTTGGATAATTTAACATCCAAAAGGGACATACTCGAAATCTCTTTTTTCCCCCCAACCACAAAGGGCCCATTGACTTTGTGATTCTGTATAAAAAGTCTAATTTATGTTGGACACTTTTCAGTGAAAAAATATTGATACAATGGACACTTGTATATGTACATGTATATGTTTTTGTGACATTGTTGTCTTATTTTCGTATGTTTTAAACAATTACATAATTTGTGTTATCAGAGTTATGTGCAAATGGGCATATTCAAAATATTTCAAAAGATAAACTTGGTATATATTTAAAAAAAACACTTATTAAGCCTACAAGTCAATTTGTGTAGTATATAAGTATAGGATTGTTTCGCAACTTAAAGATGTTGAATTCAAGAAATCCCTTTAGGGTGTATAAAGTGGAGATCAAACATAAGGAAGTAGAGTCAAGTGATTAGTCAAATACCTGGAATAATTCTGAGGTATTTGAAAGACTTTGTTGAATCCATGGTTGTTGGTGGTATTTTTGATGTGTATTGTATTTGTAGGGTACTTGCCCCCTATTCCCGAATTGGATCCAACCCCGTTTCGAAATCTCTGAAACTTTAAAATGAGCATTTTGAGCATGATTACTCCATCAGACTTAAAGGGGTGTATGAGGTCCAACTAACATGGGAGGTTGGTCCACAGAGGATAGCTAATTTCTGTCTTAATCTTTGTTGTGGTGCAAACTCCTCTTGCATGCAAGTTGATCATGTGATTTACAACATCCTTCCTATGTTATGGTATGTTCGACATCCTGTCATCGGGGTAAAGGTGTGGTTATTTTGGAAGTTCTCCAAAATAGTCAAATGAATGCTGGTACAAAATGGTATTGAAATGACCTAAAAATGCCTATACCTTTGCTAAGTGAGATTTCCTCAGTAGATTCTCTACTAGGAGGAGAATCTTCTTGGATTTTCTTCGGCTTTTCCATGACACTTGATTTCAGCAAGCATGGTGTTAGGAAGGTGATAGTTCATTGGAAGCATGGATAAAGATTACTAAAGTTGAATTCCAAAGTGGAGTTGGCAATTACAAAATATGTTTGATGCCATCTTTTCTGCCTTTTGGATTCCCTTACAGCGCTATAAGTGACTAGGTACACAACTTCAAAGAGCTTTGAAGCGTTTTTCTATTGAAAATGTGTAACTTGACGGAATTCCTAAGAGGAAGGGCCAACAGAAGGCTGTAGCAAACTCATCCACAAAGCGATCCTTTGAAAGAATGTAACTGTTAATTTAATCTAGAATTTTTTTTTTATTGTGACCTGCAAAGCTTCTTCATCTCTGTTAAGGTCGCTCTTAGCTCTAAGTGAATTGTGATTCATATAGAATAGCCGAGCATTTAGCCACAATCTGCTTTAACTGGATTTTCTATTTAATGAGGTTGCCCTGCAGTATACTCCACAAACACAGTACAAATCCCATGTGGGTGAATATGCAAATCCTTGTAAAGCACCAATTATATAGTTAGTTATTTCTGCAAAATATCCATAGCTTTTTAATTATATCTCCAAGAAACATGCTACCCTTGATTACCTGGCTTTTGTGTCTCGCTAATCCTACACAACTGTTAATATCACTTTGGAAACAACTCAAGTCAACTTTAAAATATTTTGAAATAGAAAAGCTGCAACGAACGAACGTAAGAAAAAAGCTAGCAACTGAATTGGACTAATGCAAAATGATACTGATATGGTAAATTAAATGTTATACTAGGCATGGGGCCTGACGTACAAAGGCATTTTGCAAAATCTCATGGTTTGCGACTGCAATTTTTTCAAATGTACTAAATCCATTTTGTGTTTGTACCTCCACTCGGGCATGGATGGATACATTACTAGTGTCCGTTCACTGCTTGTTTTTCAAGCAATACTTTACTCTTTTGGGTAAAGCACTCCAAGAAAATGCACGTGTTTTCCAGCTGTATCCCTTGCCTTCTTCTCTCCTTTGGCCGCACTCCATTCCGCAGTCACCCTTCTGTACTTCTGCCGCACCCGTATTTCTTTCTTGCCTGTGTGCTTCTTCCGGTTCAACATTGCTTTATTTTGTCCCTTCATTTTCCCCCACTAAAGCCCTCTGTGTTGCTTACTTTTCCCTGCCCTCTATGTTGGTTCTTCAATCCCACAGCTTTGTGATGCTTCCCCACGCCCTTCATACTGTTCCCACCTCCTGAGATTTAACCAAAAAACTTTCAAACTCATTTTTTTAATCTACTGATCCAACTCTGTAAACAAAGACAAAAGTCATTGATTCATTTTGGAGGTCTGTTCGTCATAGGTGTTTTCTGTAGCCATGCTGCCCAGCATGGGTAAAAAGCATTGGCAAAGCCAATGGGCCCCAAAAGGCAAGACCTACTGGCTTTGCCAGTGCTGGTTAGTTAGGTTTTTTTTCTGCATGAAAGGAAGACATTAGCTGCATATTTGCAAGTTTAGTTCATATGTGTTTTTATGAACAGGTCTCACTTTTTTTTTTTTAAAGCTGCGAGGCCCAGAAGGATGCCAGTGACATATGACAGCAGTCTCTCTTCAGCTTGCAAACCGAGTTTATGCAGGCTGATTTAATTACTAGATTGATACTGATTATTTAAAAACATAAATTTCACTCTGTGCCGACGTGAAATTCAGGTAAGACAGTGAGGAGGATAATGTATGAATGGGTGGATGAAGAGACCACTGTTGGGACACACTCGTACGTGAACATGTTTAGGCACTAGTAAGCCTGCTATGTTAAAGTACTGGGGGTTCAAGGGGATCAACACCATTGGGCAAAAAATGACTCTTAGGCCCAACATTTGAAAAGTGTGGTGCTCCTTTTGCAGTGGGCCACACATAAACTCCACTGGTTAAGCTTCTCTCCCCCACAAAAGTTAGGTGGTAGATATAATCTTTCCAATACACGTTAATGACGACCACTTACAAATCACATTATACATTTCATCATATTACTTATGCTCTGTAAATTCATACAATTCTATCCCATTCAGATCAATCCTTGGGAACAGATTCAGAAACATTGAAATTAATGAAATTAAATATGTCCATTTCAAGATTTCAAGCCACCTCCAATGAGTTAGTTGCATTCCGCTATTTGTTTGGGAATCCCAGCGTGTATCCCAAAGCTGGGGCACATTCTGGTAGCCAGCCTGTGTGCACTGTGTTAACGTGGTCAAGCTGATAGGCCCTTTCCATTCCTTGTCAAGTCTTGTGGACACCAGCCCTAAGACTACTCAAAAATTAAAAATATATTATTTACAGAGCCCAAGATGTCTTCGATTAGTCTATTAAATGTTTTCAGAAACTAGCCAGACCTATGTAACACTATCCCAAAATTCAGGTAATTATTTCAATTCTAGTACGTTTTTGAACTTTTTCAAATATTTAACCACAGCGTTGTCGGAAACATCCAATCTCCTCTGTAGGAGAAACGTGCTGGCTCCTTGACATACTAATGCTGTTTGTGCAAAATTAACATTTTCCCAGTACAGGCAAATATTATGATCAATAGATTTCTGTGCTTGATTCCAAAGTAAAAATATATATATATTTCTCTTGCTATTTCTGTAGCCCCAGCAGTGTGAATTATATGCTGCTTAAAGATGAAGTGGTGCTCCTGGATCTCAGGAGCTGCAGTAGTCTACTCATCAGTTTACTCTAGCTCTCAACAGAACTGAACATGAGCTGGGAATGTTTTCCTGATACAACAGTGATAAAATAGGAGTTTTTTTTAGTCGCACAATAATGACATCAGATGGTTTGGAAGAGATACCACGGAATGAGCTTCCTTCGTCTGATCCGCTGTCTCTGTTCACTTCACACATGACTATATGACTACTGTAAAGAACATACCCTTATGTGCTTATCAGATGCCCTCATTACTTATATTAAAAAATACATCCGACTGATCCATCATGGAAAGGGGGCTTGGTTACCTGAAGAAGACTCTACTCTTGCAACAATGATAACAAATAGGGCGTCTGTTTGTAGTGACCTTCCTGCCTCACACCGAGTGACTCAGAAATCTCACTGAGATGCATTCAGTGAAGGATGGGCAGCAGGGGCTTATTTTCATTATAAAAGGAAGTTTGTACACAAACGAATGGCATGTGTTAAATTTTCTGTCTGCACACCACAAGCGAGAACTGAACTAAGCCAACAGTTTTAGATATTCTCTCAGCTCTATTGTCGACATGTATTCTAACAGAGACAGAACTTTCATCAAAGGCCACCCAGACATTATATATTCATGTATAGAAGGAGAGCCAAGACGCATCAGAAGAACAAGGTACAAACGTGATAATATTCAGTTCTGCCCCCACCCAAATGGAACAACACAAGCATGACACCACAGTATATTGTAAGGAAATGACTGTTCTTCTTTTGGCATTGAAAATAAGACCCAGCTAGCCAAATATGTGATAAAAGGAATAAATAACACTGAATGGAATATCACAATTAACAAGTTACACGGGGATGATGATAACATAACACCATAGAGAGCTAATGTAAAAAATATTCCAGTACAACATTTAACATCCGCCTTCCTCCCATAAAGGATAGGACAAATACCAAGTCTTCTGTGCTTCCCTCCCAAAGAGGGCACAGCCAAATTGCAAGAGTTGTACAAATTGTTTTTTAGTCTGCATTTTGTTTGTTATAGAGTGGCTGCTTCCTAGCCCTTAAAAAGTGAGTGTGACAGCAGCTCATCTAATTAGCACGATAGCGGGTCTTCATTCTAATGTTGGAATTGGGCTATTGATATCTGAATGGATTAATTTAGGTTAGCGTCCTTTATTTTATACATATTAGATGACCCCACAGGATGCCACACTATTGTCTCCTGCTACAAAAAAAACACAGATCCTCTCAATTAATTATAGCTTGGAAGCAGTGTAAAATATTTAAAAAACCCAGAGTTGTGGTGCATGGATATGTTTGCAAAACCCTCCAGTTAGATCATTTTATATCCAAATTAGAAGGTTGCATAGTAGGAGTCACAGAAGCAAAAATAAATTAAGTGATGCCAATGGAAAATCAGGGAACCTATTGTTGGGAATTTAATTGTTGATGCTCTTAATCAAAGTACAATAATTGTGTTAATACTGTTGATAAAAAAATGGAAGATCAATGGAACTGTTTGTCAACCAAGGAGCTTCTCCTCAGTGGTGTGTTTTAGTCGTGGGCTGCATTCCCCAGAGGATTCTTCTATTCGAGGTGTAGATTTTAAGAAATGTCTGTAATTGATTAGTGGGTAGCAATATTACATCTTCACAATTGTGTAATTCTCTGAGTCGGTTTTGTATGTACTCTTCCATGTTGAGCACACTCACACCAATACTTTGTTTCAGCCGCTAGCAATCTTTAACTTCTCAACTAGCAATTCACTGCAAAGACCCATTGCTTTCTGGGGTAAAGAAGCTTTTCTGAAACACATATAGTTCTCATGATGAACTAGAAAGTGGATTTCGAACAGCTGTGGTCTCGAAATGAAAATATTCCATGTTGTTTAAGATGCTTAAGAAATATAAAGGTATGGAGTGACAGTGATATTTTTAGGGTGTCACTTTCTCATGTAGGGAGTGAGCCATGTTCCAGCCATGTGCCAGACGGAGCACTTTAAACTGGACTCTGATAGTTTGAAGCTTGCCAACGTGCATGCATGCCTTCTTCCTTAGACCTCCTGCAAGACGTCTGTGTTCAACATTCTAAATCTTTTTAGGTGCCTTTGATCAAGTGTGTGGGTACCCCCTGATGGTGGTTATTCAAATAATATAAACAATAACTTAGAGAAGCACAACGATCGCAGTGTTGCATTTCGGAAAGGGAGAAGTATCCTCAAGGCTTGCAGGTGGTAGAAGCATGTAGTTGCTACTTACTTAACATGATGACACCGAGACCACGCTGTACCCAATATGAAGTCATAAATTGTGATACAGCAGCTGGGGATGGGCCAAAAAGAAGAGGCCCAGAGTCAACCACCATCAACACCAATCTTCTCGGTTATATCTGTCAGAGGCATGGCCTCGTCTCCGTTAACCGACATGCAGACTTTGTGAAGAGTTAAAGCAAGACTGAACTGTTTTCTAAATCTACTTTGGTGAGAATCCACCATAGCGAGTGTTCAAACACCTGGAGGATGCATCAAAGTCTCTTGTTGAGTACTTAAATATTTTCTCAGTTATCTTGTTACTGTAAGTGATGGTAAACACATCTTAGCTACCCCATTAAATCCAAGCTTGGTTTTTCAAAAAAATATATTTTATAAGTGTTTCTAGATTGGGCAGCCATGTTCATGTTATTTCAATTAACCTCTACCTGCTTGTGGTGTAAAAGTTGTAAAAGCTCACTCCACCAACCCCCTCGAAAATGCAGTCACATTTCTTACCATAAAGCAAACCATCCCTAGCACAAATAGCAGAGGATGTAGTCTCCAGCGGTTCGTCACAGCCAGAGAGGCTACAGTTGTTAAATAGTCCTTCATCAGTATGGAATTCTTAACTTATTCCTAACACATCAGTGATTTCACAGCTAGTGCCTGCTTCAATTCTTTGTCTCAAAAGAAAATTCGGACCAACATATCTTGTTCATGCAGCCTTTGGGCTTATGATAATCTCCCACAACATCTCTAGTTTTAATATTGTTTGGGGAATGTGCAAGCAAAGAGAAACTCTATTGTGAGATGGCAGAGTCAGGCTTGTTTTTTAGGACTGATGATGTACAATGTGTCCAAATGTTGCTGCCGTATTGGAGCACCAAAACAATCAATTTAGGACACTGCAGTAGCACATGGTGGCTAACTCTATTAAACAAAAAATAAATAAATAAACACACCCACATTTTGTTTCTTTTGGACACGTTATGCCCAGCTGTCACTGAGGCTGATAGCGAGCCATACCTATATACATACCTGTGCATCTGTTTGTTGTATACTCATTCAAATACTAGGCTGGATTTATTTTATCAATCCCATAGATTAAGCTTTTTTTTAGATTTAAGGTTAATTTATTAAAAAGAGCACGCTAAAGTTCAAATTGTGGTAGCTAACAAGGCCTAAGGATAGCATCAGTCATTTACATACAACAGTGATAAATCCAAATCTGATCAAAATATATCAGGTGACTTTGACCATAATCCTTTTGTGTTAATTTCATAATCTGGCAGTTTAGTGCCAAAAGCAGCAGTGGGCAATGTACATCCCTGCATAGCCACTTCATTTTAAGTGGAATGTATTGATTGGGCCTCTTTCCATGTATATGTATATGGTAGACGTAGCAGGGATTTAGTTATTCCTAAACTTGGAAGATCGTCGCTATCGTCAGCATCGCAAGGCTTGGGAGGTTTCACTGAAAAGCACTGTGTGTGTGGTGTTTAGAACAGTCATTGTGACCAGAATACATTTTACTATATATTACACTCACTTAAATAACCCATTTTCCCTTCTGTCCTCAATAAATTGAAGAGCTTTGTGCGCTAGTGTGACTGCAGTCATATAGGAGATGCAGAGCCTATGTTGCACTGTATATTAAGCAAAGCTTTTGTGCCCAAAGTTCATGATGTTTCTTGCATCATTTCTATCCTTATTTCATGCTGCTTTGATATTGCTATTCAATTGCCTAGATAGCCAAATTGTGGGGAGAAATGAACTTGCCACAGTGACATCACTCATCGTTAGTTATGCAATTACAAGGCAATTTTATCTTTGCAGGCTCTAAAATGCAGCCTAACTGGATAAAGAGAGTAAATACAATCTTTTTCTATTTCAATTTAAATAATGTTAAACCTATTAGTGCTGGACACCGCGGCCGTGTACGGCACAAATCTCCGCACGGAGTGAGTTTCTGGAGCATTTTCCTCCTCCCGCCCTTGCCAGCAACCTATTACTGCAGTGAAGATCGGCAACTTTTGCAGGAAATCTGAAAAATAGAAAACTATAAAATAATGAAATATTTAACATTGAGAAAGGCACGAAATCTTCCTTTAACCTAAGGTACTTGTTTAGCAAACATTCCTTGAGGTAACGGTGAAGCATGTGCAAGCCTGTGTGTGCATGTCTGTACATGCATGTAAATGTGAGAAGCTGAGAATACGACTCTAGTTATGAGTAGCCTAGAGTGGAATCTGCCGTTGAGTGGCTAAGAACTTTGGCCACGTTTGACGAATCTGCAAAAAACCTTCCAAATACAGTGCACATGCATGTACGTTTCAACTTGAATCTAGATTTGTCATGTCATTAGCTTCCAAGGACATGAGCAACTTTGCTCCCGACTCAATGTTGGGATCCACAGACTCAGGCTTATTTCAAAGACCTGTGGGATGAGAAACCATCGCTAGTGACTATTAGAGGCACATGGTGCTTTTAAATTACCAAAAGCATCTAAACATCACATCCCTTCTTATTAGTAAAAGTTAGCTTTGCAGCCAAGCCCTCCTTTGATGCACTGCTTGTGAATTAGTACAAGACAAAGGAGACCAATGATGACAGGATTGGCAAGACCATATATGACATCACTGAACACATCATTGTTAATAATGAAAAATGTGTGAGGATGTACTCAGCATGGTGCACCGAGGGTGTGGTCTGCGGCTGTGCCTTTCTGAACACAAAGGATCTGATGATTTGTGACTTTGCCTGTGTGCCTTAGTATCACACAGTGAACAGGCGTGTGGCAGGTGTGTTTTGCGATCTGAACAGCCTTCAGTTGTGCTGTGTGCATTTATTAGACCCACCGAATGGACAAGACCATGCCCAGTGTGCAGTTTGCACAGAACGTAGCCGTTACTCATTCCATTTGTATAGCATGTACAAGGCATGGTATTTGAACTTCCTTCATATGAGCGTCAGTACAGGATGCATAAACTACGACCAATGAACTGCATGTGCTACCCAAGCCCATCTGTGGAACATTCATTGTTAGGCTATAGTTTTCACAATGCAAAGCTTTAGACCATGCCTGTTTGCTGTAATTAGGGAACATAACTTG
Source organism: Pleurodeles waltl (assembly GCF_031143425.1). NCBI lineage: Eukaryota > Metazoa > Chordata > Amphibia > Caudata > Salamandridae > Pleurodeles > Pleurodeles waltl. The sequence continues at coordinate 746,372,212 of NC_090445.1, read as the reverse complement.
CAGCCAAGCACTGAATGTCCTCCTCTGCAAACTGCAAGTAAACTATGCCCATGGCCTGTATTTTCTTTGCAGAAGCATTACACCAGCACCACCGAGGTACCCATGAATACACTTGTTCAAATCGTATACTTAGTCACAATTTATTTTTACATTTTCTTAGCTCTAGTATATCCCAACACCAAATTCGGTGGTTATTTCCAAAACAGGCATTTTTATGTCTCTCTCTCGTGCTCTGCAGCCATATAATACCTCAGCTTGGCAACATTGTTCACGTTTCCCTTACCAAGCCAAATGTATCTTTAGGTTTCAACTAGCAGACAACATAGTTTTGAATCCCCCACTGCTTACCATTGGTTGGCTTTGTTGTCACTCTCATTTACTTGCTTTTCATTTGTTAGCTTGTGTTGTCTTCCCTTCCTCTTCTTGTGTTTGTCCCTGTGTCCTTCCACTTTTTAGGGCAGGGTGTGCAAAGCGCTCTGTCCCTGTTGTAACCTCTCTATGGCCTTGTAACCACGCCCATGTCACGCCCATCAGTTTGGTTGGTTTGTGGGCTTGCCTTTTAAAATTCGCCTGATTTCATTAGTGAAAGGCATGCATACCCCATGCCTTTTCCAAGTCTAGCCCTCCTCCAGCACACCAGCCAGCTACTGAAAACATAAGAGGCTCCATGTTTTCCTTATGGTTTCTAGACTACGTTTTCTCTTTATTTCTTAGGCAACGCAATCTCGCTGGGCAGTAATCAAGCACTTTGCATGACACCAACCTTGTTACATGTATATTTGCACTTTTCCTGGTTATATGGATAATTGCACTTTTGTTGGTAACATGGCTAATTGCAGTTTTTCGGATACGTTTCACTGCAAGCGAACTTCTGTTTCCTTTTGTGTATCCACTTCGCGCTCATGGTGGCCGCCGGCTCGCTTATGTGAAACTGTTTTACTTTACATTTTCAGTTTATGTGGCAAGAAAACTCCAGTTAGGAGTTTACAATGCTAATGGCTCTACCTCGAGCAAAAGCGAGACTCATTGCATTGCAAATGCTTGTTTTAGTTATTATAAAAACCTCCATTAGAGTGCATTTGTTTTCGATGTCCTTCTCTTTCCTCCATGCTCAGTGTTGCTCTCTCTCATCAGTTTGCTTTTCCCTTACCCCCATCCAAGATGTGCTTGCACTCATGTGCTTCTCCCCCATGTTGCTTTCTTACCAGGTGTGCTTCTTCCTGAGCTTCATGTTGCTCTCTGTCACCATGTGCTTCCGTTCTCCCTCCCACACTTAGTGTTACTTCCTCTCTCTGTTGTGCATTTCTCCCCCGCACTGTTGCTTTTACCCACCTGCGCCCTCTGTGTTGCTTCCGAGCTCTTCATATTGCTTCTGCTTACTTTGCCTTTATGCTGCTTCTGCCTTTTATATTGCTTCTCCCAAGTGGCTTTAAGAAACAAAAATGGTTTTGTGCTACTTTTTTCTTTTTAATTTGTTGTTTCAACTCAGAGCAGTAAATGGAAACAAAACACCCACATTATTTTGTAAATGCTGACATGCTGGTGTGCATGCCATTGCTTGTTTTACAATGGAGTTGATTGATACATCATGGTGGAAGAATGGAAAATGTTGGCAGCCACAACCAACCTCTTGTCAAGATCATATGTACAGTAGTGGATAAGGATCTCCAGATGTGTCAATATGTTCATAGCATGTTTTGCTGTACGTCGATTTTAGTCATTCTGAGGAACTTTTTGAAATGGAGTAAATTGTTTCAGCCATTTTTCAAAAATTGCTCAAAATAGATTCAGAAAGGAAAATGTTACTTATCCTGTGAGCTTGTTTGTAGCGTGGGGTGCTGTAGATTCACATGCTTTGCATATTCCCGCCCTCTAATGTTTGACTTGGATGTTTGCAAATTGTTTTTTTCTGAAAAAAACTTTCAAATCCCAGGATGTGCTGGGACTCCTCCTTTGGTCCATAATGCACAAGGGCAACCAACTCCTAGTTAGATGGTTTTTTCCACCACCTTGTTTGGACATGCCCTAAGAGGGCTCAGGATTCACCATGTTTCTTACATGTTTTATGGCGCACATGATTCATTTTTTGACATCAACATTACAGAAGAACAGTCCACATTTTGACTCCTTGTTGCTTTACTTCACCAGACACCTTTGGAGTACTGCCTACTACTGTTTGACACCCTGGACGTTGGGCTGCCCCCCATGCCCTTCAGGTTCTACGTATTGTTTCACAACTGAAGACCTCTTTAAAGAAAAACAACTTGCAAACATCCAAGTCAAATATTAGAGGGCGGGAATATGCAAAGCATGTGAATCTACAGCACCACGCGCTACAAAAAAGCTTACAGGATAAGTAACATTTTCCTTTCTGAATCTATTTTGAGCAATTTTTGAAAAATGGCTGAAACAATATACTCCATTTCAAAAAGTTCGTCAGAATGACTAAAATCCAGCTGTGTTCTAAATTTTGTGCACATTAGAATCTCGCTTATCTTTTTACCTTGAATACCCCAGAAAATCTTTTCCCCAATGGCTTCTCCAAAACTGGCTTAGTCATTGCCAGCCTGCGCCATAGTCTTTCTGTAAAACCTCTGTAAACATTTTATACAGAACGGCTCTAGTAATATGACCACAAGTGATCATTGTACCATAACTAGAGAGTTACTGTATTTATTGTTCATTTGTGTTTTCACATTTAACTGGAAGAATTTACTCTGTATGCATGTAATGAAACGTCCAGAACCATGTTCCTCAATGAGATGCTAAAGAAAATAAATTCAACTTTAATTTCAAAGACATTTGCACCCAGGGCTTTCGGGTCAGATACTAAATAGTCCGAATGGGGGCTGGGGCACACTGAGAACAACATCTCAGTAATGATGAGATGTCAAAATGGACTGAAATGGGCGCAAAACGAAGCAGATAATTCTTTAAAGAAATGATAAAGAAGTCTAGCTTTGACTGAGGGGGCTCTCGGACACAGCTGGAAATAAAACCGTGCATCCAGCAGTAATATTTTAATACTGAGCCCCTGACCACAAAGGGGATTTAAAAGGTTGCCTCCCAGAGGCTTATCTGCAGGAAAATCTCTTCTGAGAGGGCTTATAAAGCATGCAGATGATCCCTCTATAGGTGAAGTAAAGGACAGTTCTCTGCTTCCGACCGGACCAGCTGGTTGGTTTTCTTTCTCTCACTGGGAGAGAAGACAGATGTGAAAATGTAATTTCCTGGCTTGAGCCCAGTGGTTTATCTCCACTTAGTTTTTAATTTCACTAGCAGGTTGCTTGTGGTAGTGGAGAAAGTTAATCAAGTAGCCGAGTTGACAAGGTCAATTAGTTCAGTGTGGAATATACGGTGACGGAGCTTTTTCGGGTGGGTAAATGGCAGATTGTGAGTGCTCATTTTGTACAGTGTAAAGGTCTGTTGTTTGTTGGGTAGGAGGATAAAGTCATTTAAAGATAAACATCTATTACTGATTTATCTCTGTAGATGTGATTTATTTGTGTGCCACCTGAGGCCCTCTGGAGTAACTTCTGTCAGAGGTTGTAAAGTCGTCATCTTCTTGACTCTAAGGATTGCTCGTTTAGATAACCCCATGGGCTCTGTGAATGTGGCAGGAGATTGAACGGATCATGCCCGGGCTGAGCAGGCACACACCTATTTTTCGAGATTTATTTGGAGCACTCTGCCCAGCTCCGCTTCTAGGCACTTTGTCTAGGCTGCATGTCCATGTTTGGATGCATTAGCAGGAGGGCCTACCTAGGCTAGTTCACCCAAGCACACTGTGCTGGCTCAGGGCAGCAGATATTTGGGTGGTGCGTTTTGACACCATTTACTGAGGCACATTTCCCCATACATATAGGGATACAGTTACATGCCTGTCAAAAGGCTCTAGCACCTTTGTTTCACAACCTCAGAGTTTTCTGTAATGCATTTTACTACACAGTGGTCAGGGTTCTGCTTTTGCGAACATGTTATAATGCTTATTAATACTAAAGAACACGAATTCCGAATCAACTTTTTTAAATGTCTTTGGAAAATAAATCCCTACTGCACCGTCTGCCATTATTATTCTGTGTAGCAAAGCCTTGGTTTAATTGAATTTGGCACACTCAGTGCCCTTTTAACTGGAGATGCTAAGAAACATCACGTTTGACTTTCTCCAATAAACGCAGCTATATTTTTCAAATGTTTATTATCGTTTTCATTTCTATAAAGTATTGCCTCTGTCATATGCCTCAAGTGCAGCAATATGTTATTTTAGGCACACCAGTACATGTAAAACGCAAAGGAGTTAGAACGTGTTAAGTGGAATAGAGACAGGACAGAAAAAGAAGAATCAGAAGCACCATCACCAAAAAAACGAGATCAACACTCCTCAGCTGTACCCTCATGCCTCCACCCTCCCATGTCCTCAGTAAGTTATGGGATTTCTACTCTTGTCCACGCCGCTGCTTAGATTACAGGCTTGGTGAGTGCACCTCACACTTATGTGTGTGGGTGTAGAGCAGCAGCGGCCACTGCAAATCTCAAGGGGAGGGTTAGGTGGAGGAGGGATACGGGGTGAAACAAAATAATATAAAAAAAATTAAAAAAACGTTACCTGCTGCAGCCATCGCTCTCCTCAGTCCTCACCTGCGATGGTGTTGGTGTCCCAGCAGTCCCACAGACACCAGCACAGGCTCCCCTGCAATCCTGTTGCTGCTCTCATGCTATATATAGCATGAGAGCAGCATCAGGATTGGTCTGAGCGGCTTGGTCTGTCACTCAATCAGTGCACTGGGGTCTGTGCAGTTTCCCTAACCCGGCTGTGTAACACGGCTGGGTTAGAGAAACCTAAGTGCGCATGTCTGTTTGGCCAGCCTTAGAGGGTCAGCCAAAATGACATGCTGACTTAGGTGAACTGACTCCACTTCCCCTCCTCGCTCCCATGGGCCAGCCCCGTCCCTTGCTGCACCTGATGGCTGAGCCAGCGGCTGAAAGATACAACAATATTAAAATATTGTTTTATTTTTCCGCCCCTGGCTCAGCCAGTGGGGCGACGCTCCTTAGCCATTGCGAAGGAGCCACCCCGGTGTAGAGTCTCTCCATACAAAAGATGTGAACGTTCTAATGGGACTGCCTTCTGTACCTTCAAATACTTGTGTTGTGCAAGTTACTGAAACTCTGTTGAAAGGTATTGCAAAAATGTGCCTGATTTGTTTCATCGTTATTGTCTGTGTCACATATTGCCAGACCTAACTTTTCCATTCCTTGTAAGTCCCAGAGTCAGTGTTGCCACTCTCTGACCCCCGGAATCTTTGTTTACCCCCATAACCCTGCGGTCCTCTGTTGAACTGCACATAAGACCTGAGCCGTTAAATGCAGTTATTTTAATAAACAAATATTTCAATACTGGCCCCAGCAATTGAAAATTCAAGTGGGGTTGAATGCTCAAACAGGATGTCCAGGATGTTTGTTTTTCTCTCATTCAAAGTACTGCCCAGACCAAGGCTCATAACAAGCCAGACACTATCCGTCTCCACCTTTGGTGGGCGTTTGCGTAGCACGTTTTGCACTAGGAAGAGATAAATATTTTCTAAGGCCCTTGGATACCTCTGGTGGGTTTAGAGGTTTACAAATCCAGCAATCTGAATTTTATAAGTCGCCTCCGGCATGTTTCAGGTTACAGGATGCCTGGTTTTTGAATAGCCATGATTTTAATGTTAATACATTAGTCTTTTCTAGTGCCCAGCATGGCTCTTGGGGGTTATGAGGCATGAAAGTTTTAGAATTTTTTTTTTAATAACTTTTGTGTAATCTGTTTATTGAAAATGTTTCTATTGTAAAAAACTAAAAAAACAACGATCCACATGTGGTTCCCACAAGCATGTACTTCGTCTAACATTGGTGACAAACTTTGTCGCATGATACACTGAATATTCAGTAGTCATTACTTGTGGTAATTCAGGCGCGTGGTGTTTAGGCGTTAAGGGCACCTTCTGCTCGCTTGAGGTGCAAGTTATGTACGGAAGGGGCTCCAGATGGCACGGGGTGGGAGCCAGCGGGCTGCAGTGTCCAGCACTCTTCCAGTTGTTCCTTACAGTGAGGCACGTCCATAAGCCAGCCCTTCGGGGTTTAGGCGCTACGCTTACCCCAGTGCATTGCATCATTGCAGTCAGGCGGCTGGTGCTGGCCGGGGTATTTGTGACATATCCATACAATGCTGTGAGTGGCGTCCTGGGCACGAGGTATGAAGGTTGACCACAACGACTTTACCCAAACTAGTTCAAAAGAGGCGTTTTGTTCTGAAATTCTTGTTCTCTTAATGGTTCTATATTGACACCCAACTGAAGCTTCAGTGCCCTCTGGCCGGTAACTGACATGCAGCTTGTTTACAAAAAAGCATTGCCAACAAATGTTTACACGCACATTTATCATCTGCAGGCACACGCCATCCCAAGTCCCTCCAAGTTCCTTCAAAGCTCCACAACAGCTCATATCTATTGAAGCATGGGTGATTCCTTGAAAGGTTTTGATGATCATCTCTTGGCTTCTGGTGAAAGGACATGGATGACACATGGACATTTAGGGTTCTGGATTTGCAAAGAGTGTACACCCGTTCTCAGTAAAACAGAATGCCTATTACTGTATCTTCATATTTCCTGGCTACTCCCCTCAGGATGGCAGCATCGTGCAGTGATATGGAGAGAATATGATGTAGGCAGTGAAGGGTAGACGAGCATAATGTGTGGCGTGTACGAGGTCGATAATAGAAGAAGTGTTTGCATGAGAATGGATGCTTACAAGGAGTGGCACTGGTGTACTCCGAAATGTTTGTGTCGTTCAGTTAGAACAGAATTGACATGTTTACTCACCTGGTGTGCATTTGACAAAGCGTTGTCGATCTTTGTTTATCTGTGCCACAGTTGAAAGCATGCATGTTGTGTAGAATGTTTTAGTGCAAGCCAAAGCAGGAGAACCTTGTGATTTCAACAGTGCATTGTGGGTACCTGGAGCTGAGGGGAAGGGGTTACTTAGCTGGAAATTAGAGGTCAGTGTAACAAGAGTTAGGAGCGGAAGTGACGAGGGGTATAGGCGTAGGACCTGGAGTCTGGAAGACAGTGCTCTGAAGATGCCTTTTCATCGATCGCTCTTGAGTAGCTTTTTTTTTTTTCATAGAACACTATCGGGAAAGGAAGTATCCAGAAAATGTATTTACCACTGACTTTGATCCGTACCTCGAATGCCATTGGGGTGAGCAAAATGAGTAAGCCCTGGTCTCTCTAGATGAGGTCAATTCACCCCGCTTTCCATCAATCTATCTCTCCACCCTTTAAGCTTTTTATGCATCCATCCATTTAACTATCCATCTTTGTATGCTTCCATCCATCCACCATGCCATCCATCCACCTTTTCATCATTACAATCCATCCGTTCTTCCACTCACGCTTCCAATCATCCATACATTCTTTTATAAATCCATCTAGTTTCACCAATCCCCTAATTCACCTTTCTTTTTATCAATCAAACAAACCATCTTTTCACCCTCCCATCCAAATGTCTATTCTTCTATCTACCCATTCATCCAGCCTTTCATCATTTTAGCCACTTTCTCTCCCCCCACCAATGCAAATGCTGCTTTACCCTTCCATTCATCAGTCCTTTCACGCCTGCATCTATCCTTTCATTCTTTGGCCCTTCCTTCTAGTCACTGTTACTTCCTTATTTTTTTATGTCCTTATATAAAGTCTTCCTTCCAGCTCCCTCTTTCCCTCTCCTTTTCTCTTACTTTCTGTGCTGTGATTAACTTTGCATCCGTAACCTCTGTTATTGAATTGTTTTGAAGAGTTTTTGTGTTCAGAGCTGCAGACTTCTAAATACCTGTAAGTCCCAACAGAACCTCACCCCCCCCCCTTAAGCTGAAGGCGGAGGTTCACTGCCTCACTGTTACTTTGGAGCGTCTCTCTGGCTATTCTAAGGCCCCTGGTTTTCGGGAAAGCTTCAAGTGTGTCTGTCAGAACACCACCCACTCTTCCTCTGTTCCCACAGAACATGTTAAGAAGGGTTTAGAGCTCAGGTGGACATTCAGGATTGTAGATAATGCAGTTTTTCAGATGTTAGGAGTACTGCATTTGTCCCTGAGTATTCAAATGAGTCGGGAAGGTCTGCAGAGGCCTGAGGGATGGGTGTACTGGGTATAGAGGGTTGAGAGAAGTCAAGTGTAGTACTGACCATGCGATTCCGATACGACAGGCACGAATTACAGTATGCACTGCCCTTTCAGCAAAGTATTCACTAAAGTCACATGGGAAAACAGGAGAATACATTGGACAGAGACATTTACACATTGGATGTATCAACAAAGGTAACCTGTGCGGCATTAACTATGGGCTGAAATTAAGTCTGGTTTCCAGATGACCTGTTAAATTAGACACAGCTCCCAAGCCGCGGTGGTTTAATGGACAGCCCGATTATGTTTCGGATTAGAACATAAATTTGAGTGAGGCATAAGGCAATTTGTACAGAAAGGAACGGAATAAACATGGCGGACAAGTAGAAACGTTGACCTTTGCTAATGCAGTTTGCTCGTTTTAGAGTTTTAAATAAATGTTAAATGCTTTACATCCGCATGAGGTGTGGCTAGTTTTTTATTACAACAGACAAGTGCAATTCATTATGAAAGAATGTCTTTAGCTGCCTTCAAAGCACAAGAGCTGAGACATGTTTAGGCAAAACAGGAAAAGAAGGAGACACTGTATTCTAAAGTAAGCTTACCCTGCGTTTAGAAATGTGAAAGAATTCCAAACAGGTTACATTTTTGAGCATCAGCTAGTTCAAGTCAACTTTTTCTCAGGTAACTCAGAGAGTGAGACCCTGTCAGACCCTGTTTGAGGAGCTATGACATGGGCAAGCAGCAGTTACTGCGCATGAATCGTGATGATTCAGTTTGTTTGCCACCAGTGTCCCAGGACCTGTCCACCTCTGACTCTGTAACTGGGCCAAGTGCAGCCCCTTCTGCCACTTACTGTCAGGGTAGTGAAGACAAGCAGTCACAGGCTTCTTAGGCAAGTAGTGTGGGGTACTCAAGCTAAGAACTCAACAACCATAAAAAGACATAATAAATCAGATGTCCAACACAGTGATTGTCGTTTCCGGAGAGAAAGCACTTTGTCACACATATGTGCTCTATATCCCAGAATTAAATTAGTCATATAACTTTGGGCCTGATTTAGAGTTTGGTGGATGAGTATTGACTCTGTCAGGGTGATGGAGTAAAGTACGCCCAGACTGAGGCACTTCATGTAAATGCACTGAAAGTTTGATGGACTGCCACATCAACATGACGGAAACATGCAGCAAACTTTATATTTTGTTTTATTTTCAAAAAGAGAATTCCAATTTGTTTTTTAAAATAAAAAATCAATGACCCCCATGCATTGGGAGATGTCTGGCGATGATGGGCAGTCAAAACTGGTCATTTGTCCACTCGCTCTAAACCTAAACCTCGGACGAACCTTACTCTGTTGAACCGTCATAGGTGTATGCCGGTGGTGGAGATGGAGTAGTCTCCACCGTCAACATACTGAAGTTTCACCCAACTCTCAATGAGGCCGGCGGACTTACAGTTTGACAGCGTACACTTTTGCAACAGAGTACCCTCTCTAGTAAACTGTAAACCTTGCCTTAAGTGTCTGTGGGTGCAATTCTTCCTAGAGGTTGTGCACCATACTTTTGGTCACTTCACTGATCCGTCCCGGGCTGTCCCATAGTCATGGGTCACTCTCTTTGGGAAATTAAGAGACAGCGCAAATAAAGTGTCAGTGCAGCCTCTTGGCTCGCAGTTAAATGTGCACTCAGTCTTTAAGCCTTACTTCCTGGTGCAATGGGTGGCACATTTAACTCCTTGTTTTCTTAATGATTCAGTAAGTGCAGCCCCGACTAGGCCTCAATAGGTGCAGCCCTGACCAAGCCTATGTCAGCCACAGCAGTTGAATCCTCTGTCTGGACCTTCAACGATCATTGCAGGTGCAGCACAGGACCAGACCTATGATTATCACAGCAGTTACATTCCCAGACTGATTAAATGAGGATCACAGTTGTTACAGTTCCCACCAGGAACCAGGATGAAAGACCCTTGACACTTCAGTTCTTCCTAGCTTGCTCTCGGACAGGAAGCTCTCCCTGGATGTACATCAGCCACTGGGTATATGCTGGGCCTCTCTACCCCCGGCCAGTTTTTCCTCTTATAGGACTCCTTTCTTCTCTCAGCAGGTAGGCGGCCATTTTGTGCATCAGGCACATTACACCTCCTCTAGTCGGAAGTGCTGACTTCAGGTAGACACATGCCCTGGTTGCACGGCAGTCCTAGAGTACTGTGTGGAGCCCTCCCTTCCCTGGTCATCAAGGACTTGAAACTAGAACAAAGAAGGGTGGGGGGGCTGTCCTGGGTCCCACTTTTATACACAACTTCAAGACAATGTGGATTCTGTGTTGTAAACCGAAGAACCGGTTTTGGTGTGGTTCGTTTTTCAACTGCTTTGCTTCAGCTGCTGTCCAGAGACAAACTTCGTGTATAGTGACAATTCTGACACCACCATGTACCACTGGGGCTGCCTCCAGACTAGACTCCCCCTTCCCTTCCATCCACCAACAGGCAGTGCTTTCGAAGACCAATCAGCTGCTTATTGCTAACAAAAGGCCTCTTGGAATTTACTAAGGTAGCTGTGTCCATCCCCCTTGTTGCAGTGTCTGGTTCTCCTCAAGCTGGAGGCAGTCAAAATGGTTCCCAGACCCTCCGTTACTCAGACACATTCATACAGACTACTTATGTTACACACCACACATGTGCATGCACTCAATATATGGAAGACCAGCGCATAGTTCTTACCATGCACACAATAGCAGAACTTTACACAAGTGGGCCAGTAAGCATCACTGCAAGTGTCACACATAAAAATGTTTGGTCACACTACTGATCTCTTCTGAAAATGCAGTATGTGCTATGCTCGAGACATCATCGCCAAGCCAATTTAAATGAGCAGCCAATGTCTAGCTCTTGTTCACGTGTCTGAAATCTGAGAAGCTCTTTTCTCACTGCTGACAGTTTTCTCTAAAATGAACCACGGACGAAAAATTGTTAATTGCCCAAGGATCGCTGAGTTGGGTCGTGAGAGGAATCTGAAACTAGACCTGACCGTATCTGCTGGTCCCCTGCGCTACACCTCTCAAATACTAGAGCCATTTGTCATGTTGTGTGGCCATCAGTGTGATGCACTTGGCACATAATGGATCTCCGGAGGTGGCTAATCCCAAACAATGACACCGGTGTGGCCAGTGTTAGCATGGGCGTACGAAGTGTGGGGGACGCGGGGGATATGTCCCCCCCAGATGTTGGAGTGGGGGGGGACATGGGGGACAAGGGTGGGGGGGACAGAAGAATTTTCCCTTCTCTTCTGTAATTCGCAGGGCCATTAGCGCATGAAAGCGCTAACTATACTGGCCCTGCACTTGACCTGTGACCTGCCTCCAGGACACTTGCCCTCCTCCCTTTTGTTGTGCTGCAGCACACAAGGAATTCTTTCTCAACTTGCTGCCACAGCTGCAAGCACTTCTGAGAACAAAGGGAGGTGAGAGGCCCTTTGTTGATTGCTGTCTGCATCTTGTCCCTCCTGAGCCCAACCCTTCCTGTCCCTTGAAGATCGAACCCTGATGACAGCAGCAAGATTTGAGAAGATAAGGAGGTTTGGGTAATTAAATAAAGTATTGGCAAGTGTGGGAAAGTACCATCTTGCCTGGCATGTTACCCCCATTTTCACTGTATGTATGTATGTTTTAGCTCCTATGTCACTGGGATCCTGCTAGGCAGGACCCCAGTGTTCATAGTATGTGCCCTGTATGTGTTCCCTGTGTGGTGCCTAACTGTATCACTGAGGCGCTGCTAACCAGAACCTCAGTGTTTATGCTCTCTCTGCTTTCCAAATTTGTCACTGCAGGCTAGTGACTGAATTGACCAATTCTCATTGGCACACTGGTACACCCATATAAATCCCTTGTATATGGTACTTAGGTACCCAGGGTATTGGGGTTCCAGGATATCCCTATGGGCTCCAGCATTTCTTTTGCCACCCATAGGGAGCTCTGACAATTCTTACACAGGCCTGCCACTGCAGCCTGAGTGAAATAACGTCCACGTTATTTCACAGCCATTTTTAACTGCACATAAGTAACTTATAAGTCACCTATATGTCTAACCTTCACCTGGTGAAGGTTGGGTGCCAAGTTACTTAGTGTGTGGGCACCCTGGCACTAGCCAAGGTGCCCCCACATCGTTCAGGGCAAATTCCCCGGACTTTGTGAGTGCGGGGACACCATTACACGCGTGCACTATACATAGGTCACTACCTATGTATAGCGTCACAATGGTAACTCCAAACATGGCCACGTAACATGTCTATGATCATGGAATTGTCCCCCCATACCATTCTGGTATTGGGGGGACAATTCCATGATCCCCCGGGTCTCTAGCACAGAACCCGGGTACTGCCAAACTACCTTTCCGGGGTTTCCACTGCAGCTGCTGCTGCTGCCAACCCCTCAGACAGGATTCTGCCCTCATGGGGTCCAGGCAGCCCTGGCCCAGGAAGGCAGAACAAAGGATTTCCTCTGAGAGAGGGTGTTACACCCTCTCCCTTTGAAAATAGGTGTGAAGGGCTGGGAGGAGTAGCCTCCCCCAGCCTCTGGAAATGCTTTGATGGGCACAGATGGTGCCAATCTGTGCATAAGCCAGTCTACACCGGTTCAGGGATCCCCCAGCCCTGCTCTGGCGCAAAACTGGACAAAGGAAAGGGGAGTGACCACTCCCCTGACCAGTACCTCCCAGGGGAGGTGTCCAGAGCTCCTCCAGTGTGTCCCAGACCTCTGCCATCTTGGAAACAGAGGTGTTGGGGGTACACTGGACTGCTCTGAGTGGCCAGTGCCAGCAGGTGACGTCAGTGACCCCCTCTGATAGGCTCTTACCTCTCTTGGTAGCCAATCCTCCTTTCTTGGTAGCCAAACCTCTTTTTCTGGCTATTTAGGGTCTCTTCTCTGGGGAATTCTTCAGATAACGAATGCAAGAGCTCACCAGAGTTCCTCTACATCTCCCTCTTCGACTTCTACCAAGGATCGACCGCTGACTGCTTCAGGACGCCTGCAAAACCGCAACAAAGTAGCAAGACGACTACCAGCAACATTGAAGCGCCTCATCCTGCCGGCTTTCTCGACTGTTTCCTGGTGGTGCATGCTCTAGGGGTCACCTGCCTTCACCCTGCACTGGAAGCCAAGAAGAAATCTCCTGTGGGTCGACGGAATCATCCCCCTGCTAACGCAGGTACCAAAAAACTGCATCACCGGTCCTCTGGGCCCCCTCTCATCCTAACGAGCATGGTCCCTGGAACACAGGAACTCTATCCAAGTGACTCCCACAGTCCAGTGATCCTTCAGTCCAAGTTTGGTGGAGGTAAGTCCTTGCCTCCCCACGCTAGACTGCAAACCTGTGTACTGCATGATTTGCAGCTGCTCGGGCTCTTGTGCACTCTTCCAGGATTTCCTTCGTGCACAGCCTAGCCTGGGTCCCCAGCACTCCGTCCTGCAGTGCTCAACCCTCTGAGCTGGCCTCCGGTGTCGTGGGACCCTCCTTTGTGACTCTGAGCTGACTCCGGTTCACAAATCTTCCAAGTGCCTGTTCGGGTACTTCTGCGGGTGCTGCCTGCTTCTGTGGGGGCTTTCTGAGTTGTTGAGCACCCCCTCTGTCTCCTCCTCTAAGGGGCGACATCCTGGTCCTTTCTGGTCCCCAGCAGCACCCAAAAACCTCTCCCGCGACCCTTGCAGCTAGCAAGGCTTGTTTGCAGTAGTTCTGCATGGGAACACTTCTGCAACCTTCATCGCGACGTGGGACATCTTTCATCCAAAGGAGAAGTTCCTAGTCCTCTTCGTTGTTGCAGAACTCCAAGCTTCTTCCACCCAGAAGCAGCTTCCTTGAACCTTCATCTGGGGTTTTCTGGGCTCCTGCCCCCCCTGGACACTATTGCAACTCTTGGACTTGGTCCCCTTGCCTTACAGGTCCTCAGGTCCAGGAATTCACCTTCAGTGCCTTGCTGGTGTTTGTTGTTCTTGCAGAATCCCCCTATCACGACTATTGTGCTCTTTTGGGGTAATAGGTGTACTTTACTCCTACTTTTCAGGGTCTTGGGGTGGGGTATCTTGGACACCCTGACTGTTTTCTTACAGTCCCAGCGACCCTCTACAAGCTCCCATAGGTCTGGGGTCCATTCGTGATTCGCATTCCACTTTTGGAGTATATGGTCTGTGTTGCCCCTAGATCTATATTTACCTATTGCAACCTATTGTAATTCTACACTGTTTGCATTACTTTTCTGACTCTTACTTACCTGTTTTGGGTTTGTATACATATAACTTGTGTATATTACTTACCTTCTTACTGAGGGTACTCACTGAGATACTTGTAGCATACAGGGAGTGCAGAATTATTAGGCAAATTAGTATTTTGACCACATCATCCTCTTTATGCATGTTGTCTTACTCCAAGCTGTATAGGCTCGAAAGCCTACTACCAATTAAGCATATTAGGTGATGTGCATCTCTGTAATGAGAAGGGGTGTGGTCTAATGACATCAACACCCTATATCAGGTGTGCATAATTATTAGGCAACTTCCTTTCCTTTGGCAAAATGGGTCAAAAGAAGGACTTGACAGGCTCAGAAAAGTCAAAAATAGTGAGATATCTTGCAGAGGGATGCAGCACTCTTAAAATTGCAAAGCTTCTGAAGCGTGATCATCGAACAATCAAGCGTTTCATTCAAAATAGTCAACAGGGTCGCAAGAAGCGTGTGGAAAAACCAAGGCGCAAAATAACTGCCCATGAACTGAGAAAAGTCAAGCGTGCAGCTGCCACGATGCCACTTGCCACCAGTTTGGCCATATTTCAGAGCTGCAACATCACTGGAGTGCCCAAAAGCACAAGGTGTGCAATACTCAGAGACATGGCCAAGGTAAGAAAGGCTGGAAGACGACCACCACTGAACAAGACACACAAGCTGAAACGTCAAGACTGGGCCAAGAAATATCTCAAGACTGATTTTTCTAAGGTTTTATGGACTGATGAAATGAGAGTGAGTCTTGATGGGCCAGATGGATGGGCCCGTGGCTGGATTGGTAAAGGGCAGAGAGCTCCAGTCCGACTCAGATGCCAGCAAGGTGGAGATGGAGTACTGGTTTGGGCTGGTATCATCAAAGATGAGCTTGTGGGGCCTTTTCGGGTTGAGGATGGAGTCAAGCTCAACTCCCAGTCCTACTGCCAGTTCCTGGAAGACACCTTCTTCAAGCAGTGGTACAGGAAGAAGTCTGCATCCTTCAAGAAAAACATGATTTTAATGCAGGACAATGCTCCATCACACGCGTCCAAGTACTCCACAGCGTGGCTGGCAAGAAAGGGTATAAAAGAAGGAAATCTAATGACATGGCCTCCTTGTTCACCTGATCTGAACCCCATTGAGAACCTGTGGTCCATCATCAAATGTGAGATTTACAAGGAGGGAAAACAGTACACCTCTCTGAACAGTGTCTGGGAGGCTGTGGTTGCTGCTGCACGCAATGTTGATGGTGAACAGATCAAAACACTGACAGAATCCATGGATGGCAGGCTTTTGAGTGTCCTTGCAAAGAAAGGTGGCTATATTGGTCACTGATTTGTTTTTGTTTTGTTTTTGAATGTCAGAAATGTATATTTGTGAATGTTGAGATGTTATATTGGTTTCACTGGTAATAATAAATAATTGAAATGGGTATATATTTGTTTTTTGTTAAGTTGCCTAATAATTATGCACACCTGATATAGGGTGTTGATGTCATTAGACCACACCCCTTGTCATTACAGAGATGCACATCACCTAATATGCTTAATTGGTAGTAGGCTTTCGAGCCTATACAGCTTGGAGTAAGACAACATGCATAAAGAGGATGATGTGGTCAAAATACTCATTTGCCTAATAATTCTGCACTCCCTGTATTGTCATAAAAATAAAGTACCTTTATTTTTAGTAACTCTGAGTATTGTGTTTTCTTATGATATTGTGCATATGACACCAGTGGTATAGTAGGAGCTTTGCATGTCTCCTGGTTCAGCCTAAGCTGCTTTGCCATAGCTACCTTCTATCAGCCTAAGCTGCTAGAAACACCTCTATTCTACTAATAAGGGATAACTGGACCTGGCACAGGGTGTAAGTACCACAGGGTACCCACTATAAGCCAGGCCAGCCTCCTACACCGAGTAACTCCCTTTCTTTTTAAATACAGTGCTGTGTTGCAGAGTATCTCCCTTTCTAAAAACAGTATTGTTGAGTTACTGTGAGATATGAGCAGGGCAGGCTTTAGCGCTAGTGGCACCCTTTGCACCAATGTTTGTTAGGGCCCCCCTTTCTGTCACCTCTCTCTCACTCTCTTCTCTCCTCTGTCTCCAGCTTGTGAAAGCCCGCTCTAAAGGCCAAGGGCTGTCTGTAAATCTCATTTCCTGCCAATGGCTTGTGGATGCGAAGCAAGCACTGTGGCAGCTCACAGGCTTTACAGGACTTCATGTAAACTGTGTCTGCAGGCCTGCCATTGCTGCCTGCGTGAAAAGGTGTTTGCACCCTTTCACTTCAGGTCACTGCAAGTCACCCCTATGGCAGGCCCTCCTAGCCCAGAGGGCAGGGTGCAGGTACCTGTGTGTGAGGGCACCTCTGTAGGAGCAGAGGTGCCCCCACAAACTCCAGCTCCATTTTCCTGGACCTCGTGAGTGCTGGGACGCCATTTTACGTGTGTACTGGACATAGGTCACCACCTATGTCCAGCTACATAATGGCAACTCCAAACCTGGGCATGTTTGGTAACAAACATGTCAGAATCATACGCCAATCCTATTGTCAGTATTGATTGTATGATTCCATGTACTTTGGGGGCTCCATAGAGGATCCCCAGCATTGCTCCTATCAGCTTTCTAGGATTTTCCAGGCAGCCCACGCTGATGCAACCCCTCAGACAGATTTCTGCCCTCCTTCTGCTGCTTGAGCAGCTCATGCCCAGGAAGGCAGAACAAAGGATTTCCTTTGGAAGAGGGAGGCAACACCCTCTCCCTTTGGAAATAGGTGTTACAAGGCTTGGGGGGTTAGCCTCGCCAAGCTACTGGTATAGTCTGAAGGGCACATTTGGTGCCCTCCTTGCATAAACCAGTCTGTACCAGCTCAGGGACCTCAGCTCCTACTCTGGTGCGAAACTGGACAATGGAAATGGGCGTAACCACTCCCCTGTCCATCACCACCCCAGGGGTGGTGCCTGGAGCTCCGCCAGGTGGCCACTTGATTCTGCCATCTTGAACCCAAGGTGGTCAGAGGCCTCTGTGAGCATCTGAGTGGCCAGATCAGGCAGGTGACGTCACAGCCCCCTCCTAGGTGGTCATCCTGCTAGGTGACCAATCCCCCTTTCTGGGCTATTTAGGGTTTCCCTCTTGGGTGGGTCCTCCGATTCAATGTGCAAGATTCCAGCAGGACTTCTCTGCAATGTTTACTTTGACTTCTGGCCACTGGAACTGCAACTGGACTTCACAGGAACCTACAATCTACAGCTCCAGCAATGACTTCGCCCTGCAACATTGTTTCTCCGGCTCCTTCCAGCAACTGCAACATTTGCCCGGCTGTGCTTCCTCTGATGGCAGAAAGTCTTCAGTCTGTATGAGAAGAAAGAAGGAAAATTCCTTGGAGTGAAGGAGTAACTTACCTGCATCCACAGGCACCAACTGCAACAACGACCGACTGCGTGGATCTCCTCTCCCCCTGAGCTGCGTGGATCCTGCATCAGGGGTGGTAGTCTGGAGTGGTCTCCTTGGTCATCTCGACCAGCTGTCCAACTTTGGGGTAGGTAGGTCCTTGCCTTCCCATGCAGAACAGTACCCCCATGCACCGCGTCTCTTTCAGCTACCAAGGCCTGTTGTTATCTCCTCCAAGGGATCTTCAAGCTCCATGTGGTCCCAGCACTCTTCTCTGTGAAGCACAGCCCCCAACGTGCTTCACCTGCGACGTGGGACCTCTCTTCAGGTGAGCTGCATGGGCCTCTTTGCATCTCCTGGGCTCCTTGCCTGTAGGTCTTTTGTGGGGGCTGCCTCTCCTTCCCCAGACTCTCTGCCTTGCTGAGGGTGACCTGGGACTCCCCTCCATGGGTTGAGTCCCCCTGGACCTTGCTGGTCCACTTTTGTCCTACTGCGACATTTGCTGGTGGTAGTTTTTCCACACCACAGACTGACTGCAATTCTTCATCCGGCGTGGGACATCAACTGCATCACCTAGAAACTCTTTATCTGCTCCAGTGCTTCATTGCTGACCGTCTTCATCTCCCCATTGACCAACTCCTGCATCCACAGATGATTGGGTAGTAAACTGGATTTGGTCCCCTTCTTTTCCAGGATCCACCTCTAGTTTCTTGCAGTTTTGCCTGCGTTTTGCAGTATCCTTCTCTGAAGTCCTTTTGGTGGGTTGGGGAAAAACCAGTAACTTACCTCTTTTCTCCTGGTCACAGGGGGGCATTCTGGTACTTACCTAAAGGGGTTTCCTATTTTCCTGTAGCTCTCCTCTACTGATTACACTTCCTTGCATAGGGACCCTACTTTCGCATTCCACTTTTTAAGTATATGGTCTGGTCCCCTCTAGGCCTTCAGTATTGCCTATTAATTTTCACTGTTTTCTATTGCTTTTTATGCCAATTTCTGCTACTGTACATATAATAGTGTGCTACTTACATCCTATTGGAGTATAGCATATCTAGTTTTTTTGTGTTTGTGTTACTGTAATAAGGAACCTTTATTTTCGTAACACGTGTTTCTTTCATGTGTGTAAGTGTTGTGTGACTACAGTGGTATTGCATGATCTTTGCATGTGTCGTAGATAAGTCTTGGCTGCTCATCCACAGCTACAGACACTGTCTACACTTCACTAATAAGAGGATACCTGGTATAAGGTGATAATAACATAGGTACTCACCAAACACCAGACTAGCTTCCTACATCAGAGAGCTTGCTCCTTTTTTGCCCCCTGCAAATTATAAATTAAAACTGAATATAGAACAGTGAGCAACGAACTCATCAACGAGCTGCATGCAAACATCAAGGTATAGATTAGAGCGTTATGATTTCCCCCCACTTTTTCATTAACTTAATGTTGCAAAACAAGTTAATTTGAGCGTAAATCAATTCTTAATATTAAAGAGAGCCCCCAACCATGGTGTTATGTTTTAAATTCTGAGTTTGCGCTTCTCCAGATAAAGCACTCTTAAACTATACCTGCTACCAGTATGGATGACCGGTGACACCTACACCTTGTAGTCCTCTGTCCTATGTAACATTTCATATACACTGATTTACACATATTTGATGATTGTCTCTGCGTAATGTCTGTGTGATGTAAAGTGCTTTGACACCCTAGACTGGTATGAGGGCTGAATGATAGAACAACACATGCGTATATCGTGCATGCCTTAACATCGCGGTCTCAACAACGACCGTGTCTTTACTACTCATGCCTTTACAACAAATTTCGCTGTAAAAGAATGTTTTGTAAAGGAACATGCGTGGTAAATTCTTCCCGCCTTGCCCCCTTACACCTGATACCATACTCCACCCTGCCCAATCACTTAAAACTGCCCCTGCCCTGAGCCCTAAACCCCCCGCCCTGAGCCCTAACAGTAACCCTGCCCTGTCCTAAAAACTACCCCGCCCCCACCCTGAACCCTAAAACCTACCCTGAACTGCCCTAAAAACTACCTTGACGCCCCTGCCCCCCTTGAACCCTAAAACCTACCCTGCTCTGTCCTAAATACTACATGACCCCCACCCTGTACCCTAAAACCTACCCGACCATGCTAGCTCCATATTTGTGGTAATGGCAGCGTGGTCAATGCATTGCATTGCATGGATTGCCTTGTAAGTGATATTTCCCAGTATGAGTGGTGCTATAAAACGAATGAAATGCATCTGAGAGAGAGTGGTGATGGATTGTAGTGAGGGAATCTCTGGCGGAGGTGGTCACTTGGGGGTGCCAACAAACAATGTCGCACAGGGCGCCACCAGCACTAAGGCCGGCCCTGTCAGACAGCACAGCAGTTCACAGGAAGGCGGCAGCTCAGAGACTGCCACTTGACAGTCAGACAAGGACCTAGCAGCAATCATAGGCCTTACTGGCCTTCACAGGCAGGTGGAGGGCCAGAGACTGATACAGCCTGACTAGAAAGAAAGCTCCCAACAGGCAGCACAGTGCATTGCAGGCAGCACAGGAATCAACAGGAAGCACTGCACCCAGCAGGCATACATGCCTCTTAGGACTTCACACAGGCGAACAGCAGCACAGAGCTTGTCGCTGCCTAATAGGCAGCCAAGGGCCCAGCAGACAGGGGATTGCAGGCTGCACAGGACTCGACTGGAAGCGACCGCCACCCCCCATCGCTCCTCCGCCCCCAGCCCCCACGACAACCCTTCTGGGTGCAAACTTTGTGCAGGGGGCCCACCTCAAGGTTGTCCCTGTCCCCCCCCCAGAAATGTTGTGTCTCCTACGCCCCTGAGTGTTAGGCTGGCCTTTCTGGCAGTCTGGCGCATCCTCGTGCGCCAGCTTGAAAGGCCCAGTGAGTAGGACTTTTTTAGGTCCGATAGGCCGTAACAGGAACATGAAAAAGACCCCACAAAACAGGCCTTTCAAGCTCACACATCTGTCAGCGACAGACTGGCAGAAACAAGAAACAGGTGGCGTTCCCTGTCAGGTAGGTCTTGGGCACCTCTTCCCTTTGACGCGAAGAGCAATTTATCAAGCCGTGGCCGGGAGCAGGCACTAGTGAGACAGGCGTACTGACTGACTGACCAGATTTACTGAGGCCCAAAAACCCCAGGTGTCTACGGCGTACGTGTATTCTCAAACCAACGCAAACTGTCCTGCCCCCCCCCCGGATGGTAGCAATCCTGCTGGCACAGGCCGCTTTCAGTAGTTTTCACTTCAGATCAGTGGGTATGCGTATACAGCACATCACGGTGGATTGCTGTTTTCTCTAACAAAAAAAACGCTTAAGTTCAGCTCGCGCTGTTCGTCTGCCTTGATATTGTTGCCAGCAGGCAGCCGCGTTTTAGCATAATCCCTTAAACCTGACCAGCTGAAGGTTTTTCGAAAATTGGCTTTTAATACACCCTCGTTTTTCCCAGCGGTGTGATGATATTTGCTCCTCAAACACCCCCTTCTCTATTCCCATCTGATTATGAAACGAGGAAAGTACTCAGAAAGATGCCCATGCTCCCCGCTGCGGTAGCAGGATTCCAATAATTAAAGTTGTCCTTCTGCTTGGGCTCTGATGTTGGCGCACATGTCCTGATTACAAGAAAGAGGGTGGAGCAGGCTAATGGTGGTGGATGGACGAGGAAGGGTGCGGCTCAAGCCCGTTCGGACTTCTGTGTCCTGCCATGTAAGCACGAGGCATCTGGTGATCCCTCCCACCCACGCGTGTTAAATATGTGCGAGGGGACCGCGCGCCAGGCCCAGGTGTTGCTGAATCACTTCGCCTCTCATAAAAAGAGGAATTTGTTATTAATAAAATGGTTCTAGATATCTTTTGCTGCATGTGGTTATGCAGTAGTTTGGGGGCCAGATGTAGCAAAGGTTTTTCCCCATTCTGTGTCTATGGGAAAAAGTGTTCGTACATATGGCCCTTAGTGCTCACAACTCTCAAGGGTAGCAGTGGGTATACTCTTCCTGTTGGGAACTGTTAACAGTGAGTACACCTCCCTGAGCTAGTAGTCATCTGTGAGTATAGCAGAACATTCTAATAATGTGAGCAATGGGAATACTGTTCTTATGTATGTACTAGTCATACATGATTCATACCAGGTAATGTTAGCCGTGAGCATGCAGCAGAGAGCTGGTAATGTTAGCACTGTGGGTATACTTCATATGGGGCCATGATGGCAGTGGCATATTACACAGAGCGGGTGATAGTAGCTGTGTGTGTACAGCTCAGAGATGATAATGTGAGCAGACAGTATAGTACTTGCGGCTAGTAATGTCAGCAGAGGGAATGGTACTCATACCTATGTATTAGTCATGCCGAATTTATAATTGGTAAAGTTATCAGTGGGCATGGTACACAAAGCTGGTGGTATTACCACTGCATATACTGTTTGTCAGACCGCATCTGGAGGGCCAGAGGAGTGACTGGGCCCCTGTTGTGTTGGTTGATGTTATATGTCACTGGTGTTGTGCAGGCTGTTCTACTATTTCTCTGCAAACTGGGCCAAGTACAACCTTTTCCACATTGTCCCTTAGGTTAGTGGGGGACGAGCAGTCACAAGCGTCTCAGGAAGGTAGTGTAGTGGGCCCAAGCTCAGCACTCAACAGTCAATCAACAGACGCAACTTCCGCATCGAAACCTGTGCTTCCTTTTTAACCTGTTGGGTGCTTGGACGCAACGGTTACATCTTGGCCACCACCGCTTGGGTGCCCAGGACGTTACTGTTACGTCCAAGTAGGGGCCCTTGGGGGAAGTGCTAGCACTCACCCCGGGGGCCTCGCACCCCCTCCCGGGCAGGGATGGAAGGAGAATCGCTTCCCCTTGCACCCCACCCCCGACTCACTGTGGAGCCTCATCTGAGGCGTGCCCCTCCACGGCACTGACGATCACGGGTTGAGAGAGGCATCAAACGAAAGGAAAGGCCTTTCCTTTCGTTTGATGTCTTTCTCAGCATTTCTGCAGCAGAAATACTCAATAGACACCAGGGTTTTTTTTATTTTTTATTTCTCAATGAGGGGAGCGGCTCCATGGGCAAGGGCCGCTCCCCAGTGAGGCAAATTATTTTTAGACCATTTCTGCCCCCCTGGGGGCAGATTGGCCTATTATATTTAGGCCGATCTGGGCAAAAACTGCTAGACACCAGGGCTATTTTTTTCTTTTAAAGAGGAGAGTGACCCTTTAGGCAAGGGTCACTCCCAGGGGGTAAAATTACTTTTAGGCAATTTCTGCCCTATTTTTATTAGGGGGCAGAAACTTCTAGACGTCAGGGATTTTTAAAAATATATATTATTGAATGAGGGGAGCGGCCCCTTGGGCACGGGCCGCTCCTCAGGGGGCCAAAATATAGGCCTTTTCTGTTCCCCCGGTGTAAGATTGGCCTACTAGACACCAGGGATATATATATTTTTTTTGTTTACTTTTTTTTTTATGTATGGGGAGCGACCCCTTAGGCAAGGGTCACTCCCCTGGGGGAAAATTGTATTTAGGCCACTTGTGCCCCCATTGGGGGCATATCGGCCTGTTTTTATTAGGCCAGTCAGCCCTAAAGGGAAGCAGAAACCAATAGGCATCAGGGATTTTTTTTTTTTGTGTCAATTTCACGCAAGTAGTGGGACCCTTTAGGCAACGGTCACTCCCCTGGGGGTGGGTAGGGGGCAAATTTATTTTAGTCCATTTCTGCTCCCCTTGGGGGCAGAAACCACTTAGGCACCAGGGATTGGTGTGTGTGTATGTGTGTGTTTTGTTTGGGGGTGCTTGGGCAAGGGTCGCTCCCCATGGGGGCACATTACTGTTGGCCAATCAACCTAGTTTTGGAAGGCTCATCTGCCCCCAAGGGGGGGGCAGAAAGCCCACCAGAGACCAGGGAAGATTTTTTTTCAAAATAAGAGGGTGGACTTATGGCCATACCCCCACCCCAAATAAATGGGGCCAAAGTTGTTCTGCCCACCAGTGAGCAGAGGGGGCAGTTACCCCGATCCACACCCGGGGGTGGGGGGGAGAAAGTCTACTAGATGCCAGGGAATTAAAAATACAAGTGTGGTGGTGGCTACCAACCAGTATGGGCATGGTTATACCCCTACCCCAACTGAAGGGGGTAACAGTCTTTCAGCTCTCCCCTACACACCAAAACATCTTATCCCATGGCAAGCCAGAGGACGTTTGATTATTTTGGGTTTTGGTTTTACATTTGGGCCACGAGAGCTTGGCTAACTCTCAAAAAATTGTCCCAATTGGATGGTGAAGGCTATACTTTTTGGACTTTGGGACGCTACCATGTAGAAAAATCCACAAGACCCATCGGAAAACTAAACATCTGGGTGAGTCCACGGTGGTGTGCTTCACATGCACCCCACCCCATTTTCCTACCCATAATGCCCTGCGAACCTCCAACTTTGCTCGAAATCACACACTTTTTCCACATTTTTGTGATGGAACCTTCCGGAATCTGCAGGAATTCACAAAATTCCTACCACCCAGAATTGTCTCATTTATACCGATAAAAATTCTACCCCACTTGTCAGCCTAAACATGTTTTATTTCAAACTGCCCATTAGAACCTGCTTTGGTTCCCCCTCAATTTCAACATGTTTTTGGCTCTTCCTCTGTCACTGAAATGTAAGGTAAAAGTGTTTTTTTGGCCAAATTTTGAGGTTTGCAAAGGATTCTGGATAACAGAACCTGGTGAGAGCCCCACAAGTCACCCCATTCTGGATTCCCCTAGGAGTCTAGTTTTAAAAAATGCACAGGTTTGGTAGTTTTCCTTTGGTGCCGGCTGAGCTAGATGCCAAAATCTACAGCTAGGCACCTTCCAAAAAAACACATCAGATTTCAATGTAAAAATGTGATGTGTCCATGTTCCGTTTCCTGTTGCGAGCATTAGGCCTATCCACACAAGTGAGGTACCATTTTTATTGGGAGACGTGGGGGAATACAGAATAGCAAAACAAGTGTTATTGCCCCTTGTCTTTCTCTACATTTTTTCCTTCCAAATGTAACACAGTGTGTAAAAAAGACCTTTTTTGAGAACTGTCTGTAAATCACATGATAGTATGTGCACCCCGGAATACAGATATGTGCAAATAACCACTGCTCCTCAACACCTTATCCTGTGTCCATTTTGGAAATACAAAGGTTTTCATGATACCTATTTTTCACTCTTTATATTTCAGCAAATGAATTGCTGTATACCCGGTATAGAATGAAAACCCATTGAAAGGTGCTGCTCATTTATTGACTCTGGGTTCCTAGGGTTCTTGATGCACCTACAAGCCCTATATATCCCCGCAACCAGAAGAGTCCAGCAGACGTAACGGTATATTGCATTAAAAACTCTGACATCACAGGAAAAAGTTACAGAGTAAAATGTGGAGAGAAATTGCTTTTTCTTTACTTCAATTTCAAATATTGTTTTATTTCAGCTGTTATTTTCTGTAGGAAAACCTTGTAGGATCTACACAAATGACCCCTTGCTGAATTAAGAATTTTATTTACTTTTCAGAAATGTTTAGCTTTCTGGGATCTAGCATAGGTTTCACACCCATTTCTGTCATTAACTGGAAGGAGGCTGAAAGCACAAAAAATAGTAAAAATGGGGTATGTCCCAGTAAAATGCCAAAATTGTGTTAAAAATTGGGGTTTCTGATTCAAGTCTGCCTGTTCCTGAAGGCTGGGAAGATGGTGATTTCAGCACCGCAAACCCTTTGTTGATGTCATCTTGAGGGAAAACACCACAAGCCTTCTTTTTCAGCCCTTGTTCCCATTTTTTTTTTTTCAAATGACATTTTCGCTGTATTTTGGCTAATTTCTTGGTCTCCTTCAGGGGAACCTACAAACTTTGGGTACCTCTATAATCCCTAGGATGTTGGAAAAAAAGGACACAAATTTGACATGGGTAGCTAATGTGGAGAAAAAGTTATTAGGGCCTAAGTGCGAACTGCCCCAAATAGCCCAAAAAAAGCCCTGGCACCTGAGGGGAATAGGCCTGGCAGCGAAGAGGGTAAGGAAAGGAAGTCATTTTAGGAATGCAACCTTTCTAAATACTTTGCAATCCAACTCATTATACAAGGTTATATCCCTGAATGTGATCCTCCTTTGTGGCACTACACTAACGACTCCTCTTGATAGTCCTTCCCAGGTGGACTCTTCTTGGTGACCCCCACATACTAGTATGCATGTAAAAGCATGATTCAAGCTCTGCTCCCCCATGCTCAAATGCACACTCAGTTTGCATTGTTTGAGGTCTTACCCCTCTTTGTAGTGCGGCAAGTGGGCAATCATCTGTTCCTCACTCTTTTGACCAGTTCTGGTACTATTTACTCTTCTGTGGTTTGGGGCTGTAGTGAGCAGGGATGTCTTTAGGCCACTGGGTAGGCCCTGTGCATGCCTCAACAAACTGTAGGCCTGTCCAACACAATGCTGCAAGGCAGTGGCTCTGGCGTAGGTGCAATCCCAGTGGTCTCCTTGAATGGCAGAAATGTCAGGTTCCCCTCCTTGATCGGGCCAGTGCGATGATCATGGCTTGCACAGCCTCACCGGGCCATTGACAGTTTGAGCCATGATAGGGCCAAAGACAGTTCCAGCCCGATGATGACCAAATAAACTATTTTTTCTGACACTTAAGCCTGAAGCTTCCAGTGTTTTTGCTCCACTTCCTGCCTGGTAAATCTAACTAGGGAGTGGAGCCATTGAGGTTTCAGGGGCTGGAGCTCGTGATTGGCTATGCGCCATTTTAGTTGCCCAAAGCAGCAGTTTTGGGAGAAGGGATAATGTTTAAAGGAGTGTAAACCAGATGGGATCCTGCTCCTGGCCTTGGCTGATAGTCAAGTCATTGTGCTTTATTTTTGCGTGCTGTCAAATCTCAGATTCTCAGCAAGAGTTCAGCATGGCTGGACCTCACATGGGCTCGCACATCACTGTGCCGCCTCACTACTATCTGCAGCTTTGTGTAGATGTATCTCACCTGACTTAAGGTGACAGGGAGAGAAGAGGTGTACCTAACCATGGTGGTGGATAAATGAATTAATATAGGTTTGAATGAGTTATTGTCTGCCATTGGGTGCTAAAAGATTGAGAGGGACTGGTGAGATGTATGTTTCTCTAAGTCAGTGAGATTTGAGTCTACCTGGGTTTCCAGAGAGCTGTGGTATGCAAGTATGTTCTGCATGATTGTGCCATGCTACGACATTTACATCTATGTAATGAAATTATTAATTAAAGTATATGCCGTTCTTGGACTAGGGCAATTTTTGTATATAGAGATTTCTCTCAACCATGAAAATGAGGTGGAGTCACAAAGTTTATTTATGAAAGGACAGTGTTTTACTTTACCAAAAATACAATTCTTCCAGAAATCAGAGAAATGCCACTTGTTCTTTCTAGGTCAGTGCTAAGCCCAGATATTTTGCTCAAGCATGGTGGATGTCACTAGAGATGGAAATCTGGGCTAAAGGTGCTGTTTAGCTTATGGGATCTGTATTTGTGACTGACTGTTTGTGCCATATGACCTGTGCCACAAGGCTAATTAATATATTTGAAAGGAGTCTGAACCAACAAGAAATAATGTGTTCTTTGGCCAGCACAGACATGCTAACTGATTTTTATTGGAAATGTGGGCTACGTGAGCCTTTAGTTAATTGTTTTCTTAAGAAGTATGTTACTGGGTTCCACATTGGTCTGTTACTTCTGCCTAGGAGGTGGCTGCCATTTTAGTTACAGGCATATTAGCATGTGATTGGATACATATACGTATGTAACTTGACTTGTAACAAGGAGCCGATTCTGTAATTTTTGAAACAATAAAAGTTTTTTTTCTGGACTAGCAGGATCAAACGTGCATGTTCATGCGCACCCGTTTTCCTGAAAATGTGTCCATCAGAGACATATGTAAATAATTTTGCATTGAAATTGTGTAACTCGGCTCCACGACCTTTCTCTTACTTCTGACTACATCAAGTGTTTCCAAAACTGGTAGCGACCCGATTTTTTGGTAGGTTGGAAAAGTCTAATCAATAAATAAAGATGCCTTTAAATTGTGTGTTTTATCTGGTTACATTTGCGGTGCTTCAAAGACAAAGGTCAAATGTCAGGCTACGTCTTCTGACAAGTTGCTGCTTATTCTTTTAGCATGTGATTAATGTTTACTTTTCTTTCTCTGAATGCAAAGTGAGGGGAGTTTTTAAAGTGAATTATGTATTTTTCTTTGGAACTCACGACAGACTGTAAATACCTTTAAATGAACTGAATGCATTCAGCAGGAAAGCAAAAATTAAGTGCCTTTTTTGTAATGTTGAAGTATAATGGGATCAGTTTTTGCTCAAAACAAATAAAGCCAGTTTAATTGGTGATGCACACATGATAAATATTGACAGAAACCTCCTTTCCAAACACTATCGCTTGAGTGATGTATGCTATATACTTTTATCAGTAAAGCTGTGTGTGTGTGTGTGTGTGTGTGTGTGTGTGTGTGAGCAAAGTTAGTGGGCATTTCATTGGAAAGTTTGCTGTCTGTAAATGACACTGCACAACCACATAATGCTTTAGTGACATTCAAAAATCACCCTTTCTCATGTCATTTAAAAGGAGATAGGTTGCAAATGTTTGTGGTTCTAAAAAATGGGTAGTTGTAAAATGTGTGGGAACCACTGGGCCAGATAATGGGACGCACGTGGCTATGGGATTTGAGTTCGCACAGTGAACAGCAGTGCACATTGCGATGTAGTTTAATTTCTCTCAACTGCCTCCCACTCCTTTATTTCTGTGGAACGTCCTGTTCAGCCTGTAGAGGTGCACGTGCCCCACTATTTAGGGCTCTTCCTATGGAAGTGCTTTCTGTAATTTGTTGCTACATCTATGTTTATTACCAGCCCTGGCTCCGCTCACCTTGTGTCTATCACTACAAGGTATTGCATATGTCTACTCTTGTCAGCTATCAGGACTTCCTTCCATTGGCTCAGGCTGTTCTCAATAGTGAGCTTCTTGTATCAGGTTCATTAGCCCACTGTCCATCGCCCATCATGCTTTTATGTATCCTGAGTCATGAGACTACATCACCCCATTCGGCAAATTCTGCACATAATTCTAGTTGAAATGAAAGTCTGAAAGTCTTCTTGGAGGCTTGTCTTTCCCATGCAGACAGCAAAGGTATGGAACCCACTTTCTGTTCACATCAGGAACGTTTGAGGACAGATTTCCTTAAAGCCCTGAAGCCATGACTGTTCCTCACACCAGACAGACCCAAGCCGTAGCGCACATGACCAGCAACACAGCTCCATAGTCAATGGTAATTTTCTGTCCAACAGATCAACAACCTACAAGTGGCAAACAATTTAACTAAACACATCAACCCTATCAAAAAGCCTAATATATACAACCAGGTCAGTCAGTCAATAAACTTGATTTGCTACGCTTCCGTAGCATAAAAGTGCAAGATAAAATACAGAAAAATTAAGATACCAGGGCAGTTAAATAAATCTTACTGTTAGATTAAGCAAAGCCCTAATGCTTTCATAAAACGATTACTAATCATTAAACTGTCCATTCTATAAGCTCCTCCCCCAAGAAAATAACTATAAGCTTTTCCCCTTCTCTTAACTGCACTCAAAATTGCACCTCCTCCTCAGTGCTGCATAAATAGAAGCATTCACCCACACTCACCAACTTCAGTGACACATATTCAAGTCAGAAGGCCTAGACCTGTTCCATGGCCACATAGCAGGTAGCCTGTAGTAATAATCTCTCAAGATCTCAAATGGAACAGTTATGGTGGCAGTTGACAAGAGATCTTGGGATGGTAGACTATAGCAGGGGCCTAACTCTTTAAAGGAGTAACGCCTTTGAGGATAGCCCAACACTAAGGATAGATAATGTAGGCAGAACTTAGAGAGAATAAATCAGTGCTGTCGGTTCTGAATACCTAATTAAGGTTGGAGAGCCTCATACGAGGGAGTCTGGTTGTTAAAAAAAAAATAAAAAGTACTGCAGCTTTATTTTTGTTGGACTCCACTCTTTTCCCCCAACATAAGCCAAAAAGCTGCTTCGGCTTTGTTTTTTTGCAAGATAAGCAGGATTGAGGTGAGATGAATAACTTCAATAACCCAATTTCCCCCAAGGCCAATTTCATGTAAGAAATCCAGGGCATCTCGAGGGCTGCATCTAATTTCATACAGTCCTTGAGCACACATTGATTTAGCCTAGCAGATTCCCTTGTCCAAATTGAGTGCCAGAGTAAGAGAGGGGCAAGTTGTATTATGTTCTTAATGTAGGGAAAACCTAACTTATAATGGCATACACGTTTGGAGCAGCTAAAATATTTTTTTTTAGAAAAGCATCCTCTGCATGCTGGACCTCATGAATGACCCCTATACTCTAAATCCCTGCCCTATATGTGGCAATAGCCATGGATTTAGCCGTATAGATGGTCACAATCTTGTGGACTGGTTTTACGTCTAGTTTCTTACTAAAATTTAACAAAGCCAAGACCGACTTCTCTAGCGTGGCCACTGTATTGGACACCACCAGTTTCCACTTATACTTAGAAACAAAGAGAATGCCCAAGTAGTAAAAGCTCAAGGTGTCACTCACCCTATAATTATTGATGGAAAATATGGGGTGCTTTAAGGGTCTTCTGCCACAGTTCATGGTAAAGGTGTTGTTCTCGTTCACCTTTAAATCCAGCTCCTGCATGAAGGTGGTATAATCCTTTCTTGAGCCCTGCAGTGCCCGTCTAGTTCTTGCCACAAGCACTGCACCGTCCGCATAGAGGAGGATCGAAAGGGGGGCTTGCACCAATATATGAGACATCTTTGGTTCTCCTCACTAAAGCTGCTTCTACTCTTAGTGTTCAGGGAAAATAGGAAGGGGGCTAGCACACAACCTTGTGAAAAAAGGAACTGGCTAGCACACAACCTTGCCTAACACTATGTTTAATACTGAATGGCAGTGTGCAATCACCTTGCCTGCCACATTGCACACACGCTCTTGCCTCGTAATATAGCTGCCTGATTAAATTAATTATGGCAGCCTCAATACCATCTCAGACATGAGGACCCAAAGTTTGGAATGGACCACACAGTCAAATGCAGCCTTCAGATCCATAAATGGCAGACAAATTGTGCATTTCTATGCAACTGCTTACTTGCCTATTATGATATTCAGGTTCAGGCCTTAGTCAATGGTACCTAAACCCTTTTTTAAAATCATGCTGAGAATCTGCTAGAATGTCATTAGCTGTGGCCCATTCCTCGAGCCCAGTGCTTAATTTGTAAATAAAACGTGCTGGTGCCCAAAGCTCTCCTCTGTAAACACGTGGCTTCTGCAATTAAATGTGTGAACATGGAGTATTGAGGCAGTGTAATTTTGAAGCCATCTCGGGCCTTTTCAATCCATTTACAGCCACTCCCTGCCCCTTCAGCTCACTCTTGCAGCTTTCTGCTTTTCCCCTTTGTGGTGCTTTTTCATTTTTCTCTTTATTTGTCTTTCCCATATGTGTCTTTTGCCCGCAGTAAATGCTTCAGGCAGAAAAATAAGTGCTGGCACTCAAAAATAAGTGCTGGTGCTCCACACTGGAAACAACAAGCACAAATTAAGCACTGCTTGAATCTATGCAACAAAATCCTACCCATAAATTTTGCAACTGAGTCAAGTAGGGATAAATGTCTATAATTCTTTGCTTGTGACTTATTCCCCTTTTTATAGATTGGAATAATAATTGGCTGTTACCATGTAGTAGGAGCCCCACCTCTTTCAATAGCTTTAAAGACGTTCAAAAGGATAGGTGCCCATAGAGCCTGACACTCCATAAAGGCACCCTGTCAGGACCGGGGGCCTTTCCACTTCTGCACTCCCCTCAAGCCCTCTGTACCTCAGTTAGATCAAATATTAAAGCCATGGCATCCACCCTTGCATATATAAGTCCACCTTGTCTGTCCTTTCTCAGCCACTCGCTTAGATCACTAAGAAAAAATCTATCCACGCTGATTCCTGAATATCTACTTCTAAGGTGGGATCAGAGTATTCCCTAAAGTAGGGGGCATTTAACACCTTTCAGAAACTGGCATAGTCTTTGTCCATGCTAGTGTTCCACAGGTCCTCCCAGGCCCTCTCTTTCAACTTCTTTATTCTATCATTTCTAGCCTTTTTATTGGCTCTACGCGACCTTCTTATGAGGTCCCTATCTTTCAGATCAGAAAGTAAGGCCTGATGAAGCTGTGACAGAGTTTTAGTACAGATAAAATCATTCCGCCTTTGAGCCATCAGATTTCTTAGTCAGAATTCTTGCAAAAGGGCATTCCTAATAATAGTTGTGATTCCCACAAAGGCTGGGATGACCTGCATCTGAGCCGCTTCAGGGTTTAAGCACCAGCAGGCCTCTGCATGACTACTATTAAGGACAACAGGCAGGAAATGTACTTCATCAACTTGTTCCCATTTAAGGGAAAAACGTTCTTCTTTGCCAGCACTGGTTTAAAACCTGCTCTTTGCCAAGATTTACTCATCTCCCCAACCTCAGGCAACAGGACAATCTAGCATGATCACTAAAGCCTGAGAAAACCACCTCGAAATCATGCAGCAGTGTGCCTAATAGCTCTGAAATTATTATAAGATCAATAGTAGATTAGTTATCAGCGCCACCTTAAAATTGAAGGAAAGGCGACCTAAATGGTCCAGCACCTTATTCATTGAAACCAAATCAAATTTAACCCAAAGGCTGGTAAGGGTATTACCATACTTATTGTGTTCAAAGTGTATCAGGGTCTTGCCCTAATTATCCACCAGACCACACACTGTCTTCTGTATCCTTAAACAATGATGAGCATTAAAATCACCAAACCAAAGAAGCTTCAGGCCCTTGGGATGTGCATTACCAATAGACTGAAGAGCTTCCCCAAGCTCAACAACCACCCACTGGGCATTGCCATCAAAACAGTGGTTATAATAATTGATGATTAGCCAGACCCAATCCTTGGCCAAATCGCATACAAACAGTGAAAATACTGCAAATCATTAAAAAATGTTGTGACATTCCCGCCAAAGGTATTAACGATCAAAGTGAGTAGACAACTTTTGGCTCTTCCAGCATTAAAAGGTAGGGCAGGGGAATGATGAGAACAAAATCCATCCAAATAGCTAGGCTCAATCTCTCAAGCTTCTTGAAGGCAGATTACATGATAAGAGGCTACTTGGTTAATCCACCCTGGTCGCCTAACTGTTTCCTGAGTCCAGCAATAATCCAGGACGAGATCTTAATTGACTCACAGGAACTAACATTCATGCAGGGTGATGCCAATATGGAAGCTGAACTGACCCCTGCAATAAGTAACCCTAGGTCCCCGTGGCAAGTCCAATCAATCATACCATTCCAACCCTTCCAAGAGTGTGTATTTGTTCTCAAGCGGCACCCCTGCTGGGCCAAAGGTGCAGTCTCATGTCACGCAGTCCATAGGGGTAGACCAACCTAACTTAGCGACTGAAGGGATAAAATAATGAGGTTTATAAAAGTACCCCAGTGGAAGAACAAAAATCAGGGAGGCCTTTGGGAGAAAAGGGGGGATTGCCTTAAATTTGAAAGAAGTTCTGGGGTTATTAAAATTAACCACTATACAGTCGCCGGGCATTGATTTTGGGGAGCGCTCTACCCACTCCACCCTCCTCGGCATCAGAATATATTGGGAAATGGTTGTACCCTTAAACTGCGTAAGCCAGTGAATTGTTTTTTAAATCAACTGACCCGTCATCTCAGTCTGCACCAATTTGAACCTAGGAGCATTCACTAATATCAGGACATAAGAGCGCACTGCCAGGGAAAGGTTTAGTCTTTGAGTGTCTTTTAGACCTGGCATCTTTAGGGTGGTCTTACCCCAGTCATTTTGCCCTCGCCTCCTGTTTTGTTGCTATATCTTTCTGTTGGCCTAGGGTCACCCAGCACTTTACCACTGCTGAACAGTGGGTAACAGGGTCAAGACTGATTTCAGTATGGTGGGGTCCAAACTGGGGTGGCAAGGCGAGCAAAAGAACGATGGATTAAACCCAAAGTGTTGCTTATGTAATTCTTAAACAGATTGTTTTAAATATAATTTCCTTTGCATTATTTTCAATGAGTATTGTGTGAGTCTATTACAAACATTTTGCAAGGAAATGTTGTTTTTATGTTTCATACAACATCAATAAAAAAAGTTCCTTTTAGATCAAAAGAGGAGCTCACAATTGAGAAATAGGATGGTGACAGAGATTATTTGCCATAATGCTATTGAGCTGCTGCTATTTTACAGTATTAAAAACGTTACTAACCCCGAATATCAGATGTAAGCACATTTAGAATTTGAATATATTGCCTGTGCACTGCCAGTGACCTGGCCAAAGAGAGCATGAAAGAGTTGACATTTGATCAGAACTTCAACTTTGTTCTGAACAATGCTTAATTTGTAAATAAAAACGTGCCAGTGCTCAAAGCCCTCCTGTTAAACCTGCGACTGCTGCAATTAAAAGTGGGACACCGAAACTGAGGCAGCGTAATCCTGATGCCATCTCGGTCCTCTTCAATCCATATAAAGCTACTACCTGCCCTTTCAGTTCACTTTTGCAGCTTTCTACCTTTGTGACGCTTTTTCGTTTTTCTCTTCCTCCGTCTTTACCATATGTGTCTTTTGCTCGCAGCAAATGCTTGATGCAGAAGAATAAGCCTCGGCCCTCAAAAATAAGTGCCGTGCTCAGCACCGGAAACAACAGGCACAAATTAAGCACTGGGGCCCACCAAATCCGCTGGGCCGAGGCCCCTAAAATCCTTACGATGTGCCTGCAGTCAGTGGGTTTCAAGTAGTGAGGTGTTCCTGGTGAACAGCGTGTCCCTCATCCAAACAAGTACACAGACGGGGACACGGTTTTTAAAGTTCGTATTTCTTCGAACCGCTACTAAGTGTTCCCAGTGAACGTAAATTGCACCTGTGCAGGCACTTTTTCTTTTTTTAAGCCTAGAGTTACAGTAGAGCATTTCCCCCCCTAATGTTTGCACTACAGATCAGGGCGAAAATGACCTGCAGTGACTAATGTGCGCAAAAGTTACTTTTTGTATCCGAAAGCTGCTGCACATGTTAGTTCAAATGCTATTGCACAATTACCGGGCACCATTGCAAGATTACGGAACAGCTGTGCAGAGCTGGCAGGTAATGACTCATCATTTATTGTCTAAAAACTGGTCAGTTTTAGACAAGACTGTTCAGGGCTTCCACTGACTTTTCATTTCAAACATACCAATATGCGCTACATTCATGCTATTAATATTCACAATGTAATTTTTGATTCATAAAGCCTGTAGACTGCGCCAGGTCTCTTAATCATTGTTAACCAAACGTTGATATTCATTGCAAGTCAGGGACCGTCTGTTTCATCAGGGATTATTATGTCTTGTAAATGCATTATTTAGTACCTATTAGGTAGCAGGAGACAGAGAATCCAAATGGAGGAAGGGTGACATTTTCCCCGTAAGACAGCTTTGTGAGTTCAGGTACCTGCAGAAGTCATCCCTTTGCCAAGACACAGATTCCAGTGGCAACAAAGGGTCACTCATCCTTGGTTAATAAAAAGGCCTTTTTAGGGTCGAGCGCACAAGTTGGTAATCTCTCTTTGGGCTTTTAACCACACCCATGTCACGCCTGTCACTTTCATTGGTTCGTGGGTTTGCCTTTTAAAATCCACTTGATTTCATTAGTGAAAGGCATGCATACCTCATGCGTTTTCCGGTGTTTAGCCCTCCTCGAGTGCACCGGTGAACTACTGAAAACATACGAGGCTCCACGTTTTCAGCCTGGTTTTTGCACTGTTGTATCTTTTTATTTTCCAAGCAGCGCGATCGCGCTGGGTTTCACATAGCACAAGCACGCTCGTTTTTTTTCTTTCAATGTATTGGGTAAGAAAAGTCTGGTTAGGAGTTTATAACGCTAATAGCTCTAACTCGAGCAAATGCAAGACCCGTTGCATTGCAAATGCTTGTTTACAAAGGGCTCAGGAAAATGTGTTTAATGCTCTAACACCCTGCCTTCAGTTTCTGCGCCATTGGCTCCATTTTGTTTCCTCTACTGCTGTCTTTTTTGGTCTCCTTACCCTATCGCTCTTGCCGCCTGTCCTCATTTTTTTTGTCACTTTGTCTGTAAAATCATTGGAACCTATTAAAATGGCATTCAGTTTTGTACCTGCATTATCTGCGGGGTACGTTATGAGATCCTGATTGACAGGATTTAGATCTCAGGAGATTTACACCAGCAGCACGACATATTTTCTGCAGTATTACTGTTCGTGTAAGGGACGAGGATTGGGATATGACAGGGCATGCAAATGCATGGGTCATCATCAAAAGTTAAAGCTTGAGGGTACTTATCTAAAATATGCAGAAGATAATCCACATATTAAACTACTCCAGCAGCAATGATGTTTCCACTATAGGAAAGGAAAAGCTGTTCCTTCATAAGTCACAGGCTGACATGATAAGTAGTATTCCTTGGAGACGGAAAAAAAGCTTTGGTGAAGCTGGTGCAATGCTTAAGCATATGCCATAAAAAGAAGGGGAAAACATACCATCACTTAAATGTCTTGGCCTTAAGCTTACAATAAAAATGTAAATAAAATAAAAACTATTCTATATTAAATTCAAAAGCAGGAATGTACACTAGCAGGCATGTATAGTTTGAGCAGGTAGAAAAGTCCTGTTTAATTTTAATGCATGTCAAAGAGATGTTTCAAATTGGCTTTGAAATATTCTGACATCTAAAACTTGTATAAACACACAAAAATGATTAAAAATGATAAAGAATGGAGAGAAAGCTTCAGCAAATTAAATCTCTCGCC
Organism: Pleurodeles waltl; assembly: GCF_031143425.1. Taxonomy (NCBI): domain Eukaryota; kingdom Metazoa; phylum Chordata; class Amphibia; order Caudata; family Salamandridae; genus Pleurodeles; species Pleurodeles waltl. The sequence continues at coordinate 746,335,549 of NC_090445.1, read as the reverse complement.
CACCAGCACTGGCACTGAAGTGCATTCGTTTTTAGGTAGATGTGAACAGGAGCTCAGACAAAATACCACCACTCACATTGCAAGGTAGCCAATGGGGTGAAGTGGGCCCCATGTTGTATGCTGTGCTGGTTAGTACCCAATGTGAATCACAGCTGAACAGACCAATGGATGAAGAGTTTTGACTCAAAGCCCCTCTATGTATGTGTACTTTTATGTATTTGTTATTCATATTTTTCTTTTTTACTACACGAGACCTGTAAAACATCTAAAGCTTTCTCAATGCCAGATCTAAAAATCGTGCACTGTCCAGAAGCCCAGGTATAGAGGACAGGTGTTCAGGGAATTCTGCATTTCTGTCGAATTCTATGTGTAGTGATTTTTGTAGATTCCCAGAAAGTCTGACATGCATGCAAATTGTATGTGCGGGTCTGTGATTCATAGATTTCCAACTTCCTATTGTTTTTTTGGGATACAAACCTTTTGTCTCTTCGCCTTGGCAAGAACTGTCTTACCCGTTTCTTTATTGACAGCAATACAGATTGTTTATGATAGCTCATATGTGTTAATGTAGAGATCAAAAACATGTATACCTGGGGAATATGAGTTCATAGGTCCTGAAAAATTTATAGGAGCAGTATTTATTTCACTTAAACATCCCGACTACAGAAATACTGTGTAATTATATTTAGATCCAAAAAGTGGCGTTATGAGTGTACGAGCAGATTGAACAGACACAAAAACAGATTTTAGACCCTGTTCACAATTATTTTCTAGATGTAGGAGGGATTGTATCTCATTCTAGACTCAAATGTCGCAACTTCATATATTTCATGGAGTAAGATGTGCTTCAAACAAATGGTTAGCAAACAGGTATCCTTGTACAGATGCGCACCAAGAAGCCTTCTGGTTATTTTGGTTTATCTCCCGGGCGCACAAAACGTTAGGTGCATTCCAGTTAGAGTTCTATCTGGTAAATACCACTAGGAGATTTTCCATTTGTGTTGGAATATATGCGGTAGTTTGAGTCAATATAACCACAACATTTATGCCTACAATTACTGGACTTCTACACACGTTTTACATCTGCATGTTGATTTGAGAAATTTAGTATGTAAATCAGTAAGGAAGGACTTTCTTGTGTGTGTCTTTGTCATAAAACCATCCCAATCAGTGTTACTCTCCATGAGAGTGAGTTAACTTCTTAGGCTGGTGTTGCAGATTGCAACAACCACTAGACCAGCCTCAAGAGGGGTGTTTTCAATAACACGTCAAAGAGGGCAGAGGGCAAGAGTCGATGACTGAGATCAGAACAACTCTACTCTCTCCAGAGGGGATGAACCGTTGGGTAGCACTCAGGATTTATTACTCGTGCATTTGTCTGGAGTCGGAGAGAACATGAATTTGGCAGGAAAAGGCCAGTTCTTGATTTGGACCAACAGGTTCCATTCATTTGTGTCACTTCCATGCTTCCATTTTGAAGGACTTCTGAATCTTTTATTGAGGAGCGACTCTGCTGAGTGTGGGTTACTTGGTGGCCTAGGTTTCTTTTGTTTCCTTTTCAGTCTGTTGCATTGACACTTCTGTTGTTCCTTTGGAAGACACCTCATCACACCTACATAAAGACCTGTCACATGCTGTGTTTCTGAACACTTGTCCTAGAGTTATGTTATCCTAGTTGACTTTATCACCACTTTTCGCCATCTCCACTGGAGCCCCCTTCCAGTGGGTTTGAGAAAACATGCACTACACATTTGTGTTTGTTCATGTGGAATTTAACCTTTATTCTAACCCCACAGAGTAAGTCTGTCACCAAATGATGCTGTGTCCAACTTTGCCAGCTAAGCCATACTCTACCAAGCTAGTCCTTTGCTAGTTTTTCCTAGTCTTTGTTCAGACGTCCCATAGATTCTAAATCCTGGCATTAGTCCGTTAATTCATTGACATGTCCACTGTAGACTTCAACTCATAGAAGAACTGACCGGCCCGCAGTGGGGGCACAAGCAAATTTCAAAGCTCTGTGCCTAGTGCATACAGGTACTCACCAATGTAATACTCCCTATTTCTCCAATAGATGTCCTTCCATCGCACCACCCTCCGCTTCCAAATGCAAATACAGGGTAACCACCCACACACCCTATTATTAGTATTTCTTTCTACTTGGCCCATTTTTTTCAGCACAATGTCCTCCCCACACCCCTAGATTATTTTGAAATAAACCATTGTGTATGTCTTGGAAGGGTAGTAAGATTAGTTGACAGGGTTGAACATCTGCTGCAGAAATCTTTTTGAAAGTACTGATCACTGATTTAAATCTCCAAATGGCCAACTCAACGTCTCATCCGCCTGAGGTCGGTAAAATAAGCACCATTGACGTGGGTAGGAAAAATTTTAGTGCCATAAGCATGGAGTATATTTAAAAATATTTGCTGTACATTGGAGGCACACATCTGGGCTTCCTACTTGATATATCGGTTGTGGTGGAATCCGAAAAGCCTTTTTTGCTATTTCTTTCCTAGTATGATGCAGAGGTCGGTGTGTTTTGTTAGCTTCACATATCCTTTGCGTGTCCATTTTTTAATCTGCTGTGGTATACATTCTGTACTTTACTTCTGGATATGTTCTCGTAGTATATCATTAAGATACTGCACCTCAAGTTTCAGAGCTTCAACTTACCAGCGTCACAAATCCTATGAGTGTCAGGACCTCGGTTTGTTACAATGTTAGAAAAGTACTTAATTGTGTTTTTGTTTTTGTATCTGGAGGTGGATATTGGCTGAATTGATGAAGTCAACAGGTGTGTTGTCCCGGCTCCGTATCCTTGCATGTTTACTTTTTCCTTACCCAGTTTGTCTTTCGTTATTGTATTTGACTTTACACTTAATTTTTCTCCTGACACCTTTTCTTGTTCACATGCTGAGACAGCTGTTTGTGTGTAAAAAATGATGGGTCCCTCGGGGCTTGTTTTGTAAATGCTAATTCATAAGATGCCGTTGGGGAGGGCGATATTTGGACTGCGCTTCCATTTAGATATTTTTTGGAATATGTATTCTTGAAGGCGGACATTGTATACAGAACCTGAAAAAGTGGAGGAATATATTAAAGGAAAATTATTTGTGACTTACTTAGACTGTACTGCTAGTCTGCGGCAGCCACCTGTTGTCTTTCCTTCTGGGAAGGAAGTTGGGAGGTCTCGAGGTTGTAGAATAGATCCCCCTACATTGTGAATAGAAGCCTGCCCTACTTAGCAACTCTAGAAGCCTGCCAAGTTATTGATCTCTTTTACTATAGTCACCGCCGCTCAGTGCTGTGCAGTATTCAACATCTCTCACACTGTTCACCCGACCGGCCTCAGGACACGGCGGTCCACTCTTCAATTTATATCATGGTAAAAATGCATTCCCATGTTTATCCATCATTGTGTAGACTTCTTTTTGCAATTTTAATTTTTCTTATTTCTGTGATCCGCTTGACTTAACTTGTAAATACATATAGAATTGGTAGATTTTGAAAAACGTTTATCCATCTTTATAACATAATAGCCTTCAACCCTCGGTTCCTTCCGGTCCTTCAGAGGGAAGCCTCCGCGATGTGACTACATCGATCTTTGCAGCTGTTGGAAGCCTCTGACTTCTTATAGCTCAAGGCAACAGCATATCACTGGATCTTTCTTTTCATTTCTTTGAAAGAGCTGGTGAACTGGCACCTACCAGAGTAAACACCTCATAACACATAATTCAAGGGGCCATCCTGCGAGAAAAAAAAGAGACCAGTTCACGTGCAAGGCCGTGAGATAGAGGAAGAACGGGGTCTTATGTATCTCCTTCTGCTGCTTGAAGGCTTAGTCTTCAGCTTCATAAAGAGGATCAGATAGGACCATTAGGATTTTACCAGGATCTCAAGCGGGCTAACCCGATCAAGAGACAGCCATCTACAGTGGTTGAGTGTAAGAGCTTTTCATTTTAGACCTGGCTTGTTTCCTTAGGAGTAGACGCAGCATAGTGGTTAAGTTGCTGATTGTGAAACACGAATACCTGGGTTTTGATAATGGTATCTCTACTTAACCACATTTTACCTTCTGTAAGCGGGTGTGCTAAGAAACACACTTAGCAAAGCAAAACACAAATGATGGACGGAATGCGGAACCAATCAAACATTCACCCCCAGTCACAGATCTGGGTTTAATCTATCGTTCTTTTGCTCACCATGTCACCCCAGTTTAGACCCAGCCATTGTTCTTTTTGCAAGAAACACACTTAGAGCATTATTAAGCATTTTAAAAAATTGACATTTCTTCTACCATCTCCATCTCTCCAGTGCTCCATATCTATCTTCCACTCTTTGTTTCCTTTCATTCTCTGCTGATTTTCATTAGTGACATAGAAACCTTCCATTTAAAGGTCTCTGGCAGCTTCCTCTCGTGGGAAAGCATTTCTCCAAACCTTATGCCTCTCCCTTTTTTTCAAGCTTTCTCTCCTCACTGCAGAAGGTATATTCCTTTCAGGCCTGTTGTACACCCAGCACCCAATTGTTAAAACTTTCTAATAAACTTTTGTCTTTTACTTCGGCCACATATTCATTTTTTAAATATTAATATGCTTAAAGCGGCCCTCTGCTTTGTATTTTTTCACTTTCTTTACTTCTTGTGAATGGTTCAGCATAGAGCATGTTACCACTCAACAGTCACAGTTGTCTTCTCTCCCATGTGTTCTTCTTCAGGACTCTCTGGCACACACTTTCATCCTATGCCTTCTATATCCACACTCTGTTTTGCTCTCTCTAGTATAAAAAGAACCAATCCCACCTCTGTAAACCTCCACAATTTCCCTGAGAGGTGTCCTTGGAAGCTAAAAGTTAGCCTGCTTTTCTCTTTGCAAAGGTCTGTGGCCACGGTGCCTGTATATGGAGGCCACACGTGGTCCATGGTCTTTTGAGACTAATATACTGATGAACTTCAATTACAGTAAGTGTCCTCATGCGCACCACCCTGACTGTTAAAAAAGGCTTCCTCTCAGGGTACCGTGCAAATACCATTTAATTCTTTATTTATTAAATGTTCAAAACACTTTCTTCAAAGAGCGTAGAAAACGTAATCTAAGGATCCAATTTAAAAGTAAAAAATACAGGAATGCCTGATGAACAGGATGCCAAGGCTAACCAATGCCCCTTCCAAACAGGTGCGGCACAGACAAGGAGAAGGAGGGACATTCAGTGCTTGGGAGCAGGAAGGGAGAAATAGTAGAAACAATCATGGTGAATGGAGGTGAAGAAACAAGTTAAGAGCATATGCTCTAAGTTACACTCATGTCCACTGTGCTTGGTAGACCCCGACTACTGAAGCAGATCTTGGTTTTGATGATGTTTGGTGCCGGAATCTTTTAGCGGTAACAAATAGATTTTTGCTTTCTCCACTTTGTAAGTATCTGAGAGCTTTTTGGCATTATCTTCTCTGAACACAGAAGAGAAAAATTGCTTGTGCCAGTAATGTACAAGACCAGGCCCTGCAAAACACATGTCATGGGGATCTTCTCAAGAGTAAAGTGACCACTCTGAGGAGGGCTGCTTGACAAATCAGGTCTCCTCCAAAGTAACAGCAAGCGAGTGTGCACGTTGGCTACCACTGCACTTTTTGGATGTGAGTCCAAAGGTAAAAGACCAGATACAGTGACTTGATGCTATCACAGGACATAGAAAAAGGACTAAAGTTATTTAAGGCGATTTGCACATGATCACACAATTTGGTGGAATTGAGAAGATGGCATTATAAGTCTTGTAGTCACAAGGTTCTCAGTAGACCACAAAATATAAGCATTGTGATCTCTACACAATTTGAAAAAAATGGGTGTGTTCCATTGTTGTAGAACACTAAATCTACCTTACGATTAAATAAATCTGGTTTGATCTGTTCAACTGCTATTCACATTTTGATACCACCCAAGACAACCTGTAAAATTGGGCAATGGGTCAGTCCACTTCGGACATAGCTCTCTTACACAATAATGGCAGTTTGATTTATGGCGTGCACATTTGCCTAAAACAAATGGTATTTCATTGAAAGCACTGGTAATCCAATATTTTACTTTGCCAAAGCTTTGTTTTTTTATCTCCATTCTTTTTTAAAAAATCTTTTTAAATGTCCCTTGCATGTTGATTCTAGGTGTCAGATTATAATAATTGAAATGGCACTTTTTCTTAGTACCAATAACAATAATATTTTCCTGCAATGTGCATTAAGACAGAAAGGGTTTCTGTAGTAATTCAAAGTACAACGCTCTCCCTGGAAGGTTTCTTACTGCTTGCATGCTATTGCTGTTTTTTATTTTAAATTTATATTGAAATCGTATGGTTATCTCGATTAGGCAGTGGACTGTTTCCTTTCTTCTTTCTCTGGCATATGTGTATGAAACAAAATGTAGCCATCACACTAGGAAAGATCAGACCTTTTTGGCATTGACAATGCTTTTTACAAAACTTGTTTTAAAAGTACAGAACTGTCCTTAAAAGCCAAAGAGGCTTCAATGGGCGCGAGTCACTATGAGTGGTCTGACTCAGATCAACTCTACATCACTTGGACAGGTCCCTGGCCTCTTCTTGACACATAGGCCAAGATCAGTTTTTCGGAATCAGTGCCTTTTCTGAAACCCTAATAAGGTCATGAGTTTATAAACTCCAGTTCTATAAAAGGTCAGATACACAGCATTTGACACCATACGTGAGACTATTGTGCTTGTATTTATAAGGACCTAAAGAAAAAAAAGAGAAAGCATGTGTACTGTTTTACCAATGTCAGAGGAGCCATCTTGATACTGCAAAGATCTCAGGGTGTCCATTTAATGTACATTCTGCGGCCTCCTCCAGGCACTACTCCCACGGCTCTCCTCGGGAGTCAATCCAGGCTACATCAACATTTTCTAAGAGACATGCCTTTCAATTGATCGCCCCGGTCTGGGGACAGCTTTAATCAATGGCCCAATTACTGCAGCATAGCAGAGTCCCATTACCTGGACTTTGCCTGCTCCATTAATTGAGCCATTGGTTATATCTGTCTAGAAAACTGTTGTAGACTGACTGGGCAGGAGTGCAGCCGAAGCACCAGGGGGAGGTTGACAGATGGCACATCTTTAGGTAAAAATGCTGCTTGTATTGATAATTTTGGAACCATTTTTTTTCTCACGATCCACATGAAGCTGAATTTAACCAAATATAAAGATTGCTTTCAACTGGTGAGAAATCATTTACTGATCTGCAGTCTTTGCCTTTCAGGGGATGGGCACATGCGCACACACACACACACACACACACACACACACACTGTATTTTCTATCCTCAGTTCAGTGTGTCGCTGTGCTCAGTCATAAAAAACGCAACCAGTAGCAATGTCAGTAGAGCATCTTGACTCTAGCACAAGTCCCATTAAAACACAAAGGGTGTCCAAATTAGAACAAGTATTGCTACCATGGCTACTCACAAACAATTTCCGAGGGTCTGTGATGTGGCGAGTGCCACATTGATGCTAGCAGCGTAGGGGTGGTTTTAAGGTGTGGGTAGGTGTAGCAGAGCATGCACATGGTGTGGACTGTGAGTAGTTGGGTTCCTTCCATACTGCACTCTAAATTAGGTCCCTAGTCTCTATAAGAGATGTATGGATTTGACAATGCTGTGTTATGGGGTAACCCTTCTCTGCTTGCTATTGCTACCTTTAGTGAGTCAAGTGATATAGAATCTTAGGCCTCACAACCTCCTTACTCCTTTAGTCTCTTGTCTGTAAACATTAGAAATTATAGAAATTGCCTCATTTAAGGTAGCAAGTGCTGTAAAAAAAACTCTCTACAAAGACCCCCCGCTTTGTCGTGACTTGACACTATAAATGTTGCTGGTAAAAGGAGCATATTGGATGGTTCTGCTAATTTTGCTTGTAATGTCTGTGCACGCACTTCCTTTGTTGCTTTTGTTTATATCACTGTATGTTTTGGGATTCTTGTGAAGAGTTCTTGTAATCTGTCCCTACACTGTTTTCAGCATGTCCTATAAACATCCATTATAATGTTTTGTTGAGATGGTAATACAGTAATTTGAGTATAGGCGTCATCAACCGAGTCGTCTTCTGCACTTGTGTGTTAACAATGAACACTGGAAGTAAACAATGAGAAGCATGCTGGATACTTGTCAAATGCTATTTAAATTATAGTAGGATCCTCTTTGCATAGAAATGAGATTGTTAAAAAAAAGTATAGCACCAAGGGCTAATGCACAAATCACATTTCACAGTTGGTATGAGTCAATGGTGCTGGAACAATATTCAGAGTGGGGGTGCTGCCATTAATGTTACATCACTGAAGTCATAAGAATTGTAAAAAATTCATGCATCACATAGGGGACAAGTGTAGCAAATGTCTTCAGCGAGAAAGTGGTAAGGTGTAGTACATAGCTGGGGTACATTTTGGAGCACACTCTCGTAAATGTATTACTAACGCAAGGTGTGGTAGCGTCCTGTCATTTATGGACAGCACATATTCTACTGCAAAGGTCACTACATTTCTCAAACATATAGTTTTACTGATAAAACTATGCATTGCATAAACAATAATCTGTGGAAATCTAGTTACAGCAAATATTTCATTTGTACATCATCAAGTGCATTGATTGTTTGTTCATATTACATTATTTGATTCCACCACACTAAAAAAAAAAAAAAAAATTGCTTCATTTGTGCTTTCCTAACTGCTGATATATTCTGAAATATTTGTACCGTTCACTTAAATGTATTTGTTGTGTGCTAACTAGAAAAAACTTGCATCCTGCAGCCTTTCCTTTCATGCTCCCTGTATCCAGAAAGATTGGCTCATAGCTCCCTTTACAAAATCCTCTCATTTTGCAGTCAGAGAAAGAAAATAAAACACTAACATCACTTTTAAAGGTATAAACTGAAATTTGTCAGAAGTGATTTGACATTTGTCTTTAAAGGAGAGCAAATGTACCAAAATAAATAACAGATTTTGAAGGGCTCTTAATTGCTCATTCGCTTTCTGAACTTCAGCATGTGACATGCATGATGATCTCGAAGTTCCAGAGATAAGTAGAATCAGTCATAGGTAGGAAACCTTTTCAAATAAATATAGTATGTGAACTAGCATACAAGGGAGACAGCTGAAACTCAAGCACTCCAAAGGGTGCCTCAAAATCAAGAAAAAGAATTCCAAGAAAGTGAGCACTTGGAAAAATGCAAAAAGACAGGTGGTAAAAAGGCTATTCTACATAGGACGGAAAAGAACTTGCGGACTGCCTAAAACAAATAAGACCAGCGAATTGAACATAAGCAAATGTGAGCTAAAAAATACAAAGCCAATGGTAATCAATGTGTGTCACGCACTCCTAGATCAGCTTTCATCAGGTCCCCTATATGACTTTGCAGCCAAACAGCTGTGCTGTTTGGTAGGCTTCGACCCAAAACGCTGCAAGATCATACAGATAGCAATATGTACTGGTTAAATGCATGGAACATACATTCAATCAATCTCAACAGAATACGAACATGTAAGGTCTGTGTTTGTTTAATAGCTGTATATTTTGTATAGTGAGACAGTGTGGTTGATACTACTTGGTAAAACATGTTGTGGCACAAATTGTGACATTAAAAAAAACTTTTACACAAAATCAAGTAAGAGTTCCTAATAGCCAAAATCCCGGACATATTTCTCAAATTCAAACAGAATCAAGACAGAGGTTTACCAATTGGTTTTCTACAGATGAGCAGATATAGAAAACAATGGAGGGAGACTCATCAATAATCAAATATCATAAAATGATAAGTCTTGCGATTGGACCATAATTCAAGTGGACTGTCATTTTGTTGAAATGAAGCATGTACAGGAAAAATACCACTTCCAGAAGTGTGGATGCGTCCTGTGCAGAAAGCAACTGGGTTGGGCTCTCCAGGACGAACCAGGGAGTTTTAGGGCAGGAGAGCCTCTGCCAAGAAGGAGCTGGGCACCCACTTGATGGCACAGTTTGCCATTAGCAGTTCATTAATACATTCACAGAAGCTAAGCAAGAACATGTTTGCCACACGGTTCTCCATGAACATTTAAAATACTGTGAACACAGTTCAAGCATCCACTAGTCAAAATATTATTAAAACAGAAAACTCCATACCAAAACGTACTGATTTGAAAATGAAAAATCTGTCTGAATACGATAGGAATTAATCAATTAGAAATGCAAATCAATTGTCAGCACCTTTAGTGACAAACTTTGAAGCATGTTTTTACCCAGGCTGGTGCTGATAGCCCTGACTTATACCCATGGCTTCCAGATGGTGATGATTGGACAACCCCATCTGGTGTCTATACTTGGGGCTACTCGTGAATTTTGCTCCCTAGGTGCTCCTGCACCTCCCATGGGTTCCAATGTAACCTATAACATGCTTGTGCTCACAATTACATACGTTGTCCTGAATCCCATACACTTGAGCTAAGTGGAGTTACATTTTACCTGTGTGGCTTTGCTGCATCTATGGGCTGGGGCAATGCGTTCACATGTGGTGTGGGTAGATCTACTACTGACTTTGATTACTTCTTTCCGTCTTCAGCTTTTCGGCAGTAGTAGTTTTAGGCATCCATAAAGGGGCTGACCTCTTAGCTTCTGGTCACTTTCAAGGTAGAAACACATATTGTGTTTCCTGACAAGATGGAGGACCGTGGTTTGTTACGTAGCCGTTAAGTTCTTTGCTTTTGGTTTCCATCCTAGTCTTTCCCACTATTTTCCTGGATACTCCTCACTTGGTAGTTTTGTGCCTTGCCTTTAAGGTTTAGACTTTGCTTTGCTACTTCGGCGATCAAACGAATTCAAGCCTTAAGATCTGGGTTGTAGTATACTAATCCAGTCCAGTGTTACAAGTGAAAAGAAGAACTAAGTTAGCTAAATAGATTACTACTAAAGAGTGTTCATATCTTAGTGCCTTTTGTTGTAGGGGAATGGTTGCAAGATTTATGGGTTATGGTACTGAACAAGGAAGAAGGAATGTGTACCAAATCTTGGCAATGTTGGGTAATGAACTGGGAATAATTCTGTAGCTATGATGCTGACCTTTGGTCTACCTGAAGGTTGTTGTTTTTGACTTAATTTTGTTTGCAGCTCTACGATTGCTTTTAGCAGTCTGTGGAAAGTTGGAGTGCGATTGTGTGCCTTTCCTTTCCAAAAGGTATGCAGGTAGGCAGTATTCATAATGTGTATTCATAATGCTGCCCTGTACAATCTCATGGCTTTTAATTCAAGCAATTGGTCTGCAAGCAAACATACCCATTGACCTGCGGGGGATTTTTTCTTATGGCGAAGGAATGATGTCTTATGCACATCTACTGGCTGATAGAAATTGTTAGTTCTTCATCTTTCTTGTTCCCAGGCTCCTGTCAAATGCTGCCAGGTTTTTCTTTTATCGTGATGAAGTTTAGCATTAATGGCCATGCAGCACCATACAGACCTTGGAAACAGTTTCAAGTCCTGCCATCTGTCATTTTGAAGATCCTGCCCTGAAATACGAATCTACTTAATCTTCTCTGGATTACAACAGGTTTATTTGCAGTTGGGATGTGAAATGGTTGAAATATATAAACTTGATAGTTCGGGTACCATTGTCACATGTACGACAAGTGAATGCTTACTGTGAGGGAAGACAAGAGGTCGAAGGGAAGAATTATCTGATAAGGGTGCCAGCAGTACTGAATTTTCTTACCTCAAGGTCGGAGGCGCTGTGGAAACAGAAATAGGACACGTACACAAACAAAAGAAAAGACTGCAACAGGAAAGGGAGCGATGGAAACAAGCACGCCGATGGATGGAGAAATTAAAAGAGGGTTCATCGTGGCAGGCTGGGGGTGGGCCATTTAAGGAGGATGCCACGGACGAGAGAGAAGCTGGTAAGAGAACACGGAGAGACAAGACCAGTGGCAGCGCAGACTGAAAGGAGGACGTATACTTTAGAGGGAGATTCCGAAGGGAGGCAGGCTCTGGGAGAAAATAGCAAACAGAAGGATCTCGAGAAGGAGGTTACAGAGGGAGAAGATGGAGACGAAAAGATGCATGGTTGGACAAGTGGTGGACGCCACCGACGAGTGTGAGTTGTCCATCACAGAACTTCAGGGCTTTGAGCTACATGAGTGAGTTCCGCAGTGTCGGAAGGAGGGTATAGTCGTAGAAAAGGATTTGGTTGGTTGTTTAATTCAATTGTTTTTCCTCTGATTTTATGAAACGGGCATCCGGGCACCCCTCTGTTCTTTTCAGCCGGTGTAAATTACTTCTTTTCCATAACGGGGCTGAATGCAAAGTAACATCCCATCCAAAGAAAGTTGACATAGACACTATTTGAAGTCCACGCTTGGCCGAAGACGTGGAGGCCCAATTACACAGAACGTGCTGGAAGAAAGGGTTCTTTTTCTTTAAACTACTGGGTACCACTCTTTTGCTGAGCACTACAACAGCACTGGGGAACTACCTGAGGAGGGAGGTGGTGATAAAAAGTGAAAAACATGGAGAGGAAAGCCGAGACACAGAGAAAGAAAAATAAGAAAGCCTACCTAAGAAATCTATACTTACCTGGGTGATTTCCATTTTTTTCCTAAGGGAACGTGGGTGACGAAATCACAAAATAACTTGAGAGGAAGAAAGAAGACACAATTAAAACTCTTTTGCAGCGATAATAGCACTGAAACCGTGCTCTAAACGTCTTTGTTTTTCCCAAGAATGGTCTGAGGAAAGAACTGTCATTTTATTTTTCGTTGTAAAGTGTGGCGCCACAATAAAGTAATCATATAGAAAAACGCAACCCTAAAGCCTCCAAAGCATGACTTCCATCCAACTCTCCACAGGTACCGTCAGCTGGTGAGTCTACTCATGATTCATTGGGCTGCTGAACTATGTAAATATCTCACAAGTTTGAATCGATAGCATGCATGTGTTAGCTGAATAAATATTTTAAACCTCTAGCCACAATGATAATTAGTTATTGTTGGACCTGGCTTTTTGACAGGGACATCCCCAAACTTTTTGCCTCCTTCCTCCTATTTTTTCTGACCTGTTGTTGTTGGCTTTTGACCTCTGAGCACTTTACCACTGCTAACCAGTGCTAAAGTGCATATGCTCTCTGTGTAAGTTGTACTATTGATTGGTTTATCCATGATTGACTATTTAATTTACCTGTAAGTCCCTAGTAGAGTGCACTACATGTGCCTAGGGCATGTAGATTAAATGCTACTAGTGGGCCTGCAGCACTGGTTGTGCCACCCACCTCAGTAGCCCCTTAACCTTGTCTCAGGCCTGCCATTTCAAGGCCTGTGTGTGCAGTTTCACTGCCACTTCGACTTGGCATTTAAAAGTACTTGCCAAGCCTAGAACTCCCCTTTTTCTACATATGTCATCCCTAATGTGTGCCCTAGGTAACCCCTAGAGCAGGGTGCTGTGTAGGTAAAAGGCAGGACATGTACCTGTGTAGTTATATGTCCTGGTAGTGTAAAACTCCTAAATTCGTTTTTACACTACTGTGAGGCCTGCTCCCTTCATAGGCTAACATTGGGGCTGCCCTCATACACTGTTGAAGTGGCAGCTGCTGATCTGAAAGGAGCAGGAAGGTCATATTTAGTATGGCCAGAATGGTAATATGAAATCCTGCTGACTGGTGGAGTCGGATTTAATATTACTATTCTAGAAATGCCACTTTTAGAAAGTGAGCATTTCTTTGCACTAAAAACTTGTTGTGCCCTTCAATCCACGTCTGGCTAGGTTTAGTTGACAGCTCCTTGTGCATTCACTCAGACACACCCCAAACACAGGGTACTCAGCCTCACTTGCATACATCTGCATTTTGAATGGGTCTTCCTGGGCTGGGAGGGTGGAGGGCCTGCCCTCACACAAAGGACTGCCACACCCCCTACTGGGACTCTGGCAGACAGGATTGAACTGAAAGGGGGCTTGGTGCATTTCTTAGACACTCTTTGAAGTCACCCCCACTTCAAAGGCACAACTTAGTATAAAACAGGGCCTCTGCCCTACCTCATCAGACACTTGCTGGAAAAGAAACCTGAACCAGAAACTACATCCTGCCAAGAAGAACTGCCTGGCTGCTCAAAGGACTCACCTGTCTGCTTTCTACAAAGGACTGCTGTCTTGCTGTTGCCCTGCTGCCTTGCTGAACTCTTGTCTGGCTGTGAAAGTGCTCTCCAAGGGCTTGGATAGAGCTTGCCTCCTGTTCCTTGAAGTCTCAGGACCAAAAAGACTTCTTCCTTTCACTTGGACGCTCCGTGCGCTGAAAATTTCGACGCACAGCTTGTTTCGCAGCGAGAAAAACGCCGCACACCGACGCTGATCGACGCGACGCCCTCGGGACGATCGAGACTTCGACGCACAACCTCGCAAGGACAAAGCCGCCCGACTTTCCAGGAGAAATCGACGCGACGCCTAGCGTGAGTGCGAAACTTTGACGCACGGCCTCGCAAGGACAACGCCGCCCGACTTCCGAGGAGAAATCGACGCGATGCCTGCCGTGAGACCAACATTTCGACGCACGGCCTCGCAAGGACAACGCCGCCCGACTTCCAAGGAGAAATCGACGCGACGCCTACCGTGAGATCGAAACTTCGACGCGCAGCCCCGCAGAACGACGCGCAGCCGGAAAATAAGCAGGAGAATCCACGCACAGACCCGGGACATCTGGTAATCCCCGCAATCCACAAAAAGAGACTGTCTGCGCGCCGGAAAACGACGCCCGACTTCCCCGCGTGGAAAAGAACGACGCAAGTCTGTGTGTGCTGAGAGGAAATCGACGCACACACCCCTTTTTCCACGCATCTCTTCTCCTGTGGCCCTCTGAGGAGATTTCCCACCAGAAACCAGGTACTCTGTGCTTGAAAGACACTTTATTGCTTTTTAAAGACTTCAAGACACTTAATATCACTTTTCAGTGATATCTTTACAAATTCGTATTGCAACTTTGATCGTTTTGACCTACAAGTACCCAGATAAATATTCTATATTTTTCTAAACACTGTGTGGTGTATTTTTGTGGTGTTATACTACGGTGTTGTATGATTTATTGCACAAATGCTTTACACATTGCCTTCTAAGTTAAGCCTGACTGCTCGTGCCAAGCTACCGGAGGGTGAGCACAGGCTGATTTTGGATTGTGTGTGACTTACCCTGACTAGAGTGAGGGTTCTTGCTTGGACAGAGGGCAACCTGACTGCCAACCAAAAACCCCATTTCTAACATTGGTGATCAGCGGTGAGGATAAGACTTGTGTTTGTGCAGTGACATACAGTAGCTAAGTATTTCACTACCTACCCACAGTTGAAGGTCAACTTGATTTTTCATCTTTTTTGGCTTTTGGTTCTCTGATGTCCTCCTGGATATACTATTGATATTTTGGACTTTGGATTTTGGTTTTTGCTAGTAAGATCTTATCAGAATGGGATTGCTTACCTACTCATTCTTTGTTCGTACTGACCACCTCACTAAGGCTGACCTAAGGAAGCTTTGCAGACAATGGGGCCTTCCTGTAGCAAGGAGATCTACTAAAGCGGAGATGCTCCATCACTACATAGTCTGGGGGGAGGAAAGATGGGCAGAGAGAGAGGCAGCAAGAAACCAAATGACTAAGTACCCCTCAGATGAGGAGGAAGACTACTCAGATGAGGAGGAAGGCTACTCAGAGTTGGACAGTGACCCAGAAATAGATGAATGGCTCCGAAGTCAAAGGCGACAGGAGCAACAATTAGAGGAGTATCTTGCAGAGGTTGAGGCAAAAAGACTTTTAGCCCTGGAAGAAGAAAAGATTGCAGCTCAAGAGCTGAGCTGTAAAGAGCTGAAACTGGAGGCCGGAAGGGCTGAGTCCAGTTCAGATGGTGGCAGCAAAAATCTTGCATCTAGTACTGCTGAAGAAGGGCACAAGCCCAGAGATGTGGTGCCCAACTTGAAGAAGGGAGTTGGCACACCCCAGGCAGTTCAAGGGTATGAGGTAGTTCCCGTTATGCACAGGGTCCCTGAGAAGGATTGGGGAACTGGCACAGGGAGTCATATTCCTACTGGGGGGAGGGACACTTTACTGACTCTAGCAGAGAGTGACAGAGAAAAGGGTTCCCCCCTGGTGAACGTCCTGGATATAGAGTGTAGAGACATCCCAGAAGAGTTTGGGTTGAGTGTCAGGGACAGACAGATACTGTCTCACCAGTCTCAGGAGGGTGAAGTAGAGTGCTTTTCCAAGGTTGAGTTACTGGGTGGTTGGGTGAAGGGTACTGTGGTTAATACATGTGAAGGGCAGAGTGATGTAATTGCTGGAGAGCATATGTCTGGTCCTTATTTTCCAGAGCTACGCCAACACCAGGTGGAGTGTGAGTTCTCTGACCCCAGGGAACTTACAATGGAGGCAGACTGCTGGGTGAGTACCAGAGAGTCTGAAGAGGCATTTGGGGGTGCTCCTGAAGGGAGTGGTCTAGGTGGTTCCCAACCGAGTGTGGTGGGAGAGGATTGTAGTGTCCCAGGTAGGTCCCAGGTCCTAGAGGGTTCCATGAGGGAACACCAGGAGGGAAGCCTAGCCTGTACCGTAGGGCCACCTTTTGAGGGAAGCCCCGCAGTGTCAGAAGAACTTGGGGGGGTGACTGTAGCCAGCATCCCAACAGTTCTGGTGTCTGGCAGTACCCCTCCTAGTGAGGGGGTGCAGAAGTCCAGACATAGGGTTGAGAGGGGGTTGCAGACCCCAGTGGAGGACCTTGAGAGTCAGGGGACAGCTCTGAGAGCAGAGCCCCCCAGGAATGACCCAGGTGAAACCGTTTCTGGTTTGGGGGAAACCCAGACTCTGCCGGATGGGCAGAGGTCGGGAGACCTGCGCCAACCAGACTCTTGTGTGGCCCTTGGGGACGGTGTGTCCCTTGTGGGGGGTGAGAGTGCCCCCCAGGAAGTCCTGGCATGCCAGGCAAAGATTCAACCTCAGGGTGGTGACTCTGGGTTGGATACCCAGGTTCAGAGGTTAAACTCTGACCTGGTGGGAGGTAGATGTGCCTCCCAAGAAGTCCTGCTGTGCCAGGCAATTGTCCAACCTCAGGGTGTTGACTCTGGATTGGATGACCAGGTTCAGAGGTTAAACTCTGACCTGGTGGGGGGTAGGTGTGCCCCCCAGAAAGTCCTGGCGTGCCAGGCAATTGTTCAACCTCAGAGTGCTGACTCTGGGTTGGATAACCGGGTTCAGAGGTTAAACTCTGACCTGGTGGGGCGTAGGTGTGCCCCCCAGAAAGTCCTGGCGTGCCAGGCAATTGCCCAACCTCAGGGTGGTGACCCTGGGTTGGGGAACCAGGCTCAGAGGTTAAACTCTGACCTGGTGGGAGGTAGGTGTGCCTCCCAGAAAGTCCTGGTGCGCCAGGCAATGGTTCAACCTCAGGGTGGTGACTCTGGGTTGGCTTACCAGGTGAAGAGGTCAAACTCTGACCGGGTGGGAGGTAGGTGTGCCTCCCAAGAAGTCCTGCTGTGCCAGGCAATTGTCCAACCTCAGGGTGTTGACTCTGGGTTGGATGGTCAGGTTCAGAGGTTAAACTCTGACCTGGTGGGAGGTAGGTAGGTGTGCCTCCCAGAAAGTCCTGGGGTGCCAGGCAATTGCCCAACCTCAGGGTGGTGACTCTGGGTTGGCTAACCAGGTTCAGAGGGCAAACTCTGACCTGGTGGGGGGTAGGTGTGCCCCCCAGAAAGTCCTGGTATACCAGGCAATGGTTCAACCTCAGGGTGGTGATCCTGGGTTGGAGAACCAGGCTCAGAGGTTAAACTCTGACCTGGTGGGAGGTAGGTGTGCCTCCCTGAAAGTCCTGGCCTGCCAGGCAATGGTCCAACCTCAGGGTGGTGACTCTGGGTTGGATATCCAGGTTCAGAGGTTAACCTCTGACCTGGTGGGGGGTAGGTGTGCCCCCCAGAAAGCCCTGGTGTACCAGGCAGTTGTCCAACCTCAGGATGGTGACCCTAGGTTGGAGAACCAGGTTCAGAGGTTAAACTCTGACCTGGTGGAGGGTCAGTGTGCCCTCCAGGAAGTCCTGGCGTGCCAGGCGATTGTTCAACTTCAGGGTGGTGACTCTGAGTTGAATGGCCCAGTTCAGAGGTTAAACTCTGACCTGGTGGAGGGTCAGCGTGCCCTCCAGGAAGTCCTGGCGTGCCAGGCAATTGTTCAACTTCAGGGTGGTGACTCTGAGTTGAATGGTCAGGTGCAGAGGTTAAACTCTGACCTGGTGGAGGGTCAGCGTGCCCTCCAGGAAGTCCTGGCGTGCCAGGCAATTGTTCAACTTCAGGGTGGTGACTCTGAGTTGAATGGGCAGGTGCAGAGGTTAAACTCTGACCTGGTGGGGGGTAGGTGTGCCTCCCAGGAAGTCCTGGTTTGCCAGGCAGTGATCCAGTCTGAGGGTACAGACCCTGGGCTGGAAGACCAGGTTCAGGGTGTCCCCCCGGACCTGGAGGGAGGGGCTACTGATAACAGTGCCCCTACCATGTTGTCTTCTGAGGAGGCCACTCCCAGTTGGAGGGTGCTGGACCCCAGAAGGGAGGGCAGGGGGAGGGAAGCCTCACCCCGGGCCCTAGTCCAACCTGAAGGTACAGGCCCCAGGTTGGAGGGCCAGTGGCAGGTTAACAGCCCTGCACTGGTGGAGGAATGGTACAGGGTGACTTCTGTAAGCACCCTGACCATGTTGGACTCTGGGGGTACCGCTCCAGGAGGGAGGGTACAAAGCCCCAGAGGGGAGGACCAGGTTCAGGCTGTCATCCCTGACCTGGTGGAAGGGAGAGTGGTTAAAGGGTGCCCAGCACCTGGGGCTACCGCCCCCCACTCTCCACAGCCACAGTGGTTGGAGAGCTTTGAGAGGCCTGGGGCCTGGCTCTCATCCCTGGCAGCTGTCAGTAATCACTGTGGCTTGCTGTCCGGGTGGACAGAGTTATCCCGGGGGAGGGGACAAGTGTCACACCCCAGGGGTAGAGTGGGCAACACCACTGTGTTGGTCATGGTGGTACTATCCTGCTCCTGGGATACATCTGTGAGCAAAGTAAGGTTAGGTGCTGCACAGATGGGATCCGCAGGAAAGGAGAAAGGTTCCCCATGGATGGGCTTAGTGGGCCCTGAGAGTATGGACAGAGGGATCCAATTGGAGTCAGGAAGGCGAAGAACTGGAGCATGCCCCTGCTGTTGTGGGCCTGGGTCCTTGTTCTGTCGCCTCAAACAGGGAAGTACATCAGGATAGTGATTGTTCTCCCCTGGCTTTAGGCTGGTGGGGGGTCATGTTGGACCTGGCTTTTTGACAGGGACATCCCCAAACTTTTTGCCTCCTTCCTCCTATTTTTTCTGACCTGTTGTTGTTGGCTTTTGACCTCTGAGCACTTTACCACTGCTAACCAGTGCTAAAGTGCATATGCTCTCTGTGTAAATTGTACTATTGATTGGTTTATCCATGATTGACTATTTAATTTACCTGTAAGTCCCTAGTAGAGTGCACTACATGTGCCTAGGGCATGTAGATTAAATGCTACTAGTGGGCCTGCAGCACTGGTTGTGCCACCCACCTCAGTAGCCCCTTAACCTTGTCTCAGGCCTGCCATTTCAAGGCCTGTGTGTGCAGTTTCACTGCCACTTCGACTTGGCATTTAAAAGTACTTGCCAAGCCTAGAACTCCCCTTTTTCTACATATAAGTCATCCCTAATGTGTGCCCTAGGTAACCCCTAGAGCAGGGTGCTGTGTAGGTAAAAGGCAGGACATGTACCTGTGTAGTTATATGTCCTGGTAGTGTAAAACTCCTAAATTCGTTTTTACACTACTGTGAGGCCTGCTCCCTTCATAGGCTAACATTGGGGCTGCCCTCATACACTGTTGAAGTGGCAGCTGCTGATCTGAAAGGAGCAGGAAGGTCATATTTAGTATGGCCAGAATGGTAATATGAAATCCTGCTGACTGGTGGAGTCGGATTTAATATTACTATTCTAGAAATGCCACTTTTAGAAAGTGAGCATTTCTTTGCACTAAAAACTTGTTGTGCCCTTCAATCCACGTCTGGCTAGGTTTAGTTGACAGCTCCTTGTGCATTCACTCAGACACACCCCAAACACAGGGTACTCAGACTCACTTGCATACATCTGCATTTTGAATGGGTCTTCCTGGGCTGGGAGGGTGGAGGGCCTGCCCTCACACAAAGGACTGCCACACCCCCTACTGGGACTCTGGCAGACAGGATTGAACTGAAAGGGGGCTTGGTGCATTTCTTAGACACTCTTTGAAGTCACCCCCACTTCAAAGGCACAACTTAGTATAAAACAGGGCCTCTGCCCTACCTCATCAGACACTTGCTGGAAAAGAAACCTGAACCAGAAACTACATCCTGCCAAGAAGAACTGCCTGGCTGCTCAAAGGACTCACCTGTCTGCTTTCTACAAAGGACTGCTGTCTTGCTGTTGCCCTGCTGCCTTGCTGAACTCTTGTCTGGCTGTGAAAGTGCTCTCCAAGGTCTTGGATAGAGCTTGCCTCCTGTTCCTTGAAGTCTCAGGACCAAAAAGACTTCTTCCTTTCACTTGGACGCTCCGTGCGCCGAAAATTTCGACGCACAGCTTGTTTCGCGGCGAGAAAAACGCCGCACACCGACGCTGATCGACGCGACGCCCTCGGGACGATCGAGACTTCGATGCACAACCTCGCAAGGACAAAGCCGCCCGACTTTCCAGGAGAAATCGACGCGACGCCTACCGTGAGTGCGAAACTTTGACGCACGGCCTCGCAAGGACAACGCCGCCCGACTTCCGAGGAGAAATCGACGCGACGCCTGCCGTGAGACCAAAATTTCGACGCACGGCCTCGCAAGGACAACGCCGCCCGACTTCCAAGGAGAAATCGACGCGACGCCTACCGTGAGATCGAAACTTCGACGCGCAGCCCCGCAGAACGACGCGCAGCCGGAAAATAAGCAGGAGAATCCACGCACAGACCCGGGACATCTGGTAATCCCCGCGATCCACAAAAAGAGACTGTCTGCGCGCCGGAAAGCGACGCCCGACTTCCCCGCGTGGAAAAGAACGACGCAAGTCTGTGTGTGCTGAGAGGAAATCGACGCCCGACTTCCCCGCGTGGAAAAGAACGACGCAAGTCTGTGTGTGCTGAGAGGAAATCGACGCACACACCCCTTTTTCCACGCATCTCTTCTCCTGTGGCCCTCTGAGGAGATTTCCCACCAGAAACCAGGTACTCTGTGCTTGAAAGACACTTTATTGCTTTTTAAAGACTTCAAGACACTTAATATCACTTTTCAGTGATATCTTTACAAATTCGTATTGCAACTTTGATCGTTTTGACCTACAAGTACCCAGATAAATATTCTATATTTTTCTAAACACTGTGTGGTGTATTTTTGTGGTGTTATACTACGGTGTTGTATGATTTATTGCACAAATGCTTTACACATTGCCTTCTAAGTTAAGCCTGACTGCTCGTGCCAAGCTACCGGAGGGTGAGCACAGGCTGATTTTGGATTGTGTGTGACTTACCCTGACTAGAGTGAGGTTTCTTGCTTGGACAGAGGGCAACCTGACTGCCAACCAAAAACCCCATTTCTAACAGTTATGCAAGCAAGTATGTCTTCAACATTCCACCCAAATTAGGTGTCACATAAACTCACAGCTTTCTTAAACTTCTTCAGCTGTTGCCGGGTAAAAGACATAATTGTCTATCATTCAACTTAACCATTCATCATCATGCTTAATCTATGTCTGACCAAAGATTATTGTACAGCAACAGTGATCAGATCAGACTGTTCCAAAGAGAAAAGTTAAATCCCTGCTTTGCTCTACACTTGCAAAGTTGATGTCATCCTGGGGACCCTATGAGCACCTACTACTGGGACCCTATCTCCAAGTTTGTACCTGCTCAATATCATCATAAACAACCAACCTATATCTTGACTGACCTAATATCATGTGTACTTGTGCTCATTACAAGAATTGACCACCTCCCAAGTATACAAAAAAAGCGGTGGATGAAACACTTGAATTAATTTCAGCTACTGGTAATTACTGGGGGGGCTGCATCCATTGCATCCTTATTTTGCACACCCTGTCACCTCAGTTTGGACCCAGCCCTATGCAAATCAATCTTAACCCTGCTGCAGTGGGAACAGTTCAGCTCAAACTGCCAGGCCAGGTCCTCCCTGAACCAGAACACAAGCAATCCATAACCAGTTTCATTCTAGTTAGGACTCAACAGCCTGGTTTCAGTGACACAATTTGCATGGGGTCGCATGTCTGGGAATATCTGTCCCACTTAGGTCAGCACACTATAGTATAAAAAGAAATGATAGATGGAATGCAGGCATTAATCTGAGCCACTGGTAATTACTCAGGGCCACATCCCAGTCCATTGTCGTTTTGCACACCGTGTCACCTCAGTTTGGGTCTAGCTATGTGCAAATATGTCTGGGAACACTCAACCCCGAACTGCCAAGCCAGGCCCTCCTTGAACTGGAACACTCGCAACAAATGGAATGGAACGTCACCCAGGTACACGGGTGTCTGTAGGTGCCTAGCCTAAAATATGTCTGCCTTTCAGCCAAATTTGCGGATGATTACCTAGAGAACTCAAATCTCTGAATTATGATATTGTAAGAGTGTAAGGGTCATGCAATAGTTTCAGCTTTTTTGGTCATTTTGCATAGCAACGTCTGAGGTTCAATAAATGTGCCTACAGTCATGCTTTGGTTACAGCCTGAGGCCGAAAAAATAAGTATGGAACTTCACTTTGAGTTTTTAATATCCTCATACAGCTATCACAAAGGATTGCTAAATACTCACTCAAGCAATTCAGATTTCACTTCATTTTAAAGCCGTGACAGATGTCCTTAGTCAGGCTGGAGAAATATGTCTGCATCTGGGCCACATTTCTCATAACTTTTAGGCATTTGCTCCTCCTACCTTGTGATATTCATGTATATGTTTTCTGTATTTATAGAGCACACACACCGCACTCTTCTTGGAGCTGATTAGATCCAGAAGTCATTAACAGAAACTGCTGTAAATTAAAATCAGTTTTGAATAATGCAATTTTAATTCCTTTTTAAACCAAACCAAAAAAGGTTGGGTATAGAGTTCAATCAGCAGTAAATTGCATTATTTTGCAGCTGCAAAGGAAAAAGCTATCCACCTATTAGGTGGTGTAATGAGTTCTAGGGACATCTAACAAGAATTTGCCACATGAACACAAAATGTTTGCCAGAGTGAATGTGAATTGCGTTAGCTAAACACAGCACACTACTTGCCTTTCATGACCTGGTGAACAATTCAAGAGAGTTGAATTGGATTCTCTGAGCTACCGACAGTCAGCAAAGCATCTTTAAGACATGTGTCACGTGGTCCTTTGAAGTTAGTGGGAGCAGGTGAATTTTGAAACAACTGTTGTCCTCTAATTAACATCTTGGGTAAAGCAGAGTAACAAAGGTTGGCCTACATAACCTGGCAGTGGGAGAGAGTAGTGATGGCTTGTTTGTGAAGATCTGTCGAGATGAAGGGCACATTTTTCTGCAGGATTTTAAGGTGCCAGAAACCTGAGCTGGCATCCTTGTTAATTTAAGGGACTGAGGTAAGATTGGAATCTGAAAAGACCATCCGGTGTTTCACTGTATCAACAAACTAGGGAACTGGTAGGCAGCTTAGACTGTCAGGAGATCTAAAGAGATTCTAAAAATAATTATTGCTCTGGAAATGACCCCTCTAGTTTATCAGAAGGAGTAACCAACACCAAAATCTTTCCCTACAAAGGGATCAATGGGAAAAATACCTAACTATAGGGTTTGATACAAAGCGACACCAATTCACTCTTAAAAGCCTACAGACTTTAACTTTTTACTGTAGCCCCTGGCATCCCACCCTGCTCTCAAATACACACCTGCTCTCTGATGTTTAAAGTCTTAATAATGGAAAGGAAAGGGGATCTGTGCTGCTGGCAGAGAAAAACAATCACTGTAAATTATCTACTTATCTAAGAGCCTACAACAGTGCCATGTATGACCCCCTGAAAGGTCAGGCTCCATACCATTGTAAGCTTGATGCTCTATGCATGTTATTGACCCTTTTCTAGGCCACAATATTGCTGCCGCTGACTCATGGAGCTGGTTAAACAAACAAAATAACAACAGTTGCCTGGACAGGAAGCACATTTTCTGTGAATACACAACTTCTGCTCAATGAAAACATGTACTTCTCTTCAACAATATTTCGGTAGAGCCAAGACCCTTCTCTGTATTACTCCAGAAAGCTGTGTTTTAGGTTGATCATTTAAAGTCTGGTGTCTGCTGTGCTGTCAAGCCAGACCTAAGAAGGTGGGAAATAGAATTGATCCATGCAGAGCAACACAATTAACCAAGTTGCGTTTACTGTTTTTGCATTTCCTAAATTTACCACTGCAGGAGGCAGATTAGAAGATGACTGCTTGTTGATGGTTGGACAGGAAGGATTTAAGCCACTTATTGATGTGATCGTGGACCCAAAAGATTTAAGTCTTTCCAGGAGAATCAGGTGATCTGTGGTTTCAAATGCTGGAGAGAGATCCTGCAATATCAACGCTGTGATCTATCCTTGATCTGCTAGCATACATAAATCATTGATAATGGAAGTGAACACCATTTCTGTACTTTGGCTGCAACTGAAACCAATCTGCAGTGGGCATAACAACTTATTTGCCTCTGTGAAGGATTGGTGCTAATGCAGCACAAGGTTTTCTATTATTGTAGCCAAAAAAGGAAGGAGAGAAATAGGGCAATAGTTGGTGACATCATGGGGAGATGCAGAAGATTTCCTCAATAAAGATTTTCCCAATGCTGCTTTCCAAGCATCCGGTATCTTGCTTTGACTAAATGATTCATAAATTAAAAAACCTAAGTCTGCCACTATGACATGAGCTAGTCGTTTCATTATTGATTTCTTCAGGGGAACCTAAAGCTGAGAAATTGTGCTGGTGATGTTGGATTCCGAGACTAATCGAAAAACAAATTCATCATAATCGTGGCACACACATTTTTGGAGGATTTATGTAGAGGTGATATTGTGTCAAGATCCCTGTCTAGGTCCGATCTTATTTTATTGGGTTTTATAATTAAAATGCGCTGCTGTCCTGTCACACATAATTTTGGCGCATTAAAAATTTTACATTTTGAACAGGTAAGGAAAGATCCCTGAAACTAAGCAAAGCTTCCTGTAGAATTTGGGGGAATGAAAGATCTGAGATGTATAGTATTAATTTGTTTTTGTCCAAATTCTTAACTTCTATTTAGAAATTCAACAAAACCATACCACAACAGGAAATCTAATAATCTGTCACCAATACAAATGTACAAACCCATCGTAGGCACATGACTTCTAATAGGTACATATCTGGCTTTCCCAGGTTCTGAGTCATCTAAGTGTGCATTTCGTACCCAGAGTGCTCTGCAAACCTTGGACAGATACATGATCAGTGCAAATCATATTAATTTGTGGCATGCCGAGCTCACTAGTCTCACCACCATTGGCTATTGCTGTAAACTGTAAACATGAGAAAAGACTCAATATTTTTTTGTATGAATGCACCAAGCAGATAACACGTTGGTTCAGAAGCAAATTAAAATTTGCTGAGAATAGCAGTTGAACCACGTTTGAACCATGTGACTTCCAGACCTTGTGATATCGTCTAACTAAATCTTGCCAAGTTTATTATTTTCTCGCATAGATAAATGGTTCACTTAATATAATACCTGTCACAAAGTGTTTATTACTTTCAATATTTTGCAGTTGCTATTTAAAATCCATTTAGATTATATATAACATGTTACAAACGTTGTGGCCTGACATGAAACAGTAGTAGATTTATAATATTGTTACCAATAATGTGTGTGTGTGTGTATATATATATATATATATATATATGAGTAAACAAACTGGTCCTGCTTACGGCGCGCTCTTTCATGCTGGTGCAGGTGTGAGGAATGGACCAATTCCTCTCTCAAATCCAAAAACAAACATTTGCAAGCAACTTCACCACTGCACTCCAGGAGGAAGTTTTTTTATTTTTTTCCTTTTTAATTGCAGTCAAAAATAAATCACCATCCTTCACCACCGACGCGTTTCGATCTACTGGTCTTGATCACAGTAAGTTAGTCCTATCTCCATGTCCCCTATTTATAGTGTCTCTCCTATTCCCTCTATTAGTGCATTATGGGACATGTAGTCTATTAAAAATAAATTAAATGTTATACATTAAAAACCAAGCTCCCATTCACCACAGAACCTACCCAAAGTTACACAAATCAAATAAATTAATGTGTGCAAAGAATGTCGCTGTTAACAATAACAATTTAGTCCTTTCTTCAACCTAGCCTGTTGAGGCTGGTAACCTTATTTCATGAAGTTAATTCTATAATTCCAATATACCTGATGATAGATTCGTGCACTTACCCATTCTGTTTTCATAAATTCTCACATACATCCTGAATCTACCTCATTGTCTCATTGATGTTTCTCTGTAAATGCAATCTATTTCTACATCCTCAATTAATCTTATCTGGTGGCTGTTAACAAGAACGTAATTTGTCCTCCACTTACAGATGATAATGCAATTCTTCATCCCCATTCAGGCCCCTCGGACACTTGGTTTTAAGCTGTATTATGAACCGTGACTCCAACCGTCTTAGTTGTAACTCTCTGTCTCCACCCCTCTCATTGCTATCTACACTTGCAATACCAAAAAAATCTCATGTCTGTCCATTTGGCTCCATCATGAGTCATTAAGTGTTTTGCAATAGCATAGGTTGTGTCCTTATTTTGCACAGCTCTAATGTGTTCTAAAATGCGTTTCTTTAGAGGACAAATTGTACTGCCTACATAACGCAGACCACATGTACATTGAATTACATATACCACATAATTGGAATTGCACGTAATCCTTTTGTTGATGATCATCTTATTACCACCAGAATCCTCAAACTCCTTCACATTCACCCCAATGCGAAATGCTTTGCACTTCTTACAACAAACAAAGCCATTTGTTTGGTTCGAGAGCCAGTTCGATTGTTCTTTAATCTGGAAGTGGCTATTAACCAAAAGGTCCTGTAGAGATGGTACTTTCTTATAGGTGACCATAGGTTTTTCACCCACCAGCTTTCCCACCTCAGGGTCCTTCCTTATGAATGTATAACATTTAATTTATTTTAATAGACTACATGTCCCATAATGCACTAATAGAGGGAATAGGAGAGACACTATAAATAGGGGAAATGGAGATAGGACTAACTTACTGTGATCAAGACCAGTAGGTCGAAACGTGTCGGTGGTGAAGGATGGTGATTTATTTTTGACTGCAATTCAAAAGGAAAACTAGAAAAATCTTCCTCCTGGAGTGCGGTGGTGAAGTTGCTTGCAACTGTTTGTTTTGTATATATATATACAATATAATATATATATATATTCACTGAGAAAAGCAAAGGTTACAGGAATGTTATAGTTAGTTTGACTTTTTTATCCACACAAAACCATAGAAATTCAGCAATTATAGTTATACTTATGTTAAGAAACTATAACTCGTTGCCTTAACTATGGCATGAATGATAGTTTCTTCAGATAACTATAACTATGAGCCTAACTGTAACTGCTGAATTTCTATGGTTTTGTGCAGGTACAACGTCAACCTAACTGCAACGTCCTTGTATACTTTGGCTTTCTCAGTAAAATTCTCTGTTTTTTAATTTAAAATAATTTATAATTACTGTACTTTAATATAACCAACACCACACAAGGCCTTTTGCCGTGCGCAGTTTGGGTTGGCCCATGGGCCCAACCCCATGCTGCACACAGCCTTTAGCATGTGTTTCATGTATTAATGAGTGTATTTTGTTTGTCTGCTTTGGATC
Source organism: Pleurodeles waltl (assembly GCF_031143425.1). Taxonomy (NCBI): domain Eukaryota; kingdom Metazoa; phylum Chordata; class Amphibia; order Caudata; family Salamandridae; genus Pleurodeles; species Pleurodeles waltl. The sequence goes on along the minus strand of NC_090445.1, from coordinate 746,307,634 downwards.
TGTGGATCGACTGTGTATTTACACTGGTTAGCACACTGAGCCCCGTGGTGGATTCACAGAGCCATGGATCAGGTGAAAAAATTGCAATTTTTTGCCCATGAGGCATCTCTGAGGGACCCATCTGTGTCTTATGGGGTCAGGATACCTGTATCCTGACTCCTTATGTGTTTTTCCCCCTTTTTTCCCCTTTCAGGGCCCAAGCGAGAAAGAAAATGGCAGCCACAACTTTTCTGTCAGGTTGCAACCTGCCAGACTTTTCCCTGGGATCCGTCTATCCCCCAGTAGTAGATCCACAAAGAATCTGTGTCCCTAGATATCTATATTTCTTCCTCCTTCAATAACTCTGAAAGGAGTTTGGGCCATAGGTGATCCACCAAATTACAGGAAATTATAAAAGGCATGCTTTCTGTACCAGGATCTAGCTTTCTGCCATATTTGGTGTAATCCATCCAGCGGTTCGGGCTGTAGTCGTGCCTAAAATCCCCATAGGAAATTGTATGGAGAAAACACATTTTGGGATCCCCCTTTTTCTCGGCCCCGCTTAAAAAATGACCCCGACATTTTCCAAACAGCAGCAAAAGTAAGTGGCAAGCTAGTTCTGAAAATTTTGTGGAAATTCATCAAAGTGCCAAAGTTGTTAGCAAATCAAAAAATGCTTTTTCCTATAGAAATTAGGTCCTAACTATAACTACCTACTGACTATCGCCAAATGGTAATCTAATATATATATATATATATATATATAGACGTAGATGTATGATGTGCTGCATGTGGTGTGTGTGTATATGTGTATATATATATATCTTCAACTAATAAACCTTGCTAATGCACATTAATCGGTTAGCCCCCTAGTTGCTTTTTCACATCCATGTTTTCAGTCTTATGGAGACAATGTAAATGAAAAACAATCAGTCTGTCAATTGAGTTTTAGTGTCCTCTTAAAGTTGCAAATGCTAGAGATTGGCTGTGATATCAGAGAATGTTTCTTAATCTTTTTTTAACAGGTTGGAATGCCCATACCAGTTTTACATTATAAATTGGCAAATACATTGAATAACATTTCTCTTAGACTGTTAAAGCTTTTGGAAGCGAAGGGTGAGAAATATTTGTTGGTTCTTTAGTTGGTTTCTTTTTATAAATGGATGCGATGTAGTTCAAATATTTGAGCCTATTACTTGTGACTTGATGGTTTTGCCACTTTTTCTGTTGGCTGTGATTTTTGCTATTATCAACGTGTTTGGACCTTACAGGTACTTATTTGATATTTTCTAAAGAACGCGTTTTCTTTAGATGCAAACTACCTTCCTGCTCGAAGTGTTTTGCTTTAACGAGTCTATTTTCAAGTGTAAATGCTTTTGAGATGATTACAGACGTAGAGCAGGCTGGGACCTGCCAGAAGAGTCTTCTGCTACTGCAATCTGGGATCTGCTGAGAAAGTATCATAAAGCAATGTCCAGTTTGGTAGTAGGCACACTGAATAATTGTGTCAGATTACTTTGTAATTCCTGATTGCTAAAATAACTATAGTAGCTGGTACGCATGCATTGACAGTCTGTGCAATAGCATGTTGTGGCTTTGATCCTGATTGACAGTGTCAATATTCTATTCTGCTGTTCAGTTGTCATGGTATGGGATTTGGAGCTAACATTGTTCTTATGCTTTCTTTCTAGTCATGCTCATGGTGTATCTATTACACCATTCTTATGTTCTTTTAATGCCCTTCTGTATGGTGTTCCACAGGACTCTTCTATTAACTTGCCTAGTTTAATGCTAATGTGGTCCTTCCCCTTATGGCCACGCTCATTCACTCTTTCAGTTCAATTTCTGTGCATAATAGGATACAGGTTTTGGGTAGTGTATTGCAGCCATTTCCAATCAGATATCCATCAAACTTCTGTACCTAACCTGAAGATCTCACATTGGGTGCCTCTTCTCTAGCTTGATTGTTCCCCTTTGTGCTACAAGGTTAGACAATCCACTCACTCACTCCAGTCAAATACTTCCAAAGTCTTGGTTATCAGTTTTATTCTCCGCTCTTTCTCACTGTCAAGCTCTGGGGAAGGTGCCACTCCATAATTTTGAACTACTCAGAACCTTGATGCATGTATTTGACTTCTTCCTATTGATAGCTCAACAAATAATTTAGGTGGTAATATGAGCGCGTCTTCCCTTATTTGACTTTGATTATTTATAAGGGGACGCCTTAGAGGTCAAATGAACCTTTGGACTCCGTTAAGAGTGATTTACCATAGTCACCAAATGTATTCATAACCTAAACATGAACAGCACATTATCATCATTTCAATACTATCAATTAGGAGTCAGTAAATTTAACACACCATGACCCATGTGGCCATGAATAACCACACCTCTTCGTAAAGTTCAAAAGTTTATTTTCCCTAAATTAACAATGCTATTATCACATAAGTCGATCTCATTACTAAATGACAAACCTATAAGAACAACACAAGCTGACCAAAATGGCAGAAGAATCTCAACTTAGGCAAAGCATTTATCATGATTTTTTCAAGAGTTACTATACAAATTAATAATAACAATAACTGAATGATAGATATGGTATACATTTGGAATCAACGGATGGATAAAATCAGTCCTTTTTTAATAACATTTATTTGAACAGTAACACACTAGCTAACCCTCTAAGTCGAAGAGCATGTTTGGACTTCATGCAAAAGAAAAAAAATACCAAAATGTAATTTAGAAAACATCTAGCTAAGGTTCTAATAAAAGTAGCGATTGGTACCTAAAAGAAAAGAACAAAATCTGCAATAAAGACAAATGCATATTTGTTATACCTCTCCCAAATGGATCAGCAAGCAGAGACCTTCGGGTATTCATTAGTCAAGGGAGAATGAGGGGAATTGGTTCAGCCAAAGTTGGGCTTAAGATAACCAAACCAATTAAGCAAGGTCATGAAGCTAAAGGAGATGGCAGCAATGGCATCGGGACATAAAAGTTACCCCTCTCTCAGACGTGGTAGTCTTGATATATTGAAATCCCAAAAAGTAACTAGTAAGTTTTCCATTGGTCAGTCCCAGGGGGGTGTTCATTTCAGAACCAATGGGTTCTGACTTTCCTTATGTGATAAAAGTTTGACAGTCTTTCACATGTTTATGATTGGTTCCTCTTCTCTCACTCCCATTACTAGTTCTGTCCAGTGACATTTTTGTTGCAAAACTTAACTTCATTCAGTAGAACCATTGTCACGTCTTTGGAACAGCAGCATCTCAAGCACGAAAGATACATTTGTAACAATGGTTATAACATAGCATTACAACATATGGTTCTCACAGGAATACTTGGAATAATCAATTTGTTCAACATTGCAATATTACATGAGGTCAGCACTGTGCGAACAAGGAACAATGAACAAGAGTGGATTTTGCTGAGACAGAAAGAAACATTCACGAACATTCTCTATTACATGAAACTTAACATAAGGCCCTCTCAATTGTTTATGTCTATTAAAAATGTAAGCAAAACATATCATTAATTCTTGGTAATATAAATCCCTAATACATTTATTTAATTATATGTGTGCACATTATTTCTCTATGCAGTTATTTTTCATTAATATGTCATACCCGTCATGGCTGCCATCTACGTGGGCACATTTGCCAACACTCTTGATTAGATTGTATTTGCATGGTGCATGTTAATTCTTAGCATATAATCATTGAAATATTTATTAGTACTATTTATGCTCTCACAGTTATTTTCTCTCAAAGGGATTCTGGTAATTCACTTCTCTTGGGCATCTTATATTTCGTCTTGCTCATCTACAAATTATACAGAAATCTACTGTTCATTTTATTGTAGGGCTCAGGTGACGTGATCTTGTTTTTGGGTGTTTGAGAAACCTTCTTTTGCTCCTGGTGTCCAAAAAAAAACATCTTTAAGGTCTTGTAAGGTCGTACAAAAAGTATTTGTACGTGAAACAAACCTAAAAACCAAAAAATAACCACTGATTGTCACAATTCTGTTTAGCACTACGCATGTGGATTTACGGCACTGCAGAGAATCATCACATGTAGAGAACAGAGGCGTATTCATGGAAAGTTAAAATAATCGCACTTTTTTGGCATAATTGTTTTTGAATCAAACCCAAATAGGCCGAAGTTTAAAACCATCTGAGCAGCAATTGCATCCAGAAGAAACTGATATGAAAATTGGAATTTCCAACACGTCAACCCCCTCCTTTATTTGTTGCATGTGGTTAATTGGTGCATTACTCGTTTTTGGTGGTGAGTTGGCTTGGCCCAGGTTACGTGTGTACAGTAGATGGAGCAGGAGTGCGAGGTGGGGCGGTGCACGGTGACAACCGATAACGATGCTGTGATACATTCTGAGTCTGATGGACACCTTACTTGCTGTTCTAGCAGCCTTCTTAGCAATTGCCCGTGGCTGGGACGATCTCTCTGCTGGGCTTGTTTAGGCCTCCACTGCTGAATCCACAGGGTAGTCCAGGTGAGCAATTAGATGTTCCCACAGCCTCATATTTAGCCTTGCAAATTGCAGGACGGCTGCAGCATGAATCTGTATCAGAGAGCGGATTTGCTGTTCGCTACAGCGTGTGATTTCTACCTGCTGTGCACCACATTTGTATGATCTGGTGAAAAAGAGCGCGATGCACACTCAGCCCTCACCGACACAAAGTATAATTAGGAATGCATTTACCGTGTGTGGGACCCAAGAGAGTGTGTCAGGCAGCTGCTGCAATGGATTACAGTTTATGTCTTACCGAGCACTTAAGCCATAAATGCAGAGAGGCCTCAGTCTGTGGGAGGCATTAGCTGTTTATCGTCACCGTGTCAGAAAGGTACAGTCCTAATGGCAAAATGCACTAATTGCTGCACGTGACAGTGTCAGCCGTCACGAACTTAGTTTCCTGATCACAGTGGGGAGGGGTCAACTTTCGAGCAGGCATGCTGAGCTGCTCTCATATAAAAAAAAATGTCGTAAATAACGCTCACGTTGGTTAGTATATCTCGTGCAGGTTTTCCAGTTCCAGTCGGTACTTCAAGTATGTTTACTACTTTCTGGAATTCAGTAGCAGCGAAGCAGTGTATGTTTTACTCTGTAGTAACGTAGGTAAGCTTCCCGATTTTAGCTAACACTCCAGGCAGCGTGTTATTAAGCTTCGTCATCCAGCTCCAGTATGTACTTGGGTATGTTTACACCCTGCAGTCACTGCGTTTTATAGTAGATGTATGTATATTATACTATGCTTAACATTTTTAAAATGTGCCAAATTAAGCATGTTTAGCAGCATTAATGGCTGCAGATGTAACAGTATATGCTTGAGTAGGTGATGTTTTAGGTTGTTAACTAATACTTACACAGTGCAGTAACCTACCTGCAAAGCAACAGCAAGGTACCAGGGTTTACAGATAGAAATGGTTCAGACTGAAGAGGCAGTGCAAAGGAGGGGATTGTACATGTAAATGGGGGAGTAAGGCTTATTACATGACTGTGATAAAAGTATGGCACATTAAGGGGGCACATTAGCTGAGAGAATGTAAGTGGGATGGGGGGTGAGTTCAGTGAATGGGCAGTGACAGTACAACAAGGCGTCACTCGGAGAGATGGTTCTTCACCTGGCAAGAGATGGGGGCTGCGGGACATGAACCAGGGTAGAGTTCCACACCTTTACAACAAAGCTGGAGGACGCCTGGTATCTTGCCTTCTCCTTACCTCACTTTCTGGTCTAAACTCAAAGATGTATTTAGGTATGTTTGGGGGTTTTAGAGCATGATCCTAGCTACATACCAACAGGTACACATACACAACAAAGTACAAAAGACGGGACGGCAGAATGGATGCAGGGTGGACAAGGGAGTTATCACCTTGCATCCATTATCTTGAATTGTTATACATGGATGAAGGGTAGCTCAAAGGGGAAGGCCGTCAGTTCACTCCTGAAGCATAGCTGCGCAATAGCTTACTAGATCAGAGTGAGTATACATTTCCAGATGTTAGGGGCCTATCACGAGAAGCATTGGTATCTTGTATTTCTCTTTTTGCATACTTTTGTCTAGAGCCTGATTAATTTTCTACGGTGAGTGTTACATAGGTCATTGAAGCTGTTGATCTTGCTTGCTGCATATTGTGGAGTTCTTAAATGTACTGCTTTTATACGTGATGCAGATGGCTAGAGAGCCAATGGATTTCTTTGGGAATGGATGAAGATCTGAACAACTTCCAGAGATATTTGACCAGTAAGGCTGTAGCTGTGCAATAACTTTTTTTGGTCATCAGTTGTGATTAAGAGGTTCAGGTCAGCAAGGCATTTTTTATGATATGCACCAGTGATCTTAATCCTGGGTGCCATATATGGTTGGATGCAGGTTGGAGTGCTTGACCTGGCCACCATGTTACTGATGATGCAGCTCTTGAATGTGAAGTGGTGAGTAGAGAAAACAAGTCAAGCTCCCTCGGCTTAAGAGCTAACCTGTCGTGCTTATCTTTGCTAGAACAGGTTGCAGCATGGAGGACATTTTTGAAAGTATAGTGTGATGTTTTATTGGCTGTGTTAGGTACCACAATGTGTTTATTGGCTATGGTGAGTAGCACCTCAACTACCTCCAAATCTTCATGGCCTTTGGCTATCTCCAGTTTTCACCGGTGCACGGTTAAGCCCTCTGCCACCCGTTGTAGCCCTTAAGGGAGTGTCAGTGCAGGACATTTTTATAACCCAAAATCTAAAATACGCTGTAGTTGCCCAGTTATTGTTAGCTGCTCAATCATACCTCCCTGGTGCGCTGCATATAACTTTAAATTACATCATAAATGGCATCTCAAACTCCAGTTTTACTTTCAACTCACCATTATGATAAAACCTGGTATTTGGAATAGATATACAAAAAACACCCTTTCACTCATTTATGTGTACAATGTGAAGGCCAAACTCTTGTTAACCCGTTAGCTGCTGGGGCCTTTCCCCCCAGTGCTGTGCCTTTTTTTGACTATTTGGGGTAGTTCAGGCTTAGACCCCCATAACTTTTTCCACATGTTATCCACGTCAAATTTGCGTCCTTTTTTTCCAACACTCTGGGGATTGTAAAGGTACCCAGAGTTTGTGGGTTCCCCTGGAGGAGACCAAGAAATTAGCCAACATACAGCTAAAATGTGTTTTTTTGGGGGAAAAATAGGAAAAGGGTGCTTCAGAAGAAAGCATCTTTTTTTTTCTCTGCAAATGGCATCAACAAAAGGGTTTGTGGTGCTAAAATCACCCATCTTCCCAGCTTTCAGGAACAGGCAGACTTGAATTAGAAAATCACATTTTTCAACACAGTTTTAGCATTTTACTGGAACATACCCCATTTTTACTATTTTTTCTGTTTTAAGCCTCCTTCCAGTTAGTGACAGAAATGGGTATGAAACCAATGCTGGATCCTGGGCAGCTAAATATTTCTGAAAAGTAGACAAAATTCTGAATTTAGCAAGGGGTCATTTGTGTAGATCCTTCAAGATTTGCCAACACAAAGTCACAGTTGAACTCAAAGTAACAGTTGAAATTGAGCTAAAAAAGCAATTTCCGTCTATGTTTTCTTTTGTAAGTTATTCCAGCTGTAGATTTTTAAAAGCAATATTCCATTACATCTGCTGGACCCTTCTGGTTGCGGGGATATATAGGTTTTATTGTTTCATCAAGAACCCAGAGCCAATAAATGAGCAATACCTTGCAATGGGTTTTCATTGTATACCAGGTATACAGCAATTCATTTGGTAAAATATAAAGCGTGACAATTTGGTATCAAGGAAACCTGTGTATTTCCAAAATCGGCACAAGATAAGGAGTTTAGAATCAGTGATTATTTGCACATCTCTGAATTCGGGGTTTCCCACACTAGAATGTGAATTAGAGGGCATTTCTCAAAATGACTTCTTTCTTAAACACTGTCTTACATTTGGAAGGCAAAATGTAGAGAAAGACAATAACAATTGTTCTTCTATTCTCTGTTCCCTCAAGTGTCCCGATAAAAATGGTACCTCACTTGTGTGGATAGGCGTAGTGGCCACGACAGGAAACGCCCCAAACTTGCAACATGGACACATCATATTTTTCCATTGAAAATTGCTGTGTTTTTTGCAAAGTGCCTAGCTGTGGATTTTGGGCTGTAGCTCAGCTGGCACCCAGGGAAACCTACCAAGCCTGTAAATTTTTGAAAATGAGATATCTAGGGGAATCCAGGAGGATGGGGTGACTTGTGGGGCTCTCACTGGGTTCTGTCTTTCAGAATCCTTTGCAAACCTGAAAATTTAAAACACCTTTTCCTCACATTTCTGTGCTGCATAGTTCTGGAATCTGAGGCGAGCCACAAACTTACTTCCACCCAACATTCCTCCAAGTTCCCCAATAAAAATGGTACCTCAATTATGTGGGTAGGCCTAGTGCTTGCAACAGGAAAGGCCCCAAAACACAATGTGGACACATTATATTTTTCCCACCAAAATGGATGTGTTTTTTGCAAAGTGCCTAGGTGTGAATGTTGGCCCCTAAGTTAGCCGACACCTAGGGAAACCTAGCAAACCTGTACATTTCTGGAAGGTATATAACTAGGGGAATCCAGGATGGGGTGACTTGTGGGGCTCTCGCTGGGTTCTGTCACCCAGAAACCTTTACAAACCTCAAAATAGAGCACAACCCGTTTTCCTCACATTTGGGTGCTGCAGAGTTCTGGAATCCCAGGAGAGCCACAAACTTCCTTCCACCCAGCATTCCCCCAAGTCTCCCGATAAAAATGGTACCTCACTTGTGTGGGTAGGCCTAGTGCCCGCCACAGGGAATGCCCAAAAGGTACTGTGGCAATAATGATAACTAAGGTGAGTGTACTAATTAGTCCTGGAATCTGGAACCATTTAGGGAAGCTTACCAAAGCCAGACATTTCTAAAAAGAGACACACAGGGGCGTCCACAAAGTTGTGGCTTGTGTGAATTCCCCAAAGCTTTTTTATCCATAATACCCTGCAAATGTGAAATGTTGAATACAAGCAGGAGTTTTCCTTTTATTTACGTGAAGTAAACTACAGGAATATGCATGGATCCACAAACATCTTACCACCTAGCATTCGCCAACTTGTCCTGATAAAAACGCTATCCCACTGGTGTGGCTGGGTCTAGTGCCCGTGGCAGGAATGGATCAGAGAAGGGTCAGTAGTAGTCCTTGCTTGAGGGCTACGGGAGACCTTGGAGTGATCCATTCCTGACGCGGGCACTAAGCACATGTACGCTAGTGGAGTCGTGTTTTTATCAGGACAAGTGGGGAAACACTGGGTGGTAGGAAGTTTGTGGATCCCTGCACATTCCTGTAGTTTATTTGATGAAAATGCAAGGAAAAATAGTGTTTTTTTGATCAACGCTTCACCTTTGCAGGGTATTCTGGTCAAGAAAACTTTGTGGAATCCAAACACGCCACACTACGGGGAATGCCCCGGGTGTCTAGTTTTCAGAAAAGTCTGGGTTTGGTAGGTTTCCCTATATGGCCGCCGAGCCCAGGACCAAATACACAGGTGACTGTCTTACAAAACCAGGCTATTTTGTGGTAAGTAATTTTGATGGCTCCACAATCCATTTTGGCCCTTCCCTGTCGTGTTCACTTGCCCATACACACAAGTGAGGCAACGTTGTTCTCTGGAGACTTAGTGAAATGCTGGGTGGTAGGAAATTTGGGACTTCTGCAGATTCCAGGAATTTCCCTCACTGAAATGCAAGGCAAATGTGCTTTTTAAGCAAAGTTTATGATTTCAAGGGGATTGTGAGTGGAGGAAACGTGGTGAGAACCACGCAAATCCTGCATCCTTGGACTCCCCGGTACTAGTATATTAAAATTAATCTACCACTCACACTGGTTGGTTTTAGCACCTCCAGAAATTATGGTTTCAAAGCATGAATACTTATTAAAGTATTTGAATATTGAAACCAAGCCTTCTGAAGGTGAGCCATAAAGCCACTTCACGGCACAAACCGCTTTATGGTCCTTTCACACACCATTCACGCACAACACATAACACTTTCATACCACCAGCCACAGGCCCAATCCGACCAATCATTGCACTCACACCAACCTACCACTGCCTGACAAGGGCCCATCACATTCATATGCCACAGGACGGAAAAAGTTTGACTGCATTTTATCACCTGTCAAGTAACTGCCTCCTTCTTATTGAACATTACCGACAGCATGGTTAAGGAGCCTTTACTAATGACTCCCATGACAGCCACCTGAGGCTCAAGAAGACATGTTTTTCATGCATCGCTTGTGCACACACTGCGCTAAATCTAACTTCTTCCAGTTTGTGCATGCAAGTTGGGGTTGTGCGAGTTTGCCTTAGGAGGCCTATTCCTCAAAGTGAGCGAGCGTATCTACCTTTGAAACTAAGGCAGACATGCTGGGGAATTTTCGTGAAGTTCCCTAAAGAGAAGGTCATAAACTATGAAGAAGGGTAGTGTTTGGCACACAGGGTAGTCCGTGAAAACGTAGCATATGTCCCAGCCACCATTATGGGCAGTGCTGTGACTGTAATGCACTTACCATACAGCAAATTGAACATCTACTAAGTTCTGATGGAGGATGAACATGGCGAGCAGGTCAAACACTGGCCCATATGTGTCATTGTCCTTCAGTGCCAGGGTGGTTCCAATGGGTTTGAATCCATAGGTGTAGATGATGTGCATCTGTACTACCTTTACTATCTACCTTCTGCCTGTGCAATATCCCTGTGAAAGCACACCTACCTTAAGATTTTATTATCCTTTCATGTCTCTGTCCTCATCAGAGTCCTAAATAATCCTGTATATTTGCCAAGTGAACCTGTACTAATGCCTTCTGGTATTAGCTACTTGAAGCTCAAGAAAACATGACTTTCATGCACCATCAGCACTCTTACTAAATCCAGCTCCTTCCAGTTTGTGGATGCAAGTTGGAGGTGTCCGAGTATGCCTTGGGTGGCCTATTCCTCGAACTGAGTGAGCATATCTACTGTTGAAACTAAAGCAGACATGATGGTGAATACATCCTGAGGTCTTCAAAAGTAAAAAGTCAAACAAATATCCTTTGGGACTCATTCACCAACACTTCTACTTTTGCTTTGAAAGTGAAGCTACAACTTGAGTTTCCACACTTTCAAACAAGTAGAAATGTTAGAAATGTTGGTGAATATGTTTGACAGGACATTTGTTTGACTTATTAGACTTACTGTGGTTCTCGTTGGAAATCATGGTGATCCTTGTGTAGCATACATAAGTTCCCTAACAAGCACCTTAAAATTCAGGCATGCGTTTAACATTTTGCCACAAAGGGTACTAGTATGTGCAGTGTAGGGGTTATAATGCACATTAATCGAACAGACCACCTATCATATTCTGATTGTGGATAAACTTGTTGAGCAGGCATAAGGAAGTCTATGATTTCATGAAGTAGATAAAGTAAAATTACTTACGCCTAGCGAAGCAGTGACCCATGAGCATTCGGTATCCATGCACAGCCACTGAAAGGTTTACCCAATGGCAGCTCCACCTCAGTCGATTTCCCAGAACTGATTTAGTAATGATACAACGTAATGCAAGTAGTGACACAAAGGCCTTGCTGAGATGGGCACTGGGGACAGTAATACCGACTCTCCTGCCACTTTCCATGCTTCAGGGACACTTTACAGTGACAACATGGACAATCCTTTTTGGGTGTTTCAGGAATGAGATCAGCAAAGTGTCGCCTCATCCTCCAGAACATAGTAAGTGGAGGCGGCTCCTTCTGTAACAGCAGTGAGGCTTTCAATTGCAGACAACTTGAAGTCAAGGAAAGCCATGAGTCTTCCTGTGGTTGTCTGATGATAACATACACATTGTATTTTGCCATCTGGATCAGTTGGGTACACAGTTTCTTGTACCAAGTGCAAGATTTATGACAAACATTGTATGGTTGAAGAACCTGGTCGTTCTTGTCCACTCTGCCCATGTACTTATTGTAATCAAGTATAGAGGTGGGCTTGTAGACTTCGGCCATCTGACCCTAACTGTGATGGGGGAAGTGCTCTCATTATGAATTGTAGTGAACATGTATACATCATACGTATTTGAGAACTTCACTGCGAGCAGTTCATTGGAAGGCAAAGCAGTACTCTGGGATTTCTGGGACTTCTTGCAAACAAGCTCCTGTGGGAATTCTTCGTGGGTACAGCAAACTGTACCACAGGCCATAGTGCCAGCTTTGTACAGTTCATTGAACAGCCCCACTCCTGTATAGACATTGTCTACTTAAAGGTAATAACCTTTGCGAAGGAGTGGCTGGACAAGTTTCCATACAATCTCACCTGTGACCCTTAACATGGGAGGGCAACCTACGGAGTTTAGGGTGGAGTCCTTCCCTGTATATAATCTCAAGCTGTACACAAAGCCAGAAGAGCTCTCACACACCATGTACAGCTTGATGCCATAGTAAGCTCTTTAGCTTACAGTGTACTGTCTGAACAGCAGCTGCTCTTTGTACAGGATCAAGGACTCATCGACTCCTAATGTCTTTCCAGGAGTATAGATCTCTGTAAACCTGGCAGTCAAATGTTCCACAGTAGGCCGAATTTTGAACAACTTGTCATGGTTTGGATGGTCCCAGGGCAATTCAGCAGAATTGTGATTGAAATGCGGCATGCACTGCAATACCAAAAAAAGATCTCTGCTCATGTACGGTTCAAAGATGGGGGTTACCCAAATCGTGCAAGCCATCCCGTAGGACTGCAAGGTGGGTTTCTGCACTAACCACATTTTGAGCGTATGCCCCAAAAATATCTTCAACTCCGCCAGTGAAGTGGGAGTGCACTGGCATGCCATAGAATGGAGCCCTAGTGTGGCTCCATGCTCCCTCAGAAATTGTTCTGCATGCAAAATAGTTTGCTGCACAATTTGCTGAAGGAAGTCAACATCCAAAAAGAGATGGACCTAGTCGACAGGCAAAAAGTTGGCCGTATCGACCTTGCATCCAACGTCACCAGTAAAAGGTGGAATTTGGGGCTGAACTAAATCGGGAGGCTGCCAAGAGAGCACTCTCCCTGTGCTTGCCGCCGCATGCACCTGCTCTCTGGGTTGGGCTAACCCGCTGTTGTCCCACTGTACAGACTGTGCTTGCGAAGGGACAGCATGACTGTCCTCATCGTCTCCCTCAGAATCACTGGAAGAAATGTGGTCAGATGGGACTCAGCCGACAAAAAAATCACTCCGAGATGCTCAATTGTCATCTCCCTCAGATGCTGTCTCAGTCTCTGATCCTGCCTCAGAGCTGTCCGCCATAACCCGAGTTGCTGTTCAGCAGCAGTCATCCAACGAGATGCCATCCCTGTTAATGGCTAAACTATAACTCTAAAGCACTAACTTATGTAGAAGGCAGATAGGGCCACAAAATTGCTTGTGGGTGTATGATGTGGAGCATGCTGACATCACAGATGGGTGGGAGGGGGTTGGGGGAGACACGCAAGCTCTTCTGCGTCTTATGGGGGATTGCACCAGATGATTTTTAAAACCCCTCTCCGGCATCGGCCACTGATCGTGGCCCACACCAGGATGGGTGTGCATTTGTCGGCCGTTCGCCAACACGTACTAATGTGGTTAAGACTGTAGTACATGTAACTAGTTTGAAAAAACAATTATTATTGTCTCACATATTTTATTGCAGAATCCACTGACAAAGGAAAACATCTGGGGCCATACAAAGAAAGCTTAGTTAATGAGATTTTATCTCACTGCATTGATTTAACCACTTACGTCCTGAATATGGTTACATAGCGCTGTTAATAACTAATGCAAATTAAAAAAAACATGATTGGATAGACAAGCCATGCAGATATGCTGAAACTAACATTCTCTTTATGACCATTTTGGGGGGATGGGAGGAACATCATGGCCCACTTAAGTCATGCCCCCCTTGGCTTAAGCAATGGTAATAAATTATTACAATCTGCATATCTGAATAAATACTATATGGAGATGTAAACAATATATTGTGTTTGCTTAACGGCATTATTGCTAAAGTTGATTGTTCTTAGGTCTCTTGGTCGATGTCACCATCCTGAATACAATGCTTACTGGATTCTTCACTTCATTATTGTCAAACCCATGATCAGTCCCATGGACAGTCTGGTATTATTTTGCTTGTATTGTTTTTTAATAGGTGGTGCATCAATGATGCTTAGACATTTGCACATACATCAGGCTTCACAGTGAAATTTTTCTAAAAAAGCAGCTTGTTGTGATCGCCATGACTTGTTTTTTTGTTGTTAAATGAAGTATGCAAAAAAGTGATGTGTGGGATGCTTTAATCTCAGCTCCTGGTAATTACTTGGGCTACATTCTAGTCATTCATTGTGTTGCCCACAGTCCTGTGGTCATGTGACCTTCTAAATTAGGCTAAGGTGACACGTAATAGGGCAGTGACATCTACTGCCCTCAGAGGTCGACTCAAATCTTTTGACTCAAACAGGAGTAATAAGATCATCATATCAAACAATAAGAACCAATAGCCATAAACAACAACAATATGCAATAAAGAGTAATTTACACTTACAGTGACCTATGTGGCCATGAATGACCACGCCAATTTAGTAAAATGCAAACATATATTGCTGTTATATTAACAATGCTAAAGTCATGTAAATACGTAAAATCAAATGATAGCAGCACAGAAACAACACAGACTGTCCAAAACGTCTGAAGAATATTAGTTTAATAAGAGCAATTACCATTTAGCACTCCAAAATAATTATAAAGAATAACAACAGAATTATTTGTGAAATAACAGATTTCATTAGCTGCGCAGTTGAATCAGTCATAATCAATTAATAAACAAATATTTGAACAATTGGGTCAGACATCATTGCTCTCAAACACTAATTTGAAAAGCATGTGTGGGGCTGTGCTTTGCCCCATGTAAAAATCAAAATAAGACAAAAATGAATTTGGAAAACATCTAAACTATGGCGCTAACAAAAAAAATGACTCCAGCCAGGTATTCACATTACAGCCCACAGTTGTACGTGTTATGAGAAATTTGTTATATTTAAGACACTGAGGGCCTCATTACGAACCTGGTGGTGACTAGAGCGCCAGGTTCACGGATGGTGGTCGGACTGCCGCCAATGCGGTGGTCTGAGCACCATATTATAACCCTGGCGGTTGGGCCACCAGGGGACCACCAGCTCTGCCAGGATCAGGGATCCTTGCTTTCTGGTGGTAGGTGGCAGTCCTTATCCGCCAGGCAAGCGCTGCAAGCAGCACTGCCCTGTGGATTGCAACCTTGTTCTCCACCAGCCTTTTCATGGCAGTAGCACCGCCAGGCTGGTGGAGAACAGGTGCCGGGGGGCCCTGCACTGCCCATGCACTTAGCATTGGTAGTGTAGGGCCCCCCCTGGCCAGCACTATTGCAGTGTTGACCCCCTGCTTTGCAGACGGTGACCATAGTGAGTGTGCACCATGCAGGCTACACCATTGCCGCCTGCTCGATTACGAGCCGGAGAGAATGTTGTAACCTGTTTCCCGCTAGGTCAGCGGTGGAAATTCAGGTTTCTGTCCGCTGTCCTAGCGGTTAAACCATAATAACTCCGGCGGGGAGGTTGCTGCGTATGTGGCTGCCACCCTGTTGGGAGTTTGGTGGATGGAGTTTTCCATCCGCCAAATTCAAAATCAGGCCCTGAATCTGGATATTTCCTCTCACAGTATAAAAGATATGTGTCTGGATTGGACATTTTCACAGGGACTAACTGTGATTATTGTGGGCTAAATTATGTCACGTGATGCACATAATTCCATTGTCACAGTCATGCTTGACTCTGGTCTCGGAAGCACGAAGCTGCCCAGATTAGCTCTGTCTCCAAAGGCGGTTAGTGCCGGCTGCTTGGTCAATAACAACAGGAAAAGTTATCATTCAAATAGCAGAATTTAACAACAGGAAGAGATTCACGTTTTTCCTCTTTGATCAAGTTCCCCTCCTGGATATACTGGACTGACAAAAAGTGAAAAAGGACCTTTGGTAAAGCAAGATAGTCATATATAATTTTCTATATTTAGAATATATAAAATAACTAGAGCGAAATAAGGGCTATTATTTGCAATGAATCTTAATTTAAATGATGCATGTTTAAATAAAATAGAAGTTTGCAAAACCGTAATTAGATAATGTTGAATGTTTTTTGTGTATATTGTTTGCTTTTTTGGAATTTTGGAGCCCACTCAAGACATTTTCGATTGCTAATGTGTTGTTCTGTGATTAATCTGGGTTGGATAGAAAAAGGGCCTTTGAGAGAGAGTGGAACTGGAATGTGACCTAATGAAGGTCATGGGGCTATACATTATTTCACCTGGCTCGTTTTCTATATCTTCTTATTCAGTTTGCGAGTTGTGATCATGTCATCACCCGTGTGTAAAGTTCTAAAATGCCCTCTGCAGAAGTACATAGTATAAAAAAGAGGACGATGATAAGTTATGAAATAGTGCAATTTGATTGGGCACTGGTGCCATAAATATTCATGGCAACATTTTAGACCAGGAAAGTGGGAGATTTGAAAAAAAAATGGGGAATGCATTTTTCCCGGTTATTTCTATTAAAGCAGAGGTGATTTCAGGCGGGAAACACCTAAAATAGAGCTTTTTTGGGCTTTTAAAATCAGAAGTCCCCCACCTGAATTGAGTCTGTTGGCTGAAATGCACAAAACGTAGCAAAAGACAGGCCAGAAAGTACAAAAACTATAGTACCTCCTCACAGAAAATCAGACCCTTTTCAGGAGGCAACAGGGCAGACACGGCCAAGTACAACCCTTCCCTCACTTGAATCAGGTAGCAGGGTCAAGCAGTCACAGTCTTCTCTGAGAGGTAGTGTGGGGTGCTCATGCTTTAGCAATCAACAATCAAACAACAGACACATTCATGTCAATGGCCAGCTCAGTGCTTTCCTTGTATTAAAATCAACTACTTTAAAAACACAACAGAGCTTTATACTGCACAATCCAATAATGCTAGAGAATCTCTTGTGACGTTCTGCATGTGATACTACACCCACCTGCTCTAATATTCTCTCCCCTCCTAGGTGATATCTATGTCCTGTAGAACCCTGTATCTAGTGGCACAGGTGTAAAATATCACAGTTAAATCTGTGGTGATTAGAAACACAACTTAGTCACTCTATCCTACGCTTAGTTGACTTAGGGGAGAAAGTAGCAAGTATGTTTGTTCGCCTTCCTATGAGCACGTCTCAGCCCCTGTGCTCTGGTTGCTAGAGACACCATGTGATGCATGCACATTGGTCCTCACCGGTTGGGTAGCAAGACCAGGCACAGACCGCGCTTCCCGGTGTGCTCCCTGATGTCGGCATTTTTTGGGGGGGATATGGTTAGGGTCCGGATGTTGTAGCTTGGCCTTGCCAGTGGAGATGGCCTCTTCAGCCTGTCATGTTCACAGTTGTGATATGAAGGGTATTGTATCCAAGGACAACCAGGCTACAAGGTGCAGGTGTAGCCTTTCAGGTTAATCATGCTCACAGCGCAAAATCAGGCTTAGAGCGGCAAGTTGTAGTCTCTGAGCCAATCAGGTTCATAGCGGGGAGGTGTAGTTGCAGGCTGACTGAGTCACAGCCAGTGGACAGCAGATACAGCAGTACCTGGTTGATAAAGACTCTGGGCCAGTTCTCACGTAGGAATCATGCAAAGGGACTTGGAGAATCCCATGTGATTTAAGTCACTTTTTCTTCCCTTTCTATTTGTGTCCATTTTCTCTGGGTGCTTCATGCACTGGGAAAACAGTCAGCTTCTCCTACCTGTTAGTTTAGCCTTCTGCAGAGCTAAGCATGCTCCTTTCTTCTCTCAACAGGCAGGTGGTCCTCTAGGCACTAGGCATGCCCTAAGCTCCTCCAGCAGGACATGCAAACTTCAGGTGATGTCAATCATTTCCAGGGGACTGGCTGTCAGGTAGACATCAGCCCTTGGTCCTCAGCATCTCTTCAAATACTCTTCAAAGGCTCCCTTCCTTGGATAAGAGAAACTTGGGACTGGAACGAAGCAGGGTGGTTTGGGTACCACTTTTAAACACATTTTCTAGCCAGAGGATGTTTCCACTATCTCACTCAAGACACACCCTTTGTGTAAAGGTGTGCTGCTCACAGCGGTTAGCGCTGGCACTGTCTCTGAGCAAAAGCCGCAATCTCAGGCTGCCACCATCCTTTCTAAAGCAGAAATCAGGGACAGGCAGAAGTGCAGGCCTGAACTAGAGACTTCCTGACCTTGAACAAAACAAACTGCATTCCTACTCTTCACACCTACCACCCACCAAATGGCAGTGCTCAGGAAGAACTAATAAGCAGGCCCTTTCTAATAAAGTCTTCATTTAATTACTCCATTCTCCTAACTCCAGTGCCTGGAATTCCAGCCATGAGAATGCAGACTATATTCTTCCACTGTCAAGAGAAGATGCCCTCATTCTCCATCTTGTTCTGTGATAAACCATGAGCTTAAAAATGGATCCAGCTTGTTTCAGTACTCAAACTATCTAGCTCTCCCTCTTTCTTTCTCACACACACTCTCTCTATGTCTCCAACAACTGTGCATGCATCACAGGCCCACTGTAAACACACTCAATATATACACAATTTCAGTGGAAGGTTCTCAGGTTAACATACCAGTGGAACTGTACACAGGAAGGGTCAATAGGGCATGCACTCATTGGCATAGATAAAATGGTTTTGTCTCAATATAAATTACAAGACACAGGCCCTCATTATGAGTCGCCGCCTGCCAAACTCATACCGCCGAGAGACTGCCTGTGCGGCCCGAACACCGCCAGCCCTATTTGGAGTTCACCGAAAGGGCCTTAACATTGCAGCCGGCTTGTAATCGAGCCGGCAGCAATGTGGCGGCGCGATGGGTACAGCAGCACCCATCAAGCATTCCACTGCCTGTAATTCGGGCAGTGGAATTCACAATAGGCTGTACACGGGGTCCCCTTCACTGCCCATGCCAAGTGCATGGGTAGTGCAGGGTCCCTGAGGGCCCCCCAACACCCCCATTATGCCTGCCTTTCCATGGCAGTAGAACTGCTATGAAAAGGCTGGCGGTATGGGGACTCGTAATCCGGAGGGCAGCACTGCTTGCAGTGCCGCCCTGGCAATTTACAACCGCCGGTACGGCCAGGCTGCCGGCTGGTGGCCATCTGGCGGTATCGGCAGTCTAACTGTGGTGGCTCAGCCACTGTAGTAATGTAGTGGTCGGACCGTCACGACCGCGGCGGTGCGACCGCCACCATGAGTCTGACAGTCTCAAGACCGCCAGACTCATAATGAGGGCCACAGTGTGCTTCCATCACCACTTTATGTGCTATTCCCTGGATAGGGAGAGTAGTAATGTGCTCACTATGAGGCGCCTTTGTGCATATCCAGGTCAAGGACACTTTCTAGACCTTTCATTGCCAGGGAACTGCCTAAGCCTCTGCACACATGCTAAAGTGATGCCAAGGCCAAAATAAAAGACAGAATACCAGATTCCACTTGCATTTGAGCACTCAGGGCAGGGGAATTCATGTGTACACTTGTACATCCTGGCCCCAACACAGTGATTCATTTATGAAGCTGGTATTGTTTTGTGTGCTGAGTACTCCCACTTCCCTCACATCATCACTCAACTGGTAACACATTGATCTCTAACTGCTTCGGCATTTTCTAGTTAACAGATGGAAATCAATCCTGTGTTTCACATAGAAACAAAAAAACGTTAGATTGTTTGCTCGAGGGGTATTCACAGGGCTACTTCTGGGTTTTATTGCAGCTAATCCATTCTCCTCAGAGAAGCCAAGATCAGGGATTCAAAGGCAGAGTAAGCACACGCACTTATCTAGCACCGAGCCCCATCTCGCGAGCTGTACTTATTGAGAAGGTTGGAAAAGATAAGGGAAAAAGGCCATTTGTAGCATATTTCTTCCTCTCCCCTCTGCATTCAATTGAAAAGACCTGCCAGTTTGACAAATAACATCCAGCAGGGTAGGAATTATTATGTCTCCAACCTGCAAGGTTTTCTTATCTCCAGACCAGGCTTTTAATAATGGTTTCGTGTTTTCCCTTCTGAGCCGAATATCACCTTATAAAAGATATATTTTTTATAGCCTGGATTGTTGCCGAGGCCGTGATTTCTTTGTTAAGATTAGATAAAACCATACATCAAAAGTGATTTTTACAAGGGAAAAGAGTGCATGCATGTGTTGCATATATTCATTGGAAAAAAACAAAGGTTAAAGGGAAGCTATGGTTAGCTTTGGTTATCACACGTTAATGTAAGTTTAAAATAAACCTCAGGAATTCACCTAAAAACTATAGTTAATATATGGTTATGGTTACAAATTAACACCGATAAACATCTGTGATCCGCATGTTATGGTTAGGAACACAATCCAGAACTTGCAGAAAAGCAATGCAAGCCATATCGTGCTCACTAAATGCCCCCTCCTGTCTTGAATCAGCATAAAACCAGAGATTCCGCAATGGGTGTAAAATGCTATCAACCTGCCAGATTTCATGCAGAATCATTAAAGAGCCCTAACACTATTTGCATATTGTTTTTGAGCCCTCCTCTTGTAGCTTCACCTCTCCTTTGATGGAGTCGCATAAAACATGCTGTGTCCACAGAAAACTAAATGTGCTAAGTGTTTGCTGGATTTCATGTGTATTTTTACCAAATAAACATTTTTGCCCCCTCCTTTTAAATGTGCCCCTCCATCACGAATCTGCACAAGTGTAAATTACCAAGAATAAACTAACCTTTGGTAACATTTTATTCACATTTGTTAAATGCTGCTAACGTTATAGGCAAATCAAAAATGCACCTTTCCAACTCTCACGATGCCTCTAAAGGCCGAGGCAGGAACATTTTTAATACAATTGTTTTGAAAACTGCTAAATGGATAGACATAAAACCAAGCAATGACACTTTCTTGAGTAACGTACTGATTACATGCCAAGAGTGGCATTTTTCAGTTGATCTTATTTTTTCATCAATCTGCATGAATCTTGCCATAATGCCATATATGGATGTATATTTTTTTGTAAAGTTTTGTGAAGATTTGCTGAACATCACAAGTTATTAGAAAAACAAAAATGCCTTTTTTTTAAACTCTGACCTGACTATAAATACGCAGGCACTATCTCTACCTGTGTACAATGAATATTTGTACATATATACACACCTACATGTATATAATTATTCCATGGCAGTGGAAATAAATGTGGCCCAAAAACACGTCATTTAGAGCAACAGTTCTGATATAATCATGCATCTGTCCATTTATTACTGTAATGCAAAGGTCAGCTTTGAGTTTATTACCATAATACAGCAACAATGACATAAGAAACAGCTACTTTACAGATGTAACCAATCTCCTAATAGTCAGATATCTTTTTAGTGTGATTTTACCTTGCTGCACAAATGTAACCCCTTGGATCCAGTTTTTGGTTAATAACATTTGTGAAAATGCATGCACATCCTAAAATACCATGACATAGCAATATATGCAGCTGTACAGAGTAAAATAAGCTGTTACAATTGTTAAGGGAGGCGAGGAGGCTTCATAACTCACTCGAGCCTTCACCTTGGGTGAGTTAGGGTCCCTCCCCAGACTCAACAGTGGCACTAAATAGCATATTATGCTCTGCACATATCTTTGTCTGTAAATACATATGTGTTTATATATATATGGCTATAGATGGGGCCTGGTCACGCTGGGGACAAAGATGGCCGCATGGCGTTTAAGCTTCGAGTGACTGTGGATCTGAACATTGGGACCTTGAAGCAGCACGTGGGCCTCGGCGCCCACCAACAGTGCCTTAGGATTACTGGGACAGAAGATACCTGCACCTGACTCCGCGGATGGGCGGAGCAGTGAAGACTTGGCCAGCAAATGCTGCACACCTTGGAGGCTCAGAGGTGACAGGGGCTTCAGGTGAGCCTGTGGCCCGGGGCAGAAGGGCTGCGCAGCCCATGCCAGTAATGCAAGCGCAGATCCGTCACCCAATACCGGGCCAGCTTCCACTGCTGACGCCTATGCGGCCTGTCCCCCCAGGCCTGGTCGACTGGTGGCTAGGCTGCAACACTGCAGACCGGCGAAGCCTCAGCGGGGGCCCCACCCACAGTTCGATGGTGCGCCACAAGGAAATGGTAGGAAGGTGTGGTGAGTGTCCTTAAATGCACACTAATGCACCGCACAGCATACCGTAATATCTGCTCCCCGCTGTTTGACCTGAGGCCCGGTCTGTAGCTCTGCTTGACTGCGCCCTGTTCCTTCGGCCGTCACGTCTACACAAGAAGTACTTGCTACCCCCACAGTGATCTAGCTACCACTGCGAGCTATATCACAAGCAACTGTCTGCACCAGTGACCTCTTCTTTAATTGAGTTTCGTACTATTTGCTATATCTCTCCGGCTTTGCACCCTCCCCTGTCAGTGACAGAGACCCCTAATGCCTGAGTGGGGGGATTGGAGATAGTCCACACTCTGCCACCCCGCCAGACCCCACAAGCAACTCCCTGTCTGGATGGGACTCGCCACGACTGTGCACTTTGTGGTAATGGGGCACGGTGACTCAAAACAACATAAGTTGGCCTTTGACAAGTTCAAACCCAAGGAAAACCTAATAGCTACTTCGAACATGGAGGGGAGGGGCGACAGGAGACCCTGAAAATACGCATCATGGGTGCCATCATGATTGAACTTAGAGTGGTCTTCTGGGCTATTGATGCTTTCTGCGATACTATTGTGACCCACCTAGAACGCATAGGGTAATCCTTAGATAGACAAGAGGCATGAATAGTGGGAGCAGAAGAGCTCATCTCTTGCCTAGAAAATACCACCATCACTACACTTAAGAGGTTGGAAAAACTGGAATCCCAGCTTGAGACAGTGGCAATCAAGAACAAAGACTTGGAGACGAGAGGGTGCTGCAATAATATCCGTATTATGAGTGTCGCAGAATCGACAAACACTGGCCGTCTTGGCCTATTTGTCGAAAAACTACTCTCAGATATTCTGTGACGCCTATACTTCATCCCTGAATTTGTCGTGAAACATTTGCATCGATGCCTTGGTCTGCGGCCTGTGCCTGGGGTGTCACCGCGGCCGATCGTCGCCAGGCACCTCAACCTCAGAGATGACAATGTGGCGCTTTGACGGGTGCGTGAAATAGGCTTGCTCCAGTATCAAGGGGACTCGATCTATTTGTTCCCCGATTTTACCATGGCTGTCCATAAGGC
This sequence comes from Pleurodeles waltl, assembly GCF_031143425.1. NCBI lineage: Eukaryota > Metazoa > Chordata > Amphibia > Caudata > Salamandridae > Pleurodeles > Pleurodeles waltl. Next base: position 746,284,352 of record NC_090445.1, on the reverse strand, counting down.
CCAGTGTAAGTTTAATGAAGCCAAGGCAATGTTGGGCAAACTGGGACTTCGCTATGGCATACTGTACCCTGCCGGGCTCCGTGTAGATGTACACTGGAAGGCCAGATTTTTCATCAGTCCAACAGAAGCCCTGGCATTCTGTAAGCAATGAACGGTGGGCCACAGTCTCCCCTACGCACTCCAACGGATCTTTCTCCTTCGATCTCACAACTCCACGGCAGTATGGAACTCTTTCTACCGGACTAAGCCGCACCGCTACTAAGTAAACAGGCTACAGGACTGCCAGCATATCCCGCACTTTTCCTTGCCCTCTTGCCACATGTTTCTGCTGTTGAAACACTAAAATCGCTCTCTTAAGTGGGACTGCAGGGGCCCATCACTGATCTAATTGATGAGTGGACTAGCCTCGCTATCAGACCCCTTCGCTGTGGCAGTGCCACTACCGTCCGGTTTTACACCATGGTTGAACTGGGGAAATTGTTTTACTACACTGGGGGTTTCTTGGGATCAACTTTGCATAGTTCCACCAGGTGTGGGTGGGGGTTGGACTGGGATGGTCCTCAATGGGGTGTCTGTTTGTTGTTGTTTCTTAGCATTGATACATCATGATGCATACATACCATACTTGATAGGTTTTAGTATATTTGGGATAATCATCCATGTCTCCACATGATGCTAAACACCCATTCGCTGACATCAATTTCCTGTCCTGGAACATTCGAGGTCTTAACAACCCTTGCAAAGGAAAGCAAGTTTTCAAGATAAATATTGCTTTCCTTCAGGAAACCCACTTAGCGCCTAGGCTATCACACAGCTTTGCAACGCCATGGGGCACACACACAGCTTCTTTGCTAGTTACAGTACCTATTCACGGGGTGTGCATCTTGGTGCATAAATATGTACCTTTTCAGCCTCATGCCTCTCACACTGACAAGGGGGGCGATATGTATTAGTAGCAGGCCACTTAACAGGTTACCGTTTGTTGCTGGTCAATCTCACTGATAAGCCGGAATTCTTCCAAGCATTGACCGCATGGACCCAGAGCACATTCTATTGGGAGAGGATTTCAACATGCTTCTCACCCCGCTTGCTAGACACCATGGCCCAGAACGCTACAGGGAAGCCTCTCTCACTCCACATACTCCACACACTATGCGACACGTATCTACTCAAAGACCCCTGGCATCTGCAGCACGCCAATGCGCCTATCTTAGCCTTCCTTTCAGCACCTCACAACACGGTCTCGCATTGAACACTGGCTGATATCATCCACACTCGTGCTGTGACTTCACAACATCACTCACCTCCTATGGACGTTTTTTTACCATGATCCTGTGGTAATGGGCCTACGTATTTGTGTCTCGGGAGGATTGAACGCCAGTGGCGATTAACCATCATGGCACTTTATGATGAACTCTTTCGTACAGAAATACCTGCTGCCATTTTTGAATATTTTGCACTCAATAAAGACACTGTACGAACCCAGGCTAAACTTAGGGAAAACTTCAAGGCATATATCAGGGGCATATGTGTAGCCATGCACTCCGGAGTACTGTGTGACTTGTGGAGAAGCCTGTCCCGCATTGAGGAGGCACTGGCAAAACTGGAACATGCGGAGGTCCACCAGTCCACTGAGACTAACTCCCATGGCTGGGATACTCTATTAGCAGAGTTTCGTAAGCTTGCGCAGCAAGAATCTCACTACCTAGGGAAGTATAATAGAGCGTGCTGATACAACAAGGGGAAAAGCCCGGGATAATCACTAACTAGGCTATTATGGCTGCCCAGGAGAGCATCCTATACCTCAGAGTTGCAACAATCAGATGGCAGTTGTGTTACAGACACCATGGGTCCCACACCGCTCCACTACCTTCAATCTACCAACACTCTTTTCAGTCCTTATTAGGTGCAGAGAAAGCCTTCAGCTGCCTAGAATGTCTATTTCTACATTCTGTACTCCTCAAAATGGACTTCCACTGCTACTTCTCCACGTTTATCACATTACTGTACTTCCAACCAACAGCCCGCATCTGAATAAATGGCACACTGTTGCCCCCCTTTGCCATCACCAGAGGAATGCAGCAAGGCTTATCCCCTCTCACCCTTGCAGGTACCACTGGCGTGATACCTGCAGGAAAAGCACCTGCACAGAGGCTTGCAATTTCAACCGGGCACGCTACTAATTCCACTTTAGGCAGATGACATCCTATTCTTCACACAAACATCCTGTTGAAAATCCATATCAGATTCTTCACAAGGTGGTTTGATTTGATTGCTATCCGGTCGACACATCAACTAGGCAAAATTCGAGTTATTTCCACTCACAGAAGCCACCACCTGGGTACATTCTGAACATCCTCTGGCTTGGCGCGAGGATACAGTCAGATATTTGGGCATCCATATTCATCTGAGCAAGGAACAGGTGATACACTTGAACTAGGACCTACTAGGACCTAGCAGTTGACCACCTGTGCACTCATGTTGGATCCGCCTCCCATTATACATAGCAGGACCTATCACTATCATTAAATAATAGGACTCACCTGTTTGCTGTGTCTCTTCCATAGCATCCCTATCCCACTCACTAACGTGTTCTTCGCAACTGAAGAGTACTCCACTGTGACTTATATGGGAGGGGAAACAGCCTCAGTTAGGCTCAGACAGCCTAGTGCTACCATATGAACGCAGAGAGTTCAGAGTTCCCAATCTCCAACTATTTCACCTAGTCATGCAGTGCCATTTTTCTCATCATTGGCACCATGCAGATCCACGAATACACTACTCCAGATCTGAAAAAGACTTTGCTGCTCCCATGCCACTGAAAGCAATACTGCAGGTCTGTTGCTAGACCTACGAGACATACAGACATTGGCCATCACTTTCTGTGCCTGGCATAAACTCATTTGGATGCTAGGGAACCCGGCACTTCACTCCCCAGCATTCCCATTGGTTAGTAACCCCTGGCTCCCCATCACTCAGGAAAAACTAGTGCAGCGCACCGTGACGAAATTCACCTTTCTCACCATTGATGACCTCTTGCCCGATGGACACGTCTTCTGTACGGACAATGACCACCTCTGGGATGCCACACGAAGGGATCATTTCGTACTCTGTTGCCTTCAGAGTGCGCTTAGTGCTCAAATTCTGTACTACTCACTCGGTCCTGATGAGTTCACTCAACTAAAGCCGATAATCACTGACGGTGAGGGAGATAGGCTAATATCCAAATTTTATCATACTTGCCTAGACCTACTCTAACTCTAGACTCTGAACCACATGGGAGACTAATTTGGGCCACCCCTTGACAGACAAGGTTTGGTATTCCTGTCATGCTTAGCCACAACTAGTCTCATTGAGTCATCTCCATAAGCTCTTCCACTACACATTTTTACACAGAGCATTTTTCGCATCCGTAACACAGGCACACATAGACCCCCACAGAGACTCCACACGAACCACAGAGTGTCCAAAATGTCGAGACGGGATTGCAGACTTTGCCCACATGTTGTGGACCTGCAGCGATATTGCACCTTATTGGAGGGAGGTGTTTGATAAACTATGCGGATGACCCACGTTGCCCTTGAACCTGCCCCGCTACTAGCTCTCATGGGATACATCCGAGACATACCTAAATCATTACGTCAATATGTTGCAATCACTCTACTCCTAGCCAAACGGGAAATAGCGATCGACTGGGGTAGCAAACACTCTCCTACATTAGCAGCATGGATCAAAAACTTAAAGTATTGTGAGTCTAATAGTGAACCATTTGCATCCCTGCAACCGCCCACCTCCATGCAGAGAGATATTTGGCAGCCTCATCGAGACTACTTGTTGACACTGGAACTACAACACCCAACTTAAGCCTCTCTGTAATCATAATTTTACGAGATTTTTATTTTTCCATACTCTTTTATTATATGGCATATGTGGTCACGCAGTAACACTGCTTGCTATATTTTGTTCTCATCATGTAGTAGATGCATCAGAAAACTTCATACTCCCTCGCGTGGGAGAACATATTTGTCTTGCATGGTATCCTAAACTACAAAAACCTAATAAAGTTTATGAAAAAATAAAAATTGATATATATGTATGAATATATATATATATATATAGATATATATATATATTTATACATTTTTTTCACTGAAAAAAAAACAATGGTTACAGGGACGTAATAGGTTCCGATTTTATGCACACAATACCATAGAAATTCAGCAATTATAGTTATACTTAGCTCAAGAACCTGTAACTCGTGCCCTAAAGTAACTATAACTTGTGCCCCTCCCATGCACAGTTTTCTCATCAATAATCGTATTACAAATATTATCAATAATGTCATAGAAGATGTCATGACTGATATATAATGTTTTAGTTCAGAGTTTTTTTAAATTCTATTTCCTAACTATAATGTCCCTTTAACCATTGTGTTTTTTTAGTGAACTTTGCTAGATAAACAGACATTTGAGGTGAGCAAACCTAGAGTGTCGGTGGTGTTGCCGGATGCTCCTAACGGGAGCAGCTCTCCCCCTAAACTTGGGAACTACCCCGAGTTCCTTCTTTTTTTGCTTAATGTATGCGTCACTCTAACCCTGAAAGGGTTTTGTTTTTACTTATACTGGGTGCTCCCTTATGTCTGAACAAAGCTAAACCTCTCTGAAGAGATGTAATGACAGCAAAACACATGTCAGAGGTTGCTTTTACTCAGTCCTGGTTGGCTTGGACGGTATTTGACAAGTCCAAAGCTGTAATACTGTGCCCGGAGTGGTGAAAGGCTTTTGTCATTTTACAGCTCGGCGAAGATGGCGCTGTGACAATCCTATTCTTAAAGATATTGCTGTACAAATGGCAAAAGACTTTGGGGGTCATAATGACCATGGCAAAACGACGGGAGCACCGCCAACAGGCTGGCGGTGCCTCCCGGCGTATTTGGACCGCGGCGGTAGCGCCATGGTCGCACCGCCGGGGCTGGCGGTATACCGCCATTTCAGCCCCGGCGGTGATAATCAGCCAGGGCAGCGCTGCATGCAGCGCTGCCCTGGGGATTATGACTCCCTTACCGTCAGCCTGTTTCTGGCAGTTTGCACCGCCAGGAAGAGGCTGGCGGTAAGGGGACTCAGAGGGCCACTGGGGGCCCCTGCACTGCCCATGCACTTGGCATGGGTAGTGCAGGGGCCCACAGGCAGAGCCCCGTCGCGCATTTCACTGCCCGAATTTCGGGCAGTGAAATGCGCGACTGGTGCTACTGCACCCACTGCACATCAGCATTGCCGCCGGCTCAATTACGAGCCGGCGGCAATGTTGATGTGACTTTTCCGCTGGCCCAGCGGAAAAGTCAAAATAGGGAGCCAGCCATACCGCCAGCAATGGCGGTATTCTGGCGGCCGCAACCTCGGCGGTCTGCCATGCAAAAGGCACGAGGCGAAAACCGTGAGTAAACCTGCCCCAGCCAAAACTCACGTCAAAATCATGAAGGCCCAGGGGACGCCACCACCGCCAGGCCATGGCTTAACCTGTAAACTCGGTGGCCAACCATCGGCTCCGAAAAAGGTCACACACGTGTCGAAGACATCCGACTCCGGTCGAGATACCGGCACAGAGTATACTCGGCACCGAGATACTGGCTCCGACCAAACTCGACACCGAGATACCGGCTCCGAGCAAAGTCGGCACTGAGAGATCGGCACCCCGAAACCGAAAAAGGTGTCTTCGGAGCCGAAAAAGACTGTGGAAAAAGTTTTGGTGCCGAAACACCCAGCATTAGAGCCGAAACAAAGTTCTTATTCAGAAGAACAAGGCCTTTCAGCACAACTACAGGGCCATCAATTTGGACAAGAATTAGAGATGGGGGAGCCAGACTATACACAAAGAAGGCTCCATATTCAAAAAGAAACCGGGAAAATAAGAACTCTTCCCCCTATTAAAATTAAAAGGAAACTTGCTTTCCAAGACACAGAGAAACAGCCGAAAGCAAAGGTGGCGAAAGAAAAAACTCCACCACGTTTTTCGCCACAACCATCGCCACAGCACTCACCGCAACTATCCCCAATTACAACACCCCCTATGATGCAATCTCCAACGCACACAGGGATGACCCAGATGCATGGGATCTATATGATGCACCAGTATCTGACAATAGCCCAGACTGCTACCCAGCAAGGCCTGAAGACAGTACTGCTTACATGCAGGTGGTGTCCAGAGCAGCTACTTTTCACAATGTAGCACTGCATGCTGAACCTATTGAAGATGACTTTCTATTTAATACTTTGTCGTCAACACACAGCCAGTACCAGAGTCTTCCGATGTTACCAGGGATGTTAAAACACGCAAAACAAGTGTTTCAAGACCCCGTCAAATGCAGAGCCATTACACCTAGGGTCGAAAAAAAGTACAAGCCTCCCCGACAGACCCTGTGTACATCACGCAACAACTAACACCTGACTCAGTGGTAGTAGGCGCAGCACGCAAAAGGGCAAACTCACAGACTTCTGGGAATGCACCACCACCCGACAAAGAAAGTCGAAAGTTTGATGCAGCGGGGAAAAGAGTTGCAGCACAGGCAGCCAATCAATGGCGCATTGCCAATTCACAGGCTTTATTGGCAAGATATGACAGGGCTCATTGGGATGAAATACAGCATTTTATTGAACATCTTCCCAAGGAGTTTCAAAAGCGTGCACGGCAAGTGGTGGAGGAGGGCCAAAGTATCTCCAACAACCAGATACGATCGGCAATGGACGCAGCGGACACAGCCGCCAGGACTGTGAATACAGCGGTCACTATTCGGAGACACGCATGGCTCCGCACCTCCGGATTTAAGCCAGAGATCCAACAAGCTGTGCTTAATATGCCTTTTAATGGACAACAGTTGTTTGGGCCGGAGGTGGATACAGCTATAGAGAAGCTAAAGAAGGACACTGACACGGCCAAAGCCATGGGCGCGCTCTACTCCCCACAAAGCAGAGGCACCTTTAGAAAGCCACACTTTAGAGGGGGGTTTCGAGCCCAAAGCACAGAACCCTCAACCTCACAAGCCAGATCCACATACCAGGGCCAGTACCAAAGAGGAGGCTTTCGGGGACAATATAGAGGTGGACAGTTCCCTAAAACCTGAGGGAAATTCCAAAGCCCAAAGGCCCCACAAACTAAACAGTGACTTCAGTGTCACAAATCCCCAACACATAACACCAGTGGTGGGGAGACTCACAGATTATTACAAAAATTGGGAAGAAATAACTACAGACTCGTGGGTCCTAGCCATTGTCCAACATGGTTATTGCATAGAATTCCTACAATTACCACCAAATGTGCCTCCAAGAACACGCAACATGTCCAAACAGCACTTAGATCTATTACAACTAGAAGTCCAAGCGTTGTTACAAAAAGAGCCAATAGAACTCGTACCCAACCATCAGAAAGGAACAGGTGTTTATTCCCTGTATTTTCTAATACTAAAAAAGGACAAAACTCTGAGACCCATCTTAGATCTCAGAACACTAAGGGGGTGATTCTGACACCGGCGGTCTTAGACCGCCGGGGCCAGGGTCGGCGGGAGCACCGCCGACAGGCCGGCGGTGCCCCACAGGGCATTCTGACCGCGGCGCTTTGGCCGCGGTCAGTGCAGGAAAACCGGCGGTCTCCCGCCGGTTTTCTGCTGCCCGTCAGAATCCTCCAAGGCGGCGCAGCATGCTGCGCCGCCTTGGGGATTCTGACACCCCCTACCGCCATCCTGTTCCTGGCGGTTCGCCCGCCAGGAACAGGATGGCGGTAGGGGGTGTCGCAGGGGCCCCCGTAAGAGGGCCCCGCAAAGTATTTCAGTGTCTGCAACGCAGACACTGAAATACGCGACGGGTGCAACTGCACCCGTCGCACCTTCCCACTACGCCGGCTCCATTCGGAGCCGGCGTCCTCGTGGGAAGGTCGATTTGCCCTGGGCTGGCGGGCGGCCTTTTGGCGGCCGCCCGCCAGCCCAGGGCAAATCCCAAAATACCCTCAGCGGTCTTTTGACCGCGGAGCGGTATTTTGGAGGGGGAACATTGGCGGGCGGCCTCCGCCGCCCGCCAATATTAGAATCACCCCCTAAATCTTTACATCAAATCAGATCACTTTCACATGGTAACACTTCAAAACATGATCCCCTTGCTCAGACAACAAAACTACATGTCAACATTAGATCTAAAAGATGCGTACCTCCATATACCCATACATCCTTCACACAGAAAATACTTGAGGTTTGTAATTCAAGGAGTGCATTACCAATTCAAAGTGTTACCATTCGGGATAACAACAGCACGAAGGGTATTTACAAAATGCCTTTCAGTAGTAGCGGCACATATCAGAAGACAGCACATACATGTATTCCTGTATCTAGACGATTGGTTAATAAAAACCAACACTCAGAACCAGTGTCTTCAACACACAAAATACATCATAGAAACCCATCACAAATTAGGGTTCTCAATAAACTACCTAAAGTCACACTTACAACTGTGTCAAATACAACAATACTTAGGAGTGACAATCAACACAAAAAAAGGGATTGCCATTCCAAGTCCACAAAGGGTACAAGCATTCCAAAATGTAATACAAAGCATGCACCCAAACCAACAATATCAAGTAAAATTAGTGATGAAACTTCTAGGCATGATGTCTTCATGCATAGCCATTGTCCCAAACGCAAGATTACACATGCGGCCCTTACAACAGTGTCTAGCGACACAATGGACACAAGCACGGGGTCAACTTCAGGATCTAGTGTTGATAGACCGCCAAACACACACCTCGCTTCAATGGTGGAATCCTATAAATTTAAACCAAGGGCGGCCCTTCCAAGACCCAGTACCTCAATACGTGATCACAACAGATGCTTCCATGGTAGAGTGGGGAGCACACCTCAACCAACACAGCATCCAAGGACAATGGGACACTCAGCAAAAACAACTTCAAATAAATCAGCTAGAACTACTAGCTGTGTTTCTAGCATTAAAAGCATTTCAACCACTAATAGCCCACAAACACATTCTTGTCAAAACAGACAACATTACAACAATGTATTACCTAAACAAACAGGGAGGCACACACTCAACACAGTTGTGTCTCTTAGCACAGAAGATTTGGCATTGGGCGAATCACAATCACATTCGCCTAATAGCGCAATACATACCAGGAATTCAAAACCAGGTAGCCGACAATCTCAGTCAAGATCACCAACAGATCCACGAATGGGAAATTCATCTCCAGATACTACAAACCTACTTCCAAAACTGGGGAACACCGCAAATATACCTATTCACAACAAAAGAAAACGCAAAATGCCAAAACTTCGCATCTAGGTACCCACAGCCTCATTCCAAGGGCAATACATTATGGATAAGTTGGTCAGGGATATTTGCTTACGCTTTTCCCCCTCTCCCACTCCTTCCGTATCTAGTAAACAAATTGAGTCAAAACAAACTCAAACTAATACTAATAGCACCAACTTGGGCACGACAACCTTGGTACCCAACACTACTAGACCTGTCAGTAGTGCCTCATATCAAACTACCAAACAGACCAGATCTGTTAACTCAACACAAACAACAGATCAGACATCTGAATCCAGCATTGCTCAATCTAGCAATCTGGCTCCTGAAGTCTTAGAATTCGGACATCTAGACCTTAAACAAGAATGTATGGAGGTCATCAAACAGGCTAGAAAACCTACTACAAGACATTGCTACGCAAATAAATGGAAACGATTTGTTTATTACTGTCATAATAATCAAATTCAACCATTACACGTGTCCGCAAAAAACATTGTAAGCTACTTTCTACACTTACAAAAGTCTAAGTTAGCTTTTTCATCCATTAAAATACATCTCACAGCAATTTCTGCCTATCTGCAAATTACACATTCAACTTCACTATTTAAAATCCCAGTCATAAAAGCATTTATGGAGGGTCTAAAAAGGATCATTCCACCAAGAACACCACCAGTTCCTTCGTGGAACCTCAATATTGTATTAACACGACTCATGGGTCCACCATTTGAACCCATGCACTCTTGTGAGATTCAATACTTAACCTGGAAAGTAGCCTTCCTAATAGCTATCACATCTCTCAGAAGAGTAACTGAAATACAAGCCTTTACCATACAGGAACCCTTTATACAAATACACAAACATAAAGTGGTTCTACGCACAAATCCCAAATTTTTGCCAAAAGTTATATCACCGTTCCACTTAAATCAAATGGTGGAACTCCCAGTATTCTTTCCAGAACCAGACTCTGTAGCTGAAAGAGCATTACATACATTGGACATAAAAAGAGCACTAATGTATTACATTGATAGAACCAAACAAATTCGCAAAACAAAACAATTGTTTGTAGCTTTCCAAAAACCTCATGCAGGGAATCCAATAACCAAAGAAGGCATTGCCAGACGGATAGTTAAATGTATTCAAACCTGTTATGTTAAAGCAAAGAGACAACTGCCTATTACACCAAAGGCACACTCCACTAGGAAGAAAGGTGCCACCATGGCCTTTCTAGGAAATATACCAATGACAGAAATCTGTAAGGCAGCCACATGGTCTACGCCTCATACATTCACTAATCATTACTGTGTGGATGTGTTAACAACACAACAAGCCACAGTAGGACAGGCAGTATTACGAACATTATTTCAAACAACTTCAACTCCTACAGGCTAAACCACCGCTTTTGGGGAGATAACTGCTTACTAGTCTATGCACAGCCTGTGTATCTGCAGCTACACATGCCATTGAACGGAAAATGTCACTTACCCAGTGTACATCTGTTCGTGGCATGAGACGCTGCAGATTCACATGCGCCCTCCCACCTCCCCAGGAGCCTGTAGCCGTTATAAGTTGATAAAAATAAACTTGCACATTTGTAAACTTGTAAATATAACACTTCTAATCACATTATGTACATAAATACTTACTCCACTGCATTGGCACTATTAATATATTCACAACTCCTACCTCACCCTCTGCGGGGAAAACAATCTAAGATGGAGTCGACGCCCATGCGCAATGGAGCCGAAAGGGGAGGAGTCCCTCTATCTCGTGACTCGAAAAGACTTCTTCGAAGAAAAACAACTTGTAACACTCCGAGCCCAACACTAGATGGCGGGATATGCACAGCATGTGAATCTGCAGCGTCTCATGCCACGAACAGATGTACACTGGGTAAGTGACATTTTCCATATATTTCTCTATCTGGCAATTTCTGCAGCTTCTGTCAAATATTTTGTCCCTGGGATATTAACCACACCACTGGCCATTATCAAGACGATGAAATGGGAGCATACAGCACTTTTTTAATCGAGCAGATACTCCATCACTGTTTACTTTTACAATATCTAGGTACTTCTCCAAATTTATTGATCAATCAGGACCATTTGCTGGGGAAGTATGTCCTTGTATTGGACATCCAGTAAGGTAATTTTCATCTCCTTCAATACAGACTCAGTGCTGTCGAACTCAGTGTGCTTTACATGACACTTGTTAGGTTCTGGTGTGCCCTGCCACTTAATGTCAAAAATAGACACATGTTGGCCCTATTCGTGCTGTAGTAAAATGCAATTTTCTGTCAGGCCTTTCATAATTATGTCACTTCTTAATTTTTGTCGATTTGGTACTTCAAGACATCCTCCTTATATTTTGTGCTAAAAAAAATCTTTCAAAATGAAGAGAAAGGTATTTGTGCACAGGCATGTAGAGTTTCTAACCAATAAGTTGATGCACTGTATCTCCACGAAGAGTAAAAGAACAAAAGAAACAGAGTATGCCATAGAAAAAACACATTTCTTTATCAAAATCACGAATTGCTCAGTGTTCAGACCTTTAATGAGAAATTCCACCACCATTCAAAACAGAAGCTGTCTACATACACATTCTTGCTCTGGAATATACAGTTTTATCCTTCAAGTTGACCTTCAAACGATTTTATGGGAGTTCTTCACCGTGGTCTCTGTCAAGACAGGTTGTTTGTTGGCCTCAGTAAAACTGCATTTGTCTTCCATAAATCTACAATCCAGGAAACTATATTAATTGACTACTGGTGGTCCATGCGCTAAGGGCTTGTTGCCTGGTTCTTTTTATGTCCTCTTTACCTAGTTAAGTTAGACCTTGTATGAAACTACTTTCACAAAAAAGCCTTAAAGTGTGTTTAGCTGGCTAAGGTCTCCCTCTCTGCCAGGCCCCTTCAATGGTATTGTCGATTAGCTTCTCAATCTTCAGAAAGTACTACATGTGTAACAAAGTATTACCTGCCCACTCTCTTCACTGGTTGGATTTTTGAATATTTTTCCCTTTGCATGTCACCTTCTTCTTTTCAGAGTACCTTTTTCAAATAGCCATACCAATTAGGGTCAGTTTTTATAGAAAAGCACACATTTTGATCCATTTTCAGGTGCCTTTCAAGGTGTCACTGTCATCACAGCCAAGTAGTCGTTTGTAATGCTTCAAGACTTTAAACTTCAAATGTCACACCTGGATTTTGTATTTCTCAGTTATTTACGATTTTATATGCTTGAGAGCCTAGAAAATGACATTCGCCAGTGTGGAAATGTATCATCGAATGAACTTAATAACCCTCATCTGGGCGAATAATTCATACTGAAACGCTAGTCTGACATGAAGTAACGCACGAGGACAGTGACAAAGAGAATTTCACATCCATTAGTGTGCGCTATGCAAGGAGAATGTCTGCCACAGGGCAGTTGGTGGACTTGCTTACACATACTAGCGGTAACGCTTTTTTGGTTCAAACTGGGCAGGTTCAGTTTTTGACATTCTGGTGCTAGTAGATGCCAACGTTTGAGGTGTCAATTAATGGAAGAATTTGAAATAATTTATTTGGGCTTTGTCAACATTTCTCCAGTGTAACAGACAGTGTTCGAGATGGATGGTGTATTCTGCATTTGATTAATATTCATTTATTTTAACGCTGCTGTTGCAAAGGGAAGAATTTAAAATCCTATCACTTAAACTTGTGACTGCTGTGGAGACAGCCCATTATAATGAAAGGTAAGCCGGCTGTTTAAAGATGCTGATCTGTCCTTCTCAGTGCAGACTGCACCCGATATCATTTTGAAAGGGGGACATGGAGCCCATGTACTCGGGATGCAGTGAGTGACTGGACCCACCTGCAAGAGGATGTCTTGGGGGTTCCTGGGACTCATTTCACCCCCTTCCAAGGATCACTCTTGGTGAGTGCACTGACTTTGTTCTCCCCGTCAGTGCACCACTTGACGTTCTTGTTGCCTCTGTGGCATCGACCATAGTCCAGCACCATGCAGAAACAAGGTGTTTCCCTCAGCGTAGGGCCACGCCCCTTTGCCTATGAGGGAATGCCCATTTAGTATCACGTGACCTGTATTACAGCAGGGCCTGTGCAAGTGTCTATGGCCCCCTCTGTAACATCAAAGCGTCCTGGGAGGACAGGAAGCTGGTGCTCGTCCACTGTGCTCCCAAAGGTTTTTTACGTAATAAAGGCCCAAGTGCATATAGCTATCATGAGTATACCCGATGCACTTCCCAGCAGGAGACCACCGGGCCTACTTATGGCTGTCTTATAGTCTCCGATTTTCCATGCTTGTACTGGAGCTCTTGGCATATTAACTATGCCACTGTATCTGTGTGATATAAATGTTATGATCCCTGTTTTCTCAGCACTCAACACCTCAAAGCAGACGTTGTGAAAGTCCAGAAAGAACTCAAAACACACCCATCCAGTAGACATGCCATTCAAACTTCCAACTAACTATTGTGTCGGAGGTAGCTTGCATCCTGTATCTCCCATCTAAACACACCTCTCCCACCCCTTCACGAGAAGCGCTCTCATATTGAATCCTGGCCACGCATTCTGTGTGACAAGAAAAAATATAATACAATGAAAAGTGTCTGGAAATTAGAGAATGCAGGACTATATGTACTTCTCCACTAGCCAAACGGTCTTGGTACGAGCATTTTGAAGGCACTTCCAACCAGGTAGCAGTAAACAACATGCATCATTTATTCGAAGTTCTACCTGGTACCGAAAACAACCAAACATATATTTACCTTTAAGTCACAAAGAATCTCTTCGTCTCCCATCGGCTAGAAGTAGGTTATTCTGCTGGTGTCTCTGAGTATTGTCTTCTTGCTGGACTCTTTTTGCTGTGTCTGTCTCTTTCACTGTCCAGCACTACAGTTTTTTCTGCTCCACTTGCAACAAACCAGAAGTTACACCTCAAGCTCATCTCTCTCTTTTTCTCTCTACCGCACATCTCCTTTTTTGTGACTAGGTATAGCCCAATGTACAGGCATCCTTTCCTATGTACCCTTGCCAGTGAGTTTTTCTAGAATTTGGGCCTTCACAGCTCTCCCTCCACTCCCTTCTCACTACTCTATAATGCATAGGTGTAGGGCTGACGTTAGTGCCTACTTTTGTAAGTGTGATAGAGAAGGGATGTCTCTGATTGTGAATTCTGGAGAAAAGGGGCAGTTATTCCCTTCTTTGACTACTCTTGGGTGGCCAGGGATGCAGCCTTTTCCCACTAAGGGCCAAGTAGTGGTGGTAGTTGTCACCCCACAGGACTCACTTGGAGGGTCTCATTAAAAGAGCAAGAAATGCTTTGTATCAGGGTAGTGTTGGGTGTTTCTTCCAAATTTAGGGGGTGATTCTGATTCTGGCGGGTCAAAAGACCGCGGCGGGTATTTCAAGTTTTCCCCTGGGCTGGCGGGCGGCCGCCAAAAGGCCGCCCGCCAGCCCAGGGGAAAACGACCTTCCCACGAGGATGCCGGCTCGTAATCGAGCCGGCGGAGTGGGAAGGTGCGACGGGTGCATTTGCACCCGTCGCGTATTTCACTGTCTGCCAAGCAGACAGTGAAATACTTGTAGGGGCCCTCTTACGGGGGCCCCTGCAGTGCCCATGCCAGTGGAGGATTCAACAGGGCAGCGGTACACTGGCGGGAGACCGCCAGTGTTGCCGGTCTGACCGCGGCTTTACCGCCGCGGTCAGAATGCCCTGCGGGACACCGCCGGCCTGTCGGCGGTGCTCCCGCCGACCCTGGCCCCGGCGGTCTAAGACCGCCGGGGTCAGAATCACCCCCTTTGTCCTGTGGAGCAAAATTAATTCTAACTCATGATTTATTTTTATTTATTTATTTATGGAGTGTTATATAGCGCAAATGTGACCGGTCACGGTATCAGAGCGCTGTACGTATAGGGAGTCATGACAAGTTCAGCCAACGGTTTTCACCTTCTGACGGGGATGGTTGCTGCCACACAGGCTACCTTAAGAGTTTTCTGCTAGGCTGGTGGGCTGAAACCTCTGTTTCCACCCACCAGCCTAGTGGGAAACAGGCTACAGCATTGTCACCGGCTCATAAGCACCAGCACCCTTGCACAGCAGACAGTGAACATTGCGATGGTGATGGACAGGGGAGTTGCTGCACTGCCCGTGCCATGTGCATGGGTAGTGCAGGGCCCCCCCCTGTGTCCCCTTGCACCTGTTCTCCGCCAACCCTTTCATGGCGGTAAAACCGCCTTGAAAAGGTTGGCAGAGAATGAGGTTGTAATCCCCAGGCAGATTAGAAATCTTCTCCACCTCGAGACCATCAGGGTATAAGATCCTGGCAGAGATGGTGGTTCCCTGGTGGTATGGCTGCCAGAGTTGTAATGTGGTGGTCGGACCGCCGCATTGACGGTAGTCCAGACCTCCACCGCAAGTGTCGAGGGCTACAGACCGCCATACTCATAATGACCCCCATAGTGTTCAGATCATACATACAAGAGAAAAAGCAAGAAGGCATATGCATAAGTAAGAAGCAATAACAATACAGATAAAGATATAACCATTCATCCTGGTAGATAAAACTATTACAGAACCATTTTGCTGGAGTTACTAGGGCACAGATGAGGGTTCGCCGGGTTACACATAACAATTTACCATGAATTTAAAAAATAAACACAATTTGAGTGTGCCGTTTTGAGTCCAATGAAGGGAATTGTCCACTGACTTGTGACTTTACCGTCATTTTTGTGTTTCTTCAGATTTGTGCATTTTTACGCTTAGAATACCTTCAAATACTTTTTAAAAAATGTTAGTTATATTTTTGCTGCTATTACTTTAAATGCTGTTGGTGTTCCTGTTTGCACTGTTATGACACACTTAATTACCGCCTGAGACAATGCTGTGCAAAGTAACAAACTGCATATTGTTTATTTTTTGTGTTGTAAATCTTGTATGAAACTAACAAATCCACCTAATATACAGTTAATGTCATAATCAACCCAGTCATAGATAAACCTCTACAAAACATTCTGATACAGATCTTGGGCTCACTTGACACAATAGCAAAACATCTCAAACAATAACCAAATCCGATCATGTTGCTCTCTGGCTGCTGGAGTCCTTTCTGTGTGATAGATTGATCACAGTTAGCTGTGGAGATTTCAGAGCAGCTCCCTTACAGCTTCCTTGTGGATTTACCCAGGGGTCCTTACTCAGCCCAACCCTCTTTAACCTCTACGTCGCCCCTTTGGCTAAACTGATTCCCACTTTTGGGTTCCAGGTTTTGTCTCATGCGGACGATACCCAGATCATCATCTCTATCTTAGATGATTGGGAAGAGGCGGCGGACAGGTTTCGAGGTTGTATGAGGAAAATCAGCAGGTAGATAAGTGAGAACTGGCTGAAAATGAATGGGGATAAAACTGAAAAGTCCATCTGGTGGCCAGATATTTGTGGCATTTTACCTACTCCAATAACTGCGGCCAAAAATCTGGGGTTGGTGTACAATAACCTGCTGACTTTAGGCGCCCAGGTTAACTGAACGGTTGGTGCTTGTTTCTGGATGGTTAGGATAAAAAAAAAAAGGCCCTGTCTTTTGTGCCAAAAGATCTCAGGAGCCCTTATTACAATGAGATGCAATTATTGTAATGCCATTTATTTAAACATCAACCAATTTTCCTTAAATAAGCTCCAGCTCATTCAGAATGAAGCTGCACGCCTGGTTCTAGGATTAACCAAGCACTCCTTGGTCAGGGAGGGTCTGAAAACATCTCCAATGGTTGCGATAAGGAAACAAGTGTCTTTTAAACCTCTCTGCCTGACGTATAGAGCTCTCCATTCTTAGTGAGCTGGGTATCTGCAGTCTGCCCTGAATTGGTACATTCTGAGCCGACCCTTAAGATCATGATCATCGGGTCACTATAAGGGAAGAGTGCCTCGCTGTAGGAAAGCCAGGTGGGGTCACCGGGCTTTCACAGTTGCTGCGGCTAGGTTGTGGAATTCCCTTCCTGACCAGATCAGTAGTCTGAACGCGTATGTACAGTTTCTCAAGCAAATTAAAACTTGGCTCTTTGCACATTAGTCATGTCCTGTCTCTTTGCTTGCCCTCTCCTGGTATCCAGCGCTTTGATTCGTGCAAATTTAATGCACTTAAGAAATGGCAGAATTAAAATCATCTTTAAATATTCTTTTTTTATTCATTCATTTGTTTGGGCGTGGGGAATAAAAAAAAAAAACACCCTGCATCAGTGCAGTTTCTTCAACACTTTCTATATAATAATCTCTAATAAACAAACTGTAGGCTCCCCTTTTGTGTCCACCACCATGCAGTCGATGGTTCCAGACCTACTGCTTTTGTTGGTCATGTAATGTAAATGAAGGAGAGTAAAGGGTGCATTATGCCGAGCATAGTAACAGGGTTAGTGCAAAGGCACAGCCCATTGAGAAGAGGTGGGCATTGCTGCTGCAGTTACGCTAACACCTGGAAGACTGAAGTCTTCCCTAAACTGTTATTAGCTTGATTGTGATTTCAGAGTCGAGTCCAGATTGTTCTGCGCTGAGCCTGTTTCCTCTGTGTTACTTTCTTTTATTTTTTTGGTTGATTATGTTTGACTTTTCCAGAATGAACATCCAGAAGTGTGGTTCTGTTACTTTCTAAGCTTTTATATTAGTAGAGCATTGTGCCGGTGATGTGACATTGAAAAAACAGGAAAGGGCACTAAGTTGCCACTCAGTACATATTGAGCCATAAAATAAAAATTGCATGTTTCATCATATTAAAGGAAGAGGCAGAATAAGAAACTTGGGGTTAAAATTATAGGCAGGCTCATGTTCTGTTATCACAACAATGCCATTTCTAATCAAGCCACAACCACAAATTAAAGGTTCACGTAGAACCTGGCTTAGGAGCATATGAACACAGAGCCCAGTCGAACGTATCAAAACATTCATGGATCCTGTTTTGGGGTTCCGTGTTTGTGAATGCTTTTAGGAGTTTACAGGGCTTGTGTAGTAATGAGGTTGAATATTTTGTCTACATTTTTATCAAACGTGCTATCAAACTTTACATGCTTCAGCCCTGTATGTGTACTGATGCCTGATATACCAATATCTGAGTGGGTTAGTAATATCTGCAGTTTTAACATTCCCATTTTATGAACCCAACATTAAAAAATGTTTATTTGTATTAGATTATTATTATTATAGTGAATTCCAAAGTTTTTGCCATTTATTGGTGGGAACACTAGATTGGACACTTTGAGCCCCCTGTGCATGATTAACCTAGATAAGACCACTGGGAGATGTTTGTGTTTTGGTAGCAACTGAATGAAAGTGGAAAAAGCTGTGTATTGGTGACAAAGATTGATCATGTATGGAAATATAGTGGCTACATTCTTACTCATTGACGTTTGGATAATTTTAAATTAAACTGTGCCACTTGTTCCTCACTATACGAAAAATAAGCCTTGAGAAAGCCCTTGTGTGGGGTGAAATGAGTTGGCAGGGCTGACATTCTAGTTTTTAAAGAAACTTTGGATGTACAATAAATTCCCTTTGTATGAAATTTGGATTGACGGTAGATCCCTTATGGTTGTGATGTTTAAGTGTTGGATGAAGCTTCTCTCTCAAGGAGTCACATTAAGAAGTAACAATGTTGATGGAACTATATGGACTCTGTTTCAAAAGACATACATTGATAGGGCTATGAGCTTATGTAAATGTAGTGTTTATAATATATATTTTATAATGAGTACCTCCTCTAAAATGATTGTGTGCTGATTAAAAGATTGGGGTTTTAGTAAAATAAACCCCGTAATAGAAGAGCACCACCTTAACTTCAATTTACTCAGGAGGTATGTGCAATGTAACTGGTGGTGCTAGAGCAATTTCCAGTGTTGGGGTGATGCCTGCAATGCTACATAGGTATTCTAAAAAAACAACACCTCACACAATAAGTGTAGTAAATAAGCCATGATAATTTAGCAGTGAAGTGGTAAGAATGTAGTATGTCCCCGGTGGTGCGTTTTGGTGTACACTGTTCCAAAAATGGCTAAAGCATGGTGTTGTTGCACATTTTCATTTAAAGTCAGTGCATTTTCCATTAAATACCAGCTAAATGTGTACGCATACAGTTCTTCTGGCAAAATTATAAAGCACACAAATGATAGTGCATGAGAAATGGGTTTCCCCAAATATTTTTTATTTGCGCATCATTGATCCTTTGATGTTTCTTTCACTCTTCAGAATTAAAAATGTGCCTCATTTGTGCTTTCTTTGCTGCTGATATATTTTGAAATATTTATATGATTCATTTATCTTCTTGACCATGTGAAACCCACTGAATAACTGTTCTCTTTGAATTTATGTGTTTATTATCTATACTGCTGTAAAGCGCTCTGATACCCTTGGGGTCTTGCCAGCGCTATAGAAAACTATCTAAATAATATAAAATAAATTAAATGTTTCAGGTATTTAAATATTGTTGTCTACTGACTTTCCTTGCACACTGCCTATGTCCCAGGAAATCTGTCACATAGTTCACTTTACAAAATCCTCCCACTTTGGAGCCAAAAAAGCAAACACTTATCTCCCTTTTAAAAAATGAAGCAGCAGTTTGTAGAAGACTTAGCTTGACTTTTCACACCAGTGTTTGAATGCACTGATTAAAAGAAAATGTCTTAATAAGAATTCATGTTTTTTTCTTTTAAATGAGTCACCAATTGTTTAACAGTTGAGTTACAGTCTGCAAAAGTGAACTTGGTCACAGCAATAGAATCAGCGTTGCCAACTGAATACTTAGATAAATAGAGCAGTCAGTATATTGATGCATATCTCAAATTACCAATGTCTGCATTTATTTTTATAATTTTTCTGTAAGATATTAGTATACAAAAAAACTAAAGGAAAGGAGCATTAGGTGAGCTAATGAAGAATACATTGAAATTAGTGGAAATACATTAAAACACTCTTTATCAGACAGACATCGCTTCCAATCCCAATGGTAGATTGCAAGCACCCAAATTCAAAATAAATTACTCTCCTATTCAATAGTTTAAACATTAAAAGATCATTAACAATATGTAACTGTTCAAAATATATAAGACAAACACAAACCATGTTACCATGTCTAGCTTGTTTTATGTCAAAAATGCTGATTTTGCTCTGGACACTTGATGCAGAGAGTACCAGATTATTCTGGGCAGCTGCTTCTGGGCTACAATGAGTTTTCCAGTGCAGTATATTACAGAGAGAGAATGTTTACAAAGAGTATGTTGGGTGTTGGTCCTTTTTGGAGAATAAACATCTTGATAAACCTAGGCTTCAGTACACACTTAACACATGTGCCTGTGATTTCTGAATATGCAATAACTTTGAGGTAGATACATTTTACATATTGTTAGTTTGCAAAATTTCCTCTTATAATTTGCTTGGAGCATTGTGCAGGGAAAACTCCTATAGAAAAAACCTGCAAAATGTATTCTCACACCAAAAGGCAAAAACTTCTACCAACTCAACAGTTTTCTTCAACTGCAGAGAGTGCACCATTCAGCTACAATTTTTTTCTGATCTATTGTAGTGATTCTCAAGGTAATAGGATTCTCGGTACCCAAACACCAATTTAAATTATTTTCATAAATATAGCAATGTTTATATCCCTCCGACAATATTTCATTGGTGTTTATATTGTTTCAAGTCCATTGTGATCTAAATGTGTGATTGTGACTGTGATTCATATAAAAATTTGCTTTACACTAAATCTGTAATATGTTTTTTTTTCAACAGCTTGTGATGAATGGAAAGTACTACCCAAACCCAATCTTCATCGTGATGTGAACAGATTCGGCCATTCCGCAGTCGTCAGTAATGGGTATGTGTTTTGCCCTATTTGTTCATCAGAGAATTAGGAGTGACATGGTGAACAACACTGAATTTAGTGGATTTAACAATTTGTTAACAATGATGGAGTCATTCACAAGCATGTGTTAATAAACACTTCTGGTAATATTCACCTACATCAAAGGTGCTGCAGATGGGTTTCCTTATGTTAAGTTATTTTGAACTTTCTTCTTGCGGTTGATTTTATCTAATTTTGAACTGTTACCAAAGATAAGTAATGCATTTGCTTTTTGAACTTATTTCTTGTCTTTGCAAAGTTTCAAAGGAAGAATAACAGTGTTTAACTTGTGATGAAGATTCGCAAATCATCAAGGGCCATATGTACAAACACTTTTTCCCATAGACACAGAATGGGGAAAAACCTTTGCTACATCTGGCCCCAAGAGTTTTGGTAGAGAATGATCTATTTCCACAACCCTGTAAACAATAGATTTATCCTACTTTACCTCACTGCAGTTCTGGTTGTCTCAGTTCTCTTTATTCTAAAAACGTGTCTATTATGTGCAACAAGGGGAGTTATGTTTTGTATATATTTTTAAGAATATTTCCTGTCACTGTGGTCTTTTTTATTATCAGTGTACCAAATCACAAGACTGAATGCTTACTCCAAGAAGTCACATGGGGAAAATGTCAAATCAAGACATACCATTTATTAGATAAGGCAACCAAATATTAAATGTGGGAAATTTGTATAAATAAAAAGGACAGTGTTTCACATGGAAAGCATTTGAAATAATTATTTGAATAGGCTCCGAACAACTGTTAGAATAACAGAAATACTTGTGATTAATAACCTATGTGGGTAAATGACTAATTTACTATGTTATTATTTGATATTTAGGTCATTGATCATTTAATCTTAGATCATTAACTATTTATAGTAAGATTATGACAAACATTTTAACTGTGAAAAGGTTCAGACGGCACAGTAAAAAATGGCGCAAATGAGCATATGTAAAATTAAAATCTAGGGATGATTCATTATCATCTAAGCCAAATTGATCAATCACAACCTGTTGGCTTAAATGTGTTGATCTCAGAACCCACTATGTAAACACTAGACAAGGTCATTGAAAGGACAAAGAGAAGCCATTTTGAGAGCCATCATTCACACTTGCTATCAAAACACTTATGCCATCATCTAACTGTAAAAGTTCTATGATCTACGATTAAATGATCAATGACCTAAATATGAAACATTAGTAAATTAGTCAATTATGCACAGAGGTCCATTTGTCTGCAAATAATTGTTAAATGGCTTCCTTCTGGAGCATTGACTCTTAAATAAAGACATAAAGGAAAACATGAAATGCAACAAAAATATGTATTTTAGTTGCTGAGTGAAATCCTGCTCCCTGTACAAACATGCATATATAAAAGGAGACAAATTCAATGCAGCTAATGCAACACCTAAGTGCCTCTCCCAGTTAATAAGCAGTGTATGAGTTAACATGCTTTCTTCTGTAGCACTTTAGCACTGTCTACAAGTACCAGGAATATGTTTTACATCAACCTTTTTCAGCTTGCTAGTCAATAAACGTTTTTGTCCCAGTTGTGTGCAAATAGGCATATGTTATATACTCCTTTCATTAAGCTGCTCAAATATTGTAATTTAGTTATCTGATATAGATTTCTAGTTGCAGATTTCTTAACTTAGAGTTTCCCAAGGCTTCAGACTGGATCTGGAGATTTTTCTTCAAGTAGTACCCCTGCACACCATTAGGTGGTGTCAGTTGACTCCAAGGGTGTCGTTGGCGTTGTGGTTGCTGTGATGATGTCGCTGTCATATATAGGTGCCACCCCGGTGCGCTGACGTCAGTTCTTTTCTTTCGGCACCAGCCTACGTGCAGATCCGAAGAAGAGCTACCCTAGTCATTTTTTGACTAACGGTGACATTTTGTCGAATTCGTTTTTGACAAGTTTTGGTTTGCGTCGAGGGATGTCCCATAAAACCAGATTCAAGCCCTGGTACTGCTATCTCCGCATGATGTTGGTGATGGATCTGCACCACAGTTATGATATTCTACTTCACTGCAATATCTCATCTTGTCAGTTGGTAAATTATATAGATATCAAAAATGTGGGGATTGGTAGTTATAGGCAAGTAACATTCTATTCTCTTGTGGTTGGTACGCCAAAGTCTGGTAACCAATGGTATGTGTTTAGAGAGGTAGCTGATGTCGGGGCTTATGATTCTATCCCTGTTCTCTTCCCTAGATCAATGTACGTCTTTGGGGGCTTCTCCAGTGTCCTGCTGAATGATATCCTTATCTACAAGCCCCCAGACTGTGAGGCATTTCGTAGTGAAGAGCTGTGTGCTGATGGTGGGCAGGGCATCCGATGCCTTTGGAACAAGGATCACTGCGTGTCCTGGGAGGCTGGACATCTTCAGAGCGGTGTCCCCAGAGCCACCTGCTTCCGGAAGTCGCGTGAGTATGCAGTGCACTGGACATTCTTTGTGGGTTCACTGCAGAATGAAAATGTTTTTACTCTACTAAGGTCTTTGACAAGCTGTCAACACCTCCAATAAGGGTTTACATCTACTGTTTGCTACGAGGAAGAATGCTTAGTTGTTATATGCAGACCTTATACTTGCCTCCATCGTGGGAGGGCCGTATGCAAAGTACCAGCACTACCTTTTAGTTAAACAGTGGCATCTCAATAATAGTGACTTTCTCTGAATGTAGTTCTAGAATGATGCAGGGCGAATTCCTTCTGAGTTCTCTTTGCTTGACAACATTTCTTTATTTCAAACCAGGGTATGAGAGTTTATACTATCTTTTGAACATGATGTCAATGTCTTGACAATGAGGAGAACTAGACAATCCATGTGATAGATATTGCCTGTTGTCTATGGCCAATACTACCTAGATACTACTGTAAGATTATTGAATTGGCAAGCACCCACATTTTAGGCTTGGACTTTCAGGGGATGGCAAGGTTGAGTATTCAGGACTTACTGTTAAAGGTTTGTCATGGGGAGAAAACCTCAAATACAGTCAAAGATTAAATAATACACAATACGTTAGATTACCTACGCTATTGTATGTATTATATTCTCTTATGATTATTATCTTGATAGACAGTTAACACTTATGTACATGGAATGCAGACTTTTTGTAACTTGTGACCTCCTTGTTATGCAGTTCACAACTAAATGCAAAGCTTGGGAGTCTGCACACAGGTTTGTGGGGGTGGAATATGTGATGCATGCTTGGTGTGGGTAAAAAGTGTCCTTTTAGTATTATTGTATGCTAGGGGGAGACTTTCCACTTGCTACCAAGTCCTGTTGATGAAGTTTATTAAATCTGTGCTCGAATGTAGTTTGTCACAAGTTTTTTGTAGCAATTTCAGTTATAGTAACAGTTGGTTATTAATTTTCACCATGCATTCTCTGGGGCTGGGCTGTGCATCATCGCCCCAGTCCGGGGCCTCCTGTCCAATGAGGCAGGACCCTTCACTTTACCAGTTCACAGCACTTGTGCCAGCGCTTCATCCTCAATAAGGAATCAGGTTGTTAACTCAACAGGCTGTCTTTTCTCCTTTTCCACATTTGTCAGGTAACAACACTCATTTCTTCATTGCTTCTAGAGTGTGGCCACTACTCCTTCAGGGTGGAGTGCCAAACTTAGTGTTTCTAGTCCAGTCCTCTTCTCAGCGCTAATATACAGAGCTCCGAGTTGGCTCACAGAGTATATTCAGAAAGTGACAGCTTGGGGGGATCCAGTCAGAACCACTTGCATCTTAGTGCCTCTGTTGTTCAGTGCCATGGAGTATACATCTTTCCAAAGATGCTAAAGCACTTTAGTTTCTTTTGTGATGGTAGTCAGTACATGATGTCCTATGGGTTGTTGCTCAGCCGAAGGTGGATCCAGGGATGAAGTCAGTCCACCTCATTAATGAACATCTCCTACAGTGGCCTTGCTCTCAGCCACATTTTTTGTTCATATTCTCCCTCTCATGTCACAGGCTGAATTGCCTGAAATATCCTGATCCATGGGGAGGGGACACAGTAGGTATCCATATTAAAATGAAATCAGCTTTACATGCAGCCCCACTGTCCAAAGAATCTGAAACGCTGCTGGGGAGCAAAACACATAATAAAATAAAATAAAGAACCCTTTAAAAGACTTACTTCACGAGTCCTTTGAACAAGAAAACATATTAAGCCTGCGAGAGCGATGGTATGGAAAGGATCAACCCATAGCTGATACTTTTGGCCCTACATACATAATAGAGGAATGGAGGTGGAGAAAGAGGAGACTCATAACATTGTGGAGGAAGACAAGCAGAAATCAGCGAGAAATTCACAAAAACAGGGAGAGTTTTTAAATATGCTTACCTGAAGGGCTGGGAATGGCCTGCAACACTAACATACTGACGTTAAATGCTTCTGTTTCCTAAATGCTTAAAACTGTCTTCAGCACTGGCCTACCCTGGCAAAGATGCTGCAAGCAGTCTGCAGCATTAATGCACCTACCTTAAGAGCTGATGACATTCATTTGTGGCACAGACCTTCCTCCTTTAGGGGCTCAAAGCAGTCGGCAGCACTGATTAACCACTTCGGTGTGTCGGCCGGCCAAAGGCCGTCCGATGCAACGGTGCTCATAAGCGTCAGACAGCTTCAAGCCGTCTTCGCACATGGCACTGGAAATCTCAATGCCCTGCAGACCTCCAACTTTGCCTGAAGTTACGCATTTTCCCTACATTTCTGTGGAGGAAACTTTTGGAATCCACAGGAATCCACAACATTCCTATCACCCAACACTGCCCCATCTATACTGATAAAACTCTGCCCCACTTGTGTGGCTGAGCCTAGTGCCAGCAACATGAATGGATTGAATCGTGGTCAGTAGGAATCTCCATGCAGGCGCTTCCATTGTCCTTGGTTTGATCCGTTCCTGTTGGGGCAGTAGGCCCAGCCACAGAATGGGATAGTGTTTTTATTGACACAAGTGGGGCAATGCTGGGTGGTAGGAATTTTGTGGATTCCTGCTATTCCGGACATTTCCCTCACAGAAATGTAAGGAAAATCTGTGATTTCAGGCAAAGTTGGAGGTTTGAAGGGCATTGTGGGTAAATAAAACCTGATGGCATCCATGCAAGTCATGCCATTCTGGATTCCCTAAGGTGTCTAGTTTTTTTTTAATGTACAGGTTGCCTAGGTTTCCCTAGGTGCTGGCTTGAGCTAGGGTCTAAAACCTAGAGCTACCCACATGGGAAATAGAGGGTCAGTGTTGGGTGGCAAAATGTGCTGCACCCATGTTGCGTTTTAGTCTGTTTCCGGTTGCAGGGACTAGATCTACCCACACAAGTGAGGTACCATTTTTGTGTGGGAGAGTTGTAGGAGAATAGCATGGTAGAACATTTGTTATTACCAATTCGATTTCACTGCATTTGTGCCTTGCAAATGTAAGCCAGTGTGTAAGAAAAATGACATTTTGAAATACCCTCCAAATCAAACACTAGTATGGGTACATACAGATTCATAGACGTAGAAATAACCACTGCTCCTAAACTCTAAAGCTTATGCCCATTTCAGAAATGCACAGGTTTCCTTGATACCCATTTTTAACTTTGCCTGTTGCGCTATAAGAATTGGTCTACAGTATATTCTGTACTCAATGAAAGGCCTTTGTGTGGTGCAGCTCAGTTATTTGCTCTGGGTAGCTTGGATTCTTGGACAACCTACAAATCCTATATATCCCCACAACCAGAAGGGTCTAGCGAACGTAACAATATATTGCTTTTGTAAATCTACCATTGTGACAAAAAGTTACAGATGAAAATGTCGCAAATGCCTGTTTTTTCCCTAGTCATTTTCAATATTTGTTTTTTTCAACAGTTATTTTTCTTGGGAAAATATTGAGAGGTCTGCACATATGACCCCTTGCTGAATTCAGACTTTTGTCTGCTTTTCAGACATTAATAGCTTTTCTGGATCACCCATCGGTTTCATACTGGTTTCCACTATAAACTTGAAGTACGTTTAGAGCACAAAAAATAGGGAAAATAGTCTACTTCTTAGAAAAAAAGTATGTAACAAAATTAGGTTTTTTATTCAGCTCTGCATGTTCCTAAAAGCTGGGAAGATGGTGAATTTAGTACAGAAAACCATTTGTGGATGCCATTGTTAGGGGGAAAAAACAGACACTTTTATCTTGAGCACTTTTTCCCTATTTTTTTTAAACACTATTTTGCCTATTGTCTCAGTCTCTTCCAGGGGAATCCACTACCCCTGGGCACCTTTAACATCTCCAGGATGCTGGGAAAAAAGGACACAGATTTGGTGTGTATAACTTACATGCATAGAAAGTTATGGGGGCCTAAGCGTGAACTACCTCAAGTAGCCAAAGAAAGTCTTAGCATGGGGGAAGGCTTTGCAGCGAAGGGGTTAAACTCCTTTATTTGTTGACTCAAATGTGCTGTACACGTTTTTCTAGTCATCCTTGAGGGATGAAAAGTAGCACCCAACACCCCTACCTTCCTGTTACTTAAGCATAAGTTTTCCACCTCTTTTAGTCTGATGTTTTGTTTAGCTGTGATAAGGACCTGTGTATGTTCAGGTCTGGATAGTTCCTTGCTTGAAATAGAGAAATTACGTGTCCTGTAAGGGCGCAGTGTGTATGTGAGATGAGTAACATTTCATTTTTTTGTTATCTACAATTGCCTGACTAACAGGCTTCAGCTCTAATTAGGGTCTAATATGTATTATGCAGCACCAGCACTCTTTCTACTGTGTGTGTCCTCCTTCAGACGTGAAAGGTTGTTCAGTGTTTGTGGCCTTTAGTTTCAATCTGCACCTCCAAATAATGGTGTCTTGAAGTGTCTGCTTAGAATCACCTTGAAGGTATTCAGATTTTTTTCCATCTCTCCATTCTTACCAGTCACTTTCACATTTGCTACTTCCTGTGGGAGCACGTAATGCGGGTGCAGGAAGAGAAAAACATCATGGATCGGTGCATGGATCAGGGGTTAGTTTTTTTTTTAAATGAAGCAGACCACAACATGGTGGTGCATGAAGTCTACCGATCACAGCTTCATTTCTGTGTTGTGGCTTACCTTCAATGAAAAGCAGAGAAAGGGTGGTACATGGAGAAAAAAGCACACTGTTGGTCATGAAAGAGGTAACCAACCTATCTTGGGGGACTAGAAGGTCCAGTGTTTTGACGGTGTCAGTGATTTTTCTGCATTGAAAAATCCTTGAATCCAACTTGATGCAGTGCTGGGTCAGGCGTAAGAATCTGCTTCAGTTCCCCTTCTTAACTTGTAAGGAGAAGGCTGCCTGCAACATAATACCAACTCTTCATCACCTCTGTCCAGGTCTGAGACTAGGCCACTCTCATTCTTTCTGCAGAATAACACCAGCACATGCTCCTGACTATCCTCCTGATAAATATTTGCAACAATGTTTCGGACTGCTCAGGTGCTGGAGAAGCTGCATCTGCACCTACCTTCGCTGTGAATGGGAATTAAAAGTTTAACCTCCACGCGCACTCTGAAAAAGCTTTGGCCGCAACTCAGCGTTTTTCCATTTTCCAGCAGTCATTAAATCAAACCCAATTGGCCTATTTTTTTCATTCATTTGGGACGACTTCAATAGAAAATTGATTGAAAAGTTAAGTGGGTCACCATTTTTCTTAGAGGCACAAGTACACTACATGAAAGTGTACGTGGAGTCAGCAGGGACCTTCTGATATATCAGGCAGCGCTTTTTTTTTTTATTGAAGCCCTTCTCAAATATGAAGGGCTCCATGTTTGCCCTGGTATTGAAGCTGCATGAATTTGTTGAAACTATGATGTAATGGCCTCTCAGTTAGTTGTCTTGCTCTGAAACTAGAACAAACAGAAGAAAAACATAACAAATTTACTAACCATCTTTGCTCCTCAGTATTGCCAGCTTAAACATTTTTGCGGTTTGGTGATTGTGTTAACAGTTGTTAAATGCCTACCTCACTCATAAAGTCCAAATCCAAAGGCAATGGCAATTAATTAGGTAGAAAGCACTAAACTTGCTTGTCTGTTCTCCATTTAACCATTTCCTTTTCTAACCCATGTTTCCTCAACTGTTAAACTCAACAGCGATTTTTCCAAGAACCAACTATCACTGCCTTTAATACATATTAAATCTTTTTTCTCAGCTTAGAACATCCTAGCAACTGTGTGGATACCTTGGGTGCTTGAGATACTGATTCACCTCAAAAAGATGATGGCTCAGATCAACATAAGAAGCACTTTTAGTTATTGTCACAATGGTGTGTTGTGTTGTATAGATGAGTGCCAAACAAGTTGCATCCTCCAGTCTTAAAAAGAGCAATAGAAGCAATTTTGTGGTTAGGCACACCACTCTGAGCGGAAGCACTCCCACGGGCTTCTTTTCTATTGAGATGTCTCAGAAATATTTTGGAAATAGTTTTGAGGATAAAATATCTACAACTGTCTGTATAAATAAAATAAGATTCCACAGAAAAATCATACTCAGTAAATGTTCAATTGTGTAGGTCTAAACTTATGAAATAGATGATGGACATAGTAATTTACATCTGGGTTTCACACTGAACACTAGCCAAAACAGTGGATTCAACAGAAATATACCAGTAAAAAATTCCACTTCAATTTACGTGTTATTTAGTTAGCTTGATTTTATCAGATTCCCAGTGATCAGCGAGAAATGTTTAAAGGGGGAGAGGTGATATGAATCATCTTATAATATTCAGTACATTTTCCCTAAGGTAATGGCAACAACTATATTCAATGTTTAATACGTACCGTATACAATTTTGAGATGATCTTGACTTTATCTTCCAAAAAAGTGCAGGTTGTGATTTATTTTTTATCCTATGAGGAGCTTCCTTATCCTAACTGGCACAGGAGTTATGTGAGCAGAAAAGTGGCATTTTAGAAGATATATTTATGATCAATGAATATTAATTAGCAAGGAGGTCAGGCTGCATTCAAAGAGACACTCTAATCAATACAGTGGAGGTGACCCTCGCAATATGGATCTAATTTGAACCCAGAAATGGAGCAATGAGGCACAGAATGACTGTCCCACAATATCACTTCACTTCAACAGTCATATACTGGCCATGTAGCAATGGATATCCACTAGTATTGCAAAGTGGATTCATCCAGAAGTATCCAGTGCTGCCTAAATAGGCAAAGGTAAGTAAAAAGAGCAAAAGGCAAAGTGCTGATACCTGAGAATATAACAAGTTAACACAGAACACATTTTAGTGTGCACTGCCACCAGGAGGAAGTGCAGGAAGCCCTACTTTTAGCCTCTAAACCTGAAGTAACAAGATCTTATGGTGAGAACATTATTGTTCCCTACTGCTGAGTCATGGAGACACGTATTAACCAAGACAAGACTTGTTTAAAAAAATCAGCAATAGCAGGCGAGCTGCACCATACTTGAGGTGCTTAATATAGAAACCATAAGTTGCAATGAACAATAAAACAATGAGGCGATAGATTGAAGCACAGGTGTATTGTTCAATCAAGTATCAGATTCCTTTTTGGAACCCATCATAAATCAACAATCAACTCTGTCCAGTCAAATCCTTCAATGACTCTTTTGTCCCCTTTGACCAATTCTCTTCCTTTTATCACAGTCTCATATCTCAGTTCTACCTGGTGGCCAAATGCTGTATTCTCTCACCTCCATCTAATTGCTATTTATCACAATTTCTCCCTTGCCACTAATTACTCACTGCCCTGCACCCTGCTCTCACTTGTCACAACCATGTTCTTTGAGTCTGAAACAGATGTTTTTACTGTTCACCACTGTTCTGAGTGCTTCCCTTAAGGCATTGATGGTCAGCACTTGTCTTGCTTAATGGACTTTCATCTTTATCAGCTTCTAAATAATCGTGGAGCCACTATTCTCCCCGTTGTTGTTTTTTTTTTAATGAAGAAGAGGATATATGCAATCCCAAGCTCTATTATCACTAGTGCATACTTGCTGCTCCCACTCTCTAAGCTGTTTGGGGCCTAAATCCCACTCAAAATTCTGCAGGCTACCTTGTCTTCCACGACTGAGTTCCTACCTCATATCAATAAATTCACCACAGAAACCTTTCAAATTATTTTACACTGTTTACTTTGATGGCTGTGCCAAATGTATGAATGTCCCTGAAACTATGTTTAATATTTGCTTTTGCAGTACTTGTATGCTTCAGTTCTTAATGAGCGTGGTTTCCATTTCCCCTCTGTAGGCAGTGTTTTGATCAGATTGCAAATGGCGGGTATCTGTAATACAGGGGTTTTTGTTTGGAGCACCATGGTGGGGAAGGCATGCCTATGAAGATTATTTCTCTAGCAAGTTTAAGAATGTATGAAGTGTGATGTGGTACGTAGGTTAGCTTATGGAGGCCTGCTGATTCACAGGATATGTGTGCCTCACCTCTCTTTCCCAAAATGTTGATGATTTTGAAAATGTCTTAGAGTATTTAGAGTGCTATTGGGCGGGATGCCTGCCAGTCGTTGAGTTTCTTGTCTTGTAGATGGAGCTGCAGAGTCTTTGGTAAGAGCATGTACTTGAACTCTTTCTAGAACGCGAGAGGGACACACAGTGATTGTAGTGCTCAGCTGGCAGCTTCCAGGGCATGAAGCAACCTTGTTGCTGAAAGTCCACACAGAGTGTTGTTTGAACGTTATCTGGCTCCTGTCTATCCAGCTCTAAGTGTTTCAACAGTTGGCTCCAGGCCTAATTTTGTCTTGGCTTTTCTCTCAGCCTGATAGAAAACTATTTGCCTTTACTTTTCTTTCCCTTGACTCTGTGACCCTCTCCAAGAGGTAACCCTGAGAAAGGTTGAACTTCTTGTCAAGTAAGGATTGCCCTTTTGATCGTCAGGATAGAGTAGTGTTTTGAATCTCTCACAAGACATTTACATATTCCTTTCCACTACATCACAGACTGAGCCTTCCCCTATCATAGGTCACCAAGGTAGAAGTGCTCAAGCCTCATGTGTACGTTTATTAAGGATTACGCTTCCCCGATTAGTAGTCACAGAAGTAATCGAATGTGTTAAGAGCAAATGCATTCACTTCCTACAGTGGTGCTGTATTTGATTAATTTAGTAAATGAGTACTTTTTGTCCAGGCTTCTTATTGATTTTTTACAATCTCCTATGTAACTTGAAGGTGCAGTGTAATTTATATGGTGTCTAGTTTGGGTAAACTTTGGCAGAGATCACCTTTCTCATCCTGCTGTGCCACATCCAATGCCATGTCTAAAGAGATTATTGTACTGTTATCAATTTTATTTCACTCAGTGTAAATAACTATCGATAACAGAATATAATAACTTCATAAACATGTAGGATGGATGCAGACAGTTCACAAAGAACAAGTGTATCATTACTGAAACGGTAAAATTCTTCACTGTACAACTACTTGACCAAAAACACGTAATTGATAGCCTCACTGTCACATCATAAGCAGTTTTTGATAAGTGTGAGTACTCAATCCAGTAGCTACCTTTGTATGGATGTTGTACTTTTAGAATTAAAGTATTGGATGACTGCCCCCCAAAATTTAGATTGCTTGTCTGTTGACCCTCCTGTTGCCTGAACCGACGGATCAGCAAAGATATCAAAAGCTGAGCTGAGTGTGCTCCTGCCCCTCTGCTGTGGAACTTCAAAGCAACTAGGGGAGTGGCAGTCCTCACTGACATAAAAAGCACAAAACTGGGCCATGATAGCTGGCTAATTTTTCTGCAAATCTACAGGTGCACAAGTGTGCAGTAACGGGTCGCCACTTTTAGGGCTAGTGTGAGTGTCGACAAAATTCACTAAGTTCATCTATTTCAGTCGGACATGCCATGAGCGCGCAAGCCCTTTGATTACCCTTTGGACCAGGGTTTTACCAGGCAGGCTCAGCAATGGTTGCAAGTCCCTCAGTGTCACTATATTTTTTGTTACATCTTTCTTACGGAACTTGCCCCTAGTCTCCTCCAGTCTGTTATAAAGGGGCCTTTGGACTTCCTCATCTGAGAAAGTAATAAGCAATTGATCCAATTTTTCCACCTCTAAGAAACATAATACCTGCAAAAAAAACTAGGATCAGGATGCCTGCTTCTGGGTAGTGCATGCACAAAAACGAAAACTGACCCTGTACTGAACAAAATAAACTTAGCTACGACACTGATAGGCAAGAACCACATTTTTACAGTGTGGGAAAAAAAGAGAAGACTCCTCAAGAGGTCTTGAAATCTGCTACGATCTCTTGTGAGGGGTCAAAGGGAACCTTGTGGCTGGTGGTCCCAATGAGTTCAAGCCCTAAAGGGGTCAACCCACCTACTATATCCCAGGGGAGGTCACGGTAGCTACATCATCTCAAGAGCTTCCCCCACAAAAAGAGGATCTTGGCACGCTGGGGGTGCCCTCCATTCTTCTTTCCATGCTTTCTTCCCTGGTTTACTCTACTTCAGCTCTTCACTTACCAGCCGTCGAGGTGGTGGCTAAGCCCTGTTTAAACATCCAGGTGGGCTCTCCCCAGAGTACTGCTGAGGGGTCTCAGGATGAGGACTTTACACTGCTGGATCTGGATATAGACTTATGTAGGAGATCTGTGAAACTAGATAAGAATCATAATTTGCACCCCCAAGGGATCTCCACACTGCCTTTATCCACAGGGCTGCAAATATTTAGCAGTATGCTCTCAACACATGCATTGCTATATTCCCACATGTCTGTGACACCAGTTCTGGAAGTAAGTGATAACCTGCCAAGTTAACCCCGAGACCAAGAAGTAAAGGTTTCTGCTTCGTTACTCAGTATAGTAAGACTTCTATCCTTGATATTAATATTCCTGGAGAAATTTGTAGGAAGGTCAGACTGCATCTTCTACTCAGTTATGGCAATACTGAAATAACTGACTAAGGATTGTAAAACCAGGGGCTCAAGTCAAGAACATTTAGCCTCTTTGGAAGTATCCCTGTTGCCAATCAGGATTATCAGGAGTACAGTCGCCTTAACCCATGCTGACTTTGGCACTCAGGCAGATAAACCTCAGTGTAAAGAGCATTCCGAATCACCTGCTTCTGTTGAAAGCCCGTGGATTAAATAAGATTAATTTTCAACTCTTTCCCCGCCAGGAGGGGGTCAGCGGAGAAAACTACATGCACTGAACAAGAAGTGTTCCCAATTTTCGAATTGCATACTAAGCAGGCTAAAAGTGCAGAGGATACGTCCTCTCTCCTCAAAACTCAAAAATAAGAGGAAAAAAGGAGAAGGATGAAAAGTTCCAATCGTAGAAAAACAAAGGACGAAGGAAAGTTCAATTTAGAGAAGAGGCAAACTCTTTACAAAGGTCAGAGGGGTTAATGCGATATTCTGATCCTACCCTTCTGGTACTAGGTACTGCTGCTGGGCCCCAAGGTCACAAAATGAGGAGACAGTAAAGGTGACTGTGGTAGAGGCTGCCACTGTACAACCTCCCAGTATGCTGTCAGTATTGAGTCCATTGGCTACTCATTTTGTGGACTTTGGCCTGAAGAAGGGCCATTCCGAACCATCTAAATTAGAAGAAAAAACACCATTATGGAGTATAGTGGAAATGTGCATGCCACACTTTTTTCTTCGCTTTGATGCAGATATAACTCTGAACAGATCATCTTTGCTTCAATGTTTCTTTGAGTTTGAGTCACTGAAACTGATTCAAAGTAGTGACATCGACTCTCCTTGTTGTATTTTGTGCCAGGTCTTAAATCAAGGGTAACTTTTTATTCCAGGCTTACAGTGAATACGATATTACAAAATGCTGAATGTATGCAATGTAAGGGCATCGATATTGTTCCAGTTTTAGAGGAGAAGGCAAGATTTGCTGGTGGGAGTATCTCCCCTCAGGGTGGTGAGTGGAGTAATGGGCAGTATCCTCTTTGTCTTTCAACAGTGGGTCCCCGGTAGATTATCAGGGACTGAAAGTTTACCTTGGCCTGGTAGGCAGGTGACATCTAGGGAACCGATAAACCACCAGTTCAAAATATAAATGACGGCTCAGATGGGTGGGGCTGGCTACCTGGTATTCTAAATGAGGCGTGCTGGTCTAAGCAGTTGCCCCAACCCCATAATTAGCAATGGCTTAAGGTTGTGTCTTGGAATACATCGGGGGTAAAGAATAGCTGGGAGAAACTGCATGTTTTAATACACTAATAGCAGATGCGATTTGTCTCCAGGAGACCTGGTGCGACATGGAACTCTTGTCTGATGGTTACTACACTTTGGGCTGTAATGCTAGGCCCTCCATGAGGGGGCAGGTAAAAGGGGGTAGTGGCATGCTCGTCAAACACATTTAAAGGTAAGTATGAAAGTTATAAAGATCATAGCAATTTGTTTATGGCCTTATCCTTGTGTGCTTTAGGACGGGATCCGGGTGTGGCTCCCCTTTTTTTGGGAAACGCTTACATACCTTCTGATGTTGCCTATGGCTTCTTTTGCATAGGGGCTTTTCCTTTATCAATAAATCTCTATGCAACGAGCATACCCACCATGTATTACTAGTAGTAGATTAAAATTGTAAAGTTTCCAATCATGCTCTGCAGCAACTACGCAAGGTGTAAAATGAGGATGCTCTGCAAATTCCTCCCACCATTTTTCCACCAAAGATAAGAACAGATAAGAGAGGAAAACTCCTACTTGATTACTTGAGATTTAATGACTGTATTATAGCTAACGGGAGGGTCCCCTCGGACTCTCCAGGGTCGCACACAGTGTCACACATACACAAATCTCCAAGGGGCGAGGCAATTCTGGATTATGTGGTGGTGAATTGCAACTCACTCTTTTTGTTAGGCGACTTAAAGGTCAGAGACACACCCCTTAGTGATCACACTCCGTTGGTTTTCTCCCTGGATGTGATATATATGCTGCCCATTGGTTCATGGAAGTTTAATGAGTGTCTATCCAAATTTCATAAAAAGACAGGGAGGACACAGTGGGACCATCAGGTGATTGCAGGTCTGAAATGTAAAATAGAAACTACTCTTGAAAATCTTAAAGCCTAGATGGGGGATGAATTGGAAAGCTTTGGTAGATTAATGAAGCATCTGTTAGTAGGGGCTACCCGAAAAGCTACAGAGAGTAGGTTTAAGGCGATTCCTTGTCCACGCCTCCTACTAAATAGGGAAATAAATGCCATAGTCAGGAATCAATATATAACATTCCCACGAAAGACACATAAGGCTGTCCCTAATGAAAAGAAGAAGGGGGCACCTGAAGACCCATATAAAAAGAGAAGTGTGGGACAGGCTTTGGATCAACCTAAGTGAAGCTGTAGTAAAAGGCCAGAGAAGGAGTTTCTGGTCATTGGTAGCAGAAGGATGTGGATCAAGAGTGAGATCTTTTCCCTCGGCTACCGACAAGGCAAGTTGAATTAATTTTATTTCTACTCTCTATGTCTCGAATGGGGTGGAGGTGGAAGTGTCTAGGATAAAAAAGGGTTCCACCACCTTACGATTTTCCTTCCCAATAAAGAGAGTAACGTTTGAGGAATGTGCTCCTCTGCTGCAATGGGACCAGACAAAATACCAATTTCGGTAACAAAACAAGATGTCCCCACCGGGATTAAGATATTATTCATGGTTTTTAAAAGTTGTTATGAAAATAAAAATAAAAACCTCCTGGTTGGGAAGTGTTATAGTCCCACTGTACAAGAAGGGAGATCAAAATTCTCCAGGAAATTATCACCAGATTGCTCTTCTAGATGTGGTAGGGAAAGTTTTTGCTAAATGCTTACTGACCCAGATAAGTAAGTGGGCCGAAGAATACAAAATCATACCTTTGGAGCACATTGTATTTAGGAGAAAGCATGGTACTATCGATAACGTAGCAGCCCTTCACGTGGTCAATGAAAAATATGTAAAAGCAAGAGGAGGAGCGATCTACGTGGCTTATATAGAGTTCTCGACAGCACTTGATGAAGTGGGTCGGGCCTTGCTATGAAGAAAGCTTTCTGGATTGGGTATGCCGAGCACCCTATTAGACCTGGTTATCTTGCTGCACTCCTTCACCTGGTGCACAGTATTATTAGGTGGTGATAGGGGTCTGTCTCATTCAGGGTGCGGAAATACCCACTGTGAAGGGGCTAAAACAGGGGTGCCTCTGAGCTCCACTCCTCTTTTCGTTATATGTCTCAGATCTACCTATACATCTATCTCACAGTGAGAGCTTTGCCCCAATAGTTGCTGTAAAATCTGTAGTTTGCCTGTTCTACGTGGATGACATAATAATTCTGGGCCTTACATCGAAAGGATTAAATTGTGATTTACAGGTATTGAAACAGTTTGCAGATGCCCACTTTTTAAATATTAACATCTTGAAAAGTAAAATTATGTGCTTCAATGGGAAAAAGAAACCAAAATGTAGTACTTTTCTATGATCCTTAGGGGAACAAAAGTTACAAACTGTGAGATCGTATACTTTTTTGGGAATGTTATGTGTGGGAATCTTAGTGAAAAGGCCCAT
The DNA here is from genome assembly GCF_031143425.1 of Pleurodeles waltl. Taxonomy (NCBI): domain Eukaryota; kingdom Metazoa; phylum Chordata; class Amphibia; order Caudata; family Salamandridae; genus Pleurodeles; species Pleurodeles waltl. The sequence continues at coordinate 746,246,702 of NC_090445.1, read as the reverse complement.
ACGGAAAAGTCTGGTCTCAAGCCAAAAGGTTTAGGCACTCTATATAGAGCTACCTGGAGGAGACACTTCTTGTATTTTCTAGGGGTTTACCGAGCTAAAATCTCAGTCTCGCTACTTTGTGGTTTGGAACAGACTGATGTAACGAAATGGGGCTTTCTGGACTTGATGGATGGTAGAATCCTCAGAAGTCTCACATCTAGTAATACTGTGACCTCTGTGGCGACCCTAAGGTTGGCGATGGGCCTGAGAAGTGCATTTGTCCAGGGCCTGGCAGGGGTGGTACGCTGGGTTGCCTGTCTTGCAAGGAGCGAAGAAGATACATTAACACTGCCACAATTAAAAGCCAGTTTAAACAGGCTTTATGGTCCTTAAGCTTTTGGCTACGCAAGGAAGCATGCCTTAAAAAAGGGGCTTCCAGAATCTAATAGATTCCATTTTACTAAAAAAAAAAAAAAACTTGTATAGTATGGAATCTACCACATAGGGTTAGGCGTTTTTAGATTCTGCTGAGGGAGTGCCTGCTCCCGCTTAATGCCCTTCTGGCTAAATGGTATGGCTCTTTAGCGGAGTGTAATCCTTGTCGATCTAATCTCAAAGACCTGAATCATGTTCTTTTTGTTTGCCCAGCACTATAACCATACCGTTGCAAATGGCTGAGACCCATATGCCTTCAGCCATAATACTGTCTGCCTCGGAGTTCTCAGTCTTTTTTATGCACCCCCAAATCAAATGTTTTGCTACAGGATTTTTAACTTTTATAATGCTTTTTGAATCTGCATTAATTGTATTGTATCTTAGTATTGCTATATTTTAGGAGTTTCTAGACTTACTAGAAATGTATTAGGTTTTATGTGGAAGTATATGTACTTTGGCTATTTATTTTTTTATGTGGAATTTGTCGAGAGTTCCATGACTTAAATTGATCTATAAGAAACTTTTTTATGGCTGATGCAAACATAAGCAGAACATTTCTCTGCAAAATGTCTATAGTAGACTCTCGCCCAACACCTACATCAAAAAATAAATGAAATTAAAACGGTATTTAAAGCAATCTCTTTTAGAATTATTGAGGGATATTGGGGAAAAGCTTTTTGCAGAACAGAGCTGGCTGTATAAGGGGACCCCTGAAAGGATGGGGCCCGGGGCCAGAGCCCACTTTCTCCATGCCTCAAAACGTCTCTGCCCTCAGCTGGGCTAGGATCAGGTCCTACTTATTTGTTAAACTCAGGGTCAGCCATGACTGAGCGGGCACAAGGCCAAGCTGCTGTGAAGGATACACACGTTTCTCCTCTAACCTGTAACCTGACTGACTGCTGTCTCTTCTGTTCATGTTTTCAGCTGCCCTTGACGACAGATGTTACAGGAACACGGACTGTGCCAGCTGCACTGCCAACACCAACGGGTGCCAGTGGTGCGACGACAAAAAGTGCATCTCCGTGAACAGCAACTGCAGCATGGTGAGTGCCCTGGTGCGGGGACCAGAAGCTAGCTTTATGCTTCCGGGTATGGAATCTTCGACCCATCACGCTTGCAAAGACCTTTTACTGCATACATCTCGTTTGCAAATAATTCCAAAATTCTCCCTCCCGGAGCAATTGCATTTTAATTATCTCCTGCTTTCATATCTGCATAGCCTGGAAATATATCCAGTTTGTGATTCGCAGTAGCCCATGCCAAGCTTCATCCCTCACTCACATCAAAACTAGCTCACTGAAGCAATTCCTCAGTCCTAACACAGAACACGCTGACTACTGACCACACTGTCAAACGATCATTTTTCCATTTCGATTAAGCTTTTCCCGGATATAGAATATTGTGAGATGCCATAACAAAGGTTGTTGCTTCTACCCCACTATTCAACAACATAACATACTGAGCCATGCACCATGCACACTAGCTTCAACATTTCTTTAAACTCTTTAACTTTTTCAACTCCTGTGTTTTTCATTTGTGTTGTCTGCCCTTTACCTTGACTTGAATTTGTTATCCTCATTTCTTATTTGGTACTGGGTTTTTATTTATTTATGTTGTTTTACATAAAGCTAAATTGTCACCATATGGAAACATAGGTGCGCCCCAGTGTACATAAGAATGTCATTGTGTAAATGAGTGGTTTAGGATTTATGGGTTGGCCTTCCCAGATTTGGTGTCTCTACTAACATTGTCACTACAAAAAGGGGAGAAGGCAAAGAGTAAAGACGTGAAGAGCAACTTCAACATTTGTGGCCTGAATCTTCCTTCTCCTAGCTATTGGCACGGTAACCCAGTTAATTAGATTGGCATCTTCTGGAATAAAATATTAGCAGGTCACAATGTGCCCCACTCTGCCCTCACAATATTTCTGGATGCTTCACGACAGTGTCTTCACCATTCATGACATCAGGCAAAGTAAAAATCCACTTCTGTGCTCAGAACCGACCACCCCCCCATCAGTCACTGGTTGTAGGTAAACATCCTCAACGGCAACGCCAGAACCAAGACGTTGGTGTTAACGCAAGCGGAACCAACCTTACGTTAATAACGACTCCATTTTTCTCTGCCTTAAACACGCATGTGCTGAACAACGCACATGCGTGGTTAAGGCAGAGAAAAAAAGGAGTCAGCATCCGGAGAGGATGCGGTCAGATATGTGGGGCTGTGGGGTAGTTTTGTTTTTGTGGTGGGGTTAGAGGGTTGGGGTAATTTAGTGTATAAGGGCGGAGGTGGGGGTAGCTTTGTAATTATGGCGGGTTTTTAGTGGCGGGGATAGGGGTTGGGGTAATTTTGTTTTTAAGGGGTGGGTTTTTAGGGGCGGGGTGGGGGGTTGGGGTAACTTTTTGTTTACGTTGGGTGAGGGGTCGTGTTTTAAGGGGTGGGGGATCAGGGTATTTTTGTATTTACGGCGGGGGGGTCGGGATAGAACGCGGTCAGGTAAGTGGGGCTGGGAGAGGGTTGGGGTTAGTTTTCAGGGGAGGGGAACAGTTTACATACGGAAAAAAGAGATGAACAACAACCACATCTGTTTTATGCAAAGTCATTAGTAGAGCATCTCAAGTGGTGCACAAGCAACAAAAAGGGCTTTGCCATTACCCTAAAGAACCAGGGACGATGGAAGGATGGTGAGGAATACGTAGGAGCAAAGCATCTTGGTTGGCAGCCTAGGGATCGAACAGCACATCTTCAGGTCCAGCCACTGATATGGTGCACAGTTAGGGCTGCTGTCAAGTTCAAACATCGTGCACCAAATTGACTATGACACCCAAGAAGTAATGTGGGCATCTAGGAAATCCCGTCATGGTGGGCGTGTGTCATTTTTGCCTTCTATGTTAAGGATATAGTTATCTCAGTTCCCCACATCCACTTTCAGCTGGCGCCTAGATCGCATCATGTGTAGTGTGTGAGCCTCAGCCCAGGTCCAAAGTAGGAGGTTTTGCAACCATTGCCCACGTGTCTGGCACTGAGGCCGCCTTTCGAGTCATGGCTATTTGTTGCTTAAAGAGTACAAAAGCTAGGGCTATGAACCGGTGTAATTGCTTAGCCCCTTTGGCTCTGGGACCACTACATGGGAGCTTACAGCCCATTCTGACGGCTACCGGTTGTACTACAAGATTGCTGTCTTTTCTCTGACTCTGTTTTTATAGCCAGTTGTGTTCCAGTGTGCTTACTATTTGCTCTTGATAGTCAGGTGGATGTGTCTTGTGCTGTGTGTAATGACTCCAGTAGTCATCTTCCTTGGTACTCCGCTTGCTTGACATTTTCTTTACCCTTTTCTGAAATTGTTGCAGTTCCCCTACTTTCTGGCTTAGAAACAGAACGCCAGCAATCTTCAGTACCCCAATTCTCCGGACACCTGAGAACCAAACCAGTCCCTAGTGTGTTTTACCTGTAGTCCACGCCTCCTTGCAAAGTTGGGGCAGAAAATCTCAGAACGCTTTGTTCGGCTTCTGTCCAAATCACCCTGCATGAGCAGGTCTCAACAGAGCTCAGTACACTACTGAAGGCCTCCAGCTTGCTCGGCTGTTACAACATGCTCACCAGAGCACAGCTAGGCCTGGCGCAGACCGCCAGCTGTAGGCAGCCCACATCCACCGTGCCTCAATGTGCTTCAGCGTCTTCTGGTGTCACCTTGCCTTGCTTCATTAATAATCTATTGATATCATTCTTTATATTGGCCACCATGAGATGGGCGTCTACCTGCAGTGACACTGTCTTCAAAGCAGCGTGAGGAGGCAAGAAGAGATGACGTCTGATATGGCTTCCTTAAAGTTAATTGGTACAGTGACTTTCAAATCATCTAACAAAATAGTCTGTAGTTGTACATACAGTTCTTTTAACGTGAAGTTCGAATGGAAATAGCAAATATATTCCCAAACTAGCAGAATTGTTTTAATTAAGGAGAGTATAGTTAACGATGTGGGGCTGGATCATTTAATCTCATCATTAGATCATATTCATTTTGGGGAAATATCACACAAATGTGAAACATTAAACACAATCCGTCATTGTATTCAGACATGAACAATAGTGAGTTGTTCGCTTCCCTGAAGGAAGGTTCGACTTCATTGGTGAAAACAAATTGCCTCAGCCCAGCGACCTAGTAGCTCAGTTACTTGTTAGTCTCATTGAACTATCCTCACACACCCAATTTTAACTCCACTGTTACTGTCATAGTTTTCATTTGTGTTTGTTCTTTAACCATCCCGCTGGGGATTTATGCAGAATATTTTGGGTCACGTGACCTGGCCAATTGATTGCCCTGCTGCTGTGTGACTTTTAATCCCTGGTTTGAGGCGACGCATTCCCATGTAAATGAGGCATTGGCTCTGTATTTGCATCCAGTTAATGAGCTGTGGAGGAGAACAGTGTACAAATTGTTTGTAAAGGAAATAAACGATGGAGCTGGGGAATGGAGCGCATTTGTTTTTCGAAAGCTTGTCGCGGGAGCTTCATTGCTCATTTGGTATTCTCAGACAGGACCTGTCTGGGGGATTTGCTTTGGTAGGACAGACAGAGTGTCAGACTTAGTGCTGGTTGATACATAAGCAAAACATGGGCCTATTTAGGAGTTGCCAGCAATTTTGAAAGGATATAACACACCCGATAAGTACCTATGCCATCAGGTGGAGTACTTCCTCATTCTGGTAACACCACACGTTTCCCGCTGTTCAGAGCTGCAAACTCCAGAAAGTATGGTATTTTCCAAGCACAAATTCTGTCAAGTACAGTATTACCATACACACTGTAATCCTGGTTTAAAGGCAAACTCCTGTGACATCCAAATCAAGATTACCACAGGAGCTATTCATAAGGCCGCCCCAATCTAAAAACAAAAAATGAAACAATTGGCAATTATTCAGTCTGCCCAAATGCACCTGGTGATAAATCATGGCTAGCCTCTTAACATAGGGTTTAGCAGTTACCTAGTGATTATACATTTTGCAGACATAGTATAGATAAAAGTAAAAGCAACAAGATCAGTGTATGTAATAATATTGCTATTGTAATAAAAAAATATTTTAAAGTGCATACTGACTCAGAAGGGATCATGGTGCAGCGGAAAGAGTAGAGAAAAAACAAGAAGTTGCAACTTGCAGTCAGTGAGTCCTCGAGAGGTGAAGGCCTACAAGAAAGCTCTCCCACTGTTGTGTAAGGCTTCTATAAAGCCATCCAGTTTAGAGAAGTGGTTATTGTCTTTAAAATCTTTGTAATGACATTAATAAACATTTTTACAGTGTCTAGTAGATTATCCATTTCAGCGGATGATTCCCCTCCCCCTTACCCCTTTTTGTACTTACCTGCTTGCCTATCACTAAAGTTCACTTCACTGTGTGCTCACTGGACCACTTACCACCATCACATCTTGACAATTATTTGATTTAATTCTGTTCTTGACCTATATAAAACGGTTTTTCATTTGGCAGAAAGTTTTAGTCTTGTTCATTTCACAAATTGGTTTAATATCTTAGCTATTTTATACATCGTCCAGTCTAGTTGTGTTGCCTTCTGTATGTGGTTTAATGGGAGGCTACTGTGGTACTCATAGTCAACTGTTTCAATGGCAAGAAGCAGCCTTTTACCTCTGCAGAAATGTGAGGGCCATTGGAAAAATCATTAAAAGCAATGTAATGGATGGAATGCTTGAATTAATTTCAGCCACTGGCCATTGTTCAGGGCCACATTGCAATCCATTGTTTGTGTATACTTTACTGTGATGCACTTAGTCAGATGGGTGTACCATGACATGGATGCCATGCACACTGTGCCACTAGAAGCAAGCTATACCCAGCTGATGAGCCCTAATAAGGGCAAAGCCTGTTCCAGGTTGCTTGTGTTCTGGTTCAGGAAGGGCCTGGCAGTTTGGGGTGAGCTGTTCCTGTCGGGGCCAGGTCCAGACTGACTGTTATATGGCTGGGTCCAAACCGAGGTGACAAGGTGTGCAAAACAACGATGGACTGGGATGCGGCCTGAGCAATTACCAGTGGTTGAGATTAATCCAAGCATTCCTTCTATCAGCTTTCTGTGTACTTCATTGGGAAAGTCAGCATCCACTAAACCATCCAGTTTGATGACCACTGAATTGGGTTGCAGGCACTGAACCACAATGAATTCCAATGGAGGAAATATTTTTGTATTGACAGCTTTCTAACTTAGTTGAATTTCATTGTAGGTTTGTGTTCCGAGACACCACCAGCTTTGTGTACTAAATTCAGATTGAGCTGGGTATCATCATCATAGATGAGCATTTTTACTTAGTACATATGAAGTTAGAGCATTTCTCAAACAAGAGTGACAAACTAAAGGGGAGTCTTCAGAAATGTGCAGGTTTTGGAGAGGGCTTAAAAGAGGGCATAATATTTGAAAGGGTCTAAGAAGGAAATAATGATCTTTCCGGTTCAGCACTAAATAATAACTGTTGGAGAAAGTGAATGGTTGATGTAGTCAGTCTTTGGAAAGTCAAAGCGTATGGCAAGATCTTAGACTGTAAGTGCCCTGTCATTAATGTTATGAAGGACTGTTAGCCATACAATATGAAAGTAGCCTCTCACCTTCTCAGTGGAGAAGATGATAAAGTTCTGCTTCATTCTGAAATGGATGAAAAGACTGCTGCTCCTCATAGTAAAGCAAGATCTTCATCTTCTGAGAAGAGTAGATACTAAAGCTATGGTTTCTGGATTCCATGGTAGAATAACTCATGACAAAGTGACTGATGTTATCCTTTGTCTATTTACCCACTATCAGAAGTTATAGATTGTTATATACTGCATAGACTTAATAGTACAGCCCAGTGACAATAAGAAGATAAGTGAGAGCTTACATAAATGTTCAGTAACACTGTAGGAAGTGACAACTCCTCTGACTTGACATTTCGCATCCATCCAGTGAATCCTGGCCATGTAGGAGGTTATGAAGGTGACTGTAGCTCGTGGATGGTGAAGGATGTTGCCTCACTCACTGCAGAGGGCATATCTAGCTTATACCTCTATCGCTTTACTCTTGGGCGCTGACATTTGATGCACTTGCAGAGAAACACCAGACCTCACTGACATGAGACATTTATTTGAAAACACACCTGGAGGCAGCCCTGCCAAGTTACCTGGGTCCATGCATGTTGGTCTGCTCCAGTCCAGGTTTTTTCTTTGAATTCTGGGACTTGTAGTCTTGTTTATTCCAATATAAAACATGAGTACACGTCCCTGAAGTCAAAGTAAAAAACGTGGATGGAGCACGTCACTGACCTGGGAAACCTGGCAGGAATTTGAAGCGCACGACCTATATGATAATCTCATCCTACTATCTGACACTGCTAGATCACATTGGGAGAGGGTGCTGTCTTGTTCGGAGGAGAGAAGAGAATCCACCTAACCTAAACATCGGCCTAGTGGATGTCCAGGGAAACACAACACATCCGTGAAAGAGGAGGTAGCCTTACTGCAATGCTGTTATAGTGCATTCCCTCAGATTAGCACTCCTTTTATATGGAGTAATACTCAGTGGTAACTGAAGGATAGATTTCAATTAAAATGCCAAGCTAATGCACGAACAGCCTCACTCCTGGGGGATTTGTTATTTCTAGCTTGAGATTTTTTCTTACGACGCAGAACGCTGTATAGAAGACATTACTGGAATAGTAAAAAAAAAACAGCCTTCAAAAGTAGCGTTATTAGCCTAGCTGATGGCTTATAACATTTGCAGCTGATTGCATATGGAGATGTTCTTTGTATACCTTCAGCCATTACTCTCTCCGACAGAAGAATTAGTGGTTTACAGAGAAGGGCATACAACCTCCGTGCACTGATGATATACCAAGGCCCGGAAGACAGAGCCAATGGTGGCCCACTGAGGAAAGACTAGGGTTGGTACCCACTTACAGAACCCTTGAAGACCATCAGTTGCACGGAAAGATGACTGAAGAAGTTGACATAAGTATCCTTGGGCTCATATTCCTATGCTGCCCTCTCTACCTTTTATACTCCTCTCCACGCTATACAAAAACAATAAGTAAATAAACGCAAAAGTGAACGCAGGTTTCTGACTGGCCAGTGGTGTTTGGGAATTCCTTTCCATCTTCATTAAAAAGGCCTGACTCTTTATAATGAGGAAGAAACGTCGGCCTCGGAGTCGGCTGTTGTGGCTTTGAGTTTACACAATACCCAATCTCTGTGGAAGGGTGTGCAACAAGAATGTTTCCTTTTGATACTTTTTTGTAACTTTAAGGTTCTGTGGATATACCGTGTGGGTGGTCCGCCCTGCTCTCCGAACCACCACAGGAGGCACATGGCCTTCGTTGGTCAGACGCTGCTGAGTACAACACTACAGCATGGACGGTGCTGGGGGAAGGTTTCCCTCGCCAGAGTTAAGGGGTCCTGGATGGTGACCCCTAGCTACTGTTCCATATTCTTACAAAATCTATCTGTTCGGCTTTGCTACATGAGGCTGAGAAATGCCCTTTCCTTTCAAAATGGCGAGCTCTGGAGAAAAGCCATTTTAATGTGCGCCAGTGAAATGTAGGTGAATTTCAAATGAACGGAAAAATATCTGCTAGTTATATTTAAACAGCTTGTGCTTAATGTCACTTTCGGCAGGCAGACATCTGATGGGTGTCTGGCAGACTTAAGATGCTCTCCAGCCTGGAATCTGTCAAAAAGGTGCCCCCGATGGCGGGGACGTGCAGGAGCCATGCCGTCCGAAGCTAGAGATGTTCTCTGGATCTTTAAGAGGACGATGAAACCACGTGCTTGAGAGACTGAGTTTGTCCCCCACTGTGTTGGCCGATGCCGCCCTTTACTGCCAATCCTCAAATGCATTTCTTCTTCCATTGTGGTCTCCAACATTATAATCCACATTTCTTGTACGCATATTGCTTTCATGACTGCTTCGTACCATTAATTTATTTTAGTTTTTATTCTCTATCACGGCTGTCTGTAATTTTTATTACGCAAGAGTAACCTCCGTAAACTCCTATTTTGAGCTGTGCATGTGCTACGAGTTATTCTTATTACATGTGTGTTTTTTCTTACACGCGAGCAATAAAACTGGAGGTGTCGCGACCACATTCTGTCCACTAACAACTTACACCTTGTGAATTTATCAACGATGTGCAGACGTTAGAGCTGATGTCTCGCAAGATTGTTCTACATTGGTGAATACCACGCCTCCAGTTTTCGTGATTTCACGCTCCCAAGAACGGCAGTTCACCAAAATGCTCGGGGTAGCAGCAGCGACATCGCATGAACTTTGATCTTCAGTTGCGCGCACATGTAATTTTCTATTAGTGTAATAAAAACGGTGAGAGAAAACAGAGTTGGGCCCCAACCGACTGTGTTTCTGGCACTAGATTTGCCACCTCCGAGACCAGGGGTCGCTCAGACAGTGCCAGGGTCGAAAAGGGCAAGCCAGGTGTCACAAATACGTCCCCTAAACGACGTCCATGCACCCTCCCCCTGTATTACGTAGAAATCTATAGTTCTTGCAAGAATTTCATGTTACTTGAGGAAACAGTTATACAATTTTGCACGTTTATCGTCCTGATTCAGTATCTTTCCTTTAACCAAATGCAGTTGCGTCAACAGTGGGTCTTTCCCATGTCACTTTTTTTTAATGATGGCACTTGTTTCACTGCCCGTTTGTCTCTCTTCCGTGAGGATGCTCCGTCCTCCCTATGCTAGCATCCGAAGGTCAGGGCTGAGCTGAAGGGGATATGCGCCTCCATATGTGTCCCGGTGCCCCTACTGAGGGTTATCCAGACACCCCACACTTAAAATGCCTGACCTCGCGGCATCATCAAGGTAGAGAGGTTTATCTGTATATCCTACGAAGATTTCTGAAGGCACCTTGAAAGCCTGAATTTTGGAAGCGTGTTTGTTTTTTCCCGATTGCTGTGACTTTTTATCTCCCCTCCCAAAGGACTGTGTTTCCTTTTAGGTGTTATTCTGCACAGCAGCGTGCCACATAAAAAGAGGCAGCCCTGCAGAGTGATGGCGCACCTGCCAAAGCTTTTGGAGGCTCGTGCGCCAGTGCCCATCTGGCTCGCTGGTGGAGCAATAACTGCGGAAAGGTCCCCAAAGAGCAGTTGCCCTGCTTCGTTAAAGGCGGAATGCGTCCTTTGTGCGACTAACATCTCATTACAGAGCTTAGCTGGCTGGGTACCAGACAGTTAGCTGCATGACTTTGCTCCTGAATACAGCACCATGTGCAGCGACACATCGGTGTTCCCTTCGCAGTACTCCAGTATCAAGCAACACGACCTTGTCCTCAAAGCGCCATTTTACAACGAGGCGATCACAAAGCAAGAGGTTCCATTCATGGGCGACAGTTCACCAACATGCCAGGGGTAGCGGAAGTGACATCACACGCCACGCCATTTGACCTTTACTTTGACTCTCACACACAAACACACCATTACGCATACATATTCACACACTCTGTTTCACATAAACAAACTGTCACCCGCCAAGCACACAACATACATTTAAAAGCATTTTTTACTTACCTTAGTTGCCACATAGGGTCATATTACAGCGAATGGTACTCCATTTTTTATTACAAATAATGAATAATATTATTCACTATATGGGTTGTAACAAAATTGTCAGAAAACCAGGAAAGTGGGTCCCCAACCGACGTCCATTAGGGCGAGCTTCCCCTTGTTCAGGGCACTCATTTTACCACCTCTGAGGTCATGGGTCGCAAAGGCAGTTCCTGGGGTGGTAAGAGACAAACTAGGGGTCGCAGCTGCGACCACTAAATGACGTCCATGGTTCCATTAAGGGAAGATGAGAATATGAGGGACCCTGGCGTTTCCTGGTCTTAGGCTCAAGGAGGCTCCCCTGAACGGTTAAACCTTCGCCATTTTGGCAAGGATGGACACAGTCCATCGTGAATCTGGAATGTCCCATGATTTCAAATGTCTCAATTCTATTAACAGCATTTCTAATCATCTGAACTCCAGCTGCATATTTCTCAGAAGCACAGGATCGCATTGGAGTAGGGTCTGATATTCCTTTGTGCTCTGGTGCATTCTAGATTTATTTTATTTTCCTTCCTTAAATGTATCAACGTGATAAACATCTGATTTCATTAGTTTCTGTACTGGTGGATGTTACTTATGTAGTATGGAAGGCATAGGCTGCATTAAATGCATGTTTTGCATTAAGCCGTAAAAATATACAAAGACACACCTAACAAAGCTCAACTCATGAAGCTGAATACATAATAAATCTCAGAATTCTTTATATAATTTATGATATTTCAGAGTCACTTGGCACCAAGGGGCTACTCTTCCAGCTGCTCTTCGTGCTTGCACAGAGCCTGTACACTTCTCACATGTCCCAAGTGCCACATTGTATTACTTTTTCATGCTGAGTTTGTGGATGCTGGAATGAGGCACTAAGGATGTACTGGAAGTACCACTAACTTAGCCCCATGACGCCTTCTGGTGTGCGTGCACTGTATATATATCTCTTAAGATAATTTAGACAGCTAACGTTCTTTTCTTTACAGTTGTGTATAACAATTAGTATTCTGGAATATTATTTTAAAGAAACTCCTGATTACACAACTGTTCATGGAAGCTGATAACTTGTCTCTGATAATGCCAGAAAATGCTTGGTTACCTGCAAAAGAAACGCCAGGTCACACTGCTAGCCCGGGAAACAAATATAAAGGTCTTGCAGGTAGTTAAGGATCCATCTTAACCATGTGACTCCCAATAGATTTCGGGAGGCTGTGATGTTGCATTTTCATTGGAGGTATTATGCCGGCCTTCTGTAGTTGACGTAGGGAGCCTGTGAAGTCTGCAGCAGTACTAGCCTAGCATTTCGTAAGGGGGCTGGGCTGGGGTTCTTCTGAATAAAATAACTTTTAAAAAAACATAACTTGTCATGTGATCCTTCCCAGGCAAAACTAGGTTAGAAAGGTAGTTTGGGACACCAAACAACACCGTGTCTAATAAACATTCATGAGTGAGCAGTGATATTTTAGGCTGAAATCTTCCATGCATCATGTAATTGAAGACAGATTTGGACCCCTCCCCCCCTTTCTGATGATATCCATAACTTTCAGCTTCTGCACCATCATCAAGCACTTTCAGAAATCTGTCAATACCAGGGCTTAAAATGAATGCTGCATGTCCTCATTAGAAGTGTCATGCAAATCCCTATTTGAGTGGACATAGTAGTTTCTGCTTGAATTGGGATTATGAGATGTCTGGGGAAAAAAACACCTTCTGGATTTCACCAGACTAATTTTGCCTGTGAAAAGCAGGAGACCATTTTTTGGAGGTGACTGAAGCGCATTGGAAAACCTGTTCAAATAAGTGAACAAACACCAATTTCAGAGGCAGTCCTCGCTCCATGGGTCAAGATCCTCAATTGTGCAGCAATGCCCCCATAATTACCATCTCCTACTGTATTTGAAACTCTGTGTCACAACCCCTTTCAGAGGACCACGGAGAAAGCAGTAGTTACTGGACCCCACTGCAGGGGATGAGGCCTTTTACTCCTAATGTCCCAGGTTCTATTCTACTAAGAGTTTTGGGTATTTGGGCCCAATACTACCCCTTTGAGCACTTGACTGTCAGTGGTGGCCCGGGTCAAGCAGTCCAAGGATGTTTGAGGGGGAGGTATTTGTGAGGCATATACAGTCAAAAGTTTCGGAGTAAAAGCAGTCATTTCTATAACGTGATTGACAAAGCAAATGCTTGCTTTTATGAATCAAATCAAACCAAACTGGATTTCTATAGCACATGGCTACCCAACCTGGCCTCCCAGGGCTCATTGAAAGCCAACTTCCGATCCTTGAGTTCAATCATCCCTACTTTTATAGATCGAAAATGTAGGTTTTGAGGGATTTTCTGAACAGCGATATGGACTGTTATTTCCAAATGTGAGTGAGGAGGTTGTTCCATATCCCGGGGGCTAGAAAAGCAAAGGACCTTCCCCCACATCTCATTCTTTTTACCTTGGGTATCACTAAAAGTCCCTGGGAGGTTGACTGTAGGGATCTTCCTGGCACATAACTAGCCAGTAGGATTTGAATGATGACTGGACCTTTTCCTTGAATGGCTCGGTGGGTCATGCACATTGCCTTAAAGCTTATCTGTTTTTCTACTGGTAGCTAATGGAGCGCTTTTAGGGATGGTGGAGCAGATTGGTGCTTCGGAATCTTGTACAGCATTCTTGCAGCCGAATTTTGAATTACTAGTAACTGATTTATCACATACTTTGGGCTTCTCAGGTATAGGAAATTCCCGTAGTCTAAGCATGAACTGATCAGGCTCTGCGCCACAACTCTCCTTGTTGTGGACTGAAGCATGTTGAGACATTTTCTCAAGGATCTCAGGATCCCAAAACAGGAGCCTGCCAGTTTTTTGGCTTGCATTTCCATTGTTAATTTGTCATCTATCCAAAACCTTAAGCTTTTGATCGCTGGGGCTGGATTGGTGGGATCTCCCCATTGATTGGGCCATCCTAGTTGCCATCCACTCAAATTATTGTTTCCAAATACCATGAGCTCCGTTTTATTCTCATTTAGTTTAAGACAACTCCTTGACATCCACTCTATGACATCTTTAAGGCAGGAATTGAGCTGTGAGGAAATGCACCTGATCTCTGGGGTAAGCGCCATGATGAGCTGAGTGTCTTCTGCGTTTGACACTAGGGCTAGGCCATGGTATTGTACAATTTCTTCTAGCGGCCGAACATATAAATTGAATAATGTAGGGCTCAAGGACGAGCCTTGTGGCACTCCAGGCTGTAGTAGATAAGTGGAGGCGAAGTGGGGTCTTCGCTCACCTGAAAATGTCTGACTCCTAGAAATGATTTTAGCCACTTGAGAGCACCCCCTGGAATTCCTGATTCCTCCATTCTCTGCAGGAGGAGAGGGTGAGATACAGTATCAAAGGCAGCACTGAGATCCAGCATTATCATAGCAGCAGCCTCTACTCAATATAAAATTGCCTGAACATCCTCTGTTGCTGCTAGTAATGCAGTCTCAGTACTACTGCCTGCCCTGAAACCCATCTGGGTAAGGTGCAAATTGCCATGGTCTTCTATGAAAGTAGAGAGATATTTATTTACATGCTTTTCTAAGTTCTTACTTCTAAATGGTAGCATGGAGATGGGTCTGTAGTTTTCCACCAATTGTGAGTTAGCATCTGTTTTTTAATAAAGGTTTTATAATTGCTAGTTTCCAAGCTTGCAAAATGCAACAGGTTAATATGGAATGAATAAGGATATCTCTCAGCATGAAAAAGTAGTGTTTTAATATAAGCACTCAAAGCATAGAAGCAGCACACAGTGTAATATCCACGTCTCTTTAGCTTGGCCTGGGGGATATCCCATCTGTCCCTTTCAAGTGAGGCTTGTTATTCCCCATTTAATTAGGGAGGCAACATTTAGATGCGACCTACACTAGTCCCTTAGTAACAAAGTTTAGCCTTAAGAGTAAACTTCAGTAGCGTTACATGTTAAGTTCGTGCAAGTTCCGTAAAGACCTTCTGGCCTCAGAAAATCTTACCTGACCTGATGGCAGCTGGCAAGTGCAGGAGAACAGGGGATGTCTCTTCTCTGGTTCCGAACTCCTGATGCTGAAGGTTTGCCACCTCGCATGGTGTTTCCTGTCTCTGGACGGCCCGCATCTGTGTTGGACATTCTCCTCTGTAGCTCCTCAGAGTGGTAAGCCTTCTTCCCAGCTGCCTGAGCATGACAAACCAGGGCAACAGCTCTGCCTTCTTGGAAGCCTGCTCCTGGCACACATGGGTTCTTCCTTTCAAAGCTTATGGCCCTTACTTCCCAGTGCCCTCCTACTGGTATACAAGGGTTGCCACAAGAGCAGCAGACGTTACTTCACAGTGGCTACCCCCAGACACAGACTCATCTGCCCAATGGGGGTGTCCCTTACTTCATGGTGGCCTTCATCTGGCATAGTGGGGTCACTGACTGGTTCTGCACAACAGTGACAGCCCTTACGTCTTGGTGGCCCCATTCTGGTAAATTGAGGTCGACTACTTTGTTCATGCAGCAGTCTCGACTGACCTGGACATCTCACACTTCACTCACAGGGATCCATTACTGCACGATCCCAGCTGGGCCTCCCTCCAGGCACTCTCTTCTTCCTTACAGGAATCACAGGTTTTGGCAATCTGGCAGAAAAATGGTGCTTCAGGCTCAGAGAAAGTGGGCTTGTGTTCCTGTGTGATGGCCCCTCGCCCAGCAGGGAGACTAGCAGACCTTGGTCTCTAGTCCTCGCTCCAGCAGCTAGATGTCATGGTGATCTTCTTTCCTGTTGACTCATGCTTCCTCCTTTATAGTTTAAATCCATACACAAGTGTAAATTAGTGTCTGATCCTTTGAAATTCGGGTTGTGGGTGTCAGCTCCTTTAAAGTGCCCTCGCCTCTGTACTGCCCTTTGTCAAAAGGACAGTCTGCCACAGAAGGAATGGCCTCAATTATGATTGACCCAAAACACAGTTCAAGGGAGTAACTGGGGACCTCACATGACTTTCAGCCTTCACTGAAAAATGCCTCATAAAGATTTAAAGGCCCAGGCATTTCTCTCTATCAAGGTTCCCTGGTAGTCTCAACCTTATCAGTCCCATTGTTTCCCTAACAACACGCTCAGGCCCCACTCACCAGTAACTCTTTCTGGATTCAAAGAGCAATGAAGGTGCTCAGCTCCCCTTACTTCTGTGCGCGGTCCCCTTCCAGCACTTTGGAATGTCAGCAATACACCTCTCCTGACTGAGGGATGTAGTTTTCACCTCTCCAGCCTCTCCAGGCCCCGTATCTCTAAGATGGAACCCACAGTTGTCCATGTTATGCACCATGCGGGCACACAAACATCCTAGCATACATGCGCAAGTATGTGCAGTTCGGCACTGTGCACCATCCATGTGATGAGGGGTGAGTTAGGTACACAGCCACAGAACTTTGCATGAGTGAGCCAGTAGGCACCACTCCAGAGAGACAGGTAAAAAATACGTTTTTAAACTACTTATCACTATTAAACACAAAATGAGTGTGCTGATACCACTGTGTTTGTGTCACTTAACTTCAGGTAAGGACAGTAACCCCTACCATCACAAAGGTAGCGCTTGATGGACCCCCCTCCCTGTGTTTCAAAACCACTTTGCTATGAGACAGGCCTAGGTCTTGATGCATACACATGATCTTTGTACACCCATTACCAAAATCATTACTAGGTGTCCAAATATCCATGCAGTTGGGGCACTCAGGGCAGGGCATATCCATCACCATTCATTGTGACATTTTCTGTCAGAATGTCTCATTACTGCACTAAATGACTGGGGTTCTCATAATGAGGGCCAAAATGTACAAACATGTTTAGGTGTGAGTAGATGTTAGCAACTGTAGTTATCTCTCTAAAGATTCTGGAAGTTGCCAACGTTAAGCAAGTCTTAATTGACCAATGAATAAACAAACTGTGTAACTTTCAGAGTAGTGCAGTTAAACAGAAGACATTCAGTATTTGTCTCAAGCTGTTTTCTTTCTAAATGCCAAAATTATATATTGCAAAATTATCGTTAAGGTTTTTTAAAACTGAAAATTTGAGAAAGTAAAAAGATAACTCTTAGCACTTGAGTTTTCAGTAGCAAGTTAATTTATACTTTTGATGCTTAATAAGCATATTTAGTGTGATGGGAATTTGTATAAGTTGCCTTTCTCTGCAAACCATTTGTTATCACTTAAATAAATAACTGGTAAAAAGTGTGAATGTGTCCTAATGCCAAGTCCGATCCAACCCCTACATAGTCGTACTTTTGTAATCCATGCTTTTTTTCAATTTTCTGTTCTCCAAAAATATGCCGCTGAGACTCCCTTTTATGTGCTTGATTAGCTTGGTAATCGAGAGATTTTAGGCAAAGATTTTTCAGGATGATCGTTCCCAAGACAGTTTTGTGCATACCTTTGCTTAGGAGTGCATTTCTGAGTACTTTTAATAAAAGCCTCAACTGGAGTAAGTCTTCAGGCAAATAAAACAAGCATATCATATGGCTTTATTACTAAACTACATCTTTCTAATAAAATAGATTTTAGCCAGTAGGGTGAGGTAAGACTATACGACTTTGTGAACCGTGTTACATGGTTGGAAGTGATATCGTGGAAAAGAGGGATGATTATGCTTATTGTGAAACGTAGCAATATAAAAATAATTTACTTTGAAAGAGACATTGAGAGAAGGTGGGCTCTAGAGCATCTCCTGATAGACGATGAAGCTCTATATGTAAGAAATATTTATTGGTTTTCTTCAGTCTCTCCCACCTTAAAAAAATAAGAGCACCTTAATATTTTGGATCTTCTGTTGGGCGTCATACGTCATGTCACCTGACTGCATAGACAGCCCATGAGCAATATCTTTGTTACGATTTGGAAAACATGCTGGGTTGAAAGCTAACTCTTTGTTATTGACATATTTTAAAGGTGGTGTGTCCTTGTGGGATAGGTGCAGCCTATAGTGCTGTTAGTAACAACGATTAAGTTACTCTGCAATGCAGACATACAAATTCAGGGCCACTGCAGGCTTTTGACCTCTGTAGATATGTAAGCCTTTGCTAGGTTTAGGTACAGTTTAGTGCCACCTGCTGGTGATGTCCTAGTAGGCCACATACTATTTCGTCTTACTGCAAATGCCATTACCCGTATTCTGAAGCGCCATGATACACAATAGAAGGTTTGGAAATCCTTTTACAGTTGGAGGGTGTGTCAATGCTTAATAGTCGCATTACAGTTTTTGTTCTTTAGCATGTTTGATAGTCACTGAAATAACCTGTTCTCAAACTTGCTCAGATAGTGCAACTATAGGATAAGGTGATTATGGACACAAGGAGGCGCAGCATTGCTGTTGTACTTGTTTTTTCGTTATTATGATTTTTTTAAAGGAAAGCTATTAATATATATTTTTTTATTTTCCTTACCCCGTCTCCTTAATTCCTCCGCAGTCTGTCAGAAACTACACCAAGTGCCACGTGAGAAACGAGCAGGTTTGCAGTAAACTCACCAGCTGCAAAACATGCTCGCTGAACTTGAACTGCCAGTGGGACCAGCGCCAGCAGGAATGCCAGGCTCTGCCAGGTAAGTTCTAGCAAGTCAGTGTCATTTTTGGGAGCTGGGCCAACTGACCTGGTTAGTTTAGCTTGACTGGGAGGGAAGCACAACATTAAAGCAGTGTGTGTTAAGTACATCCACAGGTTTTACAGAGGTGTGTTATAAAATCCAGTAAAATAGCCGCTACTGCAGAAAACAGTGAGTCAAAAACATAGAGTTCAACGACATCTCAATGCAGTTTTAAAAGACAACACAAAGCATAGAGTTTTCATGAAACTCCAAAACCTGCAAACTATGAGAAAACAATGGCAAAGTAATACCTATCTCTTTCTAGCTGAAATGTTTTGCTATTTCATTTGTCTGCCGAATTACCAATCACCCCTCACCTTAGCAACACAGACTATCCCTATATTTGGTTACTCACAAAGCTAACCTGAAGCAAGCCAGGAAATCTGCGTCAGTCACAGGTTTGCAGGCGTACATCAGGAACACCTTTCTGAATTCATTTTTACTTCTCTGAGAAGCTGTTGTGTATATTACATAGTTATGCAAACTGACGTCCTCTTTTGAGTAGTGGCACAGTTTCTAAGCCTTTCAATGCAGGCATGTTTCCCTAGGAAGAACTGTTTTCACTCGTCTCCCACGAAACTTGGGGGATAAGGTAATAATAACTAAATTAATAATTAGAGTAGGTTTCTCAGGTAAAAATCGAGCTCCGAAGACAGTGAAAGCAATCACGTTGGCATTTGATGTTGGTACTTTGGGATTTGTCTGTTTACCCATTTGACTACGAATCTGTCATTCACACGTTGCTTCTTCTCACCCCAATATACAGCAAAGCAATATAGGTCAGCTCGCTTCAGTCATTGGCTCTCTTGCACTGCCAGTGATAGCATGTTTCCACATCCACACAGCTGTCTACAAAGATGTGCACCTCAGTGCCAGGGTTGGTGGGCCGATACTTTGCCATTTTTTTTTACTGTTCTTTATCTTTTTTTGTAATTTTTTTCAGGCTTCATTGTATGTTTCAACTATGTAATCAGATTGTAGTAACTCAAAGCCTTCATAACTGTTTCTTTGCAGCAGCAGGTATCCTATTGTCCCGTAACATGTGTTAAAGCTAAAAAGTATTTTTGTATTTGATCCCAGTAGGCCTGCCTGCGCGCAAGCACCCATACTGTCCGATGAAAATTGTATGAGGTGGTTAATTTATTTTTTAAATTTGGATTTCAAGCATATGGGCTCCATATTTAGGCAGTGGCGTGTTTCCCCTCTTCTGCTTATGCTTGCAGTCCAATAATAAACTTCTCACCAGTTTGAATGAGTTTGTTGTGTTGGCAGTGCTTGTTTTTATTGTTTGCCATCTGTGTCAGGATTTGGAGGAAACATTTAAATGTGTGAATGTATTAGCGGGTGGATGATTGAGGCTTTTCCCAAATACAGGGTGTTAAATTTACCTTTTAAACTTACAGAGTAAAATAGTACAGCTGCGGTCAACATGCTGTCAGCCACGTTGTGAAGGGAAATTTGTATATCAATACTTTTCACAGAAACAAGACCCTCAAAAACCATCTCCGGTACTTAACTCCTGCCACCAGCAGCTGATAAAGAGGGAAGTGCAGGATGCTACAGTACCCTAGGCTAGGAAAGTTCCCAGGTTGTAGAACCAGGCTGAAACAGTTTGCCCCCAGTTACTGTGCAAGAACAGCTGATTTGTTGTACTCGTGGGCTTGCTGCTGTTGTTCACTTTTCCACCGAAGTGACTGCCAGCATTTAATCAATTTTTAAAGGTCTATACCTTTGGTAGGGAGGAGGTGTATGGCCATACCATGATCTGGCAAGTATCTCACTTCAGAAGCACATGTAGAAAGAAGCTGGTGATGGAGCTCTGGGGTCCACTGTTTCTTCCAGGTCTTTGGTAACAACGCTCTTTGTTATTAAGGGTGTTTGTGTGCAACAAACCTTGTTATTGCCGTTAAATAATGAGTAAAAATTCCTTCTAAGCTGACAGAAGGGGCCCGAGCAGTTTTGTGGAACCTTGGCATGGCTCTGTGAGGAAGCCTGCAGTGCATTCCATGTGCTGTGAGATCTGGTGACACAGGAGAGCTGCTCCATTAGAATCGCTGCAGATTTTGTAATAGGGTATTTACATTTGAATCCCTGGCTCCATCTTTCCTAAACTTTCCTAAACTGTGTGATGCAAGTCAAATTATTTCACCCTCCTATGCCTCAGCTTCTGAATTGTCCAGAGAATCTACAAACGTTTCAGTGTGCATTTGTGCAGTATAACAGAAAACTAAATCCATTCTATCCATATGAAATCATGTTCAGTTATGAGCTTCTCCTCAATGTAATATATTTTTATTTAATATTTACTTTGGATGGTTCTATAAAAATGCTAAACTGTGCATCAATCCCTTCTTCACTGTGCACTAGAAATCAAAGAACACGAGACATCATTATGTCTGTACATAATCAACTTCGGTTCATGGTGCTGTCAACACTGAGCACTCAGCTAAAAGTTCTTTGTCTCCCTCTTGCACTAACTTTTTCCAGATTTCTCCACCTGCCTGCCTCCGAAGAGCATCTATGTAATTTTAATGGGGCTCTGGAAGGTCTTAGGCCTGAAGAAGGCATGATAAAGGTGCTCTTTTGTCCCATGAATGGCTCCCCTGCAAGCACAATTTACCCTCAAATTACATTGAAGTATTTGCCCTCTCAGAGATTTTGGATAGAATTTTATGCCGGTGAAGTCAGTGTCCACATCTTCACCCCCTGAACTCGAGCTCAGTTCTTCAATAGCTTCTCTGCCTTAGCTTGCTCTTGAGGTCTGCAGTTTCATAACTGTATATTAGCACAAGGCACAGCAACCGAGCAATTTTTCCAGCTCTACATCCTCAAGAGGGCATTCTGCCCAAAGACCTGCACCCCACACTCTTATCTCACCATGGACTCGAGTTTCTAATAGGGGCTTTAGTGATTAACAATGGTCCTCATTGTTTGGTTCGTTAAATATTTGCCATCTATGCTAGAAAACAACATGTGTACTAAAGAAAAACATGTTTTCACGCACAACACACAGCCAAGTGTGGATGTTTCCACCAGCAATAATGCCTATTTTTTATTGCCTAGTCTTTCTTGTGACCCTGAAAGTTCTTGCCTGAAAGAATCTCTTCCTTGTTCTGCAGCTCACCTGTGTGGGGAAGGCTGGAGTCACATTGGAGATGCCTGCTTACGTGTCAACTCAAGCCGTGAGACCTATGACAATGCAAAACTTTACTGCATTACTTTAAGTGGAAACCTTGCCTCTCTCACCACCTCCAAGGAAGTAGACTTTGTTCTGGATGAGATCCAGAAGTATACTGTTCAGGTAACTAAGGCGAATAATGGTGTTGCTTTTACATTTGGTTCTATAGTGATGCTTGTTTCCTCTCCTTCTGAACTTGTTAGGCTCTGTGCTTTGATTGTATGTTCCATTTATTTGGTGCTGTTATACAGCTGTAGTAAAATGTATGTGCAAAGCATAAACTTTCTTATATTCATGTTCAGTTGCGGCTGTTTTTCAAATTCTTCATGACGGTCTCAATATAGTGCTTTATAGTTGTATCGTAGAAATCCTCCTCTTAATACTTAATTAAAGAACCTGACGGCTTACTGATTAATAAACAACACATATGTTGTAGCTCTGGCCTAAGTTGTTAGGCACACTTTCTTGTAAAAATGGTTCATGTGTACTTTTAGGGATGGCCT
Organism: Pleurodeles waltl; assembly: GCF_031143425.1. Lineage (NCBI taxonomy): Eukaryota > Metazoa > Chordata > Amphibia > Caudata > Salamandridae > Pleurodeles > Pleurodeles waltl. The sequence continues at coordinate 746,224,410 of NC_090445.1, read as the reverse complement.
TGGTGATTGAAGGACATATGGCAAGAGTGTATTATGCTACTAGAGATCCTTTTGTAAGGTGATTTACATCGAGTAGAGCATTCTGTGGGGTAACCAGAGCTCTTTAGAGACAAGTCAAGGGCGATCTGAACTACACCCCAGGCCAGGTTTAGATAGTGGACTGATTCATTTTTTGTGTTTGTATATTGGCTCTTGGAGAATAAAAGGGGTGACTTAGTTTGTTCAAAGTGCCCTGCTCTGGGGATGTTTGGAATGTTGTAGGATATGTAAGAGTGTGAGTTGTATTATGAGAGTTGATTTTGGAGTGACTTAAGAGTCAAGGTATGTTTTGGGCTTCTTCCAAAGGAATGTAAGAATGATGTGGTCTGTCAGTGGCCATGTACGCCAGCTAACAAAGACTTCCAGAAAGTATGCAATATATGTGAATTGAAATGCCAGTTGAATTGACTACTACTGACAATAGCTTATTTTTTGTATACTGAAATCAATAACGAGTTGGCAACATAAATCCAAGCCATAACAAAACTGTAGAATGAAAATATATTTTGAAAAGCAGAATAAAACAAAAGCAACAATGTAATAGGATTAAAACGTAGTAATTAATTGCTGATGCCTACTTACTCCAATTGCTTTGATGAGACATTCCGAGGAAACAGTGGGTCGGGATGCTACCCAGAATGATTACCAGTGGTTTAGTCTATTTGCAAATTTTACTCCCATCACGTTTTGTGTATTTGGCAAGATATTCAGATTCAATCAATTAGGCTCCATTAATGCAAAACAATACAAGATGTTAGTGCTTCAAAGTAGAGTGTCTACAGCCCAAAACGTAGGTCATTGGATCATTTTGCAAATTGGGCTAACACTAAAGGGATATAATGATAAATACAACCTTGTGCAAATAAAAAGGGCCCTACTCACTCACCTACCACAATGTTTAATGCAAACTAGCACAAATTATATCTGAGCCCAGCAAGGAAATTCCTATATTTTGATTTCAGGGAAACAGAACAATATGGCTTTATCATTGGAGAATGCCTCCAAAGGAGATATCTTGCCTGGATGGGCCTAAAAAAGTCTACATCCTCAGTAACTTATTTTTAAATGTCCCTGATTCTTCTCGCAGGCACTTTCATGAACCCAAAATAATTATGGTAGGGAACAATGTCTTCAAACCTCCATATGAACTCTCCAAGGTATGGATATCAACATAAGAGAGTAGAGTACATATTTTAGAACAGCCCAGAGAGGAAAGCTTAGTTGGCCAAACTGTTCTACTAAGTGTCCATGGGTGCCCTGCAAAGAGTTACATTAGGTCTAGCTAATTTAATACCTGGTGGATCAGATCAGAGGCATTGTCTCTGGTATACCTAGTGTGAGTTTCAATTTGCGATGGTTTCAAACACCAGGATGTTGGCAGTTATTTGTGCCACACCAGTTGAAAGCATGTATGTTTTGGTCACCAAATTGCTCTGTGACAGCTTTAACAACTAATGAAACCAAATCTTCTGATTGCTCCTTTTTAAAGAAGGGAACACTCCCTGTTGGTCACCTGAATAATATTGAAAGGCAACGGGGTCTTTAAAGTTCTATGGCTAAGCTTGTCCCAGTTGTTCATAAGGCTTGAGATTGAGGTAAGAGGGCTCAGTTATTTCTCCCCCTGCTGCTTTTTTGTAATAGATGTATGTTGATCACCTTTTTATTGTTAGAATGTTTGTACCAGGAGAAGATAACATTCGAAGTGTATTGTACACGTATGTGTTCAGCAACACGCCTTTTAATGGAAAAAAAAATGTTTAGTGGTAAATGTGGCTGTTATTTTCGGCTCCTTTAGCTGTGATACACCGGTTCTGTTCATCACTTCAGTGCTACTGCTGGAGATTAGACTCCATGCGATCTGTGCTCTATCAGTACTTGATCTTGGTGATATATATATATATATATATTTTTTTTTTTTGGTCAACGGTGTATAAACAACCTGTGTTCCCATACATTTTGAATGTCCTCTGGCAGCCTATTTTTCTGGTTTTATTGAGTTGCTGCAATACAAAGCACAGTGTACGAACACAAGACCATACTTATCCACAGTTTCAAATCTAGCTATGGAGTTCATCTTCTTGGTTTGGGTACTTTAAGAAGGTGTGGCCTCTATATCAGGAGGACTAATGATTGTGCCTGTAGATGGCTTGTATTTTGAGCCAGTGGCCTGGAGATCTGTGGATCTTAAGAGTGAGTTAAATGGGTGATGCCTAACTTTCTTCAGTAGATCAGATGGGTGGGCGAACAGTTCCACTGAGATGGTTTTCTTGTGAGTTCATTGTTAATTTTTACCTATGAAATCTGCTTTGTTTGTGTGCAGTACTTCATGGCAATACATAGATGTTTACATTTGAATACTGCTGTGCAATATGGAACTGATAGTCATTGCAGTTGGTGTATCATGTAGGATGGGATATGTGCCTTTAGCATTGGATGCCGGTTCTACATCTTGCCTCCCCTAATCCTTCCAGTTTGCACTGTGATCATTTCTACTGAAACCATTGTAGATCGAACTGCAGTAATCTGACAGGAGAATGCAAGGACCAGTACAACTATTGAGTGCTGTACCTAGATGTGGTTGTGCCGCTCTACAAATACAGGGAAACTGTTCATGGAAGAAAGGATCTGCATTTGGGATGAGAGTTACAGAGACTGTGTGGTTATCACACATCCAAACTGGGCCAAGCTGTTCAGAGGTGCATGTGACAGGCTATACATTTGGTCTTTGTCTGTGATTATTCCCTTCTGAGATTGTACTCTATTCCTTGCCCTAACAAATTAATATTTGTGAACTAGTAAACCAGGCCCCATGGTGGCAGGCATGATTTGCTACCATAGTTTACTGTATCTGTTCACTTTCTTATGGATTAGAATCTAAAACACTTGATACTTGACTCTTCTAAGATGCTCTGACCTGCTAGACGTGTTTGCTGTTAGTTCACCCAACATCTGAGGTGTACTGCAACATACTTCTTTTGCATGCTGCTTTGAGCTTGCACTCTTACTATTTATCTATTGAAAGGACTCTGTGATAGATGAAACTATGAAGGGCAGCTACCAAGGACACTTTTTAATAACACCCATATTTTACTCCAACATGCACATCCTGTATTTTGACATGTGATTTTACGACTTAATTTATAAATGTGGCGTTTTACATCCAGAACATAATACATTTCTTGGCTCAAGAAGGCACTTTCCCCTTTAGCTCGCTCCAAACTGATCCAATAACAAACTTTAGGCATCCTTTAGCTCAGACTTGAAGGAAAGATGTGTTGTTGCTTATAGGCACACGGGGCTTAGTACACAATATAATTTAATACTAGCAAAGCAGAATAGCTTTCTGTCTTAAAGTTTCCTTCATATAGAAGATAAACAGAAGGCCATTCCAGCAAATGTAATTCTTGTTCTGCTGGCAGTGCTTCTCATAGATGGTGAATCAGTGTGTCACTCATATTAATAACAATGTTCTTTTCAGCGAATTTGTTGATTAGCAGAACCTCATCCTCTCTTTTGCGTCCTGTAAAGGTCAGATCTGTGTATGGGATGCTTGCGTACCTTATGTTATGGCCCCGAGATTTGGAAAACCTGCTTTCAGTCTGTGTTGGTGTAGGAGAGGTAGCATATTCCAAGAGAGTCTGTAGTATTTGCCTCTCTTAGTAGTTGGTTTCTCTAGACACGGGCTGGAGGTGCCTGGTGCACAGTGGTGGGGACCTGCGCTTCTGGAGTGAGGTGAGAGTACCTTTAAAAATGGTTTCTTCTTTCTTGGTTGGACAGGTCCACTGTCGATGGGAGTTTTTGATCCTTTTTGGTTTCAGGGCAGTCCTCTGAGTCGGCAGGGGTTGCTGGGCCCACAGGATGCGTGGCTGGTGCAGGTACTCTGAGACAGGCCGGTAGGGCTGGGGCCAAAGCAGTTGTTGTCTTCCTTCTCTGCTGTGTTTTTCAGCTTAGCAGTCCTTCTTCTTTGTAGGCAGGAATCTAAAATCCTGGGTTTAGGGTCGCCCCTAAATTCTGAATTTAGTGGTGTTAGGGTCACATGGAAGTAGCAAATGGCTACTGTCCTTGAGGGTGGCTACACCCTCCTTGTGCTCCCTCCCTTTCGGGAGGGGAGCACATCCCTATCGGGCTAAATCCTCCAAAACAAGATGGAGGATTTTCCAAGCAGGGGGGGTCACTTCAGCTCTGTTCACCTTAGGGGTGGACCTGGCTGATGGGGTGGTGACTCCTTGTTTTTCTCATTAACTCCCATGTCTTGTCGCCAAAAGTGGGGCTTTGTCTGGGGGTGGGTATCTCCACTAGCTGCGGTGCCCAGGGGCTTTGGAACACGAAGCCTGAGCCTTTGAGGCTCACTGGTAGGTTTTACAGTTCCTGCTGGGGGGAGGTGTGAAGCAGCTCCACCCAGTGCAGGCTTTGTTTCTGGCCCCAGAGAGCAAAAAGGCTCTCACCCTAGGGGGTCAGAAACTCGTCTCTCAGTGGCAGGCAGTCCTGCATTGAAGGACTGGGTAAAATACAGGGGGCATCTCTAAGATGCCCTCTGTGTGCATGTATTTTTGTTAAATAAATCCAGCACTGGCATTAGTGTAGGTTTATTATTCTGAGAAGTTGGATACTAAACTTCCCAGTGTTCAGTGTAGCCATTATGAATCTGTGGAGTTTGTTTTGACAAACTCCCAGACCATATACTTTATACAACCACACTGTACTTACAATGTCTAAGAATGAACTTAGACACATTAGGGGCATATTGCTCATGCAGCAATGCCCTCACCTGTGGTATAGTGCACACTGCCTTAGGGCTTTAAGGCCTGCTAGGGGGTGACTTACCTATGCCACAGGCAGTATTTTGTGTGCATGGCATCCTGGGGAGGATGCCATGTCGACTTTGCCTTCTTCCCCCTACCAACACACACAATCTGCATTGGCAGTGTGCATGTGTTAGGTGAGCACAACACATGCTGCAGGCCTTAGGGACCTTCCCTGGTCACAGGGCCCTTGGTACCATTGCTACCTTTTACAAGGGACTTATCTGTGTGCCAATTGTGGAAACAATGGTCAATTTTTAGTGAAAAAAACAGTGGTGCTGGGGCCTGGTTAGCAGGGCCCTAGCACACTCTGTCAAGTAAGCATCAATACCAGGCAAAAGGTGGGGGGTAACTGCAGCAAGGAGTCATTTCCCTACACTGTCATTTACAGACATCTAATTTTCCTTTGAAATGCCCAATACATTTGCAGAGACATGCAGATTTTCTAATAGAACTACATTGCACACTAATGATAATGTGTGGAAATCAGGCTTCTGTGAATATTAATCATTTGTACTTCATCAAGTAAAGTGTCTTAATTTGTTTTGATTCTATTAAAATCTTTGTTTCCATTATACTTTAGAATTTAGAAGTGCTTAATTTTCTGCTTTTCTAATTGCTTAATGTGTAAGGTTAATTTCAGGGTGTGTAATGTATTTAAGTATCTACTTGTCCGTGTGACAAGTTGCATTTCAATGTACTTGTCCTGTAAAAAAAAACTCTACTTGTCTCTTTGGTGCCATGTACTGCTGCAACACATTATGGTATCATTTACATCATACAAGAGCTCTGATGATAGCCTCTCTGATTAAATGAGGGTTAATAGTATAGTAAGGCTTGAATACTTCCAATTTACTTTTTTTATCACCTTTCCAGAGATCTACATACTGGGGCTGTAGGTAGCAGTAAGGAATAGTTACAGGGTTGGAATGCCCTTTTAAGTCTGTGCAAAACTGAGAAAGGTTGTAAATTTACTCATGACAAGAGCAGACATAAAACTTCTTCCAGGGGTGGGAAAAAGGTGGCTGGAGAACAGGAACTTGTAAACGCTCAACATACTTTCGCATGAACACATCTGCACATGTATATTTGCTCATGCTAAAATTCAGTTCTCAAATATTTTGCAGGAGTACAATTTCCTAGTCTACGTTTGTAAATTCCTATTAATAAATGAAATAAGCAAATCTGCACTAATGTAAATATATCTACCCTGGGTTTGCTTTTGTGACTTTGTTTAAGAATTGTGTTCCTGACTTGGCCTGGCATTAACCAATATATTTTGTTTTTATTAAAATTCTATCTCTCTATCCATCTGGCTTTACTGTGAGTGATAGTCTTTTTTTCACAGGCAGTAAATCAGCACACAAAATAGTTTTGTTCTGTGCCAGAATCTACAATGGCAATGTGTGCTTTTTGAGACCAAAAATATGTTTTCTTTTTGCCAATATTTGTTACAGTGGTGAGGGCCTGGCAGCTGCCACAACAATAAAGTTTTACAAAAGCCATGTCAAAACAAGACACACATTGCCAATACACTGACCACCAATGTTGGACCTACTGGCTTTGCCAATGCTTGTTTATTTTAATGTTTCCTGTACTCTTGTTGAAACTGGTTACACAGATTTTTGGTGTGGTGAATGGGGCTGCCAGAAACTCGTTAGTGTCGCGAGAAACCTGTGGGAGCTGAGTGTTGAGCAAATAGCCCTCCTGGACAGGAGTGCTCGGATTATCTGATTTATACAGTTGAGAATAGAAGTTCCTAAAAGTTTGTGCTTTCTCCTCATCTGAATGATGCTCCCCTGACTCATCCCGCACTTGCACTATATAGCCCTTAGTTTGCTTGGCACGTAATTGCCTGGCCAGGAGAGTGCCTATTTTGTTCCCAGTGACATAATGAGATCTCTAGAACCTTAGCAATGCAACTTCTGCCCTGTTCTTGTAAATAGATTGCAGTTTGTCTTTAATGAAAGTCAGTTTCCTCTGAGTCTGCCAGGTAGGAGAAAGTTTATGGGCCTGTTCAGCCTCCTTCAATGCACTCTCCAGATCTTGTTGTTCTTTGGCTTTCAACCGGTAAAGTGAAGACACTAATGAGATGCATGTGCCCCTGAGGACCGCTTTAAACGCAGCCCAGGTGGTGGGGGAGGAGTGTCCCCGGTTTTATTATTCTGAAAAAATTCTCTGATAGCTCTCCGCAACTCGTCTCGAGTCGTTGGGTCACAGGTTAAGATTTTGGAAAGTACTAACGTCTACCCCTTGGACTCTGGAGGGACCACTCCAAACCCACCTCAACCGGTGCGTGATCAGATATGATAACGGGTAAACAGTTGCCGATTGGAGTGATTGTCGAAGTGGCTGGCTTAAAAATATATAGTCAATCCTGGAGTAGGATCTATGAGAGTGGGAGAAGAATGTGTAATCTTTCACCGTGGGGTGAAACCCGCGCCAAGAATCAAGGAGCCCCAATCTGTGAAGAGCTGTCTTATGGGATTTCACAAAGGCACTTATAAGTGGTCTCTGGGGGTGCGTTGTGTCCTGAGCGGTATCCCAAATCAAGTTAAAGTCTCCCTGAAGCACTATCTCACCCTCCGCAAAAAAAAAAAAAAAAAAAAACACGTCAAGGAAGCTCAATAGAAACTGCGTTTGGCCACTATTAGGCGCATAGAGTGTGGCTACCGTACAAGTCCGCCCCCCCAGGGTGCCCTTGACCAACAGGAATCTACCCTCCTTATCCAGTTTGGACCCCGAGTTGGAAGTGCATGGACCTATGGAACAGCAGGGCCACCCCACAATGCTTTGTTGTCGCAGAGGCAGTATATATCTGCGGATAGTGTTTGTGCTGTAGTCTATGACCTTCGCCCTTCTTGAGATGTGTTTTCTGCAATGACACAATATCATATTGGTGGTCGTCAAAGAATTTCCACAGCTGTGACCGCTTATTGGGGGAATTAAGCCCCTTAACATTCCATGTTAGAAAATGTAGCATCATGTTAGTGTGCCCGAGAGGGCCTCGCCTGTGGGTACATCTGACCTAAGTGGTCACTCAGGGTCCCCAGTGCTCCCCCTCTGTCCAAAGACCCCCTGCGTCTCCTTCCCCCTCCACCCCCCAGGCTGTTCATCCATGTGTAGTTGGGACAACAAACAATAATCAAACATAAAAAGTAACAACAAATCAGGTAACAACTCAGAAACTATAAGTTGCTGATACATAAACCTCAGTGTGGTCCTCATGGTTGGGAAGGGGTATTCATCCACCACCACCTCCTGTCAGACCACTCTCAAAAGCTCGAACAGTGTCCGGTGTGAGGACCTCCTTTATCACTTACTGGAGGGATGGTAGGGAACACGCTGGAAGCGCTCAGTCCGCTAGCGCCCCTACGGCCAGATCAGTCTCCAGTCTCTCCCCCGGGGGGCCTCAAGAGATCCCATGCGGCCTCCATTTGAAATCCTCTCCTCCGCCCCTTTGGCGACCCTTCATCTGATGTGGTTTAGGTGCATAAGTCTACATCTTGGGGGTTTTCCTCCCGCTCCTCGTCTGCCTCCATTGATCCACAGCAGTAGACGAAGAGGGGTCCTCTCAATGCTGCGACTTCCCCGGTGCGGTGAGTCCGATGTCTGCACTCTTCTCCTGCACCCCCCGTGCGGACGCCACCGCCCCATACCCCATGAAGTGGTAGGATTTGTTGTTAAGTTCAAAAGCTATGCCGAAGGGGAATGTCCATCTGTACCTAACATTTTTCGATTTCAACTCATCTGTGACCGGACGAAACTGCTGCCGGCGGAGCAATGTGGCTGGAGCAATGTCCTGGTAAAGTGTGCACTCAGCTCCTTGAAAAGTCACAAAGTCCTGTCACCTCCCCCTTTGAAGGATGCGCTCCTTGACCTTGAATGAGCTCAATTTCACCAGGATGTCGCTAGGTCTCTTACTGTTATTGGCGGAGCGACATCCCACCCTATGTACTCTTTCAGCCTGTACTACTGGGTGTTCTTCTCCCAACAGGGTGGAAAAGAGACCCACCACAAACGCCTCCAGATCTGCTCCCTCACTGCCCTCCTCCAGCCCCCTCACTCTAATTTTGTCTCTGCGGGAGCGGTTTTCCAAGTCCTTGCATTTGAGTATCGAAAGCTGGAGTTGCGACTTGAGCTGTGAGACCTCTTTCTCCAAGGGACTTACTTGTTGTTTCATCTCGTGGACCTGCGTTTCGAGATCTAACGTACGGGTCCCCACTGAATCAACGTCCGCCTGAAGAGAGGCCATGCTACTATTAATGTCCGTTTGGAATGCATCCAGCGCGGTCTTAAAGTCAGACGTGAGTTCATCTTGCAATTCCGCCTTGAAATTGCAAAGGGCCGACAGATTGTCCTCCTTAGTGCAATGTCCTGTGACCGCGGCGACACGAGCACCCCGGATCTGGCAGGTGCAAAATAACTAGAGAACCTGCTAGATTGTGGCCTCCGTCGAGGAATAGGTACCCCCCAGACACCTCTCTCACTTGTGCTCCTCTTGCCACTGCATGCATCACTTCCTCCACTGACCCCCTTCTGCTCCTTACTGGGATATGACTCCCCATGCTGAAACCGCCATAGAAATCCCTTTGAAGGGGAGAGAGACCTCAGTCTTGCTACTCCTCGACCTTGGGCCTCCATGGGGAAGCTCCACGTGAGCTGACCTCGGGCTCCATTTTAGGGTCAGGCAACAGCATCAGGCATGCCCCAGGACAACATCATCCAGCCCCCCCCCCAAATCTTCTATGGGGGGCCGTGAGCCGATGTCTTCATTCCCGCGGTCCCCGGCTCGCTCTCCTCCGCCGGGACCGCGCTACTTCCAGCGTCGCTCCAGATGCGGCTGTGCTCTGCCCTTACCGCCAGGTGCTCCTGGAGGGGCTTTACTGCCTCTCCCCGCCATCCTCCCCCTAACTATAGGAGTTCTACACCCCTGTAATTTACAATTTTCTTTTTGTTGTGTTACACAAAAATGGGATCCTATCGCCTTTCTTTCATAGTCACAGTACCCAAGCAAGATTGATGTGTAATTGACTTTACTTTTTTTCGTTTGTAAACGCCAATATCCATGTTAAAAAAAAAAAAAAAAATCTGCAGTGTCAGAAAATATAGCCTGACATTTGATCTCTGTCTTTGAAGTGCATCGAATGTGACAAGATAAATGCAGAATTTAAAGGCATCTTTATTTATTGCTTGCACTTTCACGACCCACCAAAAATCTGCTCACGAACCACAGTTTGTAAAACTTTGCCCCAGATTCCACCAAAGATCTGATTTTAGGGCGCAAATGTGAGAAGGGTATAATAAGCCTCTGACTGGGGAGGAGGGAGTGATATCAACGCTGGAGAACTGATGTTACAGGTAAGTAACTAGTTTCTTCTCCAACATTGGATCTTCCATATATTGACATGCTTGAATAAGATTAGTATGCAATACATGACAATTACATTAAATCCAATAAAAGCAGGAAGCAGGCTCACCTTCACTCAAACCGGTTACAATTCAGCTCTGGGACAGGCTGTTCCTCACAGTAGTGCCTTGTAAAAGTGTGTGCGCTCTTTCAGATGTTTTGCAAAGTCAAACCAGTGTAGAGTTTACAGTTATAGCCGTGCACCTGGATGAATCTGCCATCACGTGTCCCTTGAGCAAACATTTGACCTTGTTGTGGCAGAAAGTGGTGCAGGATGATAACCAACATACAGTCCCCCTGCTTTGGATGGTGGTCACCTTATTATCATTGACCAAATGACATAAACAGTTTACTTCAGTTTGTTACTCAAAAGTATGCCTGATCCCCGAAGGTAATGCTAAAACTGTTAAGGACCCACAAAATCTATGGATAAATATTGCTTTGTATGACTTGATACAACAGTGATTACCAGAGTTACTAACTGGCATTTTTCTGGCTGTGCAACTTTAGACACGCTTCAGTTTTTGTTGTTTGCAGACATTTAAGTTGGTGATCTGTAGCACAAAGCTTCAGTTCTGTTCTGGCACGCCTCCACATTGCAGACTTGCCATATGCATCCAAGTAGAAACCTGCTTGTCCCCTATAACAGACAACCAAGTCACAAATAAATAAAAACTAGCAGTTTTTGGTGACTTTACAACCTTTTTGGAACCTGTGTCAGATGCAAGAGTACATGTGTACTTATACTTGACAATTTGGCAGATCTAGATGCCCTTGTAATTTGGTCCGCTCAAACATAGCTTCTCCTTCTGAAGCAGTCTGTGATTGTGAATAAGGCTATGTTTGCTTTTACCATTTCAAGCACTACTGCTTTTAGAAACCATCAAGGCTTTCCAGTAGTATAAAGCTTTTCCTTTTCTGCCGCCCTGTCTTTCAAGTGGTTTCACCATTGTATCTTAGGAGCATACTTCTAGCTGGCTATAAGTGACAGACATTTATACTGTATTCATCATGGACCTAAATCGCCTGTCAGCACTTTGAGGTATTTATTGCTTTACTAAGCTGACTTAAGCTTTTGTTGGAGGTAATGTGAATGTGCTTTGAGCTTGGTATTATGTTGAATTAATTAGGCTTCCAAGGAATGAGTTCTGTGTTTAAACACAGAGTAAGCCCTGGCTTAAATTACTGAATGGTTGGTGGAGTGGGGCAAGAGTTGACCTTAAGCACATCATTTTATTTAGTGTCGGTGTTTTGTATAATTTGCATGTTTTTGTTCTTTTTCTATCCACAAACCTATGATCCAACCCTTGTTTTATCTGTTACCAAGGTTGTCTATTTCTCTGCTAGCTGTATTCAAATGTGCTGTTTTCAGTTTTTCTTTTTGTTTATTCATTTTTATTCTTGCAACTAGTATTATATTAAGTTACATCCAAATGTATGAGTATTGAAATATCTGTATTAATCTTTACATGCAGTCTTTACAGTAAACATTGCTACATTTTTTTTTACTATCTTCCTAATGCAATGGTTGTAGCAATTTCAGTATATCCCAGTAGAACTTGAAGTGATTGTAGTAGTGGAGGATAGTTTACGGGATCATCCAAAGGAACTTTGATGGTAAAAAAAAAAAAAAGAGAGAAGGGTGAAAACCTACAAAAAGAAAGCCTTCTCAGTATGACACGTCGTTCTGAGGTGTGATGCTTGTTCTCAAATAGCACCTTAAGCTTTTAAGAATCCCCCTTTACACGGAAAAGGTTTTTAAATATCCATATTGCAACATAGATTACAAAGAATAAGCATTGTGTTATTAATTGATAGTAACAATATTATTAGATAAAGTCCGACAAGCGATATCTCCATCTGGCCACAGAGGTAAACACTTTGGTAGTGATGCGAGAGCTGAAGAGCAGAGATAGTGTGTGAGATGTGTGTAACAGGGCAACCAAACAACAATGTAGTTCATAAGAAAAGAATAAAGGATAAACAACATTTCCATGGGTTGACAAAGTGAAAATCTGGTATGGGTTCAGCCTTCATGGATTCACATTGGGCACCACTGGCTCAAGTAGTGGGTCCTGTAATAAAAATAAATTGGGTCTTTGTTCAAGTTTATTCCACGAGCTTGAGCTTTTAAGTCTTACCAAGATGTATAATCAGTACTGTGAAATTTCAGCCCTTTGTCCTAGATTCTCTGCGCCCTGGGTGCAAAGTAAAGCAGCTTAGTGGCTGAGAACTTGATAAACCTTTGACAAAACTAATAGCCTACTACCACAAGTGAACTTGGATTCCCAGGCCACTAACAGGACAGATTCTGAGACTGAGTTCCTGTGCACAGTTAATGGATCTAGAGCAGGACGTTAGTGTATTGGGAGGCAAGGTAAAGCTTCGACTGATCTCCGGAGTCACTGTACAGGAGTACTATTATTCTGGGAACAGGATTGTAACGCATATTTGGTGCTTATAAGGGGCCTGATAGTGTTAAGCACCTAGAGGGCGTCAGTCCCTCACTGAACCTGTTGGTTACATTATAATCTTCTGTTGTGAAGAATCAGGCCTACCAGCCCCGAAGATTGTTTAAAATGTTTGTAATCAGGGTGAACTTCACTGGCCAAAGCGTCCAACTGTAACGACCTAGGGGCAAAGAAGAAAATCGCTGATCTTCCACTTAGTCTTGAAATAGGGTGAGTCGTCTCCTGTAAAGTCAAAAGAGCAGTAATGTGCAGTACATGCTTAGAGCCAGACCATTCTTTTGATGATGTGAGCACCTTCAGGAGATGCAGATCTTCTTGCCACGGATAAGGGCTGCTGAACTGCACACATGTTTTTTGTTCTCTATAGGTTTGTCAGCTGGTCCTACCGCTTGCACTCAGTCAGTCCTCTCTACTCCTTGGCAGTACAGTTTGACTCTTCCTAAAAGGGCACGTCAGTTGGACAACCCCAGAACCTAGGTTAGGGGTCTGGCTTGCAAGAGGAAACAAGATATCCTTTCTACTTGAGCAGCAGAGCTTTCTTTCTAGGTTCAGCCAAATATAAGCCAGTAATGGAGGGTCCCTTGAGTTAATAACTGTGCTATGTTTACAGCTCATAACCTTCAATCCATTTGCTTGCCATGGCTTTTAACACATTCTCACATAGAAGGAGCTGATTGTCCTATTTCCAGGCAGTCCTCAGCACAGGACAGGTAGATTATGTACGTTGGGGGTAATGGGCCTGAAATTTCAGTCCGTTCGTAATGTGGTGTCTGGTTTGAGAGCAGATGTAATGAAGCAGTGTGACCAGTTCTAATCAGACTTGTGTTGTCTTGCAGTGCTCTAGCCTGCCAAAATGTTTATGGATTTCTTAAACGCTAGTAGCTCAGCTACATCATGCAGACAGAAGGCTTTACTCTTGTTGTGTCATCAACAAAGACAGCAGAACATGAAGTGAAACCTTCATCTTGTGCCGCAGTGCACCATGATCCTCACCATCCAGGGACATCCTTACTGAATGAGAGAAGCGTAATCTTGCTACACACATGCCACATGTAGCACACCCTAAACACGCAAGCATAGGTAAACAGCCCTGTTAATGGGGGACAGGTTAGTGCTAAACAGAATGTACACAGAGATAGCTGCTTGTCTTCTCCCTGAGGGTACAGGGAAACTGAGTCTGAGCCATTCAAATGTCAGTCTTCCTAGTCTAGTGCTTGAATAAGGGGCAGAATGTTGGGTATGCCACACTTCGGTTGCACCCTGTAACCAGAAGACATTTCTAGAAAGCTGGGTTTTGGGTGCAGTGGTTCTTTCAACCCCACACACCCCTCTTCCCCCGCCAAAAAAATCTCTCTTTCTCTCTCTCTCTCTCTCTCTCTCTCTCTCTCTCTCCCTCTCCCTCTCCCTCTCCCTCTACCTCTCCCTCTCCCCCTCTCCCTTTCCCTCTCCCCCTCTCCCTCTCCCCCTCTCCCTCTCCCCCTCTCCCTCTCCCTCTCCCCCTCTCCGTCTCCGTCTCCCTCTCCGTCTCCCTCTCCCTCTACCCCTCTCCCTCTACCCCTCTCCCTCTTTTTGTGATGCTACCCCTCTCCCTCTACCCCTCTCCCCCTCTCCCTCTTTTTGTGATGCTACTTTGACTGAAGTGCAATGAGGTTTCTGCTATCAAGGTCCCCAGTGTTTCTTCCCCGAAACAAGACACCTGGGTACCTGATCCTCAAGTAGCCATGCCTTTAGCAAATCTGTAAGTCCCAAATAAATGGTACCTAGGGCAGGAGTACTAAAGAGAGTCCCCCATGACCTGCAGCACAGCTTGAGCCATTCTAAGGGACCCATCACCAAACTCATACAGTCCGCCACTGCAGGCTGCATGTCTCGGTGCAGCTAAAAGTGAAAATGCAACATGGCACCCAGCCTGTATGCCATATCCCCTAACATTGCGTGCAATGTATGCATGTCACCCCCACAGCAGGCCTTACAGCCCTAAGACTGGATGCATTATGTTACATGTGTGGACACATTTGCAAGAGCAGATGTTCCACTGCTATGTCTATGTTGATTCTTAGACATAGTGAGTGAACAGGAAAGCCATTTTAAGTGCAAGTGCTGATCACTACGAGTTCCCCAGCTACACAATAGCTTCGTTGAAACTAGGTATGTTTGGTATGAAACATAACGTATTAATAAATCCTCACTGATGGTAGTGATGGTTTTATTAATACATGCACCCAGAGGGCAGCTTGGATGTGCCTCCTGAAAAACCTACCAACTACCCGTGCACTGACTTACTAGTTTTAGCTAGGCTGCCACTACCAGACATGTTTCTGACCCCCCCAAGGGTTAGAGCCTTTGTTCTTTGGCAGTCAGGAACAAAGCCTTCTCTGAGAGAGGTGTTAACCCCCCCCCCCAACACACACGCACACACACACAGACAACAGGACGACCTGCAAATCTGCATTTCAAAGCAGGGAGCTTTAAAGCAGCCCACCCCCACCTTGGTATGCAGATCTGGCTTCCCTCAGGAGAGAGATGCAGCAACACACAACCCCCTCTGCCTTAATCCCCTCCTGTTACCCGCACTCCCCCTCCACCCCCATCTCCAGGGTACATTTGGCACTTAGGCAGGAAAATGAGTAGTCAGGAAGTCGTGTCCACTCTAAGAACAGTTCCACTATAAAATCCCCTAATGCCCCTAAATTCAGTTTTTAGGGGAGCCCCTGGCACCAGGAAATCAGATTTCTACTGACCTACGAGAAGGACACGCGAGCTGCAAAAGCGAAGACTGACGAAGAAAGAACTGACTTGACATCAGCTCTGCCAGCCTGTACCTGCCGAATTGCACCAAAGAAGTCTCGTCACGCAAACTGTTGTGCCTACAAAAGCCTGGGAGGACTGCCTATCCTCAGCAAAGAACCAGGAACTCCCGTGGAGCAGCTTCCCTGCATCCTGCAGACACCCCAAGAGACCTGAGAGGACTCCGGACCACTAAAACCAGACACCGGAAAGCACCACTGCACTTGTGCCGCCTATCCCGAGCTGAAGGTGGCCAATGGTGCCAGTTTGGTCCCCTCTGCTTTCCAAGGACAGAACACCTTGGACTTGCCCACTGTGGACTCAACGATGCAGCCTATTTGCAGGCCCCTCAATAGCGAGTGCTTCCGGTGATGAAAATCTGATGCCCCAAGATACCTCTACACCTGTCGCCCCTGGCCTGTAGAGAAGAGGACCTAAGATGTCCCAAGCATCATGCAAGCTGAGCCCACTTGCTGGTTCAGCCCGACTGGCCACCCAGTACAAACCTGCAGCCTCTTTTTAACTTGACAAATCCCCATTGACTAACATTGGGCACCCAATGCTGTATTGCACCTCTCCACCCGGCTGCCCCAGTGCTGCCTGGTGTGGTCTATTGGTGTGGCCTTAGACCTTGCCCCATACCTACCTGAAGTCCAGGAGATTGGTCCTGTAACTTGCTGTGAAGTGCCCGAATATAGTACATGTTTTTCCCCTATAGGATAACATTGGGCACCTGATGCTGAATAGCACCTCTGCACTTGGCCGCCCCCGTGCCACCCGAAATGACCTGTTGGTGCTGCCTTGGACCTCACCCCATACTTATCTTAAGTCCAGAAGATTGATCCTGTAAGTCACTACACTATACCTGTATGCAGTGTCTGTTGTTCCATTTCCACCTCTGAAAAATGCAGTGTCAACTTCTAAAACCTGAAATTATTTCTCTTGCAAAATGTACTTACCTGATAGTATTGATTCTGGTGACTAAATATATATAAAGATACTTGTTACTTTTGTAAATTGGTGTGGATCTCCTTATTGACTCGTGCATCTTATAAATTGATTGTGTGCCTATCGTAAATGTCTAACACTCCTCTCTGATAAGCCTAAGACTGCTCAACCACACTACTCCCTAATAGAGCACCTTGGGATTGCTAGGGCAAGCCCCTGTCCACTAGTAGGGGAACCCCTGGACTCTTTGCACTGTATATCGCCTTTTGATATACTGCATAAAGAGACAGATTCCTACATAGGTTGAGTAACGAAAACATTGATCACCCCAGTAAGCTTTTAGGTGTTCCACTCCACTGAGGATAAGCGGGCAGGTCAGGAAAAGTTTTCCTTGCTGTGTGAGGACTTTCATGGAGATGGTGATAAAGTTATGTTCAGTGTGCAAATGGTTTGTTACATGTGATTGGTGGATAGCAGTATTTTGTAGGTGTTGATAATTTGTGGTTGCTTAATTGTGAGGCAAGAGCAAAGTGTTTGTTCGCTGGTGGGGGTTTGGGATTTTGGTGGATGTTTTTTGGTGTGAGTTTTAACTTTATGGTAGACGCTAGTAAGTTTTGTTTGTTTTTAATTTTTTTATTTTTTTTTATTTTTTTAAGCACAGTAAGGTTTTGATGGACACCAATATTTCACACAATGTACAATGGCTTTACATTGGTTTCAAAGGTTTCTCTCATCAGTAAGGCTTTCTCTCTGGGTACTAAAGTGCTGAATGCTCAAGTTTAGTAGTAGGTGTTGGAAAATGGGTTATTGGTAAGGGCAGGTAGGTACCTACACCTAGCAACAAGCCACTAACCCCCACCTAGGTACAGTTAGGTCTCATTAAATTAATCCCAGCTCAACCCTTGGTAGCTTGGCAACGAGCGTCAAGGCTTAACTTAGGAGACAGTGTGTAAAGCATTCAAATATCACAAAAAAGTAATTAAATAAAACACAGGAAACAGTTTAAAAATCCAAAACCAATTTATAAAAATAGTTTATATTTTTATCTTTAAAATGACACAAAAACGATTAAAATTGGTTCAGGGGAACCGGAGATATGAATTTTTAAAGAATTATTATTTTTCTAGTGCTTAGAAACAAAAAGCGCCAATCGGGTCATCTGGTTGCACCTCGACCGGGGCAAAGTCAAAGTTTCAGGCCGACCGCGATGGAGCCCTGCTCGGCTACAAGTCGCGGGAGGCCTCGGTTAAAAAGTTACCTTCTGACTTAGTCTTTATTTTGAAGTTTTTCTTCACCGGGACGAACCTGCCAGTTGAATCCGACCTCCTGGAGCCCTTGTCCGGATACGCGATGTGGGTTTCCTCGGTGGAGATTTTTACCTTCGGACTTAGTAGTTTTTTCGAGATGAAAATCCTTCGACCGGGGTAAACCTGGATCTTGATCCGACGTCCGTGGAGCCCTTCTCGGATACGATGGCTGGGAGGTCCCGGTCAACTTTTTACCTTCGGACTTAGTCTCTTTTTCGGAGGTTTTTCTTTACCGGGACGAACCACCAAGTCAGGCCGGGTTGCGCTTGAGGCAAGCCGGCTAGAATTTCCGCTGCGGGTCGGTCCCTCTCTGGAGCTTTTTTTCAAAAATTCTCAAATCTTTTCCAAACTTCTGGGGCTTCACCCAGATGTTCTTTTAAGGTTCTTTTGGGGTCCACAGCTCACCCCAAGGGTCCAGAAGTTCTGTGATGGTCCTTGGGGGGTGCGGACTTCAACTCCCAGAATGCACCTGGTGCAACCTCCTTTTTGGCCACTGGACAGTGGTCAGCTGGTCACTTTTCAGGAGTTGGTGCAGGGGGACTCTGGATAGCAATTTTTCACCTGTAGCAAACAGGGAGTCCCTCCTTGAACCAGTTGAAGCCAGGCAAAGTCCTTCTTGTGGTGAAGCCCAAGTGTGCAGCTGGTGCAGTCCTTCTGAGTGCAGGTTCCAGGTGCAGGCCAGGGGTCCAGCAGGGCAGTCCTTCTTCTCCTTTAGTTCTTTTCTTCTTGAAATATGGCGGGGATCTGAGGTGTGGGGGCAGGTCTGCCAGTTTTATCCTTGCTCCTGGGTGAAAAGCAGGGGGGTCCTGGTCCTCCAATCAGGTACAGGGTCGTCCCCCTGTGATGACCACTTCCTGGGAAGTGTGGCAAAAATCCATCCCAAAAGGCAACAGTCTCTAAAAATCCAACATGGCTGAATCTGATTTTTGGAGGTTACATCTGGCTAAGCCCACCCACTGGTGTGGCTAAAAATCATAAACACACCCCTCTCCTGCCCTCTCCTAATCTAATCAAGGGGGCACCTAGTTGTCTGGGGTTGCAGGATGTGGGGGTGTTGCTGGGTGCTCCAGATGTCCTTCTCTGCCTTTGAAGACCAGTTTGGCAGCCCTCCCCCTTCCTGCCTCACCATCTGCTGAGGGGAGATTCTCTCCCCCAAGCACATTCCTTTGTGTGAAGCCAGGCCACTTCACACCTCATCAAGGCAGCTTGGCAAAAGCTGCTGCAGGCTGGCCAATCAGAGCACAGCAGCAAAAACAATGCAGAGCTGAAATTGGCAACTTTTTAGGTAAAGTCTAAACTTTTTACCTGAACAAGTTATATTAAATCCAACAACTGGAAGTTGTGGGATTTATTACAACAATTAATTTGATACCAAATTCGTGGTATGCAACAATTAAGGAGACTTTAAAATTTAAAATTAAGTCTCCCCATTCTAGCCTATGAAGGCCATTTACTTCAATGAGGGAAAAACGAATTTGGCTGTTTTTACCTCACCAGGGCTTATAAATCTATTTTTATAAAGTCCCTGCTTATAGTTACATGGCACCCAGCCCTAGGGGCACATAGGGCACACCTTAGGGGTGACTTATATGTAAAAATAAGGTAGTTTAAGACTTTGGAAGTACTTTTAATTCCAAAGTCGAATTTGCATATAACTTTAATTTAAAAGCAGCCAGCAAGGCAGGCTTGCTTTTAAAATGACACTGGGCACTTCAGCAGTGCACCTAGGTGTGCACCACCTATGCCGTGGTCCCTTAACCTACATGCCCTACCATATACTAGGGACTTATAGGTAGGTTAACTTAGCCAATTATAATTAGCCTAATTTGCATATCCATTTTACACAGAGCACTGGCCCTGGGACTGGTAAGCAGTACCCAGGGCACAGCCAAGAGTCAGTAACCACCAGTACCTATCCAAAAAGTGTGGGGGTGATCAGGCAAAAAAAGGAGGACTTTCCTACACTGCCCCCCCCCCCCTAGATGAAAGGTGATGGGTACTAACCTACACCCTGGTAGTCCTCATCAGCTAAGTGGAAAAACCTGGAAAGGCCATCTGCATTGGCATGAGCAGTCCCAGGTCTGTGCTCCACTGTGAAGTCCATCCCCTGTAGGGAAATGGACCACCTTAACAGTTTTGGGTTCTCCCCCCTCATCTGCATCAACCACCTGAGAGGTCTGTGGTCAGTTTTTACACGGAAGTGAGTGCCAAACAAGTAAGGCCTCAACTTCTTCAGGGACCAGACCACAGCAAAGGCCTCCCTCTCAATGGCACTCCATTTTTTCTCTCTGGGGAGTAGTCGCCTGCTGATGAAGGCAACTGGGTGATCATGGCCCTCTTCATTAACTTGTGCTAACACTGCCCCAATCCCTTCCTCTGAAGCATCTGTTTGCACTACAAACTCCTTGCTATAGTCAGGGGCCAGTAACACTGGTTCTGAACACCTAGCCTGTTTTAGGGTGTCAAAAGCTTTCTGACACTCTGGGGTCCAAATGACCTTCTTGGGCTGTTTCTTGGAGGTAAGCTCAGTCAGAGGGGCCACTATGGTCCCAAAATTCTGAACAAACCTTCTGTAGTACCCGGTCAGGCCAAGAAAGGCCCTGACCTGAGTCTGGGTTTTTGGAGCCTCCCAATCCAGAATAGTCTGGATCTTGGGCTGGAGAGGTTGTACATGGCCTCCACCAACAAGGTGGCCCAGGTACACAACAGAGCTTTGCCCTATCTGGCACTTGCTTGCCTTGATAGTCAGGCCTGCTTGAAGCAGGGCCTGAAGCACTTCCTTCAGGTGGACCAGGTGGTCCCTCCAGGTGGAACTAAATACAGCTATATCATCCAGATAAGCTGCACTGAAAGATTCCAACCCAGATAGGACTCTGTTCACCAACCGTTGGAAGGTGGCAGGAGCATTTTTCATGCCAAAGGGCATCACCTTGAACTGAAAGTGGCCCTCTGGTGTGGAAAATGCTGACCTCTCCTTAGCTCTTGGACTTAAGGCAATCTGCCAATATCCTGAGGTCAGATCAAATGTGCTCAGGAATTTGGCAGACCCCAACCTGTCAATGAGCTCATCAGCTCTAGGTATGGGGTGAGCATCAGTCCTAGTGACTGCGTTTAGACCTCTGTAGTCCACACAGAATCTCAATTCTTTCTTCCCACCTTGGGGATTAGCTTTGGGCACCAGTACCACTGGACTGGACCAAGGACTATCAGAGGGCTCAATTACCTTGAGGTCCAACATCTTAGCCACTTCAGCTTTGATGTTGGCCTTGACCTGGACAGACAGCCTGTACAGCTTGTTCTTGACAGGCAAGCTGTCACCAGTGTCAACATCATGGACACACCAATTGGTGAGTCCTGGGGTCAGGGAGAACAGACTAGCAAACTGTCCCAAAACTTGCTTACAGTCTTTTTGTTGCTGATCTGTCAATTTGGGAGAGAGTACCACTCCCTCCACTGACCCATCTTTTGCCTTTGAGGACAGGAGGTCTGGCAGAGGTTCACCCTCCTCCTCCTTCCCTTCATCAGTGACCATTAGCATGGTCATGTCTGCCCTGTCCTGGTGGGGTTTCATCCTGTTTACATGCAGGATCCTGTGAGGATTCCTGGGGGTGCCAAGGTCCACCAAGTAGGTGACCTCACCTTTTTTCTCTAGAATTGGATAGGGCCCAGTCCATTTGGCCTGAAGTGCCCTAGGAGCCATAGGCTCCAAAACCCACACCAGCTGTCCTGGGTGATACTCAGGCATGGTAGCCTTTTGATCATGCCAGAGCTTCATGAGCTCCTGGCTGGCTTCCAGGTTTCTGCTTGCCTTCTTCATATACTCAGCCATGCGTGACCGCAGGCCTAGCACATAATCTAGCACATTCTCCTTGGATTCTTTGAGAGGCTTTTCCCAAGACTCTCTCACCAAGCACAATAGGCCTCTTACAGGGTGCCCAAACAGTAACTCAAAGGGGCTGAATCCAACCCCCTTCTGTGGCACCTCTCTGTAGGCAAACAGCAGGCAAGGGAGGAGGACATCCCATCTCCTCCTGAGTTTGTCAGACAAACCCATGATCATGCCCTTCAGGGTCTTATTAAATCTTTCCACCAGACCATTGGTCTGTGGGTGGTAGGGGGTGGTGAACTTATAAGTAACACCACACTCATCCCACATGGCTTTCAGATAGGCTGACATAAAGTTTGTGCCCCTATCTGAGACCACCTCCTTTGGGAATCCCACTCTGGTGAACACACCAAGTAGGGCCCTAGCCACTGTGGGAGCAGTGACTGTTCGGAGGGATATTGCCTCAGGGTACCTGGTGGCATGGTCCACTACCACCACAATGTACCTGTTACCTGAAGCAGTTGGTGGGTCTAGGGGACCAACAATGTCAATCCCCACCCGCTCAAAGGGAGTCCCAACCACTGGCAGTGGTATCAGGGGAGCCTTTGGTTTGCCTCCTGTCTTGCCACTGGCTTGACAGGTGACACAGGAGCTGCAAAACTCCCTGACTTTTTCTGACATTTGGGGCCAATAAAAATGGTTGACCAGCCTGTTCCAGGTCTTGGTCTGTCCCAAATGTCCAGCTAAGGGGATATCATGGCTTAAGGTAAGGAGGAATTCTCTATACTTCTGGGGGACCACTACTCTCCTAGTAGCCCCTGGTTTGAGGGCCCTTGCCTCAGTGTAGAGAACTCCATCCTCCCAGTAAACCTTGTGGGTCCCACTGGTATCCCCTTGTTCTTGCCTGGCAGCAGTCTGCCTCAGGCCCTCAAGAGTGGGACACTCTCTTTGTCCCTGGCACAAATCTTCTCTGGTGGGCCCACCTGCCCCTTGCAGTTCTGCCAAATCAGGCATAGTTTGCAGGGAAAGTGTCCCTCCCTCAGAGTTCAGATCCTCCCCCTCAGGGTTGGATTCTTCCTGACCCTCTGTACTTGTTGGGGCTGGCAATCCAGACCAAGTGCCCTTTCTCTTTTTCTTGGAGGCTTGGCCCATTGTTCCAGGGTCCAAGTGTCCAGCATTTCCCTGTTGTGCTGCCTGTGACCTGGTCACAGCACACACCCATTCAGGGAGGTCCAGCATCTGTGCATGGACCCTTCTCTCCACTTCTGACCATTCAGATGCTTCAAGATCATTTCCCAGCAGACACTCTACTGGGAGGGCAGGAGCTACAGCTACCTTTTTAGGGCCAGTCACACCTCCCCATTCCAGACTCACCATAGCCATGGGATGGAGTTTGGTTCTGCTATCTGCATAAGTCACCTGGTGGAAGACACCAGGTAAGACCTGCTCTGGAGAAACCAGCTTTTCTGTGACCATTGTCACACTGGCTCCTGTATCTCTCAGAGCTTCCACTTCAGTCCCATTGACTTTAGGCCTCTGCCTATACCTCTCCATGATGGGAGGTAAGGTGGCCATAGTTGCAATGTCCACCCCACCCACAGATACTAAGGTGACCTCTGTGTACCCTGATTCCACCCCTGGGCCAACTTCCACCCCCAACCCTACACTAGCAATCCCCTGGGATTGCCCACCAGTGGGGGGCTTCTTGGAGCAGATAGCATCTCCTCTTTTATGTCCAGGTTGATGACAATCAAAACACTTGCTGGCCTTAGCAAGCTCCTGAAACCTTCCTGCTTTAGCAGGATCATAATTCTTTCCCTGATACCCTTTCCCTTTAAAAGTGAATTGGCTCGGGGCTCCCCCTCCCTGAGAAGTTTTTGGGGACTCTTGTGAGGACTCTTTGGGCTTTTTATCATCTTTCCCCTGGTTCTTCCCCTGAGAAGAACCATGTCCTCCCTTTTTCTGATCACCCCCTGGGGGTTTCTGGTTAACCCTAGTTCTTAACCAGTCATCTGCTGCCTCCCCCAGCTCTCTGGGGTTGGTCAACCTAGAGTCAACTAGATACTGGCGGAGCTTCTCTTG
The DNA here is from genome assembly GCF_031143425.1 of Pleurodeles waltl. Classification (NCBI taxonomy): domain Eukaryota; kingdom Metazoa; phylum Chordata; class Amphibia; order Caudata; family Salamandridae; genus Pleurodeles; species Pleurodeles waltl. Next base: position 746,200,738 of record NC_090445.1, on the reverse strand, counting down.
GACACAATTAGTTAGAAGGTGCTCCCTCATAATCAAATTGTACAGCCCCTCAAAGGTACTTACCCTGTTGCCCTGTATCCAGCCCTCCAGTGCCTTTACTGAAATGTCCACAAAGTCCACCCAGGACTGGGTGCTTGTCTTTTGGGTGTCCCTAAACTTGAGCCTATACTGCTCTGGGGTCAGACCAAACTTTTTAGTCAAGCAACTCTTCATACTGGGGTATGAGTCTGCATCTTCCCCACTCATGGTTAGGAGCCTATCCCTCCCAGAGTTGGGAACTAACTCCCAAAGAAGTGAACCCCAGTACTGAGGCTTGACTCTCCTCATCTGGAGGGCCCTCTCAAAGGCCCCCAGCCACTTATCTATGTCATCCCCCTCTACATAGGCAGGAACCACCCCTTTGGGTAATCTGGGGGAAAAACCCCCACCCAGGGACACCTCAGCTTCTTTATCGCTGCCACCATCTCTTTTTTCTTTGTTTGCCCACTTTTTCTTTTCTAGGGCCAGCTTATCTGCTTCCAAAGCTATGTATGCTAGCTGGGCCTCCAGCTCTCTTTCTCTGATGGATGGGTTCTCTCCTCCTGAAAGGACCCCCTTCCTACTACTAGCTTTGGGTCTGCCCCTAATGTCTGTATCTACTGAGGACCGTTCTTCCTCATCCTCACTTGGGCTCAGATGCCTTCCCTCCCCTGAGAGGTTAGAGTTAGGATCCTCCCCTTTTTCTTCCTCCTCTGGAGCTTCCTCTGTGCCTAGCTCTTGGGCCTCAGCCCATGCTGTCAGGGATTTAATCAGGATTTTCTTCCTGAGATCAGTGGTTGCAGGCAACCCTCTTTCAATACACAACCCCCTAAGCTGTACTACTGTCAGTGTGGGTAGGCTAGCCAGATCAAGCTCCATGGTTCCCTAGTTTTGTGTCAACAAAAACTTTTTGCAAAAATTGGAAACAAGAATTTAGAAAAATTACAAAAATTCAATAATTGAAATTAATCCAAATTAATAATAATAATAATTAAAAAAAAATTAAAATTAAAAATTAAAAACAAATTTTTTTTGCACTAAGACAATTTAAAGGATTTTTAATTTGTTTTACTTAAAACTGTAACGTGATACCGAACACAAGTACAGGATCCCACCGCTGCCACCAAAAATGTTGGAAAATGGGTTATTGGTAAGGGCAGGTAGGTACCTACACGTAGCAACAAGCCACTAACCTCCACCTAGGTACAGTTAGGTCTCAGTAAATTAATCCCAGCTCAACCCTTGGTAGCTTGGCAACGAGCGTCAAGGCTTAACTTAGGAGACAGTGTGTAAAGCATTCAAATATCACAAAAAAGTAATTAAATAAAACACAGGAAACAGTTTAAAAATCCAAAACCAATTTATAAAAATAGTTTATATTTTTATCTTTAAAATGACACAAAAACAATTAAAATTGGTTCAGGGGAACTGGAGATATGAATGTTTAAAGAATTATTATTTTTCTAGCACTTAGAAACAAAAAGCGGCAATCGGGTCATCTGGTTGCACCTCGACCGGGGCAAAGTCAAAGTTTCAGGCCGACCGCGATGGAGCCCTGCTCGGCTACAAGTCGCGGGAGGCCTCGGTTAAAAAGTTACCTTCTGACTTAGTCTTTATTTTGAAGTTTTTCTTCACCGGGACGAACCTGCCAGTTGAATCCGACCTCCTGGAGCCCTTGTCCGGATACGCGATGTGGGTTTCCTCGGTGGAGATTTTTACTTTCGGACTTAGTCGTTTTTTCGAGATGAAAATCCTTCGACCGGGGTAAACCTGGATCTTGATCCGACGTCCGTGGAGCCCTTCTCGGATACGATGGCTGGGAGGTCCCGGTCAACTTTTTACCTTCGGACTTAGTCTCTTTTTCGGAGGTTTTTCTTTACCGGGACGAACCACCAAGTCAGGCCGGGTCGCGGTTGAGGCAAGCCGGCTAGAATTTCCCCTCTCTGGAGCTTTTTTAAAAAAATTCTCAAATCTTTTCCAAACTTCTGGGGCTTCACCCAGATGTTCTTTTAAGGTTCTTTTGGGGTCCACAGCTCACCCCAAGGGTCCAGAAGTTCTGTGATGGTCCTTGGGGGGTGCGGACTTCAACTCCCAGAATGCACCTGGTGCAACCTCCTTTTTGGCCACTGGATAGTGGTCAGCTGGTCACTTTTCAGGAGTTGGTGCAGGGGGACTCTGGATAGCAATTTTTCACCTGTAGCAAACAGGGAGTCCCTCCTTGAACCAGTTGAAGCCAGGCAAAGTCCTTCTTGTGGTGAAGCCCAAGTGTGCAGCTGGTGCAGTCCTTCTGAGTGCAGGTTCCAGGTGCAGGCCAGGGGTCCAGCAGGGCAGTCCTTCTTCTCCTTTAGTTCTTTTCTTCTTGAAATATGGCGGGGATCTGAGGTGTGGGGGCAGGTCTGCCAGTTTTATCCTTGCTCCTGGGTGAAAAGCAGGGGGGTCCTGGTCCTCCAATCAGGTACAGGGTCGTCCCCCTGTGATGACCACTTCCTGGGAAGGGTGGCAAAAATCCATCCCAAAAGGCAACAGTCTCTAAAAATCCAACATGGCTGAATCTGATTTTTGGAGGTTACATCTGGCTAAGCCCACCCACTGGTGTGGCTAAAAATCATAAACACACTCCTCTCCTGCCCTCTCCTAATCTAATCAAGGGGGCACCTAGTTGTCTGGGGTTGCAGGATGTGGGGGTGTTGCTGGGTGCTCCAGATGTCCTTCGCTGCCTTTGAAGACCAGTTTGGCAGCCCTCCCCCTTCCTGCCTCACCATCTGCTGAGGGGAGATTCTCTCCCCCAAGCACATTCCTTTGTGTGAAGCCAGGCCACTTCACACCTCATCAAGGCAGCTTGGCAAAAGCTGCTGCAGGCTGGCCAATCAGAGCACAGCAGCAAAAACAATGCAGAGCTGAAATTGGCAACTTTTTAGGTAAAGTCTAAACTTTTTACCTGAACAAGTTATATTAAATCCAACAACTGGAAGTTGTGGGATTTATTACAACAATTAATTTGATACCAAATTCTTGGTATGCAACATTTAAGGAGACTCTAAAATTAAAAATAAAGTCTCCCCATTCTAGCCTATGAAGGCCATTTACTTCAATGAGGGAAAAACGAATTTGGCTGTTTTTACCTCACCAGGGCTTATAAATCTATTTTTATAAAGTCCCTGCTTATAGTTACATGGCACCCAGCCCTAGGGGCACATAGGGCACACCTTAGGGGTGACTTATATGTAAAAATAAGGTAGTTTAAGACTTTGGAAGTACTTTTAATTCCAAAGTCGAATTTGCATATAACTTTAATTTAAAAGCAGCCAGCAAGGCAGGCTTGCTTTTAAAATGACACTGGGCACTTCAGCAGTGCACCTAGGTGTGCACCACCTATGCTGTGGTCCCTTAACCTACATGCCCTACCATATACTAGGGTCTTATAGGTAGGTTAACTTAGCCAATTATAATTAGCCTAATTTGCATATCCATTTTACACAGAGCACTGGCCCTGGGACTGGTAAGCAGTACCCAGGGCACAGCCAAGAGTCAGTAACCACCAGTACCTATCCAAAAAGTGTGGGGGTGATCAGGCAAAAAAAGGAGGACTTTCCTACAGTAGGTGACTGGAAACATTATGACCCTCTGTGCGTCTGGCCTGACGATCTCGGACCACCTCCTCAATCATCCAAGGAAGTGAAAAACCTAGGAATCACCATGGATTCCAAACTAACTATGAATGCCCAAGTAGACAAATTAGCACGCACAAGCTTCATCACCTTAAAGACTTTACGATGCATTTTCCCTCACCTCGGATTTCCACACAAGGTGCAAGCTACTATCTCACTTGTATTATCCAAACTGGATTATGCCAATAGCCTCTACCATGGATCATCTCTATCTGTTATGAAAAAACTACAACGTATCCAGAATTCCGCAGCCAGGCTACTACTACATATAAAGCCGCAAGCCCACATCTCCCCTGCCTTGAGAGCACTACACTGGTTACCCGTTGCCAGAAGATGCACTTTCAAGCTGCTTTGTATCACCCACAAAGCTATACATGGAACAGGATCGCTTTTCATCAGAAAAAAAATTACCAAGTACATCCAAACAAAGAACCCTCCGCTCAAGACTGCCACCCCGCCTTAGAACACCACCATACAAGAAAAAGACTGTAGGTGGTACATCCTTCTCCGTCCAAGCAGCCAAACTATGGAATTCATTACCCCCAACTATAAGAGCCACAGATAACTTTCTTGTTTTCAGGAAACTACTCAAGAGTTGGCTCTTTCCTTCATAACCACCTTTTTCAAGCAACTACGAACTGCATATGCCTATGTGGATATTTATTTTTTTCAGATTATATGTATATTTCTATTCATTTATAGTTTCTTTGGAAACTAAAGCAAGGCTGTGCGCTCAGAGATCCCATAGCAGAAAAGATCTAGAATCCATCCTGGAGATGAACTGTTGATGTACTGGAGCGTAATCTGTATCGGACTGAGACGCGCGGGTTCTATCTTCCTCTGCTGGAGACACAGAATAGAAGGTTTCTCCCTTTATAAAGCACCTGTAAGCTCCGCCCGCTGAGTCACGCCCTGTCCACCCTCGAAGTAGGTAAAGGAATTCCCGCCTTTTTACCAGGATGATGGACAGCTTTCCAAAACGACCCCAATGCGTTTACCGCCGATTCCGGTGGTGCGTTGTTGATGCTCAGAAGCACAAGGACAGCTCCACAAAGACGCACTAGTAACAATCACATTGCCAAAGGCACACAAGGTTGCTGGAGACGTTTACCCCGTGGCCCATCACGTACCCTTAATTGTACTATATAAACGGGGCGTATAAAACATGCTAGGTAACGCTTACTGACATACTCGTAGAAAATACTCCGGTTGGGTAGGCCACAATACTCATTTTACAGACACTAAACCTCAACAGGAAGCACTTACAAATATAAACGTAGCAGGTGCCCCAGTTGAAGCTCAGCTTCTGGAAAGGACAAGCCACCCTAAGTCTTGGGCTTGGCAAAGATAAAGCAAGGCTGTGCGCTCAGAGATTCCAAAGCAGAAAACAATCTAGAATCCTTCCTGGAGGTGAACTGATGATGTACTGAAGCGTAATCTGTATCTGACTGTGACACGCGGGTTTCTATCTTCCTCTCCTGGAGACACAGAGTTGAAGGTTTCTCCCTTTATAAAGCACCTGTAAGCTCCGCCCGCTGAGCCACGCCCCGTCTACACTCGTAGTAGGTAAAAGAATTCCCGCCTTTTACCAGGATGATGGACAGCTTTCCAAAACGACCCCACTGCGTTTACCGCCGACTCAGGTGGTGCGTTGTTGATGCGCAGGAGCACATATCCACAAAGACGCACTAGTAACAATCACATTGCCAAAGGCACACAAGGTTGCTGGAGACACTTCTCCCTTGGTCCATCACGTAGCCTCAGTGTACAATATAAACGGGGCATATAAAACATGAGAGGTAACGCTTGCTGACATAATCGTTGAAAATACTCAGGTTGGGTAGGCCACGATGCTCATTTTACAGACACTAAACCTTAAAGGAAGCACTTACAAATATAAACGTAGCAGGTGCCCCTGTTGAAGCTCAGCTTCTGGAAAGGACATGCCAACCTAAGTCTTGGGCTTGGCAAAGATAAAGCAAGGCTGTGCGCTCAGAGATTCCAAAGCAGAAAACAATCTAGAATCCTTCCTGGAGGTGAATTGATGATGTACTGGAGCGTAATCTGTATCTGACTGTGACGCGCGGGTTTCTATCTTCCTCTCCTGGAGACACAGAGTTGAAGGTTTCTCCCTTTATAAAGCACCTGTAAGCTCCGCCCGCTAAGCCACGCCCCGTCTACACTCGTAGTAGGTAAAAGAATTCCCGCCTTCTACCAGGATGATGGACAGCTTTCCAAAACGACCCCACTGCGTTTTACCGCCGATTCAGGTGGTGCGTTGTTGATGCGCAGGAGCACATATCCACAAAGACGCACTAGTAACAATCACATTGCCGAAGGCACACAAGGTTGCTAGAGACGTTTCTCCCTTGGTCCATCACGTAGCCTCAGTGTACAATATAAACGGGGCATATAAAACATGAGAGATAACGCTTACTGACATACTCGTAGAAAATACTCCGGTTGGGTAGGCCACGATGCTCATTTTACAGACACTAAACCTCAACAGGAAGCACTTACAAATACAAATATAAATATAAACGTAGCAGGTGCCCCAGTTGAAGCTCAGCTTCTGGAAAGGACAAGCCACCCTAAGTCTTGGGCTTGGCAAAGATAAAGCAAGGCTGTGCGCTCAGAGATTCCAAAGCAGAAAACAATCTAGAATCCTTCCTGGAGGTGAACTGATGATGTACTGAAGCGTAATCTGTATCTGACTGTGACGCGCAGGTTCTATCTTCCTCTCCTGGAGACACTGAGTTGAAGGTTCTCCCTTTATAAAGCACCTGTAAGCTCCGCCCGCTGAGCCACGCCCCGTCTACACTCGTAGTAGGTAAAAGAATTCCCGCCTTTTACCAGGATGATGGACAGCTTTCCAAAACGACCCCATTGCGTTTACCGACGATTCCGGTGGTGCGTTGTTGATGCGCAGGAGCACGAGGACATATCCACAAAGACGCACTAGTAACAATCACATTGCCAAAGGCACACAAGACTTGCTAGAGACTTTCTCCCTTGGTCCATCACGTAGCCTCAGTGTACAACATAAACGGGGCATATAAAACATGCTAGGTAACGCTTACTGAATTACTCGTAGAAAATACTCCGGTTAAGTAGGCCACGATGCTCATTTTACAGACACTAAACCTCAACAGGAAGCACTTACAAATATAAACGTAGCAGGTGCCCCAGTTGAAGCTCAGCTTCTGGAAAGGACAAGCCACCCTAACTCCTGGGCTTGGCAAAGATAAAGCAAGGCTGTGCGCTCAGAGATTCCAAAGCAGAAAACAATCTAGAATCCTTCCTGGAGGTGAACTGATGATGTACTGAAGCGTAATCTGTATCTGACTGTGACGCACGGGTTCTATCTTCCTCTCCTGGAGACACAGAGTTGAAGGTTTCTCCCTTTATAAAGCACCTGTAAGCTCCGCCCGCTGAGCCACGCCCCGTCTACACTCGTAGTAGGTAAAAGAATTCCCGCCTTTTACCAGGATGATGGACAGCTTTCCAAAACGAGCCCACTGCGTTTACCGCCGATTCCGGTGGTGCGTTGTTGATGCGCAGGAGCACATATCCACAAAGACGCACTAGTAACAATCACGTTGCCGAAGGCACACAAGGTTGCTGGAGACGCTTCTCCCTTGGTCCATCACGTAGCCTCAGTGTACAATATAAACGGGGCATATAAAACATGAGAGGTAACGCTTACTGACATACTCGTAGAAAATACTCCGGTTGGGTAGGCCACGATGCTCATTTTACAGACACTAAACCTCAACAGGAAGCACTTACAAATATAAACGTAGCAGGTGCCCCAGTTGAAGCTCAGCTGCTGGAAAGGACAAGCCACCCTAAGTCTTGGGCTTGGCAAAGATAAAGCAAGGCTGTGCGCTCAGAGATTCCAATGCAGAAAACAATCTAGAATCCTTCCTGGAGGTGAACTGATGATGTACTGGAGCATAAGCTGTATCTGACTGTGACGCGCTGGTTTCTATCTTCCTCTGCTGGAGACACAGAGTAGAAAGTTCGCCCTTTATAAAGCACCTGTAAGCTCCGCCCGCTTGAACCACTCCCCGTCCACACTCGAAGTAGGTAAAGGAATTCCCGCCTTTTACCAGGATGATGGACAGCTTTCCAAAATGACCCCACTGCGTTTTACCGCCGATTCAAGTGGTGCGTTGTTGATGCGCAGAAGCAGGAGGACATCTCCACAAAGACGCACTAGTAACAATAACATTGCCAAAGGCACACAAGGTTGCTGGAGACGTTTTACCCCGTGGCCCATCACGTACCCCTAGTGTACAATATAAACACAAAATCGTTTTTGTAGTAGGTTCTCCCTTTATAAAGCACCTGTAAGCTCCGCCCGCTGAGCCACGCCCCGTCCACCCTCGAAGTAGGTAAAGGAACTCCCGCCTTTTACCAGGATGATGGACAGCTTTCCAAAACGACCCCAATGCGTTTACCGCCGATTCCGGTGGTGCGTTTTTGATGCTCAGAAGCACGAGGACATCTCCACAAAGACGCACTAGTAACAATCATATTGCCAAAGGAACACAAGGTTGCTGGAGACGTTTACCCCGTGGCCCATCACGTACCCTTAGTGTACAATATAAACGGGGCGTATAAAACATGCTAGGTTACGCTTACTGACATACTCGTAGAAAATACTCCGGTTGGGTAGGCCACGATGCTCATTTTTACAGAGACTGAACCTCAAAAGAAGCACCTACAAATATAATCGTAGCAGGTACCGCAGTTGAAGCTCAGCTTCTGGAAAGGACAAGCCACCCTAACTCTTGGGCTTGGCAAAGATAAAGCAAGGCTGTGCGCTCAGAGATCCCATAGCAGAAAAAGATCTAGTATCCCTCCTGGAGGTGAACTGATGATGTACTAGAGCGTAATCTGTATTTGACTGTGACGCGCGGGTTCTATCTTCCTCTGCTGGAGACACAGAGTAGAAGGTTTCTCCCTTTATAAAGCACCTGTAAGCTCCGCCCGCTGAACCACGCCCCGCCCACCCTCGAAGTAGGTAAAGGAATTCCCCGCCTTTTACCACGATGATGGACAGCTTTCCAAACGACCCCACTGCGTTTACCGCCGATTCCGGTGGTGCATTGTTGATGCTCAGAAGCACGAGGACATATCCACAAAGACGCACTAGTAACAATCACATTGCCAAAGGCACACAAGGTTGCTGGAGACGTTTTTACCCCGTGGCCAATCACGTACTCTTACTGTACAATATAAACGGGGAGTATAAAACATGCTAGGTAACGCTTACTGACATACTCGTAGAAAATACTCCGGTTGGGTAGGCCACGATGCTCATTTTACAGAAACTAAACCAATAACAATAAAATACACACACACTCTTTTAAACCTATCTGACTAAGTATTTTTTACCCATGATTCTAATTATGTATTGTATGTGCAAATGTGTGTTTTATTCATGTGTGTGTGTGTATAAATATATATATATATGTGTATGTATGTGTATATGTTGTTTCTGTGCCTGGCATGTTTGTGGATCATTGCATGGCTCCTGATATCTATGAATTTCTGCTCTCTTTTATCACACTTATCTACCCATCACTCTTATGTCATGTCTCTATCAAACTATCCTCCATTCTCACTCGGACTCATCCCAAATCCCTTCGACCACTTTCATCTCCTAAATATCTCTGCCTAAGCTCTTCCCCTCCACCTCCACATCTAACTCACCAAACCTCACTCTACCTCTGTGACCTCCCACACAACCCTACTAAATTCTCCTGCATTCATCTCACCCTACTTCTATGCTCTCCCTAACCCTTCCACATCCTCTTTCCCCTCCGCTCCCCTATTATTCATCTCAAGCCTTTGGATTGAGTAAATGAAGGATAAACTCCCAATTAACACTTCTGGATTTCTTTCCTCCTCCACCCCTCCATTACTCCAGTCAATCTAACTAACAAACTCTCATATCTGCAACTCAAATTAACTCATAATAATACTAAAACTGTACTCCTTATTAAATTATACTAATCCATCACTAATTCTTGTTGGGTACCGGAGTAGCGTGCTACTCATCGAAAAGCGCTTCGACGCCTCGTCAGGGGTAGTAAGCGCTATATAAATACGATTACAATACAATACAATACAATATCTGAAGGCAGGATAGTCCAAACTGCCAGCTCTTAAGATATGAATTCCCTTGCATGTAGAAGTTCTCAACACTCTGCTGAGAAGCAAACCCCATGGGCTTGCTAAACCGAGTGGGTGAAATTGCAAGGACCCAAATGTGCAAAATAAATGGCACAAGGGGGCAGCTTTTCCTCATACCTCAAGAACTTGGAAAGCTTAATAAATAGCTTCTCCTCTATTTTTCAAACCTTACAGAGGCCATAGTATTTAAACTAAAGGGGGATTTGAGTGGTATAAAAAAGGATCAAAATGTATTTCTGCACAATAAGCCCACAAGTACCTCCTGTCAAGAACAATAAAATCTGAAAAGTGTTAGTTACCTTAATATCCATTAACTAGACTGAACAGAGTGGTAAAACAATGCTCGATCCTACTGAATTCCTCAGTTAAACTCAGCTAATAGTCCAGATAATGAATCTTCCAGGACCAAGTCCATCAGATGAGTTAACAATATTTTCCCAAAGGTTATAGTTGAAGCATCAATGAGAGAAATTTGTTAACACCCTGGTGTGTTCGTTCTCCATGCTATTGCACAAAATGGTGCTTAGCAATAGAACAAGGTGATGGACGAAGTGCTGAAACTTTTCAAACACTCACCCTCAGTCACAGACCTGGAATAAATCCATCGTTCTTTTGCTCGTCATGCCACCCCAGTTTGGACCCCGACATATAAACATCAGTCTTGACCCTGCTCCCAATGGGAACAGTCCAGCCCGAACTGCCAGGCCAGGCCTTCCCTGGACCGGAAACAGGCATTCTGGGACCGGCTTCTGGGTATCACCCCTCATCAGCCAGGCTGGCTTGAATCCAGAGGCACAGAGATCAAGGAAGCCACGTCTGGGCATATCCTGGCCACTTAGGGAGAACATAGCAACACATCAAAGTGGTGAAGGGGTTCCACAAATTCATTTTGGCTGACCACGTCCTATGTGTGCCCTGTCTTAGCCTCATGCAGGCCCCTCAACACATTGTTACCCCAGCACTACAGAAGCTCTGGGAGCTTTTCTAGACCATGTACTGCCCTCATTTCTGGGATTATGCTGTTACAGAGGCACCTTAACTAAGAAATACCTTTAACGAGCAAACTCTACAAACAAAGTCACAAAAAAATATTTTTAGTTAACTACAATGAAAATCAATAGTCACGTATAAAATAATTAGGGGAAATCCTTAGGTTAATATATTGGTTTAGGACTAGGTTTATGTTAGTATTAGGGCTAGTTTTAGCATACCTTTAGAAAAAGGCAGATGGCTTGCATTTTCAATATAAAGAAATATGTTGTTATAGCCCATTTAAAAGGCCTTTCAATGAAAACTAAATAAACGTTTTAAGGTTTTCTTTTGTCTGTACATTAATTTTTCTGTTGGTAGTTTTTCAGAGAAAGTATTTCTATTTAAAGGCATATACAGTGACATGGTCTCCGATCTGTCTTGGTAATCGGTGTTATTACAATTTATGAACAACAAGTGGAAGGTTTGTTTGTGGCCAGCGGTGATAAGTATCCACTGAACTGCAAATGCATCAGAAACGCTAGTTGAAAAGGCATCACGGCTAGAGTCTTTTACAACCCTGCCAACAATATACCTTCATGGAAGTTTGGTGCTGCTAATTTCTGGTTCTTGGAAAACAATCAGCATGATCATTTTCCACCAGAAAAAATTTCAAGGAGGCTGTGGCCACCTGAGAGAGACCGAAAACATTCTGTGCACGCAAATGCCAAAACGTGTCACTACTTAGTAGGCCCCCGAAAAAGTGCAAGCCATCCTTCTCTGTTAAACCCTCTTCTTGGGAAGCCCTTCTAAGTATCAAAACCAATGACTATTCGCCTTACAAGTTGAAAGGTGGTCCAGTTATACTGAGGGCCTCTAGGTCCTGATAAAGGGACCACGCTGATGTCTTAACACTAACAGGCATTTTCATGGCATAAGTCCCAGCAGTGCAGATGGCCAAAAACTGAGGAATTAGGTGGCATGTGTGACGTGAAGTCATAATTATGCCACAATGTGACACACAGACCTAAGCCTGGGTTGGGCCAGGCAGGTCAGGCAAATGTAACATTGGGTCTTTGAAAATGTTGCCAATGGGACGACAGTAACAGTTTTGGTGCCCAAAAACAAGGCCAGTGGTAACCACTGGCACAAATTAAGTATTGTTATGGGTACCATGAAAGTTATTTCTGTGTGGGTGTTGAGGTAATTTGGATTGCATGTCTCTTGACACACCTTGACAGTCACGTAGAAATGCCCTTTTCAACACATCTGAATCTCAGTGAGCGTGAGAGGTGTTTCCTAACCCTACGGGGTACGCAACAACCAGCACGTTGATGGGGCTCCAAGGGGAGAGGTTTTTAAAAAAAGGAAAATTCACGACTGGATTTCGGGAGTATTGTGATAATCACAGGTGCCTTGTAGTACTCTGAAATCTTTGTGAAATAACATTTTAAAATATCCACACATAAAAGCAAACCCACAGGAGTAGATTTTCAGTTCTGTCATGTGAACCTAACCCCGGCTCTTATGTGTTACCCAGCATCCTCACTGATTTAATTATGCAAATGTTCATATCCTGTGTTTAACATAGTGCCCACAGTCTTCCAGAAAGTCGGTCTTGCAGCATTATGCTTTGAAAATATTTCTTGTTTGGATTCATGGCATGCACAACACAAACTGTTTTAAAAGTAAAATAACTTTCCGGTAATAGCTTCTTGGAAGCAATTATGTTAACCAGGATCACTTGGCTCGTGAGGATTTCAGCTGATGTGCGGTAGTTCTAGGGTAGAGAAAGGCAAGCTTACGCATTATCCTTCTAGGCGCGGGGGGGAGAAGAGATCCTATTGGGCACTGGCCGAGATAGCCAGGAGCTTCTCCTTTCATTAGAATGCTGTCACGCTGAGCGGAGTTAAAAGCCGCAGCCTAGCTTGAAAATTGAACCACTGTTTTGAGAATCAGTTTTCTAAACACTTCTTCCAAGGTTATCTAATAATAAAATGCACATGAAGTACAAGACCTACTCAATTCAATGTATGGGTAGGGCTGCCTCCGTATTCCCATTGCATAGAGTATTTCTTGTTGTCATACTCACTGTGCACATTGGGCGAATAATGTCTTTTGTTGGCCCTGGGTCCATGCACCTTCTTAGGTTTTCTTGCTTTGGTAGAAATACATGAACTACATTCTTAAGGGGGGTTCCTTTAGGACAAGATCCGAGCTTGCTAGGTAATCTGGGAAATCTGGCAGCCTCGATTGCGGCCTGACACTGTTTGTCTGGTAACTCCCCTAAGGGGTGGAGAGCTGCGCTTTGCAGGCTTAGGGATATAGTTAGGACACCCGATTTTATGGTATTTATTTTTTATTATTTCCATCTGTATTTATTTTTCGGCCATCTCATTCGTATTTATTCATATTTATTTCGTATTTTGAGAATAAATGGAACTGTAAAATGGCATATTTTCACATTTATATAACTGATAAACATGCGCTAATACTGTCCCATTTTAGCAAATTAGGCAGCTAAATATAGCAAACCACTACACCCACATGTAAATATCAGCAATATTCTACAAATATAGGTTAATATAGGCCTGTATTTAGGAAAATCCCATTCTGTTTAACTTTTCATGCTTTCTGCTTAGCTGTTGCCCTGGAATTCACTAAAGACAGCATAGAGAGTCACTCACAAGAAGCACCTTTAAAAATAAATACAGACAGGAAACATGTTGTTTACTGTCTGTATTTATCTGTAAAAATCAGTACAAACGGAAAACTGGGGCCTTAGATATAATGCACCCTGTGACGAGTCAGTTAAAGAGAACTCCCTCCAACTTTCAGGTGTTACTGCGGTTGCTCAGAAAGGTCACCTATGCAATAACAGCTGAGTCCTACTGTGTTGCAAAGCATATACTCCATTGTTACTTTACATTTCATAGAGTCCGTGGGTATTTCTGAAAAATCTGCGTATTTCTCGTGGTAGCGCAAACAAAACTTTTTATGACTTCTGCCAGACAACATTGCCTACGTGGCTCTCTGTTCAAAGCTTGGAAGCCTACATTGACAAGAATGTTATGGGAATAAATATTTAGAAAATGAAGACCCTCCTTCCTTGGACAGGGAGTTCTTCGGGAAAGGTACTGTCTCAGTATCATCAAAAGGTGGTGAAAGAACGTAAAAACCTGGGAGAACTGCTTTAAACTTAGACCCAGCAAATTACCCCATTTCCAGAAACCATTAGGAATTTCATGTTTTGTGAAAGGACGAGTGCGTAATATTTTTGTTTTTCCATCTCCTTGCACTTTCATTCTTCTGACATAACAAGCACCCTAGAATGTTAGTATTATGGTAGAGGCATCATAGTTAAGCACAGGAATGTGGTTCCCCTTCTTTTCCTATTTTGTCCAAGAAAGTGCAACCTCTTCCTGTCAGAATGTGTTGGCATCAGAGCGTTCACTGCCTGGGAAGATGCCAGTGCTTTGTTGGTAGTTACATTGGGAAACCTGGATTGTGTTACTAACGGAAGGCCAGAGGGAACTGGGGGTAAACAAGAAGGGGGGGGGGGGGCTGAGAAGAAGAGCTGGAGGCCTCGTGTCCTCCGTGTGGCATAATTAATTGCTTATATATTAGCTCATGATCCCACTGATGCATGGGGCCTTTTCGGAAGCTGCTCATCTTAAATCCCCTTCCTTTGTCACTTCTCTTTTCTCTGTGGCTAGTGCTGTACCCTAAAAAGGTATAACTGCTCAGACCCTCGGTCTCCGTTCTGCTAGATTCCGGTCTCATTAATACAAGGAAGGGCCTTTTGAGTCTATCTGCCGTCGAGCCACTTGAGAGTCTTAGAAAGTGCATTGTCTTTAACTTATTGTCACTTTGAGTGCCACTGGGTAGGGCACCCACATTTATTTGCTTGATCCAGAAATAACTTGACTTCCTGTTGTGATTTTCTATAAAGGATTCAAAGGGCAAATTCTCACATTCACTCAGTTTGTAACATACGTGACCAAGACTGTGGAGCCTCATTTCATGTGACATGGATTATTTTTATGTTCGGTTAGCTTAGTTGTTCATTGTGTCTGAAGAGTGTGGTTCTCTGGGGGTTCTCTTAAGTATGATTTACATCCAGACCATGAAGAAGCCTATAAGGTCCTCGTCTTCTTTAAAACTGGTACCTCCAGTATTCACATTCTGAAGACCCTGACTGTGTTCCACTCTCTCAAGGGGCTGCTTAAATCAGTTCTAGTTCTGCCTTTCAGTGAACAAATTCACATTGACCTATAATTATTATACCTTATTGGATGTCTGTTACATCTGTATTCTGCTTGAATGGATCTGTCCCTCTGTCTGAGACACCCTTTACTGTTTTCATACCCTTGACACTCTGGCTAAAAAAAATCTTATTGAGGATCTCTGTGTTCAGCTCAATTTTATGAAGTATTCCTACTAAACTTGTTTGAACTGTTCACACCTCTCACATCCAAACAGATTGTGAGCATGGCAGCCTCTTTCCTACCTCTCTGTCTCTGCTCTTTCTTTCTGTCCTGACTGAATCTAACAAGGTGGCCATGCAGCTTTGCCCCTATCTTTACCACCCTCATCCACATTGGCTACGCCTTTATTCCAGCCTCCAATCATGACTTCTGCACTCATATAGTTGCCCAAGCAGTTTGCGTCTACAGAGGGTCACTCCTTAGTTCACCCTGCAGGTCCAGCCTCTGCCAGAGGAGTTGTACGAATAAACGGCCAATCTTGTCCAGGGGGAAACAAAGGCCTCCCATTGATCGTACGCAAAGTATGGGAGTTCCACTGTGCTGGCAGAGAATATGCACATTCAGCCCACCTCCCAGTAGCTCCACTTCTACTCAAAATGCACACTCCCAATGATGACTCAGATCAAAGGAGGACATCTCAGGTGGATTCTCTGTTAAACACTGTGATATCCTGTTTTTGGAGCAGTTATTTCCCCTGCCTTTTGCTTGTCCTGCAGCCAGCAATTCAAACCTGAGCTCCTCAAGCATGTATTGTATGTGGAATTTTCAGTGCATCTCTATTTTGTTGTGTTCAGCTCAATACCATGTTACCCCAATCTTCACACTAGCTGACAGTTTTAACGATTGGATTATAAAAATCTCAACACATACATTCGTAGTAACAATTACAAATTGCAGGTATATTAAGACCAACTTGCACAAATGTATTGTTCTCTTTCAGTGTAATTTGACTGCTTGTTTTTCAGTGCTGAGTACACATTACCCCTTGTCCTTGTTTTCTGCTGTCCTACCTGCTACTTTCTAACCATAGGTCATTGCTCTTTGATGTGGTGGTTGTTGATCCCACTGTACCACCTGTAAAGAAAGGTAAAGAGTTTGGACTGTCCAAAGAACATACACTTGAGGGAGTTAAATTGGTCACAATAAAAGTTATGTATTTCGAGAGGATTTGACCTACTGAACCCTGTAAGGACCTCTAAAGTAGTTATTAGTCACTGTGCACCCAGGGCTGAGTGTTAGGGGAAAAAGCTCATTTTATGAGATTAGTTGTAGAAGAAATACACTAGTGGTACTGCAAGAAAGTATTTCCTCTCCCTTAGGAAATTCCTGAAACATAGACTAAAATTTGCATCAATTCTCTCTCCAGCAGAAGTCTGAAGGTCTTCTCTCCAAGGTCAATGGCAGGCCTTGCACCACAGTTTTAGTGAGGTAGCACGTGGCCTGTAACAGCCAGTCAACATGCAGATTCCTCGTGTCACTTCTGCTCATATATTAATTTTGGTGCCTTTCACCTCACGCATCTGGAGGCATCCATGACATAATGGAGCTTACCTCTAATACCGTTCTGGCCTTGGAATAAATGGTGCTAAGTTCCAGGCACATTGTCTGCGTCCATGGCATGAGGATGAACTCTAAGTGGAGACAAAGACATGGCTTCACAGTTTGGATTTTCAGACTGTGAAATAAGATCGCACCCTCTAAGGGGACTGCGGTGGTACTTCACCCACAGGACAGGGCTCATCCTAAGTTGTGACCTTCCCAACATGCTACCTACCTCTTAGGGGTGTTCTATCCCAGGACACTGGCTCCACCACCATCTTCGGTGACTCTAGGTGCTCCAGCTAAAAGGTTAACAGCTGTATTCCAATATTTTGAAACCAGAAACCGAGAGTGAAATATGCAAACCGTGCAGCAGTTTGCTAGTTTAAACAATTGCAGTATTTTAATAATCTAAAAATCAGGAATTTTGGATGTTCTCCAAATGTTTTGGGTGTTTTTGACTGATTTTAGAAATGTCCTGTAGATTTTATATGTCTGCTCATATTTCCAGGGAGAGGAAAATGTTATCAAAAATCAGACAGGAAAGAGGAATGACTTTGACTAAAGAGACACTTCCAAAATAGCAGCTATTTCCATTGGTATGAAAAACTGCATACATATTCTGAGATACTCTTTAATTTTAAAGCAGCTCAGTAGACCTGCAGAATGGATCAAGCAGTGGGCTCTTCTGTTATAGCAAGGGTGCCTTGGACTCTAATACAAGAAAGGCAAATTGGTCCCATGCCCCTTAGTAGCGTAGCATAATTATGTTAATTTTGCCCCCTTTAACCTCAGGCTCCGGGCCACTGAACCGGCTGCACTAATGTTACCTACACTCCCCGTGTACCTGCATGCTAGCAGATAAACTGCCCAGAGCTGTTACTCAGCCGCCCAAAGACTGCTATCCACTACATCTGAATGCATCAAGCAAGATTACTCTCTAAGTCGAACCAACATGCTGAGCTGAGCCTGACCAAAGGTATGTTATTATGCAGACATCTTGGCGTCAGGACGTAGAATGGCTGCCGAGAGATGTGTGCAAGGCGATGCGTCAATGACGTCTACGACACGACACACAAAGGGTATCTGTGGAAAAGTGTTTTGTGTGTACGACTAAAACCTTCCTATTTTAATAAGCTTATATTCTGATAAATGGTGAGTGTTAATATACGAGTGCGGGTTAATGTACTTTTCTCATCTTCATTAGTGTGATTTTCTGGCGTCGGCGCCACAAATTGTACCTTTCTTTCTCACAGAAATGTAAAAAAAAAAAGTGTAGGATTTTGAGACCATTTTAGACTGCTTCTGTGTATAGGTCCCATAATGCAGACTTTGTATAGACTGCGAGAACTTCATGGCTTCCCGCAGAGAACTCCAACGGTATTCAAAGATGCCTCCGCATGTTAAGCAAACCCTTGAACTGTAGCAACGTCCCCATCTCTTTGCGCGCCCTCTTGTGATAAAGACGAGGACGTGAAATGTCTCCTCGGTGAGCTTGTGGTGCCAATGAGATGTCTGCCGTTGTCCGCCCATAGTAACTCGTCGCAGGCAGGAGGGGTGAGAGGCGTGTGCAAGGTGACACCTTGCCATGCATATCTGTATCAGAAGGAGTTACGTCCAGAGCCCTTCCAGCCGTGCCAGATAACCTGCGCACAGAGCATAACCGAGGCGGACAAATTCATGCACTCCCAAGTGATGGCTCGGGTTAAACGATCATTTACTTATCAGAAACCTGTAATGAAATGTTACAGTGATTTATGCCACGGTGCCCTGCCTCGGTGCAGAAAAGAAGCAATTCCTCTCTCCTCCCGTCTGCCTGTCCGCTCCCATTTAGTCGCTATAAGTCAGTGTTGATGCGCCTCTCTGTGCCTCGGAGGCTCCCGCCGAGATCTGCCTCTATTTCCCGCCGCCTGTCTCATCCTCTCGCAGTTTTAATCAGGATGATTTAGGGCGCGAGATTTCACTGGAAGGAGGAGGCGGATTATATGTCATCATGAGGAGCTGTCATTGCCTTCTTTTTCTCTCACCCCAGGTGACTTTTACCATTAGGACTGTGATGTGGAAACCCCCAGTAGTTGGGGACAGGAAACGTTACAATTTTTGGCTGCTGTGTTAAGATAATATTATTTTTTAGCAGAGAGTGCCATGGTCTAATAGCAATTTAAGCTAGAACTGAGAACCTCATGCTGGATAGGTGGGCCTATTTCACGCATCACATGCAGCACATAGCTAACATGGCCGTGGCAGGCCCGGACTGGCCATTCAGTCCATTGGGCATTTCCCCGGTGGGCTGAGGCCAGTTTTTGAAAGCAGCTGTTTGTGCCTCTGTCACTTTCTCCTGCTCCCCCAGGAAATCAAGAACACGCAACGGGTGCTTCAGACAAGTGAGAAGAAAAGGAGATGGAGAAATGTGAGCGGAGTACAGGAGGGGGCTGCTTTGAACATTTTTGCCAGGGCTGCTTTTGGTACCCAGTCTGGCTCTGCACCTTGGAGATTATGTCAAGTGATTTCGACAGAAATGAACCTATGTAAATCACACCACAACTCTGTGAGATCAGGCTATACTTTCTTTCCCATTCCAACCCATACAAGACATCTCATGATCCTACAACCTACACCATGGGCCAAGGACACCACTGGTGTAGACGGATGCCTCCAGGCCATTGTTTGAAACTGCATCCTCATTGACACCAGAGGCACCTCTTCGTTCCATCATCGTCTCCTTCAACTGAGTCCTTGAATCCTCCTTACTTATCCCTTCATGGTACTGCTGTTGCCTCTTCAGGAAAACCCATGTTTGACAGAGAAATATGTATAAAGTCAGTTATTTTTCTATTCCTCATACTGAAACTAATTTATAGCAGATATGAATGAATAAATCCAACATTTGATGTTTGCCCATTGTGAAATCTGCTCCTTCTCTGCAGCCAGAAAAATAATTTTAGTGTCACAAGCTATGCCTAGTGTCATGTTGAATTCCAAGTATTGGGAGCATGCCTTCAAATTAAATATTTATGTCATGGCCTAAGTGAGAGGACAGTTGCAGGTGCATCTGGATGGGAAATATGTATGGATGTACCAGAGCAAAGGGCTTCTAAAACCTTATGTTGTTTGCAAAGGAAAAAATGGAGAGTAAGTTGGTCAGTGGGAAATGACAGGTCAAGGCAAGCTTGTCCTTGTCAAAGGCTCGGCTTGCAGCTTCCTCTGTGGCTGTTGCCCCACGCTGCCAACTCCCACCTTATCTTCTCCTTTGCCCTCCAGTCTCTGCCATTGATGGAAAGGGAGGATGGGTCATTACAGTGAGTATCTGTGCAGCCCAGTGGCAGAGCCGCTGTGTCTTGTCATGTTCTATGCTTCTTCATTCTGGACAGGAAACAGGTTTAGCCTAGTGGGTATGGCCTACACCCAGCAGCATGGATTTACCCTGCTTCCTCTGAGTGACATTGTTGACTGAGAATGTCAGGCCTTTCACTATAGGAATTTGACAGTTCTGACACACCCCTCTCCCAACTTGTCTCCCTCACAATAAACTGCAGTTTTAATGTACCTTGCCTTGCTATACAACAGTTTTCTTTTATGAAGCCTGGAAGCCTGTTCCTACCCCGCCACCCAGCCTGTGCTCTTGAGTGGAAAACTACATAGTACTCTTACTAAAGAGAAAAAATAGTAGCTCCAGCACTATGAATTATACCTTATTGCAGTAAACCGAGACATTATGATGGGAGTGTATTGTAAAACCCAGAAAATAGTTGGTAAACAAGGTTGCTTGATTGTGTTGAGTATCTTTTTTGGCAAATTCCATAAAGACTGCAGTCCCTCATTTGGCCTTTAATGTCCTATAATAAATAAAGGCCAGGGTCGTAGGCATGTTAATGTTATGGGTGAATCGAATGCCACAGGTAATATTATGGATCTGAAGTATGCAAAACAGTTGAGTATTACAAATATTCATATGAGTATATCAGTAAACATTCTTAATGTTAATTGGTCCTGGTTAGCTTCTGGCCCGGTCACTGTGAAAATGATGATACAGAATCAACTTTCTGAGCAGATTGTATGTGAATCCATTGACTACCCTTAGTGTAGTGCTATTTTAGGCACACAGTTCATTGACATTTCATTATCCTAACACTGATTAGCACCAGAAGAGATTATTATTAACATCCATCTTTTAGCAGGATAATTGTTTATCCATTTAACCTGTCCTGAAAAGTGCATTTGTTCAGTCTTGTATAGCTCCCCTTCCTCATACCTACCAGTTGGGAGACATACACAGAGTCATTTCTGAAGTTTATGAGCATTACTCTGATGTTTTTGATGTAAAGGCAGCTGAACTTCGCCCCCTCACATGGACTATAATCACCAAATAGTTTATGCAGGGTGCTAAAATACCATGTTATTGAGTTTTGTTACTGAGCCTGAAGATCCACCTAATTTTTTTTGATTGAATATTCATTAATTTGCCGGTGTCTGTGCAATTCACAATCACCTGCCCATCTCCCCCTGCTTTATTGTGACTACAGAGCAACACATGATATTGTAGTCACATAAATATATCACTTGCCTCTCATAGGAGTTTTTCTGGGTCAAGTTATCAGGTACCATATATAATAAGTTGGTCCTGTAGGATGCATATAACTTAATGTACATGTTGGAAGGTGACTGTGTAAGGTTTTATTCCACATTAAATATGGAATCTTTGAGTACATAGCTGTGTCCTTTGAGTTTCATAATGCCCCACAGCTTTCCAGAACTTCATCAATAAGGCTTTTTGTGACTTTTCGAGGCCTCTGTGCAGACGCCAGATTAGTGTGATAACTGGGTGATAATATAGGATAGGATACTAGTTTCACATGCAGTCTGGCACTCCGAGCATGGGAATATTTATCTTTACCAAGCAGGGAACATCTCTGTATCAATACCCATGCTGCCCATAAGTGTCACATGTAGGATCTTCAAGAAAAATGGGAGGAACATTCAATGTTTAGCAATGTTGTTGCACACACACATTAATCTTACTCCTTTTCACTTGTGCCATAGCCAACATAGTTAACACACTCCACTTTTCTAGTGGTTTCATTTTAGTCATGCAAGTGCTATGCTTCATTTACAGATGATCACAGAAAGTTCAAAGCTGATGCTTTCTGAAAATTGGATTGTGTTGACAGCAATTACTTAAATATTAGTGGAAAGAAACATGATTAACTCCACCTTCTGGGTGGTATTATCTTTGTTGCAATTCCACTGATAACTAAAGCTACATATCTTTTAATGTGTGAACGAAAACATCTTTAGAAGGAAAGGTGTAGAGGAAAACTTGTGCGCCATCCTAAGGAAAGAGGGACAGAGGAAAGGAATAACGGGTGGTAAAGCATTTTCATACTTTCCTTCCCTCCCACCATGTCAGTTATAGAAGTGTTTTTCTCTTCATTTATATTTAGAGAGTTACAATCAGTCAGCAGCCCTTGCACAAACGTAATGTCAAGTGTGCCTGCAAAATCGTGTTATTGCTTATCTGCATTATCTTCCGAGTTTCTTCGCTGTTTATATGTCTAGTAATAATTTTTGGCAACACTGTAACTTGTCATATCCATAAAGAAGCAGTAAAATTGAGAGATGGAGGGGATAGGACTAACTAGCAAGCTGCGAATCAAGTTAGAAAGAAACAAAGAGGCACTCACAGCCCGCATCTCGTGATACCGACAAATGCATTTACGAGCTAACTGCATCACTGCTTGCCAAAAAGCACCCCTCTGAATTATGAAATATGACTCTTCAAGGATTTTCAATCACAAAGGTCACTGCGACTGCAGGAGCTTCGGCAAGAGCCACGCATGTCTTTGTGTGCGGTGCTAAATTTGTAAATACAGCCCTGGCTAGGGCTCATGATTTTTAATGTTCCATATAAAACATGTTCTGACAGAGTAATGAAACTAAACGGAAAGGGATGATTTTCAAGGGTGGAAACAAGGAAGGTATAATCTTTGTCCGCCTCAAGCCACGCTCCGCTGCTGTGCATTAACGCACTCTAAAGAGCTGACTTCGGCACAGCATTTGCATAGGCAATAGAGAGGAGGGCCTGTGGCAGCGTAATGTCTATTGGTGTTGGTGATGCACTGTTCGAAGAAGTTACAAATGGATGACTTTTAATCCCTGAGAGGTGAGCCAAAGTCATCGCCTATTACAGGCACACCCAGGGTTGGACTGGCCTATAGGACAATCATCTGGGTCAGACTGAGACAAAAAAACAGGCCCAGGCACCAAAATAAATGGCCCCGTTAGCAAATCTGTTAGCTAAAAGTGGTAATATCAGGGATATCAACAGAATCACTGGCTCACCTGGCAATAAACCGGCCCCACACTGATCCATCAGAGCAGCCAGTCTGAAGGTGGCAATCAGCAGTCAGGCAATTGGGCCCAACGGACTGGTCGGACATGCCAGTGTGTGGGCTGTTTTTTGGGGTGTATGTAAAACTATTTTATGGTGTGGTGGAAGGGTTTATACTGTTGATTTCGCCACATTGCCACAAACATTGCCTGCAGCAGGGGCGTGGCTTGGGCAGGCATGACAACGGTGGCATAGGAGAAGAGCTCCGGTGCCGTCTGACCAGTGAAGACATTTTCCTTTCCTCCCCCTGGGGCAAATAGGCCCCCGAGGCAGCAGGCTGTGAGGGGATAGCAATAGGCCCCTCTGGTCAGTGAGGCCCTCAACCACCACAAAAGAGATCAAAGACTAGGATGGCCTGGGGGTGATATAGATTGGAGGGCGCATCGCTGGACCTGCCGTGTCTGGCTTGGCCTGGCGCCGAAGTGAAGTGAGGCAGAGAAGGGTTTCTGGGAAGTGCACTTGGGGGAGCCTGTGAGGGCATCTGCCCCCCTCCCCGAAATACAGGCATACTGAAGTGGAGAGCCCTGGTCCAGGTGGTGCGCTCACTGGTGGTTATGGTATTAGGCCTGCAGTAACTTGATCGGCCCAGTGAGAAGGGCGGGTTGCCCTGAGGAGGTGAGCCACCAGAGTGGGGGCTAGGGCCTTAAGACGCTATCCCAATAGAGGCACAATCGGCAGGTCCAAAGACAGCAGGGAGAAGGCTGAAGGAGCAGTGGTGGAGTTTCCCCCCGACCCACTTCAAAGCCAGTGAAACAGTCTCCGGGGGGACCGAGATCCAGGCAGGTGAAGCTGGAGCCCTGAGTGATAATTCATTTCTCCCTCTTCAGGAGTTATTAAGTGCAAAGCTGGAGGGGTCAGACCAGGAGTAGGTTGTTCGTGCCAAGGGGTGGAGCAGCAGGAAGCCATAGATATCACAGAAATGGCATGGCATCTTCGCTGGAGATGGCAGCTCTCTTGATCCCTCGTCAGCTAGCATGGGTCTGGGAATGAGCAGACCAGAGACTTGATTGCGGGTGAGGAGAGGCCCGCAGATGGTGTCAAAGCAGGGTTTAATGAAGGGGGAGACAGAGGCCCTTCTGGAGGTTGTGCAGATGCAGACATGGGAATACACACAACAATGATATTGGCAGCAATAAGGGAGACATAGACTGCTCCAGAGCACCAGATTAATGAGGTGGCCCAAGATGTGGGTCTGTTGAGGGCAGACCACCGCATATAGGGTGAAGGAGACTGAATCCACACTCACCAATCTGCAGCCAATAATAGCAATGGTTGAGGCATTGGAAAAGTCGGTGGCAGCCCGAGACAGCTGACTGGATAATGTTGAGGAACAATTGCCCCGTAACAATATGTGGCTGGTTGAACTCCCGGAATAGGCAGATGGTCCCCGCATGGAGCTGTTCCTTGAGGACTGGCCCTCCTCGGTGGTACTAGAGAGGAAAGTCTGCAAATGCTTTTCTGTAGAGCAGGCACCCATGGTCGCACTCAAGCACCTGGCGGGCCACCGTGGGCAACAGTGGCCCTTTTGCTGAATTTCAGGGGCCGGGAACGCACCCTGCAGGTGGCACAGAAGTATGGGCCATGGCCTCTGGAGGGGGGAGTGTGACCATATATCCTTATTACACATCAGCAGTACAGAAACAATGGGAGCCCTTTTTACGGGTCGAAAAGCACCTCAGTCGTCTTAACATTCAATATGCCTTTTTTCTGCCTACAAAACTCATAATCGTTGAGCCTTCCAGTTCTTCATAGTGGCTGCGTAGGCTTGGGCTTGGCTGGTGGTACCCAATGCCTGATAGGGGCGAGGGGTCTGTGTGGGAGTTGGTGCAAGATTCCTCTGGCTCTGTAGGGCGTGGTGACGCCCCTCATTGGCCCCTACAAAAAAATGGCAAAATATGAAAGGGTGACAGCAGTGGCTGCCATATAATAGAATCAGATCATATAGTTGGCTAACCTGTGCAAGTCCTTGGCAGTGGACTCGAAGGACTCTGAGAGAGGAGCATATTCTGAGAGCATCTCAAATGTTGTGCCGTTGCCTACCAGTGTTATACCGTTGACTGTAGACAAGATAATTTTACAGAGGCCCTCACATTCAACCTGATTGGAGACAGTAAGTCTTTCTGTGGGGTGGAGGGAGTCCAGAGGTGTGGTACATGGAGGATCCTTTCCAAATTCCACGGGTCAACCCAGGCCAAGACTTGCCTTTCAATATTGTGGTGTATGTTACATGTTAACATGGTTGGGATGGCAGGTGCCTCAGCAGTTGGGGAAGCAGGTAGTTTTAAGCCTGCAATACAAGAGTGAGGGAGGGGACAGCATGACATCCACAGGGAATGTCACAGTCTACAGGGATTTAGTGGAGAGGGGCAATTCAGGAAGACACGTAATGGCTGATCCACAGACACAGCTACTTGGTAAGGGGCTGTTCCTGAAAGTTTGGTCATAGAATGTTAATGGCCTAGGGAGCAAGCTGAAATGAGGACTCGTAAACAAACATCTGGCTATGCCTGACCCAAGTGTAATTTTGTTTCAAGAAACACACTTGCTAAGTAATCTCTGCAAATTTTTCAGCTGGGGTCTCTGTAGACTTCTAGCCCATGCCGGCTTCTCCACGGGATCAAGGGAAGTAGATGCATTGTTGCGAAAGCTGCTGACCTTGCAGGTGACAAAAATATGGATACTATGTAGGTGCTATGTGGCAGGTATTGGCTACCAGAATGGAATGGGGTTGGCAGTCTCCTCCTGGTGCCTATCAGCAGGACTGCAAAGGTAAGGGTTGATAAGACTCGAAGAATGGATAATCAGTGCCCCAGATGCCCTGTAATTGGTGGGGAGTGACTATAACCTGACTCAAAAGGGAGATATTGACGGAATGGCTAGTTCTTAGAGCCCCTGAAATGAGGAAACTGACTGGGAGACTTCTTTCAGGAGACCAGTATAGCCGACTTATGGAGGGCCCATAATCCCAAAAGATGACAGTACTTCTATGCCACAAAGACCATGTGGTCAAGGTCTAGTTTGGACTGTCTGCTGGTGCCACACCACTTAGTAGCAGATTGTGAGAAAATAGAGTAACTGCCAAGAGGGATCTCAGACCATTCCCAGGTGTGATGACACTCTAGACGAAAGTACCCAGACCTGAGAGGGGGTGGAGATGAGGCTCCTCGGAGTTGACAAGTAAGAACATGCGTGATATGATAAGGCAGTACACTGAACATTATTTTAAGTACAATGTAGGGTCGTTGAGTTCCAGCTTGACAATTTGGTAGGCATACAGAGCAGTATTGAGGGGGAACCCGATGGACCACACCACAGGGAAAAAGGAGAAAGGGAGAAATTATGCAGGAAACTGGAGGATGAGTTGGTGCAGGGAGAGGTGGAGTATGTGTCCCACCCTACGAGGGAAAGGGCCCTGAGTCTTTGAGGGGAGAATATTGGAGCCTGGACCAACAGGAGGCGAGGCAGCTCTTAAGAAACAAAGAGACGAGGCTGTCCTAAATGGGCATTAAAGATGGAAAGGTGCTGGCTTGCTTGCCCGAAAAGGAGGAGGGCCAAAGATGGGTCCACAGAGTGTTTGCTACAGATGGTGGGGCCCTTCTGGAGACCCCAGATGAAACAGCATAGGCCTTCACAGATCACCTGAGGGGAATGTACCGCTTAACACTTGAGGGGTCTGAGCCTAGTCTGGCAGAATTTGTTAGAGACCTTCTGGTTTCCCAACTCCAGGGGGGGACAAGCAAAGCCCTGGAGGTGGAAGTGATGGAGGAAGAAATCTCTGAAGCGCTGGCCCAGTGCAGGAGCCAAAAGGCCACAGGCTCAAATGGGTTCTTGCCAGAGTTCATCAAGTGTCTGAAATCTCATAAAGCATTCCCCATGAAAGCAATGTTTGTCAATGCACTGTGGTAGGGAAGTAAATTCAAGGATTTGAGGCAGGCCAATGTTGTCCTTATCCACAAGATAAAGGAAGCAGAAGGAGAACTGTGCCTCCAATATGCCTATTTTCATACTGAATAGATAAACTAAGATCCTTGCCAGGGTGCTTGCAGCTAGGCTCATGAAGGCGATAAACACACTAGCAGCCTCCGACCACTCAGGCTTTATGCTTTAT
This sequence comes from Pleurodeles waltl, assembly GCF_031143425.1. Classification (NCBI taxonomy): domain Eukaryota; kingdom Metazoa; phylum Chordata; class Amphibia; order Caudata; family Salamandridae; genus Pleurodeles; species Pleurodeles waltl. The sequence goes on along the minus strand of NC_090445.1, from coordinate 746,173,576 downwards.
GGGCGACCAGAAATAATCTGCAACACCTTTTCGGCTGTGTGGCCAAGAGTGACTGGATTGGTGAGCCAGCAATTCTGCTGTCACTGGACACCAAAATCCATTTGATTCCATGCAATGGCCATACCTGATGCAGTCCTGTGGAAATTGGCTTTGGACCATTGTTTCTGATATAGATAGGGCTGCTCTACAGGGAACCACTGGCCCCGGTTTGCATCAGTTGGACACAGTTGAGGGAATTTAGACTCAGCAAGGGCGCCAGGCAGGGATACCCTCTATCACTACTTTTGTTCACTCTTGCGATCGAGTCTTTGATGACTTGGATCCGTGGGATGTACTACTCGGTGGCTTAAAATGGGTCTCAGCCTGGGATGATGGGATATTGTTTTACGCAAATGATATCTTACTATTTCTGGCTGATCTAGAATGCTCTATCCACTGTATCCTGCATATCCTTGAGGTGTTAGGGGCATGCACCAGGATCCATATCAACTGGAGCAATCTATAGCTTTTCTTGACAGACTAGACTCCACCTAAGGAGGGTAGTGTAGCCCCTTGAGATCAGAAAGGATGGGCTTCAGATACCTGAGCATATATGTCATCACACGACCTGACACCCTCTTTTGGGAACATTTGGAGCGTATCTTGCGTGATAAAGGGATGGTGTTCCACTTGAGAAGGCCACTGACTTCGGAATTAGGCTGTGTATCCCTCTACAAAATGATTTTAAAAGGAGAGAAAGAGAATATATATATTTTACTTATTCTATTTATTTACTTTTGTTCTGGAATGCACAATTCAGGGTCCTAGAAAGATTATTCAGAGACGTTGAGGGGACAACCCGTCAGTTGATTTGGGATGGTGGCCCTACAAGGATTGCTTTATCCATACTGAGCCAGCAGCCTCCCAAACCTGAAGCTATACTACTGTGCAGTCTAAATGCAGGCAATAAACTATTGGGCTTTTGTGATGCAGCAAGAACCCTCAGTTTACTCAGATAGGAGGGCAATGGAACCTGAGGGATACTATGGGTGGCTATGTAGAGCAGTTAGATGGAACTCACTGCTAGGCCCTACGGCACAGCCAGTTAGGATATGGAGGGAGGAAACAAAGGCAATAGGCTGGAAGGGTCGAGTAACACTGGATACCCCGTTTCGGGACTTGGATCTGTTAGAGCACCTGAAAAGTGTGGAGGGACATAGGATTTGAGATTGCCTGGTAATATCCAAAGTGGGGATGTCTAGAAGGAAGGGGAGATAGTTACTTTCCCTGAACTACAGGCACAAATTGAATTGACAGGGGAGACATTACCTTCAATACCAACAGGTGAAGCATATCTTATAAGCATGTGGTGTTGCCTCCCTCTTGACACACAGCCTGCCCCCTCTTGATGCCCTATGTAGTAAGAGGAAAATTGGCTTGGGGAGGCTGGAGGATGATGACTGGGAGGAAGCCAGAAGGTAGCCCCAGGAGATGGCTATATGAGCTGGCTTTAGGCCTTTTCAGTTGTAATTCATAGGGCATATTTCACAAGAACCCTCATCTACCAGATGGGATGGGTGGACAGCAACCGCTGTTAACTGAGATGTGGGCAGAAAGGAACACTGATCCACACCCTTTAGGAATGTCCAGATATACAGGGTTACTGGGAAAAGGCGAGGGACAGGACCACTCAGGATCTGGATTGCACTATCAATCTAACCCCTTAAATGGCAATGTTGGGTATCTAGAGGACGCAGACATTAAATAGATACAAGCTCCTTTTCAGTAATGTGGTGCTAATGATGGGCAGGTGGGATATAGGCTTAAGACTGCCCTATTATGACTGATTTCGGAATTCTGCCTGAAATAGGGTGGAATTCCGACACCAGTCGTGCTGGCGGTTGACGGTGAAGAGGGGGTTCCACTGCCGACACCACCACGCCAAAAGGATGCTGCACGCCGTATAACGACTTGTAATATGATGTGGCGGTGTCCTGATAGCAGGGTGCTGCTGGTGGTCGAAGCAACGGGACCCGTCCCCTCCCAGACCACCTCCTCGACGGACGAGGTAAGTGGACTGTCCGACAGGGGAGGTGTGTGTGTGTGCACATGTGTGAGTGAATGTCTTGAATGCGTGGGGAGGGGTGGGTGTTTGTGGGTGAGGGTCTGCATGTGTGAATGATTGTGGGTGGGGTGAGGGGTGTGTGTAAGTGTTTGGGGATGGGGGTGTGTGTGTAAGTGGATTGGGGAGGGAGTGTGTGAGTGTTTGTGGATGGAGAGGGGTGTGAGAGCGTGAGTGCATGTGTGCGGGTGTGAGCGACCGAGTGCATGAGTGTGATTGAGCAGATGGAAGAGGTGAGTGCGGGTATGCGTGTGCATGTGTATGTAAGTGGACGGGGATGGGTTGCATGTTTGTGTGAGTGGACGGGGAGGAGGGTGCATGTTTGTGTGAGTGAACTGGGAGAGCAGGTGCGTATGTGTCAGTGGACAGGGACAGCGGGTGAGTCGTGTATGCAGTGCAGAGGGGATGTGAAGGTATGCATTGGAGGGGGGAGTAAATGAGTGCGAGTGTGGTGTTTGTATGTTAGTGTGAATGGGGGTGTAAGACGCAAGTGTGTGGGTGAGTGTGGATGTGTTTGTGTGTGGGGTAATGTGGGTGCATGTGTGTGAGTATGTGGACATGTGTGCTGGAGTATCCCGACGACAGGAATGCAGATTCCTGTTGCTAGGATACAAGAAAGACTGCCAGCTTTTTCTGGTGGTGCGACCCCCAGAAAAATGCTGGCGGTTTTCCACTTCATAATACTGATAGTGGTATTACGGCATTCGCTGGGACGGAAGTGCTCACCTCCAGCCTGGTGGAAAAGCGGAAGGACGGGCGGACTATCAGCGGTTTGGCTTAGGCCAAACCGCCAGACTCGTAAGTTGGTAGTCTTCACCGCCCATCAGCGGTAAGACTGCCACGGCGAGTCAGACTCGTAATTAGGGCCAACATTTGGTACTGAGAAGGAGCAAAAGTCCCCACAGTGAAAGAATGGTCATCCAATATGGATTGGTGCAGGAGGGCGGAGTAGCTGGTGTACCAAGCCACATGGTGCCTGTATAAGTATGAAAAAGGTATAGGCCCCATGGACAGGGTTCCGATGTGGTCTCAGAAGGAAAGGAGGCATAAAGGGGGACACAAGAGGGCTTAGTGGACAATGTGATGAAGGTGGAGAGAGTTTCAATCTGATGTTGGTGTCATATGATTTAGAACTGAAGCAGATCGTTGTGAAATGATAGTGGTGGCGGAGGGGATGGGAGTACGGGCTGTAATGTCATTGCTTTCCAGTGTTATGTTGTTATGGAACTAATAAAGAGATTTAACAAAAAATAAATAAATCCATTAAAACATGGCCTGCAGCTTGCTCAAATTCATGCAGTCTTCCATTCCTTACAAAACAGTTACACATTGCGTCTTTACAAGTTCAAAACTTCCCAATTTGCAAACATAGTCTATTTTTTTTAGCTTTCTGATTTACTAGTGAGGCCTACTTTTATTGTGGTGCCCGGGCCTATTTTCAGTCCCATACCACCCTGGTCACACCTACTAATCCCTTATTAAGCCTGTTGTGACAGCGCTTATGTCTAGATTACTAAGTGTTACCAATTCTTTAAAATGTGCATAGAGTTGGCTTTGACTACGATAAGTAGTATTTCTGTCTCTCCTCATGCTGTTGTCTAAGTGGTGCATCATTCCACCTTCTATTGAGTGGTTGCAATGTAGTATATGAGCAACTGTTTTACATCTCAAAACTGCACTAATTCACCAGTCATTACATCCTTTTTCTTATGGATGCACCGTTTGAAGATTTTTTCTCACTGCAGCAGGCCTTTTTATTATTGTAGTACATTCAATATGCAGGCCAGACCTTCTGGCTGCCTATGCTTATTAAAGATTTTAAAAGCAATACACTATATCTCCTGTGTCAGATGCAGTCCTAGCCATTGTCACCTCCACTTTCATCCTTTTCTGCAGCCTGGATCTCCCTGGATCATTAAGGCCTGCCTCGCCTAAAAGGCCACCTGGAAAATTCTCAGTGTCCCAAAATTTGCCATTCTTTCCCACAGAGCGATCTACTGGGGGTACGCTACTCAGGTCTGAAATGGTTAAGTACTACTGATGTGCAGGAAGACAGTTTGAGCTGGTCCCATCACTTTACTAATAGGCATATGCTAGATAGAGGGGGTGACAATGAGCAAAAAAGGAAAGGCTTCAAAAACTGCTGGCTCCAACTTTAATAAGATTGGTTCCTGGAGTAGCACAAAACAGGCCTGCCTGAAACGAGAGAGGAACAATATTAGGAGCAATTCATCCCGTTCTAGGCAATTTGAGGCCCAGGACCTGCCCTGTGTCTTTGCCTTCTCCACTGGACTACTGTCCATGATGGTGGCAGCATACTGTGTTTTGAATATATAGTGCGAGCAGACCTTTTTTCCTGTTTTAGTATTAGTGGATCTATTGACCCTGCTCCTGTTCAGCTCCACTGTGAGGCAAAACTAAGAACCTTTATGCTGACATTTTGTTCCAATGTTGACTGCATGTATATGCAAAGAATGCTTCACGTGTATGGTAGCAGGACGTTGTGTTGTGTGACTCTGAGTACTTAGGCAAGTAGGATTTAATTTGGTTTCCCCTTATTTACCTGTGCACAAGAAAGAAGGTGAAGATAGCTGTCCAAGATATTGGAAGTTGTATTGCCTGTATTCCTTTGGGTGGGGGGAGGGGGCAAAGAATGAAGAAAGGGCTACCTTTAAAAACTCCATAAGGACATTGTTAACAGTGAACTCCTAATTCGTTCTTCCTGAGCACTGCAGGGTGTAGAGGTGTGCAACAGCAGTTTCTGGTAAAATAAAGTTTCTAGGCCGGGTTTATCTCTGATTGCAGTTTCAGGAAGGCTGATGACTACCAGGCGGAGAAAACCACACTCCATTGTGCCTCTGGTTTAGATACTCCTGCTTGGAGCCAGTTCCATTGCTATCTGCTGTTAGAACCATCACCTTGCACAAAGGCTGTGGTGGAGAGCAGCCTGAAAATGATATTTGAAAAAGAATCGCCATACAGTTCTGAAGCCAAAGGCAAAGGATTCAAATCCCCTGTCTGGAAAATGTGTATAAAATTGGGATCAAAATCACCCAGCTTTGTTAGAGTCCCATGTTCTTCTTAAACAAGGAAGGGGGTGCGCCACAGAGTACCCAAAGAGCCACCATGTAACCAGGGCTTGTGTCTGCCTTCCAGCCAGTCTCTTTCAGGTGAGGGGACATCACCTGAAGTTGCAACTTTCCTCTAGAGGATCTGAGGATCTGCTAAAGAAGCCAAGAAACCTGCCTGCTGAGGGACAGAAAGTGTGTGCTTGGCCTTGCAGTGCGAAAGACTCTCCAGTAGTAGCATATTCCCAGCATGAGGAGCACCCAGATGAAATTACAAAATGTAGGAGAACAATCCAAGATTGACCTGTTCTGAGAGACGATACCCTGATGTCTGTGCAATTCCTGACCTACAGGTTCCAATATTGTGCCAAAGCGGTTTTGTTCTGTGTAAACCAGCAGCTTGCAGCAGGTCTGGGAGACCAGTGCTGCTGTTGACAATGAGAAGAAGAAAGCCACATCATTCAGGAAGTGGAGAGCCGTGATCACCTGGACCCAAAGACACCACTGTTAAATCCCTGAATGCAGCCGACCTGCTGCAGAAGTCGGTGTTGCCTCACACCCCGCATCCAAGCCTTTCTATGAACCTAGTCCCAAGTAATGCTCCTGCCATGGCCTCTGCAAACAAAGTTGACCATGTACGGGTGTGAATGCAACCCACATCCTCTGCACAGACTGGTCTGGCATTAACAGCTAACAAGTACACTGCAGGGCTTAGCCTCCATTGGGGATGAGAGAATAAGGTGTGCAGATGAATCTGCCCAACCCACTTGAGACTTTTGTTGCAGAAAGAACAATAATAAAATTGAAGTAAGTTGCATATCGAGGACTTTTGAGCCTTTGGCACCTGAGCCTAATCTTACTTAACTCAGTAGGGGGTTTGGGACATTAATAGTGGAATCATGACCATAGTGGGAAGAGAACAATTAGCCTGAAGGAGAAGCGTGCAGCACCTCATACTTATGATGTACCACATTACAGCCCTGTGTCTCGTACCCATTGGATTTTGTGGAATTTAGTTCTGATGTAATATTAAAGTACTTTATTTTTTGCATAAAAGATAACAACTGGGCTGGCAATTGTTATTGTTTTTGTTGGCTTGACGTTTGGAAGTGAGGTGCAGAAACGGTTTTCCTTGGCACAGTTTGCTGAAGCAAATAAAGCTAGACCTCGGGACACCTGTGGGAAGTGGCTTTAACCATCTTATGTGGGGTCCAGCAGCACCTGTCAGCCTGTGCCCCCTCCAAATCAGGTCTGATAATAGCATTTGGACTTGCACCACTATTCTTGTTGTATTACAACTACCCCCCAAGGGTCTATACTGGCTCCTGTCAACAAAAACCTCTACATGGAGACGCTTGGTGCTCAAATCCTAGATCACTGCAACAAGATTCGCCAGTATGGTGTTGATGCACAACTTGAAAGTCTCACCTCCTTCACAACTCCAATGTCTTAAGCCCTGCCTGCGCATGATCCAGACCTGGATGTCTTCCACCTACCTTAAGCTGAACCAAGACGGAGTTTGTGTTATTCTTTTTGCTTCTGATGTATGCTGTCTTTTTTTTGGCGCATTGCAGTTCTTGAATTGCGGTCACCAATCGTTCATTCTAGATCCTGTTTGCTCTACTTGGTCTGCTCCGACAAATAAAACCAAGGACATCAACTTAACTTTTAGCCTCCATTTCCAAATTGTTCTATAAAATTAACAATTTCGTTTTTATGGATATATCCTTAATAATCTACTAATAATATTTAATTATCTAAAATGTTACTGGCACCTGCCCATAGAACACAGGCTAGGAAGCTCTGTCATAGAGACTATTTTTTTGTGAGGGTTTAGTCAGGGTTCCTGACCTCTTCAGCACAGTGAATCATAATGTGCTGATAGACCATTCCAGTTCCAGAGGACCCTAGCACATTACTAGATGGTAGTAGCAGTATGTACGTATTCCCTTGTGTGGGTGTAGTCAAAAAGCACACAGTGACCAAGAGATCTCGTCAATCGAAGTTTATACAGAAAGAGAATAGCCTGTGCCACTAAAATTGAGCATGGATTTTAAAGTGATCTCCGATGAAAGTAATATCATTAAGACCACTCAACCCATTTCCTGAGTGTTCAATTTTCAACAATGTAGACCATACTCATTGCACAGGATTTTAGAATTTTACAAAGGGATTCAACATAACAAGCCAGATCTCTGAAAAAAGAGTTCATCTACACTGTATAGTACGCCTATGAACGGTTGCAGAGTTAGTACTTTTTGGTATTATCAAACATTACAAATAGTTCCCCTTTATTAGTGGGCCAGGTGCAGGTTTGCAGTACAACCGGGAAAGTCGTGTGACATGTTTCACAGGCTCCATTTGGCCGATTCAGAATTGTATATATTATACAATTGCACCCCGAAAAATGCAGTGCAATGTGCTATTGAAATGTTTCTTCTTGAGGTTTGTTTTTATAGCAATGTTTCTCTTTCTTCCCCTACCCCACTCTTTTACCGCCCCCCTCTATTTAGAATTGTTACCTTTTACTTGCTGTGGTCCTGTTTTCAGTGCTGGACAGGAAATGGTTCTTAGGCAACTTCCTAAACTATGTATGTTTGGTGCTATCCATTCCTTCATAATATGGTGACCTTTCAACTTGATAATACACTCGCTGTTATTGTTGTTTTTCCATTCATTCTGCTTCTGGATTTGACTTAATTATTTTTTTCCCATAGGCTATAAAGTAGCAATAAAAATGGTTCCTATAGGATTTTAGGGGAATTTTAGATGAATAGTCAATGGTGCTAAATTAAACGAATGGGCAATGGGCTTTAATAGCTGTTGCAACTAAGAACGGCTTGTAGCTGTAAAGAAAGAGCCTCATTCCAAATGAGGAGCTTTAGAAATGAAGAAGTTGCTGCCTTTTGGATTAGTATCGAATCTAATGCTCTTCACCATCTTATCTTGTTTTATGGACCGGGTGTTAAGGTGGTCTAAATGCCCTTTGGCGTGCTTGTGCCTTGGCATTGTGAGCAAAGGCTTGTAACTGAATGCTTTCAAATGTCCCAGAAGAAAGTCTTGTTTCAAATTATTTTTTATTTTGTTTTAAAAGATTGTCCCTACCTTGGTGTGTGATCACTTTCAGAGCCTATAATGTCGATATGCTTGCTACTCTATATATAATTACATTAAAACACAAATTTATGTACACTTTTCTTTTACCATTTCCACCATTGCTTCAGATGAGTTTGGAACCCCTTGCCGATATTCTTCTCTGAGGGGCCTTGTAAAAGGTTCTTCAGGCAAATGATCTCTGGACTAGTTCAGTTGTAAATAGTTTCCTGTATCAGGGGGAGGTTGTCTCTGAACTCTGAAGAGGGGATACAGGGAGTTCCAAACACCCATCATGATTCTGCCTATTGCGTGGGAGTTGCAAGATCAGCTGAAAGGATGCAGATTGAATGTTCTTAGTAGGAATATACTGGGGAGTCAACTTTTGTAATTGTGACGGTCATTTGGTTTAGTAGTAATACAGAACACCTTGAATTTGACCCTAGAATCCAGTGGGAGCCTAGGGAATTCTTTCAGAGCTGGGATTATGTGGTCATGCCTTTGTAGGGTGAGGTGTACCCCTGTAGCCTTATTCTGGAGCCTCTGAAGTCTTTCCGTAACATTCTTTTATGAGCCTGTGTAAATCACATTACTGTATTCTAGTCACCTCGTGAAAAGACACCTTATTAGATCAATCTGATAGAAGACTTGCGGAAAATGACAAATTTACTGAAGCCTGGAGAGTTGCCAGTTAAAACTCTTAGCCATGATACTAATTTGACAGACAATGAGAGAGGTGAATAGGAGAGGATCCAACATAATTTTATCTTTCTGAGAGGTGGATGGAACAGGCAATGTAAATGGAAGAGATGCACTGTCTGACCCTCCTTGGGAGAGGTTTTTGTTTTTTACCTAATTTAGTCACAGAAGCTTTCTCTCATCCAGTGATAGATCCTGCCCAAACATTTGTTGCTAGTGAATTGGTTTCTTAAGCCATTTCGAATTTAATGTAGACATGGTTATCAGCCTACAGCTAGAAAATGACAATCAACACACCCACTGCTTGGGGCTCGGAACTCTGTTTACTCAGATGTGATCATTACTATGGCACAGCTGAACACTCAAAAGATGACATCACATAGGAGAAGAGGAAGGCATCTGGAAAGATTGATTTTTTTGGGCACATATCAATACTGTAAGAGAGAGATGCTGACAACCCTGGTATCAGGCATGTTGAAGGAGGCATGGTGGCAACAGTGTGGTAGAAACAGGATTAATGGCAAAATGGGTGAAACTGTGAAGTCTAATTCAGCCACAGCATTCAGAAGTGACATGTTTGTCTCCTTCCACCCAGAATCATGCTTGCCTAGCAGTCAGCGGCTCAGAAATGAACCAATGTGCCTGCATACTCCTCTTCTGTTCATCTAAATAAGTATGATGATTATTGGGAAGGATTTCTATGAGAATGCTGCTTTTGAATCAAGAAGATGCAGACGGAGTTGTAACAGGCTAATGTAGTAGCAGGTAATCAGAAGCTGCTGTGCTCGTAGCCTGTGCAATCTATGATCAATAGAATAAAGTGAACAAACTCATGTTATTAGAAATGATGGTGAACAGATGGGTGTGGCTGCTCTGCTGTTACCTAGTAACAGTAGTTCAAACTAACATACTTAATTTCCCTTTCAAGTTTGTGTACTTACCCCAGGACAGACAAGCTCCCAACGCAGTGTTATGTTTAGGCTGCTATAGGCTGCCACCTGAACCTCTATACTCTCTGCCAATCATGTTCTCGAGTGCACTAAAGCCCTGGGAAGAAATCAGAGCCAGGATGTTTGCAATATCCACAGTGTTTGCAGTTGAACCAACTGCATGCCAGACAGTGCAGGGCAGGTAATAAGAAGTAAGAATAGCCCTGTACAGGACTATTTGCCTCAGCTGAAATACGCAAAACAGACAGCTCACTGCCAGTTATCAAAGATGCATCAAGGCCAGTGGAGGGGTTATGTCTCTTTTGTTCCTCACTGACTGGAGGAAGACCACGCATAACCCCTGAGATTAGTCAGTGATTTAAGCTGTCTGTCTTGTCTGTTTGTCTATCCTTCCCTCTCTAATTTCTGATGGAGGACATACAGCATCTGTAATTGAGGGCTATAGAACTGAGCACACTTGCAGAAACTAAATACTGCATTTCTCTGTTTGTTTTTTATGCGGGAGGACAGGATTATGGTTCACTGATCAACTATTTTATGCCTTCTGCTCTGAGGAGCCCTTCAGGACTGAGGTCAAGTCTCAATCCATGTGCTCTCTACTTTATTGACTTTATAGTGCCTGTTGTGAAAGCAGAAGGTTCCTCTCACCCAGAGGTCAGTCTCAACATTCTAGGGGTAACTCCCCCAGTGAGTGATAGGGAAGTAATAAGGGGTGGCAATAAGGGCCTCCAACAGACAGTGAAAGATTTCTTGCCTTAGTGTAGGCTTAATGTGTGAGAGGTGAGTGTAGGCTCAGAAAATCTCTGGGGCAAGAGAATAAAACAGGGGTAGTCAATGCAATACACAGTTTTATAACACTGTATATTTATATTTGCACTTCTTTATTCCCTGTACCACGGGAAAGGAGGTTTAGGGTAGGTCTGGCAATTGTAACTATGTACAGTATCTTATCTGGTGACGTTTCACCCCATCCTTCTCTGCTGTGCAGATCAACACAACACCCTAGATCTTTTGCCGTACAGCTGTGGTCTCTTATAATAGGTTTTGGTGTCCCGGATGACCAAGCAAGTTGTAGGAATTGAGGTTTCTGCTTTGGAAGATGAAACAAGGGATAGGTTGCACTGAAGTTGCTGATGATGATGTTGCAGCAGCCTAAGTCTTAACTCTTAGAGACATATTAGTCTAAGGTGGATGTTTAAGAGCATGGGATGGAAATATATTCACAATGGCAACAACAGGATGGATTCAGAACAATGCAGTTTGGATCCTAAAAACTGGCAGTATTACAGAAATGTGGAGGAAATGCAACACAGACTTCTGAGAGGTGGTGACTTTCCAAGCAACGGTCTCTGTGAAAATACCTCTGAGGATAAATGGCATACCCCCTGTGGGAGAGATAGCCATGGATTTCCTCTGGGCTCTCCCCAGCGGAATGTAAACGTAAGGCTCTTACAGTATCAGGAGTATCTGTGTCTACATTCAGTCCTTATGTGCTGAGTAGCCCTCACAATAGCACATGATGATGCCAGCAGGATTTGGGCCTCTCAGGTGACAGGAGCTGAGTGGCAATCATCCAATGCAATCCTATAGAGTTAATTTCCATCATAGCACCCTATTGGCTCTGACAGCATGTGGATGCTTTCTGAGGATCAGTACAGGAATACAGCTTAACCCGAATTCTTGATGTACAGTCTGAGCCACTTCAGCCCTGGACTGACAAAGACGACTGCCGATGATGATAAGCAGTACCTGAGGAAGGTGAATAACAAACAAAAATGCTACCTATGCCCATCTCAAAGACTCATCCCCTCCTTAAGGTTATTGTTCTAAATCTGTTGTTCTTAAGCTTTTGACTTCTGATGACCACCAATAAATCATAATTGTAGCCCATGAGCCCCCAGTGAGTCATTACTGGAATCTGAAGACCTTGGCTTAAGCACTGTTGATGATTTGAACCACAAAACAGTGCACAAAATACAGAAACAAACGTTTATCAAATAAATACACAAATGATAAAAAATTGTAATCAAGTCACAAACAAATATACAAAATCAAAGTTTACATTTTAGTAGGAAGGTTGACGCTTTTCTTAACTCAATTGAGACCTCTTGTTGTCCATAATATATTCTGTTTGATGCACTTGCACTGCTCCCGCAAATCAATCTGAGGATACAAACTTAATTTTTTAGCCTCCATTTTCAAACTCCTGTAAATCTATATAACGTTTTAAACTCTTCATTTGAACATGTTTCTTCTTTATTTATACACTTTATTAATCTGTTAATATTTAATTTTCTAAGCAGTCGTGGTCTTCCTGAGTAGGCTTTGCAGACCCCCAGGGATCCCCAGACAACAGATTAAGAACCACTGTTCTAGATTGCTCTGAGACATCAGGATGCCACCTGACACTGGGAGCCAATCAGAAGGAGCTGCATTGCCCCTTTTTCTAGTCCATGTGTCGTTCAGTGAGCATACTTTGGATCCGATTCTTCTCACCTAATGGGCTTGTCTAGTGGATGACTGGGAACCCCTCTCCTGTTCTTCTCTGGCCAACCGAGCACAGCAGGTAATGATTAAAGGCTCCTTCTCCTGCAGGTTGTGCTCCAGGACTTCAGTCTTTGCCTCAACCTTTTTAATCTTTACCTTAATCATCTTGGTGACCTGCAGATGAATTTGCCTTTTCATACACAAACAAACTAATGACATTTGTATCTGAATGTTGCCTCAGTAGCTGAATTCTCACACCTCACCATGCCCCTAAAAAAATTCACTCCTTGGTGTTACAACGCAACACCATCTAAAGCTCACCTCATAGAAAATTGCCCTCTCCCCTTCTGATCTCTCTGTCTGATCACTACTATATCCCCATGCCATTCTGCAATCCACGTGGTCGTCATTGCTGAATCCACCAAGTCTCTCTGGATCTTACAGCAGAAGGTTCACCACCATATAAATAATATGGCCAAAACACACAACTTCAACTGAGGCTTCTAAGATGTACAAAATAATACATACCTAACCATGATTTTCAGATGGTGGTACAAGCTTCAGTTTCATCGAGTTTGGATTATGGGACTTTTGACCTTAACAGAATACCTAAGGTTAATCTTTCCTCTTCAACGCTGTCCTGCACGATGTGTCTTGTTGTTCCCACCACATGCTGCTAGTCCACATCGGAATTTCGATGCTGTGTTGAAAAAGAAGAGAAATGCTCTTTGATCGAAAATCAGTTCTCATCCACGACCTTACTCTCTTTGATAATGAGTTTATTCCACGATTACTACTTTTGATTCCATGTCTATTCTCTATCCAAAAGTTTTATTTTCATTAATATACAGTGTTCTTATAAGTGTGCCATGTAAATATCTGAAATTAAAGAGTATACCTCCGTAAATCTGCTTTATTGTGTATTAAACCTTGTATAACCCACTGGCCTCTGGAAAAAGTGTCTTAATCCTCCCTAGAGGCTAGTTCTCACTACAGTAAAATAAATACATATTTCACCATTCTAATCTCGTCCTACTAACGGCTCTAAGCAGTGCAAAGTAAAATGAAAAACCATAGTGAGCTATGCTCAGAGTATTAGATGATGTTTGACGTAAGATAATGTGCTGCACATATGATGGTGGCCCTGATATTATTCAGTAGTAAAATTGTTTGTGGTGTTAGTTGTAGACTGGTCTAACTGGAGGTATTTTTGCTTTTTCCTTTGTAGAATATAACACCATGGGTAGGGTTACGGAAGATCAACATCTCCTACTGGGGCTGGGAGGACATGTCTCCTTTTACCAATACATCGCTGCAGTGGCTGCCAGAAGAACCAAATGACTCTGGATTTTGTGCCTACCTGGAGCGACCAGAGGTGGCCGGTCTGAAAGCTAACCCCTGCACTGCCATGGCAGATGGACTTGTTTGTGAGAAGCCTGTTGGTGAGTAACCCTCATCTTTGTAACAATTAAAATGAAATACTTAAGTGTTGCTGTAGTCATTTTGTCAAGATAAAACTATGGCTATCACTGTTTTACTGTTGTCCTGAGTGTCCACTTTGAACATTGCTAAATAATTGAGTGACATTGTGTAATAGAAAAAAACATTTATTTTGATGCTTTGCATCACAACTAACTCCTTATTGAAGAAAAAGAGGTGCAGCACTCTGGTGACTTCACTCAAACGGTTTGCACGTTTTTGAAAAACCACCTACGCATATTTGTAAACACAGATTTCAGAGAAACTACTGAAAATATACAATATAATTCACCCATGAAGAGTTTAGATATCACAAGTTTAAAATATGAAAACAGCCCTTCCTTTCAAAAGGTTCATTCACTAATTTTGTTTGAAAAGAATAAGAGATAAACTACTCAGAAAAGAATGAGATTAACTACTCATAGAATTCTGACTTGGTTGAGATTAACAAAAGTCCCATGAAGTAGTCCTGGAAATCTGCACCTGGGCTGAGAAGATGGACTTTGCCACTTTCTTTTAAAGATTTTGAGAAAGCACTTCTCTAGCTCGTATACTCTGATTTCTTTAATTGGGTGTTGAGTGTCTCCATCACTGATAGATTGAGCTTCAGACTCTGCCATCGTGGCCTTCCACCCTAGTTTGATAAAGTCCAGCCATTTGCATGACCCTTTTCTGCCATTGTTGTGAGAGACACCCAGGATATTTCTTGTAAATGCCAGAGTAGCATGAATTCCCCTTGAGATGCTAAATTAACTTTAGCAGTCTAAGTCATCTTTGGTGTACTGAGGACCAGATAGAGGGACTTGGCTGCTAGCTTTGCTCCATTGGGTGGAAGAGAGATTTTAGGACAAAAATGGCTGGAAGCAATCCTGTTTTTGGGCGGGTTTTGGCAAATTATCCTGATTTATATTGTTATATATGAGTAGCATCAGCTAGATGAGTACATTTGGTTACTCATCCTAAAGTAGTACTTGTTCACTTTAAAAGAGGAAGCAGTACATAATCACAAAGGAAATCAAGGTTCATCAAAGACACTTTAAAATATATTCCCCTCAATGTTCTAAAGCTGATGATAGCCTTGTTGAAGATTACTCTGAAGGCATTATATGGTGTCTTCAGGAGATAAAAAGTAAATAGAGGAGAGTTGATCTAGTCTACTGACCACCCATCTAGCAGCATATTGGGAGCTGTCTATCTTTGATAAATGATGAAAAGCTTTCAGCAGAAGGTTGATTTGAAAACCTATATGGCCTATCTAACTTTGAGTGTCAAAGCAAGATGGTTCCACTGGCCAACAGAAGATGGTGCATACAATATTTTCAAACATTACAGGTAGCGCTATATAGACAAATGTTGGTTCTGAATGTTCAAGCCTACTTTCAAGAACTTTTACAGTCACCAAACAATACAGATAACAAGGGGATGATGTTCCATATGTGACAGGCTAAAGGATTAAAACATTGGTAAATGTAGTCACTGTGGTGTCAGTGACAAACAATTGACTATCCTTGTGTGAGGGAGCAGGACAGGGAATATGACTGGATGAGGTGCTGAGTTTTACTCTGGGAAACTCCACAGAGTTAATGAAAAACTTCACGAGATTCCGCCAACAGGCAGAAAATATGCAGCTCTTACTGCTTGTGCTGCAATTTAGTGCCAGTAGTGCGAGCAGTGCTGAAACTCAGTGCGAACTGCACCATGCATTGCGCAAGAGCGTGTGACCATTCGAGATGATTTTGCCACTGCTCGAGTAAAAAAATCTACTTGAGCAGCAACAGATCTACCTGAACGGCACCTTCTGACCACTCACAAACATTGACAACCATCCATGGTAGAAAATCTCTCTAGGGGACATCGAATCTCTCCAGCTTACATATAATTACACCATGCTGCAATTGGCAGAATTGGGCCTGAATTCTGCATTAAAGACTATGGAGAGTGGCCACAATTCTGCCAGTTCCGCATGAGGAACACAACATTCCACCCATGCCTAGCAAGAGAGCATGATACGAAGACCTGGATGCTTCATTTCTGTGTATCCCTTTGAGAAGGACTCTGGGGAAGTTAACACTCTGAAAGGAATTAAAATTAAACTTTTCCTCAAGATGGAGAGGCATGCAGCTGTTTTTAGACTCAGCTGATATCCCTTTACTTCCTGTGGTAGGTAAATTAAGTTTAGCCAATCTATGTGAGGGCATATATGGTCCAGACAATGAAGAGAACGTGGCCTTGGAGTCATTATTTACAAAGCATGTCAAAGTGAAGCTGCCGTTTTATGACATTTTCAAATTATAGCCTTCAACCATCAGGACAATGTATAGAAATTCTAAATTGATGAATTGGCAATGCAGCATGATGCTCTTCAAGAATAAGAATGCTCTTCCATCCCCCCCTAGGCTGTTAATGGCAGGAAGCCGTATGGGATCTTGTCTTGAGGACGTTTGCTTACCACAGGCCATGTAAGAAAACCAGATATGCTATGTGCCCCAGGGTAGGTGTTACCTGCAGTCGGACACCCCCAAATACTATGCCTGGCACTTTAATCGCTTGGTTCGTGCATTGGGTTGGTGACTGCCATTTTGGGCTTCTCTTTGGATGGCTGAGGTGTTTGAGGTTGATGTTTCAGCAGACAAGATATCCATGGTGATGTGCTGGAGCATGTTGTCACAGTTGAGATGTTGGTTCTTTTCCTTTTTCATCTAAATTGTAGTTGGCCGCTTGTTATCTCATATTGGGTGAGGGTGCCTTGGTCTAGCTCTTTTTCTAGGTCCCATGTTGGGCTACACTTGTATTGAGAAGAGCCCTCTAGGCGCTGCCTGGCTCTCAGTCCATGAGAGGTGGTAACTAGACCTCTCACTGCATTATTGTTCTGAGATGTATAATGTTGTCTTACCTGTCTCACATTTCCTCCTTTTTTATTATTTTTATTTTTATGTGAGGGCGAATTAGACATTGGTTTGCAAGGTGGGCATGGGCTTCCTTTGCTGGAGAGACCGTCTCCGGCCATTGAGTACGAGGCAGGAACTTCACCACATTTTCTCAGTTTAATACAAACGTGTCAGTTCTCCTCTTGTGAGACTGGCACAGCCTGGTGGCATAGAGATGCCTTAAGTGCAGCCCTCACATTTACCTTTAACCATCCTTTTTATTCTTTCTTTCTTTATTAGATATGCGCTATCCCTTTTCGTCTTTTTTTCCTCCCCATCCTTTATTCTTCGCTAGCTTCTCAATTAGCAAGGGCTTACCTGTCAGAGTTAAGAGCAGACATGGGCTTTGCCTCCTGATATGTCTGCAGTGATCTTACAAAGAGGCAAGGATATGATGGCAGAGTGAGATTCACAGAGGATCGGCAGAGCCTCGGGAGCAGGTTCTTCATCTAACTGGCCTCAGGCTGACCAGCTTGCTCGCGGCACTCCACACTCCCATTTTTATTTCAGCAGCTGAGATTGCCTGTTGAAAAATGCAGAATTTCTTGTTCTCGTTTTTCCCGGAGGATACAACACCTATGGTAAGAGCCTTGTGGCAATGGCGATAACACAACGCGGGCAGTCTAGTGAGTCATCCGTGAGAATGCTCCCACCTTTTTCATATTTGTCCACCTTTACTTCCATTTGTTTTTAAAGTTTTTGATTATTGAGCCCGTGGGATATTTAATCTGTCCGTCATATCATGGGGGTCATGGCTGCTAGTCTCCAGTGGATGCGTCACTAGTGAGATGCGTGCAGGGCATGGGATGTCTGGAAGTCTAACAGGGCCTGGTACAGGTCCTGCAAGGCTGGTGTAAGGTTGCCCACACATGCAATCATGCTGACAGGTCGGAAGCTCCTCACATGGTACCAGGTAGCAGGGGTAGGATGTTTGAGCGTGTGTACACTTGGCCGCTCTTTAACAGTCATCAGATGTGTACATGGTGCATCGTTGTAGTAATCATAGGGGAGTCTGGTTTTCTAGTGGGCTATCATTTTGAGTGTTGTTACTGTAGTAGTAGCATGAGGTTTCTCCTACCTGCTCCTCCTTTATCAACCGAAGCCCATCTGAATGATAGATTATCTTTTCATGGTAAAATCGCACTGCTTAAGTTTTCTTTGTTCAGGCTAAATGGAGTGGATCCCAAACGGCGGCCCCGGAAGAATTTCACAGTACTCACTTGAATAGCCACTGGGTGTTTCACCGCTGAACTATCCCTCGATCCTCTAGAGTTCTTCCATCCAACGCGTAGTCCTTTAACGTGTGATTCTCCACTACCGGCATCTGTGCGAGCGGCCATTTTAAGGCCGCCTAGGCTTGCAGATCTCCCTGACGCAGCACAGATGTTCTTTTTACAGGTACAGATTGTAACGCGGCCACACATCTCTCCAGGGAGGCGCTGGCACGGAGTAGGCCGCGAGAACTACCCTGATCTGTTGCCATGAACAATGTAATATTTTTGATGAAACCATCCTTTGTGTTAGTTACACTGTTAGCACTGTTTTGGCATTTGAAACTTTTTGATTTGTTTTTCTTTTCGAGTGTCATTCTTCTTGTGCAGAGGGTGTAACTATTTACTGTGAAGGCCATTATTTCTTCCAAGACTTTAGCCATAAATGCTAACAGTAAATAGGCAGAGGGTGAAAATAAAATGTGTGGCCTGTTAAAGTGCATTAAGAGGTCCCTGTAAGGATACATGTTGGAATGTGGTGGCTAATTGAAAACAACGTCAGCTTTATGATTTTTAAGACTGCCTTTGAAAACACAGGTTGCGTGTAATTCATTGTAATTCAGCGCTGACAGTTTACATTTCTGTATCAGTTAAAAGGTCGATTGCACACTATCCCACAACTTCAGTTTCTGCACCTGTGATCTCCTTGGTGTCGGTTTTGATACACGATCGCTGTTCGAACTGTGTATGAAAAGATATGTTTGTGCTGGTCTTTGTTTATGCTTTTATGCTGATGGAGTGCTGGGGTAGCACCTTGTCGCTTGGACCTGCGATTCACAGACCTTTTGTTTTATCTAAACACTTGCAAAGTCCGACTTGTGGTGAGCACAACTTCCGATAACAGTGGGAAGCACTTTCTCACTCATTCACTTAATATCAGGCGTCTGACTGTAATGTGCATGTGCTGCAGGTGTTTTGTCACTGCGGCTCTTTGAGTGATCTATTGTCTTTGAGAGGATTTAGGAGAAATGGGTTGAGACGATCATGAAAAAAAGATTTTATGAAGTCAGGTGGTTCTCTATATGCCCAATATTTAGAGTGTGCCTAAGGAGAGCTGCAACTGCAGAAAAAGCACAACCACCAATTCAAACTTCTTAGAAATCTTGCCACAAGCGTGTTGGTGGTAAGAGATCTCAGGGACATGTTGAAGGACCGAATTAAGGGATTGCTGGCCAATTCCATAGCTAGACTCATGTTTAATAGAAAAGATGTTGAAGCACACCCACCTATCGAATGACAACAACTGGAGATTCATCAGTACTAGGAAGTTGTGCGTTCATTTTTTAATGGCAGGTGGTCATATTCTCGATTGATTCTGCATCCGAAAGAGATACTGCAGTCATCCCAGACAAGCTTGTTTTCTGGTTGAATTATAAAATCATAGTGGATAGAACAGTTGACATGTCTCCTAGAGTGGAAGGACTGGCCACATTATTTGCAGCAACCCAGCTCAGAATCCAGTAAGAAGGTTCACATTATTAACCCTATGTTCTGGTTTCAGGAAGAAGCCCAAGCCTTATGGCTAAAAACAGAGGGGAAAGATTCTGGAGTGCCTTCCATCATTAATAGATCAATCTTACAGATGTTTAATTTTACCCAGTTCTTAGTCCCCCATCAACAACTTGCCCTAGGACAATTTTGCAAGTGATTCAAATGAAGCCAAACTAGGCGATATGGGATGCCACCGGGCAAACTTAAGTGAAAAGAACAGATGATGGACAGAATACTAAACAATGCAAACGTTCACCCCAGAGTCACAAAGATCTGGGTTTAATCCATTGTTTTTTTGCCCACATGCCACCCCAGTTTGGACTCAGCCGTATGCCAATCAGTCTTGACCCTGTCCCTACGGGAACGGTGAAGCCCTAACTGTCAAGCCAAGTCCTCTCTGGACCGGAAACAATCATCCTGGGACTGGTTTCGGGGTATTATCCCTCATCAGCCAGGCAGGCTTGAATCCAGTGGTGCAGTGAGCACGGGACCCACGTCTGGGTATACACTTCTCACTTAGGGTGACAAAGGCAAAAAGAACAGATGATGGAATGCAGAACAATGCAAACATTCATCCCCCGTCACAAACATCTCGGCTTAATCCATCATTTGTTTGCCCACCATGCCACCCTACTTTGGGCCCAGCCATATGCAAATCAGTCTTGACCCTGCTTCGCATAGGAACAGTCCAGCCTGAACTGCCAAGCCAGGTCCTCCCAGGCTAACTTGAATCTAGGGAATACTTAGGCATTAAATGAGATTGACAGCAGGAAACACATCTGGAGGGTTCCGACGTTTAAGCAAATCTGTAGCTGAAGTAAAATGTAGAGTTGTACTTCTTAAATGTACTCTATCATAAACTAGGTTAATGAGGCTTCCTATACCTGACCGATGGAAATACCTTGCCAACATTTCATGTTTAATGCTAAATGTTGGCTCCGATCTATAGGGCTTTTGTGAGTGCCCCTAAGGGGACTCCAACTTCGTTCCAGAGATTGTCAAAATGTGTTTGCTTAGCCCTGACGGTTTAGGAACTGAGAAAGTAGACTGTCAGTTAGATTTTCAAAGAAGGATGGCTGGTTATCTGCATTAAAATACTCAATAGACCTTTCTCTCAATATAAGCTCTCCATGTACATTGGATCAGTTATGCAGTATTTAACATCCAAAGACTTGTTTGTAATATTGACGAATATACATTTGTGCCACTGTCATTTTTATTTTAACTTAAATCTGTTTCTATATATCCATGATGAACAGAGTGGCTTTCTTGATTTTACTACAATTGCACATGAAATCTGAAATAATAATTCCTCCAGAGGTGTGACTCCTTAATCCCACTCTTGCCTATCTTCCTGCAATTGTAGCTTTCTTGAAGCGAGTTTGATCAAATTCAATCAGATATACTCCTGTCCTTGGAAATGGGATGTTATTGTGATGGGAAGGAGGGCCCATATGTCCATCTGAGATGAAGTACCACAAGAGGTGACCTGTGCGTGCATCTTTGAATCTGGATCACCTTGAACACTGGAGTGATTTCTGTAAGAAGATCCTTAAAGAGAAAGGACCAGAGGTTGCATTGCAGAGTGCCAGAATTTCTGAGACGTGATGAATAGCAAAGTCCTCAGAGCAAAACTTACGGCATTCTCAAAACTGCTCCTCTGCCCTAGAAGTGTGGCAGGACCATCCAATGCATTGATTCTACCCCCGAGGGGCACGTGAACTATCCGACCCTCTAAGCAGCCCATCCCCATGTTCAGATTTTGATCTCTGCTGCGCCTTTACTTCTCAATATCTGCTCCTGGTAGGACAAATATGTTTAGATTTTTTTTTACGTTTAAATGAGGGTTTCTCTTTTATTGAAATCAATTTTTCATTTTTTTGCAACCCGATTGCCTGCCAATGCTGACTTTACTCATTGTTCATGACTGTATTGGACGGTAATGCTGACTTTTCC
Source organism: Pleurodeles waltl (assembly GCF_031143425.1). Classification (NCBI taxonomy): domain Eukaryota; kingdom Metazoa; phylum Chordata; class Amphibia; order Caudata; family Salamandridae; genus Pleurodeles; species Pleurodeles waltl. The sequence goes on along the minus strand of NC_090445.1, from coordinate 746,152,054 downwards.
AATCAGAAGGGGAGTTTTGCCCTGGGCTTGATACCAAAGCCAGATCATTAGTGCAGCTTTTGAGCCCTGGTTTCCTCTGAGCACAGGCTGGCCGCTGCCTGATTTGCTTTGCCTCCTACCTTCGCTCTTCCTAAGCTTCCTACAACCTAAACGCGTAATGATAGCTTACCGAGCACATTTCAGCGGGGAATATTAATGAATCAAAAATGAAGAGGCAGGGTGTGGGATTTTACCTGAGCAAATGTGTGCAAACAAATGGAAGCCGAATTTAACACAATGTCGTGCCTTTTCATACCGTAAACGCTGACACATTTAGACTTCCATTATTTATGGGAAGCGTGCACATTTAATTTGCTTTTTATCACCGACTGGCCAGTATAATCATGGGCACGGAAGTAGCTACAGAAATTGCTTACTTATAAAGAGCTGTACATTTTGGATATACATTGAAGATTATTATTTGTAATGGTCCAGCTTAAAGGATCATTGTATATTTTAGGGAAACAGCTTCACGACTTTGGTGCTGTGTTTGGGTGTATGGCAGGAAGCTATAGGTGTGCTGGAGAGTTCTTGGGCATTTTCGCTAAGGCCATCAAAGACGCGAGAGCCAACCATGACAAATAATGTGATTTGATACAGAGACTCAAATGATGCTACGGGTAACTGGCTGGAAGCATAAAGGGTATGTGAAAGGAGGGCGAAGAAAACACACAGAGTAAAAGGTTCCTGGAAATGACAATATAGCTGGAGCCTATTTGGGATATTTTATATTGCTGACTAGACTCATCAGAGTTGTGAGACATTATAATCAAGTTAGCACAGTGTGGGTCATGCCTCGAATGGTATTACAGATAGCATATCTGAAAGCACTCTCTCTGGGACACTTGGAAGTTCGGCCATATGCCAATGAACAGTCTTTCTGTAGGTTAGTTCGATGGTTATCTTGATAGGGATAGAAACTCTGTCATTTGAGACTTTGAGAATCTTCACTGGCTTACGTGTAACCCACCCAAAGCAATGCAATGGTTTTGTATAGCAATTCCTAACTCTGAGCGAGGACAGAGCATTTTTGGTGGTCAAGTAAGAGGCTACTGTGTTCTTTGTCGTTGGCGAGTTTATAAAGACAGTCAAATAGTAGGTTTTTTGGTATCAGGCATGAGGTTCCCCATTGTGCCCCATTCATGTGGTGGTTTGCTTGTGGATGTGCTTAAACATGGAGTGATGCATAGGAATGTGTGAGTAAAAGATATGCTTTCCCATATTTATTATGCTGCAGTGGCCTTCTGCGAAAGAATGCGTTTAGTAGGGCGAACCCGAACATGGCTTGGTGGTGTGTACATGTTGGAGGGTGTGGGTTACACTTGTGTGCTGAATACGTGATTTTAATAGTGCATGATGTTTATTGAAGACAAGAACGGTCATTTCCAGGGGTTGTAAACAAAATAAGGACATTTCGAGGTACTGTCAACTATGAAGAGGCCTTAGTTAACGCACACTATTTCACCCATCCCCCACTGCGTTACTTGTACAAACAGGGAGACTGACGGCTAGTTTGTCCGTATTCTGCAACATAAGTTGTGCTTAACTCCTTTGACTGGAAGGTTTGCACCTTGTCTGCTTCAGTGGCGCTAGATAGCTCCTGTACTTCTACAAGGGATAAGTCCATCAGGTGTCATGACGAGCTCCTGGAACCTACGTTTGTCATTTCAAACTATAAACTATTCAAGGGGCACAGTTCTCCCCCACAGTGCAGCAAAATATGTATTGGCTATGTTCCAATACACCACAAGGTGGTATGTTGTGGCCATGCTGCTATCTACAATATTGAGGATATTTGATACACAACACACGTAACATCTAAACGCTGTATGAAAGGAAAAGGAAGAACCCATAAGTGCTACACTTCCAACGTCACTGTCAGCCGGGAGCAGATCGCTGCCCTTGAGGCTGAGCCATTGTATTGTGTGAATACAGAGTGCTTCTCCGCGGGCACCGTCCCAGAGTGTGCGCCTGAAAGGATGGTTCATGTCATTTGTCCTACGTGAGAGCTGTTGGATAATATCATGATAATACTAGGCAGCAGAGGAGTTGAATTGTCATAAATTGTAACCAATTTGTCCACGACATTGCAGTGCCATGTAATATCTGTGACTGAAATGTGACAGATATGGAACAATGCGGGGATATGCACACATTGCCAATCTGTTTACAAGTGAATTTTCTTTTTCAATAAATACCCTGTTTAGTTACTAAAAACAATTGTAAGATGTCATAAACACATCTAATTGTTATTAGTAAATAAATAAAGACTCGAATAAAACAACAATAAACGAAGATTAAGGGGGTCATTATGACCCCGGCGCTGAGTGGAAATGTGGCAGTAGTACTGCCAACAGGCTGGCGGTGCATACCGCCACATTATGAGAATGGGGAGTCAGCTGCATCCATCCCGCCACTCATACCGCCATGGCGGTATCAGCCACCGGGCCGGAGATGTCAATCTCCAGCCCGGCGACGGGGCATAGTACCACCATGGTTTTTGTGGCGTTAGAAGTGCCATAAAATCATGGCGGTAGGCCCTACCAGTGACAGGGAATTCCCTCCCTGTCTCCGGTAGGCAGCTCCCCTACCCCCCAACACACACATGACGTCCCCACCCTCCTCCATCCATATTCCCCCATTCCCTCCGATCCTCACACCCCCGCCACCCCTCCGATCCTCACACCCCCGCCCCCTCCGATCCTCACACACACACACCCCCACCTGCTCTGATCCTCACACTACACCCGATACACGCACACACCCGCAATCACGCACCACGCATCACCCAATCACTCACACTGGCATACACGCACTAGCATACATGCATTCATACACACACTAGCATATACACATTCATATACGCATACTTCCAGACATGCTCTCACACATTCTTACAACGATCACACTGACATGCAGACACGCACTCACTTCACCATTCTTACACTCATTCACTCACATGCATACAACCACGCAAACAACACACACAGACGCATTTACACACGCAGGCACACATTCATGCACATACTCAGACACGCACACACAACATCCCCCTCCCCTGTTGGAAGCCCGACATACCTTTTGTCGAGAAGGTCATCCGGCAGGGAACGGGAAGGGGCGTTGCTACCACCAGCAGCACCCTGCCAGCAGAACACTGACAGGCCGTATCACAGGTCATGATACGGCTGGTGGCATTCTACTGGTGTGGCAGTGCTGGTGGTAGCAGTCCCAGCTTACCACTGTCCGGCAGTATGATCACTGCCGGATTTCCACCCTTCTTGTGGCGGACGTCCGGCAGTGATCATAATATGGCAGATGGATGGTAGCCGTGGTGAAGGTATTTTGACGACCGTCCCTGCGGTGGTAGCCGGTTTTTATTGCCATTGTTATAATGAGGGCCTAAGTCCCAAATGGTTGAATTCCCCTTAACAATGTTAACTAAGTATTGTGCTACTTTGATGTATTAAAAGACATACAGGCTTTCTTTCACAAAGTAATCGAATTGAATATTACTGCTAACCAAGGGAGTAGCCAGAAAATTAAAATACCCCCCACTTTGAACCAAAGCTCTTATGACACCATGCAAGCGAAGCAACTCAGAAGAGCTTCCTTGCCTTTTTCCATCCAGGCATTTATCCATTCATCTTTTAATCCTTCCATCCAGAAACTGATATCCACCATTTCATCTTTACATTCTGTTATCCATTCAATCTTTCATCCAACATTCAATCTGCCACCATCTGCACGTCCATCCATATCCAAACCTATCCACCATTCTTCAAATCTATACATCGTTTCACTTATCCATTCCCCTTTTGATCCATCCATCTGTCCTTTTATTCATCCATCTATACTTTCATTGAGCCATCCATCCTTTCACTCCTGTATCCTCCTTTTGATCCATCCGTGCACTCATCAATCATTTCACTTACCCTTTCACTCATCCATCCATCCTTTCACTCAGCCACCCACCCTCTCACTATTTACCCATCTAGTCACACTTTCACTTATCCACCCATCCACCCTTCCTCCCACCATCCATTTACCCCCTTTCACTCATCCATCCAGCCGTTCACTCATCCATCCATCTTTTCAGTCAGTTCACCCATTTTTCCATCCACCTAACAATGCATCCTTTCACCCTTTCCCTCATCAATTCGTCCTTTCACTCACTCATCCATCCATCCTCTCATCATTCATCTCTTTCCTCCCTTTCAGCCATCCAGCCGTACATCCATCCTTTCACTGATTGTTTCATGCATCTACCCATCCACCTTTTCACTCACCCATTCACCTACAGTTTCACTCAGATTCTTCCATCCATTTACCCTTTCAAGCATCCATCCACCCTTTCACTCATCGATGCGCCCACCCTTTCACTCATCGATCTGTCCTCCCTTTCACTAATTTGCCATACGTTCACACCTCCTTCTTTACATCCATCCTTTCTCTCATTCATCCATCTGACCTTTCACTCATCCAATCATGCACCCTTTCAACAGTCCATTCACCCAGCCTTTCACTCCATCCATCCACCATCTAGTTACCTTTTCACTTATCATGCATCCTTTCACTCACTAATCAATCCATCCTTTCTCTCATCATTCATCCATCCTTTGACCCATCCTTTCGCCCTTTCACTCATCCATTCTTAGTCATCTATTCACTCATTCATCCATGCATCCACCCACCCCTTCATCTACCCACCTATCCACCATTTCACTTACCCATCCATCCATCCTCTCTTTCACGCACTCACCTTCCCATAATTTTGCGTTAATTATGAGCCTTCGTCTGTCAAGTTACAGAAAGAAGAGGCCCATCAAAAAACTCACCCGCTGTAGCTGCTAAAGCGGAGGGTTGACGACGCCCCTTTTGCTAACCGAAGCATTAGAGAGAAGGAGAGTATGAGCCCTAAGTCATCCTCCTACTCTACATGCCCAGTATCTCTTACTTGTGAATATCAGGTGATTCAGTTCTGTCTTAACTTACTTTGGTCATGTCCGATATTCTCGAGTGGTGCAAAACTGCTCATATGTTTAGAAACCGATGCATTTCTTAGGACAGCTCTTAAAATGTTCTGCCAAAGAAACAGTGAGCATATTTATTTGAGCTACAGGAATACCATTTGGTTTCTGTAGTGATTTCAACCTCTTAGTCAAAGATGTTCTACTGTTCATCTTTATATGGCTGTTAAGATCTGTAGTGAAAGAACAGATTCTGCAAGCTTGGGTGCGTGAGTGCATCTAGGCATGAAAGCTGACAGAGCTCAGTTCGTCAAGAGTAGAATGGACTCTAGCGCCTCGGTTGGAAGTCTCATACTGGGGGAACTATCTGTGAGAACTTCAGTATGGTTGTGAGGCCAGGATCATGTGATGCCCATTCCCTAAAAGGAAAAATCGACATTAATATCCACTTATTTATCATCATTTAAAAAATTACATCATTTGTTGAGGGAGGAGATGAGTTACATCTTAGAGTGCTGCACGTCTACATGAGTGTGGGGCCAAGTAACTGGTTCCTGCCAGTGAGAAGAAGGGACTGGCGTGTCTTTAGCCAAAAGATAACTGGCAAAATTGTTACAATCCTTTCTGCAGGCCATCGGCATGTCCTCCTAAGAGAGGATCATCTTGGAAAGAGGAATCACTGAACCATCATGCACTGAGTTATATCATGAACACCGAATACCACATCCCTTTGCAAGGTGAAGATGTGACACCTGAGACTTCATCTAAAAATGCAGTGGCTTGGTACGTTCAAGTTACTTGCTATATCAGCTTAGAACATTAATGCTCTCAGCCATTAAGTAAGTGCATTCCGAGCAAGTAAGCTACTTTTCAGCACAGTCATTTTTGCCCATTACTATGGCCCTTTCAGGTCCGTCAAGCGTGTCTACTGACTTACAGTAAAATCAATCCATTACTTAATTTGCACGAATCCTTTCTGCTTCTTTTCAAAAGTGCTCTTGGGTGGTGGTGGGGGGTGAGGGTGGGGTGGGGGGCGGCATACCCTTTCCTGGGTATTATCTATGTTAGCGTTCCTGCTGTGTTTTGATGTCAAACTTTGTTGTCCCTTCAAGGAGCAGTGTACGAAGGGACTCAAAAAATACTGTAATGCGTGACGTAGTTTTTTCTCATAAACTTGGCTGTTAGGGTGCATCTGCCAATAAGCAGGTGGCTTTACACGAGGCTAACAAATAGGACCAAATATGTGTAGGCTTTCTACTAGCATAAAGTTGACCAAATAGTCCAATTATTGTAGTCTTTATACAGGGAGTGCAGAATTATTAGGCAAATGAGTATTTTGACCACATCATCCTCTTTATGCATGTTGTCTTACTCCAAGCTGTATAGGCTCGAAAGCCTACTACCAATTAAGCATATTAGGTGATGTGCATCTCTGTAATGAGAAGGGGTGTGGTCTAATGACATCACCACCCTATATCAGGTGTGCATAATTATTAGGCAACTTCCTTTCCTTTGGCAAAATGGGTCAAAAGAAGGACTTGACAGGCTCAGAAAAGTCAAAAATAGTGAGATATCTTGCAGAGGGATGCAGCACTCTTAAAATTGCAAAGCTTCTGAAGCGTGATCATCGAACAATCAAGCGTTTCATTCAAAATAGTCAACAGGGTCGCAAGAAGCGTGTGGAAAAACCAAGGCGCAAAATAACTGCCCATGAACTGAGAAAAGTCAAGCGTGCAGCTGCCACAATGCCACTTGCCACCAGTTTGGCCATATTTCAGAGCTGCAACATCACTGGAGTGCCCAAAAGCACAAGGTGTGCAATACTCAGAGACATGGCCAAGGTAAGAAAGGCTGAAAGACGACCACCACTGAACAAGACACACAAGCTGAAACGTCAAGACTGGGCCAAGAAATATCTCAAGACTGATTTTCTAAGGTTTTATGGACTGATGAAATGAGAGTGAGTCTTGATGGGCCAGATGGATGGGCCCGTGGCTGGATTGGTAAAGGGCAGAGAGCTCCAGTCCGACTCAGACGCCAGCAAGGTGGAGGTGGAGTACTGGTTTGGGCTGGTATCATCAAAGATGAGCTTGTGGGGCCTTTTCGGGTTGAGGATGGAGTCAAGCTCAACTCCCAGTCCTACTGCCAGTTCCTGGTAGACACCTTCTTCAAGCAGTGGTACAGGAAGAAGTCTGCATCCTTCAAGAAAAACATGATTTTCATGCAGGACAATGCTCCATCACACGCGTCCAAGTACTCCACAGCGTGGCTGGCAAGAAAGGGTATAAAAGAAGGAAATCTAATGACATGGCCTCCTTGCTCACCTGATCTGAACCCCATTGAGAACCTGTGGTCCATCATCAAATGTGAGATTTACAAGGAGGGAAAAAGTACACCTCTCTGAACAGTGTCTGGGAGGCTGTGGTTGCTGCTGCACGCAATGTTGATGGTGAACAGATCAAAACACTGACAGAATCCATGGATGGCAGGCTTTTGAGTGTCCTTGCAAAGAAAGGTGGCTATATTGTTTTTGTTTTGTTTTTGAATGTCAGACATGTATATTTGTGAATGTTGAGATGTTATATTGGTTTCACTAGTAATAATAAATAATTGAAATGGGTATATATTTGTTTTTTGTTAAGTTGCCTAATAATTATGCACAGTAATAGTCACCTGCACACACAGATATCCCCCTAACATAGCTAAAATTAAAAACAAACTAAAAACTACTTCCAAAAATATTCAGCTTTGATATTAATGAGTTTTTTGGGTTCATTGAGAGCATGGTTGTTGTTCAATAATAATATTAATCCTCAAAAATACAACTTGCCTAATAATTCTGCACTCCCTGTATGAATTTAGATGCTCCTCCGCCAGGATTCGTTCAGGCAATTTGTGCCCATCAAGATATATATTAATGTTCAATAACATCTACGTGGTTAATTACTGTATTCAGTAGCCCCTTTCAGACATTTGTCAGTATGTTTGCAGCTAGTGGAAATATTTTCATTCACAGTTTGTTTTGGAGCAGTTTTATAGATGATGTTGTATGACTGCTAACTATGCGGCCTTCTGTGCTTTTTTCTGATATTTGATTGGACCGATTCACTGTTTTTATCTAGTCTCTGAGTCCTTCAATTCATTTTGAGTGTGTTGACTTATTTTGAGTGCTTATTATGTCATCTTTAGAGTGTAGGCTAGCTGATTTGAGTGAGCAAATGTGGCAATTGGAGCCTTGAGGAGCTAATGCAGCATTGACTAGTCTGTTCGGTCATCTGTGGAGGCGCTCTTATGTCGAATATCTCTGCATGCTACCTGTTCACTTTAAACCCTTCTCATGCTATTTTGTTGTGAGGTGGTGGAAGGTGTGCCCAGGGTCCCATAATCGTGAACCACGTTGGAGAAGCCAACCACATTTTAATGAGATTGTACGGTGTAAGGTGTATTGTCAGACGTAATGACTTGCATTATGCCTATCCCTTTTTGTCTTCCCATGTCTGATTTGGATCAATTGGCAAGTTATGGTGTCAGTTTGTTACTTATTTTTGTTCGTTTCACTTTTGTTATGATTCTGGATTATTGTGAAGTAATCTGGTAGGTCATTATTTGGTGCACATTCATTTCCATCAACCATGTGGCTAGAAGCTATATTCATCCTGCTAAATACTATTCTGCGTTTTCGTCCTCTTTCCATATCCTGCATATGGCAGGAGGAAGACTTTGACTTCATTGTTTCTATTAAATAGATTTGTTCTTGTATTGATGTTTTGATAAGGTTGTGAACGCTAGCTAACTCATGAACTTTTGATTTGTTCCATTAAATTTTATTGATAGAACTTTCATGTCCTCAGATCATTTACCTTGTGGTATTTATATCATCTGTTGTATGTATGTCTTCTGTTGAGGGTTGTATGATTTCTGTCAGGAATTAAGCCCTTCCCTGATTTGCTACTCTTTGTGGTAAAGACTGCACTTGCACTTGTTCCATCTATTGAGTGATTCTCTGATAGTTCATTAGTGAATCTCAGCTCCATACTCTCTCTCAGTTTGGCCAAATTTTACATTTGGTGTTTTATCAAGTTCTGTGTCTTTATTATTATTATAATTTTCTCATTTTTTGACCTTTCATTGTTCATTTATTTTTTTGCCATTTCTAATATTTCCTATATTTAAGCCCTCCATATTTTCCCATTTTTAAACAAGTACCTTTCTTGAGCTTTTAGAAGGGATCTAGACTTTCCTCTATGCTTTGATTCTTCCATAAATTCTTCTTTTTCCCCCAATCTTCTCAACAACTTCTGTCCTTTTTCCGATTACACACTTCTGCTTTTCCCACATCTAAATTGAATTGAACTCTTTTCGCATCCTATTTTTTTGGATCCATTTATGCTATACGCATACGTTTAGTTTCTTCTTGCCATGGAATTTAGTGGCTGCATTTTTCTACTAATTCTGAGATTTAACCTGTTGATCAAACCATTGGTACCTAGCTGGTCTGATCACTGCTTTATCTCTCTTCTGACATCTCATTTTATGTCCAACAGATTCTGGTGTTAGGCAAAGTTGATGACAACATGGAAAACTCCTGATCTAGATCATTTGATCTGCTGTAATTTCACCTCTTGTGTACATTATCCTCTTAGGTTTAGAGAGGTTCAAAAGGTGTCCCTACAATCCTATAAGCACCTACCATGAGGGTTTTAAGTTCCAACGATCCAACGTTTCAGAAAACGCACATTAATGAGCACACATTGAGCACCACTACTTTCCAGAAAGATTTGTACAACTTTCTATGTGAACTGAGAATCCATGGGTGTATAATTAACAATTACACTATCTCAATTACTGTCTGGGGAGCTTAATATTTTCTTCAATTATAAAATATTGAAGTTACATGATAAAAACTGGTAGAAATGATTGACCCTTATTTTGCACGCTTGAAGCCACCATTTACTTTTCACAAAGAGCTGAACATTCAAATTAAGGTCAGGAATTAAATCCAAATGCTAATCATAGAACAATTTACACCAACATTCATGCTCAGCAAATGTTCGGGCTCCCCACTATATTCAATATTATGGCCTGGCTTCCATGTGTGGCACAGTAGTTGACTCTCAATTAACTAATCTTTGTGACTATGTCAGGATCCATAAGAATTAAGGTATATTTGTTACCCAGTGAGTTAAGAAGCCACACACAACCCTTTTAGTTTTTTCCATTTTTGAGTGATATAAAACCGGCCTTTAACAGATAAACTGCCAGAAAGAACCACTTCACACAGCTCATGCTGGGTGGTTCCTAATTAGCTGAATTCAATCTCTGATTGAGAACTACCCTTGATGCAAGATGGGACCTTAAAGATAGGGAAAAGACATTAACAATACTTCCTTTCAGATCTGAGTATTGTCGAACAGCGTGCGGCATCTAACAGAGATCCCCTGTGCGTTTGGGGAGAATATGTTGTACCCAGTGTAGGACAATGAGCTGAAATCATCGGGTCCAAGGAAATTGAGTGAAAACAGTGAATGTAAAAAGAGAAGCAACGCAGAGTAGAAGTGTGAATTTCCAGGAGCAATGGCCAGGGCAGCGCGATAGGCAGGAGCCACCGTTAGGAAACAGAATAGCAAATGAGACAAATAGCAGGCAGGAGAAAGTCGAAGCAGTTTAGGTTTACTTACTTGTTGAATGAAAAGCCTCGGTCTCAGGAGGCTTAAATAGTGGCAGAAAGCTTCCCACCCTTGGTTTCACCCACTCAAATAAAAAGGTCGGGGCACAAGTTAAAAGTAGCGGAAATAGATGTGGGAACAAGAAAGAGAATCACCCACCTTACAGCATGGTATGTAGCTGAACACTTTATGGTCACGGCTATGGTAATCTAGTCCCACCAATTTCTTGCCAGCAAAATTACCTCAAATGGAGCCCATATTAACATCCCCGTCTGAAGCTGAGAGGAAAGGCATGCCTATTAGTCTGGTTCCTGGAGGGAAATGAAGTAGTATGGTGTGGCAAAGAGTCCCAATTCCCACACTTGCAAATCAAGTATACCTGAAGCAAACCAATTAGGGAACTGAAAGAAGTGAGCACATAGACATGATTAAGCTTCAGGAATCTCTGGCAAATATTTGTTTCCTGGAAAAGAGAATGGGTACAATCCTGTAACTCCCCCCAGAGTCCTCGTCTTGGGTTCAACCTTCAAGAGAGCCACTAGCACACTTGTGAAGCTTGGGCTTGTGTGGGAAGTAAGTTGTTTGTTTAGCAGGATCATGTATATGAATTCCAGAGTCAAATATTCTTTTCATTTGCTTTAAATGAAAAATAATATTGAATGGTAGCTTGTTAGACCTTGGGATCTAGCATGCCGTATGCTTAGCACCTTTAAACATGTGCACCAGCCACAAACGGAGAAAATGTGCCCTAGCGTGATGAATCTACTGCCTTCAGAGCAGCCGTAAACCTGTACTGCCCTTAAGTGAAATACAGAGCAGCTGTTTAAAGCTACTCCATGTTTTGCAGTGCAGGAGATAACCTGCATGCACTTTCAAGGGTTACTAGAGCTCCTCTTGCAGGAAGGTGCAGTGAGTGACTGCAGCTTTAACCCGTGGCAGTGCACTACCTGTTTGTGACACACTTTCAGTGTGCATCCTAAGGGTATGTTTTCCTCTGTGCCCTTGTCAGTAATACGGCCAGGATGCAGAGTCAAAGTGATTTCCTCATTTGCATGGGGCCACTCCCCATGCAATTAAGGGAACGCCCTTTCATGATAGCACTGCCGCGGTGTGCGCCAGCACTATCAGCATTATTGAAGGGGGTGCACAAGCATCTGCGTCCCCTCCCATAATACCAAAGTGTCCTGGTGGTGCTCAAAGCGGATGCACATATTTGTTGCAACCCCCAGGGCACTTTGTGTAATACGGCCCCAGATGGCTAATGTTTTCTATGCAACAGGTTTCCATTGGAAATGCTTCGTTCTAAGCAATAGACAACCGCTCTTCTTCCTTATGCCTACACGAAGGTGATGTTTGGCAAAGTCCTCTAGAATATGGGTGAGGAAACCTTGTTCTCCATCCTCACACACACTCACTTTTACTCCCTCAGGTACTGTGGTACAGCTAGTTCCTGGGCTTCATTGGAGGCCAACACTTATCTTGAAAAGTCGCAATCCAGCTTCTGCTTATCCCACACACAAGAGTCGCACAACAGCTCTCTCCTTATGTTTCTTGGGCCCCATCTTGCAAACAATGGTAGTCACCACCGGAGTGTGGCCCCTGGATCACAGGTCTCACTTCTGCACTGGTGTATACATCTGCCTTGGAATGTAGAGAAATCCCAGCACAAGATACTGCTTTAAATGGGCAGTAGTTATTGGGAGAGCTGGTTAATTGGCTCTCCTGCAATGTTACAATCCCGAGGAGTTTCTACACTTCCACAAGCTATTAGCATTGAATGATAAGCTTATGCCTGGCTTGGAAAAAAAGACAAGCCTTTCCTGGTGGGGTTCTAGCTGACCCTGGTATGATGTATAGTGAGTTCCCCATAGAAAGCTACATCTCAAAGAGATGTAACTCAGGGCCGGGGTACAGTAGGGTGACAGCATTTGGAGCTTATTTCACTAATAAGGAATGTAACTAAGACTGGTCTTTTCAGCCAAAGTTACTTAGGAAGACCTTTCATTTCCTAGATTTTCTCACAGCATTCAGGCAAAATTGGTGCTAGTATAGTATCTGATAGTGTCAACCTTTGCCTACCCAACTATCTATCTTTTTAGATGGTTTTACCAACTGCAGAAAAAAATATATAACCAGTGTTGTGTTTTCTACACAGATAACATACCACTCCAGGGTAGCCTTGCTACATTGATGCCACAGAGAAAATGTAATAGATTTATTGCCCTATGTATATACATATTAATGTAATATTTATTCGTAGAAGTGAATGAGCAGAAAGTTGCTTTCACTGCGGACACATTTTCATCTTACAGTATGCTCTTCACGACTTTGTGACAGACAGACAGAACTCATATCAGTGACATAATTTTAGTTTTCCAGGATATGTAATCTTTTTTCCAACATAATTAATATACTATAAACTCAGTACTGATGTGAAGAGACCACTTATGACGAAAGGATAAGAAATAATAATAGAAAAATAGAGCTTAGGAATTAAATTGAAAATGTCTGTTTGTTCAAAGGGGTCCTTGGTACATCGTTTCTGGTAGTTATTAAAACAGCTGTTATGGCCACCAATTCATATCATGTATCCTGTTTCACAAGCATCAGTCTTGTTTTCACGAACCTTTTCCTTATGACATTAGATACTATTGCAGAGTTATCCACCACATATATTTGTACGTTCTTGTGTTTTAATTGTCCCTCATTCTTAACTTTTTGTTTTGCTTGGATTTGATGCCTCAGAAATTGTGCAGTTTTTGGTTCCAATTTGGTCATGTACTCCTTTGCGATGCTCTCTGTATTTCTAGTAGGGGATTAAATTCTTTATGCAGCACTTTTGTAAGTAATGCCACTGAAAATGTTACTGATTCTCGTATGAATCATATGCTATCTTGCCAATATTTACCTTCCATATCTGTTTTTCTTTGGAGCAGTACACAGTTGTCTGAATGTCATTTGTTGAGACTGTGTAGCCTCACTTTGTCATTTTTATAAAGTGTGGTTGGCAGCACAGCAAACAGGTATTACTGCTTATTCTTTAAAATATACTGTGCTTTGACTCCTTGAGGATGACTAATACTCTCTCACCTCATACAGCTGCTTGATGCATCGTTCTTCCTCTTATGGAATGCTGCATTGCAACGCTAAAGAAACTTCTGTATATCTGAAAAATACACTCAACCATCATATCTGCCTTGAATACAGAACGCATAGGTTTTTGGTAGGTCAAGGCCTGCCAAGCCTACCAGACAGCACAGCTGGGTGGTTGCAAATACCCAATATGAGCTTACCAAGCTCTTACAGGGGCTTACAGTCCAGCCATCACTTACTACTGGTTGACTTGATTATCACTCTCATTTGCTCATTTGCTTGCTTCCTGTCTGATGGATTTCCTTGTATAAACTTGTCCATCTTGTGTTTGTCCCTCCCCTGTCCTTTTAGGGAACTACTTTTTTATTTTTGGCTTAGAGCGCCATACCAATGCATGTGTGTTTCCAAATCTCTCCCTTTTGTGCTTTGTTTCTGTCCCCTCAAATGTCTGCCCTCCTGCGCTGCTGTCTTCTTCATGTGTCAGTCTCTCTTGTGCACTTCCTCCCCTCGCCAATTTACCCTGTCCTCTGTGTTGCCTTCTTCCCTATTTGCTTCCCCCTCTTTGTGGCGTCTGCCTTATGAGCTGCTTCCCTCCGTCCACTACCTTCCCGTTGTGCCCACCACCACCTAGATCCCTACACAATAATTCTATATCTTTCTTTCTTTTTTTAATAGAGGGCCAGGCAGCAAGGTCCATGTAACATTCATCCTACTCCTCGTTAATAAAGGTCTTTCACATTTCTTCATGTTAATTTCTTTATTTACTGCTCCATCTTGACTGCAAAATGGCCTGGCCAGTAGTGTCATGGCACCTTTTAATTTATTTATTGTTCACATTTCGTCCATGCTGCACAGTGCCTTGCAAGACCTATTGACTTTGGTATTTTTTTAAACTTTACTATCACCACCATTGCCAGGACCACTTCTAGCACTAACATTAATATCAACAGCATTACTACTACCACTGCCACCATTACCATTGTCAACATTATAAAAAAAATACCAATTTTACCACCACTACCAACATTACCACTACCACCCTCGCTATTATCACAAGTTGAACCTACATAGTTACCATTACCACCACTACCTCCACCACCATTATCGCCACAAATGCCACAGCCTATATCGCTGCAAACATTAACTCCAAATCCACTAGGTATGGTTTTAATGATCTAACACATTCAAATACAGGCATGAAATAGTGCTGATTACTTGTGGTTGGTCACTAAAATCAGGTTTATTGACTGCAAAATATTTTTTTTATTATCTCTCGTCTTTGGTTAAACACTTATTGGCCTGGTTTCAGTGTTTACATCTCTTCTTTTGTTTATTGTGTCTGCGTGGCTAAAATCCCTATTTCTTTTCAAACAATGTTGTTTCATTCGACAGTTTGTTTTTCTTCTGTGATAGTTGTCACATGTCCATTATGCTTGAAAGTTGTTATGTAAGTTTTTGTGTGCCATTTACTGATGGTTAAGATACCTATTTCCATGCTTGCGAGCTATGCTTCAGGGTTTTTTGCTGCTCTTTTCATCCTTTTACTTTGAGTCACTAGACATGTATCCCTTCCTCTGTGTTAATTTCCACAGTGTATTAGTTCATCAAACCCACATGAACTACGTACTCGTTAGAGCCCCTTCTGCAACTGTTTTTATCACTTTTCTCAGTGTGACAGAATATTCCCTGAACTCTCTCTGTCAGAATTTTGTATTCTGAGATATGCTGAATATCTTTAATGAAGTTTAGCAAAGTACACTAATTCATCTGACTAGTCATAGTACTTTACTTATAATTTAAGAAGGATTTTTAATTATATTAAGGGCTCATTTTAGAGCTTGGGTAATGTAGTAAAGGCACCCAGGGTGGCGCAGGACTTTATATCCCCCACTGTGCCTTTACACTACCCAACAGATTCAGAGTTCACCACCATCCCTGCAGTGAATTCTATGGGTTTGTATGAACCACTGTCATGGGGGTTCATACAAAGTAATTTAAAAGTTTGGTGTGCATCAGTCATTGGTGACAGAAGCTTACACCAAACTTTTAAACGTTTTTATTTTTCCAAAAACAAACTCTAAATCCGAAGTTTGTTTTTGGAAAGTAAAGGAACTAATGGCCTCAACACCACGAGAGTTTTCCCTTATGGTGTGGGGATAATTTTTCAAGCTTGGTGTAAGAAAATACCTTTTGATTTTATTAAAATAAAATACATGTGATATAAGTCTTCTGTGATATGTTGCTGAGGATATAGTAACCTGTTTCTATAAAGTGCTGCCTCCAAGATTGTATAACATTAATCTTTCAATGTTACTCCAATTTTCATCCTGCCATTGCCTTGTCTAGGCTCAAAGATAATCTGCTCAGTCACAGTCTGGTTTTATTCTTTATTAGACATTATTTTCTTTTTCCACCATGGATAGGTTTTCCTGTCACTCCACATTATTTTGGTATTTACACGTTTACTAATCTGACTTTTCTAACAGATGGACCCGGGGTGATTTTTTTCCCTAAAAGTCCCACTTTTTCAGTCATTTCCCTCTTTCTGTTGTGATTTTATTGCCCTTAACTTTCGCTTGCTTTCCCTGCCATATAATTCTGTTGTTCTCTTGTGTCACTTAAGTTAGTTACGTTTTCAGTTTTCTCTGTATCTGCCTTGAAAATGCCACCATTCTCCCTGGTTTAGGCTACACCTCATGCCTCTTTGTTTAAGAAGCTGACCTGCCTATTCGTAGTCCTACACTCAGAGGTTCAATTGTTAATTATCCCTTTGTCTCTTTGTGATTAATTCTTTACCATGGGTCAATGCGGTCCACTCTTCCTTCTGCTCAATACTCGGTATCTCCTGCTCCTTTGTGCCACCTTTATTTTTGATGCCCCACTGTAAGACAGAAAACGATTAATCAGGTGCCACCTCACCTTTCAGTTTTTTCTTACACTAGCCAACTCTTTCACCAATCTTTATCACCTTCCTCATTCTATTTTTCACTATCCTACACCACATAATCCTTAGATGTTCTGATATTTTCTGCACAGAAGGGACCGCCGTTTTTCCTTGATTCCAATTTAAGTGAAGTAGATTGACAGATTAATCCCTCTACATGCTCCTTTTTATTCCACACCTTGCAGAATATAGAATTTTCAAAATGTAAGGCTCTTATCTTTACTGCTGAAGGTTGCCTTTAGGGATATGCATCAAGAGATACAACAGTATGCAACAGACCTTTTTCATTTGTGCACCCAACATCTGGAACAATATCTCTGTGTCCATCAGTACCAATCCCACATCTCCTCAATTTACCTAACACACCTCTTATAAGAGAACTACATTGCAACACAACACATAATCTCTTCTCAGTAGCCTGCATCCCCACCTAGATTCACTCCCTGATTGAATCTCTATCACTGACTCGGTGAAGGGCACTGCCTCCCGCTTTTTTAGCACTATGCAAGTATAATATACACATGTACATACATAGAATTACAATTGGGCAGTATGAACAAGGGGCCATTTTGGTGGCCGTCGCTCCATACCTTGTGTTTCTGTTTATAACAATAGTAGATTTGTTTACATGCCACGTACTGTGATGTCATATTTCACAAAAGATTTCAATGTCAGTCAATAGGAATGTAGAGACCTACTGGCAATAAAAACACATGGGCCCGTATTATGTATATGGCATGTTGCCCTTGTTTGCGCTATGGGGCACATATAGGCATGCGCGCCAAGGGCAAACAGGGACCATGTGCGCTGTTGCAATGAATGCCCTGCCCCCAGGGCAGCTTCGAATTTGCGCTGCTGTTGGGGCAGCGCATTCAGTGAAATATAGAGTGGCAATTTCTAAGCTACTCTGCCTTTCGCTGTGCAGGCAGCAACCAGCCTGAACTTTAAAGAGTGCTTTGAGATCCTATGTAGATGCGTGCAGTGAGTGACTGCATCCGCCGGTAGGGGAACTGCTGGGGGGTCCTTGAGACCCTCTTGCCCGTCTCCATAGATCTGCCCTCAGGGGCCACACTGACAACGTCCCATCTTTCTTGTGGTGCACTTTCAGTGCATCTCCTAAGGGTTTGTTTGCCTTTGTGCCCGACTCCATGATAAGGTGCGGAAGCAAAATCATCCCTCATTTGCATGGGGCCATGTCCCCATTCAAATGAGGGAACGCCCTCTGAAGATCGTGCTGGTGCTTTGCCGGGGGCGGGGGGGGGCTCACAAACGTCTGCGACCCCTTCTGTAATACCACAGTGCTTCGGGCACAAAAAGGAGGCCCAGTTCCCGTTGCACCTCTGGGGTACTGTGGCTTGACAGTTTGAAACCAATTAACTTATACATTTTACATATTTTATGGGAGAAAAAAAAACCCTTATTGTTCAAGCTGTCATTGCAAAGCGTTTAGTTTCTCCCATTAATGATGTTGTGCATCCAGGCCAGAAAGTGTGACTTGAGTGTCTTGTTGGCCTGTGGTCTCTGAAGTAGCGTGATATACACCAGTATGACACCCTCGTGCTGAGCATTATTAGGAAGTTACGTTTTGATGTAGCACGTTCCAGAACCCTTTATTTTGTTTCCTACGTGCGTCACTTTATTTCATAGAGGTGTTTAAATATGAGGAAACTTATGTCGTGAACTTGTAAAGGGGATGCAGAATCAATCCAATTGACAGATTCAATCAAGCGAGACTACATTTATGTTTTATGATATGACTGTTCATTTAATTTTATTTGTTTATCTTTGAAATGAAGTCTTAAGAGACCATCAATAGAGCCAACGAGGTATTAAAGCGCTACAATCAGGATGCAAACTTATCACTGCCTCACGGAAAATGTTCGGTTTTATTCTTGGGGTGGGATCACCGGAGAAGGTGGTATAAGTAGACTGTGTGATGAGTAAATTATCAAAGGCAATATTTCTTTTCTACTCGGCCCCTTTTTAAAAAAAATATATACTTCACGTTGCATTTCTGATGTGCAGGAGACAAGTTGGAAGAAGGAACAAATCCGCCAACTATAACCGCATACAACGTGTAGACAGAAGAACATCAAGACAAATTTACTCAAGAGACTGATAAATAAAGCATTTACAAACAGGGAAGCTAATACATGGTGATGTGCTTTCGAAAAAAGAAAAATGGATGTTCCCTTAAAGTAAATGTAATAAATTGCCCGAATGACTCCCACAGAAGGAGAGAAACAAAAGATATCCGTGATGTATATTGTGGCATCCTGGTACTTTCTTATGAGTAATCAATATATTGACGGCCATTAATTCAATTAAAACCTCTGTAGGAAGACAAACTGCATAGCCTGTCCGGATAGAACTTCAGTGTTTTTCCTTGGTCTTTTCATTGAGAGGCAGCATTTATTACTGTTATGTACCATTTACCTTCTTTTTATAGTAAGGTAGATTGTTAGGGGCTAATGTGTGTGGGGGTGTTCGGCGAGGGGTGGGTGGAAGAAGTATATCAGGCCCAACATGTACGAAATGCACTGCCACGCCTACAGTGACAACTCACCAACTGGCTACTTTAGTCAGTGTCCGGAAAAGAAGGACAGGGCACCTCATGCGGATCATCTTTTGGTTCCTTGCCTCTAAAGGAGACACAAATTATTTAAAATTCTGAAGAAATTGTATTTCCTTGACCCTGGAGGAATCATATTTTTGGAATTGTATTTCTCTTTTATTTTTGGTCCCAGGGCCAATGCAGAGTGATCTGAGGCCTTGAAGTTGTGCTCCAGAGTGACTAGCTGATCCGCTTCTCCGATTATCATCTTCTGTAGTTAGGGCTAGAGGAGTGACTGGCTATCAGAAGCAAAACCAGTAGTAAAGCTTTGTGGATGGAACGACCGTGGTTCGCGAGGGTTAGAGGGGTTCTCAGATTCACCCTAGTGCTTTCTACTGAGGCTGGCTGCATTTAGCCTAAAAGTCTGTTGCTAGTCTCAAGATTTAGCCAAATCTTCGACATAGCCTGTAAATTGTGATTTAGAGGTTACTGATCTAATGTTGCCATCAAGGGCATTCACTTGTGATTCCAGTAGCTAGATACCAGCCAAGTTGCCATAAAAAAATATTTAAAGTTAAGTCTTTCGGTTCTCTATCCTGTCACCACAATCTTTTGCTTGATTCTAAGCCTGTGTTTAGGAACTAGGGGGAAGATTGGCAGTAGCTGACACAGTTGTAGGTGGTTGCAAAGGAGTGTGCCATACCACAGACCGTTTAGGGTTCATCTTCCGGCTAGGAGAGCAGTCACCAGTCTGTTTGAGCAGAAGATATGATTCCAGCTCTCCAGGACCATTTTTAGGTCTTGGTAGACAGCACATGTGCTGTCTTTTCGACACATTTTGCTTACAGTTACAGCCCGCCCATAGAGATAACATTTGCTAGCCTCAACATCCCTGTCATAGCCATCATTCCTGTCTGTCATGGCATGCATCTGTCATGCCTCTTTTTGTGTTTGGCCCTTCCCTAGAGCATGGACCAAGTACTGCTCGTGTTTTTGGAGCTACTTTTTATTTTTGTTTAAGCACTCCATGTGAGTGCTTGAGTTTTCAGTCTCTTCTTTCCCACCTGACACCCTATTCTTCTTGCTTCTTTTCTCCTCCCACCTGCCCCATCCCTGTTACGTCTTTTCCCTCTCACCCCATGCCCGTGTCTATTTCTTCTTTAACAACCCTCCCTTCCAAGTTATTCACTCATGTTCGACTTTTCACCTGTGTCTCCACTCCATATTTATTTTTGTTGCAGTTTTCTGTAGCACAAATTCAATCTGATGGTGTTGGGTGCACTTTACACGAGCAACAGTTATATCTCTCAAGGATGCACTCATTTTAGGTCTCTGCTACATAGCGCATGCGCTGTCCCGTCACCCCAACCCCTGTGTTGTGTTCCTTGTCCGCCTGTCTGGCCACACAAAAAAGTACTATGACATGACTAGCGCTGGCAGCGTCATGGCACTTTTTACTGTGTCTTTCAGCCATGCTGAACAGCAGATGTGCTGCTATCCAACATCTCTAAGTGACATTGACGCCAGTACTGCTGAGACCTATTGGCTTTGCCAGTGTGTATTCCTTACAGTCATCATCTCTCCTTTTACAAGCCATTATATTCTGGCACCTTAGATACATTGCTTCAAATGAAGAGAACCAGCCTAGTAATTCTCAAAATGTGTTAATGAAGTTGGTAAAGAAAACCGAGGACTAGCCCATGTTTTCATTGATCTATGGGGTGCTCTGCTCAAACTATGAATAAACTGGTCGCATTCTCCTCAGAGGTCCCAAGAAGAGCGTTGTATGCTCCTGATCAGTAATACTATTATTGCTTTTTCAGTAGTACATTGGTTGTACATGCTACATAAGCTCAACTGGATTCAAAATGGTTTCTGATCCACAAATGTGTCTATTCGTTTACTTTTCTTTCACAACACAGTGGTAGTGGCTTCAGATAGTACACCGGGGGGAGATGCTCACTAACAAGTCATTGTAATATTCAGAATAGAAAGGGGGTGATTTATCACTGGTGTAGACATAGCAGAGGATTATGCACTTTTTAACTAAAAAGTGTAACTGTACAGAAGGTCATGGATTGCTACGCACTGTTCTGCATTCACAGATGCGGATGCCATCCATCTCTTGGATGTGCTTAGTTCACACGAGACTGAATCAGATTCGCTTGGATTGAAAAATGTGCTCTTTGTAAATTTACTGTTATCACTTTTGGATGAGTGTCTTTCGTGTGTTATGTGACTAGAGGGAAAGATGAAAAGCTACACCTCAGCACTGCGCCTCATTGAGAATTTTTGCCTCCTTTCACCTTCTACTCTCCTTCTTCCTGAACCATGCTTGCATTATCCACTCCCACAGTGCATACCTAGCCAATAACATTTGTTTTGGTTTAGTGGTTCTGTATAAAGTGCACTGAATCAAATGTAGTCTGTGCTGGCTGCATGCTCTCCACCCTGTAAATCCGGCCAAGTGCTATCACATTACAAAGTTAAACTCTTAACTTAGTTTGGAGAACTGCATATTTCCAAATTCTCAATGCCTGGAAAAGATAGCACAAGCAATGATCAAATGGAGGGAGCTTTGTCATTCCACAAATGAGCGCTAGTGAGCTTTGCAGGTAAGGCATATGAATGGAACTTCCAAGAGGCATAGCGATTTTAGGGACTTGCAGTTTGGCGGAAGGGATACACCATCACAAACGTGACAGGTGTCCTATTTGCTATTTAACATGCACCACAGCCTATGGAAATTGTAATACAGTGGACATGATGTCTGCCACATTGAGCGAGTATCAAATAAGGCCCTTCGTCTGTTTTCACATTGAGGGGCAGTGTAACAATGAGACTGTCATGTAGGTAGGTTGGCCATTGACATATTGCAGTAGGGGTTTTCAACTGTGAATTCTATTTAATGGATAGCCATTGGAAAGATTTAATAATTGTAGCCATTGGAAAGATTTAATGATTGAGGATGTCCATTTCCTAAATGTTAGATTAGACAGGCTGTCAGAGTTTTGAATTCTTCTGAAGCATGCTGAATACCTTTAATGAAGGTTTGGGATTTAGCAAAGTAAAAACATTCAGCTGACTAGTCGTAATATTGTACATGGTGATTTTCTTTTTGTATCAAAACTTGGAATGTAATGTTTTTAGTGACAATGAGAGGCCCCATTTAGTGTGGGGGAAATGGAGGACTTACATTCCCATGCTTACACCAGTTTCTAAAAAAAAACAAAACAAAAAAAACTCCCAAGTTTGTTTTTGGAAAAGTTAAACAGTAGTAGCCCCAACACCACTGGAGTTTTTCTAATGGTGTGTGGGTCATTTATTAGGCCTATAATTAACCAGGACTTTTTAATTTTATTAAAATTATTTATCATTATTATAATTAGTTATAGGGGCTTTCAGCCAGCCTTCTTCATGGTTTGGTTTATTGCTACGTCATTCACATTTTGCTACCACCCACTGCAGCATTCAACATGGGGCAATGGATAAGCCCACTTCAGCCTTTGGATAACTTCACTATGAGTGGTGGTATCCTACTTCTTCACAAAAACACATCCACACACAGTAGTTCTCTTTAGAGTGAAGGAGTACTGTACCAATGTATGCATTTAAGACCAAAAAGCTCTTTGCTGTTAGCTAATGTTTTTTTGTTCATATTAGAGACCCAGCAGCTTTCCCAACAAAACATTTTTACAAAAGCCATGACAAAACAAAAAAAAGCATTACAAAAGGCTTCAAGCCAATGATGGACCAAATGATTTTGCCAATTTCAGTTTATTGTTACTGTCCCTCACTGCAAGGATACTCCGGGCAGTGATGGACAGTATACAAAAAAAAGCCATTGCACACCACTATAAATAACGCAGACCGTCAAATGGCGTGCCTGCGACAACCAGTACTCTCTTGGACTGCCAGAGGAAGGTTCACGCAGAGTAAATTTTACTCTGGCAGCGTAACCCTGCTGTCTGTCTGACACAAAATTGGGCGCGTGAACCGAGCGTATGGCAGACAGGGTACTCCTTCAGCACTGCAATGAAGTACAGTGTTCGCCAAGCTCTAAATCAGGCCTTTTCTTAGACGTTGTGTGTTCTGCTGTCATTTTGGTACACCTCGCTCTGGGTAAGGTCTGCAATTTGACACTTTGTATCAAAATCCGTTTCTATGGACATGTATTGAGGTGCCTCCCAGGTTTATTGTTGGGTCACCTCTGCGAGTGTGGCAGAGGTATTTTACTTAGAATAAGTAGTTTACCAGTGGTTAATATTAATTTAGGCATTTACAATGCTCACTTAGTTTTCTCAGCTGACAGACTTAGAGCCACCATATGCATAGATGTGCACCCTGTAAATCTCTGCGGGCATAGAGACGAGGGATGCTCTGTGAAGCAGATAAGCCCGAGCTTTCTAACAAAAGCAAAACTGGCCAATTACAGGTCAATCTCACTTCTACCATTTCCAGCTAAAATTATAGAGTCATGTGAAAACCCAGCTATCTATCGTCATTGACTCCAACCAGGCACTTAGGCCCTATCAATCTGATCTTCAGACTACTTATGGAACTGAGACCATTGTGGCCTTCTGTCACTAATGACATGCAAATAATTCTGGACATGGCAGAGTGTGGCCCTGATCTTGTTAGACCTCTCTGCTTCATTTGATGTAGCTTCTCACTGCATACATTGCAACATCTTGCCTCTATAGGACTAGTTTACTTTCTTTCATGCAGGCAGATCACAGTTTTTTCTGACCACTGACTTAGAGCAATAGCCTGTAGAGTTTCACCGAGATCTGCCTGTAGCCCTACACTTTTTAATGTTTATGTAGCACCACTTTCTTTTTTGATTCAAGGGTATGGGCCGAGTTTCATCACCTATGCGGATGGCACCCAACTCGTGTGCTTGGATTGCACTCTAAATATATGCTAGTTCGCTTCCAGGTTTCTAAGCACTCAATCGTCATTTGGTTGAATAAGTATTCCCTTTGTTTACGCTCTGATAATTCTAAGATACTCTTATTTATTAAGTCATCAGGAATTCATCTTGGTGACTCAGAGAACTTGTGCCTGCTACCACTGCAATACAGTCAGCCCATAACCTTGGAATATTTTGCAGTATTATCTCTTATCCTTTTTGTAGCAAGCAAACAGACCAACTTTGGTTATCTTCTTCATCTTTCGGATTCCAAAGGAAGTTCTTCCTATTCTTAACTCTCACAGCCATCAATCAATAGTCCAGTCACTTATTATGTATTGATTGAATTATTGGAAATCCTTACACCTAACCTTACCAGAACACCTCATAACCAATCGCAGTGTGTCCAAATGCTAGTGACCACTTGGTACTTGGCCTTAACAAACATTATCCTCACTTCTGATGTCCTTGCACTGACTTACTGTTCAGAAGTAATGTCTTGTCTTTTTAAAGTTCTTTACCTTTGACATAAAGATATCTATGGCTCTTCACCATCATATATAGTGAAATGTTTCTCTATATGTACGCCTACTCGACCCCACCTTTCCTCATTTCTGCTCCAGAACAGAAGGTTGTGCTTTGTCGTGACTGTCTCCTCAGCATGGAACACTCTTCCCTAACATCACTTAATGGATTTGAATCATTTTTGGACTGACTCTTAAAACATACCTGTCCTCCAAGGCCTAAATGTCTCCCTATCCCTTTATTCTCTCTGCTTGGGCTAGGACAACCTCTTACAGGATAGCAGTGCACTTAATCAAATCATGAATTTCTTAGTTCATTCATTCAGGGGCAAAGACAAGGCTGGTTTCCATTTAGTTTAGCCCAGTTTTGCAATGGCAAGTTAAAACAGGATAGTGTTGAATGTTTCTACCTAGAGAGCAAGTCAGACATTAAAGTTCACCAGGTTTAGTTTTTCTCATGTTATTGCCATTTCTGAAGCAATTCTTTATAACCAGATAAAGGGTAATTTTAAGGGGGTTCCAAAGAGCCTTCACTCTATGGTTCCAGTTGAATAAAGGTTTTGATGGGGCTTGAGCCATCATAGGAAGTCAAGGAAAATGTAGGGTATTCAACAGGGCAACATAAGGACATCCTTCAAGACAAGGAATGTCTTGGGGTGTAGTGTGTCCTCAAAGGGTTGAGGGGACATGACTAGATGGAGTAAGAAGGAGATAGAGAGGTAAAAAGGGGGGATATTGTGGGGAGTCTATGCCAGTGCCCATGCCGTAGGTACGTCTCATGGTAGATATGGGCAGAGGGGATGGGAGAAAAAGTGAAAGAATCAAACAGCCATCCTCCTTGTTGCCAAAGGAAGGGGTGCCATATTTTCTCAAATATTTCTGACTTTTCAGTAAACCAGTTGTTTGTCTATAGACATTTGCTTCATTGCTACCAGCCAGACCTCATGGCTCAGCGTCCGTGGTGTTTCCCTCCTCAAGATACAAAGATTTGCAATAGCCAGCATGGTTGCAAACCAACTCCCCCAGTGGTAGTTGAAACACAAGGATTCTCAGAGAAGTCGTTGAGTAAAGTCAGGGAAGAACAGAAGCATTTTCCAAAACAGTCCTGCATGTGCAATATGCAGCCAGTGGTACAAAAGAGTCACATAGGACAAGATAATATACAGAAAGTCACAATCAGGTGCCTGATACCTCCAATAGTTAAATAGCTAATGTCCTGCATCGTGTGCAGTGCCAATCAAGTATAAAATTAAAGTAGGTGAACTTGATTCTTGCTTTCCTGAGTCTCTTGTCATTGGAGTCCAGTAAGTCGTTCCAAATTTGATCCAAAAATTGTACAGACGATTTTGAGTACCAGTGTCTGAGGGAGTTAGAAGTCTGGAAGGAAACAGGGCACTGTAATCGTATCCTAAAGTCCTGATATTAAGCCTTTTGTGTTGACCCCAGGTCTGGAGGTATGCTTTAATCTTGAAATGTAAA
Organism: Pleurodeles waltl; assembly: GCF_031143425.1. NCBI lineage: Eukaryota > Metazoa > Chordata > Amphibia > Caudata > Salamandridae > Pleurodeles > Pleurodeles waltl. Next base: position 746,125,876 of record NC_090445.1, on the reverse strand, counting down.
GATGTAAGATGTAAAGGAGTGGTCCAATGCAGTCGGGAGACATTCACAACTTGATGGTGTGTCTATTGCTGAATCTGTTTTCATCAAAGAGTTCTTGATAAGATTTAATCTGGCCAATGTGGCGTATGTCAGTGAATGAGACAATTGTGGCCGGAAATCAAGATTCCAAGCAAAAAGGCTCATCACCCACTTCAAGCCTAGCATTGCCTCACACAAGTGCTTCCTGTTAGAAGTAATAACATGCCTTACGTTGTTTATGAATGTACACCACTCTTGAGTGAGAGAGTGCTCTGTAGGGTAAAAACCATCCGTACTTCTCTATGCAGCACAAATCAGACAAAAAAGTCTGATACCAATTTTTTAAAAAGCGTAAGTACATTTTGATTCCCCTTCATGATCACCATTAGTTTAGTAAGGTAAGCCCATTTGTTAGCTACATAATAGGATTGCACATGCAGGAGTCTCACCTCTCCTGACACTGTGTCAGCATGAGCCAGTGTAAGCCTGTGCCTATCAGACCCCCACATAAATTTCCTAAACAGTGACTCAATTTCCCTCAGAAGGGAAGCAAACATCCTTAAAGGTCATGCCAAAAATGTACATAAACATAGGCCCTGCAGTCATCAACGAGGGAAAGAGAGAGCCTGGACCTGCATGAGAAGAGACTGTCAAGGAAGAGATGCCCACTCTGCTTCCCGGCATGTGGAGCACCCAGGAGGAATGGACTACCATCTAGAGTGCAACCAGAGATGACAAAGATGCAAAAAGTCATATCTGATAGAGATTTGTAGTTGCAGATTCCCTTTTCTTTGAATTTCCCCTGGGCGTCAGACTGGATCCAGAGATTTTTTGTAAGCAATATCCCTGTGTGCTATTAGGTGGCGTTGATCGGCTCCGCGTCCGTCATCATCCGTGCCAGATATGATGTTGTGGTTCCTAGATAGGTGGCACCCTGGTGCCCTGACGCCAGTTCTTTTCTTTCTGCGTCACCTAATTCAAAGAGAGCTACCCCTCATTCATTTTTTGACTGGCTTTTTTTACTTTTTATCAAATAATTTTCTAGTTTTCAACTCCTGGTGCGTTGAGGATGTCATTGAGGAAGCCCGGGTTCAAGCTCTGCAGTTCTTGTCATTGGGCAATGCCCATGACATATCCGCACCTTGTGTGTTTTGGTACCTGGAGCACAACCATGACCCAAAGTTGTACTCCGAGTGTCAGGCCATGCATTCTAAGGCTTTGAGGGAGCGGTCCTGGAAGCTGATGGTGGCTGAAGCTCGACTCCGTGAAAGTCGAGATCTTAGTCAAGGTGCAGGTCCCAGTATCTGTCACCTAGTCCTCCCACTCCAACTCCTCATAGTGATCAGGTTAGTCGAGGCACAAGAAGAAATCTAAGAAGTCAAAGCATTCTTCGACTTCTCCATGTCTCTTGGCCATTGAGACAAGGGAGTGTTGATGTTCTAGGCCTCATTCTACGGAGCTGTGCCAACTCTGCGCCTCCCTGAGTTTTTGGGAGCCAGAGTGACTCCTATCCAACTTAAAGTTTTTGAGTCCATGCGCCTCATTTTTGGGCGGTTCGACATCGCAGGAGCGCCTTTGGGCCCTGCAGAGTCAGAAGGGGTCCTTTTGAGTTCTCCACTGCCGGCTTAGTCCTTGGGGCCCAAGAGGCACCCATGGATCCTGTCCTGGACCGACATCAGTCGTACCACTCCTACCTTCCCCAATGCTGGTTCTGAGGCTCCTGGTGCTGCCCACCCCATGGGCAGCGCCATCCCCATTCAGTTTCCTGACTCCGACACAAAGCCAGATTGGCGTTGCACAATGCAGATTCCGACACTGACAGAAGCCTTGCTTCCTATGTCCGATCCTGAGCCTCTTTCTTATGGATTAGGTTGCAGGGATGAATGGGAGGTGTCACTGGCCCCTTTAGAAGACCGCTGCAGGGGACCCAAGTTTTCTGATGCAACACCCCACCCCTGAGTGCTTGGTTATCCAAGCCTCCACTTCCGAGGGTGAGTTCCCTTCCACACCCCTGGATAGGGAATCCAAAAGACTCGACACACTTGGGAAGAAGATTGTTTTGTTCCCCTAGCTTTGCATTGCGGTCTGTGAACACCACATGCCTTTTGGGCCATTATTCCAACACGCTGTGGGACATGGTTGCGCAAGAGGCCTGGGCTGTACACTGCCAGGCTGTTGCCGATGGGGGAGGTACAGCAAAGTTCACTATCCATTGCGGAGTGGACACAACTGACTCGTCAGGCAGTGCGATTTTACTGACAGTGGCTCTGAGGCGCAATGCCTAGCTGAGGACGTTTGTTTTTTTAGGGGATGTCCAAGCTACTTTGATGGACATGCCCTTTTAAGGCACCCATCTCTTGGGAGGCATGGGTGACTCAGAGCCCAAGCGCTTCAAGGATTCTTGAGCAACAGACAGGTCCTTGAGCCTCGCAGCAGCCCCTCTCCCCCTCAGTCTTCCTTTCTCCCTTTTCATGGCTAAAGAAGTGGTCCCCAACCGCATTCATTCCCTGCCAGCCACTGTGCTGCACATGCTGCTCAGCTTTTGCGTTGCTGAGGCCGTGAGATCCACAGACATTGTTAATCAGGGAGCCAGTGGTCTGGCCAGTCGACCCCACCTGAAGCAGCCTCTAAGCCTTCCTAGTCTGACTATCCCCAACCTAGGGCCAATTGGCTGTAGGATTTGCCATCACCTGCTCTGCTGGCAATCCATTGCGTCAGACAGATGGGCTTTGCAGATAGGCAAAAGGGGCTACTGCCTCCCGTTTGAGAATGCTCCTTTATCCATGCCACCATCCTACTACCGGATGATAGAGGTTCACTTGTTCCTTACAGCTCCCTTGGCCAAGGGAGCCATAGAGAGGGTTCCAGTGGCAGAAGTCGGTTGTGGTTGCTATTCCCTCTACTTTCTGGTACCCACAAAGAACAAGGGCCTCCGCCGTAGCCTAGACTTTTGGTCCCTAAATCTCTTCATCAAGAAGGAGAAGTTCAGGATGCTCACTCTGGCTCAGGTTCTATCTTCCGGGCACTCAGGACACTGCTGGCATTGTTGGGCTTGCAGGATGCTTAGTTTCACCTTCCCATCCTGCCTGCTAACAGGCGCTACTTGCGGTTCACGGTAGGCCATGAGCAATTTAAATTACCATGCTCCCTTTGGTCTTATCAGTGCCCCTTGGGTGTTCACCAAAGTGATGGCAGTGGTCAAAACTCATCCACCCAGATCAGGGTCCCAAGACTTTCCCTACCTTGACAACTGGCTGCTAAAGGCGGGCTCTCCCCAGGCTGTTGTCTCCCACCTCCAGTTTATGGCATACGTCCTGTATTCACTGGGGTTCACTATAAACATGCTGAAGCCACACTAGACTCCCTCACAGATGCTCCCTTTCATTGGAGCTGTTCTGGACACAGTGCAGTTTTGGGCTTATCCTACCAAGTGGCGAGTCCAGTATATTCAGACTATAATACCCATGTTTCAGCCTTTATCCTGGACTTTGGTGAGAATGACTCTGCGGCTGCTGGGCCTTATGGCCTCCTGCTGATTACACATGCCAGGTGGCATATGCGGGCTCTGCAGTGAGACCTGAAGTTCCACTGGGCGCAGCATCAGGGAAATTGCTCCAATAAGGTTGAGATCTCTGCGGGAACTACAAAAGATCTGCAGCGGAATCTGGACTCCACAACTATCTGTTTGAGCTCTGTGCGATATGGCTAGCATTAAAAGCATTTCTTCCCTCTATCAATGGAATGATGGTGCAGGTGTTCACGGACAACACCACCCCCATGTTTTAATGCAACAAGCAGGGTGGGATGGGGTTGTGGACCCTTTGTCATTAGGCTCTGCGCCTCTGGACATGACTAGAACAGCAGGGCATATCCCTGGTGGTTTCTCATCTGACGGGCTGTCTGAAAACCACATCAGACAAACTCAGCTGAAAATGTCTAGTGGATCACGAATAGCATCGCCCTCCAGAGATGGCGCAAGGTCTCTTTCAGCAGTGGGGAGAGCCTTGGTTAGATCTGTTCACCTCCGCAGATAATGCGCAATGTCAACAGTTTTGCTCGTTGGAGTTTTCAAGGCTGCAGTCTCTTGGAGATGCTTTTCATCTCGAGTGGAACTAAGGCCTCCTGTACACAATTTCTGGCCATACCACTTCTGCCTAGAGTTCTCAAGAAGATCAAGAATGACCGAACCCAAGTAATCCTAGTGACTCTGGTCTGGGCACGGAGCGTCTGGTATACGGAGATGCTGAGCATGTCCATCGATACTCTGACCAGACTGCACCTTTGGGTGAATCTTCTATTGCAGCAACAGAGGGGGTTCTGTACCCAAACCTGTCCACTTGCCTTCTTGCGTGGAGATTGAGCTGCAACAGTTGACAGCCTATGACCTTTCTCCTGAAGTCTGTGACATAATCTTGGCATCCAGGCATCCCTCCACCAAAATGGTATACGCCTGTTGTTGGAAGAAATTTGTGACATGGTTCATGGACAAGTCTGATGAACCCCTCTCTGCCAGATCCGGTTGTTTATTTATTCCTTGGCCCAGCAGGGCTCTGCTATGGGCACTTTTATAGGTTACCTCTGCTATTAATGCTTTTTTGAGGTTGCCTTATCAACCCTCTTTATTTAGGTCCCCTATAGTACATAGGTTCCCGAAAGGTCTTACACATCTTTTTCTTCTATTCCTATTCATTATGCCCCAGTGGGATCGGAATTTGGTTTTGACATATCTGATGTGTGATCCTTTCGAGTCTTTCCACAATTTTCTTTTTAGGCTCCTCACTTAGAAAACAGCCTTCCTTGTGGCCATTACATCTACCTGCAGGTGAGTGAGCTGCAGGCATTGTCATCTAAGCTGCCCTACCTCTCCATCTATCCTCACAAAGTAAAACTGTAAAGATAACCCTGCCATTAGAACTACCATGACACCAGAGCAACTCTTTTTATTGAAGATGACACAAACGACCTGCGGGTAATGATGCATGCTGCTTGATTGGTGAACTCACACCTGTGCCTATTGTTATATGTGTGGTGTTATCACTATTATACCGTACAGACCTTGGGAGCCCCATAGGGACTGGGAAGAAGGCCCTAGAGGTGGTGGGACACTTAGTGATAATCAATAGCATGGAATATCAGACTTTATAATGAACCATTTTATTTTGCTGAGACACTAAAATACTTATGTTTTCTTATGAAAAGCCCTAGTCTGGACGGTGAGTTATTGTCTCCTTGGAGCAATTGTTAAAGTATAGGGTTTAGCCACCAAACTACCTCCTTGAGAAACCTTTGACTCTTCACCCTCACTACTGTGAGTCGAGAGTGGAAGGGGTGTATAAACCCAAATCATCACATATTTCCTTGCACAATATTAATTCTCATGCAGTCACACTACAGAGCAACAAACCCTGTCCCAAACTTGCTTACAACCTTAATTCCTTAATTTGTGCTGCTTCAATCAAAGTTTTGAGAACTTTGATCTCCCATCAACCACCTTACCACCGGCCTGACCAAATTTGTTACAAGGAATGACAACACAACAAAAATGCAGTTCTTTACTAAAACACATAACTGATTCATGTGGGACACATCAGAACAGAAAGCCATCAAGACTAACATCTATACGATAAAATGCTAATACCCACCTTCCCCTCCCCTTTCACTCCAGTGCTGACCAACCCTGTTTGCTATACAAAATCATTTACCACAAACTTATCAAAGCAGCACATGTATCTCCACTCACACTCAAACCTCTTTGGAGCCAACAAAACCTAATCCAAGCCTTTCCACCTCCCTTCCACTAACGTCTTTCAGCAGCTTCTTGGAATGTGCAAATGTGCTTAAAAAAATCACAAAATGCTACCGACCATCCAAACACAACTGACCAACGCAGACCTTACAGTGTAGTTTAACCACCACACCCTGCCCATGTTGCCACACATCACATCCAGTTCATTATATGTTCTGCTTCAGTCTCCAAATGTGAAATCCACATAGGACATTATCTCCTTGATGCTACTTAGTAGCCTCCAAAGGGGGAGACGCCTAAGGGCTGCAAACCTGAGCCTGTTTTTTAAACAAAACCAGAAACACACATTTTTGTTAAACAGAGCGCAGTATTTACCAACTGGTTATGTCCTTTATCCTTTCCAAACGCGAGACCAGTGCAGGTAATTGTAACAACTGGGACTTAGGTTGGGATTCCCTGATCGTTTAGAAACATTTCTATAACTCTCCAAAGAACAAACTCTGCAGTTTTGCAAGTGAAGTCTGAAATGTGCCTGCTGAGGCAATGTGCCATCCATTGTATTTGGTCAAAAAGTCAAGTTAGTATGGAGATGTCACTAAGCTAATTGGCAGTATGGAATTCACCCATTCTAACTCAACTCCTTTATCACAGGCCCTGGCAAAAGCTCTCCACCCCTACTTGGTCCACATATTGGCTCCATTTTCACCTTTTTTTTTTAACACGAACTTCCTTTTACCTGAGAGAAAGCACCCACTGTAAATCTGTATACACTGAAAAAGCTAATTCTGACCCCACTACGCAGAAGACATTTTGGGGATATCTTCCAGAGTATGATCATTGAAAAAGTGATCTTTACTCAGCTACAAAAATACATGCTCACAAGTGGGCTTCGAGGCTCCTGTGAGTTCAACACTGCCGCCCCCTCTCTCCTTGAAGGGCTACGTATTACCTATGATTCCCCAGAACAGCTGCAAGAGGCCTACAAAACTAAGACACAAGTGACTACAGTAATCTCCCTATGTCCTGAAGGCCCACTCTTTAGCCAGAACTCTCTAATCCTAATGTGTGGGATCAATCCAAGACTATGGGGGTCATTCCTACCCTGGCGGTCATAGACCGCCAGGGCAGGTGACGGAGGAAGCACCGCCAACAGGCTGGCGGTGCTTCCGGGGGCATTCTGACCGCAGCGGTAAAGCCGCGGTCAGAAACGGGAAACCGGCGGTGTCCCGCCGGTTTCCCGCTGCCCCAGGGAATCCTCCACAGCGGCGCTGCTTGCAGCGCCGCCATGGGGATTCCGACCCCCTTACCGCCATCCTGTTCCTGGCGGTTTTCACCGCCAGGAACAGGATGGCGGTAACGGGTGTCGTGGGGCCCCTGGGGGCCCCTGCACTGCCCATGCCACTGCCATGGGCAGTGCAGGGGCCCCCTAACAGGGCCCCATAAAGATTTTCAGTGCCTGCTTTGCAGACACTGAAAATCGCGACCGGTGCCACTGCACCCGTCGCACCCCTTCGACTCCGCCGGCTCCATTCGGAGCCGGCATCTTCGTGGAAGGGGGTTTCCCGCTGGGCGGGCGGGCGGCCTTCTGTCGGTCGCCTGCCAGCCCAGCGGGAAACTCAGAATGACCGCCGCGGTCTTTTGACCGCGGTACGGTCTTCTGGCGGTTCCCTAGGAATCACCCCCTATGCCATCTTCCTGCTGTCATTCACTACATACATTAAACACATGTTTATTTTGGTAATACGGAAGTCAGAAGAGCAAAAATCAAGCTGCCCCCTTTCTGTTTTTTTTGTTTTAAGAAATGCATGATTTCACGATCTCGAAATGTGTCCTCAGTGAAATCTTCAAGAGTCATCCTTGAATCTGAAGTTTTTCTGCTGCATGGACATAAAAATGAGACCAGCATATTTCTTTGATTTTGTTTTCAAAACTAAAACATTTCTTCACATCCCAATTGCAAAACAAGAGTTAGTCTCTCTTGTCTTGATTGTTGGTAATCACTATGGTTCTGATTATTTAAAAAAAAAAAAAAACTATATTTACTCTTGTAGGTTTATACTTTTATAAATATCCTTCTTTCTTAGGATTCAGATAGAATTCCACTACTCCTGATAAGAAGATATAATCATAGAATTATTTGTTAAATTACGAGATCTTCTCATAAAAGGCATTCATACATGCACAAATGTATTATGTGTTTATCTGCAAATATTTTCAAATATTTAGCAGTAGTACAATTGCACTTTAAGACTTTTTTCTCCCACATGGAAAGTGATTTTTCCCACTCAAAAACTCTTCTCTCCCCTCTTTAATTATGGAGGTGTTCCATCCCCATTACCATCTTCGATACAGCTGTATTTCCGCCCTTCACAAGAGTAAATCTCTGAGCCGTTCCATGGCGGGCAGAATTATGCCTTACAGAATTTTATAAATATCTATAAACTTGAACGTTTTTGATGGTCACTTACTTTGCAATACGTCCCAACCCCTGCAACATGCATTCTCCATCAATGTGAATAGAGTTGTTCATACTTACTATTGTAAGATAGCGATGGATTACTACATTTCAGTAAACTGCTTTTTGGCTGTAAACTAACTTCTTGTTCAAATAGAAATAAAATGTACCCTCATAAAGCACATCGTTTGTACAGGTCAGTCCAAGTTGGGTACACTAATGGTTTTGTCAATTGTAGCCCATGAATAGGCCATGAGTATATCTTCCTCTTCTCTCATATAACTGGTCGAACATCAGCCGTCATTGACTGTCCATATTTGAATATCACTATTGCATCAATTCCAACACATTGTCATCTGTAGGGCTTCTTTTAGACTAAATTATATGTGGTGCACTATTAAGTCTTAAAATAATAAAAAAATACAATCAATTGTGTACGTATCGCTTATAAGACACTCTGCAACAACCAGCTAAAATAATTGGCCATGAGGCTATTCTTGCATTCCTGCTAGACTTAAGCTTGCCATTCCATCATTAACCCACCCCCGAAGAGGGTTAGGTAATTTTTGCTTCTAAGTCTTGTGTTGGCCCCTTTCCATTCTTGGGGGTGCTTGGCGAGAGTAACATCAAGGCTGTAAGTAAGCTGACTTGACTCCTATCCTCCTGCACCTGAAAGATTATAAACAATTCCTTACCAAGCTCCCTTAAATCAGTCCCGTGGCATGCCTGTACAGCAAGCCCAAAATCATAGATTATTATGTTGTAACAATGAAAAGTGAAAGCAATGACCCGTTTTATAGTATGTGGTGTAAAACGTGAACAAACCTGCTGCCCTTGTTGTGCTGCAAAATAAATAAAAAATGTAAAAGTTTCCTGCTAATTTTAAAGTTGACTTTGTTGCAGATAAAAATAGTGATCTTTCTCACGTTATTGTCTTTCTAATATTTGAAAAAGAATCTCTTATCCACGAATCTCCCACTTCCTATTACTTTCATGTATTATCACATTCATCTTTGTTGGTTAAATCAAATAATCTTTTATCAGTATCGAAGGTTTTTAATGCAGTAAGTGTAGCACACACATAAAACAATAACACCTATAAAAACACAGAAGAATGAAAAAATCAAACCTCTCATCTCACAATAATATCAAACGCACACACAACATATGAACATCATAACAGTACATCTACGGTTCGAAAAACTAAAGTCTGAAAAAGAAGCCATGCTATGAGGTTTCTGGGTTTTGGGAAGTGTCAAATATAAGATGTACTGTTCCAGTAAGGGATAGGCCTTTTGGAAACATTCAGACCAAATGAGAATTAAATTTAGCCTTAACTATTTATCATAAATGTTGTTATATGGGTCCCACTAAGGAAACAAGACTGCATATTAGGGCAACAGAACTTCAGAATGTGGGGGACTGAGTCCGTCCACACCATCAGAAACTGTTGGTCCAATTCCTGGCTAGCTCACAGTGCCTCACCCAGACCCCTGAACCTACTGGGGTAGAAAGTGATTACGGAAACCTAAACACTATACACTGACTCATCAGGGAAGTTGTGGAAACAGATTTTACCCTTTTGTTGTATTACTCATGCATGCCCAGGCGAAACACAATAAAGAGATAAGTTTCAATACATTTATTGAAACAATCATAATCTTGCATAGAGAGAATGAGCTGGGATTATTACATGAAACAATGCAAAGGAACCAGCATTGTAAAAATGGCAAACACAATGAATAATCCAACCATGGTAAATGAGGTTCTAGAGATTCTAGAGGTTCCTACCTAACCCTAAGACTATACTGAGAGCATTGCCAGTGCACCCATATTCATGGCCTGATCTAAAGGATTAGCCTTAGCACCATACCTGGATACGGTGTCAGGAGTCAACCTGTGGGGTAGGTGGTAATCCTCTTGGGAAGCTGGTAGATTAGCACCAGCAGAGTTGCATGTCGAACACAGCATTCATCTCAGGAAGGTCATGGCTGGAATGCTTTTTGTCCCTTCCGGGTAAGAGCACCATTTGTAAAACAGCTCTGAAGCAATGCTGTGTCTAGGTGTTAGAAGCTGTCTCCTGAACAGGCAACACAAAACGTGGATATCGTGTACTGTGGTCCTCTTCTTGAACAGAAAGTACTGATTACATGTTGTGCAAAGGCTAACTAAACAAGCAACTTGTACTGCATATTCCTAGAAGAATATGATACAAGGCAAAGTGTGCAGATTGTCATAGGTAAAAGCGATGCTGCTAAAGCATGTAAAATATGAAATATAAAATTAAGCTAAAAACAGGGAACCAACCCGGGTCCAAAAGGTCCTCACGACTATGTAAATAAGTGGACAGAAAAACACACACTAATTGATATCTGCTGTAACTGAGTCACAGTTGCACTGACAATACTGTGGCAACATCTTCTCTCAAACGTTTTCCATGACTCAACAGGAGTGAGCTGAAGAGCTCTTTTTTTTAATACAATGTGCACACTTGATTTACTTCAATCATGTCTCATTAGTCTTTTAATTAAAGCTTTATTTCAGCTCAACAATACTGTCCCTTTACAAAACATTATTTTTTTCTTAACTCAAAGGGAATATCTGAGACACTTGGCGAGGCAGCATGCTGTGGGATTGTGAGAGAGACAGTGTTAGTTTTGATACCTGGGAAGTTTGCATTCTAGACTAGAGTGTATCACAGAGAAGACATTTTGAAGTCAGGCTCAAAGATTGACACAATCACTAGGGGAGAAGTGTCATGCTAAAATCGGACAAGTGGGCACCATAACTCCCTTTTCCATACATGACAGAAACAGCAGTCCTAAAGTATTCTAATATGAAGAGGCACATAAACTGTGACCCTGGGTCCTCAAAAGCAGTATTGAAGGCGGGTGATCTGTTTTCAGCTCAGGTCATCACTAAGGTGATGACTGCCTGTTTTTTTTATACATGGCCGGAACTCCCCATTCACCTCATTCCCATAAGACATAAATGAGAAATGGAGGGGCTACCAGTTCCCAGATATTTTCATCACAGAATGGAGTCTAATCAAGTGCTTATAGTTGATGTCGGTTAACTTGGTGTAAAGCAACTACACCACATCTTCTTCCTGGTATTCACATACTAGAAACACATTCACTCATTGAAAAAAGTACTTGTTACAAGAGAATGCATGTCAGAGCCCTTTTGAGAGGCCACATGGCAGGCAAAGGCTACACCCTTTGTGGTTGGGGTCGTTAGCCTCTGGTGCCCTGGGGTGGGTTCATCCTCAGATGGCTCTGCAGATAGGGGCAAGTACACTCTTTCTGCACTTGACTTTCAGGCTAGTGAGCAGTCAGTGATGCCTCAGGGATGTAGCGTTGAGACAGAGACTCAAACCTCAAAAGTCAACATACAGACACTATAAGGTACTGTCCAGTCCAGTTCTTCTGTTAGAAAAAAAGAGAAGTTCTTTAATAATGGAACAAAACTGAATACTGCACACAATAATGAAGTTCAGGCATATCTCTCTACAGTTCTATGAGCAAAAAGCAATGCTTAAAGGCCACACATGCGCCAGGGTGTCCTGATTTGGTGGTGGCAATTTCAGCCCTGCTACTGTGGAATAGCACAGTGGCTGCAGCACCCAACATCTGGCAATGTTCTAGTATTACAGAGGAGCTTAAGGCGAGAATTGACTCAAGTAGCAGTTCACTACTGGGTTTTAGGTGAGTAATCTCTGAATCAATTTGCATCTTCTTCAGTTTGGCACTCATTACTCCTTTCAATGTGCAGTTGTAATGAAAGACACAGTCTCTCAACGGTCTTGTGTGTTACCCATTCATGCAAACATGATTCAATGTTTTGCTGGTTGTGGTGCACCCTTTGTAGTCACACGGGAGCTATCACTGTCAGCAGAGCTGTGTCACACCCATGTCCCTGCCTCTTGGATCATGTCACTGAATAAAAAAGCTCAGCAGACCTGAGACCCAGCTGTTGTCCTTCATCACAGTTGCTCCTGCCAGATTATGGGTCGGGGAGAGTCTATCTGCTACAACAGTGACAATGACTTGGTCCATAGTTTGTCTGCAGTGGCAAAATGGTTCCCTCAGAGCACCATTAATTGCTGAACGATATGCTGGTAAATTTGAATTTGCTATTGAATCATACAGATTGGCACATCAACCAAACAGGGGAAGTCCGATGGTCACCTTGGGTCTCATTGAGCACACTTCCAAACACAAATCAGCTTCATCTGGGTGTTCTATACACTGGAAACATTACTGGGCTTCTCCTACTCAACAGTATTTTATCCTTCAGGGCAGACACTCTCCTTCCCCTCTGTGCAGGCATACTGGCTTCTAGTTTTCTAGGCAGGTCCACAGCTTGTCAAGCTAACTGTGCAGATATCACATGGTTTCCCCTCACCTCTAGGAGACTGCCTGGTATGCCTGGAACACCTGGCCTACAATAATTGTTCATGTACTCTACCAAGCACCCTCTTCCCTGGTCAAGAAGAAAATGGAACCGGAACAAAGTGGGATGCTTTGGCTCTCACCTATATACTCATTTACCAGTCAGAGGGTTTTGATCCACTCTCTAAAGTCCTCGAACTTGTTTGAGGTTGTTCCCTTTCAAATTAAATTTTGTAGTTGCAGTTCAGACGCAGTCTTTGTGCAAGGGGATTGCTCTCACAGCAGGTAGTGATGATACTCACTTCAAGAGAAAGTGCCCCAGAATATGGGCACCTTGGAGTGTGGAGACTCTACACCTGGCTGTTATAAGCCTTTCGGAGCAGCAATCACTGAAAGACGAAATGATAGACCCTGTATAGAAATGTAATCACTCATGAAAATAGAATCTGATAACCCATTCCCTCTCCACTACCATCTACTAAACTGTTCAGGAAAAACTAGTCAGCAATCTCTTGGTAAAAAAAAAAAGTTAATGTCTTCATCCTCATGTCATGTCTGGGTCTGCTCGCTTCAGCTGCAGGAATGAAGGCAGTGCACTTCTCCATGCCACCATCATGTATGATATAAAGCAATGGGTTATTCAGAATGAATCTTGCAGGTCCCAGCAATAAGGCTAACTTCACAACATCTAGTCCACACTGTACATACACACACACACAGGATATCAGTGACGGGGCCTTTACATGAGCGAGGCTGATAGGCTGCACTCCACCAGAAACAACAAAAGCTGTCTGCACAATTCTGTGAATTTTGCCACCACCACGTCATGTCAGCAACCCAGGACATAGACAGTGTAAAAAAAAGGCCACGTAAGGTCGCTGAAAAGGTTATGGACCTTGGAACCACCACAGACATGCCTACACTTTGACACACACACTAGGGGCCAGATGTATCATCACGGACCTTCGCAATTCGGAAATAGCGATTTTTAAGGAATCACTATTTCCGACTCGCAAAGTGCCATGTATCACATTTGCGAATCTGTAATAGCGATTTCTTAAAAATCGCAAATGCTATTACCGAATCGCAAATTGCGATACCGGCCCCATTTGGCCCATATCTGCACATTTTTTGCATTTCCAAAATTGCTATTTCTGAACCAGAAATCGCAATTTTGGAAATACAAAACCCCAGGGTGCTGGGGGGCTAAGGCCGCCTCTGCTGCACCCCAAAGAAATTTTGGGGGACATGTAAGGTGCACACATGCCAAAAGGGCATGTGTCCTTTACATGTACAATTTAAAAATGCTTTTTTAATGCATTTTTAAATTTTGCACATGGTTACCACCAAGTTCAACTTGGTGGTAATTAGCGATTCCTAAATGTCAAAATCGCATTTAGAAATTGCTCCATACATGTGCTAAGAAATCGCAAATAAGGAATCCTTATTTGCGATTTCTAATTTAGAGAGCCGCAATTTGCGACTCTCTAAACAGGGTCGCAATTTCAGGGAATCGCTATTTTAGTGATTCCTTAAAATTTAATTCAGAATGTATTCCATACATTCTGAAATGGCATTTTGCATTCGCAAACGGGCATTCGCACCGTTTGCGAATGCAAAATGCTTTCATACATCTGGCCCCAAATGCATTCTAGCTTGGCCAACAGAAATTAGGATACCATTTTCACATGCACGCTGACACTTAAGGCAGATGTACATGCCTATCTGACATGCAGAAGATATTTTACTATGTGGCTAATACCTTTTTTCTGACAGACATTCTCTAATATAAAAGTTTATACATGAATCCTGTGGTATATGCAAGTTTTCTTGTAGTTTACCAGTCAAAGGTCTGTTTTAGCAGGTTTAGGATTTTAGGATTTGCACAAAAGTGAAATAGAAATTATTTTTTTCCTGTTTTTCATCACAAGTAAAATACTTTTCCCTGTTACTTAACACAGTGTGGTCATACTCTTGTTGCCAGCAACTGTGACTGCATGAGATGCATGCATTCAGTAGCACTTAATTTATTGTTACTTTTTTGTGCTTTAATACTTTTTTTTAATTGATTGCTTTAGTAAACTTTGTGTTCTAGGCAAGTATCTACTTTGCCTACATGGGATGGCGACTTTTCTCTTTTCCCAACTTGAAAACTGAAGAATCTTTTTGCAACATTTATTTGATATTTATTCATCAGTGTTTCCTTGGTGAGAAACTGCTGACATTGTGGGAGCCTTTGTATGCATGTATGAATGTATGTATATTGTATTTCTGGTGCAAACCTAGCCAGAAGGCAGTGAACCTCTGTGAAGGGTCAAAAACAGGTATCAATCAATCAATCAGGTTTTATTTGCATAGTACGGCTTGTCACCCAAGTTGGTATCCAGGTGCTTGCTGCAGGTGTTTACTCGAAAAGTCAGGTTTTCAGTCCCTTTCTGAAGTGGGTCAGTGAGGGTGTTGTGTGAAGGTGGAGGGGGAGGGTATTGCAGGCTTTGGCGGCGAGGTGGGAGAAAAAGCATCCATCCGGCGTGGCAGGTTCCTGTTCGGTTGGTGGAGGTGAAGGCGATGGTTCAGGAAGGTGGGTACTTGGTTATGGAGGGCTTTATAGGCATGGATCAGGAGCTTAAATTGGCTTCTGAGGTCCTTCAGGTGCTGGGTGATGAGGGATCGAGTGGTAGTTCTGGAGGTTGCTGGGGCCTGCAAAGGGTTTCCTGAGGAGAGGTCTAATCTCTGCATGTTTCCAGGCTTCTGGAAAAGTGACCATGGTTAATGAGGCATTGAGGATGGTGGTGAGCTGGTGGCTGATCTCGTTTATTCCAAGGTTGAAGGTCCTATGGGAGCAGGGGTTGGTGTGTGCTCCCAGATGGAGCTCATGGGGGAGATTGTGCTTGGTGTGCTGAGTTGCCCCCATGCGGTGAGTGGGTGGTCAGTTATGGATTTTCATGGGATCCTGGGGAGGTCAAAGGGTTGGGGATGGAAGTTACTGTAGATGGTTTTTATCTTGTTGTTGAAGGGGTCAGCGAGGGCATTGCAGAGTTGTTGTGAGGGGGGATGGAGTTTTCGATGGCTGATGGGCAGGCAAACTCTCTGACAAAGGAGAAGAGTTCCATGATTTGGTTGGTGCTGTTCTCGATCCTGTAGGTCAGGGCCTCTTTTTGTGGCTTTGATCCGGCTGTTGTAGTCGTTGAGGGTCATCAGAAGGTGGCTTGTCCGGGTGGTTCTTGCTGATGCGCCATCTTCTCTCTAGTTGTTTGCACCTGTGTTTTGATTTGCTGAGTCCACCTTGTACCAGCTGGCTTTTTTGGTGGTTCTGTGGATTTTGGCTAGTTTGGTCGGTGTGACCAGGTAGGCAGCACCGATTGATCTAGTTCTGTACTACCTGATCCACGCTGATGGTGATGTTGGGCTGTGAGGTGCTGAATGCAATGTTCCATTGCTGCTGAATGACCTTGGTCCCGCTGCGGGAGGGTGCTGTGATGGATGGGGGCTGTGCAGGGGGGGTCCGGTGAGGGTGATGTGTAAGATGTACTGGTGCGACCAGGTGAGTTCTGTGATGTGGTTGTTGATGATTCTGTTGCTGGATGTGAAGATGGGGTACAGTGTATGTCTTGCTTTGTGCATGGGGTGTAGCCAGCTGCTGGAGTGCGATGTTGTCAAGTCCTTCTTTGGTTGGTGGAGGTGGTGTCAATTGGGTCGTCCAAGTGGTAGTTGAGGTCTCCCAGGAAGACTTAGGCCCTCATTCTGACCTCGGCGGTCTTTTCGCAAGACCGCCGAGTTACCGCCGCGGTGAAGACCGCCGACCGCGGCGGTATGCCGCTGTGCGCATTCCGACCGCTGGGAGCGTTCCGCCGGGAAACCGCCGGCAGCCAGACTGGCGGTTGGCGGGAAAGTGGAGACTGGTCAACCTCCACCGCCACGCCAGCAGAACACCGCCCCCAGAATTACGACCCACATTTCTGTGTGGCGGTCTTCTGTTGGCGGTGTGCTGTTGGCGGTCATGTCCCTATGGCTCCCGTCGCCTCCCGGAGGACCAACGCACAAGGTAAGTTGATCATCCGTGAGGGGAGGGGGTGGGGGGGTGTTGTGTGATGTGTGCGTGCATGGGGGTGTGCAGATGTGCATGTTGGGGTGCGTGCATGTCGGGGTGCGTGTATGTGCATTTCGGGGTGGGGGTGGGGAGGGGGTTCGTACCACCTCTGGGGGGTGGCAGGGGGGTGGAGG
This sequence comes from Pleurodeles waltl, assembly GCF_031143425.1. NCBI lineage: Eukaryota > Metazoa > Chordata > Amphibia > Caudata > Salamandridae > Pleurodeles > Pleurodeles waltl. The sequence continues at coordinate 746,109,042 of NC_090445.1, read as the reverse complement.
GGGTGGGGGGAGGACTCCGGGGGCAGTGGGGGGTTGGGTGGGACCCCTATCAGTGCCAGGGAAGGAATTCCCGGGCCCCGATAGTGCCTACCGCCATGGTTCGCATGGCGGTTCCCGACCGCCAGAAACCGCGGCGGTAAGCAGGGTCATGATACGGGTGGCGGTCTTGGGGCGACCGCCGGGCCGGAGTGCGCAAACTCCAGCCCGTCGGTCATGACCGCCGTGGCGGTCGGAGTGGGGAAGTGGCGGTCGATCGCGGCGGTGACCGCCGCGGTCAGAATGCCATTTTTTGGACCGCCGGTCTGTTCGCGGTCCGACCGCCGCCTCTCCGCCGACCGCCAAGGTCAGAATGAGGGCCTTAGTGTTTGGATTCAATGGCGAGCGGGGTGATGAATTCAGCCATGGTGTCGCTGAGGCCGGTTCTTTTTTTGTCTGAATGCGATGGTCCCTTTGATGGTAGTGGTGTTGTCGGGATGGAGCTGGAAGTTCATGTGTTCCATAAAAAGTATGGTATCATCATTGGTGATGGTGTAGGCGAGTGATTCCTTCATGCCTGTTGGTGCAGTAGTTGTGTTTCATTTTGTAGCAGGGTGTTGCCATGGCGATGTCTGGGGCCGAGACAGGGGTGAGACAGGTCTCTGTGATGAAGGTTACGTCAGGGGCGAGGGTGGAGATGGTATCCCAGACTCTGGGTTGTGTGTTTGCAGAGCAATCTAGCGTTGAACAGGATAAACCTAAGTTATTCCATCGGCAGGGATGGAGAGGGTTTGGTGACAGTGATGACGATTAGTCCGGGGGTGGAGGACTGTCGGCAGTGGGTGCAGGTGAATGGTCCTACTGTGTGGCAGGGTGTTGCATCTGGGGTCGAGTGCACGGAGATCCGCAGAGTAGTATCTGAGGGGGCGAGTGGGGCCAGGGTTCCTGGCACTGGGTGCAGTCCAGGCGTGGATGTGCACAGACAGGCTTGCTGACGGTGCTTGCCCTCTGCGCAGACGTGCAGTGGCCTCCATAAGTAGTCCTGGGAGGTGGGAGGGGCTGGTAGGGAAGCGGGAGGGTGGTGGGGAGGGAAAAAAACAGCAGAAAAGACAGAGGGGAGAAAAACAGACAAAGGACAGGTGGAAACAGGGCACCGCAAAGAGGCAAAAAGGACCAGGGCAACTAAGGAACCAGAAAAACAAGACTATAATTACACTTTCCAAAATAACACTTTCCAAAAAAATGACTGTGGCAGCAATTACTGCAAATACACAAGGTGGTGAGTCAGACCAGGCAGATGGCTGGATTGAACCGGCGGCCTCCTGTGCTGCAGCATGGCAGCAGACACGAGGAGCAAGGCAGAGGCAGTGGGGACGAGCACGGAGACCAGGGTCAGAGACTACTCACAGCAAGTGATAAAAAAGGTAGCATGATTATGGATGGTTAATGCATTGTGATGAGTTTCTTTAAGAGGTCAGTCTTCAACCCTTTCCTAAAATGAAGCAGAGTTGGGATAGTCCTGATGTATACAGAAATGTTGTCCCAGATCCTGGGTGCTGTGATGGAAAAGGCCTGTGCTGCAGTCTGATGGTGTCCTTGCTCTGGGTGAGCCTAGTACCACCTGAGATGGTGAGTTTGATGGCAAGATAAGCAGGGGTTCTGATAAGATGGGTTTGTAGATGATGCATTTGAATTTGAAGATGGTGCCATTTGGCAAGTGGAGCCAATGGAGTTCAATCAGTATGGGGGTGCTGTGATGCTATTTCTCCAAGCACTGGATGAGATGTACTATGCATTGTATAATGTCCTAACAGGGGTGCCAGTGTATAGTCTGGAAGGTCATGGAACAGGGCATTACCACCTTCTAGATGTGAGAGCAAGAGGGCTAGAACAGCATCTCTGAAGTTGCTGTCAGGAAAGAAATGGTTTCAATTTCTTTAGAGCAGATAGCTGGTATGAGGTCACCAGGCCATCTATTTTTTTTTTTTTTTGTGCAATGTGTTATTTGAGAGTGAGGTTGGTGTCCAGGGTGAATCCAAGTGCCTTGGCATTCAGTGAAAGTTGGGGTTCGAAGCTGTCAAAGTTCATGTCATTGAGCCAAGATTGAATTGCTTCTTGTTTGTTGTTCTTGCCAAATAACAGGAATTATTTCTTGGTTGGGTTAAACCTCAGGTAGGAGCTGGTCTTCCTGGTCTGGATGATGTGCAGGCAGTGTTTGAGGCATTGGATGGCTGAGGAAGAGACGCCATTCAAGTGGAGTTGGCTTATTGATAGATTTTGGTGCTGTAATCTGTGAGTAGAACTCCAAGTGGCTCCAGGTAGAGTTGAAGATGACAGGAGACAGTATGAAACTCCGGGGCACTCCACATGTGATAAGGATCTTGTGTGAGCACACTGGTATCAGTTGGGAAAGAAGGAAAAGAACCAGTGAGAGACATTAAAACTAATCTTATTTGAGAGACGAGGGTGCGTATTAGAGTTGGATGGTCGACTGTTGAAGGCTCCTAGGAAGTGCAGTAATATCAGGATGCAGGGGTCATCTGTGGTCTGTAGTCATTGTCTATGATGTGTAAGGTAGGTGTCTCTGTGCTGCAATGTGATCTGAAGCCTGCTGGGTAGTCATGCAGGAGATGGCCATCATTGATGTGTAATCTTGGAGTTGAACGTAGACTGCTTTTTCAATGATCTTGCTAATGACTGGTAGGTGAGTGATGGGACGGTAGTTGACGAGGTGGTCATGCTCAAGAAACTTACCTGAACTTAACCATTCCCCAACCAAATCCAACGTCTGCCCGACCTCTTTCATAAACAAGCTGAAAGTAGAAAAGTCTTCCATCTGTTACAGTTGAGTAAGTATATCTCTTCAGTGGAATCTCAGAATCAGGATTTCGCATTGGCATTTAGAGAACTTTTCATGGCCTTAGGTTCCAATGATTTGTGCAAAGCATACATAGTGTTGACCTCTGGAAGTAGTAGGTCAAATCCTGGCTTTCACATTTAAAATGTTTGTGTGATCATTGGAAAATCAAATTGTATTTTCTTTTAAAATGCTTAGAGACTCGCTAAGCCCCAGTAAAAAGTGTTTAATAAACTAAACAATTAGATGTGACTACTTGGTATTGAGTAGTGGAACAGTTGGATTTTGCCGTGTGAACATCTTAATTGAAATTGAACCACTGTTTGCACCAACACCCTTTTCCTGCAACCAACACTAAATTGAAGGTCACAGAAGGCACGGGGCTACTCTAACTATATAATAGTACATTTACAATTTAGAAGATGACAAATTCACCATTTCCTAATTCTTACTCAACAAGGCACGAAGGTAAGGTCTGTAAACATGTTAATGTGTTGCTTTTCAACCACAAAATGCCACTTTCACAGTAATACCATAGACACTCGAATTCCAAACTTCTATAACAACCGTCACAGTGCTAACAGCCACGGAGGGCTAAACACATCAGAATGCCTGAACACTTCAGCACAAATCTGCACCCAATGCAGTCTGTGTTAAATACAATTACAAATACAATTCATCTGCCCTAAATGCCGATATAGTAGAATTCACTTGATGCTCTAGCATCTCATGGTCAAACTTCAATACCTAACAAATAAGTCAGACATGTTTTACACCACTTTAGCAACAATTGCAGCCAGAACTAATCCCAGCCAGAAAGAACCCTTCAATCCTTCACTCCAACACAATGATCTGCCAACATAACTGCTCTCCACACCAAAGCTATATTTCAATGCCACCAACACAGCACTGCTGTCATTCAGGTGGTTGTCTCTCTTTCTAACACAAGTGAAAAAAGACAGCAGCAACAAATGCCTCCTGGGAACATGACCCCAATGGCTGCACCGGTTAAGGAACACGCACACTGCATGTACTGCCTCAGCACCTACTAAATGCATACACACCATCCCTGTTCCAGGTTATTTCATTTTTATTGCACCCACATGATGCCACAATCAATTCGCTGGCAAAGGGGATGGATTTTCCAAGAGAACACTCCCTTTTCCACCACCCCATCAACTGGGTATCTTACCTGCCATATGCCAATCCAGCTCACTTTCTGCTTCTAGGCACTATGCCACCAAAACGACAAGGCCAACCTGCGAGCAATGTGCCACTGTCAACACTACACCTACACGTCTTACCTCTCTGTCTGGCGTCCTCCTATAACGCTCCGTCTTATGAGGGAATTCAGCCACGCACAATCACGCACCCCTGTAGGAGATAAGAAACACACCAGACTCCATAAACTGCAGCTATGCAACCTAGACAGTTCTCAAGTACTAAAATGCCAAACCTTTGAAGGTCGTGTGTTTTGTACAAATATAGCAAAATAGCGCCATATATAAGATATCAGGACCACTGGAATCATGAGTCCATGGCTGCAGTGTCTTCCTCATAAATAATGATTTTGTCACTTACTACAGCATCTGCTGTATAATTTTCAGATTTTTACATCAAAAAGATGTGTTTCTAGCTCTGCCCCATAATTTGGTCCTACCATGTAACATAATTCCAGTCGCCCTGAGCATCATAATCTAACACTTACTCCACATCTACTGATAGTGGAGGCCACCATTCTCCTCTGTCTGCTATTTCCTCGCCACAGGTGCCAGCAACCATTTTCATCTCATCAGTCTCTCACTTTCACCAGAACTCTCTTTTACTAGCTCACTCCGTATTCAGTATAACAACCTCGTTAAATTAATCCTTCTAAGATTCTCCCTTTATTCTATAGTTCTTTTCCGCCTACATTATTGCTGCTCACTCTCTTGATCACCCTGGATGTGTTTCTCTTTTTCATTGCATTGGGCACTTTTCTGTCCATGTAGTTATGTTTTACTCTATCCTTCGTTTATCTCTTCTGACGTATTTTTTTTTTTTTTTTTATGCCTTTTTATCACGTTTTCCACAACCTATTCCTTTGTTTTGTTTATTCGCTTACTCCTCCTTACACTTACAATGTGTCTGTGTCTCGTTGAACCTCTCTGCTGCTGGAAGGTTCAGATGGTTCACGCCTCTGCCTGCTACGTCATGCTACGTGTATCTGTCCAGCTCGTGGTTCCACAGGGAGCGGGGAATCTGGATGCCCTTTGCAGTTCCAAGTTTATCCTTGAGTCCACGTGTTCTGTGGACTATATCGTTGGTTATTTTTCAAAATATCTGCAGGTGAATCACACTATGCACTGGATATCAGGGTTCATAGGATGTGCTCAATGCCAGCCTACGATTTTAGCACACCTTAATATTTTTCCATCTTCCGACTTTTTTCCTTTGAACATCACCTGCTTTTCCAATAATTTCCTAATGCTTAACAGTCTATCTCTGTAATATGCTGATTTATGAATGATGTGCTATTTTAATATATGTACTGCAGTTTGTAATTTCAAAAGGTTCTTCAGATAAATTTGCCACACAAGTAAATACAGTGTATTAAAAAGAATGTGCTAGTGTTGAGTGAATGGTTTTTAAAACTTATCGAGTAGAAATGTGTAATCCCCTTCCGTTCACTTGGTGTCTCTTCCTTTTTCAGTCAGCCCAAACCAGAATGCCAGGCCCTGCAAGAAACCATGCTCCCTGCGTACCAGCTGTGCCAACTGCACAAGCAACAGCATGGAGTGCATGTGGTGCAGCAGCACTAAGCGGTGCGTGGACTCCAACGCATACATCATCTCCTTCCCGTATGGTCAGTGCCTGGAGTGGCAGACCACCACCTGCCCTCGTGAGTACCTACAACATGAAAGTCACACTAACTTAAGGGTGGCAAATAGCAGTGCCAGTGAAGAAGGGATAAGAACAAGCCTTGGATAAAAACAAAAGGGGCACACCTGTCTGCATAGAAAGAGTACTGGGCAGGGAGCATCATTGGCCACAGCATGCTAGACCCCATAACTTGCCTGCATGGAACGGATTTCTTTTATGTGGTAGGCCAGAGCTTACACGTGTTGCCGCTATCTAGCCCCATCAGCAGCCAAATACTTGAATTGACATCCTTTTTCCCATTGTCCCATGAACTCAACCACCCACCTTAGGCTGACCAGCCCTCAACTTCATGCTCCTTTTTAGCCTTATGATCCCTCCTCTAACTTAGTGGCCCTATCTTTGCAGACCTCAGAGCCCTCTTTGATCCTCGTGGCTTGCTCTCCTCATTCCCTCAGTAGCCTCCTAGCTTGCCCGCTAGCTAGTCTCCACTGACAAGAAGTCAGCTAGCAAATCCAATCTTTCTGCCGATGATCCTGACTTTCCCATCACCCCAGCGGCAAATTGGTAACGTTAACTCAAATAGTAACTCTTCCTGCATACTCAGAACAATTTGAAGAAAACAATCTTTTGTCCCCTTGCTTGCATCCACAAACTTTAATCAAAACATCTTTATTGTCCCTTTCCTTGCCTTCCAAACTCCATTTGCGCCCACTCATAAGCTGATACAAAGCAGACAAATTTGCATGCATCATCATAAGACGATCTTCAGTCATAATCCCTGTGTTCTTGCTCATAGATCTGACCTTCACCTAAAGTTCAACCAGTCTGCTGAAGAGAAGCACATGCAGAAGGGTCGAAACTATGCAATTTGTCCATTTTTTCAGATGGGGTTGGGGTCAGGAAAGGAGAACTTGGAGGCCTCACCTATCCTTGAGCTCACAATTTATTCTGCATTTTTCCGTAGCTTTAAAACGCCTTGCTCTTAGATTTTATTTCATATTCAGTGTTTGCATATGCTTTGTACGACTTGCAGGTCCCTCCAAATACTATATATTTTTACTGTACCTAATTTGTGTATATTTTAAAATGTTCATGTTTATTTCATCTGATGTTTATTAATTGTCCCATGGTGATAGCAAGAGGTTTGTGTGATGCTGGTATTAATTAATTCCATGGCAACACCAATTACATGTCTAGTCTAAATATCCATTTTTATCTAGTGCTTAATATCGTTTTTTCTCAATTTTTATTCGTTCTCACATTAACAGATAAAACACAGTGAGAACAAATAATAAAAGTGGAGAAAGCAGACTTTGAACTTGGTTCCCCTAGTTTAACAGTTGGCATCTTATATCCTCCAGTGAAGGGTTTTGTAATAAAGAACTGTCTCACGCTGTAATAGTAGAGGAGAAGAGAGTTTATTCCAGTTTGTAGGGAGAAACAGCTCAGCCATCCATCTCCTAGCTCTTCCCAGTTCTTACTCCCACCTCATGGAATCCACCACCCATAACATTCTACGCTGATGTTAAAGGATGACATCAGTACCTAATACTATAGGTTTGGTCTTTAGTGCCGTCATTGTTGACCTTCCATCTGACTCATTCAGAACACCAGAGATTTCATCAATTCTCTTGAGACAAATCGGAAGCAATGCTATATGGATCGTTTTCATACTTTTCAAGGTATTATACATCATCTTCCTGCTTGGCCTTTGTTCCTCCCTCTCTTCACACAACAGCTTCAGTTCTTTGTAGTCAAGACTAGAACTTGTCCCGTCATCCAAATTGCAACCACCACAGCATCTCGTATACTTTTTTTTTTTTTTTTTTTTTTTTTTTTTTACAGTTTATTGATTGTGAATCTGAACTATGCCTCACTTAGCCACAGAGGCAATGTCCCAGTACTGGCTCTCAAATGCCTTTTGTTTTTGGGCACCACAACTTGTCAGATCTGTTTTTCCAGGGCCAAGAAGGCAATTCAGTCACCTAGAAGGCCACCAGAAGCGTGACACAGACTTCCCTCTACCACCAATGAATAATGTTTCTGGATTTAGAGAAAGGAAATGTTTTGCTTTGGCTAAAGCAGCAACTTATTTACATTTGCTCTGGTCTTCCTGCCATTTTCACAGCTCCAGTATCAACCGTTAGTGGTCAGCCTCGCAAGTGTAGGCAAGAGGACAGAGGAGCGCATCTCTCAGCAAAGCAATATGTCCATTAGATCCCCTAAATCCTAAAAAGCTACATTTTGCCACACACATCCCTATCAATGAGACCATATGTGATGTATGTAGGAATAATATGGTATCCTTCCACCGAAGGAGGCCTTGAAGTCTGCATAGTATTAACTTTCCTAGCACAGTGGCCACAGGGTAGCATCAGTGGTACTGAATTTAAGCCCTGCAGTGAATAGTGGGAGCTACGGACCTTATCCACTGTCATATTCCACATTTCTTGATTAAGCTGTTTAATTTTTTTTTTTATGTATAATAATATTTCATTTTTACCCAATCGACTTATTATGCTTACTAATGCCTTCATCAGGTGGTCCCGCACTCTCTGCGATTTCCATCGCTGTCATTGTCAGTGTAAGTGAGTCCATGGTTCCTTTGTTTTGTGACACTGAGCACTCAAGCAGCTTTGACAAGTATTCTTGAAGAGGTAAGTAGCAGAGTACCATGAGCCAAAAAGTAGTGCCTCTTTATTGACAACCAGCAGACCGAGAGATTCTGCTTTATCAGTTTTCTGCTGATGGGGACTTTGTAGTTCCAGTTCCAAGTTTTTTTTTCTACCTCAATTTCACATGGATGTTTTTTGTTTCATTATGTTATGTACACATTGCCATTTTTAGGGTACCAGTGGATCGCTCCTAAAGACGTCAGTTTTGAGATGACTTGCCTGTCTTGTGTGCAAGTGAAAATGCATTTATATATATCAGTGAACAAGGCTAAGGAGGTAGCCGAAATGCGTTTGATGGTGGCAGCAATGGATTCATTAAAACTCTTTGCAAATACACAGCAAACTTCTGTCCTTTTTTCAAAATAATGACGAGAGGCGGAGTGGATAATTCACGGCGAGTGCTGGCTCCAGCATTTCCGACACGCGCCCCCGGCAGGAGAACAGCGGCGTCCAGTGAACTTGAGTGAAGTATATATATATATACACATTTGTGTATGTATATATATATATATATATATATATATATATATATATACAAATGTGTACATGTGGAGATGGAACACAAAACATATATATATATATGTTTTATGTTCCAACTCCCTCCACAGTAATGAGCAAGGAATTAACAGCCAAGTATTATATGTATTTAATGGCCAGCACATTAATAAGGGGTCAGTAGAGGTTGTGACAAAGACCATATTAGTTCTGAAAACCCAAAAGTCTGCACCTTCTCTGTTTCTGAAAGTCTATTATGCTTTCACTATTTTGCCCATATCCTGTGACTTCATGAGGCTCAAGAGTTGTGCAATGTCACATCTCATTATGTCACCAAGGTATAAAGTGATATCATAAGGGGAGGATTCCCTTACCCTATTAGCTATGGGGATTTCACACCAGTGTTGTAAAGTGCCACAAATGATACTAAGGTGGCATCTAGATACCAAGAACATAAAGTTGCAGAGAGGACCCCAAAAGCCAGGTGATCTGTTTATTTAAGTCTGGTGCACCAAGTGACATTCACACGGCCGTCAGTTACTGGGAGAGGGAAGCAGAGAGGATTCCTCAGCTTGCCTGTCCAGTAAAGGCATTTCCTCCAACCATCCTGGGATCACGGGGCTATTTGGAGCATAACTAATGAAGATCTCAAAATCCTGGTGTGGATACTGCAGCACAGTTTGGAAGTCACCCAAGTTGAACTATTGGACCAAAAGAATGGAATGTTTACGGTGCGATTGATGACAGATGAATGTGAATCTACAAATATAAACAGGTCAAAATATGTTGCTGCAGTGGAATGCCTACGAACTGGCATGTGTACTGTTTGCAGACAAGCAGATAGCCTCAAATGTGCACTGTATTGTCAGTGGAGAGAGCTGGTGTGGGAGTAGTCCGTTTCAGCTAATTGGATGGTGTAATTCACTAACATGCCAGATTTGTAATTGCCTCACCTAGGATGGAATGTAGGCATAGAGATGAGTCCAAAAGATAGCCCACCAGAGATTCTACCAGTTGTTCACACTTTACCTTGGTCTTACTTGCCTTGCATTCACAAATTTACAGCCAAAGTCCCACCTTATGTGGATGACGCCTGGTCGCCATCTAGCCTGTGCATAGAGGCGTCATTGCCATAGGTAAAACAGAAACAGGGAGTCTAGGACATCAGGAGAGCAAACATGAACATTAATACTTTCCGTAGACAGGAAGTAGCGCTATAGAAAATATGTAGGAGGAGGAATAGCACTCAGTATGAATGACTGTCAAATGATAGTCATGCAGAAGTAGCACCACCACTTCCAAATGCTTGAGAAATTCAGTATTTGTCTTGCCAAAATAGCGTTACCATTATACCGCACACTACCCTGGTAAGTAGTTCCTGTGGTAATACTGTACCGATCAAATACCATTACTGAGAAATGTATGTGGTGTTACCACATCATTTTGAGTTCTGTACCTTGATAATGACAATAACTTACTAGTATTGTGCACTTTGTCCATTCTGACCGTAATGAGAATGTGCTGTATTTTCTCCCCACAAACACCAGCATGTTTTCCCTGGTGAGAGTTGTGCCAGACATAGAAAAAACTGCAAGGTGCCATAATTACTGCACATCTTGAAATCCATTTCTGATGCAAACGCCGATTTGTTCCTGAATCATAATGCTGGCAGAAGGAGGGCCTACATTGTGAAGGTGCCACTTGTCTTTGTGGTGCTTCAAATCACTACCATTTGTTATTAATATACCAATCCTTAAAACATGTTGGCCAAATTTCAGACTGACAATTAAACCCCAGCTAAACTGCATAGAGCTAACCAACTACTGCATACAAATTGCTGGAGATGCCCGGCCTCCTGCTGTGACCTGACCCACAAACTTTTTGAATGCCCCTCGGTACAACCCTTCTGGCAAGCAGTGGGGGTCATTTTGGAAACCGTGATACCACTTACAACGCCCCTCCCCTACACCATGAAATGCCTCCATGATACGGGAGACTCACCGACCCTTTCTCGTCCACAAATACGGCTCTTGCACACAGCTTTAGCCACCACTAAAATCTGCGTCCTTCACCAATGACGCCCCACTGTTCCTTCCTCCTCAGACGACTGGATGGTGGCAATGATCCAGACAGCAGCCCTCAAACGTGCCATCTATGACCTATAGGATCAGTCAGCAATATGTCTGCAAGTATGGGTGCCATTCCTTCAGGACGATCCCTGTCGTCCCAGTGCCACACCTACATTAAGTGCAGTTGATGGAATTTCGATACTCCATCCCCCTCCTCTTTCCTCTTTCCTCTTTCCTATATTCCCCTTCGGAGCCAACCTGGCCTTGCACAACCTTTCAGATTTGTCAACCTACTCCGTATTATTCCATCTTATACGTTAATATTCTATGGTACTCAATGTTACTCTGATGCACTGCATTTCGCTATTTTACCGATTGGGACGCATCAACATCTACTCCTTCTACTCAACCCACGAGCACCCATGCATCCACGACCCCCACTAGTGACCCTGGCTTCAACTCTGCTCCCCCACCCCAGCCCCCACCGCTATCTGTCTGCATTCCCCCCTTTCCTCTCTCATCCTAGTTAGTCAGTTACTTACATGTGAAGTATCATGCTGTGTTGTACTATTATCTTGCATAATTTTCTGTTAGATACCATTGTATCGGTGTAATATCTAACCAATAAAGAAATACAAAACAAAACGTGTTGGCTGAGGTTTACAAAAAAAGGTCCACATTTGCAGTTTGTCTCTTCTAACTCACTGCACAGTACAGATTACTGTGCACATTCTATAAATAGCTCGGTGAGACAAGGGCTCAGGTTGTAAAACCAGAGGCAAAGTGCCTCGTGTTCTTGAGATAATGGAACCAAATTAGTCAATGGTGAAAGACTATGTAATCAAATCCAGCACACCATGCTGAGAGCAAATCTTATCTGCCACTGTTCCTTTTTTTATTGAGTTACTCCCTGGGATACTTTTAATTAGTCTCTTAGGTATCACTACTTTCCCTTTTTGCATGATATTTATAGATTTTTTTCTTTACTAAAGGAGGCGCTCAACAGTGTGTTTTGTAAGTTCCATCTTGTTTTGTAGTCATTCATGTTCTTTACCACCATGTAAGAGTTTGGATCTCACAGGTGGGCATTATGTACGGTTCATATTTTGCCCAACATTTCTTGTTAAGGCGCTTGCGACAGCACTTTGAAAGGTTGTTAATGATGTTGGATTCTTTGCCATGATACAACCCAGTTCAACTTTGATCAGAGTGGTGAGTATTATTTATGTGCTAGTGCAGTCGTGCTTCTCTGTCATGGCTTAACTCGAGTTGTAACTACTGGTATGAAGGGAATTCTTGGAATCTGCCTAATTTCTTTGTTTGTGTTATGGTGGACTGTCGTTGTACTTGCATTGTGAAAGGCTAGACTAATTTGTGGAAGCTACTAAAAAGCATACATATCACCCGTAGGCGCATTTTGACTTGGTGTTTGGACCGAGGTGGTAGTCATATCAGTGGTGGATAATTAAGGATGATAAGTGATGGTGGCAGTGTCAGGTATTTGTTCTTATTATATTTCTTTCCGTTGCTGTTAAGACATTGACCATTACCACCTTCTTCAGTGCCTTGCTAGCTTCTCAGTCATTTAAGGCTCTTAGCTGGATTGATTTATTTTTCAGTGATAGGATGCAAACTGTGCAACTTTCTTATTTTATGTGTCCCCTAACATCTCTGTGTGCTAGAGTGCTCTGGATTTTCTCTAATAATTTTATTGCCTATCTTCCTCGTTTGGCAGATCCGTTGTGCCCTATCAATTGTTGAATTTTATGTATTCAGAGGGGGCCCATATCTTCCTGAAACATAGGCAGGAGGAACAGGGTACAGTTAATAGGAAACCATTGGCCATGAAGGCGATACATACATGCATCTCTAGGGTCTTTCTTACATGTAATCCGTCCAAGATGGAATTATTGTAAATTAGATATTCCTTCACCTGTTGTGATTCTAAGTTATGGTTTCAATCCATTGTTTCTAGCATTCTTAGAAATCTTGAATTAATAAATGCAGAACTCTATCGGGAATCAGGTAAAGCCTAACACCAGAATCTGCTTATTCCATTTGAGAGAGTTCACAGAGCCAACAGGTTCCAAGGGCTGGCACCTGACACTAACCCAGACCTGGAGCCAAGAGGTCCTGGCTTACTGACCTCAGGTGAAGACTCTACTACTGCCTCCATGAAATCTCCACACAGAGAGATGCCTGAGTGAGGCCCTCAAGTTTACTGGTGAATGATGTGCATCTGGCTTTGAGGGGGAGGATGCGTTAGAAGGCACCCCAGCAGATGCAGGTGGTTCACGAGGCATTGGGGTGCTACCTGGAGTGTGCTGGTAACATAATAAGGGCCTGAGCACACTGGGGCCACACTGGTCGGTTTCTCTGATATTTCTTGTCCCGACTCTCCAAGGACTTCTGCATGGAGTGCTCAGTAGAACTGCTACATTGCAGGTATCACAGGTCTTGTTGTTAATGTTGTTGTTATGTTTTGTTTGGTTTGTTTATCTGGGATGATATTTTCTACGTTCTTTGTCCTCAGCACTACTCAGAGATCCTCAAGCACCTACTCTTTACATGGGAGCTTTTAATTGTGTGTATAACACAGATCTTGACCTTTTCAAACTCTCCCACTCCCCCCCACCACACTACCACCACCCCCAGCCCAACCCCACCCCCCGCCGGGCACACAGGGCCTACAGTCGACCAAGTATTTCAGTCACTGGACCAGCATGACACGACTACATGATGTTGGGCATTTAGGCCACACAGAAGACACAGAATACTCATATTACGTACCAGGTCATCAGGTACATATCAGACTTGAAGAGAAGAAAACCACGGCACATCACGGGATCAAGGTGAAAACACTTTATTCCTTGGTGTTAAATCAGGGCAGAAATCCTCTGATGTCATAAAACGCACTAGATACGTAGCATGGAAGCGCTGTACAATTTTCATGTTTGTGTAACAACAGCCGACACGTGTTTCGTCATCATTGACTTTTTCAAGGTTGTAAACATATATAAATATGATGTATCAATCACAAGACTTCACAATGCATCGCAATCAGATTGGATTTTAGTGTTAAAAAAGTGAAAAACGTTAAAATAAGTGAGTCGAAACGAGAAGCCCAGTGTGATCAGTCATTGCATGAAGAGTGAAAAAGATGCCATCATCTACCCTTGTGTGGACTAGAAAAGGCAGTAGGTGGCAGGACGAAAAGAAACATGGAAGTGCTGGTGTAAATAAGAAAATTAGCATATACGCATAAGACCACGTAGAAACCCATATAAACAAAGAAGATATTGTTTGTGGTGTACTCCACAACCACTCATTACCCCAGCATTAAGAAGTGGAAAAAGGGGGAGAGTGTGCGTCTGAAAACGACGAGTTTGAACAAAGGAAAAATAAAGGAAAAATAAAATAAGGGCGTACCTTATTGGATAAGAACTATGAGATTGTATTTGATAGGACTCCAAAGTTTCATGAACTGTACAACAAAGTGTGCAGATAGTAGCATGGATGCACTCAGATTACATAGACCATGGTAAGTCTGTAGGGAAGGAAAAGAGGGTAAGGAAATGGGGTAAAAACTCGAAGGAGTATCAAACGGAATGTGATGTAGAAAAGACAAGCAGGGAAGGGAAGAAAGAAAGAAAAAGAGGGGGGGCTCACTATGTGAAAACTGGAAGCTAATCTAAAAACTCTGGACCAGAAAAAGGAGTAGTATTAGATGTTAAATTGTAACACATATCCTGAAATGTTTCACCACAGTTGTACATGTAAGAAAAAAGGAGGGGAAAAGGCTTAGAAAACATACCCCAAACTATAAAAGTTAATTGTATCTAAAAGCTCATTTAGAAGCAGGACATACGTCTAAGATCCGAAGAAGCTGGAAACCCTAGGTCGCAAAGACCACTCCCCTTATTTTTTTGGGCCATTAGGGATATAAATATGAAAAAGGAAACCTACTCGGGAACGCTCCGTGAATTTGAATCGAGTATGACCGGGCGTTGGAATATCAAAGCGCCCAGCCACCTGTATACATGAAAAAGGTCAAAAAGCACGGAGGCGAGGAGCGCTGGGGAAAGCAAACGGAAAGATGAAAAACAACAAATGTTTAACCCCGTCGGTGGATTAGACGGAGACGGAGTATGCAGGTGCTCATACCTGTAGGGCGTCAGTGCTTGTTGCAAACCGAGTATGTACGGCGTCGTCGTCCAGGAGACGTTCGCCATCTTTACATGAGTATTTATAGTGGATCGTAGAAATAGAAACCGGACTTCAGGAGCCGGAATAGAGGAGGCCGCCATATTTTGACGAGGTTACATATAAAAATGGTGAGACAAACAAGGTGCATGTAAACATAATAAGACGGGAGACCTCGTGAAAGACATACAAACAGTGGATAAATGAAGCAAAATATAACGTGCCCCCCAGAGAGTGGCGAGGGTGCACCCAAAGTAATTATGTAATTCTATATATGTTGTGAAGAGCAGTAACCATAAAATTGAAAAAGCTAAGAACAGAGGCATATGTCAGCAACACAACGAGCCGGGCATGTATGATTTTACAATTAGAGACTCAGAACAAAAAGTCAATGTTAAAAAAGTGAGATAGTGCTGTGTGAACAATGACAATGATTGTTAAAGTTACAGAGGACACCAAAATCACATAGCATCATCTTATATCCAATGCCAACAACTGTAAATAAACACACAGCCAGCATCACAGAACCGGTACGCAAGAAGTGCGCTCGAAAACAAGAAAAACAGGATGGCGTATGGTGAAAAATTTAGTGTGTGAAAATAGTTACCATTAAAGTACATTGAGCAATACAGTAGCAAGTCACATTTGAACATCATCAAACAGTAACAGATGTGAAGGTCTGTAAACAGACATGAGGATCTTTATACAAAAATAATAATAAGTCCCTCACATGGGTATCAGAGATGGATCGATATGTTATATGAGTGACATGTTGACAGTAGATGTATTATGAAAGGAGGTGGTCTATAGGAAGACATGAAGGTCTTTGTCAGAATTGAGCCCCTCCTCCACAGAGCGCAGTTTGACTATCCATCTGCTCTCCAGTTGTCTTAGGAAGAGAGTCTTGTTCCCACCCCTTGGACAATTACCCAGGGTGGCAATACCATGTGTGTGTATGTCTAGTCTCTCAAGTAGAGGGTGTGCTGAGTTGTAGTGCACAGCAAAAGGATAATCCTTATTATTGCTTTTTATTGCCCGGATATGCTCTTGCAATCTTTCTTTCAGTGGTCTGATAGTGCTGCCGATATAAATTTTTTTGCACGTGCAGACGATGCAGTAAACAATGAACTTGGTGTTACAGTTCATGAAGTGTTTGATGGTATGCGTTACTTTTGTGTTATGGCAGAAGTTCTTGGTTTTATCCAGGGCATATTCACACACATTACAATGACCACATTTATAAAACCTCGGTGGTAGTGAAGGTAACCAGCTAGCATTGGTGACCATTGGTAAATAGCTGTGGCACAATTTGTCCCTCAGGGTGCGACCTCTGCGATGGATCATGTCTGGTCTGTTCTTTAAACCTTTGCTAAGACTCTCATCAGACAATAAAATGTGCCAATTTTTCTTAAGAATCTTAAATACTTCTGAACTCACACAAGTGTAGGTAGTTATAAATGCTGGTGCCTTTTTCCGGTGCATCTGTTTCTGTGTTTTTTTCTGAAAAAGGGATGTCCTGTCGATCTTTGTGATCCTTTCCCCTGTGTTATTTAGTAATTTCCTAGAGTAGCTTCTATTTAGAAAACGATGTTCTAATAGGTCTAACTGTCTAGAGAACTCCGGATCTTCCTGGCAGTTACGTCTAACCCTTACTGCTTCCCCAAACGGGATAGCTTTGATTTGGACATGTGGGTGAGCACTGCTAGCATGTAGAATGGAGTTTGAGGCTGTGGCCTTCCTAAAAAGCCTGGAACAGATGTGGTTACCATCAGCGTATAATGTCACGTCCAAGAAATCAACACTCACAGGGCTGATGTTACTAGTGAAATGTATGTTGTATAAATTGGAATTTAGGTACTGGATGAACCGATCTAAGGACAAGCGGTCCCCTGACCAAAAAAGGAGGACATCATCAATGTACCGACCCCAGTAAAGGATATGCTGCGTAAGTGCCGGTGGACCCTTGGTCCACAGGTGATGATGTTCAAAATGTCCCATGTATAGGTTGGCAAATGAGGGTGAACATTTAGCCCCCATGGCCACTCCCTGTTGTTGTCTATACCAGGACCTCTCATGTAAGAAGATGTTGTTGTCCACAACAAGATTGATAAGATCCATCAACATGTTAGAATGTTCCAGATACATGGCTTCTCTTTTATCAAGAAAAAATCGGATGGCAGCCAAACCTTCTTTTTTTGGTATGCACGTGTAAAGGGAAGTCACATCTAGTGTGACCAAAAAATGGCCATCCGTCCATTCGTAGTCTGCAGTGAGACTGAGAAGATGTGTTGTGTCTTTAATGAATGACGGTAGGTTGCATACAAAGGGTTGTAAAAAAAGATCGATATACTCTGACAGTTTTTCCGTGGGTGAATTGATGCCCGATATGATGGGTCTGCCAGGAGGGAAGGGTGCTGGTTTATGAACTTTGGGAAGAATGTAAATACATGGAGACATAGGCGTTGGATTAAAGAGATATTTGCATTCAGAATTGGTTAGGAGACCTCTGTCCATCCAGAAACCAAGTGTGGTCTCTATGTCTCTGGTAATTTTGCCTATGGGATTGGTGAAAAGTTTACAGTAGGCTTTCTGATCTTGGAGTTGTCTGTCTATTTCTCCAACATAGTCTCTGCGGTTCATAATGACAATATTACCTCCCTTATCGGCCTCCTTGATTACTACCTCTTTGATGTCATCCAGGGAGCGCAGAGCCTTAAGCTCCTGTGGGCTTAAATTACGTGACCAGGATTTGCGACCAAGTGAGTACTGGTTTTCCAACTTGTAGAGATCATCAGTAACCAATTTGTGGAACACATGAATTGCGTTGTCTGATGAGAAGATAGGTGTAAATCTGGATCGTGGTCTAAAACCACTAGTGCAAGTGGTAGAGCTATTAAGCCCCAGGTCCCTAACAATGTCATTGCAGGTGGGTGCAAGTCTGCTGTTGTCAGCTTCCTCTAAGGAGAGTAGGCTCTGTATGTCCCTTATGTCTCTAATGGAGAAATCACAAGTAGTTATATTGGCAATATGTCTTTCGTCAGTCTGGTATTTGTGGTCAAAATATTTCATTAGTTTGCATTTCCGTGTGAATTTAAAAAGATCTATGTGCATCTCCGTAAAATCAGGAAACGCCATTGGAACAAAGCCCAAACCTTTCTTGAGGACACTCAGTTGTTGTTCATCTAATATGATGTCTGATAAGTTCATGACACATAGATCATCGTCATGGGTTGTACGGTTGTCTAGTTCTTTAAGTTGCGTGTTACTGATCTTGTGGTAACACCGATCTTGTTGTTCATTGGTTCCGCCCTTTTTTCTCTTCCCCCTTCTGGTTCTCTTGAATAGGTGACCTGTGTATTTCTGTTGTGTCTCTGTCCTCTGCGGAACCTTTCCAATTCTAATAAAAAAGTAGATTATGGGGAAGGCTACCCTGTTTCTGCCGGGAGCTACTCGCCTCCTCGCTTGTAATACTAGAACAGCTGGATAGCTCAGTGTTACTAGATGTGATGCTGGAAACGGTTTGGGCTGGCGGTAGTAATGCCCTATTGGTCCGATTGTCATTGTTAATGTTATCAAATTTGTGAGCAAAGGTAAAAACCCTGCCTGCCGCATAATCGTTGGCATCACGCCTTAGTTTGCGCATTTTTTTGTCTTTTATGTATGTCTGGTGTTGCTGGAGTACATTATTTAAGATGTCATAATTTTTAGTTATACCTTCCTTGAGGTTAGTGTCCCGAATCTCTTTCTCTAATAACTCAATCTCTACGAGTAAATGATCCCTCTTTTCTCTGGCATCCCTAATGAGTATATCCATGATGCCAAAGGAGGAACTAATGAGTAATTGTTCCCACTCTTGGAATAATAGAGGGTTGAGATCCCCAAAAGATGGGAAGAGAACGACTCGCAGTCCCCTTGGTATTTGTTTAATTTGTATATAGCGTTCAAGGATAGTAAGATCCCACCATCTTGAGAGCTCTTGTGTTTTTACGGAGATGCACATAGATCTTTTTAAATTCACACGGAAATGCAAACTAATGAAATATTTTGACCACAAATACCAGACTGACGAAAGACATATTGCCAATATAACTACTTGTGATTTCTCCATTGGAGACATAAGGGACATACAGAGCCTACTCTCCTTAGAGGAAGCTGACAACAGCAGACTTGCACCCACCTGCAATGACATTGTTAGGGACCTGGGGCTTAATAGCTCTACCACTTGCACTAGTGGTTTTAGACCACGATCCAGATTTACACCTATCTTCTCATCAGACAACGCAATTCATGTGTTCCACAAATTGGTTACCGATGATCTCTACAAGTTGGAAAACCAGTACTCACTTGGTCGCAAATCCTGGTCACGTAATTTAAGCCCACAGGAGCTTAAGGCTCTGCGCTCCCTGGATGACATCAAAGAGGTAGTAATCAAGGAGGCTGATAAGAGCAGTATTATTGTCATTATGAACCGCAGAGACTATGTTGGAGAAATAGACAGACAACTCCAAGATCAGAAAGCCTACTGTAAACTTTTCACCAATCCCATAGGCAAAATTACCAGAGACATAGAGACCACACTTGGTTTCTGGATGGACAGAGGTCTCCTAACCAATTCTGAATGCAAATATCTCTTTAATCCAACGCCTATGTCTCCATATATTTACATTCTTCCCAAAGTTCATAAACCAGCACCCTTCCCTCCTGGCAGACCCATCATATCGGGCATCAATTCACCCACGGAAAAACTGTCAGAGTATATCGATCTTTTTTTACAACCCTTTGTATGCAACCTACCGTCATTCATTAAAGACATGACACATCTTCTCAGTCTCACTGCAGACTACGAATGGACGGATGGCCATTTTTTGGTCACACTAGATGTGACTTCCCTTTACACGTGCATACCAAAAAAAGAAGGTTTGGCTGCCATCCGATTTTTTTCTTGATAAGAGAAGCCATGTATCTGGAACATTCTAACATGTTGATGGATCTTATCAATCTTGTTATGGACAACAACATCTTCTTACATGAGGGGTCCTGGTATAGACAACAACAGGGAGTGGCCATGGGGGCTAAATTTTCACCCTCATTTGCCAACCTATACATGGGACATTTTGAACATCATCACCTGTGGACCAAGGGTCCACCGGCACTTACGTAGCATATCCTTTACTGAGGTCGGTACATTGATGATGTCCTCCTTTTTTGGTCAGGGGACCGCTTGTCCTTAGATCGGTTCATCCAGTTCCTAAATTCCAATTCAAACAACATACATTTCACTAGTAACATCAGCCCTGTGAGTGTTGATTTCTTGGACGTGACATTATACGCTGATGGTAACCACATCTGTTCCAGGCTTTTTAGGAAGGCCACAGCCTCAAACTCCATTCTACACGCTAGCAGTGCTCACCCACATGCCCAAATCAAAGCTATCCCGTTTGGGGAAGCAGTAAGGGTTAGACGCAACTGCCAGGAAGATCTGGAATTCTCTAGACAGTTAGACCTATTAGAACATCGTTTTCTAAATAGAGGCTACTCTAGGAAATTACTAAATAACAGACGGGAAGGATCACAGAGATCGACAGGACATCCCTTTTTCAGAAAAAAACACAGAAACAGATGCACCGGAAAAAGGCACCAGCAATTATAACTACCTACACTTGTGCCAGTTCAGAAGTATTTAAGATTCTTAAGCAAAATTGGCACATTTTATTGTCTGATGAGAGTCTTAGGAAAGGTTTAAAGAACAGACCAGACATGATCCATCGCAGAGGTCGCACCCTGAGGGACAAATTGTGCCACAGCTATTTACCAATGGTCACCAATGCTAGCTGGTTACCTTCACTACCACCGGGGTTTTATAAATGTGGTCATTGTAATGTGTGTGAATATGCCCTGGATAAAACCAAGAACTTCTGCCATAACACAAAAGTAACGCATACCATCAAACACTTTATGAACTGTAACACCAAGTTCATTGTTTACTGCATCGTCTGCACGTGCAAAAGAATTTATATCGGCAGCACCATCAGACCACTGAAAGAAAGATTGCAAGAGCATATCCGGGCAATAAAAAGCAATAATAAGGATTATCCTTTTGCTGTCCACTACAACTCAGCACACCCTCTACTTGAGAGACTAGACATACACACACATGGTATTGCCACCCTCGGTAATTGTCCAAGGGGTGGGAACAAGACTCTCTTCCTAAGACAACTGGAGAGCAGATGGATAGTCAAACTGCGCTCTGTGGAGGAGGGGCTCAATTCTGACAAAGACCTTCATGTCTTCCTATAGACCACCTCCTTTCATATTACATCTTCTGTCAACATGTCACTCATATAACATATCGATCCATCTCTGATACCCATGTGAGGGACTTATTATTATTTTTGTATAAAGATCCTCATGTCTGTTTACAGACCTTCACATCTGTTACTGTTTGATGATGTTCAAATGTGACTTGCTACTGTATTGCTCAATGTACTTTAATGGTAACTATTTTCACACACTAAATTTTTCACCATACGCCATCCTGTTTTTCTTGTTTTCGAGCGCACTTCTTGCGTACCGGTTCTGTGGTGCTGGCTGTGTGTTTATTTACAGTTGTTGGCATTGGATATAAGATGATGCTATGTGATTTTGGTGTCCTCTGTAACTTTAACAATCATTGTCATTGTTTACACAGCACTATCTCACTTTTTTAACATTGACTTTTTGTTCCGAGTCTCTAATTGTAAAATCATACATGCCCGGCTCGTTGTGTTGCTGACATATGCCTCTGTTCTTAGCTTTTTCAATTTTATGGTTACTGCTCTTCACAACATATATCGAATTACATAATTACTTTGGGTGCACGCTCGCCACTCTGTGGGGGGCACGTTATATTTTGCTTCATTTATCCACTGTTTGTATGTCTTTCACGAGGTCTCCCGTCTTATTATGTTTACATGCACCTTGTTTGTCTCACCTTTTTTATATGTAACCTTGTCAAAATATGGCGGCCTCCTCTATTCCGGCTCCTGCAGTCTGGTTTCTATTTCTACGATCCACTATAAATACTCATGTAAAGATGGCGAACGTCTCCTGGACGACGCCGTACATACTCGGTTTGCAACAAGCACTGACGCCCTACAGGTATGAGCACCTGCATACTCCGTCTCCGTCTAATCCACCGACGGGGTTAAACATTTGTTGTTTTTCATCTTTCCGTTTGCTTTCCCCAGCGCTCCTCGCCTCCGTGCTTTTTGACCTTTTTCATGTATACAGGTGGCTGGGCGCTTTGATATTCCAACGCCCGGTCATACTCGATTCAAATTCACGCAGCGTTCCCGAGTAGGTTTCCTTTTTCATATTTATATCCCTAATGGCCCAAAAAAATAAGGGGAGTGGTCTTTGCGACCTAGGGTTTCCAGCTTCTTCGGATCTTAGAAGTATGTCCTGCTTCTAAATGAGCTTTTAGATACAATTAACTTTTATAGTTTGGGGTATGTTTTCTAAGCCTTTTTCCCTCCTTTTTTCTTACATGTACAACTGTGGTGAAACATTTTAGGATATGTGTTACAATTTAACATCTAATACTACTCCTTTTTCTCGTCTAGAGTTTTTAGATTAACTTCCAGTTTTCACATAGTGAGGCCCCCCTCTTTTTCTTTCTTTCTTCCCTTCCCTGCTTGTCTTTTCTACATCACATTCCGTTTGATACTCCTTCGAGTTTTTACCCCATTTCCTTACCCTCTTTTCCTTCCCTACAGACTTACCATGGTCTATGTAATCTGAGTGCATCCATGCTACTATCTGCACACTTTGTTGTACAGTTCATGAAACTTTGGAGTCCTATCAAATACAATCTCATAGTTCATATCCAATAAGGTACGCCCTTATTTTATTTTTCCTTTATTTTTCCTTTGTTCAAACACGTCGTTTTCAGACACACACTCTCCCCCTTTTTCCACTTCTTAATGCTGGGGGTAATGAGTGGTTGTGGAGTACACCACAAACAATATCTTCTTTGTTTATATGGGTTTCTACGTGGTCTTTTGCGTATATGCTAATTTTCTTATTTACACCAGCACTTGCATGTTTCTTTTCGTCCTGCCACCTACTGCCTTTTCTAGTCCACACAAGGGTAGATGATGGCATCTTTTTCACTCTTCATGCAATGACTGACCACACTGGGCTTCACGTTTCGACTCACTTATTTCAACGTTTTTCACTTTTTTAACACTAAAATCCAATCTGATTGCGATGCATTGTGAAGTCTTATGATTGATACATCATATTTATATATGTTTACATCCTTGAAAAAGTCAATGATGACGAAACACGTGTCGGCTGTTGTTACACAAACATGAAAATTGTACAGCGCTTCCATGCTACGTATCTAGTGCGTTTTATGACATCAGAGGATTTCTGCCCTGATTTAACACCAAGGAATAAAGTGTTTTCACCTTGATCCCGTGATGTGCCGTGGTTTTCTTCTCTTCATACATGGACTGTGACCTTTTGGTTAACAGCTTACCACACCCTGTGGCTGGGTGTACCACCACTTGAGCACTCTCTTCTGTCTAATTAGACACACCATAATGAACTTTCGATATTCAGGACAATAACAATTCTGGAAGTGCGCACCGCTAATGCACAGCCACAACTTGTTGTTACATATCAGACTTGATTACATCTTTTGTACTGCAGAGCTGTGGCTCAGAGTCCTGAGCTTGGAATACCTTGGAAGGACACTGTCGGACCATAGCTCTCCTAGAATCATCATTTAGGGAGTCCATTGGAGCTCATCTGCTTCATTATTTTGAGGACAATTAGGGCTCCCCGGAATCCAAGAACATTGAGTGGGATGCCATGAAAGTAGTCATGAGGGGTCATTGTATCAAACTACTTTAGGTGCATGAGCCAGCAGCATCTCGATTATAATTTATCCCTGGTGCACCAGTACTCCGAAGGGGAGAAGCCGGGTTGCACACTGGTAACCATGGCAGAGCGCAGACATCCTTGCAAAATTCTCTAGGCTTCTGGACGCAATTGCCTCTGTCACCCCTGGGCTGCACTTCTATCGCAAAAATGCTATTACTCCCACGGTTACTTTGTGTTTTTTAGCTGCGATACCCGTGATTCCCACCAAGGCATTTTTTGTTGAATTAAGGAGATTATTTTCTGATGAATGCTGCAGCACCCTCGGATGGAAGGGGGTTTGGGGGTGCTGGAGTGGCCTGTTGATGCTAGAGTGGCTCCCCCTCCCCGGAGATGTCCAGGTTGGTGCGAAGCGCTAAACTCTGCTGGGATAGATATACCCAGCCAAGGTGTCAGACACCACCCTATACCCTGTAGCTGCCTTTATGGAGTATGCTCGGGATGAGAGACCTACAGGAGGCGCATGACCAGACAATTTGGCTGCAGGCAGGGGTGACGTGCACAGGAGACTTATACGTGGACGGGGAGCTACGTTCTTTTCCGGGTCTGCAAGATGAGCACTCAGAGGCTACCCTGGTCCAATTGCATCAATTGGAGTGTTCCCCGCTGGTGTCTTGGGGCCTCAGTAATAGTGGACCCAAAACTGGTTAACCAAGTACCCCTTTCCAGCACTTGCTCTCTCAGGGTAGCGAGACAGTGCAGTCCAAGGCTTACTCAAGAAGGTGAGGTGGGTTTACACATTCAGAATACAGGGTACACTGTGCTACCAGCTAATAAGATCAATGTCCAGTCAGTGATTTACTTTTTATAAAGAAAAGTACTTTAATACACATAAGAGAAATATACTACACATAAAACTAGGATAAACAGTGAAAACCAGACATCTCTACCACTCTATTGGCCAGAGTAATGACCCCAAACAGTATTATAGTGCCTAGACACTACGCACTATATTAAAACACAGCATATAGTCCTACAATTAGCATTGCATATTACAGACCATGTTGCACAGGGTTGCTCTCATTCTCTGGAGCCATGGTACCAATCTTTGCCTGATAATGGAGTAGTTTCAGCATATGCTGTGAAGTCAAGTGTTCCAGATCAGCCCCAGAACCCACAACCCAAAGAAGAGAAGTACCCTTCCATCCTTAGCAAGGACACTGCTCTGGTGGCGTCAGGGATCTGATCACAGATGTCTTTTGTCTTGGCACAGTTTACTGGAGTCCAACTAGACCAGTAGCCACTGGCTATCTTTAGGAGGGTATTAGCTGGCCAGAGTGCCAGTACAACCTGGTACCCCCATGTATCACAAACAGAAAGTTAGGGGGCCTGTACCACAGGACACTCTTCTCTAGCTACAATTGGTAACTGAAAGTATCACAGGCTCGACCAGCACAGGGGAGGAGTCTGGGCAAAGTCATCTCACCTTCAAGGGTTATTGAAATCAAGCTTCCCTGTCTCCCTCTGTCTCTGTTGATGTGCTTCAAGCTTCCTTATCTTGAGCAGCTGTTCCCTTTTCTTCCAAGCCCATGCTCGATAGGCCCCGCAACCAGCTGATCCTCTGCGTCTGCATTCAGGTTTCTGATTGATCCTTCTGCTCTTTCAAAGCTGGCAAGTTCCTTCAGAGCAGAATCCATTCATCACAGAAAAAACTCAAGTTCAGACGCGATGAGCAAGCTTCCTTGCATTTACATCGTGGTCCCACAGCTGGCTTCTGTAAATGCTTGTTAGATCCGAAGACCAGTCTTGAACAAACCCTGGCCACTCAGACTTTTATCACCTCTGATTGATAGGCTGATCCAATCAGAGGGTCTGCTACTTTTGAATCCTGGGTGCCCCTCCAGTCACGAGGCCTATCTGTGTCTCATGTTCACTAGATGTACAAGGCATGCAAGGTTGAGTGTTTATCCTTCGGGACAGGCTCTTGATATCAACCTGGGCTATTCTCCAGAGAGCAATTTAAATTGACTCCACACCAGGAGGCACTGACCATCATCCCTCCTAGTAGAGTTAGGGCAGCTAAACACAGTTAAGAGCATGTGTCTATCTGAGCCCACCAAGCTTCTCCAAGGAATAGGGAGGGACACAAGGGAGCTGGAACGTCAAGCAGAACTGCTCAGCTCACATTAAACAAAATGGATTGCCTCACCATTCTCCCCTAGGGAACCTACTGGCTCTCAAACACACATCCTAGGTAGACAAAGGCAACAGGGTCACAGGCAAAGAAGACTGTACAGACTTGATCAGGAGGGTGGCTAGTAGCCCTCCCCAACCAAGGGTACCAGGGCACAAGGATACTGGTATCCCTGACTATAGATTTATTGGTGCCACCACTGTCAGTCTGCCACCGCCTTGATAGAGAGGACAGTACCTGGTCTCTGTAAAATCTGGGGGCATGCTCTAGGGTCTCAGTCCCTGTAAACAGGGAGTTCCTCTTTGGACATACATGTTTCTCATGAACACTGAGGTAGGGATCCAGAAACCATACAGTAACGTTGAAGTGACTTGTCTGTAGATCACCATAAGGCAGGGGAAGCACACTCTTCAGAGACATGCAGAAGACTTACTGTCCCAAGTTTCATGGTCTAGGAGCTGGCCAATTCTCAGCCTATAATGCTCTAGTTCTGGCGATCAGAGACCCCAGCCCTATACCATGGGCAACAGTGTATATTGACGCATGGGCTGGGACAAAGGGCTCTCATGATGCTATGTGCAGCACTCCAAGCCCCGGAAGCGGATATACCGCATCTCAGCAAACCCCGATGGGATGCATGCTTGGGGGCGGTTCTGTCACCCAGACAGTGGGAGTTAGCACTCAAGTAGGTAAAACGTGGTGTCCCATAATGCTTGCCTGACATTTACCCAATACAATTATCTACATCATTTCTACCTTACTCTACATCAGTTGCATAAGGTGTTAACGGGGTGGCAGCAGTGTGCCCCCCCCGCTGCGGATACCAGCATGCATCATATGGCATGGGACTGACCCCCATTGGCGCAGACATGGTCGCAGGTCATAGACCGCATCTCAACTGTGATAGACGTGCAGCTCCCCCTCAATCCCTTGCATTGTCTCCTTGGCATCACAAAGCATACACAATGCACTAAACTTAACCTGAAATTGGCAGACAGGGCCACGGTCCTCTTCAAGAGACTTATAGCCATGGCATGGAAGTTGGCACAACCGCCCTCGATTGATGGCTGTTTACGGGTGGTTCAGTGGCCAAGGCAGACGCGATAACATGGGACTTACACACTAGGGGAGGAGGTTGCGGGGCCACTGTATGAGACAAATATGTGATCAAACTACAAGAAGCAGTAGATGCCCTCACCAGACCACAGAACTAGTCCTCCATTTGTATCTGGGCCCTGTTGCTGGGTACATGGGCTACTACATAATTTCTGGGTATACAAAAACTGGCCTCTTTTTCGGGCGCGCTAGGGACCGATATACCAAAGAGGGTCCTCTCACCTCTTAACTATTTGTGGAGACCCTCCCCTGATGACGAAGACACTTGCGGGCTTTATTCCACCCCTATCCATCCTTCTTCCCACATTCCGTTATCTCCCCTCTGCTCCTGCCGCATTGGTCAGTTCCAGAGAAAGGTTTGTTTTTATGGTTTTCATTGGGCATTTCGTCTCTGATCACTCCCTCCAGTACAGACGGAATCCATGAGACATTCACGGAATGGCTGAGCTTCCCTGATTCACATCTCTCTGATAAGGTCTGCTCTTTGCAAAATAGCACTTTCAGTGACACCCACCCACTGGGAGGCTTTCTGTTAAATTATAAAGGAACTACTCCTCTAGTGGTAACCGCTGAAATTGTTGCTGATGTAATTGCTCCTAACTGCTGATGTTCTGAGCACTGATGTTTTGAATACTGGTGTATTACTGCTATTTTACAATGAAAATGCAAATAACGAAATAATTTTTTTAAAAAGGAACTTGGCACTTGCTTTTTTTCACGGACCCTGGGCAGGGGAAGGAGGGAACGTTTCAGAACCAGATGTGTGGGTGGAGTAGAAGTTCCCTCACTTTAGAGGGTGGCACCAGGTATAAGTATTGGACCTCCCAGGTTACTCATCAGTACACACCTGGACTTGTCGACATTACAGAAGAACTGCCTTGTTCCCCAGAGAACTATCCTGCTCCTTGAGGCTTGTTTTGTCCTACAGAGGACTGTTTTGCTGATTGGGGCCTACCTTGTTCCTCAGATGACTGCCCAGCTGCTATCTGAGTTCTGCCGTGCTGCATGAGGCATGCCTTGCTTTTCAGATGACTGCCCTTCTGCTACCAGAGGATTGCCCTGCTGCTTAAGGCCTGCCTTGTTTTTCAGAGGACTACCCTGCTGCTTGAGGTCTGACTTTTTCTTCAGAGGACTGCCTTGCTACTTGAAACCTGCCTGCTCTTTGAGAAAGAAGACTGGACTTGCTCCCTCCCAGGCTAACCAGAGTGGCTCCAAGGGCCAGTTGGCTGATCTCCTGTTCTGAGCTACAGGGTCACAGCACGCTCCAGAGGCCTCCCTGCAATTGCCCTGCTGCCACTGTAAATGGCTGCATCTGCCAGAATCTTGCTGGCCTTTAGATTGAGCTCCTGATCCCTTAGAGGTGCCTCCCAAGACCTGGACCTTTGGCTGGCATCAGATGACCTCCTCCTGTGAAATCCTGAAGTTTTGAGCTCTTCTTGTCTGACTTTGCCATGGTATCTTTTTCAGCAAACAACTAGGTCCCTATACCCCAGCAGCACTCTATTGCAATTGGATTGAACTTGTGACTTTATCCTGATCTAGCATGACTAGATACCCACAGTTAGCACTTTCTGCATCTTGGCGTTTTGGTCTCACATTATGTATTACGTTTTAAGCATTTTTTTTAATTTGTGTGGTATATCTGTTGTGTTGTGTTTTCACTTTTATGATTGTGTACTGAATGAATTATTAACTCAGTGCCTCTAATTTAAGCCTGACTGCTTGTGTGATAAGCTACCAGAGGGTTAAGCACAGGTTAATTTAGTGACTTTTGTGGTTCACCCTGACCAAGACTGTGGTTGTTGCTTGAGAAGGGGTTTCAACCCCCTCAATCAAAAACTAAAGTTCTTACACTAGGCTTCAACATAGAACATAGCAGCTAGTACCTTATTCCATTTGTAGAAATCTGACACTAGAAACAGTTCAGTGGTGGACCCTAACAGTTGGGAAGGAATGATGATTCCCAGTGAAGGTGTGGGATGTCCTCCTTGGCACTGTGTTGCCATTGCCTGAACTGGCAGTGCCCAGCTAAGGATTCTCTTGGATAGCTCCTACCAGTGCATCCCCTAAGGGCAAAGGCATATGCCCTTAAGAAGAAAAAGACAAATCAGACATAAGAGGCGAATGGTGCCCACAGTAGCACAGCTAACTAGCCATATGGCGCCTACTCCAGAGCAAGGGGGCCCTTAACAGAATACCATTGCTAGGCTAGTCGCTGCTGTGAGGGGATGTCCCTCAGAGCTGCTTGAGGGGCAGGTTTTGGAAGATTTTTCCCTAGCCAACACCTGCATGGTTCATCATGGGTGCGCCAGCCTTCCGGTGATGGACCTTGAGTGACCCCAAGAGGTCCCAGTTTGCCAGGTGATGATTTAGCTGCAGGGTTAGGTCCTGTGCTAATTGTAGTGGAACGACGTGGTGTCCACTTACAGGGCGACCTGTCAAATTTCACTGAGGAATCTGTGTGATTTTGTACTAATTTTTAATATTGTATGTAGTATGTGTACAATAAAGTACTACTCCTTTTTGAAAAAAATACAAGCACTTCCTATGCATTGATTTATTGAGTGTCATTGTGCATACCTGGTCAGACTTGGACTGCCCTGCACTAAAAGGGGTGCTTGGCTCCCAGTTTGAGGTACAGAGGAAGAAGGTCCCATAACAGCAGAGGTTAAAGGTCGCCATTGATGCTCTGGAAACGCGTAACTTCTAATCGTTCTGGAACTACCCAAAAAGGACTTCACTCCCTAAATACAAACTCAAGAAATGGGCCAGCCAGGTCTTTCAGGTATACCGAACCCGGCTGTGGAATACCAGATCAGTCCATATCTGCTCCAAGCCACATATTTTGGAGGATGCTGAAAAACGGACTCTTCATAATTTAACTTGGTAGCCTGATGTGATGGTGTATGCTTCAGTAATTCCCCTGTAGCACCATGAAATCCCTAAGGGTAACCCATATGGTTTAGAAAATACCCTATAGCTAATAAGAAAATAATACAAAGAAAGTGAGGGAATCCATCATGAAAAAACATCATCACAAATAAGTAACTTGTTCTGAGATCTGATTCCATCCCTATTTAATGTGTGAGAAACAAAATTAATATTTATAAATCACCAGAGCTTAGGTGTCAGTGTCCACAATGGTATTAAAAATAAATACAGTACATTAACTTAAAGAAACATGCCCTTCAAGTATGAATTATTTATAGAATGTGATATCAAAAACCTTAATTTCTGCTTTTGTGAAGTCCTTCCAACTTGGAGATATTTGTGTGATCCTAAGACAGTTTGTAGACCATCCATCATACAAAAATTTTACCTCTTCATTCATTCTTCTTTTCAAAGATGAGCTGATATATGAACACGCAAATTTGCATCAGTATAGTGAATGTGATCTGCGGCTTCACAAGGAAGGGTCTGAAACAGCTACCAGTCCACTTCGATATGCTAAGAATTAAAGCTGTAGAGACTGGTGTCTGTGAGGATTAAAACCTTGCAAGAGTCTACAGTGAATATGGTTTCCAGTCCCTTAACCTGTACATCCCCTCTGCCCAGGCACAAATTAAGTGTGACTTTAGCAATGGTCAGTTCCTCGACCATTAACTATCCCTTTTTATTTTAACAGGTTTGGGTCACAGGTTTACAGGGTAAAAGGTTATTTGCTCAGGATCAGTCACTTTTCCTTATGCCTGTGGTTTTCGTATATTTCAGCTTTGGATTACCTTTGCCTACCCATTAAACAATTTAAGGGGGGTCTCATGATCAGCATTTCCTTCAAAATAACATAAATTGGAAATCGCTGTCTATTTTGAGATTCAGATTAACACTCCGATGTGTGTGAGACATTATGTACTCAAAAAACAAAGACTAGGCGATGTACTTTTTTAATTGCCACTCAAGAACAAATCAATGTGGCTTTTTTTCAAACCATAGGTTTCCAGCTATGCCATTTACACCCACTTGACATTAAACCCTCCCCTTGTTGCAAGTCAGGCTTCAACAGAGTTGGCTGCCTTTGAGTAGAGTTCCGTGACCTCTCGAAGCACAAGGCAGCCCTCGCTGTGCATTCAGCACCTGACGCCCCCTCGATGTTGGGTGCCAGAGCTGTCCCAGTGGAGCTGCATTTTTGCCTGCTTGCCCTTCCAAGCAGCCAACAGGCCACGGACTTCCCCCTCCTCTGCCCGCAGTCCGGCTCACAGGGTTGGGCCGCTGCTGAACTAAGGCTGCAGAATCAAGGCTGCTGCTCCTGGCCCGCTTACTGCCCCATATACCACAGCAGGCCATCAATGCCACATCACCAGGACACCGGAGGATGCAGGCCCCCCCCCCCCCCGACTGCAAAACAGCAAATGCTCAACTCTCTGCTTTTGGTTTAGCCAGCCTGGATGAGGCAGCAACCAGCCTTAGGCCACAGCTCCGGTGCTCTTCCTGACAGCAGCCGTCATACACAGGAGCGAGCTGGCCCCGCACCGCCAGGGCTGCCTGAGATCCCAGCCCTTGCCCGATTGCCCTCTTGAGTGCCTTGGTGCACATGACCGCCAGGGTGACAATAAGGGCCCCAGTGCTAAGAGCGTAAAGTAGATGAGTCCTCTTCCTCTCCTACTCAGGAGGATACAGCGCTGAGCCTGGCAGCACAATAAGGATCCCCAGGCTGCCAACTGCTTCCCGCCCCTGAGGCTCACAGCCTCTGGCTTCATCTCGGGCAGGAGGCCCCCACAACAGCTTTGGTTGGCCCGTGTACCACTACTGCCCTCTATTGGGCATGACGAGGTCCAGTTCTATAGGAGGCAGCTGCACCCAAACTGCTGCAGTCATGAAATGCTGGGAATAGTCATTGGCCCTCTGCAATCAGGAATACCAGAGACCCCGAACACCACCCTTCTAGTCTACCTGCTGACCAGGATCCTACGGCCTGAGCCCTCTAGCACTCCTGAGGTTCGCTTGACTATGAGGGGCCAATACTAAACATGCAACTGTATCTGCTCGGGCCCTCTTCTACTTTCTTCCTGCTTTTGACTCTATGCGCTGCTCTGCTGACCAGAAACTGTCATATTGACCACCAGGAGGGTAGAGGTGGTACTGTTCACCCAGAGGGCAGTTGCTGCTGCGACTCACCCATGGAATGGGCCCACCTAGGAGGATTTATCTTTTTGTCTTCCCTTCCACCTTTATCCGCCAGCTGGCTGCAATGCCTCCACTTTGAGTGGGATGGGGTGGAGGTTCGGTGCATCCCTGCTGCACTTGGAGTCCTCTACCTTGATCATATTTGCGTGGCAAATTCCTTGGTCTCACTCCTGAAGGCTCTGTGGCCAGTGGCAAGGCAACTTCCCCCCCGGCACTTGTGCTGCTTTCTTTCCCTTTCGTCCAGACTTCTGCGGCTGTGTTGGCACTTGTCTTTTTTTACACACCTTTACACTTTGCTGCCCATGGGATGGGCCTCTGCATGAGGTTTAAACCCCCTGCTGAAAATGTGGATAGCTTTCTGCACTCCACAAACTCACCCAGGGTTCCAATCCTCACTCAGGGTTCCAATCCTTCCCCACTGATGTTCCCCCTTTTTTCGATATCCACTACCTCTTCACACCTCCACACAGGGGAGAGGTAGACTCCTGCGCATCCTTGACTGATCTGGGTCTTTCGCACCTGCTCACCCTACTCCCCATTTTTCTTTCTCTCCTCCCCGCTAACTCACTCCAGTTCTACCCCAGGCATCACTCGCTCTCCTGTTTCTGCTCCCTGTACTCTAACCTGTCAACTATCACCCCTATAACTCCCTACCTGAGGCCTCCACATAACATCCAGCAGCAGTACTCTATGCTCATCTTATACGCCCTCTGACCTCTCCTGCATTCTGCCCCTTACTCTTCCTATCTCTTAATGTTAATGAACTGACCCATTATGTCAAGCTCCAGCAGATCTTCTCATTCTTAGCCTTCAAACAAGTGTATATCGCCCTCATCCAGTAAACCCACTTTTCATCAGCTGACTCCAGAGAGACTCGGTGGGGCGAGTCCTCTACAGCTGTCATCCATCCGCTTTCCCATCTGGTCAGCCTTCTGACCCAGGATGTTCCAGTGAAGGTGGGGTTGCCATTCTGATATGAAAGTCCCTCCCTTGTATGATACTGTACTCATGCACCAACGATGAGGTGCGCTACGTTCTAGCAAAACCCAAGATCAATGGGATGTCCTCAGTGTAGGCTCTGTATGTGCCCTTCCCAGTGTAGAGCACTATGCCGTGGCCCTAACAGGCCTAAGAGACTTTCATACTGCAACTCCATAGAGCCCTGGCAGAACTGAATCCGGCACATATTTTCCTTGGAATGTGACTGGAACGTGTCACCAGATATGATCCTGAACCGGTCTGCCTCAATGGATGTAGAACACTTTAGGGTCAGGGCACCTCTTACCTGCATGCATGATGTTCTTAGCCTCCATGACATCTGGCGCTTCCTTCATCAGGATGGCAGGAGTATGCATACTTATCCCCCATGCAGGCTTCCCAGACTCGGATTCACCTCTTTCTGGTGTTCAATGCAACGATACCCAAAGTGAGTTCTAGCAACATCTTTGAGAAGTCTCTGTCAGACCATGCTCCAATTTTTCTCCTCTTAGATTGGAACCTCTGAACCCCACTCAGAAAACTGGTGACTTAATGTCTTGCACCCCAAAATGCCACCGGAAAAGACCCATCTATGTGAACATCTCTGAATCTATCTCTTGAGACAGAGGGTTCGGTGACTTCAGCACAAACCCCTTTGGGCTTCAACGAAGGCCACCCTAAGGGGACAAATGATGAAAGATGCAGCACTCATGAATAAACCTGACGGGCAGTCTCTTCTAGAACAGGATATTAGATAGCTAATCACAATCTATATGGCTAACCTGTCTGATGACAAGTGAATGGGCAAAAATGGAACTTAATTCTCTTTTCACCACCAAGGTGGAATACATGCTCTGTCGCCTCAAGGCTAGACGTTATGAAGAGTGCAAGAAGTCAAGCCACCTACTGGCTGCCCCAACAATGTGAAGTGGCAATGGCCATCCCTACTATTAGAGATGCCTCCGGAACCATCCTTTCAAAGCGGAAGGATATTGTGTCTGCCTTTGTAGTGTATTACACAGCACTCTGCTTTCTTGATTCAACTTCAACTGCAGATATAGGGGAAGGCTTCTTTCAGTATTTTGACCTACCCCATCTCAATGACGAAGGAAGGGTGCTCCAGGATGATGAGATCCTCAAAGATGAGATCTCCCAGGCCATTCATGAGCTTCCCTACAAGCCTCTTGAGGATGGCTGGGGAATTTTAAACATGGACCAGAGAGGAAGTGTTGGATGCTCCCTACAATGCCTATAAAAAAAGCTGACGAGGTGGGCCACCTCACCCCATCCACCAACTGGACTTTACAGTATAACCTATTACAGGCAGAGATCCTCTCTTGGGTGGCAGCTCCTGTCCGATCTCTTTACCTATTGTGGACTTTAGGATTCTTCCAGAAATATTGGTAACCCACCTTAAGAAGGTGATTCTGACTCTGATTCACTCTTCCAAGGTCAGGTTTGCCTGGGTAGGTCCTCTCTCAACCACTTGAGAATGTTGGCCAAGTTCTATGACCCTTCCAGGAGATGACCGAGGATAGGGTAGCACTCTCACTAGGCACCAAGAACGTGTTTAACAGGATTGATTGGGCTTACATGTTTCTTACCCTCTGCAGATTCAGTCTGAATGCCAGAGACCCTGAACAGCGCCATTCTAGTCTACCTGCTGACCAGGATCCTACGGCCAAGCCCTCTGGGTACTCCTGAGGATCACCTGACTACGAGGGGCCGAGACTAAACATGCAACTGAATCCGCCATCCAGAAACTGTCACATTGGCATCCAGGGGGGTGATCTCCCCATCACTCCTGCTGCTGCCCACCCAGAGTGAAGTTTCTGCCCTGACTTGCCCGTGGAAGGGGCCACCTGGGTTTTTGTTTCTTTTTTTCTTCCCTGCCACCTTCATCTGCCAGCTGGCAGTGATAGCCCCACTTCAACTGGGACGGGGTGGAGGTCTGATGCCAACACTGCTGTGCCTGGAGTCCTCTACCTTGACGATGTTTGCCTGCTGAATTCCTCATTCTCACTCTTGAAGGCTCCATAGCAAGTGGCAAGGCAACCCAACAACCCCTCTTCACAAAGGTGGTGGTGTGAAAATCCTCAAACCCCTCCTCACACCCACCCTGAAGCTTCCCTAGCTCTCATTCTGAAGGAGAGCTCTGCAGTGCATTTTTTTTATGCCTTGTTGGTTGCATTCATGTTATTCTTAGATCGCAACTGTGTTGTGCTGCTCCCTCCCCACTGGGGGCTTGTGCTGCTCTGTCTCACCTCCCCTCCGACTTCCACAGCTGTGGTGGCACTTGCTGCCCATGGGATGGTTGCATCCGCCTGAGCTTTAAACCGCCTGCCAAAAGTTTGAATAGCTTTCTGCACTCCTTAAATCCACACAGGGTTCCTATTCTTCCCCAATGTTGTTTCCTCTTCTTCCAATATCCACTACATCCCCACTCCCACCACATTGTCGAGAGGTAGGCTTCTACGCATCCTCGACTGATCTAGGTCTTTCTTACCCAATCACCCTACTCCCTGTTTTTTTTCTTTCCTCCCTGCTAACCTACTCCAGGACTACCCCAGGCCTCACCCGCTCTCCTGTTTCTGCCCCAAAGTCGGATCTGTCGACTAGCACCCCTGCCACTCCCTGCTGAGGCCTCCCCATATCATTCAGCAGCAGTACTACTGTAGGCTCACCTTATGCCCCTGTAACCCATACTTCATCCTGCCCCTTACACTTCCTATTTCTTGGGGCATAGTGTCGATTAACCATTTCCTTGAAGCGGGGACCTGAAGCTGTTCTCCTTCCTTCGGGATAAATTCCACCAACCGCACTCAAGAATGGAGATTCCTCTAACTACATTATGCCCTACATGCAGTAATGGGAGCCCCACCCTGGGAACTCTCCTCCTCATCAATTGTTCAATATTTGAAACATTGGTGTTTTTTCAAGCAAGGGTATCTAGCTTCTATAACCTACTATTACATCATTTACACTTCCAACCCATTCTATCCCATCTACCTAGCAAATGGCAAGTGTAGGAAGCTGGTCTGGTGTGTGGTATGTACCTATGGTATTATCATCTTATACCAGGTCCAGGTATTCCCTTATTAGTGAAGTGTAGGCAGTGTCTAGAAACCAGGCTCTCTAGAGGTAGCTGCTCATCTATATATGTACAGTTGCAATCAGAAATAGGCATAAACAGCAATAGAAAACAGTGAAATGCAATAACCAATAATGAAGGCCTGGGGAACCAAACCATATACTAAGAAAGTGGAATGCAAAAGTCAGGTCCCCACCCAAGGAAGTGGAATCGGTAGAGGGGAGCTGGAAGAACTAGGAAACCCCATAGGTATGTAGCAGAGTGCCCCCCTCCCCAGTGACCAGAAACAAAGGAGTAAGTTACTGGATTTTCCCCAAACTACCAAAAGGACTGAAAATAAAGATAATGTAACACCTAGACAAGACTGTAAGAAACCAGCGGTGGATTCCTGAAGAGGAAGACCTGAAAAAGGAGGGGACCAAGTCGAGATCTCATGGGAGTGTCTGGTCATGGCAGGAGCCTCTGCCCTCCCATCTGTGGTTGCAGGAGTTATTCGACGGTGGAACGAAGACGGTCAGAAATGCAGCCTGGAATCGGTAAAGAGTTCCTGGAGGATGCAGATGATGTTCCACGTCGGAAGGAAGATTGTCCTCTGTCTGTGGTGTGGAAAAGCCAGCAACAAGCCTTGGCAAAGGCAAGAGTCGTGGTAGACAAAAAGTGGGGCAGCTGCGGACCAGCAAGGTCCAGAAGGCCTCAAGCCATAGGGGGGAGTCTCAGGGGACCCATATCAGGGCAGAGAGTCCACAGAAGCAAAGGCAGCCTCCACAGAAGACCCACAGGCAAGGAGCCCAGGAGTCGCAGAGAGGCCCACGCAGCACAACTGAAGAAGGGTCCCACGCCTCAGGAGAAGCACGCAGAAGGCTGTGCATCGCAGCGAAGAGTGCTGAGGGATGGGGCTACATGGAGCGTGAAGATCCCTTGGAGGCAATGCCAACACACCTTAGTAGGTGTAAGAGACTCGGTGGACGGGGGTACTGTACTGCATGGGAAGACAAGGGCTTACCTTCACCAAAGTTGGACAGCTGGCAGAGAGGACCAAGGGGACCACTCCCAACCACCACACATGATGCAGGATCCACGCAGTTCAGGATGAAAGAAGATCCACGCAGCCGGTCGTCGTTGAAGTTGGTGCCTGCGGATGCAGAGAAGTGATGCCTTTCCTCCAAGGAAGATTCCTTCTTGCTTCGTGTTCAGATTAAAGACTTGCCGTCCTCAGAGGATGCACAGCTGGGGAAATGTTGCAGTTGTTGGAAGGAGATGGAGAAACAATGTTGCAGGGTGAAGTCGTGGCTGAGCTACAGATTGTAGGTTCCTGTGAAGTCCAATTGTGGTCACAGTGACCAGAAGTTGAAGTAGACGTTGCGAGGTGTCCTGCTGGAAGTTTGCAAGTCGAATCTGAGGAGACCCTAAATAGCCTTGGAAGGGGAATTGGTCACCTAGCAAGGTGACCACCTATCAGGAGGGGGCTCTGATGTCACCTGCCTGACCTGGCCACTCAGATGCTCCCAGAGACCTCTGCACACCTTGGATTCAAGATGGAAGATTCAAGGGACCCTCTGGGCACCACCCCCGGGATGGTGTTGGACAGGGGAGTGATGACTCCCTTTTCCATTGTCCAATTTCGCACCAGAGCACGGACTGGAGGTCTCTGAACTGGTGCAGAGTAATTTGTGCAAGGAGTGCACCAAATGTGCCCTTCAAAGCATACCAGTGACTTGGGAGGCTACTCCTCCCAAGCCCTGTAACACCTATTTCCAAAGGGAGAGGGTGTTACCCCCCTCTCCCAAAGGAAATCCTTTATTCTGCCTTCCTCGGCTTGAGCTGATCAAGCAGCAGGACGGCAGAAACATGTCTGAGGGGTGGCAACAGCATGGACTGCCTGGAAAACCCCAGAAAGCTGGTAGGAGCAATTCTGGGGGTCCTCTAAGGAGCCCCAAGAGTGCATGGAATCACACAACCAATATTGGCAACACTATTGCAGTATTGGGGTATGATTCTGACATGTTTGTTACCAAAAATGCCTAGGATTGGAGTTACCATTATGTAGCTGGACATAGGTAGTAACCTATGTCCAGTACTTGCCTAAAATGGCATCCCCTCACTCACGAAGTCCAGGAAAATGGAGCTGGAGTTCCTGAGGGCACCTCTGCTCATGTGGGGGTGCCCTCATGCACAGGTACCTGCACCCTGCCCTCTAGGCTAGGACGGCCTACCATATGGGTGACTTGCAGTGACCTGTAGTGAAAGGGGTGTATGCACCGTATTGCGCAAGCTGCAATGGCAGGTCTGCAACTACACTTTGCATGGGCTTCCCATGGGTATCGTACTATATGCTGCAGCCCAGGAGGGACCCCTGATACCCCAGTGCCCTGGGTACCATATACTAGGGACGTATGGGGCACCAGTATGCCAAATGTGGGGTGTTTGTGGTCCAAGCAACCAAGTTTAAAGAGAGACGGCATAATCACGAGGGTCCTGGTCAGCAGGCTCCCAGTGAACACAGTCAAAACAAACTGACAACAGGCAAAAAGTGGGGGTGATCATGCCAAAAAGAGGGTACTTTCCTACAGCAAGGACTTTTATGGAGTACCTGGGGAGGACTGGCAAAACCTTCTGGGAGACCTTGTCAAAGGAGTAAGAAAATCTAGGCTGTAACTTTTCTTTTTAAGTCACTCTGGGACTGGTACAAGCACCCATGAACGTACACTTAGTGGGACTCCTCCATCCCACAGACTTCTGGTGATGCCAACTCCCAGACTGTGACACATTACACATCCTATGCTCTTGCATCGTATAGTAAGTGCCACTCTGACTGAAGCCATAAGTCTGTTCACCTACCTGTGAAACTGATCGTGCTGCATGATGAGCTTGATCTACTGCTACTGGAGCGATGCCCCTCATGGCAGAAAAGAGCTGCATCCTGCACCTCTGGCACTCTTCTCAGAGAAAGACGCCTGTGAAATGGTTGACTGACAAGTTAAAAACAGCATCCCAGGAACAGCTTATTTACTGGCTGCAGGCCAGGATGGAAACATTTATGCAGTGTGGACTCCATTTCTGAAGCCCCCTTGCCGCTGACAACACTAACGGTGTGGGTGAGGCACAAATCCAATCAGGGTCCCAAAATTAATACACATTGTGTGTAGAATTTCCCACTAGAAGACGAGATGATACCAACACTCATATCCTCTTCCCCCTCTTTTTTGTTTTTTTTGCAATTTTATATAGTGTGAACTCAACCCGAAGGTATTGGAGCGCTGTACATGAGCACGAGTTACAAGGACATATTCATTTACAACATTGCAACACACCTTTCTATTGATGACCACCTGAACTATCCTCTTTAGGCCATAGCCTCCAGGTATTACCAGCAACCAATTTAGTCTCAACCCACCATGGCTGTGGGTTGCTCTGCATCCTTATCCTCTCTTCCCCCCAGAACCTGAACCTAGCTTTGACCTGCTCTGTATGCTCCTCCTATGTCCGACACTTAGTATATGCACCTGGAAGGGCTATTCCTGGTCCAGTACTGACCACTCACTGCTCTTGCAGTTTCATCATCAAGATGACTGCGAGAGAACTTCTTTTTTGCTTTGTCTCTCTCCTTCCACCTCATGCTCATGGAGGCCATTGCCCTTTGAATCGGATTGCTTATGTCAACTGTTTACTTTTCAATTTCAATTCAAATCCAGTTAGGGATTTACCACGTTAACAGCTCTAACTCGAGCAAGTGTGAGACCCATTGCATTGCAAATACTTGCTTCTAACAGCATTTGAACCTCCTTGAGATCTTGACAGGTCACATTTAACCCTTAACATGCTACTGCCTATTCCAAGCTATTATAGAGGCAGAGCAATTGTTAGATGGCATAAACATATTTGCTGTGTCTAGTGCTAAATTGTTAGCATTATTTGAATTAGCCTTCCCAAAATCTCTGTAAGGAAGTGCAAATAAGTGGTGGTCAAGGCCTGGGTGATATGTTGAAGTCGCTGTTAGATTTATTTTTAATTTCAGAACCAGATTCTCATGTTCATTTGTTAAACTGGTCTTGCATATCATCTCCCACTAATCCTATGAGTGCACCATAGTATATCTTAATAGACCTATTACATGGAAACATATCCACAGCTTTTTGATTTGGGAAAGAAACAACATTGGGAATAAAATTCATTAGAACTGAGTGCAAATGTAGAAACTAAAATAAATAATTATGAGGCAGTGCATAAGTTGATTGCAATCCTGAACAAATTTCCGAACTCATCTAGATACATTGTCCCCTCATACGTGAATACCCATAGTTGTGGTTTACCTTGATTCATAAAATCCGAATTTGTCAATCGACTGTCCAGCTGCGTGCTTCCCATCCCTCCTCAGAAACATATATCTGTAATTCAATTACAGCATGGACAGAGTTTGAAATAAGCAGTATCCTTGCTTAGCACAGCTAACAGCAAGTGAATGAAACCAGAAAGAAATGTATGTGCCACTCTGAAATCTACTTGTTCCATAAATAGAGATATAGTTATACTAATCTGAGAATTAAATACAAAAGACAGATGTCACGGTTTTTATGACTTATCTTTCTTTATATACAGAAAGGATCTCCATGAGATGTGCAATGTCAAACAGCTACCATGCCTGGAGCTTGTTTGAGTCGATCGTTCAGTCATTATCATTCAACCCAATACTTTTATTCTTTTTACTCACATTTCACACTGAAGTGAAAATATTTTTAAGAAAAAGCAATGAAAAATTAACTTGCATTGTTTTGTGCAGAAAGCTCATATATGGTCAAACCTTTTTTGTTCTAAATCAAATTCAAATCCCTAGTTCTTCCAACCCTTTGGTACACTTACTGACTGCTCCTTCCCTCACATCCTGAGCGCCCTTTCCTTTTTCTCCCATTCCTTTTATTGAGAACAAAGAAATCAACAGTACACAACATAAATTGTAATACATGGCCCATTACAAGTGATGGGAAATAATGCAACATCTGTCAATTGGATAGTACAATAATGTATGCACAACA
Source organism: Pleurodeles waltl (assembly GCF_031143425.1). NCBI lineage: Eukaryota > Metazoa > Chordata > Amphibia > Caudata > Salamandridae > Pleurodeles > Pleurodeles waltl. The sequence goes on along the minus strand of NC_090445.1, from coordinate 746,067,507 downwards.
GCCACTTCAAGGGTTCGGTGAGGTGGTACAAGTCCCGTGGGGACATTCCGCCTCGCAGTAAGTCTTCCTCCAGGCCCACACTTTTTCAAGTTATGTGAATAACTTCTCCCTTTATAGAAGAACTGCTGAACTCTCAAGCACCAGTCCATGTCTTTACTCCATTGCTCTATCTGAGGCAGTGTTGGAGTATCCCGCAGTTGTGCAATATTATGCTGCGCTATTACCAGTCCTAGGCCACAAAGCAAACACTAATATCTGGTACCTTACTGGTCCCCCATATTCTCAGGACACAACATAAATTGTCCCTCCCCCCTTCCAAGGTCAAGGACAGCCCCTCAACCTCCACAAGAATTCCCACCACTCCCTTCCAGCAAATCAGCACAGTCATGCATGGTATGCCCTTTGACCTCATCCCTGGAGACACTCTTTGCTTTCAGTTCCTGATCATCAGCACTCCAGTGTTATATATTTTATGTAGGACATTTACTTGAATATGGCAGAACCCTACTTTGATTGCTACCTCTGTGGGCCCGAAGAGGGCTGTTGTCCATTCTTCATCAGAGAGTTCTAAGAGCTCATTGTTGCTCTCTCTTCGTTTGATTATTAGTACTAACCACCACCTGTGTCCTGCATTTGCTGTTGCATATTCCTTCTCAGGAGTATGCTTTGACGAGGCCGATAGATCTTTTCACCCAGCATAAGGGTGGGGTGACATTGGGCAGCAAAACTTCACAACAATCGATTTAAATAACAGTAGAACTCATTTACCCATACAAAGAATACTCCAAGCTGAAATAAATTTACATGACAAGGCTATAAATGTGCAAACTCATAATAGGCTGTCCAAACCTAAAGATGTTCAAGCAAATTAACATCAGAGAGATTAAACATTCAATTACAACCATACATAATAGCAATACAAATATTTGAAAAGGTTGAAACAAATGCTGTATAATTCTGTTAATCATTTAGAAATTCTAATTCTGCAATTTAGTCACTTGGGCAAAGGGTAACCCTACGAATGAGCAAGTCCTTGTTAATATGTGCTGGGACAAGCACATGTGGGCAAAAGGACTAAAAACGCAAAAGGGACTAAAAGAATTTGGAGAAAGGAAATCTGGGGAAAAGGTGAATAACTAAGGATGGCAAAAAGCAAGTAAAAAGGGAAGGCATCAGCATTTCAGTATCTCGATCAAGAGTCTTTTCTAGGTCATGAGAAAAATCTCTAAGTCTCAACAAGGCATCTTAAAAGGGCAAGGGGTAGAGAGGACTGTACCTCTCAGAGTCCAACGGGTTCAGCCAGGAGGATGGGATAGAAAAGTCACTTAAAGGGAAAGCAAGGAGAATGCTGCAAGTCCATCTGGGGAATGGTTTATTAAAGTTCATAGGGCCAAATGATTGGTCCATCTATCACGCCATATGACACAAAAGGTGTAGTTGTCCAATGGAAAACAGTCATTTGACATAGACTGCATCAGCAGTGAACGTTTGCAGGTTAATCATATGAAAATACTTCCATCGTGGCTCATTGTACAGGTTGAAACATTTGTATTCATACTTCATTCCATAGTTTCTGAATGTGCTGTGCTCAAGGTTAGTTCCCAAGATCACTATGTATAAAAGGATTGAGCATCTATTACCAAGCTAGAAACTGCCCACCCAAGTCACAAAATGAGTTAATATACTTTGTGAGACAACATCTAGTCTCCATCCTTTCTGGCTAGTATAGGAGACAGCAGTCAAACGTGTACAGTAGTTTGGTGGAAAGGGGGCCTTGGTCTAGAACATTTTTTTAAAGAAACCTACTGGCACCAGTAAAACAGGTTGTTGTTATGTATTTTCTGCATCTGATTTGAAAGGTAAGCAACACACCTAATGAAAACTACAAGCAAAGTCACATAAAATCTTTTTCAGGAAACATTTTTGCAGATTAATTTCACTACAGGAGATTTCTGCTAGTTACAGATTTTCAGAAGGCTGAAGGAGGCAGTAGGTCATGTTATAGATGGCCAGCAAAAAAGGTGCTGGTGCAGGAACTTTCATTGTCTCCTCATACAAAGAGACTTGCCATCCCTGATGCTACCTCTTCATACTTCTATGTGCTGCTCACCCACTTCACGAGGAGTCATGACCATTGTTGAGCCTGTGCAGCTTGAAGGACCCTGCACCTCTAGCTCATAGTGTCGGCATCAAGACACGTCAAAGGATACGTTTCTCTGTCCATAGAGACATTCACTGGAAGAGACAAAGGCTGGCCCTGTTTTGGACCAGTCTAGTGCTACAATAACACTTGCCGTTTCATGGCTTTGGAAATGGTTGACTTTGTCTAGGTGTACTTCTCCCTTTGTTTTGCACCTGGGATGCTACTTGGACATTCAACTAAAAAAGATTTGAAATATGTGACCTACCCCTCTAAATCGCACCTAACGCTGCTTATTTTTCACTCTGCTGAAGACTTGAGCATCACCACAACAGTTTCACTTATTTTTATCATTACAAGCAAAACGGTAATAAAATAAATTACAAGTTGACGTTATGAGTAAAAACAAAACAAGGATTTTAGATTGCAGCACTGATGTAGTTGGTGAGTTGATAAAGCTGATCCTGCATTGGACATGGTATGGTTTCCTAACGGGAAAGTCTTTACCCGGAGAGGTTCCGCTTGGAAAAACACAGGGACTCGGGCATCAGTACAAGATTTTGATTTCATCTAGGGATGGCCCTTGCGAGCCAGGTACGGTAGCCCAGAGCATTAGTGCACCTGCTCCAAAAATCTGCCTTTTCCATGTAGCTTACAAGCAAAGAAGGGCAGAGTTGCCTTCGGCTGTTGATCTTTTTCAAGTGAATTGACTGATTATATTGCTATGATTCCCATAAATGTGAGACAATCAATACAGTGCCTGCCCATTCCATAATTCGTAGTAAAGGCGGCCACCTATTGGTGACACCAGATAACTATGAAATCGCCGTAAAACTGACTTTTTCGGTGTATGGGGAGTGCTCCAGGACTCAAGATACTGTTTTGCCCCGAGTACTAAAAATCCTGCCACTGCTCCTGAATTGTCACGGTTTTAAATGACATTCAGCCAAAGTGTGTGCTATTTTTTCGTTTGCTTTTTGAGTGAACATAATAGTGGCATTTTGAACAAGGTGTATCAATCTCGTGCCTGATATCTAAACTAGACCCCTTCCCGTTTGCAAGTGGGTTACCATCCACTTCAAGTGGATGGTAACTGCGACTCCATTTGCAACCGCGTACGCGGTCGCAAATGGAATTGCATACCACTGCGACTCGCAAATAGGAAGGGAACACCCCTTCCTATTTGCGACTCGGAAATGCATTTTGCGAGTCGGTTCCGACTCGCAAAATGCATTTCTACATAGCAAACGCGCATTTGTGACTCGCAAACGGTGATTTTCGCCATTTGCGAGTCGCAAAGTGTTTGCTACATCTGGCCCTAAGTGTTGGACCCAAAGTTTTTGTTAGAAGCCCTCCTTTCGCACTATGGGATGACAGGTTGCCGAACACCAATTTTGCGTAGTCTTGTTCCATCTCATTCCTCCTTAATCTATCACCTCACAATGGCCACCCCTTTAACTCACTCCTGTAGGTTATTGTTAACTCTTTACTCAATGACAAGGTCTCCTTTCAGCAGTCTGGCTTATGCACATGACCTCCATGCAGTAAAGTCACTTAGTTAGTCTCCCCTTTTGGAGTCGCCACCACCTTCACCCACCCGCCACCCCTGATCCAGGTTCAGACCTTGCAGCCCCTGTCGTAATCCATCGACGTTGTCCAGGAAATGTATGCTGGGTTCTCCCGGGCAGCAGCACACATCAATCATATATTCACTTTATAGAGCTGGTCCCTGAACAATGTGGGAAGAATGCACTACCCGAATATCCACAGTGGGACACAGCACTCATGCCATATATTCACAAACATGACTTGAGCTTTCTTAGGGCTGAGGTTGGGCAACTAGCACAACACTCCTCAACTAGCCCACCTCGTAAATATGTAGGATAAGTTAGCACCTCCACTCCTGCACATCCATTGGTTGCTCCCTCTATTGACTAGAGAAAGAGTCTATTCGAATAGCACCTCAGAGGACAAACGGATTTATTTTGAACCCTTTTAGAGAGTAACAGTAAATGGAGTGGCCCAGCATAACATTTGATGTAGGCTGAAGAAATAGGCCTCACTGTATAACAATTTGCCTGTGTGTGGCTTGAGTTGGTTTCAAATCTTGCTGAGCACATGAGACAGCCTTGCACAAGACACTGTATTTTTACTGTTGGATAGCTGCATTGAGGCCAGCCACACACACTAGCACACTCCGTTTACACAATGGGGCATATCTGTAGGATGGCACACTTAAAGTGCGCGTTTGCATATGCGCACTCCATGTGCTCTGATTTGTAAGGTGCACACTTTTTTCACAAGCTGTTATTGGAGCAAAATATGTTTACCAATGAAGTCACGCATCATTTTTATGCTTTTGATGTGCCACGTTTGTGCTTTTAATGCACTCCCCTTCCCTGCTCCTAAGCCTCAGTGTATTTTCAGTGTCCAGCAGTATATGCTCATTTGTAATAATAACCATATAAATTTCTGTCCTCTGTAGCTCAGAACTGCTCTGGCTTGCGGACGTGTGGACTTTGCCTGGAGCAACCTGGCTGCGGATGGTGCAACGACCCCAGCAACACAGGCAAAGGGCACTGCGTTGAAGGGTCTTCCAGGGGCCCAATGAAACTGCTGGGGAAGAACACCAATGAAATGCTTCTAGACACTGCACTGTGCCCGCGAGACAAAAACTATGAATGGTCCTTCATCCACTGCCCGGGTAAGTGATGCAGCTGGCATTTCAAGGTGGTGATCCTGGAGTACAAAACAAGGCAGTGATGCTGCCAATATGCCTGTGAGATGAAAGATTGAAAGCATTCTTAATTGTATGTTGTTATAAACACAGGTTAACACTGCACTAATGAAACGCTTATCCCTTATTAGAGTCAGGTTTATCATTTTTATTACATACAATAAAATTAGGGTTATGGGGGGCATGGCCTAATTAACATGCAGTAGGATACCAGACTCTGGCTCTTCGGACCTAAGCAAGATATCTGGCGCCATCTACAGCTAAACGGGGGAGCAAGACCCGCCCACCCGTCATCTAGGTGTCTACACCAGTGTAGCTCGTGCCTGAAAGCAGATTGACCTGTACATCCCGGCTGGTGGGAGACAGCGGGCAGCAATGGCCTAGAGGGAGCGATCCGGCCATCTTGTACACTTAACCCGGCTGGCCGAGGCGCTCTGCCTGCAAGCCCTGAGGGCAGCCCATCGACACCCTCTGGGGCTTGGTGGATGGGGGCGGCACGGTGGCTTGGTGCAGATAAGTTGTCCCCGCACTGCTCCCATGCACAGGCCTCCCGCCGGTGACTGTCAGCAAATTGGCAGTGGAGGACCTGCCCTCCAGAGCATAATCTTCCTGCCCAGCCCACTCTGACCGCTGCCTCCTACTGCTACTTAGGCCTACTGCTGCGGGAACCTGGGCGGCCTTCTGGAGTGGAGGCCCTCTCCATTGGAGGTACATCGCTTGGGAGCGGAGACCCGAGGCTGTGGGGGCCCGATGGTGTTGAAACAAATCACCTTCAAGCTACTCACACACATGTAGAAGGCCATACACATTGCAGGACCAGCCTACCTGAACCACCGCGTCTCCTTACACACCCCCAAATCCCTCCGCTCCGCCAACATCCCTCGCATTTGTAAAACCACCGCCGGAGGACGATCCTTCACCTACATTGCAGCAAAGAGCTGGAACAACCTCCCCCCTGCACCTCAGACAAAGCCCATTGCTCACCATCTTCAGGAAGAACCCCAGGACGTGGCTCTTCGGATGAGACCCACTACCCTCTCTCCACCCTCTTCCACCCCCCCCACACCTCGAGACCCTCGGTGAGTAGCCGCGCTTTACAAAAACGGATTGATTGATTGAATCCTCTTTGCAGGCCTCCTTTCACCTCTATGATTGGGAGGCCTTTGGGACATGCCTTGACATTCTTCCACTACTAGGGGACACACAAATAGCTTACATACACTCTAACCACACAGGCTTAGGCATTCACAAGCCACATAATGGCATATGCTCACACTGCAGCCTCGATGGCCCTTCTTCAGGGTGTTAAATTTCTCTCTCTAAATATATATGGCCTTATTTCGTTCAGTAAATGCAAGCAAGTATGGGGTTATATCCTTTGTCACAACCCTGATATACTGTTTTTACAGGAGACTCATCTACGGAGAGTAGACAAATTTCGAATGGCACATCCACGGTACCCTGTCCATTACTGGCATACACAGACTACGAAACGGCTGGAGTAGGCATACACTGCAAAGCTCCCTTTGGCCGGCACATTACTAAGGTGACACGAGGTGCTGATGGTCACTACCTTACCCTACATCTATCCTAGAGGCAACACCTGCTCATGCTACTTAATCTGTACACATCGAACACTGGACAGGACACTTACATATGCAATACCCTCTGAGAACAATTAAAGGTGATATGGAAGGGGATTTTAATTTTGTCTGGAATCCTACCCTGGATCACCAAGGGGCCACATATCAGGGGTCTTGTGCAGTGTCAGCACAACTAAAGAGGGAATTCTCGGCTTAATTGATGCCTGGCGTTACCAACACCTGGATGCGCTGGATTACGCTTTTTACTCGCATGTACCTGCCACATACTCAAGCATTGACTATGTTTTCCTCTCCCCTACCCTTCTCTGTCACCTAGATGCATCTGACATTTCCATATCAGATCATGCTCATATTGCATTGACTTGGCTCCCTCCTTCCGGTTCTACGGGCAAGTTGGCTGGCTGGCACCTCCGTGTGCAGCTTTTGCGTGACCCTGTTGATGTAAATGAAATTTTTAAAGGCATCCTTGAGTACCTTGCTCATAACACAGAGCAAAACACTTCTCTCCACACTTTGTCAGATGGCTTCAAAACTACCATTTGGGGGATCATTACAAAGATAGCTATAGCCAGGGGACGGGAGGCACACCTGGTCAAGAACACGCTAACTGCAGACATTAAAACTTTAGAGCAGCAAGATAAGGCATACCCTACATGTTGCAATAAGAGAAACTGGCCATACTATGGGGCCAACTAGGAGCCCACAGGACAAACAGGGCGGCGTGAGCCCTCCTAACGCGCAAACAACGCTTCTATAAGGGTGACAATAAAACAGGCTCTATACTGGCACATAGATTGCGACAAGCACAAGCAAAAGGTCATATTGAGAAACTGTGTTCGTCCGAAGGAGCCTGGATCACTAAGGAGGATAATAAGCATCAGGAATTCCACACTTTTTACCAAAATCTCTACACTACGGAGGAGTTACCACAACCTTGAATTGATGACTATCTTGCAGCATGTTCATGGGGGCCGAACTTAAACTCCCATTTCTCCTGAGGAAATTGCCAGAGCGCTTCAGGTTTTACCACTCGGAAAGGCACCTGGGCCTGATGGCCTACTGGTCAGCTTTTACAGATTATTCTTCCCTTAGCTTAGGGAACATGTTACCCGTCTTTTTAACTCCTTCACACACCGCTCTAGCCTCATCCCCACCATGGCAACTGTGGCGATCTCCTTAATCGTTAAAGTGGGTAAAGACCCCTCCGTTTGCCAGTTCTATCGTCCGATAGCCATACTCAACACAGACGCAAAACTTTACATCAGGGTCCTGGCCAATCTGCTGGACTGCGTTCTCCCCACCTTCATAGATCCGACCAGGCAGGGTTCATTTGCCACAGACAAGGAGGGTTGCCCACCTCATGGAAAAGGCCCACTGCTACCAACTTCCAACTCTCCTCCTCTCATTGAATGCAGAGAAAGCCTTTGTAAGGGTTAACTGGTCTTTACTTCGATCAGTTTTGGTCAAGCATGCTTTCTAGGTTTATGGCACCCTGAACTACCTGGTTAATGGCCGTAACACAGCACCTATTGACTTCAGTAGGGGCACCAGACAAGGCTGTCCTTTGTCACCCCTTTTATTTGATCTGAGAGTGGAGCCGTTAGTGATTACTCTGCGACACACAAAAGACATAGTGGGTTTTCCTTTTGGTGGGAGGGAACATAAAGTTAATCTGTTTGCGAATGACCTACTCCTCGCCCTCACCCAACCAGCTGTGTCTCTCCTTGTGGTAGCACAAGGTTTGAAAGCGTTTGCCGATGTATCTGACTTTAAAGTTAATATGTCTAAATCAAATATCCTTAACCTTACAGTTCTGAAGCAGGAACTGTCCTATCTACAGAGCCTTGCACCCTATCTTTGGGCACCCGATATGATCCGTTACTTGGGCCTAAACCTTACCTCCACTCTTTCCATGTGGAAAGCCGCGAACTGGCCCTCACTTCAGAAGGGACTTATAGAAGACCTCCATCCCTCTGTATCTCTTGGCTAGGACAGATCAATGCAATCGAGATGAATATTTTACCAAGGGTTCTATATATATTTCAAATTCTGCCTAATCCCATCCCTGCACAAGGACATCTGCCACCTACAGCGGGTCCTCCGCACCTGTATTTGGAATGGAAAATGTTCTAGAGTCTCAGCGTCACTACTGATGCAGCCCTGTGACCAAGGAGAATTGATGTGCCCCAATCTCTTGGACTACTACTACGAGACCCATCTCTGGTACATTTCCACCTGGGTGGCATGCCAATGCCACTGGTTTCATATGAATCAAGCAGTAGCCTGCAGGCCATTATAGGATTTAGTGTGGCTCCCTAAACATACATGACTGCAAAGTACTTATCTCGTCACGCAGACTAAGACAGTCCTAGATGTATCAGATAAAATGGCAGTAAAACAAGGTCTTATTTCTTTCTACTCCCCGAACACCCTGATAGCTTGCAAACCGGACATTACTGCTGCCCTGCCTGCTCACGCATTCCGTGCCTGGATGGACAAAGACTGTAGGACTATGCACAACCTTTTTATGAAGCCTACAATGAAGTCCTTCGCACAATGTAAGGAAGAATATCTCCTCCATGAGGGGTCTCGATTACAATACCTACAATTGAGACATTGGGTGCCACAACCGCCACACTACCCTGCAGCCATTCACCTCTTCACCCTGTTTGAGACGCTGGTCTGTTCCTACAGTAGTTCGAATGGGCTTATGTCCAACACCTATAGAGTGCTCCAACGTTCTACTCCTCTTGAGACACATCCATACCAAATGGTCCATGAGGGTATCTCCCCTAAACAATGGGAGACCTTGTGGCAAGATATCCCTAAAACGTGCCATATCCTTTCCCTCAGGGAAACAGCCTACAGACTAATGTACCAGTGGTATTAAACCCCATCTCGGCTGGTGACAATCTACCTGGGGACATCTGTCCTTTGTTGGCAGTGCAGCACAGACAAAGGAGACTTTTGCCACATTTGGTGGTCATGTTCTCTGATCACGATGTTCTGGAGGGAACTCCTCAGCCACATGAAAGAGGTGGTGGGCTACCTCCTCCCCACTGCATATCACATTGTGATCCTGGGCCTCCGCCGGCACTTATTGAAAGCTATGACAAACGAGGAATCGTCGTTTATCAGCTACATGCTCCACGCAGCCAGGCAGTTAATTGCCCTGGCTTGGAAACAAATGCCCTCTGAATATACCACAATGGATTACACGATTGTGGCACGTGATAGCCATGGAACAGCTCTCTCACCTCACACACTGTCCCACACAGAAGTGAGATTCCAACTAATATGACACCTGCTGATACTCTATTTATCACACCTGGAATTTGCTTGCTTTAACCCACCAAGACTGAGAGCATTACAGCTGTTTAACAGCCTTAGCTGCACCACTACCCCAACAATTATCCCTGCTCTTCTTTTTTTTACCCTTTCTCTCCCTCATCAGCCTGTCTCCACCGGGCCCACTCTTTTTCACACAATCACACACCTGCCCTATTCTGCTTGTCTATACCCTACTTCGCTCTCAATTGTTGATTATTTGTCACATTATGAAGTTGACTGTTTCATCCCCCTCTTTTTTTTTCTTTCCAACACTAGCAGCGCTCCAAGTGCCACCTATGCTCGGGGTGCAACTGTCTAACCGGCTGTGTATGACTGTTCGTGTTACATTGCTATGTGATATATGACTAGTATATGATGTCTAGTTTTCACTGAGCTGCATCTTTTACTATGGTGCTGTGCATTAGACAGCTTGATGATATTCTTTGTTTACTGTGAACAATTTAATAAAGAGATTGTACACAACAATTTGGGTTATATTAAAGCTGTGATACTTTTGTAGCATATTTTTCGCTTCCTAATTCAATTACATTTAGATAAAAGCCCCTGTCTTACTCTAGTACTTCCTTTCTGCCCACTATCCTGAAAGTTTGGAATTGTGGCAGGATGGGCAGAGTTGGTACTGTGCTGTATAATACGGCTCTCGGTGCTGGAATTGGGAAAACTTTACTCTGGAAACCCATAAATTGGGAGTCAAGGTGTGGCAGAGGAAAGAGGGTGGAGTAACAAGGGGTGGAGCTTGGAAAACAGAGTCTGACAGTCAACTTATACATTTATAGTTATTTTTTAAATTGCTGCAAAGAAATTGGCAAAAAGGGCAAAGGTGACAGTTTATCTTTATAGCTTTCATAACTTATCGCAAAAAGGCTGTATTTAAAATAGGTTTACTATACCTACTAAAGAGATCTTTGTGAGTCCTGCAAAGCTCTGATTGTCTTAAGCAACATTTCCTGTACAGTGATTTACAGACTTGTGTGCTTTTTTGTTTTTGTGTGTGATGTAAAGTAGGGGTGGGTGAAGAATTCTGCTCTGCGTGCTGAGTTTGTGGAGTTTTGCTCACTCCGTGCTGCGCCCAGAGCACAGAGTTCTGAAAAACTGTGCAAAGTGACATGGAGCGGAGTTTTTACTCTTGCACGGCTCACCAGCATTAAGTTGGTGAGCTAGAAAAATTGCTATGTTGGCGAGCGAGATTTCTGAACGTAGGCGGTTGAAGCAGGTTACGCCCACCCACATTGAGATAGCTGCCGCTAACGTTAAGGAAGCTGCTGCTCTAGTAGAAAATCTACTCGAGCGGCAGAAAGAAGTTAAAGCCGTCTGGTGCTCAACATGATGCTTTTCGCACTGATTGAGCCTTACAAAGATTGAAAGCAGAAGGGCTGAGGAAAGGTTAATGATATGGGTATCAGATCCCGTTGTCACTGGAAGCTCAGCAGGAACTGACTTGGTGGTTAGACAATTTAGATGCTTGGAATGGTAAGGCAACTTTGAGAATCCAACCAGATTATGTAATAGAGACAGACGCAAGTCTTTTTGGATGAAGAGCTAGTTTAGGTAATCAAGAGACAGGTGGAAGGTGGGCTTGGGAGCAGAGTCAGGAGCATATAAATGGGTTGGCGATGAAAGCAGGTCTTTTTGCGTTACAGATTTTTGGGGAGACGTTAAAAAGTTGCAGTGTTTTGTTTAAGATGGACAACATTACAGCAGTCAGTGATATAAATCGACTGGGAGGCAGCAGATCAAATAATCTAACACAGATTGGGGAAGAGATTTGGGAATTTTGTCTGGAACAGAAGAAAGGGTTACAAGCGCAGTATTTTCCAACTCTTGAGAACATAGAGGCAGATTGGAATTCAATCTGACAAGATGACAGCGACTGGAAATTAAAGGTAACAGTATTTCAGAGAATATAGAACATTTCAGGCCCTCTGGAGATAGATCTGTTAGCATCACGGCTGACTTACCAATTTCCCCATTATTACAGTTGGAGACCAGATCTGTTAGCAGGCAATGGATGCTTTTCAGCAGGAACGGACTGAGATGGATATGCATTTCCCCCACCCACCCTCTCCCTATGTGATGATTCAAAGGGTTTTGTTGAAGGTCAGGAAACAGGGTTGTCAGATAGTTCTAGTGATGCCTTTTTGGAGTGATCTACCATGGTTTCCAGAACTGTTGGAATTGGCTGTAGAAGAACCTTTTTGATTCCAGAGGCACAGGACAGTTTAATAGGGCCAGAAGAAGAGTTGCATTTTTTTATAAAGGAATGGATCTTGAACCTTCATGTTTGGAAGATTTCATGGGACAGGAGGATTTTGCAGGACTTTCGCAACAGGCTCCGGATTTACTCAGAGAGTCTTGGGCTCCAGGTCCCAGAAAGAGGTATGTGGGCGCATGGAGGAAATGGGCTGTTCGTGCATGAAAAGGGATTTGGAGCCAGTGGAAGCTTCTGTGGTACAATTTGCTTGCTTGGTTGTAGGAAAGAGGTATAAGCTATCAGACAATAACTTGATACAGGTCAGCAGTCGCGGCAGGTCATGAATTGGTAGATAGTATTTCTATAGGTAGGAATGCTTTAATTTGTAGAGTAAAGAAAGGCATTAGACTTTAGGGACCATTTAGATCTGATAGGTTATGGGATGTGAATTTGATGTTTGATTTATTTAGATCATGGCCAGGTAAGAAATATTTGTCAATTAAACAGAATGTAAGTTAGCAACTTTATTGTGTTTAACATCTTTCAGAAGGGTTTCTAATGTTAGAGCAGTAGAGGTAAGTAATCTTTTTTTCAATCCTGATGGTGTTTTACTTCACATTACAAAACAAACAAAAACTATGTCTTCAATTTTCTACCGATGTTTCAATGAATAGCCAAAATTGTGTGTTGTTCATTGTTTGAAAGAATATGAGATTCTAATGCAAGAGTTTTGTAAAGATGGATAGAGTCAATTATTGATTTATTTTATGAATTCTTTTAGTCCAGTGAGTTCTGCAACTATTGCTCGTTGTGTGAGAAATTATATTTTTGAAGAAGGAGGGGATACGAATAAATTTGGGGCTCATTCTGTCAGAGGTTTTTTCATCAGGTGGCAGACTGAAGGACATTTTAAAGGCTGCAGGTTGATCTAATTCTGAGGATTTTGCAAGGTTTTATTTAAAACCTATGGATAGTGTTTCATCTGTGGTTGTTTCACAGCTTTGAACATGCATAACGCTAGCCTCTAGTCGTGGCATGAAATGTAGATTATCCACGTTTATGATGAGAGAATCTGGATTTCATTAAAGACACGGAGGCTAGCATTATCCCTCCCTTCCTTCCCAGTGAAGTTGCTAAATAGGAGAGAGCAAAAAAAATAGGTTATATGCATTAATGTGTTTAAGTACCGATAGTGGTTTTTAAAATTGATTGAGTTAATATAGTTCATTTTTTCTCAAATTATTTTGAGTTATATTTCAGATATGCAATAGAAGAAAGAAGAATTGGTTTGGAGGATTCGCTTGAGTTCTGTTTCTTTATAGTTGTTCTGCAAGTTTAAGGAGTCATTGGTGTTATGCTAGGCTTTATATTGTCTGTGGAACATTCTGATTCTAGATTTTTGAGTTTGGCTAATGTTTTTTTCTTTCAAGTGCTTCATTGGAGTAGTAAATAAAAGAGTAAAGCATAATGCTAGCCTCCGTGTCTTTAATGAAATCCAGATTCTCTCATAAACTTTGAGAATCTACATTCTCTGCTAACTATTAATCAGCTATTGTATTACTATATTGATGAATCGATCCTGCTAAAGCTTTCCTTTCTAATAGACTGCTGTAATATAGCCTATGCTCTAGATGGTGATATTTGCTTAACCCGTTTGGTTTACCACATAAAAAAGCACTTTGTCTGTATATAATGAAATTCTTCCAATTTACAATTCCACCTAAGCCTTATTACAGGGTCCTGTCTGACCCATGCGTCTAGTGGTTCCATTGCCAGGGTGAAGATCATGGGTGACAATGGACTGTCCTGCCTGGTCCCTCTCCCCCACACAAAGGACTTTGACATAGCTCTATTGGCTTGTATTCTGCCCATTGGTTGTCTGCAGAGGGGCGCGATCTACTGTTTGTCTTACTGCGCAAAGCCAATCTTCTTCAGCACTTCAAACATGTCAGATGCCACTGTAGCATCTAATGACATCCCCAGTCCTGACCCTCAGAGTCTCCAAATACTATATACACCCCTATATTCTCTGTAGATTAAGTTTGTCCCCCTTTTGGCATGAAGCCAGATTGAGCAGGGTGTATTAAAGTTGTAATGACTTCTCTTAATCTAATCACCAATTCTTTTGTGAGGATCTTTGCCTCATGGTGAAACAGAGAAGTGGGCCTGTACAAAGCAATAACATAGAAAATAAATAAAACTACACTGGTGAATCTATTTGTAGAAGATCAATTTACTGCACTTGATGATTTCGCAGACCCCACTAACAACACCATTGAACTTTTTTTAAACTACATACTTAAACAATAACTGAGGGCATCCTAGTCATCCTTCCCACAGGAACGAAAACCATTACTAGCACTCAGACACGTTTTATCCAATACAGTTCCAACCAGTTAGTTTCCTAATTATATAAAATGGTGCAGGCTGCAGAACGCCTCTGCCTCCTCTAGACTAGGGTAATATGTGAAGACAACATTGGTTTGCATATGTCCTGATATATCAGCATTTTGGGCAGTGATGATAATGATGGGTCTATCTCCAACTCTCCTGATAGCTATAATGGATTATGTTAATGAACTTCCAGGAAGAATGAGGAGCAGTTCAGCAGTCACACTGCTGTTGGTCAAAAGGAAGTCAACATTGCGTTAGCGCAACAGGCCTATGCCTACTACAGCACAGTAGCACAGAGATCTTAACCCCTTCGCAGCCAAGGACATAACGGTTACGTCCTTGGCTGCAGCCCTGAGGCACCAAGGACATAACCGTTAGGTCCTTGGACAGGCTAGCCCTCCCCCCATGAGCCTCACCTCGGCGCCCCCAGTGCAGTGATTGAATGAGGAATCGCTTAACCTCCCACCCCCCCTTGGCCCCCTTTGTGGGTCTGACGACATCAGCGCACGATCATGTGCAGACCTCATCAGAGGCCTGCCCCGCCATGCTAGAAACTCAGCTTCCAGCACCGATCGGAAGAGAAATGCTTTTGCATTTCTCCTCCAATCACATGGAGGGGCAGAGAGAGGCATCAAAGGAAAGCAAAGGCCTTTCCTTTCCTTTGATGTCTTTCTCAGCATTTCTGCTGCCCGATCGCGATACGATCGGGAAGCTGAAATGCCCACTAGACACCAGGAGTTTTTTTGTTGTTGTATTTTACACATAAAGGGAGCAAATTATTTTCAGGCCATTTCTATTATAATTAGGCCCATCTGTCCCCAGAGGGGGTAAAAACCACTAGACACCAGGGCAAAAAAAAATGTTTTTAATTTTTTTAAATTTTTTTTATATGTGGGGCGCAACCCCTGGGGTGGGCAAAATTACTTTTAGGCCATTTCTGCTCCCCTTGGGGGCAGATCGGCCTATATTTATTAGGCCAATCTGCCCCAAGGGGAACAGAAACCATTAGACACCAGGGATTTTTTTTTTTATATATTATTGAATGAGGGGAGCTCCCCAGGGGGCTAAATATTTTTAGGCCAAATCACTAGATACGAGGGATTTTTATTTTTTTTCCGTCAATTTCACGCAAGGGGAGCGACCCCTTAGGCAAGGGTCGTTCCCCTAGGGGGCAAATTTATTTTAGGCCATTTCTGCCCCCGGGGGGGGGGGAGGTAGAAACCACTTAGGCACTAGGGATTGTTGTGTGTGAATGTGTGTGTTGTGACAAGGGTCGCTCCCCATGTGGACACATTACTGTTGGCTATATCTGCCCCCTTTGGGGGCATATCGGCCTATTTTTGGAAGGCCCAACTGCCCCCAAGGGGGGCAGAAAGCCCACCAGAGACCAGGGAAGATTTTTTTTTCAAAATAAATTGGGCCAAAGCTGCTCTGCCCACCAGTGGGCAGATGGGACAATTACCCCCGATCCACACCGCGGGGGGCAGAAACTCTACTAGATGCCAGAGAATTTTTTTTTTAAATAGTGTAGTGTGGCTTATCAACCAGTATGGGCATGGTTATGCCCCCACCTCAACTGAAGGGGGTAACAGTCTTTCAGCTCTCCTCCTCCACACTAAAACATCTTATCCCATGGCAAGAAAGAGGACATTTGATTATTTTGGGTTTTGGTTTTACATTTGGGCCATGAGAGCTTGGCTAACTCTCAAAATCGTCCCACTTGGAATGGTGAGGGCTGCACTTTTTGGACTTTAGGCCGCTGCCATGTAGAAAAATTCACAAGACCTAGACACATCTGGAAACTAAACATCTGGGTGAGTCCAGGGTGGTGTGCTTCACATGCACCCCACACCATTTCTTACCCACAATGCCCTGCAAACCTCCAACGTTGCTGGAAATCACACATTTTTTCCAAATTTTGGTGATGGAACCTTCCGGAATCTGTAGGAATCCACAAAATTCCTACCACCCAGCATTCTCATATCTATACCGATAAAATTCTGCCCCACTTGTCAGCCTAAAAATGTTTTTTTTCAAACCGCTTTGGTTCCCCCTCAATTTTGACATGTTTTTGGCTCTTCCCTGTCACAGGCACTTGGCCCACCTACACAAGTGAGATATCATTTTTACCGGGAGACTGAGGGGAATGTTGGGTTTGTCCTGGTGAGGTGATCCCACACAGAAATGTGGGAAAAATTAGATTTTTCAGCTACATTTTAGGTTTGCTGAGGATACTGGGTACACTGTGGGATCCACGCAAGTCACACCTCCTTGGACTCCCTCAGGTGTCTAGTTTTGAGAAATGTCTGGGTTTGGTAGGTTTCCCTGTACGGCTGCAGAGCCCAGGACCAAAAACGTAGGTGCCCCCCCACCCAGCAAAAACAGGTAGTTTTGCATCTGATAATTTTGATGTGTCCGGATAGTGTATTGGGGCATTTCCTGACACGGGCGCTAGGCCTACCCACACAAGTGAGGTACCATTTCTATCGGGAGACTTGGAGAACGCTGTGTGGAAGACAATTTGTGGCTTCTCTCACATTCCAGAACTTTCTGTCACCGAAATGTGAGGAAAAAGTTTTTTTTTTTTTTTGTTGCCAGATTTTGAGGTTTGCAAAGGATTCTGGGTAACAGAACCTGGTGAGAGCCCCACAAGTCACCCCATAGTGGATTCCCCTAGGTGTCTAATTATCAAAAATGCACAGGTTTGGTAGGTTTCCCTGGGTGCCAGCTGAGCTAGAGGCCAAAATCTACAGCTAGGGACTTTGCAAAAAACACTTCAGATATCAATGTAAAAATGTGATGTGTCCATGTTGCGTTTCCTGTTGCGAGCATTAGGCCTACCCACGCAAGTGAGGTACCATTTTTATCAGGAGACTTGTGGGAACACAGAATAGCAAAACAAGTGTTATTGCCCCTTGTCTTTCTCTAAATGTTTTCTTTCCAAATGTAAGACAGTGTGTAAAAAAGACGTCTATTTGAGAAATGCACTGTAATTCACATGCTACTATGGGCACCCCAGAATTCAGAGTTGTGCAAATAACCACTACTTCTCAACACCTTATCTTGTGCCCATTTTGGAAATAAATAGGTTTTCTTGATACCTATTTTTCACTCTTTATATTTCAGCAAATCAATTGCTGTGTACCCAGTATAGAATGAAAACCCATTGCAAGGTGCAGCTCATATATTGGCTCTGGGTACCTAGGGTTCTTGATGAACGTACAAGCCCTATATAGCCCCGCAACCAGACGAGTCCAGCAGATGTAACGGTATATTGCTTAAAAAAAATCTGACACCGCAGGAAAAAGTAAGAGTAAAACGTGGAGTAAAATGGCTGTTTTTTTTTTACCTCAATTTCAATATTTTTTTATTTCAGCTGTTATTTTTTGTAGGAAAACCTTGTAGAGTATACACAAATTACCCCTTGATGAATTCAGAATTTTGTCTACATTTCAGAAATGTTTAGCTTTCTGAGATCCAGCATTGGTGTCAGACCCATTTCTGTCATTAACTGGAAGGAGGCTGAAAGCACAAAAAATAGTAATAATTAGGTATGTCCCAGTAAAATGCCAAAATTGTGTTGGAAAAATTGGGGTTTCTAATTCAGGTCTGCCTGTTCCTGAAAGCTGGGAAGATGGTGATTTTAGCACTGCAAACCCTTTGTTGTTGCCATTTTGAGGGGAAAAAGCACAAGCCTTCTTCAGCCCTTTTCCCCCATTTTGTTTTTTAAAAGCTACATTTTTGCTGTATTTTGGCTAATTTCTTGGTCTCCTTCAGGGGAACGCACAAAGTCTGGGTACCTCTATAATCCCTAGGATGTTGGAAAAAAAAGGATGTAAATTTGGCATGTGTAGCTTATGTGGACAAAAAGTTATGAGGGCCTAAACGCGAACTGCCCCAAACAGCCAAAAAAAGGCTTGGCACCTGAGGGGGAAAAGGCCTAGCAGCAAAGGGGTGAAAAATTACATTACCCAAAAGTGAATCCTATGCCACGGGATGCCCCTTTAAGGCTAGATACAAATATATATGGGAGCCACTCTATTCTGTTCTGTGAAACCAAGAGACCTCTACACATGCAGACTGATTTGGCAAGACCCAGATCGCTCCCTAATTTCATTGTCAATATGCCACAAATAAATGATTTAACTACATGCAATGCTGCACTGTCCCATTGGTAATACACCTCTAGAACTCACACAGTACATCTGCTTTTTCCTTAAGGTATTTGTAAGGAGTATCTATTATTGTAATCTTGAACCATAATGAGGGACATATATACATGGAGCTACTACTGTTTAAGTATTTCTATACATTTGTAAAATATACTTATTACAATATATCTTTGAGACACCTATGCTGAAATAGAAGTGTCCTTGTAACCACATGATGCTTGATATATATTGTTATTGTATAAAATTATTGTTTCAACTATATAATCCTTTCCAACCCCCTGTATTCAGCTAATTTGAAGATCTGGTCATTAAGATTCTTGATTTGTCTGACATATTCTTGTAAGCCGATACTGCTAACAAAGTATCATATTAAATTTACTGCTCGAGCAGCAGATTGATTGTTAGTTGTTTGAGTCATTGAACATTGACACAGTGGATTGTAGTGTTTTGATTGGTCCTAAATACATGAATTTGCCCCAGCTCCACAAAGGACCATATCCATAATTTCCTTCTTAAATGTAATACAGCGCCTGAGACTGTCCACTCCAGGTAGGGGTTTCCCTCCATACTACCTTAGAATAAAGTTCTGTCCAACACTAGACTGGCTGCCTGGGTATCTCTGTTCACAGATCTCCAAGCAATAGGTTCTAGCAACGGGCATGGGATATATGCACTGTTCTTCTGGTTTATGCATGTCTGAAGTCACTGTGGCCTCCCATTATGTCCAGCGTCTTGGGCTTTTTGATAAAGGCCTACCCCTTTTCAGGAGGTCTGTCTTGTCTTTCATGGAATATACTTTTGTAGGTCTTGGCCCTCTTTTAAAGGTCGACCCCAAAGATTTTGCTTTCACCCTCCTGTTTTCTATATCCATTTTTGTTGGCTAAAGTGCTTGTGCTCTCTCCTTTAAATGTGATAGAATAGGTTACACTCAGTTGGCATATTTATTTAAATAAGTGCTACTACTTGTGCGCAGGGCCTCTAATTGAAAGCTACTAGTGGGCCTGCAGCACTGATGTGCCACCCACTTAAGTAGCCCTTTAAACATATCTCAGGCCTGCCATTGCAGCCTGTGTGTGCACATTTTAAACTGTCATGCCCACCTGGCAAAATAGACCCTTTGTCAGGCCTAAACCTTTTATTTTAATATATATAATTCCTCCCTTATGGTAGGTTCTGTGGAACCCAGAGGGCAGGGTGTGGCGTATTAAGAAGTTGAACATTGACTTTTAAATATATATGTACTGGTAGTGAAAAACTTCCAAATTTGTTTTTTACTACTGTAATGCCTCCCTCTCCTTTTGGATAAACATTGGATTATCTTATTCAATTTAATGTGATAAATTTCAATTGGGAGTAGGTGGACAGGTCGAGTTTGCTGTCTAAAAAATAGTAATTAAAAGCTCTCTTTAATGATAAAGTTGGATTTTTAATAAACATTTTGAAAAAGCACTTTAAGGAAGTTTGCATTTTCTTATCCTAGGCATTTGGTGTCTGCAGCTTGATCCTGGGTCACATGACTAGGTGTAGCTGGCAGTTGGTCTTTGTGTATTGCTCTCAGACAGTGAGACAAAGGGAAGATAGGTGTTGGCAGGATGGGCCACTCTGAGCTAACGAGGGGGGGGGGGGAGCTGTCATCTAGCACACTTCCACATCAAAAAGGCACTGCCTGCGCACTCTCCTAAAGGGTTTGTTAATAGTCTTTAGCGACCCAGACAAGCTAGTGTCTGTGTAGGAATGAAGGGGATGCCTGACACCTCAGCAGGGGTGGTAGAAACCTTTAGAAGCTTCTCCCACTTCAAAGAAAGCACCTGGTATAAATATTGGAGCTGAAACACCAGTGCTTCAAATCAGTACTGGAACTGTGTACTCTGCCTGGAAAAAGGACTGTCCATCTGTTAAGTCTGGCCTGCTGACCTGCTTTGCTGCCACCCTAGAAATGCTTTGCTGCCCAAGGACTGTTGTTGCTGCAGCTGGGTGTTGCATTGCTGAAACCAGCCTGTCTGTGCATCCCTGGACTCCAAGATCTCCAAGGGTGAGTCGGCTGACCTCCTGTTCTCAAGCAACAGGTACACAACAGGCTTTTATGCACCACACATCTTTGACGCAGGACCGTGAATTTCCTTGACAGCCCTGCAAGCTTGATACAGCGTGATGTATCTTGACGCCGACATCCGGCTGGTCTGATGCAGGGCTGTACATCGCCTCTGGTGCTCCACCACCCTGACCTAGTGTGACCCATCTCAACGCTGATAATCCTCCCATGTTCACGCAGCACGGCGCATCTAAATGCAAGTTCCTGCAAGCCCCAGCGCCTTCACTAGCACCTTCTAAGCTCAGTGCTCCTAGCACAAACACAGCACTCACTACTCAAGACTTTGCAAGCCCCAGCGACTTCCTCACACAGGACCTTTCCACGGAACCTCCCGTTGACGGTTGACTTTGCTGCTCAATGCATCTTGGACCTCACATCGCAAGCTCCTCGTTGTCTCTTTCTCATTACCGGCCAGTGCAACACAGCGCAATGACTTCGCATTGCTCTGCAACCAGGATTTAAGGCACTCTTGTTCAGCTGGCCTGATTGAGTCCCTTTATTCAACACTCACTCCATCATGGTTGGCGTAAAAGTTGTCTCAGTCCAACAGGAGAGGATAACTACAGTTGCAGCTCTGTACTTTTTGGCAGTATTTTCACTTAAGTACTTAAACTTGCATAAATCCAGTTCTACTTATTGGATTTTTGTTATTTTGGTCTTACTTTATTTAATTCTTACTCTAGGTTTTTTTTTTTGGTGTGGGATTCTTCTTGTGTTGTGTTTTCACTTTATTGTTGTTTGAAGTGCTGCTTAAATAGTTTTCATATTGCCTCTAAGTGCTCTGTGCCAAGCTACTAGAGGGTTAAGTACAGGATAAATTGGGGTTCCAACCCAAAGGATTGTGGTTGCTGCTTGAGTAGAATCCCCCCAACCCCAAACCAATAACCCAATTTCTTACAACTATTATGTGACTAAATGCTGTCTACCAAGTCTACTCCTATGTATACATATGCACTGCTCTGGACTGGCCAGTGTTATGGATTCAGTAAATTAAATTACATCTGATTAGCACTCGCTTGTCCTACTGAAGGTCTACAGAAACTCTGCAGCTTGAAACAGGACATATCTGACCCAGAACAGGACTTTTAATGTTGTTACTTTACTTACAAGGTGAGATCACGTGTTATTGAAATCTTCTTAGATGTCTTGTTCAGAGTCAGAAAGGGTTTAGTGACAAAAGTTAAAAATAGATCACAGAGTTAAACTCCAGCTGTCTCTCTTAAATCATTGGTAGAGACAAGCTCAATGAAGGAATACAAGACTCAGTTTTATATCCCGGCATACAAAAGATTCTAGTAGCAGTCACATGGTACAGTTCTCACAAAGAATATTAGCAAGTGCCTACCTGAGCTTAGGAGAACAAGAGTCACAAGTAGGAAAAATGTAAATAGTTTTTGGCAGAGAAATCTGCTTCATTACTTTTGCACCTCAAGAGCCAAAACACCGATCACCATTACATTCGAGATGGAAACAACCTGTGAGCAATGTTATCCTGAACAAGAAAACATGGCTGAAGCAGCATACTGCTGCACTGATTCTAGCAGGTGCGCTTAAAGTTCTTGACACAATCATAAGCCATCACAAAACCCCTTGCTGGAAGATTGGAGCTCTACTGAAGGACTCAGTTGTCTTGATGCACTGAAGCACAGCTCGAATACTGAGCCTGTCTTGAAGTTATGAATCATCAGTCAGCTAGTGAAGTCTATCCCAGGTAACATCTGCTTCCCCTGAGGTCTGAAGATGTGTTTGGGCCATCGAAGAACTGCACCTAGAGGTGAGCATGCATTGCCCATTACTGAACCTTAAGTTACATTTCTCCAGAGTGAGTGAGAGACACAAAAGGGATTTCCCCTCTCACCCTAGATCCTTAAAGTCTCCCATTAGCTGAGATTTGTCAGGCTGCTTCTGCAACCTCTAAACTATTGGTCTATTAGATATGATTCCAGTGATATTGCAGTATAATGGTGAATGGAGATCTGAATCAAATTGTTCCCAGAGGCCTGCAGGTACCAGTAATGTCCCATGGACTCCACTGCAAATTTCGGCCAGGATCACCTGTTGATGAGATATTGCCCGGAAAGTTTGTTCTCCTTAAAATACCTATTTGGGGTATTAAAGGTCCTTCAGTCCTCATAATCCCATCTTCCCAGTTATAATTGTCTCTAGAAACAGTTTGTGTTTCTAGAATTAGAAAGTCCCTCTTGAACTATGTCCAGCGTCTGTTCATTGACTTCTGGTTGCCCCTGCTCACTAGACACTGGAATTTTGACTTTGAGCACCAATTACTTGTGAAAGCAAGAAACCTCCCTTTGTTAGTTGACAGTCCAAGTTGCAAGATGGGTTTAAGTTTTCAAAATATTTTAACAGTTTCTCAGCCACTTGAGTTCAAAACCTTATTAATAAACGTTACTACCTTACATTTCCTTTATCCTAATAAATACCAGTCTGTATTTTTGAAAGATTATTGTTCTGAGCGGACAGTGACTTTACCGAGTATGATAACATTATCATAATGTAAGAAACTTACAGATCTATTGTCTCCTGGAATAAGCCTGTAGTACTCGGCCAAGCTACCATTGGTAAGGGAAAGTTACAACTGGAGTAATTTGGTTACCCAGCTGTAGTGCAATAGTATTTGAGGCTTCACAACAACATTGGTACAAAAGAACTTACAAGATTCACCCAGACAAGCTCTTGCTCGCACCCAGTATATTTTTACATTGAAAAAGATTGGAGGAGTATCAACCAGTGAACCTCTATGAAACCAAGACTGAGTTCTAAATGTTAGGCTCACCACCAAACAAGAAAATATAAGTTGTGGATACAAGCAGATATAAGTTACTGATTCCATCAGCTGTCCTCGGTCCATGATAAAAACTAGGAACGTTAAACTTAACGTTGTCAATAGAAATTCATGTCAATGTAGCGGTAACTTTAACTAAAGTTTATATAAGATTATTACAAAAATATTGCTTGTTGTGAGGAGAACTCTGAGATATCCTAGTTTCAGACATTATTTGTCAGTAATGTTGATTATTTGTAAATCTCCTATTTGTGCTACAGATATCAGATTCAAACACTGCACATCCTAGGAATTTTCACCACCAGAGGTATTGGTTAAAGGACCTAGACAGTAATACAGCTCTAAATAATTTATCATCTTTAATTAATCAGTAAGTCGTCAGGCCAACCTCAAATACAGATTGCGGTGTTTCAATCTTTACCAGTGGGAAAAATGTGATTATCGCATTCCTAGAATCTACTGTGCCAGAGCACCAAGGGGACGTTGGCTAAGCTACGCTGTTTTGAACTTGATGCTAACCACCTGTGGAGGTGTTTACTGGATTCTCTTCATAATACATCAGCATTCTTTCAGGAAATTAAAAAATATATATTTTAAAATACTGCCTTCAGAAGGCCACTATTTACCACTTAGACAATTAGATGCCTATGAGTCCTTAGTGTGATATGTATGCAATTATGAAACTGCAGTTTAGGAATTATGTAGTATAGGAGTTATGCTCAATTGGATCCATCATACGCAAAAGGAACAATGCAACATAGCACTTGTGCACCATTAGAATCATTCAGCGTGCTGCTGTGCACAGTGGTGAAATCCGAACACGCCTGGAGGGAGTCTGGCTCACAGGTGCAAGCCATTGTGCATAGCTCATCCATCTGGATGAAGGACCTTGCTGATGGTACAACAGGAATCTCAGTGGGTTTCTCATTCAAAGATAAATGGCTTGAGGAGTAAGGATGCATTCACTATAGTGAATGCTAAAGGGGAATGACTCATATGCAGACCCTGATGTTTCTTGGTTATTACTGAGAAATCTTGCATCCTGGTGTAAGCTTCTACTATTCTACTTCTTTCAAGTCTCTGGTGGAGTATCCCACCATGGATATGCATCATTCCACGGAAATCCATAATGAGGTATGCTTCTGGTACTGTGTTGGTGGCTGCTCAGAAGCCCTCGTAGTTTGGGGTGGGTGTCTCTGTCATCAGACGAGCTTGCCTCAGCCCACTATTGTTCCCCTGTAGTTTTTTAAGTTAGAATGTTGCGCAAGATTTAATCTGCAATTCAACTCACACGTAAATGCGTTAATGCACTGCTTTCCTTCTCGAGGAAGAAGGCAGCCTATTGTATTTTAGTTGTTATTTACTCTCCTTCTCCACTTCGGGCCATAATCGTGTAAACCTAAGTTAATATGTTGTAGTCCGTCTCGCTTCTTACAGTATCAGAGTAATCAACTAGGGTTTTGTTGCACAGCCCTCTTGACGAGAAAATCGTTACAGCATTTCTAATCAACATGCTGGTCATGAAGGCCTTAACATGTGCCACAACATAATACTAGTAGCATACTACTCTAACTTTAGCACGTCACAGGCTATTGTTAGCCAGATCGTTGCTTTTCTTCATACACTAGCTTAAGCTCTGTGTTGACTTATTGCCTCATTTAGAATTCAATGGATGCAGGACATCCAATAAAAAAGTGGTGTATTTCCTGCCTTTTTAGTCAGGGACAGAGCTGTGTTGATGATGACAGGACCTACACTGGTTCTGCTTGCGGAAACCTTTGACTATGGAAATTTGGTCAGTGTACCTCAGACCATCCACCCTATTTACTACGAAACTTGTGATGTACATTTGTCCTATTTGGCAGTTCCAGGAAAAGCTGGGCAGTCCTGGAGAGAAAAACACAGAAAGGACCAGCAAGCGCTCAGGGGAAACCCCCAGTATGTCCAGGACAATAACAAACTCCTGCTTTGGGATTTTGAAAAAATAAAAAAAACTGCTGAGCAGGTGCATTAAATTTGTCATTGCTGCAGCAAAGCTTTAGTGCCCTCAGTGGATCCCCTGGGATTGTGGTTTTGCTGTAGGCATGGAGATCTGTGCCTGCCTGGTGGAGATTTGTAAGTATGGTGGTCAGTCTTCTACCAAGTCAATGAAGTATGTCCCAATGCTGCCCTGGTGCACTGGCAGAATGGCTTCTTTACTATGCCTTTGCTTGTTAGTAAGTCCTCTCTCTCTGGGCCAAGGAGGTAGTAATAGATGCTAAACACCTTAGTGCATATAACAGAAGCAACTAGTACTGACTGGGTTTTTCCACCAGGTCATGACCTCAGTGATTTGCAATGTGGGATAACATGAGCAAATTATGTTTGTACATTTTTTGCCTGTGATGTCACCCTTGTTGGAGTAGATGTGCAATGTGTGGCAGCTATGTTGAAAAGTGGGTCCAGTGGTCACTGTGCCACAGGACTTAAGTTACTACCCACTAATGAGCCCTACTTGGGCCCAAAGACGACTGGGTTTCCAAAGTTGCCATCTGGAAGGGCCCTGACTTGGCAATTTGGGCTGGGCTGCCTGTATTGGAGCAGGACTAAAACTAATTTGCTTAAGGCAGGTCTATGTTTGGTGAGTGTTGTGGTGGTTGAAACATGATGGATAAGAACGTGATCACAGAGACCGCCAGTAGCTGATATTAATTTAAGCAATCCTTCCATCACCCTGTTGTTTGTTATGTTATTAATCCTTGCAAAGTTTTCCAAAGAAATGTTCCACTCCTAGGTCTGCCTGAGTTGTTTTAGGCAAGGGTGAACCTATGTGAAGATGCAGGCTGAGGGTCTGGGGCCATTGCACGCCTAAATGGCTGCAGAGATCCTGGTTCCAGGTAACTGTGCCAGACCATGAAGTAAATCATGACTACTTATCTAATATGCATACTTGAAAAATTGCGCTATAAATTGAATTGCTAAGCCCTGAATTAGTTGCATTTTTTCTTTGTGAGAGTTCTCAAACCTTCCTGGAGATAGTCAGTCTCTTGCTGCACTTGGGTGCAATCAGGTACTTGCACTGAAACATTGCCAATACTTCTTTTAGCTCTACTACATTAACATGAGAGTGGAAGGAGGGTGTTGTGTTTTATTTTCTTTCTTTGCTATTGCAGACAACCAAAGGCATAGAAAGGATGCCCATAGGTATTGTCATGGCTCTGCCACGCCCATCACAGCAAAGATATTTTAACACTGTATGTCTTCAACGCTACAAGTACCTGTAGAGTCTTGGAGGTTTTAGAATGGAACCCTGTTGGCCTCGAACAGACTCCTCAGCAGTGTGACGTAATCGCTAGAATAGAATGTAATAAAACCTTGGTTTAGAATGTTGGAGTTCACAGGTACATGCAGAGGAATAAAGGCACATGATTTACAGCTCTGGCGTAGTCATTGGCAGGTACCAAGGCTGGGGAGGATGCTACAACTGGCGAGGAGATAGGTAACCCAAAGAAGGACAGTGCTCTCACAGAGAGTTTGCTGTGGTCCAGGCAAACTGCTTGTGCGTGCCACGTGTGCCTTCATCAAAGGGCAGAGTTGACAGTTGCTGTATGTGCAGTCAAAGCACAACTTCAGCCAGTGTGAAGCACTTGAAGATAAAGAAAACTTTACTGAGAATTCTACGCATCATTGGTCAAGAAACTACCACCATGGCAATACTAAAAGGTACGAACAGAAGTGTTGCAAGGCAGAGATTAACCAGGTGTCAGAAAATGCAAACTGACGTGTGGAAAGAAGGAAATAAATAACTTACTGAGCCCGCTCAAGAGAGTCATCTTGCCACAGCATTCGACGAAGTGGCTCCAGGAGAAATGCTCAGGGTTTTGCTTACAGAGCCGTCCATACCCAAAGCAGTTGCTCACCAGGCTGCCGAGTAGGCCTCAGAACAGCTTCATAGGTCTTCAGAGAGCAAGCATTTGAAGGCATCAGTTGGATTTGTGAAATTTCATGACAGCTAAGAGAGAAGAGACAGTTCCAAGCTGCAAATGTTATTGTGTGACAATACAGTGCTTGATGTACTTCTAATTGTTATGTAGTACTCGGAAAGGCCGCCCACATGTGTTTCGTCACCTCAAGTGACCAAAGTCACGGCATGTGTAGAATCAAATAGCCCTGATAAGCTTGTCCTAGTGATCAGAATGTTGCGTATGTGTCTGAGAGTAGGTAGAGTCTACTTGATTCTACACATGCAGCGACTTCAGTCAGTTTGCTTAAGCTTCTCTTATCTGATACTAAGCACTACTTACTTGGATGGTCAAGATTTCTCTCCACAAGTTCTGCTATGTGGACAACCTACTTACTTCACTTTGAATGCATAGTTATACTTCTTTTCCTAAGCATTACGATTAACTATCCTCCTGTGGAGATGAGACTCATGCCATTGAAGATTTAGCCTTGAAAAAGTCACTTGAGGTTGACGAAACACGTGTTGGCTGCCTTTCTGAATACTACATAACAATTGGAAGTACATAAAGGACTTTATTGTCACACAATAAACTATGCAACTTGGATCAAAGAATAACTTGGATTATGGTTTACTTAGCTATTTTCTGATACTGTCTTTTGAACTGTTGACCTGAGTGCAGTGGTACACAATGATATTATTTGATACAGTGGGTTGGTAACTCACTGAGAACGGTTTCCGGGGTTGTAGGGAACCTGTTACCACTTCAGCTCCAACTCTGTAACCCTATGTGGATTATACCTTGCCCTTTACTGAATTATATTTAATAAATGCTTTCTATATACTAGTACTACACTTTGATTTCACATGAAGTTGAAGATGATTGGAAATTCTGATGCATCCAGTCAGGTGTGCAGGGGCGTAGCTGCAGGGGGATGTTTGGAGTGTTACACCCCTCTAATAAATGTATTTTGTGATAAACAGTTGGGTAGAGATGCTTTCAGTCGGGTATGGTGAGATGTCTGTCAGATTTCACCAGGAATTTTTACACAGTCAAAAAAAGCACACACACTCTCTCCCTCTCTCTGTTTGGAAAGACTACAAAAATGTTGGTTATTTCACTAAATAACGTGTTATCTCTCACTTAGCATCCTTACCAATACACATTCCATTTCATTTTCACTGCACCTTAAACCCCTCTTGTGCACCCTTCTTGTCATCTGATGTATTTTAACATCATATGCCAGCGTGATTGTTATGAAATTTCAAAGCTTACCCCAACCCAATCTTAATGCCGAAGCTACGCCCCTGCAGATATGTCAGTGTCTGCGCCTGCCCAAACACCAGAGACCATGTATGCAGTTTAAATTAGCCACCCACTCTGAATTCTTTGGGTTTATTCCATACCATCCCAAATTCTGATCACTCCTGAGCATGCCTACCATGGCACTGTGTGAATAGTGTTCTAGATGTAGAGCTTCCAAGTCGAAGTCTCCCTTGAAATGCTGGTCTAGGTACTCTGTTAATGTTTGCCTGGGTTGTGCTAGGAGGCCCACGAAGTATGCCTTCAGTCGCATCTCCCTGTCTTCAGTGTATCATCTTACTAACAACCTCAGATTCCCTATTCATGGTTTCTGACGATGAGGAGAGGTTGTTCCAGAAATAGGCACAAGACGGGTCCTTCTTCTACAACGACATAAACTCTGTTAGATGCACCATTTATATGTACAGATTCTTTGTCCTGGACTTTTCTGTGATAGCCTGATGCATTCTGGGTGTTTAAGTCTTGTTTTTCTTCCATGGAATTAATTAGTCTAACACACCTGTGATCAGTGATTTGTAGGTGAAAGTTTGAGGACTGGAGACAGCACCCTTTGTGGTCTGTGATGAGGTAGTGACCCTCCTTCCAACTCGTAGAGACCTTCTGTTCTTTGAGCATGCATCTGGGTTGTGTTAACATGTTCCACAACGGCGTAAGCACTCATAGAAGACCTGGCTCCGCAGAAGTTACTCTGTGCCTGAAGGCTTTGCATGTCAGGGCCTGACATGGTTAGGGTGACCACCCGTCCATACTTTTCAACGGACTGCCCGTAGTTTCGCCCTGCCTTCCGTTGTCCGTGATGAAAGGCTTAACAGACAGCATTTGTCCGTAATTTTAGCCTTTCACCTAAAGGACAAAATGTAATTAGGACAGATCAGTTTCCCCAGATGGATTGAAAGGCAGGGGGTCTCCTGTGCTCTGTGGGAGGGAAGCTCAGACAGATAAGAAAAGGCTGCCTTGCCAGGGTGTCTCCTTCCCTAAAGAAATGCAAATGCTGGCAATTGGTAAATCTGCAAATGTAAAGGTGCTTGGAAACATGCTTTAACTTTAATCAAAGGAGTCACTTCAAGCTTTCTGATGACAAAGACATTTTCTTTTAGATAGGTACTGTAATGGTATTCCAAGGTGAGCTGTGGAGTGTGTGGTTTTATCGGACTGTTATAAAAAAAAAAATAGTACTAGGTATAAACTGTATATTACTCAAATCTGTATTTTAGAAGGACTTTTTTTATTTAACCGAAATGTATTGGCGCATTTTGTAGCAGCCTATATTATGATGTGTGTAATGCATGTTTAAAATAAGGACTTACACACTCACAGTTCTTTCAGGGAACTTGGTACCTAATAGTACTAACAAACACTGGCAAAGCCGATAGGTCTCACCTATGCAAGAGTTATTGGCTTGCCAATTAGTTTTAGCCATGTTATACACCAGAGTGGCTGCTGTAGCATGGCTAAACGTTAGTGGCATAGTGGTGTAAAGTGGAGTAGAGTGGCATAGGAGCAGTGGCGTAGAGCACCGTGGTGCAGAGTAGGGGGCACTGAGGACAAGTGCAGTTGTTAATAGTGCAGTGGTTTCGAGTGCAGTGGCATGGAGTGGCGTGGGGCAGAGTAGAGTGGCACAGAGTGGAGTGGAGTGGCATACACTGGAGTGGCAGAGATTGCAGTAGTGTAGAGTGGTGCAGTGGCATTGATTGCAGAGTAGGCTCACGTGCCATATAGTGCAGTGGCATAGGGTGGTGCAGAGTGGAGTGGTGCAGAGTAGAGTATGGTGCTGTAGAGTACAGTAGCATAGAGTGAAGTAGTATAGGGTAGAGTGGTGAAGAGTACAGTGGCAGAGAGTGCAATGTTGCAGTGTAGAGTGTCAGTGTAGTGGTGTAGAGTGGCACAGAGAGTAGTGGCATAGGCTACAGTGGTGCAGAGAAGAGGGCAGTGGTGTACAGTAGTGCAGTTTAGAGTGCATTGGCTAGAGTGGCATGGGGCAGAGTAGAGTGGCATTGAGTACAGTGGAGTAGAGTGGCATACAATAGCATGGCAGAGAGTGCAGTAGTGCAGAGTTGTACAGTGGAATAGAATGCAGAGTACACTTGTGTGGCATAGGGTGCAGTGGCGTAGAGTGGTGGAGAATGGAGTAGTGTAGAGTGGTGCTGTGCAGAGTAGAGTACAGTGGCATAGAGTACAATGGCATAGAGTAGATTTGTGTAAAATACAGTGGCAGAGAGTGCAATGTTGCAGAGTAGAGTGTCAGTTCAGTGGTGTAGAGTGGTACAGAGAGCAGTGGCTTGTAGTGCCGTTGTTTAGAGCGCATTGGCGTAGAGTGCAGTGGCATGGGATAGAGTGGCATATAGTACAGCAGAGTAGAGTGGCATACAGTGGAGTAGCAGAGAGTGCAGTGGCATAGAGTGCAGAGTAGACTTGAGTGGCATAGAGTGCAGTGGCATAGAGTGGTGCAGAGTGAATTAGTGTAGCATGGTGCAGAGTATAGTGCTGTAGAGTGGAGTTATGCTGAGTAGAGTGGTACAGAGTGCAGTGGATTAGAGTGCATTGGTGCAGAATGCAGTAGTACAGAGTAGTGGTGTAGAATATATTGGTGGCCAGTGCAGTTTTGCAGAGTAGAGTGTGAGAGTGCAGTGGCATATAGTGCCATTGTTTAAAGTGCATTGGCGTACAGTGCACTGAAGTAGAGTGCAGTGGGGCAGAGTGCCGTAGAATGCAGTGGCATCAAATAGATTGTTTCACAGTAGAGTGCAGTGGCATAGAGTGGAGAGGTGTAGGGTAGAGTGCAGTGCAGTGGCATAGAATGCAGTGGCGTAAAGTAGATTGTTTCACAGTAGCGTGAAGTGGCGTAGAGTGGAGAGGTGCAGGGTAGAATGGAGTTGCATAGAGTGTGATGGCAGAGAGTAAAGTGGTGTAGAGTGCCATGGCATAGAGTAGATTAGAGTGGCGTACAGTATATTGATGTACAGTGCAGGGGCATAGAGTTGAGTGTTACAGAGTAAAGTGCAATAACATAGAGTGTATTAGCATAGAGTGCAGTGGCGTACAGTGCAGTGTTGTAGAGCGCCATAGAGTGGAGTTGTGCAGCCTAGATTGGTTTTGTCTAGACTGGGGTGGTATAGCATGCAGAGGCGCAGAGCATACTGGTGTAGAGAGGCGTAAAGTCCATTGGCATAGAGTAGAGTGGTACAGAGTAGAGAGGTGTAGTGTGTAGTAGTATAGAGTGCAGTGGCATAGAGTGCAGTGGAGAAGAGTGCAGCATCACACAGCACAGTGGCATGGAGTGGTGTAAAGTCGAGTGATGCAGAGTACTGTGCAGTGGTGTGGAGTGGTGCAGAGCAGAGTGGAGTATGCATGGTGTGGTAACACATTGCCATTACAGACAACACATTTTAGATTGAAATGACCATTACATTGGACAGACATACAGTTTTTCAAATAAAACTATACAGTGCACAGACGATGTGTGGAAATTGCGTCACCTAGTGCAATGATTTGTTTATTCATATAAAGGTATTTGTTTCCAGCACAGTTCAGAATTAACAAAAATGTGCTTCATTTGTACTCCAAATTCTGATATGTTATGAAGTTTATTTAAATGTTGTCATGTCATAGAAAAAACTCTTTCCTAACCCCTTATCCAGCAAGATTGTTGCATAAAACCTCTCAATCTGAAGTCAGAGAAAGAAAAGTAAACACTAAGTTCCCACCGAAGACAGAGCCTGACATTTGACCTTGTTCTTTGAATGCAGAGCAAATGTGACAAGATAAGAACAAGATTTACAGGCCTGTTTACAGAAAGGGAGCACTCTGAAGGATACTGTAAATAATGTTTGGGCGAGGAGGGGACGACCTCAGGCTACATAGCCTATAACAAATAAAGCCAGCAAATTGAAAGCAACGAAATGTGAGTTACAAACCACAAAGCTAATGGAAAGCAAAGGGCGTAGTGCATTCCCCAGGAAGCTCTATGAATGTACTTAAAGTGACAGCCATGGGATATTTTGTGGGGAAAGTCCAGTATTTTAGTCCAGTCCATATCTTGCAGAGGTTTGGCTGCATCAATCATAGTATGACGAGAAGACCTGGAGTGTGGTCTCAATGTTGTAGGATAGGTCTGTACACCCATTCTATCAGTTTTACACCAGTCTCTTTGGTATAGAGCTTTTGGCACACCTCATGTAGGGTTAGTGCTAGGTGGCAGACATGAAATAGGATATCTAAAGATTGTTTAAGGTGGTTGTAAGTAAGGAATTGACCAGGGTGAAGATGGTAGTCTGCCACAAAGGTTTGGAAATTTTGTAGCTTGCCGTCCAGAAACAAATCACACAATTTTAAGACACCTGCAGCATGCCACTAATGGAGTTGCTCTGAGCACAGCCGTCCTGTGCGAGTGGGAAGGCTTAGCAAAGGTAGTGCAGAAGCACAAGGTTTCTTTGTGTCAGTGAGTTTACAGGTTCTAGCAAGGCAAGAGAAAGCTGTGCATGAAACCCCTGATGGTGATCCCTAGAACGGTCAGTAGGAAACAATGAGCAGTGCAGTAAGTCCTCCTTAAAAGTCTTTATGGATAAACCCCATCTCATGCAGAGGGGGCGGGCAGAAAGCCAGCGAGCCACCCATTGGACCTGTGCAGCTGAATAATAGCCTTCCAAGTCCAGAAGTCCTAATCCACCCACAGTCATGGATAGCTTTAGAGTGGAAAGAGCTGTCCGATAGCGCACCAGCGCCCAAATCAGATGTGTGGCATGTCTGAAGAATGAAACAAGGTCATGCAGGGGAAGGTTTGCAAAAATAATACTAACAGAGGAAACGTGACGCTCTGCTGAGATTTCCATCCTGTAAATCAGTGGGAAAATGGTAGATGTTATTCACTAGGTATCAAAAGGTAACTGGTTCCTAGTTCAATCTGAATTCTAATTGTACATAAAGGGGAAAACAGTGCCATATGTTAAAGAAACACTAATTACATTTTAAAATGTTTACATTTTGTTTGTGCGATTTACATCCCAAATATTTTGAAGATTCTACATGTACTTTATACTTAGAGATAACCCAGATCACTAGTTTGGCTTTGGCTCAATTTCAAAACTATTTTAAGACATGGACAGAGCAGGCAATTGCCTTGCACAACCTTGCAAGGGGTCTGGCTCCTGCTCACCCTTCACAAGCACGAACAGCGGACCACTGCACCAGAAGTGTTTTCCAGGGTGGATGGGTGCTGCTTGTCCAACCACTTGACACTGCCTCTTCTCTTTCCCTCCTATCTGCAGAGACAACTCCCCCAGGTAAGCAGTACCGTCTGATAGTCTTGGTGGCCCCATCTTGTCTGATTTTAGGAATTGACCCACCTTGTTCTTCTCTTCCTTATTTATCCAATTATTAGCAACAACCTTTTGAATCTGTTCCCGTAGATCTCCCATTTGATCTTGATTTTATCCTCCTCTTTTATTATCTGATTGGTAGTCTGGGCTCCCAGTTCGGAGATAAATATAGATTCCCAGACATACACTCTAGTGCTGTGAGACTACAGACAAGTTGTGTGTACCTCACATCCTGGCATTAGGTGTGAGTCTGTCGGCCACACCCTCTGCCCTGCCTCATTACATGTTTTTTTTAGTTTGAAAGTCCACGGGCGGTTGGAGTGAGTCAGATGTTTTTTGTCCAACTTGTTTAAACTAGCATAAGGTTAATTACCTTAATGTTTCCCAAACTGTTTGCCAGAGGTTTTGAAATGTTCAGAAACATAATCAAAATGTCATTGTTACTTTCTGTTTAAGAAAGATTGGGTAGATTTGGGTAGGGATGATGGCCTTGACACAGTGCTGAAGGGCATTAATTTACTACTGAACAAGACACCTGTATGTAGCATACCAGGAGGCAATCACAAAAAGACCACAGTGAAAAAATAGTGCTATGTTAAAAAAGAGTAAATAACTGCACTGATAACATAGTGAGGCATGGCCTCTCTTGGGTGTGTCTGTAATATTGAGGTTTGTTCTTGAATTTTTGTCCTTAATTTTGACCCTTTGTCCTGAAATTTTGCCCTGAATTTTGACCTTTTGTCCTGAATTTTTTACAGTCCTGTCCAGAATATGCCTCAATGCCAGGTGGTCACTCTAGACTCGTTCTTTATTTAACTGCAGGCACAAAATATAACTTTCAATGAGTTCCTATTGGTTGGGTAGCTTTAATTACGCCCAAGGGGCTCTGTGGCGTAACCGTATCCCCCCTCGGAGAATTCCACGAGCGCTCCCTCACGGCCTCCCTCTCTCCCTCCACCGGCTGCAGAAGGTGAGGCGGAGGCAGAACATCAGCCCATTAATCACAGCTCCTCCTCGCTGTCAGCTCCCTGGAAACCATAGGCTGTAGCGCCTCATTATTGACCTTTTATCGGGTTATTAGCCGAGCAGATGCCATTGTTGGAGATGGGGTACAAAGGGAGGGGGCTGCGAGGTGAGGAAGATGATTGTCTAGATTTCAGAGCCGCCACCGTCCTCGCATCGGAATGGATGGCATGTCTCGGGCCCTTTCATTTAAATTCGCTTTTATCAACCTTCACGAGAGGGGCGCCGGTTATTATGCTTGAGGATGATGAATCATTTACGCCAGGCAATTTGTTTTGTTTCTATTTTTTCCTTCTAGTGTGTGTGTTTTATTTATTATTTTCCGCCTCTCTTCTTATCCGTTCGATCCCGAAAATGTAATTACGGCGCCCTGCGACTGTAGAATAATGTCCTTAGCCCGTGTAGAACACGAGCCTTTTCTTCTTCCTTTATGAAATTCAGGAGGACTGAGGGTGGGCGGGGGGCAGTGTGCACACACTGCTCCTGTGAATAATCTGAATAAACTCGAGATGTGCACATCAGCTTTTCCATCTACTTTTCCGTGTGTCTCATGATCGGCTAGACAAACGGGTACGTGAATTGGCGTTGACCCTGTATTGTTTAGCGGGCAAAGTTGGTCCCACCGCCCTTCTAGGCACACTGTGCACATGCAGAATTATGGAATTGCTGTGTGCAATGTATGTGCATGTTCCAGCACTTCCGGGATCTCTTCAGTTGGTAGTCTTGACAGATTTACTTTGGACCGACGACCTGAGAGGTTCCTCCAGGATTCTGGAGAGTTTGTTCTTTGATTAGTAGGTTACCCTAATTAT
Organism: Pleurodeles waltl; assembly: GCF_031143425.1. Taxonomy (NCBI): domain Eukaryota; kingdom Metazoa; phylum Chordata; class Amphibia; order Caudata; family Salamandridae; genus Pleurodeles; species Pleurodeles waltl. Next base: position 746,031,609 of record NC_090445.1, on the reverse strand, counting down.
AAAAAATGTAGAACAATCTAGACCATAAAAAAATATGTACAGAGTCTGACGTTTTATTAATGGGAGCACATGTAAATGATTCAGGGGTTGGATGTCTGACATTACGAATATATTGTTAGAAATTGTTTCAGCAAAAATGTATTGCAGACTTTCTCATCTCCAGTTAGTTAGTGCTTGGAAGCCTCTCAGTAGTGTGGCATGGGTGCCATGGATCATGGTGCAAGCAAGGAAAATGGCCCTTTGACTACTGTTGGGGTAGGAAAATTAAGCATTTAGCAGGGTTTAGTGGGCCCCTGAGGGAGATGAGCCCCGAAGTCACTGCACGTGTTACACCAATGTACAATAGATTTTTTAAGGTGTCGGCAAAGTGGGCTCTGGTCCAGGGCCCCAGCTTGAAAGAGAAAGCTCTGTTCTGCAGAGAGACTTGCCCTGTTGACCTAGGATAATTCTTAATCAGATTGTTTTAAATATCATTTTCCTTTAATATATTTTTAATATGGGAGATGTAGGAGTGTCTGTTACAGACATTTTGCAGAGAAATGTTTTGTTTCATGCAACATCCATAAAACAAGTTCAAAACAGGACCTCATATATGAGAAATAGAAGTGTGTCACAGATATTGTTTTCCAGTAATGTTAGTGAGATGCTGCTGTGTTATAATATTTAAAATATGTCACTATCCCTGAATATCATATGTAAACACATTTAGAATCTGGACTAAGGTGCCTGTGCACTGTCAGTGACCTGCCCAAAGAGGGAATGAAAGAATTGAAAATGCATCATAAATTCAAACAGAGTTCCCCAAAATACGTTTGGCGCAAGGACCCCAAAATCTTTAAGATATCTTTGCTAGCTACGTCCATGAAGATTGTATGGGGACATCACGTTCTGTATAAGTTGGTATTCAATTTTTTTTCACCCAAAACATTGCAACTTCCCCTACAAGTGCGTTGAACCAACGATGATCACCTCTGAGAAAAAACACAAGCCCATTTACACACATTTTTCAAGGTTTAACTGTACCACACCTTAATCATCACATAACTTGTGGGTAAATTGAAAACTGTTCTAGCTTCACATGCATAAATCTCACAGGGAGCAATGTGGTTGGGGAAATGTATGCGACTCACACAAATATGCATTTCATAGTTTGCTTATAGACACAAACTCCTACCACGGTGGTGGGAAGTGTCATATTACAAAAGTTGGATTTGCTCCTGTTCATGAAAAGTTTACAGTAGTGAAGTAAGTGAGTGTGTTAGAAAATTCACTGAGACCTCCAATGGCACATAAGTAATACTCTAAGTTGTTCTGGATATGCCGCTCTCACAGGGTTTTTTCCCTTTTTCTACTCCAGGGTCCATGTGTGTCTAGTATTCTAGTCTTGACTCCCTCTTCTGTGTTCTTTTTTTCGTGATGTTTGATGCAAGAAATTTAGGATTTGTGTCTCTTTTGTCCTTTGAAGTACACAGTGTTGATGATATGGTCATGATGTTGACATGGGGATGCCAGTGCCTTGAATCATGCATCTGGATGCTTTGTACACCAACAAATTGCATCAATGTACTGGATGTTCTCTTGGAACCAGCAATGCTGGGTGTCCTCAGACCATAGCACACCACTCCTGTATAAGGTCTCTGCCTCTCCCCGAGCTAAAACCAATAGTGGCGAGGGAAGTAAACATTTAGTTTGTGTACTGTACATCTGTGTCACCATTCCTGCATGCAAAGCTGGTTGTTATTCAATTAGAAGAAACACTGGGCTATGTTCAAAAGTTGGCTGTTAACAGAGTAAAGTATAATTCCTGGCCTGATTCAAATGTGGTGACATACCTGTGGTAATCTATAACTGGTGAAATCAGGGGCTGTCCCTCACGTCCAGGGGTTGCGGTTAAAAGTGGTTCCTTAGTATAGCATCCATGATATGATGACAATTTTCTCTTTCCGTAACGGCCAGAGCTTTCTTGGGTTGTCAGAGCTTTCTCTTTCAGCATCTCGTTATCTTGAGCAAACTGTGCACATAATTTTTTTCATTTTATTGCAGTGAAACCAGGCAAATTTAGCACATTAGGTCATTAAAGTTGGAGTACAGTGGCTGCTTCTAGTGGGTTTCAAAGTATTGATGTTGGTGAACATAGAAAAAATAGTTCTGTTAATCCTCCCATTGCTTTTTCTGTTCTAGCCTGTCAGTGCAATGGGCACAGCACTTGTGTCAACGGCAATGTTTGTGAACAGTGCAAAAACCTTACAACAGGGAAGCAGTGTGAGACGTGTCTGATGGGATATCATGGGAACCCAACCAATGGAGGAGAGTGTGAGGGTAAGTGCCCAAAATTTATTTCTCATCACTGTTGTTTATTCAGGATTGACAGAAATCCTCTCAGCCGTCTGAATTGATGGAATTTCCATAGAGCAATCTGAAATAAATGCTATAATAAATGGAGTCTAAACTAAAGGCATGATATTTTTGGGTGTGCTGTCTCATCAATGATGGGTTTGTCTCGTGCATTGGTCTTCGGCAATCATTTTCTGACTTTGGTTGTCAGTTGTCTCCCAGGGATATCTCAATGTACTGCTACATCAGCAACATTTCCTAGACTTGGACCAAAAGGTATTAGCAATATCTACTCACTTCTTTTTGTTGTTAGACCAGGGTTGCAATATCTAGGAGTGGTGCTTGAATTGGATTGGTGATTTGTATGAAGGTCTATTGCAATAGGGAAGATGTTTCCTGGAGTGTTTGGACAATATACTGCAAGCATTGCCTAACTAAAGTCAGTAGAACCTATAGACAACCATCGTAGACAGCCTCACAGCCGTACTGAGTCCATAATGCCAAGCTCTGTAGAGGTCACCATTTTTTCTCACACACACCACCAGCATTAGTACTATCGCTCACTCTTAGCTAGTTGTTTCAGACTCCACTTAATCTCCCATATAAAACTGGCTCCCATCATCCCCTCCACAGTCTTCGCTGCTAATTTCCACCTCCTCAACGTGCAAAGGAAGCAGAATACCCTCCACTTCCAGCCGATCAGCACCTTCAGCAAGCTTAATTGCTTCATTAGCCATCTCGTTACCATCTCACAAATTATTATACTTGTTGACAAACTCATTTTTTCCATGCAAAGTCCCTTTAACCTGAACAGACCACTCCTAACTTCCACTATTGCAATGTCTATTCTCAACGCTAAAATTGGAGCCTGGTTAATTGTTCTTGTCGCTTACTTCAATGCAGTTCATGACCTGTCACCCCATAGCTTTCAAATTGTATCAATAGCTACACTTGCTCCTGCACACTATGCTGTGCAACCTAGCAGCAACATAGCAATCTGCAGTTCTTTCTGTGGGGAATTCCAGTTATGAGCCAATATTTCTTTGCCTTCCTTTATTGGAACTCTTTCAGAGCCAAGAGTACTTTCCCTGTGCCGTGCAAGTATTTAAGAAGGCCCCTCCAGAGGTCACCTTTTTTAATAACACTTTTATTGATTTTGAAGAAAACATGGTTAAGAACTAAAACAAGACATAGTAGACATCGTTATGTAGCTTATCATTATGCTTATGGAAACAGACCAACATATCAAATAAATGATATCAAACATTTTTCCTCACTAGACTCTTGCAGTGGGGGAATAGTTCCGCCACATACCCCATAATTTTGTATGCTTTTGGGTACATCCCCATATCATGCACCCACTCCTGTACAGGAGGAGGTCTTTCAGAGTACCAATGACAGGCTTTGTCACGTTTAGCAACAAGAAGTCCCATTGATTCCAGAACTCTTATGGCAAGCTGGCTGCCACATTCATCCATCAATCCTAAGAGTGCCATCCTGGGATCAGCGGTGAACACTATGCCAACTACTTCCGTGAGACCTGAGTAAATACAATATCACTGTGTAAGTCGACATACCCAAACTGTGTTGTAAAAGGTGCCCAACTTGGCTCTACACCTAAGGCAGGTAGGGTCAAGGGCCCTCTTGATTATACTTAGCCTGGATGGGCTGTAATATGCTCTATGTGGGTATTTCAACTGGATGAGAGACAGCCTCATAGAGATCACCCGTATTTGAGGGGCCATTTTTGCCTCAATCCATTCCACATCTTATGCCCATCTGCCTCTACATGCCACAGGGCGTCGAGGATGTTAGCCACCAAAGTGCGGCAAAGTCTAGAACTCCTAAAGGCCACCTTAATGTTCATTTCAGACCTCAGATATAGACATCTTTTATATTTATGCCTATAATAATTGTGCCATCTACCATTTTGTCAGCCCATCCTCCACTCTACATTGGTTTATATAAATACTGACAGTCCAATTCTTCTGTAGCATATTTGCAAAACACTGTACACAAATTCTTTTTGAGGTGTGTTTTTCTTGTCAAATGGTTACAAACATGAACTGTATTTGACAAGAGTACGGAAATAAAAAGCAATATCCAGAGACTCTAATTATAAAAAAAAAAAAGAAGAACCTTCCAAATCAAAAACCCAGAAATGGAAGAGTAAACAACATGGATCCATAGAAAAATGACTATGCTCTTTATTAACCTGTACTCAAAAGAATACAGATGTGGGACTGCGGCATGGCTGAGGATAGACCTGTGGTCAATAATCAGAAAAACAATTATTCCAACTATTCATTGCAAAACATAAAGAGGCAGAATCCTGTAAGCGACTATAACCAAGACAGTACCAGATGTGAGCAGATAGACCTTGTGATCCCATTGAAGAATACTTTTTCTGACTGTGGTCTGGGGCTCTTTTCTCCCCAGAAATGTTATTTTACAGTGCGGTGAAGAAGCCCTCTATTCAGTTTCAAGTTTGCTCTTTTGGTTGTATTCTCTTTCTGCCCAGGCATGGTTGTGAATACTATTTTTAGCTAATAACTTCGTTGTGAGTCTCTCCAGCACCAAAGGTGATGGAAGCAGTACGCTTCCCACAACGGGTTCCGCCTAGCGCCATGGTTCTGTCCACAAATTTAGAACTAAAGCATATAATTTACCTGCTGCATACTCAACTACAAACACACTAGATAGGAGGAGCCTACCAACAACAAACCAGTCTCAACTCTAGTAGACCCTCTGTTCAGCAGAGAAGGTCCTAGCCCTTTTGTATAGTGGAAATAAAGGGACAACTCCGCCATGATATCCAGAAAGAGATGTGTACCCTAACTTGCAGGCTCTTGTTTCAATACTTCCTTGAGAATCACCTTGAAATCTAATTCCTTGGTTAAAAACTCTAAGGCAGAGTTTGAGGTGTTTTGAGGGACCCCCCCTCCATAGACTAACATTTATTTCTGATTCAGAACTCAATGTTAAATAGCTAAAAGGGAAGTAACCATGGAAATAACGTTTCTAGTGCTCCATTCACAGGTCTATTTGTGCTAAACAGCAAAGAAACATGGGATGAAGTACTGGAAAGGTGAGCCCAGAAATGGAGTCTGATCGGCTTGCCTCCTGATAAAGAATGATGCCTTCTTAAAGACAAAGACCTTTGACTTTACAAGGTGTCTCTAGAGTCATTACCGGCAAGGTACAAACAAGATAACACCTGTAAGCACCTGCACTTCAATTATACTTGACATCCAAGGAAAATCCTAAAACAATAAAATGTGCAACCCCTTCTTTTCTGTAGTTGTCTGTGCCTGAAGGAGTACGTTAAGAATGGTTGTTTCACCACTCATGTCCAAGCCAACAAAAAGAAGGTTCCCAAGTGGTCAAAAAGAATCTGAGCCAATTAAAGATTTGAAACAAGTGTTTTGCAATGCAATAGGTCTCACAGTTACTTGAGTTAGAGCTGTTGGCATTGTAAATTCATAACTGGACTTTTCTTGCCGCATACATTGGTCAAGCCTGCCTCATAATTTTGTCTTTTCCTGCCATATAATTCCAGTGGCCATGCATCTCATCTCCAGCAAAAAAAGAACATTTTGTCAATTAGCATCCTAATTTAAATCTGCCATGCTAATTCCAATAGAATACCACTTTCACCACCACTGGCTGGCTGGCTAACATAATTCCCCAAAACAAGACACAAGACAACCACAGAGGAGAAATAAACTAGAAGGCTCACCCAAACATATCAAGAGGTGTTGAAAGAGTCAAGGTGAAATAAAGATGTTAAGTTGGCCTGAATCATGGTCACAATTGTAATAAGGCTGTAGTATTTAAGTATTTACAATTATCATATAAACCTTTATCAGAAATAAACTTTTGGCATTAGACTGTAACGTTCAAAACAGCCCCTAGAGGGCACCATAACAAAGGTATCATTTGTAAGAAACATGGTCATGTAACCATATTGTTAGCCTCTAGAGGGCATAACCCATGAAAAAACAAAACAGGAGAAAGTAATGCAGTGTAACCATATACTTAGCCCCTAGAGTGCCCTTTTAGGGCTAGCAGGCCTACTGCAATGATATTACAGCCAAGGCCTTTAAAACAGAACTTCTCCCAGGTGTAAAACAAACGTTCTAGCCATGAGAAAGCTTAAAAGACACTGAATGATGGGAAGGGTTATTATTTTTGGATCCCTGCTAACCTACTGTGGGGACCCAGAGATGATGTGTGAAGGTGGTCCCATTGTCTTAGGACTACCACAGAGTTATGAGCAAAAATGTTTTATAAAAGTAATGCCCTGCAAAGCAGTGTCATAAATGTTATAGTATGTTGACTGCAATACTCAGAACAGCCCCTATTGAACACCTCAATAAAAATAGCATTTGGACTATACTTGGTCATGTTACCATACAGTCAGCACTTAAAGAGCACAACAACATGGAAAAAGAATGGAAGAAAGTAATGCAATGTAACCATATATTTAACTCCTATAGGGCATACTGCATTACAAATTTTCAAGGGTAGAAGGCCTGTTGCAATGATAAAATAACTTGTTCAATCTGTAAAACTAAAGTTCCAGCCATGAGAGAGCTTAAAAAGACAATGAATGGTGGTAGGGGTTATTATTTTAGAGTCCCTGCTAACATAGTGTGGGACCCAGAGATGATGTAGACTGAAAAAGCACATTGTGGTTAATGTTTTACAGATGGTCCCATTGTTCTAGTACCACCACCGGATGAGTTATGAGCAAAAAAGTTTCATAAAAGTAATGCCCTGCAAAGCATTATGGGGAAAGTTTCCATGCCACAAATATTTTAGTATGTTGATAGGACTGTAAGGCTTAGAATAGCCCCTAGAGGACACCTCAATGAAAATTGCATTTGTAAAAAAAAAGACATGTTCATGTAACTATATAGTTAGCTCCTAGAGGGCATAACCACACAAAAACGAAACACCATCAAATAATGCAGTGAACCCATATATTTTGCCCCTAAAGGACATAGTACATTACATATATTCAGGAGCAGCAGACCTATGATAATGATATTACAAACAAGGCCCTTAAAACACAAGCTACTCCCAGGTGTAAAACAAAAGTTGCAGCCATCAGAGCACTTCAAAAGACACTGAATAGTGGGAGAGGTTATTATTTTGGGGTCCCCTCTAACCTAGTACGGGGACCCAGAGATGATCTAGACAGAAGGAGCATGTGGTGCTGAACGTTTTGTAGGTGGTATCATTGTCGTAGGACCACCACAGGCTGACTTATGAGTAAAAACGTTTTGTAAAAGTAGTGCATAGCATTATGGGGCTAGTTTCCCGAGTGCAGTAAATATTGTAATGTCGGCTCTCCAGCTGTGACTGGAGAGCCGCTTTCGATTTGAGGATTCCTGTTTTACTTCAAAGCATTCACCATTTTCAAGTGTTTTGAGGGGAGAGCCACAAGAAATGACTCTGATTAGGTAAGTGTGAACAGTGTGACGAGTGCTCCATATCGCCAGTGGAGTTCACACTGTTGTGCCTGTCTGAGCTGTGAGTGACATGCCTGTCATGCAGCACGTAGGGGAGAGACAAAAGAAAAATGGCCACGCTGAAGTATATTGGCAATCCTACAATAATCCATGTAACAGGGTCAGTCTGCAAGGCGTGACAAAAGAGCCTCAAAGCAGGACAGACGTACAGCATTTACCAATTAAATTAAGTGATTTTTGAAAGGCAAGCCCAGGAATGAGTGGAAGTGATGGGTATGAGATAGGTGTGGTTAAAAGCCCACAATACTTACACAGATCAAAGAGCTTGTGCGCGCGACCTGAAAAGACAATGAGTCTGATGGAGGCTTTACTGGTTCCTCTCAGACTCCCCTGGTTCTCATTTTTGTGGGTCACAAAAAATCCTTTGGCAGAGAACACACACAAGCTGCAGGAGCTTGTGCCACACCCCAGAGTCAATGAACTGTTCTAAGATCACTGACTAGCACCTCTCACTCTAGACACACAGGGCTGTTTTTTAGTGATTGGGTGACTTTATGTGCAAAATACTTTTCCGATAGGCCTTGCTATTAACCTACATCTGTGATTTACGAATATTTTTTGGTGAAACTGTTTTTGCTACCCTATGAACATGAACATATATAATCTAATATTACTTCCAGGTTAGACCATTTCAAATTTACATCAATAATAAAAGGAGACCTAATTTCCCTCCCTCTTTGTCCATATGTCCAGAAAGCCACATTGAATTTGAAGACAATTATTGGAACACTTGTCTAGCTAAGAACTGAGATTACAACAGCAGTATTTTCAATGACCTGCATTAAAAATACAAGGGTTTTGAGCAAATAGCGAGTGATTGTTTTCGTTAAGATAGCTTGGGCATATATAAGAGGTATGAAAGCAATTAGAGTAAGAAATTTGGAAACTATTCTTCAGGCATACTCAAGTTAAATATTGCAGAAATGTCTTATATTTCATTAAAATATGCCGAAATGGAGATTAAAGCATGCTCATCTTGTTTTATGTTAAAGGAATTAATGTTTATATCCGCATCAAGGATTTGAAACATCACATGCATGCAGTTTCTATTTTGGGATTGTCATGATCTTTCCCATTCTTTACCAATATCTTATTTGTCAACTCTGTAACTGATAAATTAGGTTACTTCGGTATGTTTCAAAGTAATATTATAAAAACTGTTAGATATTCCCTTCAGGTGTGATTTATTCAAGCTTTACAGTTCTGGCAAGTTTGAAAAGTGAGCAAACTTGAGGTAACCTAGACAATAAATGCAGCACCTCTATTTAAAGACGAACATTTAGAACATTTCCTTAGGCTTTCTAATTAACCATATGTTGAAAATAATGCATGTACGATTTTACGATTTCTTGTTTCTTTTTCACATGCCAAAAACAGACACAAAATCATAAATGTTCAATGTTTTAGGAATGTAGATATCACAACTAAGCACCTTTAAGCACTCATGCAAAGTGTCAGTCCACTTTTTATCTGGCTAGTGGACCTTGACGCTCCAGTCTCTCTCTACTTCCTTGTAGTGGGCAGTGCAGCCATTTAGACACGTGCTTCAGATCTGAGTGGGTGATATATGTCAAAGTTTATTTTTTTTTTTTTAGGAGAAATTATCATTTGGCAATTTACAAAGCATTTTGTTTCTCTCAAAGTAGCCCGCAGGCAATATCAAGACTATTGGTGCGATTGCTTTTCGATGTGCTTTGTTTGTGGTAATGTTGCAACATTATGGAGCCATATGATTGGGAAGTGCTTTGCCATCAGTGATGAGGGAAGGATGACGTTTGATATATTTCTCTCAGGACTACTTTTCGTCCACTGAGGTATTTGATAGTGACGGTGACCAATAAACACAACATACATAAATTAATATAATCTCAGTTAAGGGAAACAAATTCTCAACAGCTGCAGCTACCAGAACACAAATGTACGCTCTCCCAGTTCAGTCGATGCCTCCCCTCAATTACAACCTCTAATAGGTTGAAGGACCAGCTCCTTAGTTTATATTTTTCATCTATTTATTGTAAAAGTGTCCAAAATAAGATCATCAAAAGCCATGCCAAACAAAGTTTCAAGCTCCTTCCTATTATCTGCAGTCTACTAATCACATAGGAGCAAACACCGGCATTACACTATTAATAGCACATCATCTGCTCCAATTCATCAATATATGGAGACTTGAAGCAGTACCGATAAGCATGTTTTGCAGTGGTATGTTGACATCGAATTGAAAGGTGTGCAGAATGGTGGACTGAGCTATTCTGGAGTTCATCCAGCCATTTAACAGCTATGCAATTTTTGCTAAGTCAGCTGTGGTCTCAAGCTCTCCCTCGGCATATTTTAGGAGATACATTGTTATAGGGTCTCAGATATACATCTGCCTGCATTTAATAGGTATCAATTCCTAGTAGGTATCCATTTTATTCTTACAGAATGTGAGATCCTTCAGCCAGTCTTTAATTTTGGGTGGAGGGCCACGGCACATTGAATGGCCACCCTCCACTTCTCAGGCAGTTGCGCCAAGGCTGTATATTTCCTCACTCTAGCGGAGGAATGTTTTTACATAGCCCAGTAAAATTATCAGTGGAGTTGCTGGTAAATCCAGTCATTTCAGTGAGGGTCTATGCTATTTCAGTCCTAAAGCTGGCAAATGCCAGACAGTGTCATGCAAAAAGGAGTAACCCATCCTCTGGGCCCGTATCTGGTGCAGAGTGAACTCTCTCTTAGGCCCAATCTGTGCAGTGATTTAGGGGTGTAATATATGCTGTGCAGGGACGCTACATGAATGAGTTTTTAGTTAGGGGACAGTGCCCCAGTCAGGGAGCAGTAAAAGGTGCTTCCAAGTCAGCTTTAGCCATTTAATTGTGGCCTGAAGAACACATATTGGTGCTTCTCTCTGAATTGCCATGTGTCGGTGGGATGCCAGTTCCCTGGAGGAGGGAGAGTCTATCAATGTCGCCAACATAGCGAATGTGGGGGGGTGAGTGGGGGGGCGGGGGAGAGAAGGACACATGATTTTAGTAGCCCTGCCTGTTTCATGGAGTCAGAGGTATAAAAAAGTTTATATTGTTTGTAATTTGCCCTACATCGTACATGCTGCAGCAGAAGGAAGTTATCACCCGGTATAAATCCCTTAGCATAAGTAATTTGAGGTGTCCCATTTGCTTCCACACCTTGGGTGCACTAGTGAGAAGTAATTCTGGTGCATATAACTGATGAAGGCATGCTCTATGTCTCAGCTGCAGTGTGCGATTGAAAAGGTATGGGGTGGTACCAATAGTGTGCATAACTGATCTAGGCACATAATATTCAAAACCCAGAATGGCAAAACCTCCCTGTTCGAATGGCAGGGTTAGTAGCACCCATTTTAGATGCGACTGCGACTTCCACTGCGTCTAGTCAGGGGAAGAGGCATATTAGTCGAAAGGTACAGGAATTTAGGGAGAACAACCATTTTAGCATTAGTGATTCCTTCAGCAAGCAGCAGGGATTGACTGATCCAGTCTGTTACTTGATTTTCTAGTCTAAGTTCTTAATTTGTAATAGTATAAGTGCCAGGGCACTAAAGCTCTGTTCAAAAACCAGTGGCTGGTGCATTTAAACTTAGTGCACACATGGAGCACTGAATACCAAGGGCGACTAGTCTTGAAAAGACCTCATGACCCTATGTTAGAAAGTGGACATGGCGGCTGGTAATGTTTGAAAGTGGTGGGACGAGTGAAGTGCCCCATCGCTTCGCAAGATCCAGCAATGCTGCTTTGCCCATAATCTGCCCAAGGCCTCTGTGACCTCCTGGAAGTCTTTGACCTTCTCGACAAGAAGTTCTGAAGCTTTCAGCAGGACAAACTAGCACGGTCAGGCCAAATCGCAAATCGACGACAGTGGCTTCACTTTCAATGTCACGCCATCCTTTTGCTGGAGCTTTTCTGCAGAACCTTGCAGAAAGTTTCTTTCTTTGCAGATCTTGTATTTTCTTGGTTCCTTTGTGGAAAATGAGTGTCCACTAACTCAGCCCAAGTGTTCAGTGACTCTGGATTGCCTCCTGGAGGCAGACTCAATTTTCTGAAATGCATCTGCACAGTCCAGGAAAGATCGAGTTGCAGCTGGTCAGCTGGAGCGATCCTGTCTTTGGGTTTGCAAGTGACTTCTTCCAGCTCTGTTGTACCTGTTACTGATCAGGGAATCCACTCCTTTTTCCTTTCAGTCCGGCACAGCCCCTTCTTTGTGTAGCCTTGAGAGTGCAGAAGGTGCAGTCCCTTTGAGTGCAAGCCTTCTGTGGTGCAGTCCAAGGATCCTTCTTTTGTTGCAGGCAGTGTACTAAGGAGCTCGTGCAGCTTACCCATATTTATCCTCCATGCTGGGCTGGCAAGTGGGGGACACCCCAACCAATAGGGGTAAAGTTATCTCCCTCTGCTGTGACCACTTTCTGTGAACAATGGCATATTTGTGACCTAGAATTTATTTACTGTTCTTACTAAAATCAGAATGGAGATAATCTCTCCTTGGTGTGTGTGTGTCATCCAAACCAAAGGTGTGGCTAACAACTCACTACACTCACCTTCCACCCCCTCTCCTTATCTAATTGTGGGGATCTCCCATCTGGCTGAGGATCAAAGAAGTGGGGGCTGGCCTTGGACCTGTGACCTTGTTCTCCTGCCTTTGAAGACCAGCTCATCTCCCCAGCCCCCTTCCTGTCCCTGGTTTCTGCAGGAACCAAATCTCCTCCCACCAAATGTCTGCATTGTTTCAGCCAAAGGCTTCTTCACACCTACTCAGGGAGCATCTTGGCTCAGTCTGTCAAAGGCTGACTAATCAGAAGAGGCTGCTACAGGGCTGCTTTATGTGACGCCAGGATCGTAAGTTCTAAAACTACATTTTCCTGTGATAGTTATAACATATCCGGCAATCGCAAGTTGTTGGATCTATTGTAATCATTATTTTGATACTTTGAATTATATTGCTAACTAGGTCCCAAGCAAAGACAGGCTTTACTAAGTTTAATAAAGCCTCTCCATGTTAGCCTGTGAGACTAGTAACACTACAATAGGTAAACATGACTTTGACTGTTTTTCCCTACCAGGGCATATAAAACATCTTTTACCTTGTCCTTGCTTTCTATAACAGGGCACCCCAGCATTGCGGCACATAGGGCAGACCTTAGGGGTCACTTATAAGTTATAAACATTTGTTGGGCTTTGGAAGTATTTTTAATTCCGAGTTCGAATTTGGGCATAGTTTCATTTTACTTACAGGTAGGTTGTCTTGGCCAATTACAATTATACAATTACCATAAACCTTTAGAGTTCAGAGCCCTGGCCCTGGGCCTGGTTAGCAGAGCCAGTGCACTTTCAGAGTCAGTAATCACCAGCATTAGTCAAAAATGGGGGCGTTCAGGTAAAACATTGTGACTTTCCTACACTCTGCCACCCCCTATCAGATGCTTTCTACCGCTTTATCTCACTTATACAGGTTCTTCCTCTGTTATAGTTTTCCTGTCTTTGTTGTCCTGCTTCTTTACTTTTTTGTGTTTTTTCCTCTCCCCCAGCAATCACTGACTGAAATTAAGCACTGTCTAGCCTAGCAAAAGCTGTGCCATAGTTTTCATGTATGACAAACTCAATATACCTACTTAAACTGACAGCAAGGTATTTTACTTATGAAGCCACCTATTCCAGAGGGTAATCGAGGAAGCACTCACCCGTAGTAGGACTAAGATGGAATGTGATCAGCTTTGACCAGTTTACAGATATTCCTGAAAGATATTAAAATCAGACAGATTCCCTGATCAGTGCTGAAAAGTTTGTAACAGGGTCTTTAACAGACAGGGGACATCATTTGCATAGAATGAGTCAAGTATGCACCTGGCGGTGAAAATGAGGCCTCTAAGTGATGCTATGTGAGTCTAGCAGATATAAGCTGCATTGTAGTCACAAAGAGAATAAGGGAGAGAGGACAGCCCTGTCTAGTCCATCTGAATAATATCAAATGTGGCCTATAACAGCCTATTTTGCAGATGCACACTGTGAGTTTATTTTATACCAGCCAAATCCAACATTTAAAATTGCCACTGAATCCAATCTTTTATACTTTTTGGAGTAAATATTTCCATTCTAAATAATCAAATACCTTAGTGGCTTCTAGAAATGCAGCTGCTGCATTAATCTGTAGATCTAGTAATGCAAAAAAAGCAAAGAAGATTTGAATGTTGTGTGAAGTGGATCGTCCAAGTTTAAAGCCTGATTGAGCTGGTCTGAACACAGCTGGGAGCAAAGAGAGAATTCCATTAGGAAGGAGTTTGGCCAGTGTTTTATTGCCTATTTTGATTGTAGATAATTACTATTTGAATGCTGCCCAGAACATGGTAGTGCTATCTGTTGAATTTTCATTGGATGCAAAGTTTTATATTATAGCTGTGAAGATCACAGACTCAAATACTAAATCTTGTAGGGTGCTAGGCATGGGTTTCCAGGTGAAAGCTTTATGTTGTGTTCCCGGGACAGATAACTCCTGGAAACCCGGGCATGGTCAGACTATGTTTCAGGATTGTTTTCTATATGTTTTTGTCCCGGCACCAATATCCTTCATGACCAGTCAATAGTCAATACTAGACCAGGAATTGAATGCAGTGGTAATATATGTCCCTTCTAGATGCACTGGATGTTTAAAGTACCAGATATCCATCATGTCACAATCAGTCACGATCACTTGTTGCTGTGCGACTGACATGGGGAGAGAATGGCGTGTTGTCTCCAACCTGTCTAATTGTGAATCATTAACCACATTGAAGTCACCATCTCAGATAATAACTTGTGAGGTAAGTTGTGCAATGTTCACCCATATCTGGTGGAATAAATCTGGGCTATCATGTTTAACACACTAATGTGGTATTTGTGCCTACTAAGGTGCCCTCAAGAATAATATACCTTCTCTCTAACTCATGTGAGTTCATGTTGAGCCTCAGGGGGGAACATCCTTTCGATCACCATCTTGACTCCTCGCCGCTGTGAGGAATATGATACCTCAATTACTGTGTCTAGCCACATGGCCCTAGGCCTGGACACACTATGACCAGTGAGGTGTGTCTCTTGTAGCAAACCAAAATCATTGCTTGTTGTAATCGGGCTCGCCAGTACCTGGCGCGCCGTTCATGCCCTGCACATTCCATATTAATATTCTAATGGTGTCCATGGGGATTTAAAAGTAATAAATAATGCAAAGGAGTGCCTTGGGTAGGCAGTATTGGGCAATTGTCTGAGCGTTAATCTTTTCCGACTTTGTGAATTCGATTATATTCTCAGGTAAAAAGAAGTTGTGTTACTAGTACCTCATTGACCTCAAACTTTCTTAATACACACCCGTCCTCCCCCAGTTCGATGAAGAACAAACATCATAGAATTTAAAAAATCTTTGCCTGCCCTAGTGTATATACACAGAATATATCTAGAACATAACCTTGAACACAAGATGCGAGGGCAGCTTTGCTTTTGCTGTAACTTAGCAATATAACACCTTATGCCAAAGAAGTAGCCAACATACTAGAAAAACAATAGTGAAAGGACTTCTAATTAAATATGTTGTTCTCATTAAACCAATGCAGGAGACTCCGGTTGCTGGTAAAAGGTGTATTGGTTTAAGTGGAAGACAAAAAAAAAAACACCAGTCACAGTCAGTTCATCTTCCAGAATAAATGTCAACTGTAAACCCCCCCCACCTCTTACATCCACAAGTCTACAGCAATATAACATAGGCAAGATCCCATGGCATAAGTACAGAGAAACACAAGGTTATAAAGCAATACATATCAATGTCCATGCTATCTACCTGGAATGCTTCACATTACCATATATCATTCATTTAGGCATTGTCTGTGCTTGTTTGACCAGTGATCACTCTTACGCAGTACTTTTAAAGGGTCAGAATCACAAACAAAAGGTATCATAGGCATACATTGCAACTGGTTCAAGTTACTCATGTGGCTAGTTTAAACAGTGGGGTGTTTTCACAGTATGTAATAGTGCATGAAGTGAAATACAAAAGGAAATGTTTATTAATTGCATAACAAATACGCATTTAGCTCAGAGTCACAGTTGGAAGCCGAAATCCTTCTTGTGGCCAACGAGGATGCCTTAACAAGATGGAGATTATTTCCACCTGTCCCTATTCGAATTTAAATAATGCCAGATTGACACAGGAGAGGCTGCAAAAAAGAAAATGAAAAAAACAATGATTTGCCCCTGTTTTTCAATTATGCACATTTTTTGCGGTATGTATTCCTTTGTGGGGGGAACCCTAATTTGCATTCTGTCCTTAGCCACTGCTTAAACACCTCCATCATGTACGTCTGTCTAACCTACCTGTTTTCTCCACACTAGTGGCTGGAGCATGTGCAATTTACTGCATAGTAGTGCGTGTCTATCTCACACCTCTTTGACATACACTAGTTACATTTTTTATGGGCAGTGAGTTCACATCCAAGAATGCTTTGTGATGCTTCCCAAAGTGTTTAACATCCCCCTTTCCACCTCTAGTTTATATTTATTACCTCAGTGCGGGTCCCAGTGTGTAATTAAACACTGATGCATAACATGATTTCAGCAGTACAAGTGCCCTGGAACCAGTCTTAAGGACTTTATATCCTTTTTTTTTCTCTTAGAGATGTGACAATTTTCATTATTTTATTTCCATTAATTTATTTGACATAGCTGATCTTGCTTCCCTAGATCCCGCCACACCGTCACAATATATATTTAACTGACTTCACGTGGCTTTCGCCTTATAATACACTTTTTCTTTTGTTTAACTTCTTTGATAAATCTTGACTGCATTCAGCATGGCTGTCTCTTTCTGTTGTTTATCTTTCTTAAGGGACATGATTATATGTGTGGTGCTTTTATTGTGTCCTATAAAACATTCGGTCTGTCGTTTTCTCTCCTTTTTGTAAAGAATGTTATCCCTCGAGAAGCCACCCGAAGTTCGCCTAACGTTACAAAAATCTGCTGGTTAGGTATCAAAAATAAGCTGGATGTGGTGTCCTCTGCTTCCTTTGGGGCTATCTTCACTGAATTAACAAATCTTTGTTATTGTGTTTATTGATTTAAAGAGGAGTGATTGCAGCATTATCCTGTTGTTGCCATCAAAAACTGTTCTCTGAACAGCCACTGAAGTCTTTAGATTCCAAGACTACATAAAGAGGTGTCCCCATTATAATGAGGTGTGATGAATTGGCATAACATTATCAGTTGGTGGCCATATTGCCGACCATGCAGTGGATTCTATGCTTCCTGCAGTGGACCTCGGGGAAAGGGAATGAGATAAGAAAGAGAGAACAGAGAAGACACTTAGGACCTGATTTAGATCTTGGCAGATGGAATGTCACAAACGGACCTGGGGGAAAGGGAATGAGACAAGAAAGATAGAACAGAGAAGACACTTAGGACCTGATTTAGATCTTTGCGGATGGAATTTCACAAACGTGACGGACGGATATCCTGTCCACGGTTTTACGATCTCCATAGGATATAATGGAATCGTAATGTGTCTGAGGAGATATCCGTCACATTTGTGATAGAGCAACCCATTGTGAAAACTCTAAATAATCAGGCCCTCAGTGTTTTTACTTTGCTTGCTCTTACAGCTGGGCTCAGTCTGCACTGTGGAAACGTTGATATCTAAAACGAGAAATAAACCTTTACTATTTCATCATTCTGATTTCACATGAATATTCCCAATGTAAGATATTGTACATCTTAAAACAGTCTCTGTGTTTCTGACTCTGTGGTTCAAACTCTGTGACTTCACAGAACTGCAAAACAAGTAAACTAATATGTACAAGAATAACTGAGCTATAAAACGCCTTTCTATATGGAAAGCTACCTTCAATGGTTCCTAAATAAAGTCTGTGCTCCAAGTGATTCTCAATGCAAAATGTTAATAGGCTGTAAAACAATGAATACTAATGAGTGCTGTATGTTTCGTCCTGACAATAATCTGACAGTACATACATCACTGTCAGTGACTTAACCTATCGGACTCAAAGGAAAATATAAACAAAGTCCGCACAGGTGAGGATGCTTCTTGTTCCTCTTGTGGAAAAATAAACGCAGAGCTAGAAATCATAAACCTTGGAAAGATGACTCCAAGAGTAGTGTGCAATATTAAAGTCTAAATCTGTGATTCTCAAATATTGTTCCAGAATACTTCTCTGTACTCAATAAGTCTTTCATAACTCCAGGCAATAACATTCAGGTTCCAATCACTTGCAACAAGGTTTCCAGCTGCAGCAACTACACATCTTGATTGTCGAGCAAGGAATGCTTTGAAACACAAGCAGTTTATGTTCTATGCATCAAAGGAGGCCACCACCACTGCGAGTCTTGTGAGAGTCCTGTGGTGCTCTGAGATATGTAGTTTGTTGTGTATCCACTTGTGCATTTTGCGTAGTGTCAGCATTGCAGATGTGAAGACTCACATCAAGCAGCACCCACATTTAGTGTGCACCGATGGTCTCCTCTGCTGCTAAACACTTAAGTATCCCAGGAATTACGAGAAGTGCCTTGCTATGCCTGCTCAGTGTACACAGGTAACCCTGAGCCGTGGCAGAAAGATGCTTGGTTTTCAATTCCTGTAACACCTAACTGTTATTGTGAGTGCCCAATCCTCATTCTACGCTGTTTTCCAGTGATGTGGCTTGGTTTCAGCAGTCAGTCCAGATCAATTTGGGCCAAGTTTGTAATGTCAAAGAATGCTCTTAGCAAGCATCGGAGCTATTCTCTTCACAAGATACTCCGAAGTTTTCTTTCAGTAATTCGGGCAATACTCTTGTAGGTCTAATGAAGATTCCAGGGTGTCAAAGGAACTCTACTGACTTCTCACACTAGACGGTGGGGGCTAAATGTATTACCCTGTTTATCCAACAGGTGTAATAATGCACCAGAACAGATAGGTACCTGCCAGGTTGTGTAGACCACGCTGGGTTAGTCCTGCCATCCGAACCTGCCAGTCACTTCCATGGAATCAAAAGGAGTTTCTTTCCACATTTTTACATTCGCTGTAGCCATTCTGACACCTCACAAACTGAGGTGCTTTCAATAGAAGAAGAATTTAGTTCAGTTTATTTAGACAAAAACATGTTCCTATTAAGAATTTCCACCATGGGAGGATTTTCAGATGCTTTCTAGGGGTCATAACCGTTTAGATCCGAAGGATGTCACTGATCAGACTTAAAATTGCAGTGCTTTAACAGTTGCTCAGACCAGAAGCAGTTTGGTCCTCAAATGGACATTATTTCCACTGACCTGCCAACCAACATAGACACTCACTGCCCAGCTTGTCTCTTCCCTTCATTAAGAAGGATGCTCTCGCCATTCCCAAGGGTTTTCAGACTCTTACTATGTGACAGGTATGACAGGTAAATCGAATATCTTCAAGGTAGATGTGTCCTGCATTTGTTATTCCAGAATTCGACCAGTCTGGATCAGCTTCCTTTCTATTTTACAATCAATTAAGATTCTGTACTCACCGCTTTAATGCATTTTCCTAAAGACAATCAGTTAAAGTTCAGATAGCTCTTTAAAACCTAGCCTTTAAAGAGCACCCTTGCCCTACTGGGTTTCTCTACGTATTGTGTTTGCCTCAAGGCACTTACAGAACGAAGGACGATAAAAGTGATGGTTAATCTGTGCTCTAACAATTTCACTCCCTCTGTTCCACAGCTGTTTCATCTATTCTCTCCTCATCGCTCAGTTTTGTCAAGCTCCTCAGGTAGGAAACTATTTGACCATACATAGGTGTCTCAGCCCCCATTCCTTGTTCCCTTCCATGATAGGCAGTCTTGTATGGCGAGAATTCTGTATACCTGCCTATGGCATCATTAAGGGGTCACCTGGGGTCGTATTTGAGTCCCCTATATCTTCACTACTGTCAGACTCCCTCCGAGGCAATCCCTGGGACTCGGATCATTCAAACACAGCAGAGGAGGAGTCGGTGTAGTTCTAGAGAGCAGAGGTGGGGCGCTTTTGTTCACCATCTCTGCTATCAGAACCAATAACAAGGGTTTGCATAAGATGTGAATATTTCCTGCTGCCAACAAATGATATAGCCCAATACCCCGCAGCACAACGTAAAGCACTGGGGTATTTCATAAGTTGTCCTTGCATCTGCTTCTAAAACTTAAAAGATTTATATCTAAAGTATTTGGAAAAAGACTAGGGATTCATCATTTTAGTTCTATTCTCAAAATATTTTACACCACTTTCCAATAGATTTACCTTCCTGCATAGTTAGATCGCTCTGTGTCTCGGGCTATTCACAGTCCTATGATTTCTGGAAAACAACACCAGCGTTTCCGCTTATTGCCCCAAGATTGCCTATATTTAAGGCTCAAAGTTTTCCAGTTTTTACACATAAATACACACATGAAACTATATGTCTTCTATCTGTATTTTTTCTAAAGCGATCTAAAACAGTTGCTTGTATGATTTTCTGTTGTGACGTCTAGGCCTGTAGCTGCATACAATGTTAGAAAAAGAAGTACCCTAGTAAAGCTTAATTAACTGCATCGAACAATTTGCCAGAGTTCAATACTAATGTTTTCAGGTGTTTTGTACTATAGTAACCATACATAGCCCAGCTTCTTCTCTTCTTACTAATTGCATTTATGCTTCTCTTTGACCATGTACAGCACTCTGTCGCCTTTCAGCTAGGTTCAGGCTACAGAAATGCCATATGCATACATAATACATGGACATTATAGCCCAAATATACTAGTTGCAACTTAACTAATATAGATAAATACTACTAAAAATACTACTAAAATGATTAAACAATAAATATTGATAAAACATATGTGAAAATGTGAAAAATAAATCAGCACAGTAAAACGTGGAACTCTGTACATACTCCCTCCTCACACATCCGTACTTAATGCCATTGCATTGTCTTGTCTGTCCAAATACACTGACTCTCCCAAACCATTGTGTTTATTTGAATAGGCCACATTTGGCTTTGAACAATGGCAGCATACCAAGGCACACAAGAAAGGAATGGCATACCCCGATCACCGTGAAGGAAGCTCATGACTTCAACCCTTGTACCAACTAGACAATGTTGGATAATCTTCATTTCATTGGAGTCTTTTGCATCGAGGGTCTATGTTTCATGTCATGGGCGCCTTTACTATAACAGTAGAAGCTCTTTTCCCTATTAAATCATTAATTAGCCATTTCCAAGATGCATGCCCTGCAGCTCTGCTCCCAGTTAAGTGCCCCCTGACAGGTCGAGATACAACACAGTAGATGCAAAGGTTGCACTATAAGATCAGTGGAAGATTAACTCTTGACACTATTGGCATCTCTTCTTTCTCTTCTGCTTTATGAACCTCTAAATAATTCCTAACAGTACCTTTACTTCCTGAAGTTGACAAAACGCTCTGCGTGCGCCTCCTGCTCTTCTGTGGCACCCTGATAGATGGAAGCGGTGTATGGTCTTTAGGGATGCATTAGCTGTCTGACCATGTAAGCACTCCATCGCCCTTAGTGACTTATGGCGAACGAAATAATGACTGGAATCAATTTGCGAAGCTGGGGAAAGTATGAATGTCCTTCCTGCATCACTGTCCCTTGCAAACGATTACTAATTGGGGTGGTGGAGTTGTGTTCTTTTGTCCTGTTTGTCATGAAGATGGCTTATTTCATTTGCATTTATATTGGTTTTTGCACATTACCTTTAAACAAAGGTGCTACCATTTTAACACAAATACTAAAAGTCAGATTTGTGTGATATGAGGATCGTGTGAGCTCAAGTTATAGTGGATCTCAGTGTCAGGAATTTTCTGACATTGTGGTATTGGTTTGCTTCCCTGATTTTTCTAAATGATGGGGGAAATGGGCCTGTTTAGAGAGCATCTTTGAAATTCAGGTCTCCTAAATTGATTGGATTTTTGTTGAAACCCTTTCATCTGTCAAACTCCTACACCTGCATGGCTTTAGTGGGATGTTTTAATCTTACTATCTTGGATAGAGGTATCTTACCTCTAAAGTATTAAAGTAAATGGCTACCATGGCCTCACTGCTCGAATGTTAACTCTCCAGACATGCAACCTCTTGCCTTAAGTCAGAAAGCACAGATAAAGGTGCCTGGTGATGTCTCAGTTTGTTGTATCAGCAGTGGAAGTACACCAGCGTATTCCTTCTGCCCCGCTCTGGTCCTTTCACTTCTGCCACCCTTAAATCTTCCAAGGTCTTGCTCTGTCGGGGCTCATGCCACTCAGGATGTAGATGACGTGCCTCTGAACGAACAAGACTCTAGGTGGACTATGCTTGTGGCATATTCTTCAGGTATTTAGTCTACAAGTCATCTGAGGTGAAATCTTGTGTTAGACTTTTCATCCTTGGCGTGGTCTCCCCTAACTTTTTGCCTCTGTGTCACAGGTTGTTGATGTGTACTGGGACTCTGTTTTTGCTGTTTTTGTTACTCTGGGCACTTTACCACTGCTATCCAGTGCTAAAATGCAAGTGCTCCTGTATAAAATGTGTATGTAATTGGTTTTCCATGATTGGCATGTTTGATTTACTGGTAAATGCCTAGTACAGTGCGCTAGAGATGCTCAGGGCCTGTAAGTCAAATGCTACTAGTGGGCCTGCAGCACTGATTGTGCCACCCACATTAGTAGCCCTGTAAACATGGCTCAGACCTGCCATTGCAGTGTCTGTGTGTGCAGAATTTAACTGCCAATTCGACTTGGCAAAGTGTACCCACTTGCCAGGCCTAAACCTTCCCTTTTCTTACATGTAAGACACCCATAAGGCACGCCCTAGGCAGCCTCATGGGCAGGGTGCAGTGTATGTTTAAGGTAGGACATATACTAATGTGTTTTATATGTCCTGACAGTGAAATACTGCTAAGTTCGGTTTTCACTGTTGCAAGACCTATCTCTCTCATAGGTTAACATGGGGACTACCTTTAAAAATGATTAAAGCATAGATTTCCTTTGGGAGTAGATAGACATGTGGAGTTTGGGGTCTCTGAGCTCACAATTTAAAAATACATATTTTAGTAAAGTTGGTTTTAAGATTGTGTGGTTGAAAATGCCACTTTTAGAAAGTGGGCATTTTCTTGCTTAAACCATTCAGTGACTCTGCCTGTTTGTGGATTCCCTGTCTGGGTCAGTTTGACAGGTGAGCTGTTTGCACCTCTCTTTAGACAGTGACACAAAGGGATCTGGGGTGTAGCCTGCATATCCTGATGAGCCATCTGTGCTAGGAGGGAGGGGAGGAGTGGTCACTTACACCTGAAAGGGCTGTGCCTGCCTTCACACAATGCAGTCTCCAACCCCCTGGTGTGTGTCTGGGGCCTGGCCTGGGCAAGGCAGGATTTAATAAACAAGAGAGACTTTCCTTTGAAGTAAGCCGACTTCAAAGGCCAAAATGGGTATAAGAAGGGCACCCAAAACCACAGACTTTAGATCGCTTCTGGACATCAAGAGGAACCTCTGCCTGGAGACAAGCTGAAGAGCTGAGAAGTGCTGCCCTGCCTGTGACTGTGCTTTGTGGTGCTATCCTGCAGTTGCTGCTTCTGCCTGTGCAAGGGGACAAAGACTGGACTTTGTTGTGCATTCCTGCATGTGAAGAAATCTCTAAGGGCTTGTCCTGAGCTTGCCTCTTGTTGTTGAAGTCTCAGGGCCATCAAAGACTTCTCCTGCCAGCACCTGGACTCCTGCCCTGCCAAGTGGTGCCCTATCCAGTTCCTGGGGCCTTGGAAGGTGAAGCTGACAGACCAAGACTGAAAATCCACGCACAGACCGCCGTGCGGGGAAAATATCTACGCACTTTCTGAGACACGGCTGAAAAATGACACGCCTCCGGCTTCACGGCAGAAATCGACGCTCCACCGGCATCGTGGCTGGAAGATCGACTCACATTGCTGGAGAAACTATGCGCGACACCCGCTGATTGAGGCTGATAACATCGCAACCCACATTGCGCGGTTTTGCTGATAACGTGCGACAGGATTTTTGATTCAAACCTTGCTGGGCGTAGAAAAATGACGCAATGCCTGCCTGGGCCCGAGGGCTGCCCGGATCAACGCATCGCTCTCAGGAGAGGAAAAACGACACACGCCGACCTGACCAGAAAAGGAAAAATTACGCACTCTCTTGCGGGTGAGAAATCGACGATCGCTAACCTTTTTCTACGCACACTCGTCCGTGCATGTTATTTTGACGCTACCCAGGTACTTTTCAACGCTAACAGTGTCTTTACTGTTTACTACAGGATTTAAGACTCTTTTTGCTTTTTAATTCCTAACTTGACTTGTGTATGTTGGATTTTTGTCGTTTTGGTCTTATTTTGTTTAGATATATATTTTTCTATTTTTCTAAACCTGTGTTGTGTCATTTTGTAGTGTTTTCACTGAGTTACTCTGTGTGTTGGTACAAATACTTTACACCTAGACTCTGAAGTTAAGCCTGCCTGCTTGTGCCAAGCTACCAAGGGGGTGAGCGGGGGTTAACTGAGGGTGATTCTCCTTTATCCTGACTAGAGTGAGGGTCCTTGCTTGGACAGCGGGGTAACCTGACTGCCAACCAAAGACCCCATTTCTAATATCTTGTAATTGTCCTTTCTCCAGCAGCACTAGAAGGCGGTCCAGTCAAGTCCTTAAAAATGGCTCTGACTGGATCATGTTTGCTGGAGATGGTGTTTTGGATATATATATATATATATATATATAAATACTCCGGATACAATTCCAGATGGCAATTGTATACTGGAATTAATGTCTATTTGTCTCTTTTTTTTTAACAGGCAAAATATCACTTATTTTTCCAAAGGACATATAGTGACATGTTTTAATATCAACAGGATGTAAATGAAAACCTTAGTAACTGCTAAAATTGGTTTTCCACTTGGAAGAATCAAGCTAAATTTTTTAATATGAAACATTATGAACACATTTGGAATTCCAAGGCATCTGGTATTAATGGGGCAGAAGTTCAATCATGCAACTTCTGATTATGTTGCCATTTTGAAGCTTCAAATAATTTATAATACACAAAAGGGTGACTCAATATTCCTTTGTGGGCTTCCGTAACTGTAATAAAGTAGGTAAAGGAGCCAAAAAGGGATTCACTTGGAAGCAATGTTACTACAGAAGAAATTATCATTACTCAGTGATGCCTGTGAATGACATCACAAAAAATTGATTATAACTTAATGCACAGAACATCGTTTTAGGACTAAGAAATCAATCATATAAACAAGTGTATCCATTTTTTAAATGTGTATTTGGAATCAAACGAATATTAAAGAAAATAAAGGGGTTCTAGACAAATAGTATCTCAGGATACATTGACAGTGTCTAATACAATGCAATGAGAGTTTCAAAGTTTTCTGACGTTCGACAACGTACTCTATACCCACTATCACCGTAACACTAAAGAAAGTTTGACTTTGACACAGACACAACTCCTATGGGTGTTCTAAATTGTCCAGAGGAAATAAGAGTTGTGCGTCGACGTTTCGGTTTCATGTGGTAAACATCCACGAGACCATCTCCATGACTGTGATGTTTATATGATGACGAAGCATCCCTGTGTGGCCGTCAAGCTGGTATTTTGAATATATGAAGGCTGGAGTGTTTTAGCGATCCAGTCCACAGAAATGGAGTGTAAGACCTGCAGTGATCGATTAATGCGTAGTAAAACTTGTGAGACGAGGATTTTATTCAAAATAGCACTGAGAAACAAGAAACAGGTGGTGGCAGTTCTTCAGCGTACGTAATAGGATATAGTTCATTCAGTGCTTGAAATGGAGAAATTAAAGTGCAGGTACTCTGTGCCAGAGTACCTGCTTGTTGCTGAGAAGTGCCGGTACTTTCCAATTGAAAGTATTACGTTTTTATTGAGATGTGCCGGTACTCTCCCTCTCAAAATAAAAAAGTGCCAGTACTCAGTACCGGAGAGTACCGGCCCATTTAAAGCACTGAGTTCATTGAATAAAATCAAGTAGTCTCTTGAAGCTAAACTGACATACGTGCCGAACATCAATTACTTGAGGTAGTGATTTAAAACTGGTGTGATGATTCTTGGCTGTAAGTAGGATTGACAGAAAAATGACACCGATAGATAAGCATAGTGATCCAGTATGTCAGAAACGGGTACCGTGACTTGCTCTAAAAAAAATAGCAGATAGATTTCTGAAGCCATCGGGTGTGGCTTCAGGCATTTGTGTAAGAATTTGTTGACGTGGTCACTGCAGATAACATATTGATTTATTGTTTTGATCATAATCTGAAATATGCATATCAATGAAATTTTCCCTTTTCAGTTTTCCCACGTGTAAGATATTGGTATATGTTTGCTGCAGAGTGCTCCCTCTGAAGCATGTTACTGCTTCAGATGCTCCAAAAAGTATCCAAATTCCACCTCTTGTGAAGCCTTCTTTTCGGGAATCTGAATGCCTTTGAGTGTCAGAGTGCTTGTGCATGTACCTGGTTTTACAGGCTAATATTTAGTCCCAGTCGGACCTAATAAGCAGTTACTACTGCTGCTGCTCATTTGTGATTCATCTCCCTGATCGCTGGATAAGTGTGCATAGTGACTTTAACTCATTTGCCACTAGTGGCCGCCCTCACAACCACTTCCGTCCTCCTCGTACCTCCGACCTTCCTTTTACTAGAGGCCTTTAGGGAGCTTAACTCATTATTTTTAACATTTTACCACTGTTCTGCTGAAGCATCTACTGGGTCTGCAAACTCCATGAGTTTTCACAATCACAAGATACAACAGATATTGTGGAGGATGGGCTGGGGTCACCTTGAATTCACCTCTCTGGCCAGAGGAGAGAGGCATCAAGCTTGAAGCACCGGAGCGTTCCTCATACCTCTGCTTCTATGTGCTTGATGGAATGGAGTCTCAGGGTCTGCTCCTAGCGGGACCAACAACCAGATTTTCCACCCTGATGCTGCACCGCTTGACGCCCCGGACCACTGCCTCACTGGGAGTACTTCTATTGTCACCACAAGTGAAATAACTTTTGTCTTCTTCCACACCACCAGATGCCGCTGCTTAGTTGGCTGTTCCCATACTGTGGATGATCCTCATCCTTAAAAAGCTCATCTTTGTGCAGACAGATGGTCTCAGGCAGCACAGTCGCACTAAGTGGCAAACTGTGGAGGTGCATGGAAGGCAAGCTGCAACTATTCTTCAAGCGCCTATGTGAACAGTCACCACTTTTGCCAAATGGCATATTCTCCCTCCAGCACTGAAAGAAATTGTTCAGGAAAATAAATCTCACAGACCTTCCTCTTCCGTCTCCTAAACACTCATTCATCGGCTTTCTCTAGTATTCTCTCTATATTTTTCTCCCTCTATCGTACTCCATTTTTTGTGTGTATCTTTTCAGTGTTTTTGAAGATTTTTGGAAGTCGGGATAGAGTGAAGATACTTGATGCACTGTCAGCCTGTATTTCCCAGAAACATGACACTTTCATTTATCTGTAAAATTGAAAGGGAGAAGGGAATTACATCCCATTCTTTATTCTTACTAGGCGGCAGCAACTGTGGCGCGCTATAATGGGCTCTGCCAATTTCCCATTCTGAATTTATGTTGTCTGTTGCCCCCTCGAGAACCGCTCGCTCTCTTTACTTATCTAACTGGTTTGTTATATGTTTCATCCTTGTTTTTGCTAAAGGTTAACCCCCAAGGGAAGAAATAGGTTGTATATACCTCTAAATAAGTAAATAATGTTACAAGGAAAGGTAATTATGAAAATCCCATATGACCGGCGATCTCCAGGTATGTCAGAAATACCTCTTAATTGCTGCTGAGAGGTATTACATGAGTGGTTCTTGCTCTATGTACATATGCCATGTGATCCACTGCCTGTTGAGTACGACTGGTCTCCCCTATTTATCCTTTACTTTCTTTCTTCCCACACATAAATATCTGTCTCAATTAAATGCTGAGCTGGGGTTGGCTATGGGTAGTTGGTTGTCACAACGCTGTCCAACTTCTCAAGTATTGGGAGAATTTTGGTGTTCTGTTAATATCAGTAACACTTTTTTCCTTTGTCTCAGGTGCCTGAAAAGACCATTGTCACTTTCATTAGTAGCAGGACGTGTAATATTTTCTTTTAGAAATCTGTGTCCACACACTGTGGTAACACTTTGGTAATGGCACCCTAACACAGTAAGGGCGTAACTTGACTGCCAACAGCCTGTGTATATTTCTTATCTATGTAATTTGAAAGATTGAAAGCCAAACACAATGCTAGTTTAACATAATGTTTCTAGTCTGTTCTTCTCAGTCTAGCAACCCTTAAGCTGTATTACTCCGCTGCTGCCCCATTCCTACTAGCTACAGTTATAGTTATCTGACCTTGAGCACTCCAAAAAGGCCAAAAAATATGTACATGTGAAGAGATTCTGCTCAAAAGGTGTGGAGCATACTAGTAGCAGGGCACCCACTATGATCGCCAACACAGGCATGGAGATGACCTCCTATCTGTCTGAAGCTCCAGTCCTATTTTTTCCAAACCAATCCTCGCTGGCTTTACATACAGCTCAACAGGCGTCTCCCTTCTACTTCCTTTTCTGCAACTGTCAATCTTACTGATTTGGCTGATGCTCACGATCTGCTCTTTGGAATCACACCTTGTTTTAAATAGATGGTAACAGCTTCTGAAACGTTAATGACAGTTGCCCAAATGGTTTCCTTACATGTCCCTGTAAAACTCACGAGTGTCTCTGTCCCACTTAGAATCGAGGCAGTATGTACCTTAATCTTTTTCAATACTTCAAGTTACGGGGATCCACAGGGAAAATTCTGTCATCTTCAGTCACTGGAGACCATCTTCACAGTTGGATAAATATTTCATATAATGAAGTTATCTGGTTTGTGTTTGGGTCTTCTCCGCTCCTTAATGTAAACAGGTGCAAACCAAAAATATGATAAAGATTCAATAGCTAACAAAGAAATCTTAATTCCATACAATATGAGGGAGTGTGACTTACCATTCCCTTCAGGATGTAGGTAAAGCTGAGCCATAGCAGGCACCTGACTACACCGCCAGGATCAGATGGTACCAACTCTGCAGACACCATCAGACCACAACCACACACAATCTTTGTATTTAGTGAAGAAGATAAAGTAATCACAGACCTCTTTGAAGAGGTAAGGATATTAAGTAAAATGTGAAACTGACAAAGGGAACTCACCATAACTAACACAGATAACATCATGCTGGTGCTGACCTGAGAGTGGGAGCCATGTAACATAGTAAAGTTACCAGGCACCATTTATCTGGTTCTTTTCCTACTTGTAGGGACTAGGAAACAGTGTATGTACTTTTCAGCCTCTCCATGATCTGATCTGGAAATGTAAGCCTCTGTAGTTCTCCTTATGGGTGCTCCAGGCACCAAGAGCTGGTCTCTCATTTTATTTGATCTGCTGTGTAAAACCCAATAATCCCTGTTTCTCTAGTGTATCTCCTTCTCCTCTCCTGAGTGAAATCCTGACAGGATATCTCAGTACTTGCTTCATATATACCATGGGTGTAGGACGTGATGAACATCAGTGCCCGTCTTGTTCAATTTTGGAACTCTAAACTAGAGGGCCTGGTCTGATGCCTTCCTGACACTATCTTCCTGAATATACCAAGATAAAAAAACGAGGCAGCAATTCCACTCTACAACTATGGACAAACTTTGGTGCAAAAATGTGTTCAGTCAATTAGTCAAACACTTTTATAAAGTGCTGCTAAAATCTCAAAAGGCAATTAAGTGCTACTCTCTACAACGCATGTGTTAAAGTTTAAGAAAATCTTGTTCAATTTATTACATTTTTGACAATATTTCATCAATTAGCAGTGCTTTTGTTTGCAACCTGAACCATGAAGTAACACGTCAGCCCAAACTATCACAAAACCTTGGAATGTATGTTGGATCCCTAGCTATTACCCTTCCAATGATTTCTGAACCCATCTGTGAAGCTTTGGAGCAAGAATTCCTGTCCCTGAAATCATGCAGTGCCTCCTCCAAATTCTTCACTAGTGTGTGGTTGACCATCTCACTCCAGTTACTTTAGTTACTGAACTACATTTTTGTTACTTCTTTGCTTCATGGGCATTCCCTGATTCTACATACTCAAGTGGATGTGTATTTGTGCCTCTTCACTTTCCTAACAGAAGTGCCTACCTTGTGATTCTATGTAATTGTTTGACCCTCTCCATCGCTGGATGTATTGATGCTGGAATTTGCAAACCAGTCCTAGCTGGCATTGCTCACAATGCAACTGCCAGTACAAACCGTTCTTTCTGGACACCATCTGTGTTTTATAGCCTTCTACTTTTGAATGGCAGGCTTGCTGTGGCACGCTTAATATTTCTAATAGTCCTTTCCATATTTCACTGATGGGATCTTCTCTTATTGATTCCTAAATCTTTCATCATACACACTCTAGCCATCATTATCATTGTTACGTACCTACAGTTTATCTCTTCTCGATACTTCTCCGGACTCAATTCTCAGTATGTCCTTTCCTCCTGTAGCATGTGAATCACTTTGGGTAAATCACACTTTCAATTCAAGTAGGACCCCTGCACCAGTTAGTTCAAACTTACTGGCAGAGGCACTGCCACATCACTTTACATGCTCTTCTCCACTTCTCTTAAAGATGTTTCTCCTACTAGTGGCAATTTACAATAGTTTAAGTCATTGGGCCCTTCTGGAGTAACTCTGGTGAGTAATGAGCCATCCTTACCAGAGAAACAAAAGCATTTAACATCTAGTGTCTTATTCCCCAGCTTATTCCTCACCCTTCCAAAATATTACACTGAATGCTTGAGAGGCACTTCTGTGAATCCACCGAACTATCAAATCTATGATGTCCACCTAAATGAAGAATGAAGTAGATTTATATATCATTTCTACGTGATATTCTGTGCTAGGACACAATTTTCACTAGAAACAGATTTTCAAAGAAATACAATTATTTTCTGTCCACACTTCACAAGTATGTTCACGCAGCTATCAATGGATTACCTAGTGAAACATTCAATGATAATCAAATCAATGCTTTAACCCACTGTTGGAATGTGGATTATTGATAGGGGTAAGTACACACCTACTAGTAGCAATAAGGCCACCAATCCAATGTTAGGTCCAGTCAAGTTCTCAAAACATTATCCCAGGCTCAAACCCGGGTAGCTTGGCAACGAGGAGGCAGGCTTAACTTAGGAGACAAGTATGTAAAGCATTTACATACACCAATACCGTAAATAAGTAAGACAACACACATGATAAAAATCCCACACCACTTTCTAAAAATAGGAAATATTTTAACTATAAAATGACACCAAATCAACAAAAATCCAATATAGAGAACCAGATATATGAATTTCCAAAGATTAAATGAAAAAATATGCTTTCTAGCGCTTAGAAATCAATATTACCATCCAGGGACATCTGGTCACGCTAGACCAGGACCAAGTCATAATTTGAGGCTGACTTCGATGGAGCCCTGCTTGGATACACTGAGCGGGAGTCCTCGGTCAAAATTTCACCTTCGCCCTTAGAAACTTTTCTGGAGCTTTTCTCTGTCGACATTGTGCAGTCCTCTCCAACAAGCCTACTTTGATGCAACATTGTCGGGTCACTTGTCGACGAGGCCCAATCGAATTCTGGAAGCCTGGATCTCTGGGACTTTCAGCAGGATGAACCTGAAATTCAGACCAAGTCACGGTTGAAGGTAGTCATCTTGATTGACAACATAGGGTAAGCCAACTTATGGAGCTTTTTCCCCAAAGTTGCCCCAAACCTCTCAAAACTTCTGGAACTTCTTCCTGAAGTTCATCTTGAGAGTTCAAAGTGTCCAGAACACAAATCCAAGAGACTAGAATCTCTGAGATGGTCCTTGGAGGTTTCACACTACAGTTCCCACAATGCATCTGGCCAAATCCTTAAAAGTCCATTGGACGCACTCCAGGCTGAGGATGTTTGTGACAGGTAGACTCTGTTAACCTATTTCTTTAAGGGAGTCTACTCCTCAGTCCTTTTTGAAGCAAGGCAAAGTCCTTATGGCTGTTGTTCCAGTGTGCAACAGGCGCAGTCCTTCAGAGTACAGTCCTTTTGGACTGCAGACTGTTTCCAGCACAGCAATCCTTCTCTTGGTGGTTTCAGGCCACAGATGTCAGTTGCTGTGCAGCTCCCAGTTACTTATTCAGTCATCTTTGGAGACAAGCAGGGGGGCACCCCTGTCCAATGAGATGCATGGTGCCAT
The DNA here is from genome assembly GCF_031143425.1 of Pleurodeles waltl. NCBI lineage: Eukaryota > Metazoa > Chordata > Amphibia > Caudata > Salamandridae > Pleurodeles > Pleurodeles waltl. The sequence goes on along the minus strand of NC_090445.1, from coordinate 745,999,475 downwards.
CCAAAAGAATGACATCTTCCTCCAAAGTGTGGCATTTTATTCTCCCACAAAGCAATGCCCTTTAAAATCCAAGATGGATGATTTCTCTCCAGAGGGGCAAGACCTGACTAAACCCATGTACTGGTGTGGCTCATTTTCATTAATACTCCCCCTTAGACCATCTGCAAATTCCTTCCTGGGCCGGCTATCTGTCTCTGGGGTACAGGCTGAAAGAGCAGGCCTGGCTGGCATTCCATACTGTCCTGCTTCCAGGAAGCCCATTTTTATTTACCCAGCCCCCTTCCTGGCCTCTGCAGCTGCAGAACTGCCCCCATCAGATAACCTCTGCTCAGTGCAAGCTACTTATCACCTCATCAAAGCAGCTTGGCTAATCCTGGTAAGCCTGACCAATCAGAAGAGGCCAGTAGCAGGTTGGATTTTAGCTTACAGAAAAGAAAGTCCCATAGCTGATTTTCTGTATTAGTTATGATATATTCAACATTGGCAAGTTGTTGGATTTATCATTACCAAACGTTTGAGTCCTTTCATGACACATTTAGCTCCTTCCTAGCAATATTTATGCATATCTGAAACATTCTAATATTAGCCTATTTAGCTGAATATCTACAATGAGGAAAAATGAATGGGAAGTTTTCCCCTCACCAGGCCATATAAAACACTTTTTGTTATGTCCCTGCTTAGAGTTACATGACCCCCACCCCTGCCCCTAGAGCACCTAGGGGAGACCTTGGTGTGACATATATACAAATAAGGTAGATTATCACTGTGGAAGTACCTCAAATTCCAAATTCGAATTTGCACACATTTTGCTTTTTAGATACAGTCTGCAAGGCAGGCAACACAGGAGTGCATACTCCAGTGCAGGATATCTACTGGGGCCGCTAAACTTCCCTGCCCTATCATATACTAGGGATGTACAGGTAGTTTGAATCCCCCTTGCCCTATTGTATACTAGGGTCTTACAGGAGTCTGTTGTTGCCAATTGTGATGGTACCACATTACCATATTCCTTTCGATCGGTACAGAGCCCAGGGCACAGTCAGGGTCAGTTACCACCAGTATTAGAAAAATAGGGGTGAACATGCTAAAAGGATGACTTTCTTATACCCACCATTAATTAGGAAGTTTTAGTTTGTTTCAAACTCAACAGCAGGCCTATTCCTCGCTCTTCAGGAGTCCTGGGTGAGCTTTCTACATCAAGAGTGTTTTTTCTCTAGATATTGAAGAAACGTAGGGTGCATCTCACAAAGTCTAAGAAGAACATTTTCTCTTATGTTGACAGCATCAAGTTATTGCATAATGTGAACGTTAACTTGCAAATCATTTTGAGTGTTTTTGTTCCTTTTGTGCTATCATATACAGGAGTTTTTCTCCTTTTTGCTTTTTGCACCTGAACAATGCATTCAGTGTAGAGTACTGTGCATAAAATAAATGCCACAAATTGTAATCCAAGCGTGCGCCCATAGCCTCTCCTTCTTCTCAGGATGATTATATGCGTTGCCACAAGAGAGGAAGAACTATACTGGCTATCAACACCTGGACTTGATTCAGTTTGTGACATGGATGCTAGAAAAACGTGCTAATAAAAAAATATATATTTATTTGAAGTGCGAGTAAAACATATTTCTATAAACAAATAACAAAACAAAATGTATTGTATTGACATAAAAGTCAGCAGGTGAAATGCCAGTTTTTGCATGATGGGACATAAGAGTTTGACATCGGTGTCTCGATGCAGATGGTTGGGAAAATCTCTGCTAACCTCAGGGAATCCACAAATAATCTTTTCATTATAGCTGAAGGCAGGTTATGCCCTAAGGGGCTTTGACTAGTGAAGATGGCCGTGTGCGGTCTGTGGTGATGTAGTGAGTACCTGGAATAGTCCTGATAGCACCTTTAGATATGCTCTGACAGCAACATATCAGTTGACTTCCAAGAGGTTTGTTCTCTGCTTACTTTCACAATGCCTCTCTAACAAAACTACCTGGGACTCTGGGGGTGTTGCCCAGATAACAGGACCCAAAATCTGCTTCCTTTCATACCAAAGCACAAAAACATCGAAAAGTGCAAGGTGATTCAGGAACACCACTCATAGACGATTCCCTAAACACTTCTCCAGTATTGGCGTTTCGAAGACACGCCTCCCTTTTTCACAGCTAGTTTGTGAACAAAACTTTCGGAAGAAATTTCAACTTTTCAACAGAGAATACCAATAACAACTTGCCAAAGAACTAGTAATTAACAACAGCCCCAAAGAGCAGTAAGGATTCAAGCGAACACAGAAACCGCAGAGTATTTCTGACTGATTCCCGCAACCGCCTAAACGGCCAAGGCGTTACCGAGCAACACCAGGATAGTCCTTGCTAAAATGATGTCATAACTTTCTGTAAGTCACATGTGCATTTCATGTTTGGATGGCTGAAATGAGTATCCTTCACAGTATAATGTAAAGGTATGCCAGATTTTGTTCTAAACCACGTCAGTTTTAGCAAACCAACACATGAAGACCCTATAAAACTCCTAACCCAAGCCTCTAGCCAAAGTTTGATATCTCCCAAATGTGTGCTTGCTCCATTGTGGAGTGGGAATTAAGTGTTAGATCAATTCACATAATATATCATGAACTCCATTAAGCCATAATAAATTATAATTGCCTGTGTCTGTATTTAGCCGATATCTGTTGTGTTGTGTTCAAGGATGTACCTGTGTGCAAGGCCTGCGCCTGTTTGATACTGCATCTTGCCTGCACTGTGGCCGAGTTAATTTGTTCTGTTCTGTAGCATGCAGTATTCTTTGTGTGCATCAGGTCAAGGTTATGTTCAATACTTTGGAGGTATGAGCCACGTAGCTGTTAACACTTAGATTTGAAATATCTGTCCCAAAAGGGGAACGACTATCTCTGACACACTTAAGTAAATTCTTCAATATTGTGTGTAGTGATGTAGTTGTAACCGTATGCCTGGTGTAGCACAGACAGAGGTTCTGTGTATTGAAAACTGAATGCTTTGAGGTATGCTTGGCTATGAACCCTGCACCCAAGTGATTCATGTGTAAGAAAAGCTGAAATGCTCCTCATATTTACAACTCCGAGATACGCATCTTCAAAGGTCTGTGTAGAGTTGATCATGCAGATTTAAGGCCTGTACATCCCAGTAATTCAGTCCTCAGTGGTGGACTCTGCTTTGAGTCCTGCCCACGTATATAATGTGCATGGGAACTGAATGGTTCTTTTACTCATACCTCTCGGGTGCACTAAGACTCAAGTCCATGCACAGCCCAAGTAGATTTAAAGACTAGTCCTTGCAGGGATTCAGGGCTCCCACGCGTGCTCGGCCTCAAACCCCACTCGCAGTCCGTCATGTACCTGTGGAGCCGAAGCGTCACCGGAATTTAATTGTTTTTGGTAGGCTTGGGCTCTGTTCTGCACACAGTACATTCGATAGATTTAATGAGGGCCTGTTCCCTGATTCTGCCCTCAAGGGCCTGCTGAGGCTCAAGTCATGCTTACAGTTCACTATCCCAGACTGCAGCTGGGACTTCCCCTATTGATGTTCTAACTCACTATAAAGCACATCTTCTGCGCCTCCAATCAAGTATGTCCGCTATATCCGCCTTTTAACGACTCAGGAGTGTTGTTGGTGATTGATTGCCAATATAAAGCTGTGAGCTAATTGAAAGTTTATGTTTTTTAGAATAGTATTGATCTATTGACAATTTAAAGCTCTCTGAAAAGGGAAGATTGGGATATTTGTCAATGACGGTGTATGGTGGCTATCTGTCAGGGCATGGGGTCGTGCATTGTATATAATCTTTATACATTTCTTAGAGGATTTATTTTTCACTCTAAATCAATATTTTGAGATTTGGAATGGTGGGGAGAAAATTGGTATTGGTTTATAATTATACAATAAGGTATTGTTTTTGCATAAATATAACAACATTATTTGTCTCTGTGGAATTATATTAAAAGCATTTTTTTTAAATATTAAATGTTTTATATCTATCCTCATCACATTACTGTAAGAGTTTTCCTGTACACAAGTCACCTAATATTGAAGCTACTTTTCTATATGTGTTGATCAGAGGAGCAATGGTGATCCAAGGGGATTGTTGCTGTGCAACAGTTCCACGATATCTTCATGTGAAAAATAACTTGCAGTTTACCTAAAGATGAATAACTTGCATGGGAATCTTTTCTGCCCTGTTGACTAAATTTGGTAACTTCTTCTTTAGCCGTTGAGGCACTATTATGTGGAGTCTGATAGGTAATAGAAATCCAATATGCCGTCATTAGTTACATATTCAGTAAACCAGAAATCATTGTGTCACCACATCATCCCCCTTTTCTTACACACAGGACAAACCAGACATGCCACGTCACTACGTCACTCACTTCATGAACTTTCATACGGCTCCCTTGTAGTTCCCATTCCCCATATGTTCATAGCGCCCAAGAGCTCCATCTTCCTTAAATAACTGCACGAAGGTGTTATTTTGTCTCGGAAAGTCTCATGACTTACACATGCCGGGATGCCTGATGCGCGTGTGCCTGCAATGTCCCAACTGCATTGACGATTTTGATGAAGAACAATATGTCAAGCCAGGCGGTACCCAGACACCATCACCTCACCACACCATCTCCTTTCCTAACACACAGAACAAACCAGACCTGCTCCGTCGCTACAAGTTACTTATTTTATGAGCTTTTGTACGACTCCCATTTGGGGTGCTTTCTCTATATATTCAAAATGTGCAAGAGCTCCATTTTCTTTATGTAACTGCCCAGGAGAGTAATCTCGGCTCACTGCAAAGTCACATTACTCACGCATGCTTGTGTACCAGTTATCTTCTGCTGTATACTTGCAGGATTTATACCTGCTGGCCTGGTGTATTTATTGGTACAATGATTTAACATCTATTGTGTGAAATGTATTTATTTCCTTGATTTATTTAGCAGCGGAAGCATTTCAACAGGAAATGCTGTACAGAACATTAAGAGATTGGTGCATAGGTTGACATCAGTATTAGCCGTGACATATACACAAGGGGCAGGTATGTCAGGTGAGTGGTATGTTTTCACTTTCATTCGCTGCTGCCCTCTATTTTACGGTGCCAGGTTCGCAGGAGGGAGGGAGATGGAAGTAGGAAGAAAATCAAAGTGTGGCTTGTCAGTATTGCGCTTCTGGTCGGAGACAACTGTGTTTTGAGAGCAGTGCTGAACGCAGAAAGTGAGAACACTAAATGAAAACTGGCAGCAATAAAATTCCGGAGGAGGGGTCTCACCAGACTGAATGACAGACTTATAACTTGCGTTTTGGTTGGGGAAAGTCTAAATTTGTCTTATCCATGCTGACAATTAACTCAGTGATTTATTGATCAAAATCAAATATTTAGTTGCACCCGTACTGGACTGACCTGTTATTTACACAAAAACCAAACGCAACCATAATCAGTATATCAACGTTGATCATTTTACCAATTTTAAGTAGCAATTTGGAACAAATGCATCTCTCCTGGAGTTAAACAAGATTTAGGGGGTTATTCTAACTTTGGAGGAGTGTTAATCCGTCCCAAAAGTGACGGATATACCACCAGCCGTATTACGAGTTCCATAGGATATAATGGACTCGTAATACGGCTGGTGGTAAATCCGTCACTTTTCCGTCACTTTTGGGACGGATTAACACCTCCTCCAAAGTTAGAATAACCCCCTTAATTTTTAATTAGTCAGTTTTGATTATATTTTTTTCTGTGAAGCTGTCATATGACTTGCATTTGTGTTTAGTAATTAATTTATTGCAAATTTATAGGGTGCGTTTTTTTCGAGAGCTGATCACAGTGCTGAGATCCTTAGCACTCCAGTTAACGACTTGGGGCTTAAATGTGGGTTCTGTGTGGCTAGCTCTCTCCTCTCTTTGTCATTGTAACATCTGGCTAGTTCATTTTCTTTAGGTCTGGCTTTAGGTAAGACCTTTGAATTTGGCTAAACTTACATGTACATTATGTTTCAGACAGCCCTCTTCAGCCATCATTCTCTTGTTGTCAGTCAAATTTTTCTTTCTTTTACCCACTACAACAAGCTGCATAAATCAGAGGGTCACACCACTTCAGCCACTGATAAATTTCACTGTGAGTCACAGAATTCTTCCCTTTCACAAGGAGTATATTCTCACACAAAATAGTTCCCTTCAGTTGCACAGACTATTACGACAATGTATGTTTTTGAAACTAATAAAATATGTTTGCCTTTAGGCAGTTTTTTAGGTGGTGAGTGGAGGCCAGGCATCTCTCCCAACAGTAAAGCTTTTTCAAAACCCTGACAAAATAAAACAAGCATCAGCAAAGCCAAATGGTTGCCAGGCAATGCCACACCTATTGTCTTTGTCAAGTCTTATCTCTGTTTCTCCTGTGCTGTGTATCTGATAGAGACTTCTAGTTGCAGAATCCTTACCTCAGAATTTCCCCCAGGTGTCAGACTCGATCCGGAGATTTTTCTTCGAGCAATACCCTTGTATGTTGTTAGATGCCGTTGGTGGACTCCGCGGGCATTGTTGGCATCGTAGTCACTGTGTTGACATTGGAAGTGGTACATAGACGCCGCCTCAGCACAGTGACGTCAGTTCTTTCTCTTTCCGCCCCACGCGCTGATCCGGAGAGAGCTACTCTAGTTATTTTTTGAGTGCTTTGGCCTTTTTGACGGATTTTTGGTGAAGGTTTGGAGCGTCAAGACGTCCCTGAAGACCAGCTTCAGACCTTGCGAGGACTGGCACCACATGATGTCGGAGACAGAGCCACATCGGGTTTGTTTGTAGTGCCTGGAGCATGACCATGACCCGAAGTCGTACTCCGAGTGCCGGACCATGCACCCGAAGACCTGGAGGGAGCGGTCCCTCAAGCTTATGGCGGCCCAGTGCTCAGCTCTGCATCGGTCCCAGTCTTGCTCGAGAGGAAGGTCTCGAGACCGTTCTCAGAGCCGTCACCACCCGTCCTCCTCTAAGTCTTCGGGTCAAGGTAAGAAGAAGTCGAAGAAATCTTGTCAACCTTCGACTTAACCCCCTCATTCAGCTGATGCGATGCGGGAGGAGCATTGATGCTTTAGGCCTCTGTCCTCGGAGTCTGCTTTTGGGTTCGCTCCGCACCTCCCAGAGTTTCCAGGAGCCGGAATGACCCCTGCCCAATTAAAGGAATTCTATGAGGTCATGCACCTCATTTTTGGGCAGACAACCCCCGCTACAGTGCCTTTGGGCTTAAGGGGTTCAGTTGGAGGGCCTTCGGGTTCTGATCCGGTGGCTCTGGCCACCAAAGTCCCCTCCGGATCTGCTCCCGGATCTGTACCGACACCAGTCATACCATCGAGACCTTCCTCGGCACCGGTCCGACTGTCGACGATCCCGACTTCGATGGTGCCCACTATCGACGTTGACCCAATCCTGATCCCTAAGGACTCGGAATCGGAACGGCATCAGCCGATGCAGACACCTTCTTCGATGGGGCCTATTCACCCCAGGTTGGATTCTGACCTTTTTTCTTATGAGTTTGAATACGGGGAAGGTTTGGAGGGGTCCCTGGACCCTTAAAAATACCAGGATGATCCTAGCATAGACTGGGCACAGGAGTTGGGCGAGGCCAATGGTCTGGATACCTCTCCAGACACTGGCATGCTGTCTCCTCCTATCGTGGCTAAGGCAGAGGGAGCTACTTATTCCATGGTGATCAGTAGGGCGGCTGAGGTCTTCAGTCTTGAGCGGCCTACTGTTCAGGTCAGGTCTCATCTCCTGAAGGAGGTGCTTCAACCAGGTGCTTCCACCTCTGAGCCTCTTCTTCTATTCAGTGAAGCCCTAACTGATGTCCTTTTGGGTACTTGGTCCAGACACAGCACAGGGGTTCCTGTGAACAGGACAATCGCACGCCGCCTTCGGCCCACCCTGAACAACCCTAAATTACTGTCCCAACACCCCACGCCTGAGAGCCTTGTTATCCAGGCATCCTCATCCTTTGCCCTATTCTGCTCCGGATAGGGAATCAAAAGACTGGACCAATTTGGGAAGATGTTTTCTTCCTCTAGTCTAGCACTGCGGTCAGTGAACACCGCATGCCTCTTGGGCCGTTATACTTACTCTCTGTGGGATACAGTTGCGCAACTCTTGCCGCAGATGCCAGAGGAGGCCCGTGCTATCGTCTCCCAAGCTCTTACTGATGGGAGAGATGTGGCAAAGTTCACTATCCGATGTGGGCTGGACACGACTGACTGTCTGAGTGAGTAAATCAGTTGTGCCGACGGTGGCCTTGAGGCATCATGCCTGGTTACGAACATCTGGTTTCTCAAGGGATGTCCAACAGACCCTTATGGACATGCCCTTTGATGGTTCCCGTCTCTTTGGAGACAAGGCAGACTCAGCGCTTGAGAGGTTCAAGAACTCCCGTGCTACGGCTCTTTCCCTTGGCCTTTCGACTGCCCCTTGTCCCCAACAGTCCGCCTTTCGCCCCTTTCATGGCCATGGAAGGGGCTTCCTGTGACATCTCTTTCCCAGCCATTGTGCCACCCGTGCTATTCGGCCCCTGCATGGCCTGGTACGCGGAATCCCACGAGATTGTGTGACAGAGAACCAGAGGTCTGCCCAGTCCACCACTGCTGCAGCCTCCAAACCCTCCTAGTCCGTCCCCTCACTCCGGTCCAGTTGGCGGAAGGATTCGACATCCCGTGCCCCACTGGGAATCCATCACTACAGACAGGTGGGTTTTACAGATCGTTCGGAGGCGCTACTCCCTCCTCTTCGAGACTGCCACAACAGCCATTCCTCCATCATTCAGCTGTATACCGGATAATCACTTGGCACTTCTCTGCCAGGAAGTTGTGACACTCTTGGCCAAGGGAGCAATAGAGAGGGTCCCTGTGCCAGAAGTAGGTTGTGGTTGTTATTCCCACTACTTTCTGTTGCCCAAAAAAGACAAGGGCTTAGGTCCTATCCTAGACCTTCTGGCCCTCTATCTCTTCTTCATGAAGGAGAAATTAAAAATGCTCACCCTTGTTCAGGTCCTATCTGCTTTAGACCCAGGAGACTGGATGGTAGCGTTGGACTTGCAGGACGCTTATTTCCATATTCCTATCCTGCCTGCCCACAGACGTTACCCACAATTTGTGGCAGGTCACAAGCACTTTCAATTTACTGTGCTCCCCTTCGGCCTTACCAGTGCCCCTCGAGTGTTCACAAAAGTGATGGCGGTGGTTGCAGCTCATCTGCGCAGGTTGGGGGTTTTAATCTTCTCCTACCTCGACGACTGGCTGTTGAAGGCGGACTCACCCCAGAAAGCTGTCTCCCATCTTCAGACTACGGCAAACCTCCTGCACAAGCTGGGTTCACTATAAATGTACCAAAGTCACACCTGACTCCCTCTCAGATGCTCCCTTTCATTGGAGCTGTTTTGGAGACAGTGCAGTTTTGGGCCTATCTTCCTGAAAAACGAGTCCAGGATATTCAGGCTATAATTCTGATCTTTCCGCCTCTATCTTGGGTTTCGGTGAGAATGACTCTGAGGCTCTGCAGTGGGACTTGAAGTTCCAGTGGGTGCAGCATCAAGGAAACCTCTCCGACATGGTCCAAATCTTGAAGGGGACTGTGAAAGACCTGAGGGTGGTTGCTTTTGAATCAGCATTGAGTCAACGGCAGATCCCTCTCCTTTCCCCAACCATATCTATCCATAGTGACAGACGTGTCACTTCTGGGATGGGGCTGCCACATGGTAGAGGCGGAGATCAGAGGCCTCTGGTCTCCGGTGGAGTCTGGACTCCATATCAATCTTTTGGAGCTCTTGGCAATCAGGCTTGCATTAAAAACATTTCTTCCCTCTCTAAAAGGGAAAGTGGTGCAGGTGTTCACAGACAACACTACCGCCATGTGGTACTGCAACAAACAGGGCGAAGTAGGGTCCTGGACCCTTTGTCAGGAGGTGCTGCGCCTCTGGACATGGCTGGCACATCAGGATTTCACCCTGGTGGTTCAACATCTGGTGGGCTCTCTGAATGCCAGAGCAGACACTCATCCGTTGATGTATAGCCGATCGCGAATGGCATCTCCATCAGGAGGTGGTTCAAGGTCTCTTTCAGCATTGGGGAGAGCCTTGGTTAGATCTGTTCGCTGCCGCAGACAACGCGCAATGTCAGCTGTTTTACGCATTGGAGTTTCCAAGGCGGCACCCGCTCTGTGGCACTTTTCATCTCAAGTGGACCTCCTGTCTCCTTTATGCCTTTTCGCCTATACCACTTCTGTCCAAAGTTCTCAAGAAGATCAAGAACGACCGGGCCTAAGTAATCTTGGTGGCTCCAGACTGGGCACTGAGAGTATTGTATCCAGAGCCACTGAGCACGGCCACTGATCCTCCACTCAGACTGCCCCTTCTGGAGGATCTTCTTTCGCAGCAACAGGCGACGGTTCTCCACCCAAACCTGTCCAATCTCCACCTTCTTGCATAGAGATTGAGTGGCGGCAGTTGACGGCTTTTGACCTTCCACCCGAAGTCTGTGATGTAATCTTGGCAGCCAGGCGTCCCTCCACCAAAATGGTATATGCCTGTCGTTGGCATAAATTTGTGGCATGGTGTATCAACAAATCTGTTGATCCCCTCTCTGGTCCTCTTTCTGAGGTTCTTTTGTTCATTCTTTCTTTGAGCACCCTTAAAGGCTATTTATCGGCTACCTCAGACTTTCTTAGGTTGCCTGATCAGCCTTCACTTTTTAAGTCTCCTATTGTTAGCAGATTCCTTAAGGGTCTCACCCATTTGTTTCCTCCCACTCAATTTATCATGCCTCAGTGGGATCTCAATCTTGTCCTTACTTACTTAATGTGTGCTCCCTTTGAGCCGATGCACAATTGTCCCTTACGGCTCCTTACTTTCAAAACTGTTTTTCTTTTTGCCATCACTTCTGCCCTCAGAATGAGTGGGCTTCAGATGCTATCTTTTAAGCCCCATTTTTGTCTTAGTGTTGCACACTAAGGCTTCATTCCTTCCCAAAGTCATTACACCTTTTTATGTAGGCCAGTCCATCACTTTGCCTACTTTTTATCCACCTCCATGTCCTTCTCATGAGAAGGAGAGACTCCACCGCCTGGGTCCAAAAAGAGCATTGGCATTCTATCCCAATCATACTAAAGATTTCCCGGTGAACGATCAACTCTTTGTTGAATATGTGGGTGCAAAGAAAGGAAAAGCGGTGCAAAAATATATCATCTCACGATGGGTCCTCCTTTGCATCAAGATGTGCTACGCTTTGGCAAAGAAGCAACCCTCTGTGGGCATGCATGCTCATTCCACCAGAGCAACTGCTGCTGCCACTGTGTTAGCACGAAGAGTTTCTGTCCTGATATCTGACAGGCAGCAACGTGGGCATCCTTGCACATGTTTACTAAACATTACTGCCTGGACAGTCAGGTCCGTAGGGACGGCTACTTTGGCCGTTCGGTCCTGCAGGACTTTATAGTATGATCTTGGTTCGCAGCCACCTCCAAGGATGGCATTGCTTGGATATCTATTCTAAGGTAAGGAATCTGCAGCTAGAAGTCTCTATCAGATGTACAAGTTACTTACCTTCGGTAATGATATATCTGGTAGAGACATATTCTAGTTGCAGAGTGCTTACCGCCCCGCCCATCCTCCCCACTTGCAAACTGATTTATAGGGACAGGGCAGGCCTTAGCTCTTGTGCACCAATTTCAGTTTTGTTTGCGCCTCTGCGCTTTGGCGAGGAAAGTCGTGAAAAGAAACACATGTCACTGCACTGAGGCTGCATCTGTGTACCACTCCCGATGTCATCACGGTGACTACGACGCCTGTGTTGACTGATGCCACCTAATGATTCGCAAGGGTATTGCTCAAAAAAAAATCTCCGGATCTAGTCTGACTCAAGGGGGAAATTCTAAGGTAAGGAATCTGCAACTAGAATATGTCTTTACCAGATATACCGAACGTAAGTAACTTGTAATTTTACTCTACCTTGGTGCGTGTCTCTGGCTTCAGGGGTGGACCCTTGCTTCTCTGACCTATTCGTTTGGAAGACAACAAAATCTGATTTCATCTGTGTCCCTTATGATCTTTCAAGGCTGCCCAAATCTTCCTCAAAATCATTTGTCTCCTTGATTGCTTTGTATATATTAACTCCAAACATCCCTAAGAACGAGCAATCTCCTTGAAGATGTTCAGATCACACCAATTTAACAATTGCTTCAAAGCCATTAGAAGTGTACTAATTACTTCAACACCACTTGAAATCAGTACAGTGACACTATAATTACTCCAGTAAATGATTGCAGTCGCCCCAAAGCTCCATGGAATTGTTTAAAATATTTCTGTGACTTATGTGATCAAGCTTTGAGTGCTGCAGAGTTGTCATTTGTTAATTAAAACAGTGGGTATGAGAAATACGAGCTACTACGAATAAATGATATAATTTAGGTTCTAAATCCAGGGCAGGGTTAAGAAAAAAATAACCTCAGTTAACGTTAATGCCCCAAACATTCCAGTGAGGGCCGGACTGGGGAATCAAACGCAGCCCTGGCAAAAATGCTCAAACTAGCCCTGCTTCCTTCCTCTCCTCGCGTAATCTCTCACTTTCTATCTATTAATTATTTCTCTCCTGGTTTCCTCTCTCTCTTCCCTCTCTGCTTTCTCTCTGTCTCCCTCTCCTTCTTTCTCTCAAAGCTTTGCCTTGCCTACTGCAGTCTGGGAACCAGGGAAAGTGACAGAGCCACTAGGAGCAGCCCTAAGACTTCAAAACTGGCCTCCAAGGGCCTTAGCCTACTGGGAAAATGCCCGGTGGAATAAAAGGCCTGTCTAGCCCTGATTGCTGCCGAATAGTCTCTAAATAGTGAAACCTAGGCAGAAAGCAGTAAATCCATTCAGTGAGATACGTCAGTGTACAAATTTCATTAGGCTCATCTATTTGTTTGCAGTGCTTAATTTGTGTTGATGGTTTCCGGTGCTTAGCCCCAGCTCTTATTTAACAGGGCCGGGGCTATTTAATTTTTCTCCCCTATGCGATGGGCCCAGTAAATATTACAAATATATGGACCTACTGTCCTGTCCTCCTCCCTCAGTTCATATACCTGTTCTGCAACCCAGAGTCATTGTCTGCATTTCATGGTGCGTTCAGAACACTTTCATTTTGCTGTGTCCCCCTTTGTCTGGTGGTATATTAAAGTGTACTGAGGTGGATTTAAGGCCAAGCAGTGTGGTACTTGGTGCTCTGGTGCCCCCGCCGGTTTCTGAGCAGCGCTTTGAGCACCAGCACTTAGTATTGTACAAATTAAGCCCTGTATTTTTGGTTTACAAAGTGCTAAAAGAAGTGTTTAATGTGTGTTGGTGGTTTCAAGTGGTGGCCACCCACTTGTATTTTTTGGGACAAGGACTTGTTTTTCATCATCAGACTTTTTCATCAGAGAAAGTGAGAGACAAGTAACAAAGAGAAAGGAGGAGAAATAGAAAGATTGGACAGGTGTGACAGAGGAAGAAAGTAGGGACAATAAAACAACCTGCTAGAGTGACGGAGAAAAAAGAGGCATAGGTTAGAATCCAAGCTAGGTGCTTCGTGTCCCGCAATTGTCATTCAACAGCAGCATTAGGGGCCCCTAAGAAAACGTTGGCGCCCTTTCATCTTCTGCTTTACAAATTAAGCACCTTCCAGGGCTCTAAGTGGGTTCCCCGGGTGCTCAAATCCTGCAGGAGTTAAAACTGATTTTGAAATGGGTTCCTAACAGGCCCTAAATTCATGTTCTTAACTTTACTGTAAAAAAATCTGTGATAGTTATTTTTTAAACAATGACTGTAAAACACTCACGGGGATTCATATCAGTCCTGCAGTCGCTGTGTTCATTCCATGTTTCACTTCATCTTGTGCTTTCTAAGATTGTTTGCTTTATCCATATGTGGTGTTTCTGCAGTTGTTGCCTGCAATCTATGACTCGTGCATAGTTCGTGCTGTGGACTGACTGAGGTGTCTCTAAATGTGTTTTGTGAATTCAGATTGTGGATTGGTGTTGATGCCGAGACAAGACTGAGAGTTAGAGAGTTGAGGCTGAAATCAAAATGAGCTTTTCATACTGTTTTCCAGTGGGTCACAATGATGTTCCACTACATGGGCATGCAAGCCTTGGTCTCTGTGGAGGGCGCACATAGAAATGGTTATATATGTGTCAGTTACAATTTTATGAGTGAGTGTGGTGGAGAGAGAATGAATAAATGTAAAAAAAAAATGGTTATTCAAAGTGGTGCATGCAAAAGGAGAAAGTGAACAGACAGTGATGAGGAAGAAGATGATGTGCGAGTTAATGTGTTTGGTGCGCTATGCCCGGATGCAATCAGAGAAAACTCACAGAGGCCTCCAAATACAGGTCAGGTAGTATCTGCTTAAAGGACAGCATTGTTTTACATGCATAAAGCCATGCCCTTAATTACATAGCTTCTTCCTCTCGTCCTGTAGTTCTATCTGTATTTTGAAATTATGAAGCACATTATAATCCTTAGAGTAGAATAGTTTCAGAAGTATGGCCCAGTCTCGTGCTTTAGCACCAATAGTGCTCTGTACACTCGTAGTCCTTCTTCCATGTTTGTGGCTGACTCAAAGTTGCGTCGCTACCACTATCCTTCCTCTAATTTGACCAGGGTGATGTAGAAAGTTGTAGGAGACAGGCACTTGATGTCCAATTCTGCAAGCGTTCGCGAACCTCCCAAAACGGCACAGAAAAACTAATTACTGCAGCCCGAGAGATAATTGCATATTCGGGATGCGGGGAGCAGGTGTGGGTAAGCGTTGGTTCCCAGGCTCAGGACATCAATATTTGATAAGCGAATTAGAGCCCGCAGCGCGGTGCAATTTAAGAACACGAGAGGAGGTCTCGCGGGCCCCCTTCATTTAGTGAGGATCACAGCCCAGTGACACAAATATTTGTTTCTTTCTGTGCCGGTTGCAACTGGAAGACGCAGCCTGTGCAGCCAGGGGTTTGGTGCGCCTGCTGAGCAGATGCAGGCCTGGACCACGGAAGCCGCATGGAGTAAATAATTTAGTTGTACGAGTTATTAACAAGGCAGCGCAGTTTGTTTGTTGTGCTTTAATAACGGCAAGGCCAGGAGAGGTTTTGAGTTGCGGTTATGGATACAAAATTACGGCCGGGAAGGGGCATACCCTCCCCACCCCGCCATTTCTCCACCCATTTATGTACCTTGGAGAACCAATTTAGGTACGGCTTTCCGTAGCTTTTAAATCTGCAAGTAGTGTAAATTAGATGCACTTCCTAATTGGCATATTGAAATATTTAGAATTATGGCTCAAGCTTAACCTCTGCCCAATGCACTACTCATCACTTTCCACATGGCATCATAATAACGACATTCCGACTATGTTGGTGTCATTTCATACGACACCACTAATGGAAACCTTGGCGGTTTGTACATGCTTACTAATACAGAAAGTATAGCATGTGGCCCTACACTCAATGTAGTTTTGCGCTCCCAGGCAGACTGGGAGCCTGTGCCTGCTCTCTCCATCCCGGCAGCACAGTGCCGGGCTGGAGAATGCCTACTGCTCATGTGTGTTTGGCTGGCTCGAGACAGCCGGCCAAACACATGCACAGTGAGGGGGAGTGCACTCAGTGCTCGTCACAGCCTGTGGTCCTGCCCCTTTTACCAAAAAAAGATAATAAACATAGTTTTTTGGTAAAAGGTTTGCAGCTACTGGCATGGGGGGCGACTTTCCTCTGCCCTAGCAGAGGAGCCGCGCCTGCAGAGCACGCTTCTGTGCTGTGTTCAGTGCCTAATTTGAGCCAGTGGTTTCCGGTGTGGGGCACCAGCACATATTTATGAGGGCCTGCACCTACTTTTCTGCCTCAAGCATTTACTGCAAGCAAAAGACACATGGGAAAGACGGAGGAAGAAAAGATGGAAAAGCGACACAAAGGAAGAAAGCAGGGGTGAGCTGAAGGGGCAAGCAGTGGCTGCAAATGGCTTAAAGAGGCATGAGATGGCTGCAAGTTTACTCTGTCTCAGTATTCTGTGCTTGCACATTTAATTACAGCATCAGTGGGTTTCAGAGGAGAGCTTTGGGCACCCACACGTTTTTATTTACAAATTAACCACTAGTGCACATACACTCTAACACAATGGGGAATGGTATGACTGCGATGTGATCAGTGATGTGTGTGATACTACAGTTGAGATGAGCTATATGTAAGTGGGGCGTTTCAGTGCGTATTTCAAAATTACTGAAGTTAAAATAGAATTTTGAAAGAGAGCTATAGAGACTGTTGTTTCATCCATCTATCTATCTATCTATCTATCTATCTATCTATCTATCTATCTATCTATCTATCTATCTATCTATCTATCTATCTAATTTAGAGGTTATATATTTTCACTATGGACTCTATAACTGTTACATGCAACTAAACGGATAATTCAATTTCGGGTGCATACTCCAGTTTCCACCTGAAATGAGATTCCAAATTGGGCAGTGGTTGCCCTTGTGCTAATTACACCCATGAAACTTGACCATGTATAAATTATGTCGCTGGCTGTCGATAAACGCCAAACCGGTTAATCATGGCGGGAATCTTGTTGGCAAATAAAAATGGGTGTAAAGTTCTGATTGGTGTATCCTTGAAAGTTTTAGCAGTTTGTGTGAATCGTAATTTCATGCTATTTTTCCAGAAGATCCTTGCCAAATTTTGCCTGCTGAAAGCCCGTGGACAAATAGCAAGGGGTACGCAGTTTACAAATGGGCAAATAATACACATGCAATTAGCAGGTGGGTAAACACTGCCCATCTTGGAATTCAGTTTTGGGTGGAAAGAAGAATTTCTTCCCGAAACAAAATTATCGCCATATTTTCCTTTAGAGCATGTTAAGCATTTTGCGCAGGACACAGCCCATGCCTGTGCATATTGCATGCTAAGTTAATACTATCATATTTCGTGTGCTGTGAAACCTTGTCCTCAGTTTACTGTATCCAGAACATGACGTGCAGTTTAGCCTTATTCAAGTTGCGCATATCGTATGGCTTAGGTCCATGCCCTGTGTGTTGCAACATAGTGCTGCATGTGTTAAACAAATGGTGTGATCTAATGGGGTATGCCCTGGTCCTCACCAGGGGTTGAGTAGGGCCATTCTGCTTCCAGCATGGACCGCACATGTTTTTTTACTGTCAAGTCTGTGGACCCATGTTGTGTCCTCTGCCTCAAATATGGCTGTTGAGACCACAATCTTCACAAATCAAGTGGCTAACGAATTTGAAAGATAAGGTCTCTATCAGATTATCTGACACACCTGTCAGTGTGTCTGTACGTTTTGCCCTCTGTCTTCTTGCCAGACTAGACTTTTTTTCATTATCCAATATTTTTTGTCTAGGTTTGGCAGGGAAATGTATCTACTTAGATCTTCCCTATAACTCTCCACTTCACCAATGTGCACCAAAGATTCTTACCACAACACTAAGCGAAGAAATGCTTATCTTCGGCTAACTTCATCCATATTGAACGTACAGAGGTCCAGTCTTTTAAGTAATCTGAAAATACGATTTCTTATGTGACTAATTTATAGAACCATAACAAGAGAGTCACTGTTAATCACAGGCTCATTGACATCTATCTTGACGTTGTGCTGGATGGTTAGTCCATAGAAAAAGATTGTTTTGGGAATGCTAATACCTTTGCCCCATTTGACCAAATTTGTCAGTGATTCAGCCCATCCGAATTGGATTTTTCTATTTTTCCTGGAAGGTATGCATGCTACTCACCCGCCAGGCTGATTTTACATCTTTTGGGAAGGCTGCTGGTAGAGATGGTCAGAAGCAACAGGCAACAGTGGCATTGCACATTACATTGCTAGCCTTCCATTCAGTTTTGGGGACCAACACATGTTATTTATTTATTTTTGTTACAAACAATGCACAGGTCCTACTGCTCTTCAACGCTCACCCTCCAACTCCCAATAGATCTACATTGCTTTTTCTTTTTAAAGAAAAGGACTTCATGATCCTAAATCCTTATTTGAGTTATCCAACATTCCCTTTTCTGATAGCATTTGAATATTCTTCTTCTCCTCCACAATTAGACCAAGATGTCTGTGATCCTGCACTGCCTCCAGATCACCTCAGCCATGGCCAAAATTCAATGCTTCCCATCACCTACCATAACTCATCCTCGGTGTTCTCCAAATCCTTCCTTCTCAATCTTATTCCTGCTTCGCTCCCTGCTAGAAACCCAAGTATCACTTTTAAAGAACCATATTGTCCTTCCTCATCATAACTAATAAATTTGCATTGTCCCACTCACTTGTTGCCTGCCGTGCCGTGCCGTGCATAACTTTATCTTTGCGTTTATTAATAATATGTTCCAGGGTGCAACTGCTGAATAACCCAGCATTAAGCAGCATTGTAAATGTGCTTGTGTAATCAATAAAAGTAATACAATGTTAACACAAACTCTATCTTGGACCGGTTTGCTTCTGTCTTGTGGATGCTTTTATTTTTTGTGCTAGAGAGGCGAAGGGAAGGACAGATATTAATGCTTTTAGCAAAGGCTAGACCCAAGTAAGACTTGTTTTTGAAAGCACCAGAAATATCCCACATTGAGTTAGAAAACTTTTTTTCACAAAAAAACATGAACACATGGAAAAAGTACACGTGCATTAGACTTGAGAAAGTGAGATAATGCAGGAAATAAAATGAGAGGGAGGAGAGAAGAGTGTGACAAAATATGCTGATCACAGATGAAGCAAGTTCTCATTGTGTCTTCTTGCGAAAACGAATAATAAGCAAATAAAGAAGGTAAATTGACATAATTAGTTTTAGGAAAATGAGCCAAGTTTAGAGAAATCCTATTCACCGCAGGTGCACAATTAAACTTGAGCATGTTCCAAAATTATGTATGCTAGATGGATGATCGCAGTCAAATCACAGCTGCTTAATGTAAGATAAACTTTGCAGGGGTCAGAAAGACATAAGCCCCAATTGATTCTGTCCAGTATATGGTGCGCATTCTGTGATCAGGGGTGATGAGCTATCTGCAGTGGTTCATTGAGATAGGGGCTTTGTGTGTCAGTGTCACCGGATAGTGTTATTATAGCCAAGCCTTATTTGTGAAGTTGGGGAATTAAAGGTTATTCCTTTACATCAAAGAGGAGGAGATCGTTGGAGGTGCATTATATGTACAAAAGAATATCATTGAGGTGTACTTTTTGCCTTCGGACATCAGGGATTTTTTTAGTATCCAACAACAATGTGGAATGTTATTCTGTTGGATCACCGGGAATGTCTTATCAAATATATCTATACAGAGCTTTCATTGAGTAATAGATAACTGGGAAGTGATCTACACGGAATAAAATCCTGAAACGGATAGACTATTCATCAAGGTGCCTTATATCACACCCGTTCAAGTTTGCTTTGCATGGCACATTTTGTAGTATACTTGTAAGACACATCATTTGGAAGAGTGCAATGTCTGCTATAAAAAGTTTAAGATAATACTCCGGTTTGGATGCTATCACTAGCCAGTGTTTTTAATTTTTTATTTGGCAAATATATGCATTACATCATGGAACAAAAGATAGTATGGAGTTTGGGTAGTAACAGATATATTATTTTAATAAATGTATTATCAGTGTTAATTGGGAAACAAAATAGGGAGAAGACAAATATTGACATTAGGCTATGCAAATTGGTATAAATACATATTTAAATATTTACATTAAGGTTTTGCTGGAGGGCCTAGGCGCTCAAGAATGATTAAGCATAAAAAGTGGCCATTTTCAAGTATGTGTAGGTAAGTGTTTAAAGTATTTTTTCTAAGTAAGAAGTGTGGACATAGAGCACAGCTCACTTGGAGGTTGTGTCTGGTGATCTTGTCCTACTAGCTAAAAATAACAGAATCGTAAGACAACACATGGAAATTTAAGGACAGTTAAGAGATTTAGGTTAGCAGTGCAAAAGTTGCAAGAAGAAATGAACCTCTAAAGCATTTGAGAAAGGATATTGGTAGTTTTAAAAAAAAGAACAAAATTAGTAGTTTGTGTTTCCGTAGTTTTGACAGACCACTCATTCTGGTGTCAATATTAGCGTGTTGGATTGTGTTGGCGGAGGTCATTAAGGTTTTTAATGAAAAAGATTTTACTTTTTCCAAAGATAGGAATGAGTGTAGAGGAAGTCTAACTAGTAGATTCTTGAAGGAATCCAACTTGCACAGAAAGGCTGAGCCGAGTAATGTCTTTTCTGTGCGGGAGGAGATGTGACGATTTTGTGAATATTGGTACCCAGCGAAGGTAGCTAAGCAACTAATGCAGGATTCTAGGTTTATTGTAGAATTGAAAGTTACACCACAGTTTTGTGCCAAAGATGTGGGGTGTGTGTGTGTTAGGAGGAAACATAAGAGTTGGCGGATTTGAGTTATGATTTAGCAGTGAACTAAATAATTTCTGTCTTAAAGGAATTGATCATGAGGGAATAGAAAGCATTTCGTGGTGAACAGCTGTTACAGTAAGGTACCTTGGAATGGGGTTCGGGCTGAGTTTGCATGACAGTTTAAGTGCTACTGTGCTATGAGTAATATTTTCTATCAGTTTGCATACTTTGTGTGGTACAGCAGGCTTTGTACATTTTATACTTTTTCTGCTCTCAGATATATCCCTGACCCAAAAGAGTATTGAGTGGTGTTAAAAATTGGATCTCCAGTTGGCAGACATATGCACCCTGTCCAAGTAGGGACCACAATCCTAGTCAGGGTAAGTCACAACACAACCTAAATTATCATGTGCTCATTCTCTGGTATCGTGGCTCAAGGCAGGCAGGCTTAACTTAGGGGCAACACTTAAAACAGTACACAGCGAAAACACCACAAAAAGTCTCCACATCACGCTAGAAAAATAGATCTTAAGTTAATGAACAAAACAAGACCAACGCAACAAAAATCCAATCATTAGAAGTCAAGATAATATTCTTTAGAATATCTGCAAATATTGTGCTTAGAGGCTTAAAGTGCGAACCAGGGCTATCTGGTCACACTAGACTGGGCCAAATCTGAAAAGTCAAGGCGACCACGATGGAGCACGGGGTGGATACAGGCACCAACCTTGTCCCACTGAAAAAGCACCTTGAATTGAGGGTACATTAAAGACCTAATGCGAGGAGCAGAGGAGATGATGCATCAGCGTTGATCCCTTTGTATGCAGGCGATGCATCGGTTCTGATTCGCAAACTTGGAGATGTGTCGTTGTCGAGCCATGCAGCTGTCGATGCAATGTCCTTGAACAGTGCTGCTTCAGCGATACCCTTTGTGATGAAGGCGATGTGCGTCGAGCCACACAGCTGACAACCCAAAGGTGATGCGTCAGGGCTGAGGATGATACATCAATTCCAAGCCATGCAGTCAGAACTTAGATGTCCTAGTCTTCAGCGGCAGCAGCAATGCCTCAATGTCGAGGAGAGATGCATCCATTCTGCTCGGGTTTTTGTAGATAGAGCTGCACAACTTGTCTCCAAGGGCCCAGGACTGGATTGGCACCACTTGGCAGGGCAAGACTCACAGTTGGCAGAGTCCGGAGGTGGTAGCAGGGTTGAGTGAAATCTTTGATGTCCCTGCGCCAATTCTGCTCCCACAACTGGGTCAATGTGCTGGTCCTGCTAAACGCATACAGGAAGTGCATCGATTTCCGTGATGCAAGTATCTAGGTCCACTTCCAGTGAACCAGGCACAAGAGCACGGGTAGAGACTTTGATATCCCTGTGTCTCAACAACAGGAGGTAAACCAACAAGCTCTTGGAAGTCACTTGTGGTGCAAGACAGGGTCCAGCTCTCCCTCAGCAGGGTCAGAGAGCAGCAGGCAGTAGGGCAGCACAGCAGAATGTGATCCTTCCAGGTCAGCAGTCCAGCAGAGTAGCAGTCCATGATGCAGTACAGCAGTTTTTGCGACAGAGTCCAGTTGTAGGTCCAGAAGTGTCTGATTTGGTGGGGTCAGAGACCCAGTACTTACACCCAATTGTGCCTTTTGAAGCGGGGGAGCCTCCAAAGAAGGATCTTTGAAGTGGTTTGAGGCCCTTTTTCCCCAGCAGTGGCTTCAGACTATCAGTAGGGGGTAATCCGCCCTTTGTGTGGGGACAGGCACTGCCTATTCAGGTCTGTCATCCCCTCCCGCCCTTCCTGCCCAGGAAGAGCCATCTGAATGCAGAAAAATGCAGATAAATAATCAGACACACCTCATCTGTCTGTGTTTGTGGCTGTCTAGAGGGAATGACAAAGTGTAGCTGTCACCCACCCCAGATGTGTATATGAGAAAGGCTGCAGGCACTGTAAAAGCAGAGAAATATCCACTTTTTAAAAGTAGCATTTATAAAATAGCAATTTAAAATCTGTATTTACCAGTAAAGAGGATTTATCATTACCATTTCAGAGATATAAAACATGGCATACCCACTCCTTTTCACTCAGAAATTACAATTTAAAAGGGAATTAAGATAGTCCCAATGTTAGCCAACGAGAGGGACAGGCCTCATAGTAGTGAAAAATGGCTTTGGGAGATTTTTACTACCCGGACATGTAAAACTTAAAAGTACATGTCCTATCTTTTACTTACACAGCACCTTGTCCTATGGGTTACCTAGGGCCTACCTTAGAGGTGAAGTATGTGTAATAAAAGAGGAGTTTAAGGCTTGGCAAAGGGTTCTAAATGCCAAGGTGAAGTGGCAGTAAAACTGCACATTCAGGTTCTGCAATGAACAGGCCTGAGTCATGGTTAAGGGGCTACTTATGTGGGTGGCACAAACAGTGCTACAGGCCCACTAGAAGAATTTAATTTACCGGCCCTGTGCACATGTAGCACACTTTACTAGGGACTTATAAGTAAATTAAAGATGCCAATTGGGTATGAGCCAATATTACCATGTTTAGGGGGAGAGCACAAGCGCTTTAGCAGTGGTAAACTTCACAGAGTCCTAAAACCAGTGAAAACAAGGTCAGAAAAATGGAGGAAGTTGGGAGAAGACCACCCTAAGACTGTCAGGTCTAACAGGCTGGAAGTCTTGCTTGTCAGAACATACCATATTGGCATATTTGTTTATATGTAGAGCTTTTGTTGGGTGGAAGGGTGAGCCAGTTGGTAACAGCCTGGTTTTCAGAGCTCCTCAAACATCACAGTGCATGAGCAAGGTTTCTGTTTCTTGCTGAGAGGGAGTTTCAGAGCTTATTTGTCTGCATTGCAAAGGACCCACGCTGCACTTTCTGTTCCTAGTACTAGGCCAGGAGCAGGCCTGATCTGTATCTGGGGGTCCTTCTTGGGAGAAAGGTGTGGAGTTTGCACTGCAGGAGTTTCATTCCAATGTGGTGGATGGCCTGATGAGTGATGCACAAGGTCTTGAAGGAGATGTGTCTTGCCACTGAAAGGTAGCATAGAGGTTGGATGGCTAGAGTGATGATGGCCATAGAGATGTGTTAGTTGCCTGACAGGCAGGTTCAGAGCATGCAAGTGAACTGGGGTATGCATCATTGGACTAATTTAGGGAAGAGAGAATCCAGTCAATATGGCTTCCACACTGTAGGGAAACCTGTGTGTTCAGAGGTTTGACACAAGGGCATGGCGATCACATAAAAGGATGTGGTAAGCTAGTTTATCTGAGAGAGTAGAAAGAATTGTCTACACCATCACAGCAAAGTTCCATTACTTTTCTTGTAAGAGTCAAAAGAGGTTCACGCTTTATACCATTGGGCAGTGAGATAGCATGCAGACCAGTTTCCACCAATAATGATTTCCATTTTTGAAGAGTTGAGATTTATGTAATTCTGCATCATAGAATGGTCCCCTGCTAGGAGGCAGGTGCTCAGAGCATTTATACTGCTTAAGGATAATATGGGTGCCATTATTTTGTTGCAGTTATGAAGAGTGTTTATGCACTACAAAGGTCTGTTGGAAGTAGGGAATCAATAGCTTCTGAAATATAGCACAATTGATTAAAAATGTAACCTTTTCTTGAATGACAGTTGGAAACTGGTTGCATTTAAATTTAGTGGTAATACACCCCATGAAGTGAAAGTTAAGTTAGAGAAAGCAAGCCCACTGTGTTTAGTTTTCTGAATATGCGGAACTTCCAGTAAACTGTGACTCGAAGAGTGCAAAGCCCGTTTATGAACACTTACACAACCATTTGGGTAAAAGGACATTAACAAAAGGCATATTTATGATGATCAGATCAGAGAGTCTTGAAAGGAAAAAGGGTGGATGGATAGTCAATGAACCTGGTGCAAAATGTCTGATGGCCTTTATTATCATGGGGCAGAAGTAATCATAATAGCAGCATTCTTAGAGGTGTTGCAGTTGTTGTCTAAGAGATTTTAATGCCTAAATAACACTGCATTTTATTAAACAAGAAGAGATCTTATAAGACCGGATACAGCAGAGTGGTGTCTCTCAATATTAGTGAAGCTGGAGAATCCTGGGCAGTTTCATCATTTGAAAAGTGCAAGAAAATGTTACTGCAGGCATTTAACATGAATTTGTAGTCAGTGGTGACTCCTAGGCTTTAAATGATGGACATAGTCGGTGGGTCAGTGACTAATTCAAAAGTCCAAAAAGAATGCTTCCACAGGTCCTAACTGTCACCCACAACCAAAAGGTTTCTCAGTATTATGTTTAAGCCAGTCCCTACCCACCCATTGCCTGAAATTAACACCTCCACTGGAGGGTGGAAATTCTAGATGTTCGTTAACCATGGTGAAACAATAAATAGGTGTAATGTTTCTGTGGGTGAAATTGGAACTCATGGTACCCAGATGAGGAAGGCAAGAGGCTTATCATTGAGATTAAAGGGAAAGGGCAAGAGTCCGTCCTCCCCGGGATCCAAAAAGAGACACATGAGATGAAAAAAGTAAAGGGTAGAGGTTCCACCATGTAATTGCAGCCATAAAGACAAGATGAAAATGTAAATTAACACCTACCCATCTACGAACTGTCTCAACTGTCTCACCCAGTAGGTCGAACAAATTACAGTGATCAGCAGTGTCAAAGGCTGCTGAAATACTCAGTAAAATCCAAGCATTGACACTGCCAGAATCCGGGACCAAATGAAGATCCTTATTGGCCACTACTTCCACTGCCATTACTACTGCTGCTACCACTGCCTCTCTGCTGTAGGGGACGTGTACGAACCCTGATTCAAAGTGGAATGGGAGAGCCATTAAAGGAGGAATGGAGAAGCTATGGCTTTTTGTAGAGCGCATATGATAACCAGTCAAGTGTAGTCCTTTGATTTTAGTGTCACTCAGTCTTTGTGTAATATGTTAAGAGAGATTACTTTATGAACATCTGCAGGATGGGCAAGTAATAGGATGGTGGTGACTCTAATCTGCTTGACTAATGCTTTGAAGTTTTCCTTGCTGGAACTTAGATAAGATTTGGAGTATGGTGAGTACAGAATCTTGGGGTGTCTTTTTGTGGAAAGCAGCTATGTGGGTGAAACTACTCCTTTGTTGAGTTTATCTAAGTAGGGGGTCGTTAATGATAGGTCAAAAGAGTTGAAACCATGTTTCTTGTGGATGACTTTAAGGTGCAGGTATTTGGTTTGCAGGAGAGGTCAGTGGTGAGAAAGTGGTTAATGATTTTGGGGCAGCGTATTCTTGGTAAACATTTATTCATATAATCACACCGCCCTACTACGGAGCCTACTATAGGTCTTTTGATTTTTGGGGTGGCTGTTAGGTATAATAGTAAGGTGCAACATAAAGTTTTGATAATCACAAGTTAACTCTACAGGAGACAATAATAAGAGTTTCAAGATTGTTTAAAATATTTATTCAAAAGAATTATATTAGGTTGTATTAGTCAAATAGAGTTTACAGAACAATTGCATGTAGTGTGTCCTGAATCAGTCCCTGTTCTATTCGTCTCAGTGTATTTGGCTAAAGCTCACTGTGCTCATAAAGAATACAGTTGCAGTTTGGACTAGTCACATTGAAGAAGCCTGGGAAAATACAGTTAAGACTTTTCAGAAAGTAGTTCTCTATTCTATCTCTAACACAGCTCTCACAGCTATCAACACAGTACATTTCAGCTGTCACATTATTCTGCAACAGTCTATCTAGCTTTCTCCTTCTCTCTAGCAATATGTCAGAAGGCTGATCTGTGGGAAAGCAAAATAGCTAAAATGACTAAATAGGATTAGATGCCCAAACGACAGGCACCCAAGCAGCACCCTCTTGTATCTGCCTCACTCTGCATTGGGTGCCCCGCTACTCTTTCCCTCTGACACCTTTTATAACAAATGAATAGCTGCAACCATTAACAATTTATCATAAATGTAGTTTATAATCGTTCTGTTCACATTCATAGAAGACTTGAAACATCGGTACAGTTTCCCATGGATAGCTTACTTCTGAAAGAATACAGAACATGCATGAATACAATAGTCATCTCCTTTACGATAGCTTCCACACTATAGGTCATAAAATAAGCTATTTTGTATCTATTATGTGCAAGTCAGTGCATTCTGAAGCAGGTTAGCAAGCAAAAAGTGTACTTAATACTGCTTCCATTGTTTAAGAAGGAAGAAGCTTAAAGGTTAGAAGTGAAACATTGGTTTTGCAAAGAATGTGTCAGTGTTAACTGTTTTCCCTCAGTAAGTAAGGCAGCATAGGTCGCTCAGAGTTTAAAACAAGTTTATGACTATGAAAAGCAACAGCTGGTAGGCGTAGCTTCATTCCCTCGTTTAGAAATTTCATTTTAATTTATGCTTTTATTGAAAGCTTTAGCAGTTTCTTTGGGTGGGTGTGGTGCTGCATTTGAGAGAAAAATATCATTGAACATGTGCATAGTATATGGATCTAAAAGGTTGTCCGCCGTACCCTCTGGCTTCGATGAGGTCTTTGAGATTGGGGACACGAGCAGGCTGATCAAGAGGAATCTGGGCGAGGGTGAGTTAAAGCTAGGAGTATTGGAGTGAGCAGGAGACTTTGGATGTTTTATGGGACCGAGTTGTGAATCTTCTGAAATTAAGTCAGTTCCCAACAACATTTAATAGGGCTTGCAAACAGAGATTTGGAACAATGAATTCTTGGTTCCAGAATTCATCGATGATTTTTGGAGTTCTCTAGATGGGCAAGTACCTGCTGCTGATGATGATGCAGTTATTTATTGCTGCTTCTTTGCGTTTTTCATGTTTTTTCAACACAAACTTTATTAGCAATCGATAGATGCATCCATCTGCTGTTAAATATTCAGATGTACTGGTGACCATTACAGTACATAGGTAGTGCAATTTGTGAAGCAAATACATACAGTAAGTTGTTATGGTTATTGTTTCATCCAAACAATGCTTTAAGTGTAAACCATCCCATTCCCTCCCTTCTTCCCTCCCCCCGAACGAACATCTGTCTGCCTAATTAGTGACTGTAAATATGTGGTTTGTTAATCCCATTAAAGCATAAATGATGAGTAATCAATGCTGGGTGGGGCCAGTAGCATCCCAGAGATAGGCGTCTGAGGCTAGCTCTGTAGGAATGTCACACTGGTGTGGAGGGAGGGGAAGGAGTGGGGAGAGGAAGTTCAGTGAGCTAGGAGGCTGAAGGGTCAAGAGTTCAGGCATTAGTAATGGGAGGGATTAGGCTTAATGGACTTTGTGGTCTTCAGTGTTCTACCTCCTCTACATTAAATGTTTCTAGCAGGGCGTCCCATTCCCGCGCTATCATCTTCCGTCATAGCCCTCTGTATGCTCTCTGCTTGGCCCCAGTGCAGCACCTCTTCCTGCTAGTAAGTGAATGGGGAACCCAGGGTGACTTCCAGCGCCCAGCTGGTTGTCGTATCGCTAACAGTAAAGCTAGGTCTACAAAGTGTGAAGTCACTTTAGAACCTCGGGGTCTAGGGTATAATTCTAGTATAAATCGGTCTGGTGTTTGCCAATATTTGTGCCTGTGAGGTCCGTTAAGGACGTCACTATTTCGGACCAGTATTCTGAGAGTGAGGGGCATGACCAGAGCATATGCATGAGGTCAGCATCCTGGGTGTGACGTTGAGGGCAATGGGCCAAAGCCGCAGGGAACATCATGTTGAGCCTATGTGGTGTAAGGTATGCTCAATGGAAGATGAAGAATTGTAGCAGTTTGAATCTGGAATTGCGGATTACTTTCTTAGAGTATTTTAGAGTATTTTAGAATAAAGTGCCATTCCCTATGCGTAATGTCATGATCAAGATCTTCTGCCCACTTTGTTTTAGGCAATCCAATGACATTTTGAGGTGCGCACGGAGTCCTCGGTACAACCATCGAGTAAGGTGTCTACTGTGTCCAATAGTATGAAGGGCCTATTGGAGTTTGTGTGTTGTCGGTTCTATGCCTGCAGGCGCCCAGTGTTTGCAAACAAAGCCTAGGATTTTGGCATGGGTTAAGAATAAAGTCTCATGCACCCATGGGCTTGCACGATGTCCAAGCGTGGCATTGACATGCCATCCTTGAGCGAGTCACCCAGAGAGCGAACTCCCCCTTGTTTCCATACCCGGAGTATAGCGGCTGTTATAGTACCCGAGGGAGTGGGAATGACAAAATAGAATCCATTTTATTATGCCATTCACAATTTTTGCCACCCACTATAGTCAGTGGGTCAGCGCACTTCAGTCACTGGATAACTCCCCAGTGTGTGATGGTATTTTTCCATTTCAGAAGGAGAACATCCACAAAGTAGTTCTCTTAAGTGCCAGGTACTTCGGTGGCACTGTGTGCTTACTGAGACCAAAAAATATTTAAACTTTTAGGTAATATTTTTCTTACATTTATGAGGGTTCTAAAGCTTCCAGATCAGTAAGTAGTTATTTGATTTTCTAATGCATGTTCCATACTATAGTTGTAACCCTATTACTCAACTACAGTAAACAAATGGCATTTGCAACTGTACTCTAGTACAGTAGTTCCCAAACTTTTTAGAACCACAGCTTACTTTTTAGAAGGACAAGTTTCATGATCCACCTACCTTTAATAATCTTAATGAGGGGTGATTTTTGATTGTAACAAAATCTTCCTATGGTAGCTCTTTGCCATTTATAGAGGAGCACATTTTCAACTGAAATGGCCACTAACTTCATACAGACACACAGTTTTATTGATAAAACTAAATAGCAAACTGCACTCAACCAATAATTTGTGGAAATGGGATTTCCCTGAATATTTATCCTTTGTGCACCATAATTAAAGTGGCTTAATTTGTTTTAATGGTAATAGTCTGTTTTAAGCACACTTCAGAATTACAAAAATATACTTAATGTTTGCTTTCCTAACTGCTGAGTGCATACAGTTAATTTACATGTATTTACATCTTGTTGTGTGTTGCAAAATTAATCCTACAATTGTCACTGTTGGACCTGGCCCTTTCTGCAGGGCCATCCCCAAACCTTTTTCCTTGTCCCTCCATTTTGTTCTGAATTCGATTTTGTTGGAATTTGGACTCTGGGCACTGTACCACTGCTGATCCGTGCTAAAGTGACCATGCTCTTCTCCTAAAACATGATAGCATGGCTTATTCACAATGGCTATATTTAATTAACTTATAAGTCCCTAGCAAAGTGCACTGCATGTGCCCAGGGCCTGTACATTAAATGGTACTGGTAGCCCTGAAGCACTGATTGTGATACCCACTTCTATAGCCCTGTAAACATGACTCAGTCCTGCCATTGCAGAGCCTGTGTGTGCAGTTTTAAACCACCATGTCAACCTGGCAAGTTAACCATCTTGCCAGGCACAAACCTTTCTTTTTAATACATATGTCACCCCTAAGGTGGGCTCTAGAGAGCCTCAAAGGCAGGGTTCAGTGTATTTAAAAAGTTGGACATGTTCTTTTAAGTCTTAAATCCAGGTAGTGAATAACTTTTTTCACTATTGCAAGGCTTGTCCCATAGGTTAACATTGGGATTGTCTTATTACAAGTGTAGTTTTCAATTGGGAAGAGATGGGACCCCCCCGGGTTTGGTGTCTCTGGAATCACAACTTAAAATCCCAACTTATGGTGAAGTAAGATTTTAAATTGTAATACTGTAAATGCTACTTTAATAAAGCTGGAATTTTCTTGCATTATATCATCTCGTGCCTTCTGCCTGACTCTAAATACACGTATGGGAGGGTGACAGCTAGGCATTTGTGCATTTCTTCCAGACAGCCACACAATAAAAGGAGCTTAGATGTGATTAAGTGGCCATCTGCATGTTGATGACGGGACGGAGGAGCTGACACACCTGAATGGGCTGTGTCCTGAGCGCTCATAAACGGTTGCACAACCCCCTGTAGTGGCTGAAGCCAGCGCAGGAAGGGCATGGACTTTGTGCACTTCAAAGGCCTCTCTTTGAAGTGTTCTCCACTTCAAAGGCACCACTGGGTACAGAACTGGACTTCTGACTCCACTAAATCTGTACACATCTGGGCCTGAGGACATTCTACCAGAAAGAAGGACTGCAGTGCTTCTGAAAAGAGTGTCATTTTGATGGACTCTGCTGGACTCTGCTGAACTTTGATGGGCTTCTGCTTTGCTGTCCCTGCCGCCCTCTTTGCCTGGGAGTGAGAAGGACTGGACCCGGCATCTCTACATCAAAGATTTTACTCAACCCTGCTACTCTGGACTCTGCCAACTGCGAGTCCTGTCCTGCCAAGTGGTGCCAATCCAGTCCTGGGCCCTTGGAAGTGGCTTGTGCTGCTGTTTCCACAAAAACCTGATTTAAACGGATGCATCTCTCCTCGACTTTGACACATAGCTGCTGCCGCTGAAGATGAGGACATCGCAGCACCAACTCATCACCTTTGCATTGTCGGCTGCATGCCACGACGGCACAATGCCTTCATCGCAAAGGGGATCGCTGAAGCAGCGCTGTTCAAGGACATCACATAGACAGCTGCGCAGATTGACGATGACACACCTCAATGTTTGCTAATCAGAGCCGATGCATGGCTTGCATACAAAGAGACAAGTGCCAATGCATCACCTCCTCTTCTCCTCGCATTGGGTCTTTGACATCGACTCATCCTCTCCATCCACGGTACTTTTTCAGCGGAACAAAGTTGATCCTTGTATCTGACCCATGCTCCATCGTGGTCGGCTTGACTTTTTCGACCCAGTCTAGCAG
Source organism: Pleurodeles waltl (assembly GCF_031143425.1). Lineage (NCBI taxonomy): Eukaryota > Metazoa > Chordata > Amphibia > Caudata > Salamandridae > Pleurodeles > Pleurodeles waltl. Next base: position 745,968,358 of record NC_090445.1, on the reverse strand, counting down.
GACTAGATAGCCCCGGTTGGCACATTAAACCTCTAAGCACAATATTTGCAGCTATTCTTTCTAAATTCATATCTTGACTTCTACTGATTGGATTTTTTTTGCTTTGGACTTGTTTTGTTCATTAACTGAAGATCTATTTTTCTATCTTGCTGTGGAGACTTTTTGTCTTGTTTTCGCTGTGTTTTGTTTTAAGTGTTGCCCCTAAGTTAAGCCTGCCTGCTCTGTGTCAAGCCGATGCTCCTGAAACTGACCGTGCCCACAGTTGGTGTCGACCCCATCTTCATTCCTGACTCCGACACAGAGCCAGCCCAACGTTGTGCCATGCCAATTCAATATTCAGTAGCGACCTTCCTCCCTAGGTCGACACCTGCCCCTTATTCTTATGGGTTGGAATACAGTGAGGATTGGGAGGGGTTGCTGGACCCTTTAGAATACCAGCTTGAAAACCCTATGGACTGACTTATGGCATGCTTTCTCCCCCTACCGTGGCAATGGAGAAGGAAGCTTCCTACTCTATGGTGGTGAGAAGAGCAGCCAACGTCCTGGGCCTTGAGCTGCCTTGGGTGGTAGTCGGGACAAACATCCTAACTGAGGTGCTTCAGTATGGGTCTTCCTCTTCTGAACCACTTTTGCCCTTTAATGAAGCCCTAACTGATGTCTTGCTGGGGATTTTTTTCCAAACCCAGCAAAGGGGCTCCTGTCAACAGGACAATTGCCCACCACCATAGACCAAATCCAAATGACCCAGTGTTCCTGACGCAACTCCTTACCCCCAAGAGTTTGGTTATCCAAACCTCCACATCCCCGGAGCATTCCCTTCCTCACCCACAAATAGGGAATCCAAGAGTCTGGATCAGCTTTCTTCCTCCAGCCTAGCATGGCAGTCCGTAAACACCACATGCCTTTTGGGCCGTTATACTAATACTTTATTCAGCGGTTTGCAGGTGCTACCAAGGGTCCTGGAGGAGGCCCAGGCCATTCTCTCCCAAGCTGTTGATGACAGGAGAGATGCAGCGAAGTTCACAATACGATGTGGACTGGATACGATCGACTTAATAGGTAGATTGGTTGCATCAACAGTGGGTTTGAGGTACCACGCTTGGTTGAGGACAGCTGGATTTGCAGGGGATGTCCAATCCATGCCTATGGACATGTCCTATGATGTCACCTGACGCTTTAAGGAGTCCTAGGGTACAGCAAGGTCCTTGGGCCTCGCAGCTGCCCCTAGTCCCCTTCAGTCTGCTTTTTGCCCCTTTCGTGGCTATGGAAGGGGCGCCCAACCACATCCCTTTCCCTTCAGCCACCATGCCTAGCATGCTGCCAAGCCTCTGCATGGCCGGGGATGTGGGATCCAATGTCCTTGTGGATCAGGGGGCCAGCGGTCTGCCCAGTCGACTACCCTCCTGCTGCAGCCTCCAAACCTTCCTAGTCTGACACTTCCCCATCCGGAATCAGTCGGAGGCAGGATTTACCATCCCCTGCTCCATTAGCAATCCATCACGTCAGACAGATGGGTTTTGCAAGTAGTCTGAATGGGGCTACACCCTCCCCTTCGACACCACCTCTCCATCCATGCCACCATCCTACGATCGGCTGACAAGGGATCACTTGGCACTTCTCCGCAAGGAGGTTACAGCTCTCTTGTCCAAGGGAGCCATAGAGAGCGTCCCTGTGCTAGAAGTAGGTCATGGTTGTTATTCCAACTACTTTCTGGTACCCAAAAAGGACAAGGGCCTCCACCCACTCCTAGACTTCCGGTCCCTCAATCTCTTCTTCAAGAAGTTGAAGTTCAAAATACACATTATTACTCTTGTTCTATCTGCCCTGGACCCTGGAGACTGGATGGTAATGTTGGACTTGCAGGACGTATAGTTCCATATTCCCGTCCTGCCTGCCCACAGATGTTACTTGCAGTTCACAGTAGGCCACATGCATTTTCAGTTTACTGCGATCTGCTTTGGCCTTACCAGTGCCCCTTGGGTGTTCACCAAAGTGTTACCTGTGGTCCCAACTCATCTGCGCAGGTCAGGGGCTTCAGTCTTCCCCACCTCGACAACTGGCTATTGAAGGTGGGCTTGACCCAGGCAGTCATCTCCCACCTCCAGACTATGACGAACCTCCTGCATTCGCAAAAAGTGCTGAAGTGACACCTGACTCCCTCTCAGACACTCCCCTTCATCGGAGCTGTTCTGGACTCAATGCAGTTTCTGGCCAATCCTCCTGAGTGGCGAATCCATGATATTCAAGCTATGATACCGATGTTTCAACCTCTATCCTAGATTTTGGTGAGAATGACTCTGAGGCTGCTGGACCTCATGGCCTCATGCATCCTGTTGGTGACACATGCTAAATGGCATATGTGGGCTCTGCAGTGGGACCTGAAGTTCCAGTGGGTGCCGCATCAGGGGAATCTCTCCAACTTGGTCCAGTTGTTGAAGGCAACAGCGCAAGATCTGCAGTGGTGGCTTTTGAACTGCAGTTGGATCAGAGATAGATCCCTCTCCCTTCCCCAGTCAGATCTGACAGTAGTGGTAGATGCGTCACTCCTGGGATGGGACAGCCACATGGGAAGGGTGGAGATAGGAGGCATCTGGTCTCTGGCGGAGTTCAGGCTCCACATCCGTCTTCTGGAGCTCAGGGCGATCAGGCTAGCATTGAAAGCATTTCTTTCCCTCTCTTAAAAGGAAAGTGGTGCAGGAGTTCCTAGACAACACCCCTCCCATGTGGTACTGCAACAAGCAAAGCGGGGTGGGGTCGAGGACCCTTTGTCAGGGGGCTCTGCTCCTTTAGACTTGGCTGGAATGTCAGGGCAGTTCCCTGGTGGTTCATCACCTGGCAGCCTCTCTGAACACCAGAGCGGACAAACTGAGCCGGCATTTCCTGGTCGATCACGAATGGCATCTCCATCCGGAGGTGGTTCAAGGGCTCTTTCAGCAGTGGGGAGAGCCTTAGTTAGATCTGTTCACCTCTGCAGAGACCACGCAATGTCACCTGTTTGCGAATTGGAGTTTCCAAGGTGGCACTCGCTTAATGATGCTTTTTGTCTCAAATGGAACTGAGACTTCCTTATGCCTTTCTACCCATACCACTTCTGCCCAGAGTTCTGAAGAAAATCAAGGATGACCGGACCCAAGTAATCCTTGTGGCTCTGGATTGGGCATTATGAGTCTGGTATCCCGAGCTATTGAGCATGGCCATTGACTTTCCAATCAGACTGCCTCTTTGGGAGGATCTTCTGTTGCAGCAGCCGGGGACGGTTCTCCATCTGAACCTGTCCTGTCTCCGCCTTCTTGTGTGGAGATTGAGTGGCGACCGTTGACAGGTTTTGATCTTCCGCCCGAAGTCTGCAATATTATCTTGGCAGCCAGACATCCCTCCACCAAAACAGTTTATGCCCATCGATGGAACTAATTAGTGGCATGGTGCACAAACAAGTCTGTTGACCCCTCCCTGCCTCTGTATCTGAGGTCCTCTTGTTTATACTTTCTATGGCCCAGTAGGGCTCTGCTTTGGACTCCCTCAAGGGTTATTTGTTTGCTATCCCTGCTTTTCTGAATTTACCTGACCAACCCTCCTTGTTTAAATTTCGTATCAGTAGATTCCTGAAGGGTCTTACCCATATATTTTCTCCTTCACCGTTCATAATGCCCCTATAGGATTTGAATCTGGTGATTACATTTCTAATGTGTGCTTCTTTTGAGCCACTTCATAACTGTTTGCTCAGGTTTCTAACTTTAAAAACAGCCTTCCATTTGGCCATAATTTCTGTCCACAGGATGAGTGAGCTGTAGGCCGTACCATCAAAGCCACCCTTCCATTCCATCTATCCTGACAAGGTAGTGCTTCGTACAGGGGCTTCCTTTTTACCAAAGGTGGTCATGCCCTTTCATGTAGGCCAATTCATCACCTAACCTACTTTTTGTGCATCTCCACATCCTTCCAAAGAGGAGGAGAGAGTCCACCGCCTGGACCCAAAAAAGAGCATTTGCATACTACCTTGACCGTACCAAAGAGTTCCAGGTGGATGATCAAACTTTTGTGAGTTATGTTGGTGTGAAGAAAGGTCGAGCAGTGCAGAAGAATACCACCTCTCTACGGGTCCTTCTCTGCATTAAACTGTGCTACGTTTTGGCTAAGAAGCAACTCCCGGAGGGTTTGCCTGATAGTTTTACCAAAGCAAAAGCTGCAACTACTGTGTTGGCACATGGAGTTCCAGTTCTCGACATCTGTCAGGCAGCAACGTGGGTGTCATTGCACGTGTTCACCAAACACTACTGCCTGGACAGTCAGGTCTGAAGGGCACAGCTATTTTACCCATTAGGTCCTGCAGGACTTCCTAGTATGATCTTGGTTCGCAGACCTACCTCCAGGGATAGTATTGCTTGGGTGTCTATTCTAAGGTAAGGAATCTGCAACTAGAAGTCTCTATCAGATGAACAAGTTGCTTTACCTCCGGTAGTGCATTATCTGGTAGAGACATATTCTAGTTGCATTTTCCTTACTGACCAACCAATCCTCCCCGCTCTGCTATCTGATTTCTAGAGACAGGGACTTCCCTTTCAAGGCCCTAGTTGTGATGCACCAATGGTCAGTGTTCTTTATTGCTCCGCGCTTTTGGCGTGAAAAAGTAATGAAAAGAAACTGACATCACAGCGCCGGGGTGATGCCTATATAGATCCCGCGACACCACGATGCAGATGACGGATGCAACCAACGCCACCTAATGGCACAGGGGTACTGCTTCAGAAAAATCTACTGCTCCAGGCTGACACCTAGGGGAAAGTCAAAGGTAAGGAATATTCAACTAGAATATGTTGCTACCAGTTAATGCATTATTGAAGGCAAGTAACTTGTTCTTGTAGCTCCTTCCTATCGATATTTATACATGAAATATTCCAATGTTAGCTTCTGGAGCTAAGTTTCTACAATCCGGAAAAGCGAAGTGGGCAGTTTTTCCCTCGCCAGGGCATATGAAACATCTTTTATAATGTCTCTGCTTATGGTTGCATGGTACCACACTCCTGGGGCACCTAGGGGAGACCTTCGAGGTGACTTATATGTAAAAAGTAAGGTAGATTACCACTTTGGAAGTACCTTTAATTCCAAAGTCGAATTTGCATATATTTTACTTTTAAAGACAGTCTGCAAAGCAGGGCTGCCTTTCAAAATGACAGCAGGTAATACAGCAGTGGACAGTCTAGTGCAGGAAATCTACTGGCCCTCTAAACCTTCCTCCCCTATTATATACTAGGGACCTATAGGTAGTTTGGGTCTCCCTTGCCTTATATACTAGGCACTTACAGGGGTCTGTCTTTGTCTATTGTATTTATCCATAATAACCGTATACCTTTTTAATCAGAGCACTAGCCCTGGACCTGGTTAGCAGAGCCCAGGGCACAGTCAGTCAGTTACCACCAATATCAGTCACATAAATGCTGGTGAACAGGGCTAAAAGGGTGACTTTCTCACAAGGGTGCACTTTGTGATTGAGGATCTAATTTTTTTCATCATTTTTATTTTTAAGTGTCATCTGTGGTCCTATTTTGGAAGGTGGGATGCAAGTCTAATTTATTATGGTGTGTAGAAAATGGCAGAACTGTGTGGTAAGATAGTCTGACTGTTTTCTGCTTTTGTTTTAATTCACCAAAGAGTGAATAAAATAGTAGTAGTGCCCCTGACACCCGGCCAGCACTGGCTACCCTCTCTACTTTTATATCTATTACCCTCTTGTAACAGTAGGGTATACATTCTAGGTGGTGCACTCTTTTTTATGTCCTTAGAAGGGGGAAAAATGTTCAGCTGTGAATGTTTCCTGGAAAGTCTAGAATTGGCAATGATTTAGAAAAAACAACTATACACAGAAAAATGTTGAAAATGTGGCCTTCAAATTTGAAGTATTTGGTTATTGTTCTCTTTTCGGAAGGCTGCTCTTTCTTCCACTTAGCACCTAGTGGATATTACCTTTTACTGAATGCATCGTTTACCCTATGTTCTTGCACTCAAATGCTCCCTGCCCATTCCACTCAGTCTGGTCTCTGTGTTGGTAAATACAGGAAATTAGTATTTCCCCACTTCCCCACAAGCAGTAAACAAAGTTATTATCATTCTCGGTTTTTAGGTGGAGCCTGCGAGAGCATGCGTTCTCACTTGCGAGACTCTTGTAATCAATAATAGGCTTGAAACCTGCCCATCGGTTACCATTCGCTGGCGTGATAGCCACTCTTCTTTGCTGCCTTCTCATTAGGCAGCATTTGTCATGAGTCACTTTGCTTGGTCTGGTGCAGGGAACAAGGACTGATTGATTAGCTTTTGATCAGTGACCCTCCATTGCTCATGCCGGAATCTACTGCTCATGCTGGATTTCGGGTACTATTTCTGAGCTATGATGTAGTCTACGTTGGCCACGTCATAGCTCTTTTGTTTTAACTTCTCTCCACTCCTCCCTCCAAGTTTTATCTTATCCCATTCTCGTTTTTCTTCACCTCCCACCCGCCCCGTCTCTTCAATGTTGACCAAAAAGCATTACGAAGCGGCCAGCGCTGGCCATAGTGTTTTTTTTAAATCATCCACCACCACCCGATTGTCAAAGCCAGAGAGCTTCTTCATGCCAATCCTTGTTTTTTAAGTGTGTCCCCCCCTCCTCTGGGGTGTGAGACACTGTTCCTTAAAAATGGCAGCACTGAGGGTTTTACAACCACAAGCCTTTCTGAGCACTGGCTTTAGACGCCCTGCTCTTATGAGCTCCGCTGCTAATTACAAGCAACAGCAACCCAGGGACAATTAAGGCACATACTGCATGTGCACTGAAGCAGTCTTTAATTGGATGAAGTGCTATTCGCTAGTCCATAGCCAAGCAGATTTAAAAAAGCGCCAAGTGAAAGACACATGAAGCCATGACACATCCCAACAATATTCCAAACACTACATGGTGACTGCATCCCGAGGCCATAAAGGTGGCAGCTGGGCACTGTACAACCACAATGTCAACTGCCAGATACAGTTTTGTCATCTGCAAGCTGCAATAGACCCCACCCGCAGTGACTATCCCCCATCCCTTATTTTCTTGCTCTGTCTAGTTAGGAATGTGGGTTGGATGTTCCATCCCCTCCCTTCAATGCATAAATCACCACACGCGTTTCATATTTCTGAATTTACACCACGCAGTGCCCTTTCCTCTGGAGTGTGTGACACTGTTCCTTAAAAGTGACGACACTGAGGATGTTACAACCACACTCCTTTCTAAGCAGATGATGTCAGATGCCCTGATCTTGTGAACTCCGCTGCTATAGAGAAGGAACTGCAACCCAAGAACAATTAAGGTACATATTGCATGCACACTGAAGCAGGCTTTAAGTGGATGAAGCGCTATTGCCTAGGCGGGAATCGAGCAGATGTTAAACAGCACCAAGTAAAAGACATGACACCATGACACAACCTAAACAGAGGTCAGAGTGGGAGGGGGGTTCGGAGGGTCACAGCGTGCCCATACTTTTTTAATTTGTGGAAAACAGTGCCCCCACTTTTTGTGAAAAAAACAACTGTCCCGGGACATTCAATTCCAATAGTTTAAATGCTTCAGCTGAAGTGTCAGGCAAGGAGTCGCCAGTGCTGTGAAGCTGACAGAAACAGGCAGCAAAACAAGAACAAGCTTTCTCGCCCAGGTGACAGCTTGCCTGAAAGAAATGTAAACGTGCACAACTGGTTAATCTGCAAATGTAAGGGGTAGTTGGAAGCTGGTATTGGTTTTAATTGATGGGATCACATGAAGCTTCTTGAAGACACAGACTTTGCCCCTCATTACGACCCCGGTGGTCTTAAGACCTCCAGGGCTGCAGTTGTGGTCAGACCGCTGCCAAAGTGGCGGTCCGACAGCCACATTACGACCCCAGACTGCCAACACCGCCACTTCTCCTCCACTGGAGAGGCAGGCGGTCCTAGTCCGCCAAGGCAGCGCTGCAAGCATTGCTGCCCTGGAGATTACTAGTCCCTTCTCTGCCAGCTTTTACATGGTAGTAGCACTGCCATGTGAAGGCTGGCGGAGACAGGGTGCAGAGGGCCCCAAGGGGGTCCCTGCACTGACCATACACTTTCAGAGAGTGAAAAGCACGACAGGTGATTGTGCACCCTACGCACCGCAACATTGCCGATGGCTCTATTATGAGCTGGTGTCAATGTTATGGCCTGTTTCCCGCTGCGCCAGTGGAAAACTCTTAATAGGGATCACGGGAAAGGGACCGCACTGGTGAAAACCCGACCACTGGACTTCCGCAGGCAGCCTTTTCCGTTGGCCGAAGTCTTAATGAGGGGCTTAATCTTTATGAGTGGTATAGAAAGGAAGTTACCAGTTGTGCTGTGAAACATGTTTTCAAGGGACATATATATTTAAAAATGCACTATGTACATCTGGTTATTTCTAACATCTATATTTTGGAACCACCTTTTTATCTTAAACCTAATTTTTTTGCATATTTTGTAGCAGACTACCTTATACTGGGTGCAATACAAGTTTAACATAATGGCTTACATATTCATGGTGCTTTCTGTCACAGGTTGGGACCTCCTAGCACTAACAATGCACAAATCATTATTCTCCACTGCACCAACCAAGATTCAGATCTGTGGCTCCCAGGTTACACCCACAGATCTCTGTAGTGCATCACGTAACACATATTTTATAATGTACAATATTTCATTTCCTACGGATTTTAGTTTAAAGGTCATTAAACACTACAAAGGGGCTGTGCCATCTGCCCGCTACAGTTTGTTTTCTCTGTAAGCAGCAGTAGATCCCTCCCCCACCCACCAGTACCTCGGTCCTTTATTCCCTGCCTCCGTCTAGATAGGAATGCGGGTTGGATGGTCCCAACCCATCCCTCCTGATGCATAAATCATAGCAAGCATTTGATATATCTGATTTTACTCAGCACAGTGTGAGGACTTTGAAAAATTATCTCCCCCTAAACATGTGATAGAGGTTACAAATCAGGCGGCCTCATTCACAAAGCAATTTGCATGTGTAAGTCTTTTTTACATGTGGGTGATCCTCGTTTAGAACAGCTGGAAATCTACACCCAGACAAGCTTCGAATCTTGTGAGTGCAAGTGTTTTAATATTTTTTTTCAAGAATCAAGTCCAGAGTGTCTGATAGTTAAATAATATGGTAGTTGTGCTACTGGAAGCCTTTTCACTCACATATTTCCAGATTTTTAACTTTCATGAATTCTCCAAGGTTTCCAGTATAGCACCTTGAATTGTACAACAGTCATAGATTTCAAGCCTCCATTGCTGTCATGGACGTGAACCAGTAGGAGCTTTGTAATCTCAGCGATAGCTTTGCTGTCAGATGACTGAGCCTTTAAGGTAGATTTCTCTAATGTACTTTAAAAAGCCTCGGGTGGGAAACCTTTCTAACGTTATTGGTAGTTATTCTATCTGAAACCTCATCCTGTAGACATGTGTAAATGGCAGATGCTTGAGCCTGTTGGATGTTTGTAAACTAAAAGACGTATCTACCTTTACAGGTCTTCACCTGCGAGACATGAGTAACATGTCTCTCAGTTTCTTGAACCTGTAAAAGTCATTTGACTTTCTGTCTGGTACCTGGTATTGTAAGACCTGTGGAACCTAGGGAATATATTGTCTGAAGATAGCCCATACGCGAGACCTATTGGCTTTGCCAATGCTTGTTGTGATAAACTACCGTTTGCTAGTGAATACATACTCTAATGAGTCTTCTGGTAATGCCCTTTGTAAGAACTATGTTTTGTTAGTTTATCTGTTATGGGCCATTTAATTGGCGTGACATAAGCGGGATCAGGGAAGGCACCCTTTGCCCAACCCCTCGCACCCCCCCAGGTTTTTTTTCTCCGTAAATCTCGTCCTTGTTTACATCGAATTGTTAACAACTTTTAAGTCTCGCTAGAAACCATCTGTCTTGACGCCAAACCAAAATAGCCCTCCAGGTTGCTCCGTTAGCATCTGCGATGCATCGTTCGGTGGTGTTCCTTCGGCTCAGAATTCTAAGCCGTGTTTAGTATTGTTCTGCTTCTTCTTTTCGAGTGTTTCCCATCATGTTCTTGCAGACTGTAAGTGTTTCAGACCATGTGCTTTTAATCTTATGCTGCCAGGCTCAAATAAACAACACAACCCCGGCAGCACGGCGCAGTAAAGACTGATTAACGGGAACACGACACTGACAGCAAGGAGTGGAATGTGCGCCAGCCACCTGTCTGCCCCAAGCCTTTGCTAAGCTTTGAGTTTTAGTTGGCTTCAAGCAAGAACCTAGTACATGGTTGGGCACATTTCAATGATAAATTAGTCAGACAATAGCACCCCATTTTCGACCAGCGTGACTCAAATAGGCTTCTGTTACATTTCTGATGTTTCAGGCTTCAAATAGTTTTGAGGAATGTTCTGGAAAGGCTGTCTGGAGGAAGCTTGCAAACATTTTCATGCATCTGACCTTAACAATGCCTTACAACAGCCAGTTTTTTTCATCACGTGTTTCATCGTCGACAGTTGCCAAGCAATTTCACAGATTATTTGTCTAATGATGTCTGGTAGCGTCTGAAACCTGCTGTGGCATCAAACCGGTTAAACTTCCTCCCGTTTCTACACCGAAAGTGCCCAATGAGGCAAGCCCAATATCTTTTTAGTGTAGCATGTAAATCTACAGCAAAATAAACAAGTGAGGGCTTATTCCTGCAAGTCCGTTTAAAACTAATTGGTATAAATGTAGTTTAGCCGAAATGAATAGAAAAAACTGAAAACATAAAAAAACAAGTATTGTCAAGCTCAGTTTGCCTGGCCTTTGCAAGCTAGTGCCATGGTTATTTCTTTTTTATTAGCATGTGCTACACAAATGAAAAGGAAGTTGGAAACCTGCTGGTTGCTTAACATGGTGGCTACGTGCTTGCAATACAAGTGCTAATTTTGAAAAACAAGTTTACCATGATTTATAATTTTAGTAGGACTGCATAGATGCTTTCCAACAAGGATATGTACTCGGGATCGGTATTTTTGTTTTGTTTCACATCACAGGACCATTAGATTCATATTGGCGCAAAGAAAGGGTACTTTTAGCTTTAAATTACTCTATCCTGAAGACATCGTTTAAACCCTCAAAGACTGTAAAAATAGCTTTAGCAAAGTAAAGTATTAGACAAACCGACCTGGCACTACATTGTAATTCTGTTGAGGCAAGAGTGCACACACGACCAAGCTAAATGCCATCACCCTGAGTGCAGGAGAGACAATGGGATGACGGATGGGGGCTCGTGGGTGTCAGCCCTGGAACGGCAATTAAAAAAATGAAACCTCAACTGTGACAAAATGTGACAAGAAATGGTGGGTCAGGGAAAACAATCTTAGCATTCCTTCTAGAAAAATGTCCAGAGAGAACCAATTTTCAAAGTGAATATTGGCATCTGTAAACAAAAGCATGCCCAAGGCAATTTAGGGGAAAACAGATCATATGAATTGGCTTCCACCAAATGCCATTCACCTTGAAAATTACAATTAAACAGTTTAGGTGAAATGGTTTTACAGAATCGCTAGTCTATGAATTTGCTTTTCTATGAGCAAATGCAGCCTCTTTTTGAACCAAACACAACATAGCTACTGAAGGACAGTGTTTCCCCACCCGTTCAAAAAGGTCAGCACACAGTTAACTGTTTGTTCCAACAGAAGTCATGGATATTGGTTCACCCAAGAGCCAGGAGAAATGAAGGTGACATCACACACCCTTTCTCCCTTGATGATATCATAGGATGATGATGTGTCCCACCTTTGAGGTAGTGCTAAAACTGCCATATTCTTCTTTAGCAAGTTCTTGCACTCCCAGAAGACTAAACCCTGGTACATGGTCAGCACTTAACCTCCAATTGCTCTTCCTGTGGTCAGAGGCAGGTGATTGTCTTTTTAGCAGAGCCGTTAACTCTCCTAGTGAAGGATGAATATTGCATCTCTGGAGGTGTGATACATGGCAGAAATTGTTTAAAGCCAGTTCTGTCTCAGCAGTGGCGTAGCGTGGGGGGTGCAGGGGGGGCCGGCCGCACCGGGCGCAACATCTTGGAAGAGACTCGAGTGCTAAAATCCACGGGTTAGGGGGCGCAAATTACTTGCCTTGCCCCGGGTTAGGGGGCGCAAATTACTTGCCTTGCCCCGGGTGCTGACAACCCACGCTACGCCACTGTGTCTCAGGCTGTCGAAACTACATTTTTACAAAGTTACTTTTTCATACAAGTTTTCAAAAAATTGATTTCACCATTAAATTAGATTTTTAAAATTATGTAAGATAGAATTTTGGAGCAATTTTTTAGTATCTCCTCAAACGGAGTAAGGACAAGAAGAGTTTAAGTCCATCTAGGCCTGTTCAGGGAAACTACTAGCAGTGCCTATACATTGAAGTAGCTTTTGGATATTAACTCACTGTGATAAAACATTAAGCCTAATATGTAGTGTATCCTATTTTTATACATTAGCATTGTGCCTTGAGGGTGCACAATGCACAATTAGGAGTAACTTCTGAATGCATAAAAATAGGCTTTTTGTACATGACTAAGACCCTTTTTCTAGCCATATGTCATAACATTGTACTTAAATTGCATCCCAGCCAGAGCACAATAGTGCTCCTGGTAGGCATATTTTTGTCATATATGTGGATGTGTAAATAAACACTGCCGCCCACATGACATTTAACCTACCATGCCACGGGTGTATTTTAGTCACCATTTACAAAGCATATATAAGTGCGTTAAATAGGCCAAACAGGGAATTCTATTGTACAGAACATGTTTAGGCTGGAAGCATGGGTACTTTATTATTAAAAGCACCAGCGCTTTCCCACAGTTAGCAGTGTTGAAATACAGAGTCCTAAATCCAGCAAAATCAAACAGGAAAAAATGAGGGGAACCACAAAAAAAGTTAATTTCTCACAATAACATAATACTTTTTGCAAGAAGGTCTGTTGTGTGGGCAGATCTTGGTGGCCAGGGTACTTGGCCTGGTGTATGGATATGAAAGTTTGTCATCTGACTATGTTCAGTGAGTACATCAGCTGAGAGTACTAAAGAGAGTACTGAAGGAGAAGCATATTAGGAGGTAAATGCAATGCACCCTGGGACTGCATCCATAGTAAGGGCTCTGCCTTTGAAGTACATCCCTTCCACCAGTAAGAGACAGTTACGGGTAGTTCAGAGCACAGGAGATTATACGCCTCAGCCTGAGTTGTAGGTCGTTGTTCCCCTGGAGATTCTGGCCACTCTCACTAGGCCAATTCATAAAGACTTTTTCCAGGAGTCCCTTGTGATTGGGCTATCTTGGGATCTGTGTGGATAGTAAGTAGGGCAGACAATCTGAGGCCCCACGTTAGGGTTCTCGCTGGGCTTTGTTGGGGTGCGGTGGCAAGGGGGGGCAGGGTAATTAATTAAAAAACATGTTTTAAATCCCTTACCTGCTTCTCCACTGTGCCGCTCCTCTCCTGCACTGCGGGCACAGGCTCCCAGCATGCCCTTCAGCCAATACTGATGCTGAAATGTTCGGATTGGCTGGGAGTGCCCAACTAGGGCACTCCCAGGCAGACTGGGAGCCTGTGTCTGCTCTCTCCAGCCCGGCAACTGTGTTGCTGGGCTGGAGAGAGCCTATTGCGCATGTATGTTTGGCCGGCCCGAGACAGCCGGCCAAACATACATGCGCACTGAGGGGAGTGCACAGTCATCCCCAATGCCCTGCCCCTTTAGCAAACAAAACGATAATAAACATGTTTTATTATCTTTTTGTTTGTTAAAGGATTGACAGCGGCAGCTGCTGGCGGCGGGGGAGGGCGACGCTCCTCCACCCGAACGGAGGAGCCTTGCCTGTTAGGGTCATTAAACCTTTGGTGAATTCAAGAAGCCTCGTGTATGTCTGGTGGCATGTGAGGCAATAGTCAAAATTCTGGAGTCTTAGCTGTCCATTTGCAGTTAAATCCAGAGAGAGGAAATGAGTAGACAAGGGTCTAGAATCAACATAAAAGGGTTATCATCGAGTCTTGCAATAGCCTATTGTATCCGTAGGCTAACATTGTTGGGTACTCTCTTGTAAATCTGCTACAATGTTAGCAACATCCAGGAGCAGCCCCCCTAATCTCTTACAAGACAGTACACCCAGAGGTGGCTATACAATGCTCTGTTACAAGCAACAGCCCAACAGGTCTATTCTCTTCCCACTTTTTCACTGGCTACATCGTGTTCTTCAGGCAGCTGATTGTCTTATTCACCCTCCTCCGTTCAGGTTTAGCCACATATTCATGCTGTCACCCAGGTTACAACTCCGGCTTCCTTTTACTGCTTTTAACCCTCCTAACATCTGGGTCTAGGAGCATAAACCCAAAAGTTTCAGAACTCTCTTATGCAAGGTAAATTTGCAAGGTAAATTTTAAAATAATTTGTTTACAACATGTATTCAATGTTGGTTGTAGCAGGAATTTAGTGTGCATGTGCACACATCTTAAATAAAAAGGTGTGCCTCTTTTATTCTTTATAGCTGTGATTTAAAATTTGTCTTGAGTTTTTGATTTTCAATGTTGGAACACTGTAAGATGTTTGTAGGGACACCATTCCAAAAAGAAAAAAAAACTTGCAAAACAGTATTGCGGTGTACATAGTTAATATATAGTTGTATTTTTATGAAAAGGTTTGTTAAAATTCAATATATTAGAGATCAGAAACAGACGGAAAGCATCAGTTGAAAAATTAACATCATTTGGGCAAAATTATTGCCTTGCCTATGCCTTTTGAGCAAATGTTGAAGGAAGGCAGTGACAGTGAATGTTTGAGTTCAGTCAAGTGTTATTAGCTGAAGCGGCTCCTCCGTTAGGGCAGAGGAGCATCGCACCACTAAATAAAAATGCCCCATAGATGAAAAAGAAAATGGTAAAGTATTTATTACCATTTTATTTTTCACTACTCTTTCCCAAGTTGAGTGTCAGGGTGGGGCAGGGCCATGCTGCTGAGTAACAGCAGCAGGGAGGAGTGGTGTGCTGGGCACTTAAGTTTAAAGTGTGCATGTCACTTTGGTCGACTGTCTTGCGATGGACCGGGAAACATGCCCACTTTCAACCTCTCCAACCCAGTTTAGAGCATGCACAGGCCTCCAGTTTCTTTGTGAGCGCTGCGAGAGGCCCTCCATCCAGTCTTGTCGCTTCTCTCATGCCGGTTAACAGCATGAAACAGCATCAGGGCTGGTGAGGGAGTTGGCTGGTGCCCACGCTGGATGAGAGAAGAACACCAGGACCAAGTGAGGGCTTGCAGAAAGGTAAATGAGTTTAATTTTACTTTTAGTCAATTTAATGTACAATAAATCATCAATATGCATTACATTAACGTTTTAAAGTTAAGCATTTTAACTTTAAAACAATAATGTAATGTGTCGGCAATTTACTTAATGTTTATTGCGTGCATGCACCCACCATTTGCTCGCCCACACCCCCTTGCAGTAGTTGGCAGCCGCCACTGGCTGTTAGAGCCCTTATCCAACATTCGTCAGTCATTACTCCTATTCTTTGCACTCATGTGGAAGTGAAGGTACTTATTGAACTTCATGCAGCTCACTTTTGCCCCGAGTATTATTCAGCTCATTCTGTGCTCTGGAGTCTTCCTCACCAGGGGCAGTCAGATTTGCTCTGTTCTACAGTGTTCCATTCATGCTTATTTTTGTATGCTGGTATCTCTCTTGGTCTAAAGCACCCCAAAACAATAATGTCTCCTCCAGAGTAAAGATGCCACCTGCGATCCTGCAGAACTTAGTGCCTAAAAACATTGATATTGTTCTATCTGGAAATAGATCTGTAATCCCTTTAAGACGCTCTGCGCGCTTCATGCTTGTTCAGCATCCGCGCTGCACGGGGACAGGCCAAACTCGGGGGTCTCATAATTGATGACTACTTATTACTGAGATTAGTGCGCAGGGGAACAGATCCGGTGACTTGATTTATATTATATCCCTTTATCTCATTCGTGCTCGTTTGATGGCTTTTCCAGGATTAATGATAATCTTGTAATTGCTTTCATTGATGTTTGTGATCGGGCTTCCTCCATAATATTGTGCGGCATAGGTGATGGCAGTGAAAAATTAGTCCCTTTCAGTGCTCCCTTTCTTCCGTGCTTTTCACTCTGCTGGCATTATCTTGCTGTATTATTTATTGCTAGAAGTAATTTTCAGGCTATTTTGTTCCCTGCGTGGCTTTCTAAAGCTTTTGTTGAACTTTCCTTTTTCTATTGTCAAGTGAAGGCTTTTGAGTGGCTCTGGTTGTCCAATTTGAGCATTTAAAGTGCCCTGAGTAACCACAGTCCTCATTGGAAGAAGAAGCAAACATGACCTTAGCTCACTCCTTCCCATTTAGCCTTGAATACCTGATGTGCCTGAATGTGGATCTCCTCTGAAGGCTGGGTTCAATTATCTCTCATTATTTTCTTAATAATGATGACTTGTTTGTTGTACAGTGCTCAGCACCTGCCTTAACAGGTGCTGAGATGAGCGAATTCAATGGAATGCCTTTCATCTGACCACAAAAGGATGAAAGTTTAGTTTATATTTACCTATATAGCATAAGCCTCTCAAGCTGCTTTATATTGTGGTGATACATTTAGGCCTATAGGACACCGGCAAGGAGGCAAGCATACTTTTTCCACTTGATTTGTTGCTTTTGTCCTATACTCAGGGCAGAGACTTTACAAATTTAGCTGCTGGCACAGATTATGTTGTGGCATCCGTGATGTCCCCATAGAAGTGGAGCACCATAGGGGGTCTAGCTACGGTGCTCTGCAGAGCACCTGCAGGATTGTGATGGGTAGATTTACTAAGATAGAGGCCAGACAAATGGAGCACTCCATGTACAGTGCAGAAGATCTTGTAGTGAACTCACTTTGCTATTGACAGCCAGCTCCCTTCTGCCTCTTCTCATCAGGAGCTGATCTGAAGTATTATGAGCTTGCATGCTGCACAGCTTCCTGTTGAACCAGATAAATGCTGTTACCCCAGTCGAAACTGGTTGATGTGATGATGGTGCCTGCTGACAGCCTTTGTAAAGGCGACCTAGAAGAGAAAGGGTCTCCATAGGACTCTGACTTCTAACAAACATAAACGTCTACAGTTTCTTATAGGTGCAGAGAATTTGGTATGGATCAGGGGGCCAAGGTCCATGCCCAAGAGTACTTGGAAACCTCATATTACATAATTAAGAGTTCAACCATTGTTCACCTATTCTCTTTTAGATGGGTTCTGCATTTATTGCCATTCAGTAGGCATCCAGGTGTGAATACCTGTAGTCTAATGTTGAAGGTGATTGACTGTTTCATCCAGTCTCACTCAAATGTGGAAGTCCTCAGCAGAGATGCAAAATGCATCCCCATGACCCAGGTCACAGAGACTAGGTAAATAGTAAAGAAGATGGAGGACCGGTCAGAACTAGGTGGCACTCCACTTGTTAAGGGTCATTTCAAGGAGGACAAGAGTGCTAAGGTGACTACCTAATTCTTATCTTGCAGGGTATTAAGAGATCCCTCCCGAACCATGGTCCACAAAGCTTGTCGGATGCAAACCATCCATGATGGGCTTGATGGTCGACATTATCAAATTACTCTGGTCACAACATTGTCTCTTAGCTGGAAAATCAATTCCTCACTAAGGTGAGGACGTAGGATATGTTTTACTTAGCCTAGCAAGAAAAGATCCACAACACTGAAGTTATTATGGAGCAATTATATGATGAAACGACGAAAGCATTTTTTGATTGGTACAAGGATTTTTTTTGTTGTTGTTAGATGTAGTGCTTACTGTACTGATGTGTGTGTGTTCGGTGTCTTGGACTACCCAACTTGGCTTTGTACTGTATAAGTTATTTAAGCATAGTACAAAATAGTAAACAATATCTGACACTTATAAAATTGATGAGCTCGGTTTTGTTCCCAGGTCCAATCTTTGTTGGCTCTCATACTATGAAATGCCTTACAACTGTGGATGCCTTGGACCCCAATAACCTTCTTTTAAAGAAGAACCTACAAAATGTCCCCGTTCTTGTTGCTCCTGTGCATCTACTTCTGGTTGATGCTGCTTGCACCATGTTGTGCTTGCTAAAGGATAATGCATACATACATGCATACATATGTTGCAAGAGCGGCAGAATTGCTTGCTTTTGCATTGATTGCGACTGAATTGGCTCATCTGTCTTTCTAACCTTTGCTTGCCGTCATACGTGGCCGTTTGTTGAGACTGCAGTCTCTTTACCATTACACCCTTCCCTGGCTTGACACGCAAATACATTTTACAGAGTGTAGGAGGAAAATCAATGGGAGGGAATCAATAGCAGGTTCCCTGTGAGTAATCAGATGAGCTACACCTTCTGGATAACTCTCATGCCCCCTGAGGTGCATGAAACCCTATCACATCAAAACTATTGTCACTGGGGGAGGAGGGCTATTCCTGAATAGAAGGGATAGGTTGCTGGTCATGCCTTTGGTTAACAGCAGGCCTTTCTCTACACCCAGCTGGTGTCATTGTTAATGTTTCCAAGTAAGTGTTTCTCAGTAGCATATATTTTTGCTCGATGGGGACTACGGCCTTCACTTCTTGGTCTGGGCATGCTGGGATCATAATACTAAGCTTACAAGCTACTGCATCATTCAGTTTTATCTTTCTAGTGTCCGGGTCTGTGAACTCTCGACTAATATGTTGGCCTCATCCGCAGGGCGTACAGCGAACTAACATCAAAGTTGAGTTGGTACCCATTTGGGAAGGTTTGATGTAACAACTTCGAGGCAGGGCTGGGTCTCCTAGTGCTCAAGTCCCAAATTACACTCCTGAGACCATACCGAAGAATTATAAAATCGTAGTGATTGCAAATGCTAAAAATCACGTGGAGTCAAGGTGTCACAAATCCTGGGCCCATTGTGCTACGCGTCACAATGGCTACAGGGTCCTGGGAGTGGCATCCAGTGTAGGTGACGGGTCCATGCAAGATTTTCAGAATATCCCCACATGACACATTTACATATAATACAGATAAGTGGAACTCACTTGCACAGACCGTGGTTATGAAAATCTGGCATGGTCCTGACCCTTCCAGACCTGCACTGGACACTACTAGTTTATGATCTTCGTTTTGTTCAGCTGCCAAAATCTTCTCCTGCCTGGTAGAAAATATTTTAAACCCAAGTCCATTGCTAATTGCTCAGGCGGAAATAGCGAAGGTGTGATTTTTTTTCTTCAGGCATATTATAGCACAGTAAGTGATGCCATAAACCACAATCTATGCAAATTCTCATTTTGTGGTGCTATTGTAATGTTTAATTTCCAGGATATTCCGGTATGTTGAATTAAAAAAAACTGGCATGAGATTGCCTGCGGCAGGAATTGTATAAATTCTGAAGAACTTTGATTAAACCTCTGTTTTAATATAGGAGCAGAGAACGTCATCAAAATATCTATTTCAAGAAATATAAATTGTAAACTAATGACGCTTGTGCATGTGGAAGATTTGTTCTTGCCAAAACAGAGACTTCAATAAAAATGTTATTCTTGTAATGTTGTACAGATTGAGAAATCGTAAAGCAAAAATATAAATAGGTTCCCAGTGCTGAAAGTTCAGCCTGAGCATCATAGTACTTGTGTACTCACTCTCTTGGGGCTGCTGGCCTGTCACTCTGAGTGCCCGGGGGAGGCCTTTCTTGGCAGGGTGTTATAGGTGATGGTGGGCCTGTAGGAAATTCTTTTCGAACACACTAGAGCAGTGGTTCCCAACCTTTTGATTTCTGTGGACCCCCACTTTAACATTAATGGAACCCAGGGACCCACACTGAATCATCATTGGAATCCGGGGACCCCCACCTGAGTCATTACTGGAAGCTGGGGACCTAATTTGTCAATATTTGTTAATATTTTTTTATTTTCTAGGCTCTCGCGGACCCCCAGGGGTCCCCGGACCACAGGTTGGGAACCACTGCACTAGAGGAGAGGTTCTGAGACAGGAGAGGGGTTAATGAACAGAGCTGTTTGTTACCATTTGTTCCCCCCAGTGGGTCTGTTTTTTTGAAGCTATTGGAAGTTCCCCTTGTGTTGCTGTTTTACCACACCCATAGAATTAGTGTCAGTGTTAGTTTCTTCTCCAGGGTTTACATTTTATGCATTAATAATAGAGTAATATGACTTTCCATAATTTATTTTGCATATATAGGCTCAATCAACATGATTACGGTTGAAACACATTTTATATGATGCATAATAGTGTATTTATTAATGCATTTTTTTATGCCACATTTTCCTGTTAGATGCCACCTTAGACTCGATGGATATCATCCTGTTACTCACTTCGGCTTCCTCTCTCTCCACACCCCCTCCTCCCCCTCATCCCATCACCTCATTAGCATTTTATCCCTATGGGCTCCGCTGAGCATCACAGCAAACTGAAGCTGGTGTGTAATGGTTTATTTCCACTGTTATGATTACATTGCTTTCAGTGAACTTTCTACTCTTCCTTATGATTTGAATCATTATCAAGGGCCCTTCCGCTGCCTTGAATTGCGCATACTAGTTCATTCATTCACTGAAAGTTCCATTGTGTAAATGTTTCATATTAAGTCATCTCAGATGGAATTAGCACAGAGGATGCTGAATACGTTTTTTTTTAAAATGGGATAGTGCTTATGTTTTAAGGTAATGGTGGGTAATTCTGATTTTGCATACTCTGTATAACTTGAAAGACTTTGTGACATTTACCTTGTACCACTTATTTTGACATTTTTGTAGTGAAACCCTTTAACTTTTAATTGAGCTAGAACTCGTTATTGATTGTGCCCTGTTACCCATTAAAACGTTGTCTTTGCTAATTGTTGTTTATGGGGTGACGTAAAGTGCAAATCAGCCAGTGGGAGTACCGCATGAGGTAACATTTTTGGGAAGCCAAAGATTTTGGGGTGAATACAATTTAGGGCACTGTTCTGCTCACGCATTTGTCTGATATGTTGTATAGACAAAGTGAACCCTACATATATAATTAGCTGGCTCTTGCAACCTCACAAAGCTGTGAGGCGAATGATGGCTGCTAGCAGCATACTTTCCAGAGATGAGCACAGCTCTATTCAAATGCCCTTTCTGAGACGTCTACACATGTTATCCACGTAAAATCTGTTTTAGCCCTAAAGCTGTGGTTGTCAACTTTCACCAGAATGTATGTGGCACTTGTGTAAATGCAGACTGTTGCCTTGTGTGGGAATCCACCATCAGAATCCGTAGTGTCCACTGCAAGGACATAATGATTGCTGCACAACATAGAGGGACATCTTGTCTACATAACAGCGCGCATGTAGTCTTTCCTTTGCAAGGCCTGTAATCTGTCTCCAAGACCTGGATATTCCACATTGACATCTTGTTAGTCTCCTGCTTTCCTTTAGTCAAAGGACAGACAAAAACTAGTTGAGTTGGCTGGGAGGGCAGCTCTCCATCTAGTCGGTTCACAGACCAGTTAAATATCTCCTGCTTGTTGATGTGCGAACTGCATTTTCCTGACCCAAAGAGATATGCCTATAGTTGGGATATTGCAGATCGCATCCTCTGGAAGTGCTCGCGTCTCCCATGGAAAACCCTTGACAAACTGGTTTTGCGCCCTTCCTCTGGAAAATGTCCAGGAAGACGAACTCTGCACTGGGGGGCTGGAGTGATGGATTTTTGAACAATGCACACTTTGTAATTGTCCCTGGCATCTCAAAATTTTTCCAGATTCCTATAAATATTGGCTCTTCAGCCAGATGGTTATCTACATTTTGGTGAAATAAGTCTGACTCGGACTTTTCACATGATAACACAAGACAAGGAGAAATCCTGGGATCTGGAGAAGGCCTAGTGCTATGGCCTGCTTGTAGAATTGGAGCAGGAACGGCCTGGAAGAAGAGATGAGACGCCGGGCCCTGAACAGCAAGGCCAATCTGACTGAAATGGAACAGCCTCCGCCAGAGTCATGAGACGTTTACAGCTTAACTGCCCTGTTGTGAAAAACATGTGTCACAGTCTACATGAACTACTAGACAAGAATGCGCAATGACCATTGAAAGGTGAACCCTTGACCTTTGACCCACTTGACTTTGTCGGAGTTTTTGGCACATTTCCATTCATTTCATACTAGGTGTTAATGATGTGCACTGCTAGTTATTTACAGAGATCACTCTTTGAATGTGCCATGGGACCCTAACTCTAGTATTCCCCCAGTTGTCAGTGAGACTGCAACCAGCAAAGTACAGGATACAAGCCCCTTAAGTTCATTATGCCCCTGGAATCTTGATTGGGGGCTAAATCCATCCCCATCACCAAATTCTGCAATACCTCTTCTCCTCCTGTGTGTTGGCTCAGGAAAGACGTTCAAATATGCTGGACTGTGTTTAGGTAGGTTGTTCATTTTATTTGTAATGAAGTACACAATTATAACTACCTTTCCAGATGCCACACCAGGAGTTGGATAACCTCCCGTTCAGTCTCCTCCTCTATCTGATATTCACATTCACACAACCACAGGATGACATACCTGCCATTCCATATAGAACTAACATTTCAGGCTGCGCAGCAGCAAGGAATGAAGTGCATAAACGAAACAGTTCTCAATTCACACTGTCAGCAACCGCTGGATTTCCAGTAGCCTGATTAATTGGACAGAGGCAGTGCAACTTTCGACTGGTTGCTTTTAGCATACAGAGATCACATGCTTAGAGGCATGTGGAATACCAGTTCTGGTGTAGATAGCGATAATTGAATTTTGAGTAGATTCGCAACCATCTGGGCTAAGATTCTCTGAGCGGCCAGCTTCTGAAGTGGAACATTACAACCTTTTACGTTCCACGGCAGGAGATCTTTGTTAGACAGGTTCCCCGCAGTGTTGTAGGCAAAGTGTAATGGCTTGAAAGTATGCAATTATCCTGAGGACTGTGGATGAGGTGTTTCAATAAAGGAATAACTTAACATAATTGCTCCTTTTTCTTGATTCCACTCCCCCCCTTGTACCTAGACTCACTGAGCTAGGATATATGTCTGATATCTTAATAACACATGATACAATTGTACAGTTTTGTCTGGCAGCTTTAGTCATTGAGAAACATTGCACATGATAATAATCTGAGCTGTCTGAAGAGGGCCGAGCACCTGCCCTCTCAATACTACATGGTAACACTGTGCATAGACCCCAATGATGTTGATGGATTTATCACTACTGTCATCACTTATACATTATTAATTATTTATAACATATATATATTGTTAGGAAAGAGGCCAAAAGGATTTTACTAAATGGAGTCGTGCTATGGTCTGTGATCTAGGACCCACAGAGTACATAGGTTACACTCCTGAATCAGACTAAGTTATTTCAAGGAGTACGGTCTATCATGCCACCTTATTGGTATACAGACAATTTGCATCTGTTATAATTCTTGTATGAAAAAGATCCATTTTTATTAACATTTTAAAGTAAGTCTCAACAGTATGCTTTATGGTAGAATCGATGGTGGATAGAGGTCTGTACATATACTCAGTCAAAGGTGCCATCAAAATAAGTTGTAACCTGTATAAAAAGAAAATTTGCAAAAATAACATCCCACTGCCAACCACAGAAACTCACCACAAAATGTACACAATTATTGGTAATCCCAGTGAGTTGAACACATTAGGCCTCAAAGGGCCATAGGACACTGCCATGTTGGGAATGCTGAAGGTAGAAGAGGAATACAGAAAGCTGGTTGCAAGCATCATTTGCTTTAGAGTGCTCCCCTAAAGACCGCAAAAATAGCAGAGTAGCATGCTGTATGTACCAAGCCGACGAGTCCGGGATTCAGGCTGGATGAGCATCCCCTTTAACATGTTCAGTAAAGTGCTGAAGGATCACATCCCAATGTATCGCCACAGGTCGTTTTCGTTGGCCATGCTTTTCCTCTCTGTGGAGCTCCATACTCTCCGGCTTTGCAGCCTAATAACCCGAGTCCTCCATCGTGTGATCGAAGGGGGCATGTGTGATTTCCATTTCATTGTCGCTGCTCTTTAGCCAACAACACTGATAAATCTATGAATCTCATTGTGACTTTTTTATTCTTAGGGTGAGGTATACACCCAGGAGGCAGTGTTGAGCAGTAAAAACTTCAGAGCGTTCAGTAGACTGCAATGAGATCAGATAATACTTCTGTCCAAAATGAACACAGTGCCTACCTGCCTAAAAAATATGCAGCATATTAGCCCGGTGCCAGATGGTAACGAGGGCACACGTTATAGCAGTGGGGAATATAAGATGTAAATACTAGGGAGTTAAATATGCCCTGTGCAGGCTATAAAGTTGGATAATTTGAAACAGGCATTCTTGGAGACATTGGGTTGGTATTCCAAGGCCTTTATCCCCCCTGAGTCATTAAATATCTGCTCAAGTGAGTCCTACCATTTATGTCTCAGGTGTGCAGAAGTCACCAGGGGGACCCGTTGAAACATCCTGTATAGCCATGTGGCCATACACCTGCCTTGTGCTATGGTGTGTGACGTGTGTAGTAGGGGTTTAGTGACAGGTTCCTGAACCTGGATATCTCAGTCAGTGATCACTGCTTGTCTCATAGCACCGTAGATCAGAAATGCTCCATCATGCAGACCATACTGCTCTGGGAGCTCAGGAGAATACAGTTCGAGAACAGGTCCCGAACCTGGGTGATAATGCCTCCCCTCAAGTTGATTTGGCACTCTTCTAGAGAATACCACCTGTGAGCGGGTGCCATTTAATTGGTAAAATTGGGAGTATAGACATGGTTTCATAGTGCGTGGAAATCCCCGTCTCATGCAGACCAGATCTGTGTTTAGCAAAGGTAGGTTCCACTGCTGGTTGCACCAGGAATAGAAGGTCATGTCAGTATCTTTCCTGCAGCAACACACACAATTCCCGTTTCCAAGTGGTGATGGTCAGCCAGCCTATTCACTAGCCGCTGGAGTTGTGCTTCTAGGTAGTATTGGGAAAAGTGAGGTGCACCCATTCTATCCCTCCTCAGTCGGGCAGGGGCGGCTCCTTTGCAATGGAGAAGGAGCGTTGCCTCCCTGGCTAAGCCAAGAGCTGAAAGATAAAACAATATTTAATTATCATTTTATCTTTCAGCTCCTTGCTCAGCCAGCAGCATGTTCAAGGAGGGGCTGGGCCACGAAAGGGGGGAGAGTGGTGGAGGGGGAGGAGAAAGTGGGCACTTAAGTGCGCATGTGTGTTTGGCTGGCCAAACACACATGCACACTTAGGTTTCTCCAGCCCAGCTGTGCTGAACAGCTGGGCTGGAGAAACTACACAGACCCTAGAGTTGTGTTTCAGTGGAAGTCCAAGCCACTCAGACAAATTCTAATGCTGCTTTCATGCTAGCTTTTGCAGCTTTAGCATGAAAGCAGAGCTAGGACTGCTGAGAAGCCTGTGCATGTGTCCCAGTTAATGCTGGGACACCAGGAGAAGAGGAGTGACTAGCGAGGTGCCAGGAGACGGAGGCGATGGGATGAGGTACGTTTTTTAATTTTTAATTTTGTTTTATTTCCCCGCCCCATCCCTGGACCTTCCCCCCCCCCCTTTCCCCCCCTTGAGATTTGCATCAGCCGCCGCTGCAGTCGGGAATCTCATTGTGGACAACACCACTCTCCCATCATTTCCCAAATTAAGTCCACCATGAGAGAATCCAAGTCACAAAATATTCAGAAGGGGACAGAAATTAGGAGGTTGGTGAAGAAATAATGAAGGCAAAGCAACGTCACCATTTTTGGTAGAGCAAACCGGCCGGTCATGGACAATGGGAGTTTAACCCAAAAAGAAATCTGGGATGACAGTGACTGTGTGGCTCTACTCAGGATTCCCTCCGGAAGATCTACTTGCCTATGGTAAATTTAGTCACTTACGTATTTGAAGGTGTGAGGGGCTCAAGCAAATTTACCGTTACCAAGAAGAATGTCTTGTTCAGGAACATTTTCTCTGAAGGGGAGAAATGGGGATTTACTATAACTCACTTTGAGCTTGGACAGCCTTCCAAACTCATTGAGTATAAATGCCAAAGGAGTCAGATTGTCATGGCTATCCTGGGTATAGAGAATCATGTTGTCTGCGTATAAGGAGATGACATGTGTCCAGTTGCCTACTGGAATACCAAAAGTTTGGCCCCATACTTGAGGGCCAGAGCAAAAAACAAAGGATACAAGGGACATTGCTGCCTGGTGCCCCTGGTTACGGGGTAAGTATCAGAGATATGCTGCCCTGCCTTGACTGTTGCCAAAGGTTTAGTATAGAGCAGCCGGATCGAGCCCAAGAGTTGTGGAAACCAAAGCGCTGAAGAGCCCAAAACTGGTATTCCCAGTTTAGCAAGTCAAATCCTGTTCCTAGTAAAGCGCTAGACATGCCAATCTGGGTCAAGTCCATGGTTCTTCCTCCATGATCCTATACTTTGTATAAAGTTTATTTAGATGTCTGTCATGTATAATCAGACCAGTAACAAAGACAGATTTCCAAGATGTATAATTGTGGATGCAAACTGGTACAACTAGCAAGAAATTGAAGGTGCATTACATACCACTGAATGTCGAACATTTAGAGAAGGTTGGCCACAGCATGAAACAATATTAGCCAGGCTATTGAGCTTCTACAGTGCACTATATTGTATGAAGGAGAAATCTACTTACAATTTGAAGAAGGTTTTATGTTTTGTGTACTATGTGTATATATAGTAACCATCCAAAATGTAATAAATGGAAATTCTCCATGAGCAATGCAGTAAGGTGTGAAGGGTCCTTCAATTAGTGTAGGCGTACCCAAATGTCCTGAAAAATATGTGCCAAATCATTCAGTGTGTAAAACAGACGTTCCCGGGCCACAGTCGTTGCCATGTAGCCCATCCAGTCCACACGAGTAGGTCTATCCATCTTTTATCATGCCTGGAGGAAGCAGGGATGTCTTGAGTATTGTGCAACAGGGCAAGGGATACCGAAGGCAAGCAAGCAAAGTTTAACACACAAGTATCTGTAAGAACTTACTATGTTTCAGTCCAGTAAGAGAGAAGCCCCGGGGCATGAACAAAGTACATGCAAAATATCACAATTCTATTGGGCACACCTCCAGTTAGATGTATAAGATTTATTAGTCAGTTTTGCCTCAAAGAGTTTGTCTAGCGTCCAGTGCCTGTCTTGAAAAATTTTAAAATAGCTAAACTTCATCTGGGCCTCCCAGAGACCCTTGTAATGTCCTTCCATAAGTTGCGTCCAGTCGGATGGGGAATATGTGATTCCAAGCCGGCACAGTCAACAACAACAAAGATACAATTTCAGAAGATCAGAGAACATTTTGGTATTGATAGAGTCTTGTAGTCAATGTCTTATAGTGTCCCCAGCATACCCAGCATACCAGGGAGACATGAAATGATTAAGGATTATGAAACCATTTGCGGACCTTCCAATGTGAGCGGAAGCAGTGACACACCTGCAGGTATCTCCAGAAGTGAGCTCTGGGCAATCCTTATTACTCAGCGAGGTCCGCAATAGACTTTATAGATCCATTCAGCAGTAGATGGTCCACCTCAGTAATTCCCTTGAGGCAAGAGTCTGCCCATAAGAAGGGTTGTGTATCTGTGGTGAGGGCAGTAATACACCACAGTCGAGTCTTAGAATGAGTTACACCATCCTCCTGAAAGAGATAATGTGTTGTTGTCCAAGCGTTATGCATTTCCAGCAATACAGGGTTATGGTGGTCCATGAAAGTTGTAGGACCAGTATTCAGAACTGACGGACCTGTGGTCCCCCATTTAGCTGTAATTCAGTTTTGACCCACATAGGTGTTTTCTTATGCAGGTTCACATGGGAAGCCATTTTGGGAGAGATGTAGCACCCTGTAGTAAGACTGGATGTGAGGGAGGCAGAGGCCACCTTAGGTTGTAGCCGAGTACAGCTTGGCAGCTGCCAGTCCACATGTGGTAGACTCCCAAGCATACCTACAGGTATCGCAGTATTGATCCACTTTAGAATTATTGCTTGTATTTTAAATGTAGCATGTTGAAAACCTGGGAGCAGCGATCATCTTACCTGTATACCCCGCCCCATAACGATATTGAAGGAGTAGCCAAGCATTGAATTCCACGTTTTGTTTTATTTAGTAGAGGTGGGATATTGTCTTTAATCATTGTGGGAAAGTCAGTACTAATCCACACTCCCAAGTATTTAAGCCCGTTGGAAGTCCATGTCAATGGTAATTGACTCAGGGAATGGTGCATTGTATGGTAAGTCATGTGCATCACCTCTATTTCAGAACAATGTATCCCGTTCCTGAGAAAACCAGAAAGTTGTTAATAAGTGTTATGAGCGTTGATATGGAGATTATGGGATTTCTCAAAGTCAGAAGTACATCATCTGCGCACAGAAGTATCTCAAGCTTGCCTGCTGACACATGCAAGCCTGAGATGGTCAACTAAGAGTGGATGATAACAGCCAATGACTCTAAGGCCAGAAGAAAGAGCAAGAGGGACAGGGGACATCCCTGTCATGTACCCAAATGAATAGGAATCAAGTCAGAGTGAAGCTGTTACAAAGTATCCATTCATAAGGGGCATTGTAGAGCCATTGCACCATACATAGAAAGTGTTGACAAAGTCAGAAGCATGTCATAGTGTGATAAAGGTAGAACCATTCAGTTCAGTCATATGCTTTCTCGGCATCAAGGGAAAGCAACAGGCTTTTGTGTTCATCGGACATGGTTTGCCAATGGACATTTAACAAACTACACAGGTGGTATGGGAAGAGTGATGGGGCACGAACACAACTTGGTTTTCATGTATTAAAAAATGAATCACTCTCACTAGCCTGATAGGCAGTACTTTCACCATGATCCTAAAGTCAGTTCAGGAGAGAAATAGATTGATAACTGGCACAGGAAGGGACACCCTTAAGCTGGTTTGTGTATAAGTGAGATGTGAGCACTTTTCAATTCCTCTCATGACGATCCTGTGGCTGTAGCCTATTGAAACAGATCAGTGAGGAGCTGTACTATTTTCATTTGTGTGATTTTGTAGAATTCCAGCTGGATCTATCCTCACCTGGTGGTTTCCCTGCCATCATAGACTTGACAGCCTCACTCACTTTTTCCTCTGTTATCTCCAAAGGCTTGCGGCCCCATCTGCAGCAAAATAGTCAAGCAAATAGTCCGACTGAAAACCACAATGTGCACAGGCATAAAGCTCCTCACAAGGCTAGCACCGTAAAGTTTGTTGATAAGAGAGTTAGAGCGCCCATGGTGTGCACTAAGGTGGTCAGTGTGGGGTTTGTGCACAAAGGGTGCATAAACTGTAGTGTGTGTGCGCAAAGGGTGCATAAGGTGTGTAGGTGTGAGCAGCATTCCACAGAATGTGCCACAAGGAACTTAGGCTGGTAGGCCAAGGCCCCCAGTAAGGTTTCCTATTAGCGAGCACCAAGACCATCTGTGGATTCCTGATACCTATGATTGGGGTGGGGAGGTTTGGGTAGCTGTCTGATATGCTGAAAACTCCAGAAGCGGAGCAAAGGTTATGCTCAGGAATAAATGTTTGTAGAACGTTTAAGAATTCCTGAGTGTTCTCTGTTCTGGGAACCCAAAGAGCCTTGATATTATTTCTACCGCTTCAGTCCTCCAGATCTGTGAGTTTCATTTGAGTGTTCCAGAGTTCTGTACTCCACATTGTAGTTTCTGTCACCTTAAGATCCAGATCATCCAGGTGTTTGTCAGCAGTCTGTGTCGTAATTGGGACATTTCACTCTTAAGGGTCCTGTGCTTTATACTGGTTTCCGTGGTGGAGTGTTCCACCGTAGATATTGTGGATTGCATAAGTTTGAGTTTGGCCATGATTGAGCCAAGTGTCATTCCAGAAGCCATGGTTGTAGGACCCAAAGGCTGATCAAGTCAGAAAGCTTCTGCAAAAGTCAGTTGATGGCTAACTTTGTTATCTGGCATCTACGTGAGCAGGTGTAGGAGCAAAGAGAGCTGTGTCTTTGTCCTACGGCTGACTCTTAAGAGTTGTAGCAAGTCACATCAAGGATAGCAACCCCTTAAAGTGGAATAACCCCAAACAGGTAATACAAGGGTGGGGCAGAGCAGGTATCCCAGGAGCCCATTAGTGAGAGATAAGGAACCTGTGAGAGGCAAAAAGGAAAAACAGCAGCTGCAATGTCGAAGGTGTCCATTAGGTGGCAGCACATGATCACCAAAAAGACACCTCCCACAGTTGCTCCGATCCCAGTAAGTAGGCCTGGGAGTAGATTCCAATCCAAAATGGTGGGGCACCAGCAATTAACCCCTTTGGTGCGTATGATGGAATGGCTCCGTCATGTGCACTGACGCTTGTGTACTGAGGACAGAACCATTGTGTCCTGATCACACAAGCCCCAAATCCATCTGCTGTTACAACAGAGGGATTTGGTTTCTGTAAAATGGCCTTGGGAGCTGGGAAAGTGCTTTCCCAGCTCCAAAGGCTATTTTTAGTTTTCAGTGAATTGACAAGCAGTTCGTAGACCGCTGACGTCATTTCACTGGAAACGATAGGGAAATGAGCGGATCTGCTCATTTCACTTTCACTGCCTAGGTGCTCGTGGTGCTCTTTCAGCCCGCGAGCAACTAGGCAGACACGAGAGGTATCACTGGAAAGGGGTGAAACTCCCCTTTCCAGTGGTACCCTTCCGTAGTGGATCCATGCATGGGGATTGCTGCAGGAAGGCCATCTCCAAGCAGGGGCTTATCCACTAGACATCGGAGAGTGCCCCCTTAGGCAAGGGCTTTTGCTTCCTCCTTAATTTTGTTTCATCATCAGTCTTTCTGCTCCCCCCCCCCCCACTCCGGGAAAGGGGGGGCAGAAAGTGCACTAGAACCAGGGATTATTTTTTAGGTGAATTTACGGGAGGGGGGCTCCACAAAATGGGCATTCCTATGCCCCTATCCCTCCCCAGGCACAAACAGTCTTTCTGCTCCCCCTCCCTGAGGGGGGAGAGATGGAGGTTATTATCGCCGATCTTCCCCCCAAGGGGGGCAGAATGGCCAAAAACACCAGGGATGTTTTTCATAAAAGAGGGGTGGGGGCTGCCCACAATGGGCATGCCACTGCCACCACATCACAGACACAAATAGGAACAGCCTTTCTGATCCCCCTCCCTCCTGGGGGTAACATGGGGGTTATTACCTCAATCTGCCTTCCAGGGGAGGCAGAAAGGCCTACTAGACAACAGTGGACTTTTTGTAAACTTATAGGGGTGGAGGCTGCACAAAATGGGCATGCCAATGCCCCACCTCTCCTCAGACGGTCCTTCTGTCCCCCGGGGGGGGGTACTACAGATCTGCCCCCCCCTCCCCGGGAGCCCACTAGACATTAGGGATGTCTTTTTTGTTGTTGTTATAAACTAAGGGTGGGGGCTGCCCGCAATGGGCATGCCAATACCCCCACCGTCCCAGACACAAACAGGAGCACTTTCAGCTTCCCCGGGAGGCAGATGGGAGCAATTACACCCATCTGTCCTCCGCAGGATGGGGGGGTTAGAAGGTCCACTGGATACTGTATCAGTGGGGGCTGCCCAGCATGAGCATGTCCATGTCCCCCCTACCGAAAGGGAAAGTCTTTCTACCCCTTGATCCCAGTTGGGGCAGAAAGCCCACTCAACAGCAAGGATTACTTTTTGTTTAGGTGTGGGGGGCTGCACTGCATGGTCATGCCCCACCCCCTCAAAAATGGGGAAACAGTCTGTCTGATCCCCAGAAGACTAAAGCATTTTACTCCATTGGCAAGCAAGAGGATATTTGATTTTGTTGGGTGTTGTTTTTATTATTTTATTTTATTATATTAGGCTAGGAAAGTTAAGCTAGTTCTCAGTATCATCCCAACTGCAATGGTGAACAACTGCATTTTTGGGATTGGGTAGGCTGCCACCAGGAAAGACCTACCAGACCCAGACATTTCTGAAAACTAGACATCTGGATGAGTCCAGGGTGATGTGCTTCACATCCATCCCAGACCATTTTCTTACCCACGATGCTCTGCAGACCTCAAAATGTGACAGAAATCACACATTTTCCTTGCATTTCTATGCCATATTCTTCCAGAAACAGAAATAAACCACACATTTCCTACCACCCAGCATTCCCCTTGGTCTCCCAGTAAAAATGATAACTCACTTGTGTGGGTGCCCAAAGCAGAGTCAGCCTAAAAATGTTTGTTTAAAACTGCCCTTTTGGACCCACTTTGGTTCCCCTTCACAACAATACACATTGTTGGTCCTTCCCTGTTGCAGCCACTTAGCCACCCACAAAAGTGAGGTATCATTTTTATCAGGAGACTGAGGGGAACCTTGAGTGGCAGGAAATCTGTGGTTCTCCTCAGATACCAGAACTTTCCATCACAGAAATCTGAGGAAAATGTGTTTTTAAGACACATTTTGAGATTTGCAAGGTATTATTGGTAAAGAAAATGTGGTGGGGGGCACACAAGTCACCCCTCCCTGGATTTCCCTAAGTGTCTAGTTTTCTAAAATGTACACGTTTGCTAGGGTTGCCTAAGTGCCTGCTGAGCTAGGGCCTAATAACCACAGCTACCCACTTTGCACACAACGGGTTAGTTTTCCCTGGGAAAAAAATGATGTATCCATATTGCATTTTGGGTAATTTCCTGTCGTGGGCACTAGGCCTACCCACACAAGTGAGGTACCATTTTCATCAGAAGACGTAGGAAAATGCTGGGTGGAAGGACTTTTGTGGCACTATGCAGATTCCAGAGGTTTGCATGGGATTCTGGTTAAAACAGCCTGGTGAGATCCGCACAAGTCGCCCCGTTCTGGATTCTCTTGGGTGTCTAGTTATTAAAAATGTGGAGGTTTGCTAGGTTTTCCTAGGTGCCAGCTGAAGTAGGGCCCAGAAACCACAGCTACCCACTTTGCAAAAAAACAAGTCAGGTTTGCGTAGAGAAATTTGCTGTATCCATGTTGCATTTTGGGCCATTTCCAGTCGCGGGCAGTAGGCTTACCCGCACAAGTGAGGTACCATTTTGGTCAGAAGACTTAGGAGAATTCTGGGTGGAAGGACGATTGTTACTGTGCAGATTCCAGAACTTTCCATCACAGAAATGTGAGGCAAATGTGTTTTTTTTGTCACAGTTTGAGGTTTCCAAGGTATTCTGGGTAAAACAACCTGGCGATAGCCAGGTCACCCGACCTTGGATTCCTCTATGTATCTAGACCAGTGGTTCCCAACCTTTTGACTTCTGTGGACCCCTATTTTATCAATACTGGAGCCCGGGGACCCCCACTGCATCATTATTGGAACCTGGGTACCCCCACTGAGTCATTACTGATAGCTGGGACCTACTGTTATAAAAAAATGTAAGCAGTTGCGGACCCCCTGAGGAGGCTTCGCGGACCCCCGTGGGTCCCAGGCCCACAGGTTGGGAACCGCTGATCTAGACTTAAAAAAATTATACATTTGCTAAGTTTCCCTAGGTGCCAGCTGAGGTTAGGCCCAAAAACCACTGCGACCCACTTCGCATAAAATGGGTCATTTTTGGATGGAACAATTTGATGCATTTTAGGCTTTTTCCTGCGGCGGGCACCAGGCCTACCCACAAAATTGAGGTACCATTTTTTTATTGGGAGGCTTAAGGGAACACAGAACAGTAGAACAAATGTTATTACCATTGGTATTTCTCTCCCTTTACACCTTACAAAATGTAAGATAATGTGAAAGAAAGAAGTAATTTTGAGAAATACCCTCTAATTCACGTGGTAGTAAGGGCACCCACACATTCAGAGATGTGCAAAAAAAACCTTCTTCTAAACATTTCTTGTACCCATTTCGAAAATACATTGGTTTCCTTGATACCTACTTTACATTATTTATATTTTACCATATGAATTGCTGTATACCCAGCACACAATGATAAACCATTGCAAGGTGCAGCTCAGTTAATGGCTCTGAGTACTTCGAGTTCTTGGTAAACCTACAAACCCTATATATCCCTGCAGCCTGAACTGCCCAGCGGATGTAACGGTGTATTGCTTTTGAAAATCTGCCATAGTTAGAAAAAGTTACAGATGAAAAGGTAGACACAAATGGTTGTTTTTTTCAACTCAGTTTCTATATTTTTTTATTTCAACTGTTTGTTTCTATAGGAAAACCTAGAAGGAAGCTCCACAAATGACCCTTTGCTAAATGCACAATTTTGTTTACTCTTCGGAAATGTATAGCTTTTCAGGATCTACCATTGGTTTCACACCCATCTCTGCCACTAACTGGAAGGAGGTTGAAAGCATAGAAAGTAGGAAAAAATTGACTATGTCCCTGTGAAATGCCAAAACTGTGTTGAAAAATGTGCTTTTCTGATTCAAGTCTGCCTGTTCCTGAAAGCTGGAAAGATGATGATTTTAACACTGCAAACCCTTTGTTGATGCCATTTGCAGGGAAAAAAACAGACACTTTCATCTGCAGCACTATTTTCCTGAAAAAGCTCAAAATGTAGCTGGATTTTGCCCATTTTCTCGGTCTACTCTAGGGAAAACCACAATTCCTTATAATCCCCAGGATGTTGGGAAAAAAAAGGATTCAAATTTGGTGTGGATACCTTATGTGGACAAAGCGTAATGGGGACCTAAGAGTGAACTACCCCAAATAGCCAAAAAAGGCCTTGCACAGGATGGGGGAAGACCTATCAGTGAAGGGGTTAAGGAAATGCCAGTGTCAGGGAGGAAGAATTAATCCAAGAGCGCCTAAGTGCCACCCTCAGGGTCCTGGAGAGTTGCAGAGACTGAGCCATGGAGGATTGCTAGGGACCAGCAGCCAGGGTCTGTTTGGTGTGAAAAAGCCATCAGGAGACACTACAGCAGCACCAGCACCTCCTGGGCCACAGAGCAGTTACTGCAGAGTGCTCCAGTGGCCACAAGATGCATGGGCCCACTCCAGGGCAAAGGCATTGGGTCATGGTGTGAATCTCCCAGGCTGTGCTCATAGGCCTCTGCTACAGCATGATGGCAGAGAAGAGCCCCTTGGTTCAAATCACAGTGTGGGTAAGTGTCCCAGGGGTGGTCCCCGTAGATGCCTCTGATAAGGAAGGCAACATGCAGCACTCCATGTAAATAGGCTGCGCAGGGTGAGTCTCACTGGGGCAATACGATAATAATAAACCCATTCTGGTCTTGGTGAACCAAGTCTTCCAATTTTTCAAGGTAAGTTCAGATGTGATTTTACTGAGGATCTTATAATCAGTTGTAAGATGAAAATGTGTCTACATGATTACAGGCAAGTGACGTTCCGTCCAGGTTTTGGTATAGGGTCGCACAGGGACTTGCACATGTACAGTAGAAGGGCATCGAGATCCTTGGCTCCATTGAACAATTGGCGAAGACTTGGAGTCAAACTAGAGTTGAATGCTGCGTAGAATTCAGTTGGTAGGCCTTCAGCCTCCGGAGAGCAGCCTCAAAGAAGAGAGAGAATCGCCCTCGCAACAGCACATAGAGACCTTTCGGGTCCAGAAAGGATTCCTCACTCACAATGGTATAATCCTAGTACTGTGCCAGAAATGTCTTAACTCTTTGTCCTAGTCACCCTCGAAGATGCAACTAAGAGAATTATGCACTTGAAGCGTGATACCACCTAAGGACCAGGTAAACAAGCAGTAAACACTAGTATCCACCATAAATTAATCCTGGAAATAAAAGGCTCCTCCAGGATTATGACAAAAAGTATCGAAATATATTTTGCAAGTAGTGCAAAGTCATGGCAGTTTATCCTTTATTACATGCACGGAAAAGGGTGTAGATGGTCATATTTTAGGACATTATAAAGGGGCAAGGAGTGGTCAGGTCCAAAGGAAGATGTTGGCTTTCTTGTCAACAAGAAGTGCACTTCAATTTGTAGGAACAGCCTGAATCCAGGGTGGGAATATGTCTGCTATTAAGCCTTAAGCGGTGGTCTTCTCTCATATGTCTCAAAGCAGCATGTAATACAGGGGCACATTCTGCTCGGAGATGCGCTCGGTGTTCCTGGAAAAGACGACAGCTAGGCTAGGCCATCCTACTCACACTTGCACACAGGCGTCCTGCCTGGTGATGGGAGGGTCTGTCTGTTACACTTATTCATTAGCCCTCTGGACCTGGGCCTCCAATGTGTCATTACAAAACAAGTAAAAGCAAGCAAAAAATGTAACCGGTTTTGTTCTACCATTACTGAACATCATCATGTACGACAACTATTTCAGAGTCACAGAAATGTATTACTTGCGACTGGTAGAAATTGCAATGCGCTGCAACCCAGCCTCCGAACAATCCATCATATATTTGAACTTCTTCAAGCAGGAGCATATATTAATCCCATCTCATTACACAAAGAAACTCACTGGTGGAGATTCAGTGATGATAACGAGCATATGGAGAGAAACAATTGTAGAGTCACTGGAAAACTCTTAATATCTCAAATCCATGCATCAGTCGACGAAGTTAACTGTGGCTATTGAAAACACAGCAGAGCATTCTTTTTACAGAACGATTTGGCCTGGGGAGTGGTGTCTCGAAACAGTCCTAGTTGTAAAATAACTGATAGACATACCCTGTTACAAGCACAACATTATCATCCATACACCTTTTTTTTTTAAATCTTCAGTTGAGCCAAACATTATACATACAACGAATACCAACGGATGATGTACCCCACAAAATGAGAGAAGTAAAAAAATGATAGCATTTGGGATACATAGATACTCTTGCACAACAGTGGAACGAGGCAAGGCGAGAATGAGAAATACAAGAGATGAAATGCTACAGACCAAATTAACACCAAGCAATTGGAGATTACAATTTATAATCCCATATGAATAGTAATAAAACCAAATTTTAAAAAACCTCAATGACAATGGAACATTTTCCAAAGTGATCAAGAACTACATCTGCTTGTCAGAGAAACACAATTTGTATATAAATGCAAACAGCATCTTGGAAAGTTATTCATCTAAGTGCGTGTAAAACAACCAACCAAAGACAAGCATATCCTTGTTAAATAGTGTACATTGCAACTGTATCCTAAAGGGACCAACATTTCAAGATCATCCAAACAGGACAACCTATAAGAGCACCAAGCATTGGCATAACCAATAGGTTTCGCTTTGGGACCTTGTAAGTGTTTAGCCAGAGCTATTGGCTTTGTCAGTGTCTTTAAAATATGTTGTAGAGCATCTTGTAAATAACTGTGATCTTAGGCCCAGTTGACATGAAAAGAAATAAATATAATAAAAGAATGAATGTTGGAGGGGCTCAGAGGACAGACTTAATTTCACAAAAGGTTTCCCCAATGGCAAGCATCTAACTGCCTTGAGCTGCTGTTGGTCCAATAACTCTGAAATTGAGACATGCATTTCAAGGTACTCTGTAATTTTCAGAGGGCTGTTGGTAATTATCTTCCTTCAGGTTGAACTGTTTTTCACTCTTAAAATTAGTTGATCAGCTTCCAGCTTCCTCAACGCATTGGGTAAGTCGGATAAATATTTGGACTGTGGGTTTGCAGGCATGGCTGTAGCCTGCCTTCTACATAAGAAGGGATGACAAGCATCCGGATTAGGACTGAAACTCCCAAAATGCACTGATTTGTTGAATCAAGCCCCAGAAATGGAAACAGTGGATTCCGGTGGCAAGAAACCTGCTTTAGACCTCTGGCGTGTTTGCAGCATTACCTAGCACACAAACACCAACATTTCATGCATCAGTGCATTCTCACAAGCATCAATACTCCAGAGCATGCCCACCCAGCCCATGCACGCACCGACATGACTCACTACTTTACCCCCTTTCCTTGCACACAGGCTCCGCCACGCTACCATTCTAATATGTAGTCACCCCGTAGATCAGCCTCCATCCAGAATGTAGAATGACACCGCCAATTGTACAGCGACGACCCTTTCACTACCAGGCTGCACATTCACCCCTTGGCAGTGGCGGCCGGCAGCTTTAGGAGGGAGGGGGCGGGCGGGAAGCACACACACACACACACACACTCATTCTTTCACACACTGACACGCACGCACATCCATTAACAACAATCATTACATTCAAACATGCATGCACGCACCAAACATTTATTTTAAAAGTTCACACACACTCATTCTTCCACACACACACGCACATCCATTAACAACACTCATACAATTCAAAGATGCACGCATGCACCAAACATTCATTTTAAAACATCACACACACTCATTCTTTCACACACGCACGCATGTCCATTAACACTCATAACATTCAAACATGCACGCACGCACCAAACATTCATTTTTTTTAAACATCACACACACACTTAACTTCAGCCTCGAGGTCCCAGGAGGGTTCGGACTGCTGCCTTCTCTCGTTGGCTGACCTTAGATCAGCCAACGAGGGAAGGCAGCAGTCCCAGCCTCTTCACAGAGTAGGATGGGGTCAGTGAGACTGCTGACCCCACCCCACTCTGTGACTAAGTGTCACTGATTGACACTCGCCCTGGGTGCTTCAGGGCTTAAACCTGAAGCGCCCAGGGTGAGTGTCAATGGGTGACGCTTTCCTCATCACCAAGGGGAGGGCCTCGAGGCACCTTTGCTTAGCAGAGGAGGTCACACCCATAGGAGCTGTGACCTCCTCAGCCCAGCAAAGTTCAGCTCGGGCAGCCAGGAGTCTGTGCAAATCGCGCATGTCTCACTCCTGGCTGTCTGAGCTGAAAATGAAGAGTGACTTCATGAGGGTCAAAAGGTGGGGTGGGCGTGGCCCCTCCGCCCTAAAGGACAGGCCGCGCCTGCCCCTTGGTTCTTTTCAGGGCCATTGTTTCCGCAAATAAGCAAGCCCTTTGTCATTGGGCGGCTACGGTGGACGCCTTACCTCCATTCTGCTGCAGCACTTTACAACCGTACACACAGCAACTTTTAAAAACTATTCAAGACGGAAAAAATGGGAAATGTCACACATTTAAGAGAATGGTAAAAATGTCGAGCATGGCCTCGACCCAAATTAAACCATGTGCAGGTGTTATTTACAAGACTATCAAATAATTGTAAAGCCTGCAGTAATGTGTAAACATAAATTTTGAGCACCGACAAACTTGTGCTTAGTTTGTTATTAATAACAGATTCATACATTGATCAATTAATATTGGCTTTTAGTCAAATCAGCATCACCCCCTTTAAAGAACACATGAACTAGTTTTAACCTTGCCCAAAGTGAGATACATTCTGATTGTCATGCATGCGACCGGACAGCATCTACACTTGCCTCAATGCAAGTCAATGTAATTCCAACATCAAAAGGACCTACCTAGGTTAGTTTACTTGTGCATTGCACAAAACATCTTCCAATTCTACAAATAAGGGCACCGGGTGTAGAAAGGTAGGCACATTCACCAAGATTGCAGAATATGGTCTAGTATGAGAAAGGGGCCACTTCATTTGCAGCGACTCTCTGTTCCGGTCCAGCGAAGTATGCCCACCAGGAGCCCACAACGTAGGGCATTAGTTCCTAAACAGGTGTGCCAAGAACATACAATTGTGTCTATTTAATACCAGGGTACAGTCACAGGTCTCAGCCTGTCAGTTGAACCTTCAGACACTGCAATGCTACCCTAGCCTTTAATTGAAAACCTGAGATCTAAACGAGAAGCTACTGCTGTTGTGGATGTGCCTCTGGTGTACACTGCGCTGGTGGCTGATCAAGGATGATCCCGGAGTTTATCAGTGCCACTTTTTGCCACCAAAAGAACACTAAGGCTGTAATGCCCAGACAGGAGGAGGAAGGAGGGGCCATCTCACTCTGTAAAAGGAAGAAGCATGAATGTAGTGAGATCGCCAACATAAGAGTTCACTTAGTGAAATCGCCTGGGAGGGAACTAAGCAGCAAAGGAGGGACATTTAGATAAATGCACCAATAAAAAGGAAGCATTTAAGACAAGCACAACAAAAAACGTATGCCAATAGTGGGCATGGTTAAAAAACCCAGAGAGTAAATACAGCATGTCTTGTAGACAGCGCATACGCGCTGCCTCGGGTCAACCTACAAACATATGTAACCTTTGAAATGGATGAGGTGATATATCTTATAAAATGTCTATGTGGAAATGCTATGTTGGCGAAACAAAACAAGAAATGAAAACTAGAATAAGTGAGCATAAATCAGCCATGACAAATAAGAATATATAATAATGCATCACATAATCTTAGTATGGATAAACAACCAAAATGTATAACTTGAATATCAAGTCTGTGAAGAGATATATAAACCACTAATGTGTTAAAACACACAAAGATTGCTAAGCCAAAGAAATTATGCTAGGTGATATTATTAAATGTAGGACTGCATTAGTCATGCTTTTTATTCAATTTATCATGAGCAAAATTAGAGTGGACTAGACATAATGACATAAGCATGAGGGTCACCAACCTGGGCAGACTTAACTGATAGAACAGATAGAACCATGTCAATGATCAGCTGAAATGACCATGATTTGAATACTGAAAAATGGAAAGGTGAACATTGTAGCTCTAAGGGAAAGAGAGATGCCAAGCAGTGTTTGAAATCTGAGGGAAAACTTCCCCTGCATGGATTGGAAAAGAGTGCACCTCTAACCTGAGTTCCCCATAATGAGTCTCTAGATATTTTTCATGTTAGGCGTTAGCTCACACAACACTCATGAGTATGCTGAGGACATACTGGAACGCAGAATGGGGCCCAGAATTGCAGTCTTTGGTTTGTTGGGGCACACCAGGTGTGGCTGCCACCAGTTCACGTGGCCCATGAGGACTGAAAGCAGGGGCGGCAGCTAACTGTTTATGCAGGATACGCCTTCACTTGTTGCCCGCCCAGTGAGATTAGCCTACTGGCCGCTCTTGTTTTTTCAAATTTGGTTGTCAAGCAACTGGGCTCTTCACTACATCCATGTGGGAAATGTAGATTGCATACATGCTTAGCATACCTTTGTTTAGTAGGGCAAGCATGGAACATGTGTACAATACTTGACTCTAGCAGCCTAGGAATCCAATTTGGATCTTTCATGTTTGAGTGGTGGATTACCGTATTTTCCGGCGTATAAGACGACTTTTTAACCCCTGAAAATCTCCTCAAAAGTCGGGGGTCGTCTTATACGCCGGTATACGGTGTGCTGAAACTTCAGGGACAGGCGCCCTGTAGCTGAGCCACCGTGCGTTGCATTTGGAAATCGATTCCAAGCGTATGATGGGTTCCGCATCCCACAAGATTCAGCTACTTGTGGACACAGAGCTGATTGGTCAACCGTGAGTTGAGCTGTCCTTACCGTGTGCCGCAATCCTCGCTGGCAGTTGTCTGGACAGGCACGTATTCCAGCATGTGCTCCAGGCTATTCCACTTGCACTGTTTTATGTTTACATGTTTGATGACAAACAGCCTTCTGTTTATAAGTGACAGTTTTCCTACTAAGTACCTGCATGTCATAAGCATTTGAATTAAAATTACCATGTTAAAATCAAATCTGCTGTTTTTAAATTTTTATTTGGTGTGCGTTGGAAGAGGGGTAGTCTTATACAGCGAGTATAGCCCAAACCCTATATTTTAACAGGAAAAGTAGGGGGTCTTCTTATATGCCCAGTCGTCTTATACGCCGGAAAATACGGTAGTTGAAAGTTGCAGAGAGCATGCAGACAGAAGGGCTTCCACAGGGCTTTCTTGCAGTCCTTTCTAGGCTTTATTGCACTTTGAAGTTTTTTTCTTACTCTCTTGCTGCTCCACTCTTCCCTATCAGTTTGACTACCACTAGGCTTAGATGTAGGTGAGTGGGGTAGAGTCTCCATCGTTTGTGCTGTTCTTTGGGATTTTTATGACAGAGTTCCAAAACATATTTCTGCTGCCACTAGAAGGCAAATAATGTGTTATGACCAGTCATAGAGGAATACTCACAAGTAACTGCTTGAAACTGGTCCAAGGGAGGAACATGTTCGATACACAAAATGTGTGCACATTTGGTGTAGGTATGGGGCAGAAACCACAAATTGATGTGCCAGAATTTCTCATAGACCAGTTCCTGGGGCACCACATCATTGGAGACTAAGGGCCAGATGTAGCAAAGGTTTTTACCCACTCTGTGTCTATGGGAAAAAGTGTTCGTACATATGGCCCTAAGAAACACTTGTGTGCTCCGGGCGGAGTTTGCTGACTGGAGACAGGAACTGGAAGATCTCCAGCCTGCAAGGAAGATCTGCCTTGACACCACCAAAAAGTAAGGGGTCCACTGACTCCTGAGGAAGGGTACTGAAAGTACCCTTGCATTAACATCCTTCCCTGACTGCTCAGCATAGGATTGTGATTAGCAGCAAAAGAGGTCACCCCATTAACTGTGAATGATCATCTATCCCTGCCCCCAGACTCAAACTCCCAGCTGGCAGAAACAGGATCCACATGCATTGAACTAATTAAAGTTTTAATGCAACTGTAAGGCATTGGGGGAGAATACTAAACTTGGGGTTATAGATCACTTTCAAAACACCGGGTGCATATCAGCTTTTAGGGGGATTGACTTTGAACGCTGATCGGTATCAGGAGAATTCAACACACCCATTATATATTAATGACAACAGCAAAACAGGTCATTACATTTCAACGAAAATGCTTTATTTTTGATTGCTTATAAGGCGATTAAATCCTGAGAAAGGGCTTTTAAGCCCAACATTCTTTCAGACATTTTAAAACTACAGTCACAGTTGTAAAATGAAAGAATCTAAAAAATATTTTGAGAATGCTGACTAAGGAAAAAAATCAAGGAATTAAAAAATATAAAAGATAAATTAATAATGGAGTAGATCTCGACTTTCTTTTTTTAGTGCACCCCAGATGGGAGAGACTTTTCTTATCGTCATTATTTTCCAAAACACCCCAAAATAACTGGATATATTACGGAGGCAGCGCATATATAATCATAAGTCTGTGTGGGCGGCAGAACCCGATTTGTAGATTCCAAAATAAGACCTGTGTGTAAGAGTTGTTGATTGGCTAGTCTTTGGACATGGAAGCTCTTTTCATCTCTTGTGCGACTGTGGAATTTTGATGTCAGAATATCTGTCACTGTTGTATACCAAAAAGCTTATCAAAGTTGTAACTTTCCTTCAGAGGTGCCCGACGCAAATCTCAAGTGGGAGGGACAGGCGGTAACGGGGTACTAAGGAAATAATGAAAAATAAATCTTACCTATCCTGCTGCTGGCCGCCTTGCTCCTCTTCTTTCCTGCTGGTGTCCCAGCAGTCCCTCTGACACCAGCACAATCCCCCCCCCAACAGTCCTGGTGCAGCATGCGTACCTAGCATGAGAGCAGCACCAGGATAGGCCTGAGCAGCTTGGTCTGCCGCTCATATAGTGCATGGGAGTCTGTGCTGTTTCTCCAACCCGGCTGTGCAACTCAGCTGGGTTGGGGAAATGTAAGTGCGCATGTCTGTTTGGTCGGCATAAGACGGCTGGCCAAACCGACATGCACATTTTTAAGGGCACCAGTGAGGCCACTCCACTCCTCTCCTCCTTCCCCCTCCCATGGCCTAGACCCACACTTCCCTGCACACACTGGCTCAGCCAGGAGCTGAAAAATAATACAATACAATCTGAGCCAGTGGGGGCCACGCTTCGCTGCCATTGCGGAGGAGCTGCCACTGCTTACCTTATTTTATCCCAAAAACAAATCACATATGAAAAAATGCCAAAGGTCCCCACCACACAGGATGTGTAAAAGTTTTTAAAAAAGAGTGAAAATTGTGAACCGTGATAAAATTCTTATGGCAGCACTTTTCTGCCCTCGTTAAAGTCTGCTTGCTAGACCTTGATATTTCCAGTAATTTAGCTCAAAATTGTGACTTACTCCAAAATGGCATTGCACGGTTGTAAAGTATAAACACATTTTCTGGTGTCATCTCTTCCCTTTTAATGCACTTGAAGCTGTTTCTCAGTATTTGGAGAGTCACTTTAGAGCCTGGTCCAGGGTAGAAAGTAGTTGTGTTCCACACTCCCTCTCAGGCCCTGTCTATATTGCGTGCAGTGTGTTACGGAGTAGCTGTAAGCACTGGGTTACTGACCCACTTGTGTGGCCTTCCACTGAGTGATCGAATCCCATTGTTTCTTTCTCTCAGTTTTTATCCCTCTGATGTAATTTGTCCTCGGCTTACTACATATTGCCTGTGCCTGCCACACCTGTCTTGTATGCCCTTAGGTTCTCTCTCTTATATGTCTCGGTGTCAGTCGCGGCTCGCTTCGCTCATAAAGAGAGGGGTGGGTGTGGTGCACAGTGGTGTGTGGGGGCTGGGGTGGGAGGAGGTCTAAAATTTAGTTTAAAAAAAATAATTAAATAAAAACTTACCTCACTTCGCCGCTCCT
Source organism: Pleurodeles waltl (assembly GCF_031143425.1). Classification (NCBI taxonomy): domain Eukaryota; kingdom Metazoa; phylum Chordata; class Amphibia; order Caudata; family Salamandridae; genus Pleurodeles; species Pleurodeles waltl. The sequence goes on along the minus strand of NC_090445.1, from coordinate 745,923,982 downwards.
CTCCTCCATCTCGCTACAGGCACAGGCTCCCAACCTGCCCTGCGGTCAATCCTAACACAGTGCCGGGCTGGAGAGAGACTACTGCGCATGTGTGTTTGCCGGCCCAAGACGGCTGGCCAAACATACATGCGCACTGAGGGTAGTGCACAGTGCACTCTCCACACTGCTCGTCACCTATGTGGCCTTGCCCCTTTAACAAACAAAACAATAATAAACAGGGTTTAAACAGGGTTTATTATCGTTTTGTTTGTTAAAGGTTTTGCAGCTTCTGCTGCTGGTGGGGGTGTCGCTCCTCTGCCCTCACGGAGGAGCCGTCCATGCCTAGTGCACGTCTGTCAGGGTGGGTGTGATTGGGTCTCAAACCATTTCACATTTTGGCAGACTTCCTGTCTGCAGAGGACATTCCACAAGCCCTAAAATGACTGAGAATGATGCAAGTAAGACCCCAAAGATGTAGATTGCAACTAGTCACCCTCCACGGGTATGATGCCATCACCACACTGCACTCCCCTCATCCCCCTACCCCTCCACTACTCTTTCTCTCTTATACACAGATATCTTAAGGATTTCGGAAAAATGTGGGGGCCCCTGTTTGGAACAGCTTCAAAATGTATGATGCAGTTTCAGCTCTTTCATGTCGTCTTTGGCTAGGTCACTGATAGTGTCAGCTCTTTCATGTCGTCTTTGGCTAGGTCACTGATAGTGTGCACAGGTACACTGGTCCAAATTCTAAATATGTTTGCATCAAATATTTAAGGATAGTGATGCGTGTTTTCAATACTATTATACAACAGCAGCTCACTAATATTATTGCAACTAATATTTCTGACCCCGTCCATTTTTTCATATGTGACGCCCTGTTTTGATTTAAAAGAAACTTTACATATGGATGTTCGATGGTGTTGAAAGGAGTAAACATTTTTTTCTGCAAAATGTCTCTTATAGACTCCCATCCATCACCCACATTAAAAAATAAACTAGAGCAAAACGGTATTTAAAATAATCTTTTTAAGAATTATTCAAGGTCACCAGGGCAAGAATATATGCAGAATAGAACTGGCTCTATCAAGGACTCCCTTAAAGGCTGGGGCCCTGGGCCATGGCGCATTTTTCCCATGCCTTAAAACCTCTCTGCTCTTACATACATCTTGAAAGAACAGCACGCTAAATTATGAATGTCAAACTGACCAACAGAGTACTTTCATGATTAACAGATAAAAATGGGATCTGGGTCGGAATGGCCTATAGGCAAAGCCGCTGGAATTATCGAGCAGGGGAGGGTCAAATTATGCAGCATGGTTGAGATGGTATGGAGCAAAAAAAGGAAATTATGTGGCATAATGCGGCACATCTTATGATAGTATTAGTTCATTATTTTGTCATTTTTTAACTTGTTAACCCTGTCTGGGCATTGGTTGAACAGTATTAGTGCCAGTTTAACACCCACATAGAGCAATAAACAACAGGAAGGTGACCAGTCAACCTTTGCATTGGGCCTTCCACTATGCAGCAACACCTGTTGCAGAATTTTTAATAACCTTTGAACTATTTGTGCTAGAAACAAAATGATTTATTTTGTTTAACCTGTAGATTATGCATCAAATAATGGATTATGTGGCAAGTGTGGCAAATCTAAAATTATGCAAAAATCACCACATCCGCACATTCACATAATTCCATTGGCCCTGGCTGTAGGGCAATCAAGAAGTGCACGATGGGCTTGTCTGAAAGGTTGGTGTGTGGGCCATTTTCTGGCTGTTTTTTGGCTTGGTGGGCCTGCTTTTACTGTTGATTTGCATGATATTAAAGCAAAAATAGCCTGCAGCAAGCTAAAATCCAGACAGTGGTCCTGACCTTGCAAATCATTTATACAGCGTCCCTTTACATGCTCAAAACTGACACACATTGAGACGTGGGCCACTGATTTTTGTATCTTACATCTGACTCAGTAACGGGGGACACCTTTATTTTGGTGCCCCGGGCCTTTTCCTGCCCGAGTCCGCCCCTGATTGGGATTAACCGTTTACAAGCTGCACACCACAAACGGACTTGTCTGTTGAACCGTGGATAATTGAAGTTCTTCAAATAATGCTGACACTATTTTTTTGCTAGCCGAGAAAGATGAAAGACTGAGTAGGCCCTGATTTGCATTGAGCCTGTTAGCTGCAGGCTCTGCATGTACTTGGGGAGTGGGTGCTCGACCCGCCGAGCCTTCTGCGTGGCCTCTATTGCACACAGCACACACAGAAGGCTAGCCTTGTTTTCAAATGGAAGCTGTAGTTCATCAGTTCTGTGCTACTCTGATTAAACATTTTTTTACTTTTGAGTTGACCCGAGGACGATTAAACAATCCTCTATTCAGGTCTAGCGCAGCCCCTCAGCCATGGATCTATTGCAGCGCAGTTCAAACGGCCGAGTTCACAGCGAAGTTGTCAAATTAAAATAAAGCTTTGCAGAATATTTCTAGCAAATTATGTTATACACAGTCCATTAGACAGATCTGTGATCTCTTTACATGTTTCGGTGGCGTTTCTGACACTACCCCTTTCAAATAAAATATTTAATAGCTTGAAAAAACTTAGTGTGTAATTACATTCTCAAACACGCAAGCATGTTCTGTGTTATGATCTGGCTAGTAGGCGCCTGCGTCCGCAATGTATTATGATTTGACGTCTCCAAACTTAACAAGCATTTGCAATGCAATAGGGTCTCGCATTTCTCCGAGTTACAGCTGTTAGAAAACTCCCAACCGGATTTTTCTTGCCACATTAAATGGAAAAAAACAGCGCGATCGGGCTGCTACAGTTCACTCGTAGTGAAACCTATCGGCAAAAGTGCAATTATCTACGTAACCGGCAAAAGTGGAATTAACTATGTAACAGGGTCGATGTTATGCAAAGCGCTCGACTTCTGCCCAGCGAGATCGCGCTGCGAACAAAAGATAAAAAGTAGTCCACAAACCTGACGGGAAACAGCGAGCCTCGCATGTTTTTAGTACTTCGTCGCTGTGCTCGAGGAGGGCTAACCACTGGAAAAGGCATGACGTATGCGTGCCTTCCACTAATGAAAGCAAGCAGATTTTAACAGGCAAGCCCACGAACCAATGAAAGACACTGACGTGACATGGACGGGGCTCCGAGCCCTTTTCTAACTCCTAAAACATCTCGCAAGCGAAACGCATGCGCAAGCGGATGCAATGCAGACTCAACCCTAAAAATGGTGCCAATTAGCATTCTTAGTATCTTCAAGCAGTTGTTATGCATCAGTAATACGAGTATGACCTGCTCACTTTGTGTAATTTCAAACCATCATCCCACCGAGTTCCTCAATGAGTTTGTGAAATACCCTCGAGTGTAGAGGTGGCGTAATCCTACTTTTTCCCCACAAGAAGTACTTCCACATCCAGTTAAGCCTCGCATGTGCCCCGGTACCCGTGCCTTAGTAATTTCGATTGATTAATAACTCTATCCTGGGGATATGGCCAATTGCAAGGCCTTCCTCAAACTCCGCATGGCTTAGAATTTTCTGGGCCTTTTAACCCTTGTAATTATCATCAGGGTTGCCCTGCCGATGTTTACCAGCAGAAAATTCCGAGGGGTCAAACAGATTCCATCCACTAACACTGGAGACCTTCATGCACACAGGGCTTTGCAGATTAACAACAGTTTAACTCAAAGCGTCCCAAACCAGGTGTCTACCATGAAGGAAAGAGGGCAAATGTAATGGCGATAATTGATGCCAATATGTGTGATTGTGCCTCCTACATTTTGTTCTGCTAAAGGTACAACGTGGTGGCACAAATTAACAATTCCATTTGTGACACTAGAGTGTACCTGAACTGTTGGTTGTGTTGTTGAATGCTGCCCCAAGTAAGACTATAACCGACAGTTGCCATGGTTACACTACGCTTTGAGATAAGGTCGGGGTGATAAGCAGGCAGAGCACCACCACGAGTCTGTCTGTGCCCTTTCGCCTACATCCAGCGGCCCGGTGTGGCCTGAACAGTCTCACTGGGGGCCAGTGGCGAGAGGCATAGCATGCCTCTGCCACACATGCCAACACTGTAGAGCAGGCAAGTGGGAGATTTAAAAACTAAAGTTGGGAGGATGTATGTTCTCTATTGTCTGATACTGAAAAAGAAGGGAATCTGCCTGAATCGGATCTATTGGCATTTCATTTTTGACAATTTAATAACATAGCACAAACAAAAAGAGAGTTCTAAACTATGTTATTGTGTGCGCTCTGTTAAACTGCCAACAATAAAATGTTGAGGCCTGTCACATGCCCTCAACTCCCCCTCCAATAATTAATTACAAAGCGTTAACTTTTGGTGTCAGAGGTAATTCTTGGAGGGGAAGATGGCAGCTTGTGTGACAGGTATCAACTTTTGCCTTGTTTCCAGCAGATCAGGATTCAGGAGTCCGAATCTGGTTTCTGCATACAGGAATTGGGAGTCGGGAGACGAGTCTTGAAATCCATAGTCTCGGCCTGAACCAGGAGGGTTGACATGTATGGCCTCTGCCACCCCTTTTACGCCCAGCTCAGGGGATCCTAGTGTACTACACTGAGGCCCTGCTGGGCCTTCCTATTTTAATGCAGGGCTGGCTTGGATTGGGTGCTAGGGGCACACAGATGTTTGCTGGTTGGAAAGGGGCGGCCTCTCTGGAAGCCAGGTGCAGTGGTGGTGGGCTGTTTACAGACAACTTAACTTCTTTTGGGTGACATTATCCTTCTCTTGACCCCTTCCCAAATCAGGTTGGCACATGCACTGCACAGTGGAAGATGAAAGGAAGTGCTGGGGCACCTGACCTGACCTACCCTGGCCTGGCACTAAACATGTAGCTTCTGAATCTATAGGCAGCCCCACATGTCTCCATCAAGTGAATTAACCTCTTGAGCAATTTTATTGAGTCTCTCTATTCCAGTCTGTCTTCTGTCTCCTTTCTTTACAGAATGTACATCCTTCCACCTTTTATAATGTTCGAGGGATACCCTCACATCCCTCTTTTTAGAACATTCACTGAAAAGTAAGGGCATCATCCACCTCCACTGCATAAGCAGGGGTGTAACACAAAATTATAGGGCCCCTTTAGAATGTGATGAGAGCCCCTTAATCTCCCATGTCTTACAGATATTTATTGGTCTTGGGCTGATTGAGGGCATCCAGAGGCTGTGGGTTGTGTTACACCCCCCACCCCAAACTATAAAAGACCTATGTCATTGGGAGCTACAGTTGCCTTATGGTTGTAGTTTATTCTTTTTCTAAGTAACAGAGCCACTATTTGCAGTGCTCAGTTCCATGCTGGTAACTGGCAATGAGGGTGCAGGTATTTTTTTGACAACACAAAAGGATGATGGACAGAGTCCTGAAACTTTTCAAACACTCACCCCCAGTTACAGATCTGGGTTCAATCCATTGTTCTTTTGCTCACCATGCCACCCCAGTTTGGACCCAGCCATATGGAAATCAGTCTTGACTCTGCTCCCCATTGGAACAGTCCAGCCTGAACTGCCAGCCCAGGTCCTCCCTGGACTGGAAACAAGCATGTTGGGACCGGTTTCAGGGTATCACTCCTCATCAGCCAGGCTAGCTTGAATCCAGAGGTACAGTGAGCAAGGGACCCACACCTGGGCATATCCTGGTCACTTAGGGCAACTATAGCAACACAAAAGGATAATAGATGGAGTACTGAAACTTTTCAAATCAATCAATCAATAATTTGTTAAGCATGCTACTCACCCGGTAGGGTCTCAAGGCGCTGGGGGTGGGGGGAGAGAGGGGTCATGTGCTACTGCTCGAAGAGCCATGTTTTGAGGCGCTTTCTGAAGGCTAGGAGGTCCTGGGTCTTGCGTAGAATGGTGGGGAGGGAGTTCCAGGTTTTGGCGGCGAGGTGGGAGAAGGATCTGTCCCCAGAGGTGATGCGTTGGATGCGGGGGACTGTTGCGAGGGCGAGGTCGGCGTAGTTGCACAGTCACACATCTGGGTTTAATCCATATTTCTTTTGCTCACCATGTCACCCAAGTTTGGACCCAGTCATAGGTAAATTAGTCTTGACCCTGCTACCCATGGGAACACTGCTGGGCCATACATATTGGAACAAGGTGACATGGCTCTGATTGATGTCTTTTATCCGTCATACATGAATTTTGAATAAAAGGGTAGAGCCTTGAAGTATTTGTAACAAAAAGGTTTCATGGTAGTTTCATGCTGGCCCTTGACATCTTGTTGGGTCCTGTCAGTAGCAGTCTGCCAAAGCCTCAAGTTTCTCAAATACAAATATTGGCCATAGATCAATGTGACATAAAATGGCATATGACAAGCCCAGGTCCAGGCTAGGTGAAGCTCATTTGCTATGTTGGCCAACGCTGTCTCTGATGATTGGGCTATCTGGAAGTATTTGAATAGGCAGAAGATTATATTTTCAGAATATTTTCTAAAATATGAACAAGGGAAAATCTGATGATACTTGGCCAACCGAACATTCAAGTTTTATTGCTCCAGATATTTTCCTCTCCCTTTATTTGTATGATCAACAAATGCCTTTGGAAAGGGAGGTATCAACAAGCATTGCCACTAACAGAACAATAACACAAATTTTGATACTAAAGTTTTAGCAAACTAGGGACCGCCACAATACTTTGGTGGTGATTCTACCCTACAGAACCTACTCCTACTGCACCCCATTCAGAGATGGGATAAACACTGTGTGTCCATCAGTGGAACCTCGACCAGGAAACCATTGGCCTTGCAACGCATCTGTTATTCTGCTATCTGGACATATTAAGGGCACGGTGATCATCGCTAGATTTATTTGCTTTGATCCACCATGTAAGGCATGGCTGTCTGATGAAGGGAAATTGTCACATGGCCCATGCAGCCCTGGAGAAATCTTCTTGCACGTCATCACCATTAGATTTTTGATTTTTCACACACTTTTGGGGGATTTATTTCTCGAACGCTAAAAAACATTTCTAAACAGGCACAGCAAATATGGTGTCTACTCAGTAAAGTCCACAGTCTTTAAATGCGTGAACTACCGGATTCGGCACCAAATCAATTTGTCTTTAAAATGTGAATATGAATGAATTTTAAGGATTTTTTCTGTAGTTCTCTCCCCCAGCAAGGAAGTTGCATAATTTCTAAATATAGGTCTCATTACGTGCAGCTACCTTTCCAGTGCATAGCAGGTGTCTGCATAATTATAGATATGCTGTATGATACTTTCTTTGATTTACATATTCATTTTACAGAGACAGTTTAATTGATTTTAGAATAACCCGCAGAGAGCATCACCACTAATCCCATCTTCCTAAATCAAATTTGGCAAATCAATCTCAGTTCTTTTTTTTATACTTGAAGATAATTTTTGTTTTCTCTAATTCCTCTCAATATAGACGTTACGATTCATAAACCTGCACTGATATACTTTTGTTTTCCTTAATTAAAAGCAGCATCATAAATGAGTCTTTCATATGCAAAGACATCTGAGACAACTCTTCAACATTTTCTTTAATCTTTTTTATTATTTTTATTTACATGCAGACAAATGCAGCGCAGTGTTACCAAATCTGTATTAGTAATGTACACTTAGTGGCATAACTGATAGCTCTGGGAAACATGTCTTCCTCCATTTGCAAGCAACACAAATGTGTTTCATCTATATCAGTGATACATGCAGTACAGGCTGCTTGCGGCCCTCCTACCTTTGGCATGTGGCCCCTTGCTGAGCGACCACACTGTGCTGCTCTTTACTTAAGAGAGCACCAACTTCTAGGAAGATGTTAAATAAACAAGCAAGCGTTTATTTACTAGAAAACCACAACAAAATATAAGAAGCAAAATGAAAAAGATTTCCTATACCACTTACCTTTAGGAAAACATTATTTTTTTAAGACATCTTGCAACAAATGGATAAAAAGATGACAAAGTAGCTCCATAATTCAAAATTTTTATTCATTAACACGAGGAAGCATTTGACCTTAGTACATCAGATTATATCATTCCATTATGAAGTATTTTTTTAAAGTGAAAGTTTTCAAAAATAAATGCAGAAACATTCATGCCCCTCCCCCCACCCATACAACAATGCCTATAGTGAACTAATAGTTCACTATAGTCAGTTGTTACGTTGAACCCTCTGGGTGCCTGGGTTCCCATTATGCATGGAGAACATTATAGTTTATTAAATCAAACACAATAGAAGGTTTTGCACCATGCATACCCTGACCACATATATTTCAAGATGCTCTTACATGTGAAATGAAATAAAGGGAGGCAAAGTGAAAAAACAATTGCATAGGACCACACAATTTGGTCAAGTGAGGAAGCCAGGATTGATCATATATTTTTTGGTTTTAAATTGTACAATTCAATTTCATTACAATTCAACAATGAAACAATTTCTATTTTGACACTTGATTCTCCAGAGGTATTGATAGCAAGTAGAGAAGGCTAGTGATTCAGATACTGTGTAAATCAGTATTGTCAAATCTATGATTCTTCTAGAGACTATGGTATTGAATTAGAGGGCAGTGTGGAATAAAACCTTCCAAATAGCACTGTGTACATGCTTCTCTTCCCCAATAACATGTTACCTCGATCCTGGCCCGCAAAGCCCCACTTCCACCCCACTGGCAGCAATCCAGCCCTCAGCACACCACACCCATATTTTGTGTCCCCTGGGAACATGTTTGTGAGTATCCATGATCTATATCTTCAAACACCAGAGCAAGTTAAATGGTTGACAACATTTTAACTATCAATATTTGTCTATGGCGCCTGTAGCTATCTCTTATCCTTAACCCACTGTTCCCACTCTCTGAATACAGTATCAATTATTGTTTTGGTAATTCGAGTATACTGTGATAATCACATCTGCATGGCACCTTTTGTCAGATGTCTGTTGGTATTTTAGACAATAATGTCCATGTAGTACACGTTAAATTCATGAACAAATAACACGGGTAGTCAGTCTGGTTGTTTAGTCAGCATTAAGATTTCTCCAGTCCTTCATAGTGAGATTTGATTGAACTTCAGGCCTGCCAAACGCTTTTAAATGGCTTGGCCACCAACGCCATGCATGGTCCTTTCCTCGGTCCGTGGCCATCTTGTTCAATATAAATACAATGTTTTGAGAGACACCCCGTTGCTGCTTACGTATATAGTGCCAACTCATGGTGGCTGATATTACTTTTCTCATCATTTACATATCGCAGAAGCTGACTAGACCTGTTTTTTGTGTTATATGTATTTACATTTTGCAGTGGCAGCAAAACATAGTCAGAAAAGTGGTGTCTATGCTGCTTGCTCCCTCCATTGACTGGCCATGTTAAACTCCCACCCTGGTTTTAAAACTGACATTAACATCATATCTGCAGGTGGCAGAAATAAAATTGCTTTAAAATGCGAGGAGGTTTTTGGAAGGATTACTTACTAAATGGTATCAATAGCTCAATTAGGTTGATTGAGAGTATCATGCCATGGCGCCATGCAAAAATAGGTAAATAATTTCTAGTCCATATTAGAATTTCAACTCAACGTAAAATGTTTCCAGCAAAACAATACCTATGGCAGTGAGTTGAAGTGAATCACAACGCCCACTGTTCATCGTACTTACATGTTCCCTAGGAGTAGCACCTTTTAGCGGAGGCTGCCAGAGAGCGGGATGTACATGTAGGACAAAAAGGGTGTCCCAATAGTGTTGCTTTCTAGATGTTCTAATGTGTTGTGGACATTTAGTAGGACGCGGTGATCTATGTTGTGAGCACTTGACCCCTTTGCTTTGCTAAACCTTATAAGACCTACAGTAGGTGATGATCAGGCCAAGGCCACCGCTTAAACCCTTCGCATTGGAATACACTTTTCATGCACTTATGAGGATCTGTAATCGCGAGTAGTTGTCACTTATATACTTAAGATTATTTTGTAGGTGTGTTTGGTCCAGAAAGGTCATGTCATGTGTCATGTTTTAAATGTCACTTGGCTTTTAGTGCTCTTTCACAGGCTTGAAAGGTCACAAGCCGCCATTGGCAGCTGTACCCACCATAAGTAATGTCAAAGGAGTTTTGTTTTTCTTCTGTCTCCTCTCAATGCTCACAGATCTCAATCACCCCTTGCCATATTATTAGCTGTGTGTACCCCTTTGGCTGATGCCTCTCTGGCTGTCCTGCTTGGGACAAAGGTGGTGTGTTCTTTTGAGAGAAGTTAGTCCCGGGTGGGTATGTTTAATAAGTTGTCCGTACCTTATCCGGAAGGTAGAGACTAGGAGTTTAGATTCAGAGTGCCATCGATAGAGATGTCCCCATGTCAATGAGTGTCATCACCACACATGCTAATTTGGAAGTTAAAACTGCGAGGTATGGAAAGAGAGAGTTGTGTCCGTGTTAATGAGCAGCGGAGTGAGTCCTCTGGGTACCAGGGTCCTGCTGCTTCGCAGTCTGGCCTGGGGTTGCGGGTATCTTTGATGAAAGAGGAGGAAGAGTTTTGGTCGTTTTAGATGCACTCAATATGTTAGATGTTGGTGAAAAACGTTCATGCAGTACTTGATGAATTGTATTAAATCGGTTGTATGGCTTTTGTCGATGATTGGTACCAGGGTGAAGTTAAGGCAATAGTCGCTCTGAAAATTGCTCCAAATTGGTGAAGGAAATTGTGAGAGTGAGGGGAAAGTTTGCAATTGTTTGGTGTTTATATTTTCAAAGATTTCAAAGAGGAAGGATTGATGGTTTAAAAATGAATTGGCTACGGAGTTGGAAACAAAGAAGAGTTTTCATAGCTTGTGCACTTCTCTGGCAGTCTGTGATGGTGACTGGCAGGGGTAGTCCGACGTGTTTGATGAGAGAGGAAGGACTGAAGTATTCAGCTGGTTTCCTTTGACAGTGTCATGTGTAGTGGTCGTTGTTTAGATTACTCATATGGCCGAGAAGTATAGTTAAGATTATTTAGTGGCGTTTGCTGTACACTGGATGCATATCTTGCCATGAGACTTCTTTTACAATATATACGAAGTTTGCGTACAGGTGATGTATATCTTGCCAGGAGTCTTTTAATACAATATATACAAAACTAAAGTCTGGCACCTTAGGTGTAGTCTACAAATCGTGTCCATACTTAGCAGTTACAAGAAGCCATATCAATATTATCAATCTTTTTTCTGCTTTTTGTAGGCAAATAACGCTCTATAAATTTTAAAGACGATATTGCCATGTGTTTCAGAAGTATGATGCCTTTCATCATAGTGACTTGAGATACAGACTGCTTAAGCGACTTGGCTCCCTTTTCATCCGTGTGCTCTATGCAAAAAAGAATCTTACTTTTGCCATTTTGTGCTGTTACTTATGTTTGCAACAGCTATCTGACCATCAGTTAAAGTGCATGTGAGGTTTAGAAGTTGATGAGGACTCTAACTAGGCATTTGATTTTGTGGTGCTTCTGAGTAAGGTTGCGTTGTATCATACGTTTTGAGTGATCCGGCAAGAAGTCTGGTTTTTCATGGAATTTTAGTGGTAAAGGTGACATTGGTGTTTCCTCCATTGTCTGTCTGTCCGTTTTGTAATTTGAGGGCGACTGACTCTGGCATGACCCAGTTGTATGTACGTCCACAATCATGCATACCCAATTCAATATTCTTCATAAATATCCTCATCTATAGAATTATATAGGGGCCCAATTGAATGTACAAACCTTTCAGCTCTGCTCTCTGAGAGCCATGATGTATAAAAGTTGACACTAGGGGCCCTGCAACTTGATCGCCTCCTCTGGAACTGACCTTTTGCCCAGGAACAGGCAGTTTGTACTTATGGCGTTCCTTGTTTGGGAAACCACAACGCAACAGTTCTGATGGAGCTCTGACTTATTCATCATTGTGTAGCAAGCACCAGCAAATTACGAGCACAACTCAGTGTCTTCCTGGCACCATAAGTAGAAAAGATGTAAAGGTCTACTTAAAGACCCTTTGCCTTCCATAGGCTATTTTGGTTGTGAGACAGAAAGGCTGTTTTGATGTTACTGGCACTGCCACTCTGGGAAGGTCACAGCCTCTCCTCCAGCACATGATGCCACCCCCACTCCTTACAATGACATTTCAGTGTCGTAGGTAGTTTCTGCCATCTTCTAGTGCCTGCTCTGGTCATGGTTCTGCCCTGACTAATTGGCCTAATAAAGATAGATCCAGCCAACTCTAATGAAGATTCCAAAGTGAAAAAGGGTTCCAGACTTCAACCGAGTCAGTCCTATATTTGATTCAGAGTCTTAGCAGTTTCACCTTTCTGGCCATGGCAATAACTCAGGCCTCTTGACAGTCCCTTCCGTGCCCAGACCTTTAGCTTTTCTATGGTGTATGTATGTTGTGCAAAAGGAAAAGCTTAACATTATCCTTATTTGACTTCTACATAGAGTCCAAGAGGCTGGATTTCCGAGGTCAGAAGGTTTTTACTTCAGAGTGTCTTTCCCCATGTCTCAGATATACTATTGCAAAACCTTTGTTTGCATGTTAGACCTAAACCCTTTGAGAAATGACTGGAGGAACAACAAATTAATGCCTGAACATATGATGATTATATCACTTCAAACTGCCAGCATCACGTAGCTTTCAAAAAGGTTGATGTCCCAGCACACACTATTGACTCAGAGTTATTGAGTCTGCTCCACCATTCTTAACTCTTATGTGTAAAGCAAGTTAATGGATGTTCCTTTTGACACTGAGCATTGTTTTGAAACTGTAAAGTATAAGAAAGAAAAGGAAGCTGTGAACATTTAAAGGATGTCTTTGATTTTCTAAAACATAAGTTCAAAAGTGTAAGATGTTCAGTTGGCCTAATTGTTGAAAGGTGCACACATGCAAATGACTTTAGTGAATTTCTAGCAGGTCCTCTTTCACTGCAGACACACACACAGAAGTAGTGTTTTGCTCTCTGATTTTTTTTACATGTGTGCCCACGAAGTTATGAATTTGAATGAAATCTCTTGGGACTTGTGCTAGTGTGGAAGAAACCAAAGGCCAGATGCACATATGCATTTTCTTGTTGCAAACCCTGCAATTCAGTAACTTTCAGGGTTTTCAACAAGAAAATGTGTTTTTGAATGTACTAAACCCATTTAGTGACTCAGTAACTGTTAGGAATCACAATTTGAAACGAGTGTGTTTAGGGTGTGCCTTCAAAATAGCAATCCTTTAGGCTTTGTATTAATCTTTTGTGACTGAAATCCAGTAGTGTGAATGGTCAACAATATCTGTTAGATTAGGTAGTAGTCCATGTGACCACTGCCTACTCTTAAAACTAGTTTTTAAAACTTTATTTTTTTAACACATCCCATTTTCCCTTTAAGAAAATTGGCTCCATTTAAAAAACAAAATGATTGCTTAATTTAAAAACAATCGCAGACATGATGGTCTGCTGATCTCAGCAGGCCAGCATCCCTTTGATGGCAGCGAGTTGTTGTGGGTTGCAATTTGCAAATGACGGAGCTGGGTTTTCTGTATCCCAGTCTTTTGGTGTAATCATTAAATAATTTTCACCACTGGTCGTATTGATCTTTATTCGTCGACAAGGAGAAGTAAAAAGGAGCAATAATCTACATTAAACACATAGTAATAAATCATTAAAAGACTTTTAGTACAGTCAATAAAGAGAGAATGTGTGTGTTAAAAGGGTTTTATTTTCAATTCTTTAAAATGTCTTTTTATTTAGTAGGAATTAAGGGCCATATGTACGAACACATTTTCCCATTGACACAGAATGGGAAAAACCCTTTGCTACATCTGGCCCTTAATCTTTTAAGTATCAGCGTTATAAGTTAAGGTAATCCTATAATCAATATATCAATATAAGAGAGAATACAATATTGGGTAGGATAACGGTAAATATTGTAATAATGCAGCAAGTGTGTTCCTAAAAGGAAATTCCCTAATCTAAATTAATTGGAGTTAAGATAGAATTAGGTGTCAGTTCAGATACTCGATAAAGAGTTCTGATGAGAGAATCAATGCACAAGCTTAAAGCCTTTGCATGTCAAGCTTGAAAGTAATCTCAGCTATAAATCGGCTCTTTCTATCATAAGCCAGAGAGAGTTCCTAGAGCTTCTACTCTAGGAAAATGCACTCACATAAACACACAATATTCTTGATGGCAACATGTTTTTGTTTGTGTCCTGCATTCGCCAACAGGATCTCAGTGAACTTCTGGGAATAGATGAACTCTACAACTTCACACAACTGTACAATGGTCTATAGGCTTCAGTCCTTGAAAAGATACATCGTCTACATTCTGTGGTCCATGCAGTTCTTCTCATAAGTCATCCTTCCTGTTGCCACCTCTTCTGCCTCACTATCAGTTGTCTAATACAAAACCTATTCACTAGCTAACCAGAAAGCTTCTGGAAAATTTCAACATCTGCAACAATCAGAAAACATCTTGTGGAAAATAATTGTTCAATGTAGAAAAAAGGTATTTCAGTGTTTCTGCATTATTTTCAGTTAACATGGCCTCAGAAGATAGGCTAAGTTAAATCAAATATGGAGGCAACTAATGGCTGTCTCATTGGTCGAAATTTTAAAGTATTTGAAAACTAGCTAATAGGGAGCTCTCCCTAAAAGGATTCTTTTGCAAAACAATCAGCAAACGATCCAGCCGTAAAAACATATTAGTTACTTTAGTCCATAATTCCGATTTAAATACTACTACTGTACCGAAGGGACAAAAATAAGCAAACTGCCTGCATCCTGCTTCTGCAAATTGCAAACTGAGGAACTTGAAATGTACTGATATGTGCAACGAAAAAGAGTGTGTATTTATGTGTAAGCGTACGCATCCAGCAGTCACGTGCACTGCTGCACGTGTATTCTGCAAAGGCAGGCTTGGAAACGTCTTGGCCCTTTGTTAGTTTGGTAGCAGATCACCCTTCCTTTCAACCTTGCCAACGGGTTGGGCTTTTGGGGTTGAATCTGCTCCATGGAGCATGTCCTCCATGCATCACTGCCCATGCTACTGCTCTGGTACCACCTGGTGGCCGGAACTTAGATCTGAAAATGTATTTCTATGGATCATCTATGGGAGGACAGACTGTACATCCCAACATGCATTGCGAAAGCCAAGAGGTCTTGCCTATGTGAGCTTTATTTGGTTTGTTAATGTGTTTTCTTTCAGCCACATTGCACAGCAGTGCGGTGTGGCGAATGTTTAAAAAAAAGTGTGAATAATGCTTATATATATATATATATATATATATATATATATATATATATATATATATATATAGCTTTTAACCATGCAGCACAGCAGCCACACAGCTATACAACATGGCAAACAAACCATTCCCAATCACTCTAGTATTTGGATTTATGATATTTTAAGCTGTGTTGTACAGCTGTGTGGCTGCTGTTTTGCTGTGTGGTTGCAAGTTTTAAAAAATACATTCCTAATCTCTCTGTTGTTTGTGTGTTTATGTTTTTTAAAAGCATGCTGTGCAGCACTGATGTTGTGTTGTTGTTTGTGAAGAATAACTTTGCCTACCCTGAACGTAACCTGGTGTAATTTTCAGACACTGGTACACGTTTAGCAGCACCTGCACTGTTGTCTGCTTTCATTGTAGGTGGGGAGTGGTCTTTTAAAGAAATCTCTTTTCACCTCTGGTTGGGTCTAAGATAAAGGCCTAAGTTATCTGACTATTAGGTCCCCTTTTGTTCCAAGCTGTTCCTACCTGGGTGTGGTTGGATGGGAACTCACACTTAGATGCAAATGGAAAGGAGGAGAAAGAAAGGCTCACAGGTTTTTTGGTATTTCAGAGGTGCCCAAGAGAGGCATGCTTTTGACTTGTTCAGTCCCTGTTTATAAGAGAAATGCATGCACTGGAAGAATGTCAGATGCATTGGTCTGTCCCAGTATTTGCACAAATAACAGTGCAAATACCACTATTGTATATTGTTTAAAGCACTACTCATCCCATCGTAGAGTGTCAGAGCGCTTTACATAACATACCTTTCATATATTTACAATAAACTGGAAGCGTGTAAATCAATGCACAAGATGTTAGTTACATAAAACAGTGAGGGTTACAAGGTGTAGGAGTCACATGTCCTTCATAGCTCACTGTGCTGTAGTAGAAGGATTACAGTTTATTAACTGCAGGTAACAAAAGGATCTTTGCGTTAAAAACAGTAATCCACTTACCTATCTAGCTAAAATGAAAATCTGTCATCCACATGTATCATGATTTGCTAGTTAGGGGTTATCTTACAGCCTTGTAAACTGGAGCATTGGAGGGGCAGGAGCTGGCTCCATGGGGAGAGTAATCTGCACTCTTCTTTCCTATAAACACTCTCACTTTGAAGTCAGTGAAAGCAAAGCTAAGACCAAGCTTCCTCAGAAGACAAAGCTTGACATTTGACCTCTCTCTTTGAATGCCCAGCAAATGTGACAACATAAGAACAACATTTAAAGGCCTGTTTACAGATAGTGAGTTTGTGGAAGAATACATTAAACATAGTTTAGGCAACGAGAGGGACAAACTCAAGTTGGACAGCCTAAAGCAAATAAAGCCAGCAAATAGAAATCCAGAAACTGTGAGTTTCAAACTATTAAGCAAATGTTAAGCAACAGGCGGAATGCATTCCTAAGTCAACTTTCTGAATGTTCCCAAAATCTCATTAGTAAACCAGAGAGCTGCTTTGTCTGATAGGCTGCGATTTAAAAATATCACTGGAGGTAGGTGATGTATTCATGCAGAGCTGTTTGCCAAGTCCATTCAGGTAGACTAGTGCTGATTTTCAAGTGTTGCCTGTTTCTGTTCTTGTCTCCCAGCAGTGAAGCACATTGATTAAAAGAAATTGTATCCATTCTTATTTGGCACACCACAGAATACTATCTTTATTAATTTATACTTTTTCACAGTTGACCTTCTGTGTGGTATTGTGCTCAAACAGCACACTGCACTGAAATATCTAATTATATCTCACAATTACGCTTTGTATTTATCTTTAAAGCATGTAAGGTGGGTCACCATTACCACTGATTAAAACTGGGTGTAAACTGCAAGACTGACACGGGTGTCTATTGCAGGTGATCAGCCCACTAAGCTATCTTTCCAAATCCCTATTTCAGTGCTCACATCAACTGGAAATGTGGAGGATTAACAAGCTACAAAATGTGACTTTTGAAAAAAATAGAGGATAGCTAAGCGAGCCAAGCACGTCTTAGAACCATGAAGATTACTGAGTCTTGTTCTGACCGGGTTGCCTAGGGTTTTCATACTTTCGAGGGTGAATAAATCAAATTCACGGAGTTGGCTTTTATACCACGTGCTGCTCAGGATGCTGTGATAGTTCAGTTTGTAGTATTTAGTGATTATTAATGTTATTAGTACATATTATTGGTTTATTACGTGAAGTGGCTTAAACGAGACTGCGTAAAACATAACTCTCGTTTTAGGTGACACTGCAGGGTCTGAAACCACAAGTAGACGAATTGTGCTTCTTTAAATTTAAACTGGGGTATATTTTGTGGAGGTTTGCAGCAGGGCACAATTTTCACGGAACTGATTTAGAGCAATTTTTCTGTTTAAGCAACAATGATCTGAACAAATAAATTCTGCGTGGCTTTTCAAAATTGAAAGATGCCAAAAAGTTTGAGAGGGATAAACAACGAGCTTGTACATTGTGCAACCAGCAAGAACTGTACAAAATAAGACAGCTGGGATTTTTGTTATTTTATTTTTAAACAAGCGTTAACATTTTCTTTGTCACCAACTATATGGAGCACTGACTTTGATTTGTTTGAAAAAAACACAAAAAAAAATCGACAGTTGATAATTTTTTTAATGGGTTCGCAATTCTTTTTCCATACTGTTGCTGTAGTGAGAAACAATATTATCTAACAGCATCTTCAGAAAAATAAAATGCTTGTTCCATGCATTGCTTATTGTGAAAGAGCTAGGTGGTGCATATTGGGGACCGATTGTTTAAGGACACCAATTCAGAGACTGTTTCGCTGAGGTGCCTTCTTCAGGGCATATACGTAACATTGGGAAATTAATAAACTGCAAGACGAATCGTCCGAATAGTTCTCACTTTATTAAGAAGACATTACTTTCCATATAGCAGATCACATTTGTGCATATTTTGAATATTGTTTGCAATGGTGAAACCTCTACATTGGAAGGATTGCTTTAGGGTAAGTATTTTAAGTGCGTGGCAGGAAAACGTAGACCATCAAACTACGAGTGATGTTGCCTTCAAGTACACAACATAGAAATAAATTACACATTAAATTTTTTCTGTTTTATTAAACTGCTATACAGTCAAGGGACCGAAAATGGCTGCGCATTGCACCAAAGTTTGTGTCAATCTACATAATGCAGAGGTTGTCCAAGTGCCTTTGCGGTGAAGGAGTTTCCAACATTGAACTAAACATGCAATAAACCAAGCAAATCGCTCAATAAACCCGAGTGTCAGAGTTAGGATAGTGGCGTGCTGCCAACTTGGCATTGGGATGCACTTACACACCGCAGTTACTACTGCACAGGGTTCCGCCAGCAGGACTGTAGCTAGGAGAGGCGAGCTGGAATCCGTGATATAAATGAAAACAAGGGAAGTGAGGGGGGGCAGTCAACACTACAGATATCTGTCGGTTGTAATTTGCAGGGATCAGTGAATGGTTTATCAAGGGCATTTCAGCCCTGCCACGGCCAGACCACAAGCAGTGCATCAAAAATGTCAGTTGCTCAGCCTGTGCGATGAAGACTCAAACCCTATGCACACCCCTGATAGTCTTGGAATTAGATGTGATGAAAGAAGTGAACAAGCAGTGGTTAATTTGACCCGGTGAAGGACATCGGCACGTATTTTTGGGAACTAGCACATTATTTTACTCATCAGACATTGAACGCAACCAAGTGCTGAAACAACACACGAAGGGGAATGAAGTACAAAGAGAAAGGTGGAAAACTGTTGCAAAGGGAAAAAGCAGCTACCTGCACCAGTGGGATAGGGTCAGGGAGTGACTCGTAGTGGATGGAAGAGCCATGAGGTCTATTGAAGCCACGCACTATTTTTATTTGGTGCACCAACGTTTAAAAGCACGGGCTGCAGGTTTCTGAACAGAGCTTTAGGCACCAGCACTCATTGTATTACAAATTAAGCAGTGTGCACAAGTGAAGATCACAGCAAGGAGAGTCGCAGTGCCTTGGCTTGTTTCTGCAATCACATATTATCTTTTCTCACAAGAAATGTATCTAGGGCCAGACCTACATCCCCTAAAGAGTTCATCCATAATTAACGGGTTTCAATTACTGTGTCAGAACCACCTCGGGGCTAAGTGTCATAACAAAAGCCCCCACAGTCTCTACGGTGTTGGCAGGGGGAGAGAGCGCTCTCCAGGGGGCCCCCTCAGCAGAGTACCCTGACCTGAGAGCTCCAACTTGAGTACCGGGGGGACCTCCAGGTACTTTGCAAGGGGTCCCCCCCCCTCAAGTTTTGTTACGCCACTGTCATGGCCCTGGGTAAGCAGGAGTTACTGGACTTCACCTCAGATAGCCTTTTATCACTGATGTCCCAGGGCATGACGCACTCGGACGTTGGAAAATGGGCCCCAAGTGCACCCCCTCTGCACGAGACTCTCAGGGTGGCCAGTGTGAGAAGACGAAGGCTTTGTGGGGGACAGAGATTCGGATTACAATGGGTGTGCAGGAGGGACAAATTTGATGCTGTCCAGCACAGCACTTTTATTTCTTTTATAAAAAGACACGCACTTTGAAGAAGTACTATAACTACACACCAAAACATCACATCTAGATATATCAGACACAGAGTCTTACAACAGATACTACAGGGATACACTTCACAAAATATAACAAGATGAGAGTAAGGCACATGCCCACGTTCTCTATGGCATGCACAAGCAGCCTCCTGGGAGCAAAGGCCGATAGGTCAGGTCACTCATGTCCCACAGATAAAGAGTTCTCTTACAGATATTTTGTAAAGTGGAATCAGGCTCCTATGTATGTATCGTAAGAGCCACTCAGTGAATGCTCAGTTCATGTGGTTGCATTTTACCTTAAGCTGCAATATGTGGGGTCTCGAATGCGAGAGCGGGCAGCCACAACAGCGCTCACTGTTCAGCAGCAGCGGTGCAGCATGCAGCTGAACCTAATTTTCTCCAGCATCAGTAAAGTGCACAGCAGCAGCTCCTGCCCAGGTGGATCCCACCGCCAAAAAAAAAAGGCAGCACCCTTCCCCACCATTGGCAGCCCGAGGTCTTCCAGTCGCGGTGGCAGATCCTGACAGTGCCAGCACAAGACAGTCTTGACGTGCGGTTGGGTTGCAACATCACAGTTGTGGTGGCAGTTGCCTTCTCAGGCTGTCAGCTGTGCAGTCTTGCAATACTAGTTCAGGGAACATGCAATGAGATCACTCCTAAACTTAAGGTCAGGACTGGTTACATTCCCTCAGTTCAATATTGTATTGGAAGGTGAGGAGATTCTCCTCAGGCAGTAATCTCCCTCCAGGGTCACACGCTGCTTCCTCTTCCTCAGCATCCCAGTCAGGTTCCAAGGCATCAGGCAGACCCACAGCTCTTCCAGCAAGATGGTGCCGACTTCAGGTAATGCCCCCTCATCTCTGGGAGACTGGCTGTCAACAACACCATCTCAGAAGTCCTTCGATTACTCTGTAGAGTACTCCCTTCTTTGCTCAAGATGAACTTGAAATTGGAATCAAGTGTGATTACTTCAGCCTCTCTGTTACAGACATTATCAGAGAGGGGCTGTGGATCTCACTGTCAGTGTCCTGGGCCTGGTTTGATCAATCAATCAATATTTCCATAGCGAGGCTAATCACCCGTGGTGTCTCAAGACACAGTTACCATTCCCTTTCAAAGTGCCTTCTCATTTAAATTCTTTATTATTTATAATCCAATAGTTGTTTGCATCACAAGGATTACTCTTTAGTACATATCAGTGAAGAACAAGAAACAGTGAAACCTCAAACTAGAATCAAAAGAAGCTTTTCATACATCTTACATGAACAAAGCTAGACAAGACATCACAGTCTCCATACATATTGTTTCGGGCATATAGTGTTGAAACACGAATACTGGGGTCCCCTTCCTTAAGACCACAATACAACCATTTGACGAACCATACTCTTGCTAGTACCACAATAGGGCTCTGTGAATGGTTTAAAGAACACATCTAATGTTTCTATTTTTCTCATCATTTTTTCTTATTGCACTTGCAGTCTTTGATGCCCTGCACGCTGACCTCTAATGAGGTACTTTAACATTCTTTTAAAATTCCAAAGTTGTTACAGAGCATACAGAGCATGCATTGTATGGCACAGTTGGTTCTTGGTTAATATGTGATTCAGCATTCAAAACGTATTCATGTAATCTTTCATCATTTATTCAAGTTCCAATTTATGTCAAATTAGAGCTGTGGCTTAGTTTAGAGAGAGTCCCGATGATGTCCTCGTCCAGTTACTGACACATGCCATCCAGATGTCGACAGGCTTGTGTAACTGATTGATTCTCCATCACTGTGACGAAAATTAGGAATATCTCTATTGATTGGAGCAGTTGGTTTTCTCTATATATGTATCTCAGTTGAGCCGCTTTTTAACTATTTATATGACAATGTTCTCAGCTTTTAACCGCTTGTCTCCCTGCCACCTGGACTGTTCTTTGTTCACTTTTTGACACTATTTCTGTTGATAGTATTGCATATCAAGTGATGCAGAAAATTTCAATAAAGATGTTTTGTTTTTGCAAATAATTACTAAATTAAGCATTAGAGCATTAAGCTGAGCTCCTACTGTTCGCCACCGAATAATCCTGTTTGCATTGCACTGTGGACAGGCCATCGGCTGGATGCAATGTCCCCGATTTGGCCCAGCACTGGACCCAGGAGGGGAGCATGGAAAACTAAAGCTCAGAAGAAGAGACCACAGGAGAAAAGCTCTGGCTGATATGTGGCAACCCCGGGCCTGGAGGGAAGCAGGAGCACCTCTGAAGACGTACCCATAAGGCTGTGCTAAGCAGGGAATCACTGCAGCTTATGGCTGTCTCCCAATTGGTATCGGGTTGTCGCTCGCATGTAGGAGATGGATGAAGGCCGGAGTCAGGCGTGGACCGCAGGCCTAGACCAAGATGGCAGCCACTTAACGGACAGCAGTCAAGAGGAAAACTGCTGGTCCCTGTGCCTGACCCACACCATAGCAGGTGTGTGGAATGGGTGCTGTGGCGCTTGCTTTGAGTTGGAGCTGCTGGCCTGTATGAAGACAGCCGCCATTTAAAGAAGAGTGATAGAAAAGACAAGCTGTTGGTTTCGAGGCCTGAGTGACACCATGTGACTGCTGAAACCAAGGACGAAGCGAGTATATAGAGATGGGTGCCATATGAAAGAGTCATTAGCCTGAAATTATCCCTGGTACTGCGAGTCCTTACTGTGCCCGATATGAGGCAAATACTACTTGTGTTTAATGAACTTGTTGCGGAGGCCCCCGGGGAGAGCGCAATAGAGGGATAAGGAACAGTGACGTAACAAAGGCCCCTGCAGCCCCCTCAGCATAGTACACTGTCCCGAGAGCGCCTGTGTGAGTTCGAAGGGGGCCCCCTCCATGTATTTTGCAGGGTGGTGGCTCTGAAGTTTTGTTACATCACTGGCGAGGAATGATGAAATGGGCCCCTAGAACTAATGTTATTCGCTTCAGGCATAAGTGGGGAGATGGTCTGCCATTTTGAAAAGGTTTTTCATCCAACCCCTCAAAAGGAGTGCTGCTGACATGAGAGATTCCAAGCTGACCTCTGATCCCTGGTCACCTTCACCACCTAGGAGACTGCAGGGCGCTGTGTGCGACATCACAGCGTTAACGCGTAGTGAGGCTGTTGCGGCGACGGCAAGGAGCAGGGATAGGGAAGGGAGGGTGAGTTGAACTCCTCAAGTTTTCTGTTGGAGAACAGGGTGCAGTGCGGAATAGCTCGCCTTGAATTAACGAGAAACAATTAGTGGAGTTTAATATGGTCTAATGTATCTCTAAAAGACTGAGGCCACTGCTATAATTGCTGCACAACACTGACTGCTACAAACTGGAATCACTACAATACAGGGTCATTCGATCTGGATTACGAAAGGCGTCCCAAAGGGTGTGCAGCTGAGAACTCCGAGTCACAGGCCAGCCTGGACAAAATGCTGCTGGCAGTAACGAGCTCCAAGGAGACACAGGGACGGAAAATCATGCATTGATGGTGAACATGGGGCTGGTGGGGAGGATGAAAGAAACTGAGAGTTAAACAAATTGAATGGAAACTGAACGAACAACCTCTGAAACCCTGTGGTTGTTAACACAGGTATGAGAACTCACTGACTGGGGAAGAGTCCTGGAACAGAGGACTAAAAATACAAAACTGAGGGCAAAGGTATGGTAGTCTACATCACATGGACAGCTGGCTGAAATGAGAGGTGGGGCCTCGAGGCTCTCGAGCTGCTCATAGTGGAGAGAGAACACACCACAAGACCACTGCCACCAGGCGGACCGTCCACATTAATGATAGTGAAACCCCTCAACTTTGGGGATTGAGACATTGTATTACAAAATCCAAGGAAAGTTTGACATCACATGTTGGACAATGTTAAAGTTGTGATCTTTCTAGCCTATCTCCTTGTGGTACAATATCCAAGAACACTTTACGAGTTAAAAAACAATTGCTCAGGGAAATGATTCTTGAATACTCACCCTTCCTTCCAGCCAGACCTAAAAGTAGAATGGACACTGAAACTGTGCTCTTCAAGGACCCAGAGGTAGCTAGTGACTGGTTTGACAAGTGGGTGGCAAAAATGGAGAGCTAGACGGCCTGTCACCACAGGTGCACCAGTACCAGAAAGGTCGAAGACATGAAGCTAACTGGTCCTGGAAAGGATGAGTGTTGCCCTTACGCCAATGCAGGCTGAGCGAAAGAGAGACTACTACCTAATGCAGAAAACTCTGCACAAATCAGAGCATTTAGTGAAGATTTGAAGTCGACAACTGGCACTGGTTCCTTAGGTTCAGATTTCGACTCTGATGAAACAATTAAACAACTGGGGAGATGCTGTCTATTCCTCCTGGAACAACAGATGAGTTGATCTAATTACTCCACATTTCCAGTCTGAACATGTAGTCCAAATGGAATGACTAGCCAGCGACACTGTGCAGGGGATGAAGGAGGGACGGGGCTAAATGATACCAGGGCTACTGGTTTTGGTTATATTGCTAAATAAGATAATTAAAATATTATGTTTGTTCGTTGTGGGTGGGGTTGGTTGGTCCATTCTCCTGGGTGGGGGAGTTTTGATGAAGATAATGTTATTATTGGTGGAAGCCATGCTAGGGAAGAACTTGTTGTTGCTTTGTTTCATGGAGACAAAACTTGAGCGGTGGGAGTGGGTCGGGTTGCGTGATGAAGGCCTTGAGTAGGTACACAACACTATGAATGCTAAAAGTTAAAAAAAAAAAAAAAAAAGTAATACATATGCTTGTGGAAACATGAAGTATAACATCACCTGGATAAGATAGTGAAAGCCATAACATCTTCATTTATTTATGTAAGGCGGTGAGGGGTAGATATTGCTTGTTTACAAGAGACTTACTTGACAACTGAGAAAGATGCCACAGTGAGAAGGCGGTGAAGAGGCCAGTAGTTTAGTTCTGGTTACTCAGCATTATCTCTCATATGAATTAAGCTGGGAATGCCTTTTAGGATGGTGAAAGAAATGAAGGACCTCGGTGGAAGCTCTGAAAATGTGTTCAGCAGATTAGATGGCGAACATACATGCCCTTAACATGGATCAAAATGAGTTGTATGATTCCAGCTCAGTTAAAATAGCGTACTTTGCTGGCATGTAAATGATACTGGGAGGAGACTTGAATACTATAGCATGTTGATAATACTTAATATAGCACATATAAACCAATGATTCATGGCTCTCACAAATTATATTTCTTGTGATTCTCACAAATATAGATGTTATGGATGGTTTTGAGGACATGGAACGAGACAGGTCTCACCTGCCCTTTCCCTCATCAACACATGTGAGACACACTATTGCACTGGAAAGTTGGAAAATACAGTGGTAATTGGGGGATGTTTGGTGATTGAAAAACCCAGATGCAAAAGAGTTATCTTACTCATAGACAAATGACCTACTTCTTAGATTAGATTAAATGTATTGCTCCAGGAGCTTGCTGCCACAAGCACTACACACCGAGCACCTAATTAGGATGTATTTCAGCATTAATTCTCCTGTATTACATCTAAAGCATAGGCATAACAGACCTATTATACCTTCATGGAAGTTACAAGTAGAAGATCTGGGTGATCCTCAATTCAGGGATTTTTTTAAACAGTTTTATTTTGCATTTTCACTTGATAACAGGAAAACATGATATGTCGTTGAGATTCAAAAAGATAATGAATCAGAGTCGCACATGATGAGAAAAAATCATGTACACTTGATTACAACGAAAGAGAAATAATTGTTTGAGTAAACAGCAATCGCCCCAAGCTGTTGCATTGTGTTCACATGTTGGCAGGACCATCATCCGGCTCAGAGGAAGATATAACATGGATGTTATGTGCGTGCAATGTTTCTAACATTGACATATGTGGGCCTTCTGCCCCTGCAATTGCTTAACATAAGTAGTGAAAGGGCACCAAGTTGTAGCAAATTTGGCTACCCTATCACAGATGAGAGCAGTCAGTTTTTCTATGTTATAAATAGACCAAACCTTCCCCCACCAGATGTTTGTAGAAGGAGAGAATGGTTGTTGCCATAGTTGTGCTACACAGAGTCGTGCTGCCAGGAGTAGTTGGGAATCAAGACGCCCCTGAAGAGCCATAGAAGGGAATAGTTGCAGGTCTCCGTGAAAAAATGTCTATGATTCTAGTGGGAGGTGGACTTTAGTGATGGTCCACACTGTGTTCTGTATCTCCATCCAAAACGTCTGAAACATGGGACATGACCACCACGGTTTCCCTTTCACCGCATCCATTCCAGCATAAATCAGAACCCCTAAACATCCTGGCCAAGTGAAGAGCGTTAGATACCAATGGGTCAGTATTTTCTTTATTACGGATAAAGTTTGACAATCGGGCCGCCCTGTACCAGATGTCCCCCCAAGTGTCATCATGGATTTCTGTGGCTAAGTCTTGTTCGCATTGTAATACGTAGGCATGTTTCTGGGTGGGAATCAACTGTAATAGATATTTATAGAGCCATGGGTTCCTTTGCAGTGTATGTTATTCAAGTAGAGGTACTCTATAGGTGTAGTGTTGCATTGACTTGCCAAGCATGTGTGGGGTCTGCCTGCCCAATGAAGTGCCTGTGTCAGGTGGAAACACTGTTGGTCGGTAAGGGCAAATCCAGTAGTTCAACTAAGTGTTTCTGTGCGGGATGACAGATAAATATTTTCAAGATAACAAAGGCCTGGGCAGACTTAAACGCAGTGTTCTAGAGTTATTGCGTAGCTTTGAACTCTGCAGACGGTGGTGTAACAAAGCAGAGAGTAGACCATTATTTGCAATATGTAAAACTGAGGAGCATAAGTCTTGCACAACAGAAAGACATTAATCAACCAATAACAGTACAAGAAGTAAAAAGCACCACAGCTGACGTAGCACCTCGCATGACACCAGGTTATGACTGCTTGCCAGCAGAGTTCTACAATACTAACAGAGACAAACGTGCTTCATGATTGTTAACAGCGTACGAAGCAGTATACTGGTTGGAGATATTGTCAGGCACAACCAAGAAAGCCCTAAGAACCCCTTTGCCCAAGAGCAAGCAGGAATTATATGACAAAAAAGTGTATGGACCACTGTCAATGCTAACTCTTGAATACAAGGTCTTAAAGAGATTAGAGCCACACAGTTCTTGAAATTAATGCCTGACTTAGTTCACCATGACCAAAGTGGATTTGTTCCAGGATGCTGAGTATGTCCCCTAACATTAAACATCTAATACAAATATTGGAGTCAACATCAGTGAAGGATCCGTACGCAGTGGTACTATCAGGGGACCTGGAGAAGGTACTTTGACAGCATTAACGGGTGGTTTCTGCTTTAGGTCATGAGGAGAGCATGCCTCAGTGACACATTATTGAAGTGAACACAAATATATACTATGTATGAAAGCAGCCGTTAGAACTGGAAGGACTATTGAAGTCCATAGAGGCATCAAGCAAGGTGGCCCCTTTCACTACTGAGTGTCACCCTGATAATGGAAACTCTTGCAAATAAATTCCACAGAATGTGCCTTAAAATATTGCAGACATAACCTTTATTATTTCCCTGTATGTGGATAATATCTTAATTAGCTTAAAAGATGCCAGAAGTGGTTTGCACCGTGCCACTAAGATGCTAAGGGAATTCGGTCAACTCTCATGCTTGAAAGCCATTTGGGCTAAGACATACATGCCCAAACAGACCTGTCGAATCTGAAGGGCTTTCCTCTGTGTGGGCTCTGAGGATGAAGTGGGAACCGCACAAAGTCATGCCGCCCTAGATATTCTTGAGGACAATGACCCCCAGGCGATATGGTCCCTGCTGGGCAATGTTGCTTTTTAGACCAAACTACCAATCAGTATGTGAAGGATAGCACTATCGAAGATGGTGATGCTCTACTTTTACTTTATTACTTTGCCAAACACATAAAATGTTCTCACCAGCTAAAATATTTAAGGAATTTGATTCCATGCAGCTGAATGGTAACAGACCTAGAGTGGCACTTAAGCTCCTCAAACTGCTTACACCTATAGGTGGCCTGCAAATTCTGAATCAAGATCTAGATACAAGGCAGCACAGCTGAGCGGCTAGCCAGGTGGTTTGTAGCTTCTCCCCCAGTTGAAAAGACATGGGTCTGGATGGGATTGGCTAAACATGAAGTAATGTCTCCAGCATTTCCACTAGAGAAGAATGTAGAGCTAGACCAAAAAGATTAATGTAGGCTAGTAAGACAACTTGGGAGAGATTTCAGTGGAAATAGTATACTGAGCAGGTAAGAGAAGAGATCATTGCAATCAGATCTGAACGTCGACGGGCACAACTGGAGAAAAGTGATCTCAGGACTTTGACCAGGACATTTCACATTATGAATGTGCAAAAGCTGCCAGTTACTCTGCAGAAGTGTTTAGAAGGGCAAGGTTCAATCTCTAGCACTTCAGTATCTTACATAGAGCATAATTAATGCAAACAGTGCAAAGATTTACCTGAAAATGCTTTTAGATGTGCTGAATGTAAGGGCAAAGGCCAGTAATAGCCACCTTCCAGAAGAAGGTGGGGCAGTGTTGGAGCAGACTTTGGGCAGGCAAGAGATGTTGGAACTATTGTGCTGTTTATAGGGCTTATTTATGTGTGCTAAGAAACAGAAGGCTGGTGGTAGATTTCTAGAGCTGACATTGCCAATAGCTGAAAGATCTTTGGCTCCCACATGGAAGACATCTGTGTGTCTGAAATTGGATCTTTGAACCACCATGGTGAGTTACTGTGCATGGGTGACATGTTTCGATGGGAAAACTGTAGGGCTAAGGGTAAGTGGGAGCACCCATAGGGGAGGGGGGGGAAGTCTTGACATCCTTTAAAAATGACAGGGACCCAGATACTACCCCAAGGCCCGGTGGCAAGGGATACACAGAGAAATAACCAGGCCTTAATCTGAGAGATAATACAAGAGGAGCCAATGGCTTCCACTGCAGTAAGCTATGTGAAAGAGCTGAACCTTCTGCAGGCTGGTGAGAAAGTAGCCCCACGGTCCCTATGCCGCACCCCTCTTTTACGGCAGGTTGGAATTAGGAGATCCTTTGCAACTGAAATCTCAAGAACATGAATTAAGTGCTGTTAAATTAAGGCCTTAGCAACTACATGAATATACATGTTTTTCCCTAAAATACAGTGGTACTTGTACTTTCATTTAAATGTTACAGAAATTTATGTTCATGGTGGATTGACTTTTTCTTTGATGATTCAGATATTTGTAATTTTGGGACGAGAAGATGATTCAGATTGCACCACTTCATTTTTTTAAAGTAATGTGCATGAGCTTTGATAATGAACAAAAATGACACTAAATAGAAACTAGGAACAGCGTCAGGTCACCTATATCCTCTAATGTTTCTGTTCATAATCTTGTGTGACACCTAGACTCAATAAAAACATCTCATATGAAACACTGTTTTATGCCAGACAAGTACCAGTGTAAAATAGCCTGCCTGGCTCAAGCCAGTTGGGCTAAGACATGCATACACCAACCTAGCACAACTGACTTTACAAAGTTTATGCCACAGTAAATGTTAAGGGAATGGAAGAGCCACCGCTGTTGAGTCCTTTCTAATGGTTTGCAGCTATCAGAGGTATTTGGATAGGTCACCTCACCCACTGGGTAAATAAGGTATGATTAGAAGTGGAACTATGGACAGTGAATGATAAACAATGTATAATTGATCCACTTTTCATTCGTATTTGTTTTCTACTTGTGTAGCCACACTGTCATTCACTACCCATTTTTCCACTTTTAATCATACCAAAGTTACCCGAGTAATAAAGGAAGAGCTCCAGGAGATTACTTAAGGTATTTTTAGATCTGGATCATTGTCTTTATCCAATACTTCTTTATGGAGATCTCCCGTAATACGGTTGAGTCCACCGTGATGGTACCACTCCTTCTACGGTGTGGCTAGGTCACCTATGATGAAGCATGTCACAACATAAGTGGATGATGTGACCTATTCAGATATCTTGGAGACCATAAGCCTTTGCAAAGGGCTTAATAGCAGAGGCTCAAACCTGCTGTTCCTGACCAGGTGATCAGCCTGCTGAGCTACCCCACTAGCCTTGTTGTGGTGGTTACAGGTCAGCAGCAAATACTGTAACGCGGCCCTATCATTAATAAATTTAAGGTAGAATAAATGGAAATCTACCTGTGGGGTTCTGGTCTTTTAGCGCGTCTCCCTGCGTTTGCATTTCAATAGATTTAAAACAAGAAAAACAATTAGAATTTCTAACGCAAATATGCTATTGGGTAATTTTTTTTTTTCCTGAAGCATGCTTTAGAGAACAATCACCTTTCGTGAAATTACAAAACAATGAAGTTTTAATGCAAGACTGTTGTTTACCCTTCAGGGTTCCAGTGAGGACAACTTATTAACAAAAATGATTTACGTTTTGGAACATCCTAATAATATCCCCATACATACTTTGTTAGAAAATATTTCCAAAACAACAATAGCTAAACATCATGAGTTATGTTCGGTTGATATTTCATACTGCCTGTTTTTATCGTCGCTGTTTTAAATGTGTATATTTACAGCTTTCTTAGTCATCCAAAGTATGTTTATTTCTGTAAGGGCGAGCTCACCTATAAATCACAAATTTGCTTTCCCAATTTTTCATAATGTTAATCTGCCACGGGTGCACTAACATTTTAATGATATCAGTGCGATAGCACTGGGCATGCTGTGACTCTTTGATTTCCTAATACACATATGTTGCCTCTAATAATAGCAAAGCTGTCGCACTTATAATTAGTTTAGGAAGGAAGTGCTTGTCAGCAAACCTTTCAAATGTGTTGATCTTTTATTCACATATCACAATTTCCTTTCCCTAATTCTGCAAATAGAAAAATCACTTTATAATCAAACTCATGCATTATTTACTTACTCCCGCCTTAATAATGTTTGTGAATGTTGCAGAAACTGCTCAATTGTGCGTTTTATCTGATGCCGTTGTTTTATTTTCGGGGTATACGTTTATCCGTGGTCTGTACATTTTCCTAAGTGACATAAATCATTGTGTCACCGTGAACATGTTTCTTTAAAGGAGTAAGGATTCAGTTTAAAGGATGTAATATGTTTTACAACCCCTCCTTAGGCTTTGAGAAAACATATTTCCTGTAGCATCTCATCTGTGAGTGTGAGTTAGCTGCGTACACAATTCTTTTCCTTCCTGCCTTTTTGTCACATATATTAAAACTGCATGGCATTTCCTGAAGGCTTAGTTTAGGGATCACATCCCAGTGTCCAAGGTGAAGCCCATGTTCTACCACTAAATCTGAGTTGAAATATCGACAGACAGAAATACCTCATCCACTATGTCGACCTAACCACTGCATCACATGGTAAATCTAGGTGAGCAGATGAGAAGGAAAGAAAATATATAATTAATGCAATATTGTTGTAGTCAATATTTCGACAGTAATATAGTGGCATACAGCTGGTTGTATTATAGTTTGCTGTCATGAAGCACAGAATACAGGTGAATGCCCAGTCAGAGGTATTACTTTAAAATTAATTATCTCTTTAGTACATATTTTAGAATGTTAACGGTGCAAACATGAATATCAACAGTGCAAACTAGAACTATGACGTTTCAGCACCAAGAATAGCTGTGGAGCTTTCCAAGGTTCTTACAGTTTGTAACGTGTGTGTCTGTGGTGGTGACCCAGGTATTCAGTTTACCAAAGTGGCAGGATAGGCTTGCCCAATGTGCCATGCCTCCTTGGGATTCTAGGCTTCTTAACTGATTAAACGAAATAATCAGGGCTCACCATATGATACCAGGACTGACAACTCAGTTACTATTTGCAAAGTCAAAAAAGTGCAGTGCCTCTATTATTCTGTGGTCTAAGGAAGCTTTCCATAAGTCACATGTAACCCCTAAACTAA
The DNA here is from genome assembly GCF_031143425.1 of Pleurodeles waltl. Taxonomy (NCBI): domain Eukaryota; kingdom Metazoa; phylum Chordata; class Amphibia; order Caudata; family Salamandridae; genus Pleurodeles; species Pleurodeles waltl. Next base: position 745,892,303 of record NC_090445.1, on the reverse strand, counting down.
AACATCTATATCTTTTCAATCATTGACTGCGGTTAAAATGTTCCTATAGCAAAGCGCATCAGGGGACCTGGTGTTTCCTCTGCTAGGATTAAGGTCTTGCTAAACCAGCATAGCAGTAGAGTATTGTTAGAAATGGGGAATAGTTGGTGGTGGATTGCACCCTGTCCAAGTAGGGACCCTCACTCTAGTCAGGGAGTCACACATCTAAGATAACCACTGCTCACCCCCTTGGTAGTTTGGCACGAGCTGTGTAAAGTATTTGTACACACACACACACACAGTAATACAGTGAAAACACCACAAAAGTACTCCACACCAGTTTAGAAAAATAGCCAATATTTATCTGGGTAAAACTAGACCAAAACAACAAAATCCAACATACACAAGTGAACCTACACATTGTTAAAGGTTAAATCTCCATAAATTATGTAGAAACACAATAGCTCAAACTGAGGCTATCATGACATCTTGACAGAGTCCTTCCCAACAGTCCAACGCCACTCACTAGGGAGTGTGGGCCTGTGACGGAGTCACACAGAACCCAGGTACAGTACCTTTGGAAAATGAGGAAACAAAGACGCTGCATGGAGTCGGGAGGTGAAGCGTCGCTGGTGCATCATTGGTTTCTTCCTGCTACCGGGGAGGTGAGGCTTCGTTTCCTTACAGTTGCAGGGGAGGTGATGCTGTGTCAGTGGTGAGGTGTCTGTTCCTTATGATCTGGCGGGGTGGATGAATTCAGGAGGTCAAGACGTGAGGCGTTGACTTTGCAGTGTTGCAATCACACCAAGGCCACAGGTGCTGTGGCAGAATCTGGTGTCCCAGACGTAGGGGACACAGCACTCGGAACTCATGCTGTGGCGGGACTTCAGAGATGCTGCAGTGGTATCTGGCTTGTGGTGTTGGTCACGGTCATTGCACTCAGTGGGGACCACGGCTCTGGTGCAGGCAGTGGTGCAGATTTAGGCAGCGGCACTGATTTCCGAAGTTGCTCTGGAGTCAGTGTATTTGGTTTCTTCTTGGTTGCACCAACAGTCACTCCCAAAGGCGCAAGAACTGCATTTGGCACCACTTGGAAAGTCTGGACTCTCAGCAAGAGAGGCGAGGTGCTGGCAGATTAAGTCTTTGATGTTCCTGAGACTTCTTAACCGGAGGCAAGCTAAGTCCAAGCCCTCGGAGAACCTTTGGAAGCAGGATGTAGAAAGCAAAGTCCAGTCCTTTCATTCCCAGGACAGAAGCAGACTGGCACAGCCAAGCAACAGGCAGTGTGGCAGTCCCTCCTACAGCATCCAGCTTCTTCCTTGCAGAATGTCCTCAGCCCAAAAGGATTCTAAAGTTGTGGTCTCAGAGGTCCAGTACTTATACGCATTTCTGTCTTTGAAGTAGGCAACTTCAAAGAGAGGTCTTTGTAGTGCACAAGACTCTGCCCTTCCCTGCCCTGGCCCCAGACACACTCCAGGGGGGTGGGAGACTGCTTTGTGTGAGGACAGGCACAGCCCTATTCAGGTGCAAGTGTGAGCTCCTCCCACAACTCTAGCTCAGGAAGACGCATCAGGATATGTAGGGCACACCTCAGCTCCATTTGTGTGACTGTCTAGAGTGAATTCACAAACAGCCCAACTGTCATCCTGACACAGATGTGTATTCCAGAGACAGGCAGAGGCACAGAATGGTTAAGCAGGAAAATGCCCACTTTCTGAAAGTGGCATTATCAAACTTACAATTCAAAAAACAACCTCACCAAAAGTTGTATTTTTAATTTGTGAGTTCAGAGACCCCAAACTCCAAATCTCAATCTGCTCCCAATTGGAAATTACACCTAAAAGATATTTCATGGCAGTCCTCGTGTTACCCTACGGGAGAGATAGTCCATGCACTAGTGAAACACAAAGTCAACAGTATTTCACTATCAGGACTTGTAGAACACACCAGTACATGTCCTACCTTTTAAATACACTTCACTCTGGCCTTGGGACTGCATTGGGCCTACCTTAGGGGTGACTTACATGAAGTAAAAGGGAAGGTTTGGGCCTGGCACGTGGGTGCACTTGCACATACAGACACTGCAGTGGCAGGTCTGAGACAGGTTTACTGGGCTACTCCTGTGGGTGGCACAATAAGTGCCACAGGTCCAGTAATAGCATTTGATTTACAGGCCCTGGGCACACATGCTACATTATACTCGGGACTTACTAGTAAATCAAATATGCCAATCATGGATAAACCAATCACCTATACATTTTAGACGGAGACACAATGCATGTTAGCACTGGTTAGCAATGGTAAAGTGGACAGAGACCTAAAGGCAACAAAAACAGATCAGAAAAAATAGGAGGATGAAGGCCCAAAGGTTTGGCGATAACCCTGTAAAAAGGGACAGATCCAGCAAGTATGAACTATAAAAATTAACCACTACGTTGTGGATAGTTGGGCAGTTCTAGTAGATAAATGTGAATGAAAATCCTTCTAACGTTGAAAAAGTTATTTATAATTTGGTCAAAATATGGAAGAATCTCAGATCAAACTTGTGGTTACAAATCTCTGGATTAAAGGGCACAAAGGCCAGCTGCTTTCTGAATCCCTGCAAAGGTTGTCATTGTTTTTGGAGCCAATGGTGTGGCTGAGGGACACATCTAAAAGGGCAAAAGATACTTCTGCCCCATACTTGATGCCACGCCAGGCAGAGGCTATGGAATGCAGGTGATGCCAGCACAATCGAGTCTCCTTTTTAGGTTTTACCTGAGACAGCACAAGAGCTGTCAGTGACATTTTTTGTTAACAAAAATAAGCTTAAAATGGGCTTAGTGTCTGCCCATTACATACCATTAATAATTGTTCATTGGCTTCGACATCAGGGAATCTGAATTTCTCCCGGGGTTCAGTATGTGCTCCTACCAGGGACATAATACAGCTTCCTGTTTGCAGACAGTGCCCTGCTACTGGCTACATGCTCTTGCAGGTATTTTTTTTAACTTTCTGACATGCACTGTAAAGGACTGAATGACATTTTATGGTCCGTCTCCCTCGCTCATGTTGCTTATCCACAGCTCCCCTCTTCCTGCTGTCCATTGTTGCTGCCCCCAACCTCCTCCCTACAGCCCCCTTGCATTCGTTCCCCTAGCCCGCTTTTTTGCTGTCCGTTGTTGCTGGTCCATCCATCCCTCCTCCTCCTCCTCCCTCGTGTTCCTTGTCCCCTCCTTTTATTTTTTTAACATATTTGCACAGCAGCTAAGGCGACTGTGCACCAAGGCTTAAAGAAAAAAAAGCCTTGTGACTCGATCAGTGCTGTGCATATCATAGCACTTTTCTTTCTTTATTTTAAGATGTGTTGCTCAGCAGCCCATGCTGATGTGCGACATGTCTAAAAAAACTAAGCCAGCACTTCTCAATGCTTGTTTAAAGAGAGTTTAGTTGTTGGTGCCAGGTTGGCTTACTGTTCCTGGGGGCTGTTCGCTTGTACTTTGTTACTGTTGGCATTTTTTCTCCATCTCTGCTGGCATGGCTACAGACCGGTTTGGGTGTGTTTGTTTGCTGGATACAGATTTCCCACAAACTTCTCTGGTTGTTTTCCTGTAGGCAAGTAGAACAGTATTAATAGACTTGGGGCCATATGTACAAACGCATTTTCCCATAGACACAGAATGGGTAAAACCCTTTAATACATCTGGCCCTTAGTCTTAGCCTCAGAGGAACACCGCATAAACCTAGATGTCTAGAAAGCTTTGCAGTTCAATCAAGTCAGGCTTATTTTGTTCATCACTAGTTTAAATATTTCAGTCTGTTTTAAGGTTTCAAATTTCGTCCTGGATGTTATCTGTCCAGTGACCACCTCCAGATAAATGCCATATGCTTACACCAAGTGAATGTTTTCTTAGGAAGTTGTTAAAATATGTTTTACCATTATTTTATGCCAACGATAATGTGAACTTTTTTAATGGCGAGCTGGCGGTTCAGAATATATTTTAATAGATTTTAATATTGCCATAAGTTGCTCGGCCGTTAGAATTATGGTATGCCATACTAACTACTAATAGTTTGGAGAAGAATTGAAAAAGATATGTTTTTAAAAACTATTGCATATGGTATGGGTTTATTATTGAGGTGCAGCATCAGTTTAGAAAATGGGATCAATAATATGTGTATGTTAATGGTTTAACAATAGTTATAACGCTTACTCAGGAAGAAACCCCATTACTGGACTGCGTGATAGAAACTTCTTTCTCTTAACTAAGGCCTTTCATAGGCTTTTCATACTTCTCATGGAAAACTTCAAAAAAATTGACAAATAATAATAAACGTGTGATCCCTTGGCTGTGCCATAGTTTTGCCCTCAGGTGCCGAGGCTTTTTTTGGCTATTTGAGGCAGTTCGCGCTTAGGCCCTCATAACATTTTGTCCACATAAGCTACCCACGCCAAATTTGCGTCCTATTTTCCCAACATCCTAGGTATTCCAGGGTATCCATACTTTGTGGGTTCCCCTGGAGGAGACCAAGAAATTTGCCGCTAAAAGTTCGTTTTTAGTAAAAAAAAATGGGGAAAAAGGGGCTGCAGAAGAAAGCTTGTGGTTTTCTCCCTGAAAATGGCATCAACAAAGAGTTTGTGGTGCTAAAATCACCATCTTCCCAGATTTCAGGATCAGGCAGACTTGAATACAAAAAATAAACATTTTTCAACACAATTTTGGTATTTTACTGGGACCCCATTTTTACTATTTTTTGTGCTTTCAGCCTCCTTCTAGTTAGTGACAGAAATGGGTGTGAAACCAGTGCTGCATCCTGGACAGCTAAACATTTAGCGAGGGGTCATTTGTGTAGATCCTTCAAGGTTTTCCTACAGAAAGTAACAGCTAAAATAAAACAATATTGAAATTCAGGTGAAAAAAAGAAAGAGCCATTTCTGTCCACGTTTTCTTCTATAACATTTTCCAGCTCTGACAGATTATTGAACGCAATATACTGTTACATCTGCTGGACTCTTCTGGTTGCGGGGATATATAAGGCTTGTAGGTTAATCAAGAACCTAGGCAGACAGAGCCAATAAAGGAGCTTCACCCCAGGTGAGCAGAAATGGCATAAAATAAAATTGCCCCCCAGGGGAGCAACCCTTGACTTAGGGGTTGCTCCCCGTCTGTAATTAAAAAAAAAAAATACAAATCCCTGTTGCGAAGTGGTTTCTGCCCTACTTAGGGGTAGATCTGCCTAATTAAAATAGGCCAATCTGCCCCCAAGGGGGGCAGAAATGGCCTAAAATAAATTTGTCCCCCAGGGGAGCAACCCTTGCTTATGGGGTCACTCACCTTCCGTGAAATTGACGTAACAAAAAAAAAGAAATCCTGGTGTCTAGTGGTTTCTGCCCCCCTCGGGGACATATTGGCCTAATGAAATAGGCTGCTCTGCCCAATGGGGACAGAAATGGCCTAAAAACGATTCCTCCCCCCCCCCAGGGGGAGTGACCGTTGCCTAAGGGGTTGTTCCCCACGTCTAAAATGTTTTTTAAAAAATTATCCCCTTGGGGGGGTGGGGCAGAAAAGGGCTAATTAAAAAAATACCCCTCAGGGGAACGACCTTTGCCAAAGGGGCACCCCCTTCATTATTTATAATAAAAAAAAACTCCCTGGTGTCTAGTGGGCATTTATGCAGCCTTATCGCTTTACGATTGGGCTGCAGAAATATTCAGAAAGAGGGGGTGGGGTGGGGTGCAAGGGGAAGTGATTCCCCTTCCATCTCTGCCCAGGGGATGGGGGTGGTAGGCCCATGGGGGCTGGGTGCAGGACATAGTAGTTCCATCCTCTGCAACTGAGCAGTGCTGCCGAGGACGTAACTGTTACGTCCACAGCACCCAAGGGGTTAATACCTGGTCCCTACATTGTTTATCTATCCCACCAGGTGAAGTCTGTGAAAGTGTTGCACCTAACCAGAGGCGCAAAAAGATACCACAGGCAAATCAGATAACCATCAGGGCAACCCAGCTTTGCCCATGCCAGTCGAATCTGTACCTGCCCGCTAGTGGGAGGTCCGTGTGTGGCCCTTGCCCTCCATTATTATTGCAGCAGTTTTATCCACAGTTATTGCCGATGCTGGTACATCATCCGACAGCAGAGACTGGACATAGGTATCTCAGTAGTGTTTCATTTATAAAAGAATGATGCTGCTGCCCAAAGCTCTGCTCAGAATCCAATACGTTCATCTTTTGTGACAGGTTTTCTTTCTCTTTGTCCGTCTTTCCGCTTTGTGTGTTTCCCTCTCTTGCTCTCGGAAAACGTCTGATGATGAAAACTAAGTGCCTATTGGCTCACAATGAGCACCATTTTCGACTTATAATTTTTTCTCTGAGGTAACGATCATAATGCAGGGCAATCTATAATGAAGCAACAGCCTTTGTTGCTGGATGGACTCATGGATACTCAGCCACCTCAGACCTAAAAGAAGACTTGATGGAACAATGTTCAATTATTTTTAGGCACTTACATAATTTACTGCTGCTGCGCCTTTTTGGTGTGCTGGAATATTTCATGATTATCCTCAGAACTGCTTGACTTGGCTATTTAGCAAATATATTTCAATATTTGTGTTGTAAAATAAGTAATCTTAAAAATTTTTGTGGAAGATAAACCTCCCCAAGCTCACTCTCTGCACTCACTTATAACTCTTATTTAGTGTTGATTTTATGAGGCAAAACTGTCCTACAGTGGCATGGAAAGGGCCACGATTGACTGTATACAGGAACAAACAGGGTTTGGGTGTCACCTATACTCAGACTTGAGATAAAACAGCGGAATTCCAGAAAGTATTTTTATGCAGATATGTATCTATGGGTTGGTAGCTATACAATGCAAAACAAACTAGAATGTCTTGAAGAGCTGCATGTTATTGCAAGGGCTACAAGACCGTTTACATCAAGTTGGGATTTTACACATTTTAATTGTGCAATTACTTTTCACATATTTACAATCCCATTACATTTCATACAGTTCCAACTTTTTAGTTAGAACAGGATTATGGCTGTGATTGAGTGCGAAAGGTTTGCCAATTTGGCAGGTAACGAAAATTAGCTTTTTAATCAGGATTTCTGAGTAATGTGGTTTAATTGCATTATATATAATACCCCAGGATTTTGAGAGGACATATTCACTAGGTGTAATAAGGTTAAATATGTATCTGGAGGATGGGCTGGAAATCAGGAATTGTCTGTTGAAAATTGGTTTGCCACTTCTTCCCTAGTAATTCCTTATACCAGAAGGGAAAATGTAACCCCATGTTAATTTCTCATTTCAGAATTACTGACGCTCATGGCATTGTTAATGCTGGGTGGGGAATTAACCACATTGGGGTTTCTGATGCACTTGTATTGAGGTGTATTTCTTGCAAAACTATAGAATTTCCATCACATGCAGAAGCTTGCTTTAATCCCATCATCTCGGGTTCCAAGTTAGCAGGCTAATTGCCAGACCACATCTAGGTGGCAAAATAGAAACAAACATTTTGCAGACAATAGATCTTGCCTTATTGACCCATGACATAGACACATGCATGCATGCATGATAACACATGCTCCAGCAAAAATATTGATGTGGGTACCATTTTCTCTTTTTTTAATTTACACATCCAAGATAGCAGACACCACTAGCACTGGTAAATAAAAACATTTAAAATGGTAGCTGCCAGTTCCTATGGAGAAAAAGGATTTGAAATAATTTCCCACAATGAAGGAACTGGTATGGAGAAGCCAAGGAACAGGGATACTTTGGATGGGAGGGGGAAAGCAGCAAGAACTGATCAGGACGGAGTAAGCAGGAGGAGTGGGCGAGGGATGGAAGCAACACCGAGTGGGTAGAAGGGAGGTAGCAATGCAGAGTGGGCGGGAGAGGAAAGCAGCAAGGAGTGGAGCAAAAGTAGTAAGCAAAAAATGATAGGAAGGGGAAAGCAGCACATAAGGGAGAGAGCAACGTGGAGAATGCCGGAGAAGCACATGAGAGAGACATCAGTACATGAGGGAGGGAGCAACACTGAGAGCCGGGGTGGGTATTTGATAGAGGAGAGGCACACAAGAATAATACCTGGAAAACACATGCTTTCTCAAGACGTATTTATACAAAAAGAAAAAAAAAACATTTTCCTAGAAGTGAACAGTGGAAGGATACAAATCCGCCAACTAATAAGATGAAGCGAATAAGAAGTAAGGATATGAGATTGACAATAAAGCCAACCAATGGTAAGCAGCGGGTAGGATCTAAGCCCAGTGCAAATTTTTGGTAAGCCCAAAATGGGTCTTTGGCAACCAGAAAGCTTGCTGTGTCTGGTAGGCGAGACCTGTAAAAAATAATGAAAGCTATCCCACTGCACTCGAAACAGAGTACCTCGAAAAGAAGTTTATTTGTGTTTTTCTGTGGACCAAAGAAGTCGAAGTGTGCTTTCTTGAAATGAAGGAGCTACACCACCTATTTGTGAACAAGACACATGACATTAATGGCGGTTCTTTACCCTCAGTGGAACATGGGCTTTTATTAAAACTTTTTCCAGGATCGGCAGCATGAAATATACCTCTGGGTGGTGCTGCCTCGCAGTGCCTTCTTTGACAGAATAAGCAAACTGCGGCCGCTCTCCTTTAATAATCTCCGCAGTAAACATAAAAAAATTAAGTTAAATTACTGTTTCCACCGAGTTTACTTTCAAATAATGTTCGCCCTCTTGCCTTAGCGCTGCAGCAAAAAAGCAATAAACACTTTTTAAACTCAATTGTGTACAATGTGTCTACTTCATGAAAATGTGTGGTGCGATCCTGATGTTGTCACTAAGTGCATTTATATGCTGAGCGAGCAGCTCGGCCGCCAGAATACTGCAGAATTATTGTTTAGCAAATTGTTATTGGGTAGGTGTTTTACATTGGACTATGCTCTGCTGTTTTGCTCTATCGAATCATTTTACCTTATTAATATTCATCTGTACGCTCGCTCTCATCTTGGTGGCATGTTGCATTTGTTTGTGAGGTTGGATTATTTTTTTTTTTCGGAGATTGATGAAGGCTGACAATAGGACAGTGGCGGCTGGTAATATTAGAAGGGAGGGGGGCGGGCGGGAGGCACACTCATTCATTCAAACATGCACGCATACACACATCCATTCACGACACTCATCAAATATTCAAACATACACACACGCACCAAACATTCATTAAAAAAAACACATACACACACACACTTACCTTCAGCTCTGCATTGAAGGACCCAGGAGAGTTGGGAATGCTACCGCAGTCCCAACTTCCTCACAGAATGGGATGGGGTCACTGAGACTGCTGATCCCACCCCACTCTTTGACAAGGTATCACTGATTGACACTCGCCCTGGATGCTTCAGGGCTTACACCTGAAGCGCCCAGGTCGGAGTCAATAGATGACACTTCCCCTTGTCACCGAGGGGAAGGGCCTCGAGGCACCTTTGCTGAGTTGAGGAGGTCATGCCCATAGGAGCTGTGACCTCTTCAGCCCAGCAAAGCTCAGCTCAGGCAGCAAGGAGTCTGCGCAAATCGCGCATGTCTCTCTCCTGCTGCCTGAACTGAACATGAAGAGTGTCTTTCAGGCTGACATTTGCTCAGCCTGACAGGCACTCTTCATGAGGGCAAAAGGTGGGGGGGGGGCCTAAAGGACGGGCTGCGGCTGCAATAGGATGCCATTTTTAAAAGGTAATGTATATTCAACATCATTTAATTCATCTCTCCGAGGAGTATCTGCTTAAACATCCTACGTTGGGATGCCGTGTCCATCATCAAATTGCAGCGCATTCCACTGGAATTTACCATCCATGGCATCTCTGCCTTTGTCTCTGATTGATTTATGAATCTCTGTATCTTGTTAGATGAACATGTTCATATGACTACTTTCTTCCACATTTAGAAATTCAAATAACTTATGTAATTTCCCATGAAACTCATCTCTTGTGCGTGCCTTTCAATTGTCTGTAATGCAGACTTTGCAGGTCTCCATATTGCCTTAACTCACACACTCCAAGCGTCTGCAGTGTCGCAGTAAGCATTATTGCGAGGACCACAACTATAGTAGCTGATCAGTACCAGGCATTTTGAATACGAGTTTGGCGGACGAGAACACCCGTCCACCAAACTCCTGACAGGGTGGTAACCACTGTAGTGGCGACCTACCGGCCGGCCCCATTATGACTTGCCCGCTAGGCTGATGGGCGGAAACCAAGGTTTGTGCGGTCAGCCCAGCGGGAGAGTGGTGGTAGCTTTGTCGCCAGCTTGCAATTGAGCCAGTGACAATGCTGCTGCTCGCAGGGGGCATCAGCACCTTCGTAATGCAGACTGTCTGTGCAGCAGAGGGTGCGCAGTACAAAGGTGCTGGGCAGGGGGGTCCACGGGCATGGGCAGTGCAGGGGCACTCCTGTGGCCCCTTGCACATGAAACCGCCATGAAAATGCTTGCAGAGATCCAGGTTGTAATAAGTAGGGCGCTGCTGCATGCAGTGCGGCCATGGCTGATTGCATCCTGCACCACCCGTCAGCCCGTCGAGATCACTGATCATGGTGAAGGCGGTCATATGGAGCCAGGGTCGTAATGTTGCGGTCGGACTGCCACAGCAGTGGCTGTCCAACCCCCGCGGGAATTAGATCCTACGTGTGTGCCCTTCGAAGGCACAACAGTGTTAGGTGGGCTGATTCCTCCCATCCAATGCCTATTACTGCAAGCCATTCAGCATGCCCATAGCCAGCAGCAGAAAAGTATGGGGCAGCCACACACTTGGCTTGCCCCCAGTCCTCCTCTCCTTGGGTATTCAGTGTCCCACATACCACTTGCACAACAATGAGACATGTCCATCTCTCCAAAAACAGCCAGTGGCTGGTAACCTATGCTTGGTACTTGCCAGCTATGCCAAATTAATACTTGTCTTGTTTGAATGAAGGTTTCCCCAACCCACATGAAACTGCCGTTCTAATATTTATTTATGCTTTTCTAATTCATTTTTTCTATTTATCACATTGCATAATGTGAAATAGAAAGCAGAACTCTGGTACCAGGTATAGAGATTTATGAAAATAATAATGTCCCAGATCTTTATTGCTGTGAAAAGGGGGTCCTCTCCTTCCTCCCACTCCAAAGCTAGCTTTGTCATTGTTGTCAGCCCTACTGTGTTTGTGATACTCGTTATGATGTCCTTCAAAGTAGCTGCAGTTCAAAACGTGTACCTGCTAAATGCTGCTTCCCTCATGGTTCAAGTTCTGATTGGATGAGAACATAATACCTAGGGCCTGATTTAGATCTCGGCAGAGGGGTTAGTTACTCTGTCGCAACAGTGATGGATGTACCATCCGCCAAAATCTAAATACCATTGTTCTCTATGGTACCTAGATTTTGGCGGACGGGATATCCTTCACTGTTGCAACAGAGTAACCACTCCACTGTGATCTAAATCAGCCCCTCAGTCTCATTGGCCACTGCTTGCTTTCCGTCCCGTCTGCATTATCCAGGTTAATGAATGTAGTATTATTGTTTACATGTGTGTTAACCTGTGACATTGATTTGTACTGATACATTATGTCCTAATAATCTGTTCTCTTCTGCAAGATGTCTGATTCTGATAATCCGTAGCGTTCATCAGTTCTTTTCATCAAGAGGCCTAATTTTATGTGATACAATCCTTCACCAGTTACATTCAGCATCACATCAGACTCGCCTACTATGTTTACTGAAAACATCTTTCAATGAGTGTGTTCTCTAACTAGCAGTAAGCCTCTCTTCTCTAGTTGAGGGTGTTGGTGTCAGGTGCTTAGATGTGCTGGCGATTTGCTTCCTGCAAAAGCTCAGATAATACCATGAGTGAATCCAAAGTTCCTGTTGAGATGTTCTCAAATTAGAATCTGTGTGTCTGTATCTCTGTCTTGCTGTTGCTGACAGTTCAGTCCAGGGCTGGCCGAACCCAGTAGACAAATATTGGAGCAAGGAGATGAATGTTTCATTGTTGGTTTTACCAATGAAGTCACAAGATCCGTGAATTGGAATTCCACCATGGTTGTCCTTAGCTTAACAGTACTAAACTGTGTAAGTCAGAACAGTCAACTTACATTTCCCTTAGACAATTCAGGCATCTTGCTGTCTACACTCAAGTGCAAAACATTTACTTTTTTCAGAATGCGCTTGAGTGTAGTCGGGGCTAATGTGCACTGATAGCCATTAGCCTCATTTACATTACATTTCTGACATATCCTCTTTGTTAATCTTCATTTATGTTAAACCTTTGATGGTTTCATGTTTTTAATAGTTGCGTATTTTCACATATACATAGACTTTGTACCAGCTGGTTCTTGGAGTGAACATTTCTACAGAGGATAACAAAAAATAATTATATAATGTCTACCACGTACCGTTTACATTCAAATTCTCTGTACTTCAGTCCAACAAAGGCAGAGCTTGTGACAATGTGTTTCAAGTGTAATGGCTTCAAACTTCAACCAGTCTGCAAGCCAGTCGATTTTATTGTTTATTTCGTCTGTGCAGTAAGCAAACGATCTAAAGGGCCGCTTGTTTTTATCTACTAGACACACAAATTATTTACTTTGTTAAAATGAGTAGACATTTAAAAAAAGCTCTCTAGAGATTTTTAGAGCTATAATTCAAGATAATTTGAGCTGAGGCTTCCAGTAAAAATATTTTATTACTGATGTTGCAGATTTTATCAACCACAATTATGGCATTTTGAAATGATTATGAAGAGTCAACATCAGAATGGTGCTTTGTCCACTAATTGAAAAACGTCTTAAGTTTAAACACCTTACCTCAATCTCTGGGTGTACGGTCAAAGCAACCCCTAAAATAAATAGGTTCAGTATCCATTCAGTGTAAGAATCTTAGTTCTGTAAATAACAATATCTTCTGAGCTCCAATGTTCAGTATAAAGGAATACAATGGATAGCACAGACTTATCAAACATGAAAATGTGTGTAAAATACTCCTAGTTAAAGCCATTAAATTAACTTCTTTAAGGAGGGCTGGAATTCCTAATTTGGCTCCTTAATATGCCTTTGACTTTTGCTTCACTGGACTGGATTGAAGGGAGGCAGAAAAAGGATGGTGTTTTATTATTTGCACAAAGGAAGCTTGGGACCACTTTGGGAGGTTCCTTAGTAGCCCAAGGGCCAGCGAACCAAAACGCTCAACAAATCGCCAGATCCACACTAGACATCTGGGACATAACTACAGCCAGCTATGGATCTCACATCTTTCCCATAACCTTTAACCCGTCCCTGGGGAAACCAAGACTTTACCGAGCTTTCCATCACAAATAGTTCGAAGGTGAGTGCAAAACACTTAAAAACACGTTTGATCAGACACCATTAAAACATTTGATAAACTGAAGGACCAATACTCTCTTCCTCAAGTGGAATGTTTCTGTTGCATACAACTACGTCGATGGCTCCTCAACCATAGAATCAAACAGGAAGCCACCATAACCCTTCCATCTTTTGAAAAATAGCCATCATCTGCACAGGGGACAGACATGTCATTTCAATCGTTTACAGCATTTTGAATCTTAAATGGAAGTTTCACAAATTCACATTCCAGCGCACCTGGGAACAGGAACTCTACATCACCCTAGACCATGACCAATGGAATGACATAATGTTATGCGCTAATAACTTTGCTTCCCTTGCTGGAGGTAGAGAAATGCTCCTTGAGGTCCTATAAACACTCTATTAGGAATAGATGAGAAGATGAGGATGACCTGTTTGTTGGAGGGGATGTGGGGAAGGGTGGAATCTGACATATGTACTCTGGTCCTGCCTCAAGCTGAATGCTTTCTGGTCTTCAGTTTTAACAATTATAAAATAAATGACTGGCTCAGACTTAGCCCAGTGCCCCAAATTGATACTCCTGGCTTGCCTGGCTACGGATATCTACCCCGTATCTGGCAGTTTGGGCCGACTTACCTCCCAAATTCCACTAGCTGCTAAGCAGTCGATCCTGGCAATATGAGGACACAGCTCCCACCCTCGCAGCACAAGTGGATGTAAAAACTATGGTGGAGTAGAAAAAAGTCTCAAAAAACAGCAAGAGCAGAACAAAAGGAATATATTAGACAGTGGGATTGCCTGCTACACGTTTTCACTGTGAAGGACAAAGAACTCGCCTGCTTCAAACATTTTGGGCATTAAAGATCTTGGACAACTCTAAAATACATGATTATCACATCCTAGTCCGGCCACTGTAGTGTCGTCCCTGGGTCAGCACCATGTGAGAAGCAGAACCCGGGGTAGTCTATAGGTCCACCTCTTTGTTTAGTTCCCCCTTCGGCCATGCTGGACATTGCGTGTGGAGTAGAGGGATATAAAAAAGAATGCCCCAGAACAGGTGGGGACAATTGAGGAGTGGAGAAGGTGAAATAAAGGTGTGTTACATTAAAACTGAGGTCCACGTCATCTTTTCCACCGTGGCCTCTACAACTATAACATAATGAACTACTGAGTCCGTAATGTGGATAATTCTAAGGAGCATGCAGTGGGATCTTGATGACAATAGCTATAATTTTAAGACAGGGCAGGGGAAGTTCATAAAGGGGAGGGACAAAAGAATTGAGGAAGGTTTTTTTCTTTGTTTTTCAGTTTTAATTTGAGTAGTTGATTGTAAAATGTGCATTGCGAATTTAGATGTCAATAAAAATATATTTCAGCCTAATTATAACTTCTTTGCTTCCCACTTGGTAGCAATAATTCAATGCCTAGATCGACTTCCATTACATTTTATTCAAATGTCATGTATTTGACATATCACATTTTCCAGTTTAATTAATGTTGTTCTCTAGTGAACTCTATCTACTTGTATTGTGGTGTAAAACATGCATTTCTATTTAACTATTGTCTGCTTTACAGTGCTGTGCTAGTGTATTTTGTCCTATTTTGTTTGATTGTTTGTTTGCATTACAATGTTGAATAAAAAAACTGATTACAATATATTGTTTTACATTCTTATCAATTCTGTTGCATATTTGGTAGGATCTTACTGCCTTCTGTTCAGTTCTTTAGCACTTTGCTGTGATATTTTCCCTTAAATCGGAGCTTTTCTACTGTATTTCACTTAAATAATACATGAAATTTTACATTTTGTCCAATCATCTTTTGCGCTCTGATATTCTCTTTTCTTATATTCAATTCCAGTACTTAAGTTTGTTTTTTACACTCCAAGCCACCACAAGGAGTCAGTCTCGGAAGAGTCACACAATAGTAAAATAACTTTTCACTTTTTTATATAGAGACTAATTGCTATGGTTAGAAGGCTCCTAGAGGGTGTGACAAGGCAACTGATGCACTTGGAGGTAAAAATGATTTACCTGCTATCAACAATTAGGTCAAGTTGGGAAACCTCGATTTCAGTTCAAGTTTCCTAGTTTCAAAGTTGCTAGTTTAGTTACTAGTCCGTAGTTCCTCCCCAAGTCAAGATATGGAATGAGTAAACAAAATGAAACATTCCCTGACTCTCTGTTCCTGCAGATCATTTATGTCACGCTGCTCTCCCACCAGATCAATATCTTTACATGGACACTCTTTTCTAGACTAATTTGAGTGTTTGTACATTTATATTGAGATGTGATGAGGGGAACTAGAAGAAAGTAGAAGCACATCAAGCCAGCTAATGGAGGACGAGTCGGGGGAAGGAAACAGCATAGAGATTCCTTCCCAGACACAATTGTGCAGTGTGTGTGTATATATATATTTGAAATTTGTACATTTACAAGTAAGCGCTAGTCCTAATAGGCCAACATGCTACAGTGATTCACCCATCTAACGCTTACTGCAGTACTAGCAATTTGCATGATGGTTTTAAATCTCTCAGCTCTGGCCAGCAGTATCACTGCTTATGCACAGCGGGTGTGAAATTAATTTTCAATGCAAGAACACTATATAACCTATGTTGTGTGGGAGCGTAGCTTAATGTGACAGACCCGGAAAAGGAAGGAAAGAAGGAAAGGCAGTATGGGGTTGCATTTGTCTCCCAGCAATTTTTTTTACCTTCCTCAAGTTCATCTTTTCCAGATCCATATAAAAAATGTTGGTTCTGATCTGTTTGTTCATTTGTTAATATTACAGGAGAGTAGGCCTGGGGTTCAAGATCAATAAATCGGAGCTATGTACACTGACGTGTTTGCTGTAGAAGCTATGAGGCTTGTTTAGGTGTCTTAGGCTAGAACGACACTTTGGGCCTTTTCTCATGCTGTCCAAGATTCATGCTTTATCCCATTGGATAACTATGACTTGAAGCATATCTGACTTTCAGTGAAGTAATTGATTGGCTAACATTTGTGCAGCAAACGTCACAGCACTGTGCTAAGCAACTTGACAGCAGCAATCTAAAATTGATATACAGCTCTGACTGCACTTTTATTTACTGATTAATTTTATGTATGCTTCCCTTTCAGTCCTGGAGCATTACAAATTCTTCAACAAGCAGTACATACAAAATTAGCGGTGGTAAGAAACATTGTGTGCAAGTCAATTTTAGGAAGACTATGGACTGTCTTTCTGCTGGTCCTTAGACTATGGTACTGAATGATATGTAAGGGCTAGAAGCAGGTAGGTTATTTTGAGATTCGGGGGCAATGATACAACAGTATCTAAGCCTGGATGATATATGATGGATGTTAGAAACGGGGTCTCTAGCTGTCAGTTGGTTTGCACCCTGTCCAAGTAGGGACCCTCACTCTAGTCAGGATAAGGGAGATACCTGCTCAGATAACCCATGCTCACCCGCTTGGTAGCTTGGCACGAGCACTCAGGCTTATCTCAGAAGCAATTTGTAAAGCATTTGCACATAACACACAGTAACACAGTGAAAACACTACAAAAGGACACCATACCAGTTTTTAAAAAATAGCCAATATTTATCTATTTAAAATGAGACCAAATAAGATAAAAATCCAACATGCAGTAATAAAAATATGAATTCTGCAAGATTTACTCAAAAATACAGTTTGTTGAAGTCAATAGCTCCACCTGGGGCTATCACAGCATTGTGATCAACAAAACCAACAGTTCAGGCCCATCGCGGGCCAGCTATGGTGTCGGGAAGACTCGCACACATTACCTTGGATTTGTAGGGCGTTGTGATCCTTACGGTGAGCTTCAGAGAGCGGCGTTGCTGAAGTTGAGGAGTCGGTTCCAGTCAGTGCAGGAGTCATCAGGCCCTTGAAGTGACACGTGTTGCAGATTGAACTCCGGGCTGATGAAGTCAGGAGCGCTGGCGTGGATGGCGTCGGGGCTGCGGTGCAAAGTGGAACGATGCCACGTGCGGTGCCCACAGATCACAGTGCAGGAAGCGGCTCAGTGATGGCATCCAGCGATGTCAGTGAGACCAGGGCTGCGGTGTGAAGCAGGGTTGTGCAATGTGCCGTGTCCACAGGTCACTGTGCAGGCAGCATCGTCGTCATTGCGGAAGCGCTGTCATCGGTAGGCCCAAGCCAGCGGGAAGGGACAGTGCTTCGTGACCCTCACGAGCGGTGTCCACAGGCCACAGTGCAGTGGGGGATGCCTGGTGATGACACTGGAGTCGATAATGCTGGCGGCATTGGACCGGGGCTGCAGGGCAGGACGGGATGGTGCTTCGCGCTCCTCATGAGCGGTGTCCACAGGCCACGGTGCAGGCAGCGGCGCCGGTGTCAGCAGGAGCGTCGTTGTCGGGGAGGCCCAGGCTGCGGTGTGAGCAGGCGATGCCGGAGTGTGGGCCCACAGGTCACGGTGCGAGCAGCGGCTCTGTGAACTCATCTGATGATGGCGTTGGTGAGACCAGGGTCGTGGTGCAGAGCGGGGCAATGCGACTCCGTGCGGTGTTGGCTGGTCACGGTGCAGGGCAGCGGCGTCGTTAGTGGCGTTGCAGTGGATTCTCCTCTTGAACAGCACATAACACACAATTCCCAGTGCTGCAGGTCAAGGAAACTGAAGTCCTTGGTGCCCCCGAGACTTCCAACAGGAGGCAAGCTCTACTCCAAGCCCTTGGAGAACATTCTCAAGCAGGACACACATCAAAGTTCACCCTTTGCACTCTTTTCAGGCAGAAGCAGCAACTGCAGGCCCGCCCAGCAGAGCAGCACAGCAAAGGGACAGTACTCCTCCAGCTCTTAAGCTCTTCTCCTTGGCAGAGGTTCCTCTTGATTCCAGAAAGATTCTAAAAGTTTGGCAAGTCTGGGGTTTTAGGTCTTCTTCTTATACCCTGTTCTGCCTTTGAAGTTGGTAACCTTCAAAGCAAAGTCTCAAGTGTTTGCAAGATCCTTTCTTGTCCAGGCCAGGCCAGGCCACAGACACCTACCAGGGGGTCAGAGACTGTGTTGGGTGAGGGCAGGCACAGACCTTTGAGGTGTGAACGACCACTCCTTCCTTCCCTCTAGCTTAGATGGCTCAAAAGAATATGCAGGCCACACCCCCACCCCCTTTTGTGTCACTGTCTAGAGAAGAGGTGTGAACAGCCCAACTGTCAAACTGACCCAGATGGGGAATCCACAAAAAGGTAGAGTAACAGAATGTAATTCGAAAAAAGGTGAGGTCCCACTAAGTAAATACAGTTTGTTTCTCAAAATCAACTTGTCTTGAAACGTGTAATATTCATCAAGAAGGCTATAATCAATGTCATTGTTGTTCCAATTCCAGTTTTTTATTTTAGAAAAGCAAACAACTCGCAGTAGAAATGTAGACACTCATAAGTCCAAAAGAGTGTGTGAAAACTAGGCCAGCCAACATGTGTTTCGCCCCACAGGCGTGTAGGCCAGGGCTTTCTCAAGGCTGGGAAAGAAAGAAAGATGTCATAAGACAAGAGAATATAGTATTGTATAGTGTAGTTATATTAAGGAGGGCGAAGAAAAAACAAGAAATGCCGAAAAATCCCAAGGGATCCCAAAGAATAGAAACCCAAAGGGCCATGAGAAGAGTCATGCAATCCAAAGACATGGTTCTTGGATCCAAAAGAGGCCAAAAAGAGACCTGTGCCGGATGATAAATAAGCAAACAGTAGAGTGAAGATGAACAAGAACTAATGAATGAATATTAGTTGTTGGTGACTATTATAGGTGTCCTTAAGAATAAATAAAGGCGATCAAAAGACAGTTGTGGAGTTACCAGGACTGACTTATTATAAGGGAGAGGATGCAATTTAAATAAATAAATTTAACGTTACTCTGAAAAATAGTAATGTGATTGGAAGCAAAAATACTACTGTACAAGAAAAGAGAAACAATATACCATTTTTAGTAAAGTTGTGTTCTGGCAGCAAAAACAGTCAATAGTTTAAGCACTAGTTCAAGTAGCACTAGTAATTAGCCTGAACCATAAGTATATACATATAACACCATATAGCTGAATAATTAAGTTAAACAAAAGTTGACAATCAGAGGAAAATATCTTAGAGACACCATATAGCTGTATAATTAAGTTAAGCAAAAGTTGAGAATCAGAGGAAAATATCTTAAAAAGGAACAAGCAGGCTAAGTGATGCCTAATATTGAGGAACTGTATGGGAAATAGTATCAATTACACAGGGAATACAACAGATTTAGAGTTGCAATCTTGGCTCAGAAAATAAAATGATGATTAAGTTAATTCAGACAGCCAGTCGGTAAAGGTCAATATTTATAAGGTTGTCAGGGGGAAAGTATGTGAAAATTCTTGACATTCATATTGCCTGAGGAAAACACTAAAGCTACACTCACCCGTTCTGTGTCAGTAGAAAGATTCAGTTAATAATATAGCTGTCCGTCGGCAAGAAAATTTTGTAAGAAAAGGTAGCGCGCCGGTTTCACACCGGGGCTTATATACAAGACCGGTGTGTTTCTTTGTGTGTCCTACCTCGATGTTGGCTGTGAGGTATGGACAGTGAAAAAGGACTACATCAGTTCAGCCTCGGTAAAGAGAGGCAGGCAAATGGGCGGCGCCATTTTGATTGTATACGAAGGCGGCGCCATCATGAAATGGAGAAAGGTTCGTCCAAATAAAGGACGGTGAATATGTCAAGTTGGACAAGAACAACTAAAAAATAATTCAATAGTATATATTTGTGGATTAATCTAATTAATAGCTAGGAAAGTACTAAAGGGTAAAAAATGAAAAGTAATAAATAGAATTTGAGGCAAGATTGTTGTAAGTGTGAAGTGAGATGTTGCCCTGAAAAATCTATTCATAAAGATTAGAACTAAGAAAAATAATTGCAACGAGGGAAATTGAGGGAACTCATTAGCAACATTTATGTAGCCTCCGGTCTATGAAATAAAATTGATCATTTTATGGAGGCTATATAATGAACCGGGGAAGGGCCTGCTAGATACATAGAGTGCTCATGTGGGAGACCAGTAGTGGGTAAAAAGAGGAAGAACAAGCAATTTTAGAGTGAATACTTATTTGTACATCAATACAAAAGTCTCCAAATGACACTAATACAAAGTGACTCTATTTTACATTAACCAATAGTGCCACTCATAGTCTTTAAGTCCATTGTTAACTGTATCATATTGAATTATAAGTCTACGTTCCTCCTTGTGCAGACGTAATGGAGTATTGCCACCTCAAGGGGTTGGTCTGATGCGTCGGAGGCCACAGAATGTAAAAGTACGTTCATGAGAATGAAATTCTGTGACATGTTCAACAAGTGGTGCCTTTGTGTCCAATTTTTGAATGTTACGGTAATGTTCTTGAATCCTTATTTTGAGTGAACGGATGGTACTGCCTATGTAGGCTTGGTGGCAGGGACACCATATTGCGTAGACAACATTCGAACTTTCACAGTTTATGAAGTCATTGATATAGAAACATTGGTCATTAATAGTGATTGTTGTAGTTTTTGAGAGACCCCACTTACAAATTGAACATTTGCTACAGGTGTAAAAGCCCTTAGGTTTTGGAGGTAAGAATGTCGTTGGTGACTGATTTTGAAAGAAAGATGAGCAGAGTTTGTCTCTTTGATTAGGAGCCCGTCTGAAGCCTATTTGTGGGAAGTTAGTTATGTGTTGATTAATGGAAGGATTGTTTTGTAGAAGGTACCAATGTTTGCGCAGATGTTTCCGAATAAGGTGATGGCCATTGTGGAACTCAGTGATAAACCGAATGACAGACTTCGTATTGGTTGTTTGAGGTTTGTTAAGTGTCATATTGCGGTCTATATCACGTAGTTTGTCCTTTATGGTATTGAGTGATTGGCGATTATACCCCCGGGCAGTGAGTCTCTCAGTCATTTGGGTAGAGATGTTGTCATAGTCTATTGTAGTTGAACAATTTAATCTGTCTCTCTCATATTCACCTTGGGGAATATTCTGGATGGTACTTGAAGGATGACAACTGGTAGCATGAAGAATTGAGTTTGTTGCTGTTGTTTTCCGAAAGAATTGTATGTAACTTGTCATCTTTAATGAAAATCAGAAGGTCCAGGTATTCTACTGATGAGTTAGAAATTTGGTAAGTGATGTCAATGCCCCATCTATTGGAAACTAATGTCGGTAAAAATTGGTTAAGAAGATCCTTCTGACCTTGCCAAATTAACAAGATGTCGTCAATGTAACGTCCCTAAATAATTATATGGTGAGAGATGTTCAGTTAGATCATTCCATAGCCAGAAATTTTCTACTGCACCCATCAATATACAGGCATATGGGGGTGCAAATTTTGCCTCCATCGCAGTCCCTTGGAGTTGCAGTTAGAATTTGCAGTCAAAAAGGAAATAGTTGTTTTCTAAACAAAATTGCAACATTTCCATAATCATCGAGTTACGTTCCAGATACTTCACGGACTTCGTGGACAGACATCTTCTTACCGTTCTAGACCGTCACAATGTTTTATGGAGGTATAGAGGCTGACGACATCAATAGTAACCAGAAAATAGTCAGATTGCCAATCGATGTTTTGTAGTTTTTGTAAAATGTCTTTAGTATCTCTGACAAAAGAGGGTAAGTTCGTCATGAAAGGCTGCAGTTCCTTATCAAATAGGGTGCCCAGTTGAGAACAGATAGAGTTAATACCTGATATTATTGGTCTACCCTTGGGTGGATGGCCTTTTTTGTGTATTTTTGGTAAGAGATATAGGGTAGGAATGGTGGGAAATTGCAAATATAGGGCACTTTTTTCTTTACTGGAAAGGATTTGACGAGAATGCCAGTGCTCCAAGACATCAAGTAGCCTATGTTGAATTTCAGCTGTTGGGTTATGTTATAGCATTTCTTATACTGAAGGTGTCGATAAGCTTCCTGCAAGTAGTCATGAGTGTTAAGGACAACTATATTTCCGCCTTTGTCAGCCTCTTTGATGATAATTTGAATGTTTTTACTCAATTGTTTAAGGGCTTGTGCTTGATGTCTGGTAATGTTGGGACGAGAATATTTACGTTTGTCACAGTAGTGTTTATACTCTCGATCCAGGTCCCTCAAAACAGCTGTCGAAAAAAGGTCAATAGAATTACCTGCCGGAAGAATAGGGGTGAAGGTAGATTTAGGTCGCAAGTCAGAGGGATGATATTTGTTAGTGTCTAGGTCTAGTTCTGTTGCTATCGAAGAAAGGGGTAAGTCAGGTTCATCAGCATTAGACAGATTTCTTAACAGACCAATATCTTCAAGGTCTTGAACTGAAAGATCACTTAGGTTTTGTGAGAGAGATGTTGGAGGGGGAGGGGGAGGGGGAGGGGAAAGGGGGGAAATAGTAGAGAAAAAAGATTTGAGTTTAAGGTGACGTATGAATTTAAAGAAGTCGATCTTGGTTTGAGTGATGTTCCAGTAGTTAGTAGGGCAAAAAGAAAGGCCTCTATTGAGGATATGATAGTCTGTTAAAGAGAGCTCGTGATCAGAGAGATTAACTCCTAATGTCTTGTAGTCTTGCTGCGGGCTCTTGTTTGTATACCTGATGTACTTGGTACTTCCATTGAGGTATCCTGTGGTTTTGTTCGTAAATCTTTTAAAGTTCCTAAGCGATAACGCCTTGCCTCCTCGGAAAAATTTACTTGCGGTCTAGTTGATGAGCATCTTTCAGTGTCATCAGAGGATTCCAAATCTGAGGACGGTAAGGTGTCAGGGCAACTCTGTGTCTCCAGTGAAAGGTTGGAATCTTTGATATTGTCATATTTTTTTACT
Source organism: Pleurodeles waltl (assembly GCF_031143425.1). Classification (NCBI taxonomy): domain Eukaryota; kingdom Metazoa; phylum Chordata; class Amphibia; order Caudata; family Salamandridae; genus Pleurodeles; species Pleurodeles waltl. Next base: position 745,869,217 of record NC_090445.1, on the reverse strand, counting down.
AAAGGTGTAGACTCTCCCTTGTTGATAATCATAGAGGTCCCTTCTGAATTTACGATTCTTTCTTTGAATGATGTCCTCCTCATAGCGGTCAATTATACTATTGAGAATGGCATAGTTTTTTGTGGTAATTTCTCCCCAATTGGCTTCCTCTATGCTTTGAGTTAATTTATCCACCTCTATTCGATGTTTATCGTATTCGTCTTGGGATATTTCAATGAGTTGTTTGATCATATTGGTTGATGCCAGTTTTAAGTTGGCTTCCCATTTTTGTAGGTGTTCCTGTGAGGTGGTGTCCATTGGTGGGAAGATCAAGATTCTAAGTCCACGAGGAATTCGATCATTCTCCAAATATTTTTTAAGAGAGGGTACTTCCCACCATTTGGAAGTTTCCTTCTTAAGGGATTTCTCCAGTGCTAGGAAGGTGCTTTTGGCTGATGATAGGTTAGTGGTTGCTGAGTTAGGGACACAGAATGGTTTAAGCAAGAAAATTCCAACTAAAAATGGCATTTTCAAACACACAATTTAAAAACCAACTCTAATAAAAGATTTATTTTTACATTGTGAGCTGAGAGACCCTAAACTCCACATTTTTATCTGCTCTCAAGGGGAATCTGCGCTTTAAGGATATTTAAAGGCAGCCCCCCATGTTAACCTATGAGAGAAAGGCCTTGCACAGTGAAAACTGAATTTGGAGGTATTTCAGTGTTAGGACATATAGAGCACACTAGTATATGTCCTTCCTTAAACATACACTGCACGCTCCCCCTGGGGCTACCAAGGGCCTACCCTAGGGTGCCTGACATGTAGTAAAAGGGAAGGTTTAGGCCTGGCAAGTGGGTACACTTGTCAAGTCGAATTGGCAGTTTAAAACTGTACACACAGACACTGCAGTGACAGGTCAGAGCTGTGGTTACAGGGCTACTAATGTGGGTGGCACAACCAGTGCTGTGGGCCCACTAGTAGCATTTGATTTACAGGCCCTGAGCACCTCTAGTGCACTGTACTAGGAACTTACCAGTAAATTAAATATGCCAATCATGGATAAACCAATCAACAGTACAATTTCAATAGAGAGCACTTGTACTTTAGCACTGATTAGCAGTGGTAAAGTGTGCAGAGACAATAAACCAGAAAAAACAAACCTGAAAAAATAGGAGGAAGAAAGCAAAAGGCATGGGAATAACCCTGCAGAAAGGGCCATTAGCAACAATGGACCTAAATAACGATAGAAGCTAGGAAGCTAGCAAAGTTGAGCTATATAGCTGGAGATGTGAAAAGAGCATAAGGCATCAAATAACATGCACATAGGTAGGTGAAAAGGAAATAGAGTATTTGGCATTTGGCAGTGGTTGGGAGGTGACAGAACCAGGATTCGAAGAAGTGTTTAGATACCCCAAAAAATTGTAGCAGTGAATGAATTTGATTTTATAGATTAGTAACTGATAGGAACAATTGATTAGAAGTGTGAATGCTATAGGTAAGGTTGTGGTTGCATTTAAAGTTGAGTTTGCAACTACATTGGAAGAAAGTATGGAGGAGGTCATCACTGATCCCCAAGAGCATGAAGTAACAAAGACAGACTGCAGTATTCTCTGCCACAGCTAGAGTTTTGGATAAAACCATACTCAGGGGACCAGTATATGTTTACCGCTGTCTAGTAATTAACTGGCTGCAGAAGTGTGGTAGCAGGGAGCGCTGTATTATATATTATATTATATATATATATATATATATATATATATATATATATATATATATAGATAGATATCTGTATTCCAGTACAATACATTCTGGCATGAAATTTCCCATTAGTGTTACAAGATTTCACAGTTCTGCGTCATCAGGTGCCAATTCCCCCTAGCTGAGGTGCAATCCTCTCAGCAGATCAGATCTCAGTTTCACTCACAGAGAAATATGTATTTGAGCTGAAGTGAATGTCATTCTACTGCGAGAGATACAGCAGCACAGAAACAACATTCTGCAGAAGTCCAGAAATGTTCTGAAGTGGCACAAGAAGCACTTTTGCAGTTCCATTCTCTGCCCTTAAGATTGATAAAGGAGCACCTGAATTTTCGGACTAGGCTTCAAAGTGTACCTGTTCTGAATCTCATATGGTCTGGACTTGCTGATTTCTGCCAAATGTAATACCTGGTGACGTGCCCAGACCCCCTTCTCATGACCATCTACACATGTCTGCTGTTCATTCTGGTGAGACTCGCACATTGAGGAGTTCCCAAATGCTAGTAAACCATAGAAATCCTTTTAACTTGCACTGTCAGCATTTCTGCCCTGTGATTCCACAGCAATACATTTCCAACAATGCAGTATATCATTCATTTTATTTTAACGTTTTTATATTGCACTGGCTTCACTGAGTGGTATTGGTAAATGGAACAAACATAATTACACAGCCCAACAAAGTTCAACTATATTAACAAAATGACGGCGTTTGGGAAATGCTGTGAAGTGTTGTTCTCTATTTCTGATTAATCAATTTTTCTTCTGGCCCATACAAGGGTCTCTGGAGTTTAACTTAAGGTGTAAATGAAACAAGTTAATTTTTAGAACTTTTAGGAAAGAGAGGTGGTCTGTAGTCCTCATTTTATTTCGAAGAGAGTTCTGCACCATGGGAACCAAGCATGAGAACGAGTTTTTCATGACAAAGCATGAGTTGAGCTTTTGTGTGTCAAGAAGAAGTCTTGCTCCTTGAGCCTCGTGGTCCCCCAGGCTGAGTCAACACATTTGATAGGTGTGGGGGGATTCCATGTGAACGACTTTGCAGGTCAAGCTGGATACCTTAAGGCTCAACCTCACTTTTGATGGTACCCAATGAGTCTTTTAGAATGGTTATTGTATAGTTACATTTTGCCTTTGACGATACCATTCTAGAGTGGAGGGAAATACTGTGTGTAGGGGTGCAATAGTTGGTTGAAGTACTCTTGGAGCAGGAAGTAGTCTGAGTGCGGTAGGGAGATTGTTGGTGTGTGAGTTGCTGAGTTGAATTATTGTGCAAGGTAGTTATTTTACTTTTCTGAATGAGTCGATGTAGTAGTTCCCTGATTTTGTGATTTTTGCTAACATGAGAGGAGTGGCATAGGATCTTTAGGATGAATCCGTGTAGGTTTATTTCAGACAATAGATTTGGAGCAGGGTCGGACTGGCTTATAGAGCAATGAAGTGGTGACCGATTGCTGGTCTGGCAGGTCAGTGCATGGGCCGTTTTTGGAGCTGTTTTTGGACCTGTTTATGGTCTACTGGGTTGGTTTTTACTTTTGATTTCTGTGATATTAAAACAATTATTGCCTGCAGACAACCTCAAATACTTGAAGTCACCCATAACTTACAAAACACTTCTACAGCTAGTCTTTAAAAGGTCACAACTTCCCCAATTTGCAAATATGGGCCACTTATTTTAGCTATTAAATTTACTAGTGGAGGCTACTTTTACTTTGGTGGGTCAGCTTATTTTCTGTCCCAATCTGGTCACATCTCCACCAACATAATAAATGCTTTAATATTCCTGATGTGCGCAACAAAGCTGAAAACTCATCTCGTTAAATGACACTACCTCCATGCAGTAGTAACTCTCCAGTTATATTCTTGTCTGTTAACACATGCGAATCATACTCCTAGGCTTTCACTCATTGTTCAGCACTCTGCCGTTTCCTAGAATGGGAGATGCTAAAAACATTCCCTAAAATGCATACATGCAAGGGAAATCTGAGAGCACCAGATGCTGCAAAAAAAGGCCAAAAGCTGCTGGGAGGGCTGTAAACACTGTGTCAGCTACAGGGTAGAGGGTAACATGACCAAGAGCTTCAGGGACGCCCAGTGCTACTGCAAGGGCAGGAGCTGTAGGGAGGTTAGATTCTGATGTCGCAGAGAGGGTCGCACAGTGCAGTCAATCCGTATTCTCTGGACTGTTGGTTGAAATGGAGGCTTGCACAGCAGGATGAAAACAGACGCGAGGGTAAGAGCTTGAGCTGGAGGACAGGAGTGAAGAAATTTCTAGGACTTGTAAAGATAAACTCTGAATCGAGGCCAAGTAAGCAGAGGTAGAACAGTGGGGCAGAGGCCCAGGAGCTGCAGGGAAACCAGGTTTGTAATGGTTTCCCTGCACGCCTGCGTTCAGGGGCTGTAATGGCCCCTGAACGCAGGCGTGTCAATCAGACCAAGAGCTTCAGAGAGAGCCATCATCTGCAAGGAGACCAAGTTCTACAGTGGCTGAACAAGTGAGAATGGTGGGTCCAAATGTAGGAGCTCCATGGATACCAGGATCCACAGGGTTGTCTGGAAGCGCAGGGAGGTTGGGAATAGTAGAGTCCGGAGCTTTAAGCAGTGCTGTTGTGATAGGGAGTTTGGGAGCTGCTGGGAGGCAGAGAAATGGAGTGGGAGTCAGAATCTCAACTGGGGATATGAGTTGTAAAGAACTGTAAACCCGAAAGGAGTGCAGGAGCTGCAAATGCAGGACAGGAAGACAGTGGGCCCAAGAGTTCCAGGCAAGCAGAGACCCACATTGAAGCCCGGAGCTATGAGGAGAGCAAAAGCTACAAGAGACCAAGAGTCAGAGAGAGACCAGAATTGTAAAGGTAGGCCGTGTGAGCTGGTAGCACCAGAAGATGCAGGACCACCAGAAGCTAACCAAATCCTTCAGCCTACAAGCTCCAGTAATGCTTCAAGCTAAAATTAGTACTCTGGTTAGAAGCTGCTGTGGGCGTCTGTACTGGTAATAATGACCCACAAGATGTAGGGAAGCCAAGAACTCAGTGTTTGGTATAAGGGACCAAAGGGTCATATAGCACCAGTGCCTCCAGGAGGTGAAAGCAATCCTCAAATCAGAAGTTGAGAAGAAATCAGGAAGAGTTGAGCAACTAAAATCTGCAACAGCAGCCAACTAATTCAGGAGAAGGTGACCCAGGAGCTTAAGGGAGGCCAGAACCGCAGTGTGGATTGGATGCTCAGGAAGGCCTCATCCTAGTAACTGCAGGGAGAACAAATGTTCAAACTAAAGGGAAATTTGGAACTGCAGGAAGAGCCAGCTGCAGGGAAAAGCAGGAGGGGCACCGCTGGATCCAGGACCTTCATAGTGCATGGAGATCTAGGGAGGCCAGACGTTGAAGGGAAACCAAGAGCTACAGTGGCAGGATAGATGTCCAGTGGGTTAACTACCTGCAGGGATAACAAGGCAGGAGCCACAAAGAGCAGGATGGCAATGATCTAATATGCAAGACAAGAGAGCAGTGCAGGGACAGGGCCCACAGCGAGGTCTGCAGGTGCAAGGAGCGTTGGAGCTGTAAGGGGCACCAGAGACTACTGAGAGAGAACCAGGAGCTGTGAGCAGAGCTAGATGTCACCTGGAAGGCTGAAATGGTAAGGACGGCACGAGCTAGGGTAACTAAAAGGAGTTAAAATCGAGTGAAAGCCATGACCCGTAGGAGCAACGTAGGTGAAATTGTGGTCCAGATATTGGAGTGAAGGCATTAGGTAAAGGGGGCCCTTAGCTAAGGAGTGCAGTGGGAGCCAGGAACAGTAAAAACAGCCCAAGAGTTCCAGTGAGGGAGTGATGTAGCTGTAGGGGTAGAGGGGTGCCACACTCCTAATAAATGCATCCTGCAGTTGGCAGTGCAGTGCACCGACTCCCAACTCCATATGCAGTGCACTAACTCCATGATACTCAGGAAACGTATACAGAGGACCACACTAAGCTAATGAGATGCATTCATGTTGGCGCACACACAGACACACACACACCCCCCTCACCCACCCATCTCCCACATCTGAGCTATCTCAAAGGAGCTGGATCTTGCAACGTCCATGTGACAAGAACCTTGGTTTAGACCACAGTATAGGCCTCAAACCCACCGCCACCTTTCTATTCCTAGGGAAGATACCCAGGCCCTGAGGAATTTGCAGGATTCCTCAATCAACGCTTTGGAAGTGTGGCAGTGTGTAGAGGACTCCCAATGATTCCCCAGGGTCTGAAGCTCTCTAGTCATCATGGTAACATTCCAGGTTGTACTGAACATGAGTGTGCAATCGCCAAAGCAATCTCCAGAATTCCTTGCAGACTGCTAGAAAGTTAATAATTTGGATGACTTTCAGGCACTGGCCGAGTTGAGAGAATCTTTAGGCCTTCTACACACGTGGATCAGGTTGGGAGGGAGTTTTACGGCATTCCACTAGCTCTGAACTGGTGGCCCCACAGGCATTTTCTATCACAAGAGACTCTGTAAAAACTTTTTTAAATGGGTGGCGACTTTTATTTACAGGGAGTGAGTATATGGGCAGCTGGCATTGGTGAGATACTGTCATCTGAATGGCAACTGGGTGGTAAAGGGAGGCAACTGCCTCCCTATGCAGAGCATAAAATAGGGGCCATAACTTTAGTGGCATATTTTCCATTTTCTTTTTTGTATAAAAATGCTGGAATACGTATGAAGATTTAAAAAAATGTTTGTCTTAAAAAAAAAAAATTCCAACCCTCTGAAACCTTAAAGTCCCTCCCCCAACCGCCCACCTTCCCAGTACACCTTAATCTCTATGTTCATCACTTCCTGTTTCTTTGTTGTGCACAGAATGGTGATTGTCAGGAAATGCCAGGCTTTCACTATCCCAAACTTACCAACCAAGATGCTTCAGGACACTGAGTAGTCATCAAGGTGATGCTAAATATGTTTTTTTCACTGCTTGTGTGGCACTTGTGCAGCCCTGGGACAACTTCACTGTACGGGACGGGCATGTAAAGATGGCACAGAGAACAAGGCAAGACAAGTATTTGGGTGAAGAACAAGTGGAACATGATAGCATGATATTCTATCACACTAGTTGCTTGAATAGTGTTTTTTCCACTCTTTAGCTGCATTAAAGCACTGCTGTGGAGCAGTAGATATGAGGATGGGACATGAGAGAACAGCGCAAGAAAGAACAGTAGTTTTGCCCTCTGTCTGCCACTGCTTAGAACATTCAGAACATAATTATGTGCCATATGTAACTGTGTAACATAGTTGCAAAAAAAATCAAACCTAGGTAACCATTTACCCGGCTCTGCTTAGTTACTTATCTGTAGAGAGAGGACTGAGCTCAAGCAGCATGAGTTATCAAGCCAGTCCATGAACCCTATGCCTGCTATTAAGGGTAACAGCAGCTGTGGAAAGTGGGGATTGGTCAGTGGCAGGTGTGTGAGATCCCCACACCCACAGCAATGCTTGTCAAACGCCCATTTTCTATAGCCAGGTGATCTGGATGGGGCTAGATAGTCAACCAAACGAGAGGAGTTCTCAGACAGTGAGTCCTCTTAGAAAAAAAACATGTGTGCCTGGCTGTTCTCTGTCAACAATTTTGGAAAATCATAATTTTTCTTTGCAGTGGATCCATGCAAAAGGAGCAATATACTTCTAGGCCTTGATTTTGTATGACCACTTGTAGAGTTTTGTGTGAAGTGCATTAATAGTGTGTACTTGCTTAACTTCCCTTGCATTGCTCTTGATGGAGAGTTGTAAAACTCAAAACTTCAAATTGGCCTATGTAGGACATGTCAATCATTCACCATTGACCATTAACAACCAGTCACTGATAATGCAGTTTAATCCGGTTTCACAAATAACATTTCATTACAGGCTACACTGAGTAGATAACTGTTGTAGTAACGTACCCTCTTTCTTGGCATGGTTACTCCAGTTTTCTGCCTGTTGTCAGTGTGTTTGACTGTGCTCACTGGAATCCTGCTAACCAGGACCCCAGTGTTTATGCTCTCTCCCTTCTAACTTGGTAACTTGTACCATTTTCAGCCCCACATTTGGCAGTCTGGTGCCCCCATGTAAGTCCCTAGTATATCGTACACAAGGCATTGGGGCACCAGGGGATCCCCATGGGCTGCACTGTGTATTATCCCACCCATAGGGAGTCCATGCAAAGTGTTCTGCAGGCCTGCCATTGCAGTCTGCGTAAAATGGTACATGCACCCTTTTCACTACAGGTCACTGCACCAGGTCACTGTAATTCACCCTTATGGCAGGCCCTCCTAGCCCAGAGAACAGGGTGCAAGTACCTGTGTGTGAGAGCACTCCTTCACTAGCAAAGGTGCCCCCACTAACGCCTGTGCCATTTTCATGGACTTCGTGAGTGCTGGAACGCCATTTTATGCATGTACTGGACATAGGCCACTACCTATGTCCATCTACATAATGGTAACTTCGAACCTAGGCATGTTTGGTATCAAACATGTCGGAATCATACCACAATACTGTTGCCAGTATTGGAAGTATGATTCCATGCACTCTGGGGGATCCTTAGACGACCCCCAGCATTGCTCCTACCAGTCTTTCAGGGTTTTCCGGGCAGCCTAAGCTGCTGCCACCCCTTAGAGTGGGTTCTTCCCTCTTCATGCTTAAACAGCTTGAGCCCAGGAAGGCAGAACAAAGGATTTCCTTTGAGAGAGGGGGGTAGCCTCCCCAAACCACTGGTATGCTTTGAAGGGCACATTTGTTGCCCTCCATGCATAAACCAGTCTACATCGGTTCAGGGACCTCTAGTCCCTGCTCTGGCACAAAACTGGACAATGGAAAAGGGAGTGACCACTCCCCTATCCATCACCACCCCAGGGGTGGTGCCCAGAACACCTCCAGAGGGTCCTTGGGTTCTGCCACACTGAATCGAAGGTTGGCAGGGACCTCTGGGAGCATCTGCGTGGCCAGGCCAGGCAGGTGACGTCCGAGCCTTCTCCTGATAGGTGGTCGCATGGCTAGGTGACCAATTTCCCTTTCAGGGCTATTTAGGGTCTCTCTCTTGGGTGGGTCCTCGATTCAGCTTGCAAGATTCTAGCAGGATTCCTCTGTAACCTCCACTTTGACTCCTAGCCACTGGAACCGCATCTGGACCCTCCAGGAACTAACAATCTGCATCTGCAAAGAAGACTCTTCTTGCAACATTGTTTCCATGGCTCCTTCCAGCTTCCACAACATGTCCCCAGCTGTGTATCCTCTGAGAGTGGCAAGTCTTTAGTCTGCAAGAGAAGGGAGAAGGAATCTCCCTTGGAGTGAAGGAGTCACTCCCCTGCATCCACAGACACCTACTGCAACGATGACCGGCTGCATGGATTTCCTCTCATCCTGAGCTGTGTGGATCATGCATCACTGGTGGTGGTCCGGAGTAGTCCTCTTGGTCTTCTCTGCCAGCTCTCCAACTTTGGTTGAGGTAAGCCCTTGCCTTCCCATGCAGGACAGTACCCCTGTGCACTGCATCTCTTGCAGCTGCCAAGGCTTGTTTGCATCTCCTCCAAGAAAACTCCAAGCTACTTGCAGCTCAAGCCCCCAGCAGTCCTTTCTGCGACGCACAGCCCTCTGCATGGTTCTCCTGCGGCGTGGGATCCCTTTCTGTAGTGCTGCATGGGCTCCTTCTGCGACTTCTGTGTCCCCATCATGTGGGACTCCTGTGGGTGCTGCCTTCACTCCCCTGGGCTCTCTGTGTCGCTGAGGGTCCCCTCTGGCTCCTCCTCTTGGGCCTTGCTGGTCCCTGGCAGCACCACTTTTCCACTAATCTTCATTCCAGCGTGGGACGTCTTCTGCATCTCTCAGAAACTCTTCTGCAGCTCCAGGGCTGCAGTACTGACCTGTTCTTCATCACCATCGACCAACTCCCGCAAGTACAGCTGGGTGGGTAGTAGCTCCTACTCCTCCTGGACTCCACTGTGACTCTTGGACTTGGTCCCCTCTCTCCACAGGTCTTCCTCTCCAGGAATCTATCGCTGGTTTCTTGCAGTCTTGTCTGGGTGTCTTCTTTTCTTCTTTTCCCTCCTTTTGAGTGGTTTGGGGAAATACCAGTGATTTAATCCTGCTTTCCTGGTCGCTGGGTGGAGGTGGGTACTGTGTTACTTCCCTCTGCGGGTTTCTAGTACTCCCAGATCCCCTCTACACATTCCACTTACCTAGATGGGGGTCCTGTGTTCGCATTCCATTTTTTTTAGAGAATGATTTGGGCTCCCCATAGGGTCACTTTTGGTTATCTACATTTTCACTGTTTTCTAACCTTTTCTGTGCCTATTGCTGTTTACTAGTATATATAATTAGTGTATTACTTACCTCCTATTGGAGGGTTTCCCTTTTAGTACTGTGTGGTATTGTAATGATGGAAAATAAAGTACCTTTATTTTTGTACATCTGAGTGTTTTCTTTCATGTGTGTAAGTGCTGTGTGACTACAGTGGTTTTGCATGAGCTTTACATGTCTCATAGATAAGCCTTGCTGCTCATCCACAGCTACCTCTTGAGAGCCTGGCTTCTAGACACTGCCTACACTTCACTAAGAGGGAATACCTGGACCTGGTATAAGGTGTAAGTACCTTGGGTACCCACCACACACCAGGCCAGCTTACTACAACTGTACACTCACCTTATGGTCTGGAACGCCAATTGATGCCAATTTTGAGTGAATAAATATGTAAAGAAGATGAAAGCTGAGTAAAATAAGTATTTTCATTTGCTAATTGCTCAAAGACAAGATCACTCATGCCTTCTACATAAAACGGGCTGCTTTGTTGGAATGGGCGATTTAGTGAGAGTTAGTGCCCTGCGAGTGTCTCAGTAAAAATGTTAGAGTGATGGATTGTCACAAAGTAAGTACATCCAGCAACTTATGCGAGGTGGACCTCAGTGACGTATGTGATACTGTCTTCCAGGTAGAAGACCCTCATAGAACAGGAATAGGAAAAGCAGCCATAACTCAGCCCTCTGATGAGTTTTTGGGAGCCTTGAATATTTGCTCATCCGTTTGTAGTTGAATGGGACTGTAGTCAGGAATCGTATATTTGCATTAATCATAAGCAATTAGTTCAGAGCTGACAGTGGCCAATTGAACTAGACGTAGTTATTTACTTTTTTTATTGAAGATATGTATATAATTCAGACCTACTCACAGGGAATTCATGTAAAGTGTGACTTGCGACCTTCAACACCCATATCAGGCCATGAAGCTCAGGCTTTCTTTTGGAAGCTGAACTTTGTCATTCATGTTCCAGATATTTATTGATGTGACCACAATGACAGTCCATCTCCATCTTCTATAATCTGGTCTATACACAAAGTCAATCTTAAATAGGGCATTTTTCCTTATCTTCCTTGTCTCATCTCCATGCCAAATTAGACATATTTTAACTTGTAAATGTAACTTTCCCACACCATTTTCAGGGGTGTGCCATACTGTATATATGCATATGTAATAAATGGGGCGTTAGGTGTCCAATGTTGGAAGCACTGATTGCGTGCCTCTCAAATTGGTTACCCAACAGATTTTTAAGTATTAGTTATTGAATATTAGAAAGAGGAAGAAAACTGCGGTGGAGCTGAAGCTCCCCACAAGCCTTGAGGCCGAAACAACCCTGGGAATGGGCAGGTGTTTCATGTGGAGGGATGTTCACGGTGACACCGCCTACTGCAGGCCAGGTTGCCTTTCATGAACACTTGATATGGGAGAATGCTGCATTTTTGGTTCAAAACTGTATAATATTTTAAGAAAATTAACCAAAACAAGCAAGCTTTAATAAATGTGTTGGGATCTTATCTAAGTTTCCAAGTTCAGCATTTTCTCATCCAATGTACGATTGTGCACGTTTTCAATAATACAACGGTGTCCACTTTGTAACTCTATTGTAGCAGCCAGCTCACATATCGCACTTAAAAAACAATCCTCCGAACCTTTACTACCCCGCGCACACTGGCCACATCTAGGTCCATTGAAGGATTCGGGCAGATATGGGAAATCACTGCTCCACCTATTACTTGCTTTTCACGAACAGTGACAAAAGTGAGATCCTGCTTCTACACCCTGGAGGTTTCTCGCAGCACCGACTTAACAGGTCCCTCTGTGTTCGTACCCCACAAACCAAAGAGGATTGCTTAAAAATATTAGTCTTGTTTTTCATCCCACAAATATCAATATGACCAAGAATGCCTTCTTCCGCCTTTATTCCCTCCTTCATTCCCTCCTTTAGATCCTTACACCTAGTGCTGACTTATCAGTGAATATGTTCTTGTTGTGACTTATGTTAAGTTGACTACAGTAACCTTGTGTGCCATGACTCACTACAAAAATTATGAGCACAGCACCTTTCTGCCTGATGCATTCTCATCACTTCTCATCTGAATTGATGTCCATCCACTTGCTGCCAATAAAACAAGGAGTCAATTTTTAAAGTCTTCACAAGGCCTTGTATGAAACACTATCTTCTTAAACGCTTTGTTCCCTTCTACTCAATCAGAAGCTCTTGGGCACCACCTCACAATGCATCTGTAGTAATATAAACGTTTGGAGAAATGATTTGCACTCTCATGAAGGTAGATGCTCATTGGCATCAGATTACCTTTTGACTTGCCCTTGACCTTGAGTGAAACACTAGAGAACTAACCTCCTTTAAAGTTTCATTCTTCGTTCTTGATCATTGCTAGATTAATGCACTTATAGCATATATTGGTTGCACTAGCACTTTGTAAAAGCTATACAAAACTACATTGAATAAAGGTAAATTATTAAAGTGTACAAACAGTAATTTTAACGAGTATCTTCCATTAAATTCCACTACAAAAACACTCTCCATTTGAATTACTATATGGAATCACTCATTGTGGGATACATGTTAAATACATTTTAAATAAAGCGTGCCTCATTCTCAAAAGAGGCTGGTTGCAGTATATTGTTTGCTTTGTGCCTTGGTCACCCTCTCACTTTGCGGTGTGAAAAATGTTCAAAACCCTCGCAGTGGAATGGGATCTTTCACCACGAATTGCAAATTTCTACCACCTCACTATTATTGAGGCAGGAATTATCTTGTGACGCCTGCCGGAAAGTTGTGAATGCAGGAATGAAGGCTTGCATTGAGAACATGCTTTGGCTAGCTATACTGTAATATCAAATGAAACAAAGGCGTTTTGCAAAGGTTTCCCTATTTAAGCAGTCGTGTGTTTTCCGCCCAAGTAGTAGAACTCAACTGTGTGAAAAAAACAAGTAATTACAGGGCCTTTCTTATTAGGATACAGGGTCCCTCACCCACCAAGGTGGCATGCTTCATCATCGTGACCTGTTCTGTGTTGGAGGAAGAGTGCAATACCCGAAAGGCATCCTTATGGAACTCTTTATGGAGATTTTTTATCCCAAGTCTTGTGGCAGGATAAAAGGAAATCCAAAAACTTTCTAAAACATTTAGGATTAAATGAAGTGTTCATGCTGCTGAAAAGTTCTTCATGAACTGTGCATTAATGTAAAAAGTGAAATATTTATGTATTGGATGCATATCAGAAAAAGAAGGCCTTTTGCATACGGAAGTCCAGAATGAATTTGTCTACTAGCGGTGCTTACAAGGTACCACTGTAAGTGAATAATTCATATTGGAGAAAGCCTTGTAAATTCCATATGGAGATGGACATCTCTTTCCGCTAGTGCCGGGGTCTAATTTGTATACTTGAATCCACAGTAATGGGAACTTCGTGCCACAGTTGTTAATGTGCAGGCCCAGAGGGAGTCTTCTGAATCAGTGGTTCTCAACTTTTGACTTCTCTGGACCCCCACTTCATCTTTACTGGAACCTGTTGACCCCACTCAATCATAATTGGAATCCAGAGATCCCCACTGAGTCGTTACTAGAAGCCGGGGACCCCGGCCTAAACATTGCCGATGATTTGAACCACAAAACAATACACAAAAAATACAGAACAAGCATTTACTAAACACATGCACGAATGATAACACATTTTATTGAATTTGCAAACAAATATAAATAACAGAATAGAAAATGTAATTTTAATAGGAAGGTTGGCGCTTTTCTAAATTTAATTAAAGCCACATTGTCCATACTGCATTCTGTGTGATGCGCCTGCACTGCTGCCACAAATCAATCTGAGGATTCTTATTTAATTTTTAGCCTCAAATTTCAAATTCCTTGACATTTACAGTACGTTTTTAATTATACATTTAGCCACTTTGTTTATACACAACTTATTAATCTGTTAATATTATTTGATTTTCTAAGCAGTCGTGGACCCCTTGAGGAGGCTTCGCGGACCCCCAGGGGTCCCTGGCCCACAGGTTGGGACCCACTGTTCTAAGTAGTGGACTACAGCAAACATCAACCACAACAAGCTTTGATTTCTGAACCAGTTGCCTCTTTTGCAGTGACATACTTCCGTGGTCATTATGCTGACTGAACTTACTGTTGAAAATTTCTTGTGATTTAGCCTTCACTTTGCAGCCTTTGAACGTTGCACTTCTGCATAGCTAGCGCACACTTCAGGCTGCTGCATAAAAAACAATTTATGGCACATGAGGCACCTTGGAACAATTTCAACAAGATACATTTGGTTTGTCCTTGAAATACCCAAGAGGTGTGGTTATTCAAATGTTTCTGATACTTGTCGTAGTTGTAGCATCAGCAGGAGCTGCCAATATAATGTGAAAACTCTTCCTCAAGACATGACTTATCAACTTCAGGTGCGGTTCTGAGAGAGCAAGCATTGATTCCAGCTTCATAGACACTGTTGTCACCTCAAGGTTAACTTTTCATCAAGAGTTCCTTTTCAAAGTAAGACTCTGCTGTTTCTCAAGGTCATCCCTTCTCCCCTTCAATGGATTCTTTTGACTATTCCCAGGACAACGGCGAGTGACAAGTCTCCATCTTTGGCCTACCTCTGAGATTTTAAATGATCTGGTACCCGGGGAAAGTGGTATTGCTGATCCACGGAAACATGTTAACACAATCCTTAGAGAGAGATGGGTTACTTCCTTTTCATTGTCTTTGGAGACTAGAATCCATTGATGCTGAGACACTCTTCCTAAAAAGCACATGTCGGAGAAGCGAAAGAAGAAAAGGCAGCTTACACACCTGTCAACAGCTTCTGACTTTTCCTAAGGGGCCCACAGCCAGAGGACATCAGCTCTCCATTCTTGGTATCCTCAAGCCTCATTTGGTATCTGTTATTGCCAGACCTGTATAATCATACATATCCACTAATCCTCTTTCAATGTAAAAATGGTAATATATGATGCTATACCTCAAAACTGGGAGTGTCATTTAATTTTCTATCACTGTCATAAGATTTAAAGATGCTTCGGTCCCTCTAACTTATATCTTGTGCACAAGGCCATCGGGTATGGAGCCTTTACTAGCAATGTCGTTCTGTATCTCTATTACGCACAAGCTGCAGTTATGAGCCAAATGGCCAGACATTGTCTAATATACAGAGGTAAATCCACCAGGTGAGTGGGATACCAAAAAGCTTTCCAACCAATCTGATATGAAGGATAAGCCTTCATTTTGGAGTTGTTAATGCTTTCCATTTCCTTCTCAAATGTGTCCCCATCCTTGCTATGGACTCTCTGTTCTTCATTTAAACTTTCACTCTGGAGATTAGTTGGGGTCACAACGGATTCCTTCAAGACCAGCGATGTACATTATGGTCAAATTAGGATAAGAAACCGATTTTTGTTTGTCATTCATCCCTTTGTTTTTTCGCAGAATTTGATCATGGCTTACCTCAATTGAGTATCTTCGTAAGATTCAAGGGACACCTCCTCCTTTCTCTTCTACCGACTTGCAGAGAAAGTATAACGTTGTTCCTGTGGCCCAGCATATTCTGTGCCACTGCACATTTAATTGGTTAAAAGATGTCAACACGCTCAGAAGGCTCCACCACACCAGAGTGGGATGAAAACTGACCAGCGCCTCAGAGGATCTTCAGTCTCAATTTAATGTCTGTCTCACCACACATGACTCCAGGTATCAACAACACATGCTGTCAACGAGCAGCACACCTGAGGCAAGGAATCTATACCTGTTGTCTCCCTCGCACAATTTTTTGACTGCACAGCATGACATGGTCCATGTTTTCATCCTAGGATCTTGAAAAAAGATAAACTTGATCACTTGTCTGACTCTCTCAATCTTCTTGTTGCTTTGAACTATGCTTTGAAATAGATGATAGTGGAATCCTGTAAGAACATTTTAACTTCTCTAAATCCTTCTCGTTACCCAGCCTACATCAAGGGTCACTTTAACAGAATTTTCCAAGTTTTTCTTTAGTGAAGGAAAATCATTCTTAATGCTATCTATGAACAAGTCCTGATTACAATTGTGAGAATAATTCCATTGTGGTTGCAAGTGGCTGTTTACTTGTGAAACAAGATTTTGAGTCAGGCGTTATTTTCCCTTCATCTACTTCACATGTTGTATTTGCTCTAATTAAAATTACATGCTGCATGATATTTGCACACAATCATATGGCAGGTAAAACCAGGTGAGAATATTTTTAGGTAGTATAGTGAAATTCTATTTTGTGCACCATGAAATGCATTCCAGCATGTGCAAATATGAATTTCACTCTATTTGCCAACAGTATCCTTACTAGAATGTATACGTTGAAAAGTTGTGGTTAAATAGCTTGGGGTACATATGTTGCCCATTATCAAATAGCGCTTTTGCAATTCACTCAGTGGTAAATGCTGCCACCCCCAGTTTGCACTCTAAAAGGAATTAATCGTGTAGTCATAATCAGGGCCATGTTCTTAAACACGTTTAAAAACTTCTCTATCAGGAAGGTAGCAAAAGCACTTCCAAGAACTCGTAGTAGTAGTGGCCCTGATG
Source organism: Pleurodeles waltl (assembly GCF_031143425.1). Taxonomy (NCBI): domain Eukaryota; kingdom Metazoa; phylum Chordata; class Amphibia; order Caudata; family Salamandridae; genus Pleurodeles; species Pleurodeles waltl. Next base: position 745,852,597 of record NC_090445.1, on the reverse strand, counting down.
GTTAAACAAATAAGTCATTCATGTTCATCAACGTACTAGTTATGATAACTGTATTTAGTAATATTACTTACTGCTTTGGTCATATCAGCAGAGCACACAGGCCCCAATTTAGAAAGACAGTTTTCAAAAAGACACGGATCTACTTCTGTAACATTGCTCCGATTTTAGTTTAGTTTTAGGACATTTACAGTATTCAAAAGAATGCCAAGAGCACCCTGAAATAGTCAATTTCCAAATGTTACTCTTGTATATTTTTCACTATATTGAAAATCTGCCTCAGTAAATCATGCATAACTATGCATATGCACTGCTATTTTTTTTTCTCCCCTGGAAAAATAATTGTCAGTGTGGAAACCCCTCTTTTCCTGCGCCAATAAATATAGACACTCTTCTTCTGATGTTAAATATGTAAGTGTCTTCTTACCTTATCCACTAGGAAAATTGTCTTTGACAGGAGTGCATTTGCATGCATTGCCAGTGTGGGAATCTACCTCAAGGAGGTATGGGACGAGCGACAAAAGTATGAGTTTGGAGGCATGCTAGTATATTAACCACAAACATAAGTGGACCTTATGAGCATAGGATTCAGGGAGTCCTGCCTCTTCCTTTGATTCAGGATGTGGAATTTGCAGTGACTTAATAGATATTTGTGCTCCAAGCGGTACCAGATACTTGTGCAAAAATGTTTGCCCATCAAGCACTGCATACTTGTGCAAGGCTTCATTGTTAATATTGAAGCTCTGGAAGATCGAAATTTACTGTGTGTCTGTGTTGACAGTCCAAAACTCTGGGACCATGCCTTGGTGTCAAATACAGACATATCACTGTCCCGTTTTACTCTTGTGTCCAGTACCATCTCTACCACTTATAGTGCTTTTCGCTGCTATTAAAAATCTAAGCATATAAATACTGTGCTCTTCTCTCTTATGATCCTCTTTCGACAGATGATTCTCACCAAATTCCATTCTAGCTTTCTCTGTTTAACTTTGATTTATTAAATATTCTTTTATTATAATGTATATTTTTGTAGAAGTACAGCTCGAGGAAATATTTCCAAAACATATCTGATAGCTGTGATTCGACAACATATCAATATTACTGTGTCTGCCTGAAGATTATTCACATGTTAACGACCATTTTGTACCTCTGCAAATTAATGCTTAAGTACCCCTTTTCAATATGGAGATTAAGCCAACGCTCTTTTAGTTCTATGCGGCAATTACTCGATTCAACATGACTTTTCCCGTTCTAGGACATAGTACTGTCCACACAGGTGTAATTGCTTTTTGCCTTAAGGATTTAGGGCGCAACCTAGCTCATGTGGGCATGTAATAATGGCTGGCCTGTTTGGTACATCAGTGGGCAGTAAGCCGCAGTGTAGGTGTTAGATCTTGAGCACTCTTGCGTGTGCCATCGAAGGTCAGGTTGAGTAGGCGTGCATGGGTAATGACTTGGATTTAATCTCTGACGAAGCCCTTGCATGTTCTTTGATGCTATGGGCTGTAGTGCAGAAAAACCTTGAAGTGTATGAGGTGAATGGCACTTCCACTGAACGGAGTTAACAGTCTAATTATTGCAAGTGGCACGGCACCCTTAGCTAATGTCAGATAGTAATTCCAATTCTGTAATCGCTTTAATGAGAATACCCACAAACCACTGTAGACAGTCTGTTTTTCACAGTCGTCAGCGCTCGCCCTGGTCCATGAAAAAGCACTTGTAAAGAAATCCAAATGGCTGATTTAATCCTGTCACAAGGAAGTCTGTGAAAACATGTATGCTATGTACTTAGTCAAGTTACTCTGTTGCCTCGACCCGGTGGTGTTTTTGGATATTTGCAATCTCCGGGTCCTGGCGAAAATATGTTAATCCTGGACAGCAGAATTCTGACTTACACATATGAAAAGGTAACCTAGATCTGTGAGTTAAGGCTCCTGTTGTTGAGATTGATGTGTAACATGGAATGCTATGTCGGCAAAATCATCATTTCATAGTTCTGAAGTCAATAAAATAAACTGTATTTGGATAACAAGTTAACTTTATGGCAAGAGCCTCACATTGGGTAAATATATAAGATATTTAATTGCAGACCAGTTCTGATTGGCAAGTGATATATCATGCTGTGAAAAACAAATGCCAGACTGGCTGAAATGTGCAAGTTCGGAATGTTTGGAACAGTGCAGTAAATTAGTGGGATCCATCTATTTGTATCTTGAATACGACAGCTATTATTGAGCTGGATCCAGGATCCGACTGGCCCTAGGTGAAATATTCTCCATTTGGCCCAAGGTAATTTGCTGACATTCAGCTGTGGCCGCACGTTGTCTGCATTCTGCTGGGCCCAAACAAAGGCATGTTTTAAAGGACCATCAGCCCTCCTTTTGTTCAAGGATCATCCTGGCTGGGAGATATCTGGAGCCTAAAACCTAGATGCCAGTGCATTGGACAGAAACAAAAGCGCACAGCTTGTCATCACTTCACAAGTACTTGAGAGAAACTATAATTTGGAGGCAGGTTTTTTAACTTGGTCCAACAACTGTATGAAAAAGATATCTATGCACTGTATGCATGTTAGATGTGTCTGTCTGTATGAGTAATGACACTAATTATTTAAATAGCTCTATTCATAATTTATTGCATTTAAATATTTTATAGGGTTACTCACCCCAATGTAGGGTTTCATAGTGTTATACGACTCACGCCCACACACATTACACAGAGACAACAAACCATTCAAGTGTGTAATCAATATACAGGAAATGTTACCTAAGACAATGAGGGTTAAAAGGTGAAGGAGTCACATATTGCCCGTACTGGAAGGCAGCATTGTGTACAGGGCTTCTAGAATTGTGTGATGCTGTTGCATTTTCCACATAATTATGGATTTGCCACAATTATGGCACACCATCTGCATAATCAATAGATTTTAACAAAAACAAATTCTAGCTTAAATGGATCAAAAGTTACTAAAATCGGGGTGAAAGGTTTTGCCATACATTGGTGAACCCTATGGAAAAGTTGTAGCTTATTACTGTAATTGGAGGTTAATCTAGTACAAATGAAGTGACATTTTTGGCCAGATAGTGTTAACATGTGTACCAATCACAAAATTATGAAGTAAAATGGTTGCAAAATGTGCTGCTTTACGTTTTATATTTTGTGTTTTCTTGCTTCTTATTTTAGGCACTGGTGCTGCATAGTTTATTTGTCCCCTACCGCATAATTCCAGTGGGCCTGATTATATGTTGAGTGCATGGTACAGAGAAACACAAAGTCAAAGTTTAAAACATAGCACAGTCGTTGTGGTTGCACTACTTTTACGACTTCATTGCTACCTAAAGGAACCATCTTAGCAAATTTAAGTTCACAACAGATTAAGAAAAAACACAAGATTTTAAACCCATGCCTCTTGGTGCTGGTTCATAGCCCCCTGCACTCTGTTGGAAGGATTGCAACTTATGAACTACAAGTAACAAAAGGATCTCTGTGACAAAAGCAGTGTCTCACATTGCTTTCTACGTAAAATACAAATCTGTGATCTGCATGATACACAATGTGTTTTGCAGCAGGCACATTAACCTTTTATGCTACTTCAGGGGTCGAAATTCTGACTAGCCAAAGCACAGCTTTCTCCAGCCAAAGCATTAACCACCACAGTTGTTTATTTTTTCCTGAACATGTACTCAAAGATCTCTGTGGCGGGTGCCTTTGCCCCATAAAATATTTTAAAATGCTCACTCTTTGTGAAGAATTAAGTAACCCAGAGCAGATTTAATATCACATTTGTCCTTGTTGCAAAGTTCTTTGGGAACCATTTTATGTTGACTGTTAGACTTTGTTTATCATGATTCCACCACTTGTGATTCTCCCCGCTTCCCCGCCACACCTTGACCACCAATTTTCTGGGTTCCCGGAGTATATTTTTACCATTTCAATCACTGATTGGGAAGCTCAACTAGTTTTTAGATTTTAAGATACTTATGAGAAATATTAATTGGCATCAAATTGGCTATGTTTTTCGAGCTAATGAAATCCATAAGAAAATTAGCACTCAGACACGAGCAGAAGTGGTCTTGGCTGTATGGTGGGTGTTCTATATATAATGCCGATGCTCTGACCTAATATAGGACTGTATTGGAATGGTCACCTTTGTCAGGCTGCAGGCCTTGTTCCGCTCCCCCTGGAGCACGTTCACATAGAGTGTGGGATCATTTGTACTGTATTTACCATTCTAAAATGAAGTTTTTAAGTTTTTGAATACACGAGTTCCTGGATATTTCCATGACAGTTGCCCAATTGCTGTGAGGATGAAAGACTGAAGTCCTGCAGTTCCAAGAAGGAGTTTAAGATTAAGCGGACTGGGAGGAATTGTGAATTAGGTGGTCACATTCACTCTTTTACTCAATCAAGAACTCCCTTGAGTTAGAGGCTAGAGAAGTATGAATTATATTTGATGTCTCTGAAAATACATAACAATACCTAATGACAGGGTCAATGGGAATTGTCTATAGTTCTGCCTGGATGCCAATGGGCCCCGTCCCAAGTACATACCTCTTTCTCTAACAGAGCAGATATTCTGTGTGAGCAAACTGCAAAACAGGGCCTAGATACAGTCAGGTCATGGACTATATTCTGAACAATAGAGGTGTAGGTGCACGTACAGTGCCACTGGGAACAAAGAGTTTTAGGGACCCAATGCATCCAAATTATGCCTGTGTTCTATTGTCCAAACAGTTGACGGCTGAGGGGGGGAAGAGGGCAGAGTCCAATGTAGCAGGGCCCATGGCACCATTGCTACACCACTGCTGGACAATCACCTTGCGGCAGTGGCGTAGCGTGGGTTGTCAGCACCCGGGGCAAGGCAAGTAATTTGCGCCCCCTTACCCGGGGCAAGGCAAGTAATTTGCGCCCCCTAACCCGTGGATTTTAGCACTCGAGTCTCTTCCAAGATGTTGCGCCCGGTGCGGCCGGCCCCCCCTGCACCCCCCACGCTACGCCACTGCCTTGCGGTTAGTGTAGAGCACTCAGTTCCAGTAGAAAGTGCACAACATATTCAAGGCTCTTACAACCTGTGTGAGTGCAAAAAAAAAAAAAAAAAACTCTCCTATTCCATCATTATTCACACTATTCCTAATAGTAGCACATCAGTCGAATGATCATCCGAACATTTCTGCTAATGGACCCTTCTTGAACTGCAATGCCATTTGCTTCTGGTCTCAGTAAGCGTACCAGTATTCCAAGTTATCAAGAAGATCCCTCTGTTCAGTCCTTGGCTTACCTTTTTCAAAAGACTGTTTTTAGGTGTGGTATTACAATTAGATTTGTCAACGTGAACAAATAATATATATTTCAAAGTGTGGCAAGTTGGTAAAGAAAAAAACCTTTTCCTGGCAAAGTATGCCCCTTGTGACATTGAGTCATCTGGTCACCCTAGTTCTTAGGCATGAGTCCTGTGTGTTGCAGAGTTATGGACCTTTTTCAACTAGTGATCAGCCACCCAGCTTTAGGCAACTTAGAGGGGACTGCTGGATCAAATGTTTCTCATCAGATATTCTGGCTATTCTGCAGTGGGGCACCACCGTTTGTTAGAGCCCAATAGGCTTTTTTTCAGAAAGCTTAGCATTTTAAATGAAATCATTGATTGCACTGGGGGTCAAAGGAGAGCTTTCAAAGCTGGTTTAATGTGATTTCATTTTCACAGTGTCTGACAGATCCTGCTGTTTTACATTTGAGCCCTTTGCAATTTAGTTTTGCAATCTCTCAGCAGTACCATGAATATCTTTCTACATTAATCCAAAGCAATATGTTTAAAGCTCTGATCAACTCGCTTTCTACCTCCAGGAGTGAGGAGAAGTCCTTTGTGCGTGAAGGACAGCCTGCTGCCACCTGAGATGATTACCTAAAATTCATATGCACATAAGTCTACATTCGAAGAAGGTTCCCTGTTCCAAGTACTTTGAAAGGGGACCGTGAGATTTGCGAACTTTGGTGATATCTGAACGTGAATACGGTGCATTTTGTCTTCAAGCCATTGATTTTAGATTTGGTTATGTTTAACCAAAGTAAATTTCATCTCATCCAGTGATGGATGTGATCAAGGCATATAATGAGGTTACCTGTTCATCCGCAATCAGTCTCCTGTTGAAAGATGTGTTCAGTGCTGGAAATGGGGAAAAAAAGTCTTGTATCCCATAAACTGGGGGTGAAGGGTGGCAGTAGAAAGAGAGTGGAGTCGTGAGGAGTGGAAAATGTATTTCCCCTTACAAATGTATTTCTAAAAAGTGTGCCCCAAAAAATTGGAAACGAGACATGTAATAATAAGTCTGTTCTGACTCACTTATTTGGTCATAAACAAACTGCATTTTAAATATCATTCTTAGTTGTGGTGCTGTTGCATATTGTGTACCTAGCAATTTCCAGAGTGTAAAAACAATATTATAACTCTGGTGGTTAATGCACTTGCTGGAGAAATGTGTGTGCAGTCTAGTCATAGGTCTGACTCCTAAAATAGCATAGAATGCTAATGTGCCTGCTGCAAAGCAGGACAAGTATTCTGTGAGTCACAGATTGTATTTTCTGTAGCCATACAAGTCAATGGGCTGCTTCTTTTTGCTGCAGAGATGCTTTTGTTACTTGCAGGCCACAAGTTATATTTCTTGAAAGATAGCTCAATAAATTATGCCCCGCCATCCAGGAGCTGTAAGCAAAATCGCAAGACCTAAGTGTACAACCTTACTGTTTTTTTTCTCAATCTTTAGCAACTCTAAGATTGCTAGAAAATGGTTCCTTTGTTTAGTAATAAAGACTTACTAGTGATTCGTATATAAACTGTTAATTACATAATTGCTAATGTAGACGGATATACCTGCCCTTACAAATCACTTAAACGCTGTGCTTGGAAAACCCCAAAACCTGCCCCTCAATCATAGCTCAGCTCAAGCACTTGTGAAGCGACAAGCTGAATGTCTTTGTTTCTCGAAGGCATTGGCATGAAGGAGTTAAAGCTCCAGCTAGCCCTCAGTCAGGACAAGACTGGAACAGGAGGATTGCTGAAGGCCCATTAAGTGAGGCATTTACAATGGCCGAACTGAAAGTAAGAGACCTCCTTCACCATCTGCAGGTTGCTGTACTGAACACAAAGCAGGTAAAAATGGGCACCACTGCTGTTTCGGCAATTTTTGGCGCTAAGCCTGCAAAGGCAGCCCGAATCCACCTTGATAACAACTGTCGATCCCATGGAGGTCATTTAGGGGTCACTAAAACCCCTGGCTTTCCCTTTGCGACCCTTGGCCTCCGAGATGGCAAATTAAGTGCCTGGAACACAGTGGCAGCTCCTCCTAATGGACGTCAGTTGGAGCTCCACTCTCTTTGTTTTCTGTCATTTTGTATCACACTAAGCACACCTAGCTGGAATATGCCCTTCCATGGCAGTTGTGGTCAGTAAAAAATGTTTTTAAATGTGTGTTGTGTGCGAGCTTGCGGGTGACATCGTGTTTATGTGCAAGAGTGTATGTAAGTGTGAATTTGTATGTGTACATATGTGTGTGAATGAAAGTGGAGGTCATAGGGCGTATGATGTCACTGACGCTACCCCTAGCATTTTGGTGAATTGACGTCCATACGGAGTCCCCTCATTTCCCTGGATCAGTTGGTGTTTAAACATGTAGGATTCCCCGTATTTCTGTGTTCCGGAAGTGGCTGTGTTCTGTTACTTCCTCTCAAAAGCAGACATGCCAAATAGAAATACACCTAAATATTGAAAGACAGACTCGCTGTTTTAACTTCGGTCATGAAATATGTGGTGGGAAAGGGTTTTTGCTGGAATCCTAGCTGTGGTAAAAACATGGCCATGCCATTCCAGGGCACAGACAGGCAGTGCATCCACCGGCTTTCCATATTTAATACAATTTCACGTTTACACGAGGTGGCTGCATACGGTCGTTCACGGAAGCAGCGTGGTGAAACAGACCGTGCTTCTGGTTGCATTTTTGGGGGAAACAATTCGATATGTGTACAGAGGCCTATGAAGGGTTATGTACATTCTTTTGTGGTTGTAGATTTTACTGCTGCTCACAGTGGATGTCTTATAATATTTTCTTGCCATAAGTGTACCAACACCGCAGCATCAGTTGCATGACAGGAGTCTCCTTTGTGCTCATTTTAACACCCAAACAGGGCAAACCAAGTCTGTTATTGTTGAACATCGTTATGAGCTGTGCAAGTAACATTTAAAACGACTTTCTTTAGATTTTTCAGAGTTTACGATCTCTGCACGTGGGTTTTGCCCAGTGAAGTAATACCTATACTCTGTCTGTGCCTTGTTCAGTGGCAACAGGGGGCAACAGGGAGTTGCATGGGGGAATAGCGCCGGAGGGAATGCATTTTGTTTCCCACGAGGTGGTAGCACGTGTGAAAAGGTATGTTTTAAAGAGTGTCCTGAAGGGACTTATAATGCTGTTAACGAACACGCTTTAGAAAAAGGGAAAAACATACACCAATTCGTGTCTGTTTTCCACAAACTCAGCCAAAAACGCCATGTACGAAGCATTGTATGGGTGTTTTGGACTGTTGTAAAAGCAGACCGCCAGTGGTCCGTTTTGAGGGTGTGAAGAAAAGGGAGACAGGTGGTTGGGCAGCAATGCCTTATAAGAACTACTTCCTGCAGGAAGTAGTTCCTTGAAGGCACTTTTGAGCAGTTTTCATAGAGTGGGGAAGGGCAGCCCTGCCAGCCAGTCTTTAGAGTATGAGAATGTGATATATGAGGGCTTTTGGACAGTTTTTCAGGGAAGTAGATGGACTGCACAGAGATTTGACTGGCTAAACACAAGATAACAAGAGAAACTCGCAGACAAGAAAGGCTTACGCCGAAGGTAAATAATGAAGGTTATTGCATCGACTGCAGTGGGTGCAAAGGGATATTTAGCAACCCTTTTGGACCTTCTGCAGAGTATGTGGACAGGACGTAGGATAAGCAGTGTGCATCTCTCAGGGCACCTGAAAAGAGGTATGCTGAGCCACTTTATCAATTATGCAGAGCATGGCAAATGCAGAGATTGCACACTGCGTTGGCCAGCATCACCTAAGAGCAAATCTGAAGTGCAGAGGGCGCGAATAAAAGGGAGGTTGGTGGGCTTGTATAGACAACCATTGAGGATGTATTTGTACCTACTATAAAAACAGGTACCTTAGTATTATGTTTGATTAATGCACTCCGGATTCACGAAGTGGTAGTGGGCGGATTTGATGGCGTGGAATACCGAGTCTGGGTATAAAAGGCGCACAAGAGTTGGAAATATGCATGCTCACTCTCTCTTTTTTCTCCTCCCCAGCTTGCATCTGTAATGGACACGCCAGCAGCTGTGAAATGCAGACAGGGAAATGCCACTGCACCACCAAAGGGATCAAGGGAGACCAGTGCCAGCTGTAAGTAGCCTCCCGCGTCATCTCAAACAATTTCTACTGTAGTTTGTGCCACCACAATAGTAACCGCTGGAGTTTGGAGCACCGGGGCGACCCTCTCCATCTTAGTCTAATTTAACTGAAGAAAGAATCGTCAATCGAAGACCCTGTGCCCTTAAATTACAGCCAAAATACACCTTACAGTACCCCATAACATGACTAGCACCAGGCACAGTCAGCCCACCTTAACTTCCTGGGCAGAGAAAATGACCACCATAAGTGAACAAAGGAGTGTGAGCATGCCTGACTCCTGCGAGGAGAAATTCACACTTTAATACACCCCTGCACTGGCGAGGCCGAACACAGTGCCTCTCCAGTTAACCAAGAGATCCCTCACAACCCACCAAGCACGGCACACAATGGGTTCATTATAGAGTTATTTGCTTTGCCAACCAGCATGCCAAACACTCCCACAACGCCAGACAATCCAATGTACTAAGATTCAGACTCTGGCCTGCCAGGAGCTAAAACTGTGCTGAAACACACACGCTAAATCAGCAGTTCACTGAGGCAATTCCAGTGGGATATTTGTCTTATGCACATGCTGAACAGCGTAGGGGAATAATGCATAATCCAACAAAAATCTTCACCAGAACTGGTTCAGAGAGCGGGAATTAGCACAAATAAGCATCCACATGGATTGCATGAAGCATGTAACAATTTGATTTCACCCATTCAATTAATTAAAATCTACAACCTGAATTTCTTGTGTTTCAGAAAAGCTTTACTAAGGCACAAATGTGTATTAGGGACTTCAGCTGCCAAGTGTGGCCCTTGCATTCTAGGGCCATATCACTCTAAACAACTTGGAGACACAACAGACGTGTGTACTCGCTTTCTCTGCCCCTGAGGCGCTTTGAGGCCCTGCAGATGCTTGCATGACCCATTCTGTAATACAGATGGCACCAGCGCTACATGTGAGCTGGAGCGTCTCACAGGGTCATCCCCTCATTTGCACATGGTGTGGCCCAATGCAAATGAGGAAATCCTTTGCCTTAGCACCCAAGGCATATTACAGGTGCAGAGGAGCTATCTGGAGGGACACAAATTGTGTGCCATATTGAGGTGGTGCACAGTCAGTAGCTTCATAGGAGGCAAAGGGGGCTCCAGGGACCCCAAGGCTTCCAGCTCCAGGTGGGTGCAGTCACTCATGGCATCTTCGTGCTGGGAGATCTCTGCCCCCTTTCAAATGCAGGCCTTGTCACTACTTACACTTTGAAAGGTGAACCAGTGACTGAAAATGGCTGGCCCATCAATCTTTCACAAATGCCATGCCCTCACTGCGGCACAGGTTCGCCTCTGCACTGGGAATAGCGCATTTTATGATAAGGCACACTGTCCCAGTCTGTGCACAACACAAAGACTCAAGTGAAAGCTGCTGCACGGAGTCAGACAGTGCACCGTATCCTCAAAACGGGCCCGGATGTCTAATCCCTGCTCCCCCATTGCTAAAAATACTGTGAGAGCCTTGGCAAATCACTTTATTTTTCTGTTCTTCAGTTTCCTTATATACCAAAACTTCAATGCTTAGACACCTGCTACACCCCCAATATTAACCATTATATTAAGCGAAACTGTTATTTTACTAGATCAGTATATCCTTGAACTTCAGATAACTAACTCTTAGCAATGTCTATTTTACTCTGTCATCTGTGTGTTTGCCTATTTGTGTTTTTTTTACCATGCTTGCTTTCAATGTTTTTTGTTGTAGTAGTGGCATACATGTCGTGGAAGAGCCTGAGCATCGGAGCATTTTTACAAATACATACATGCCAACATTTTAGAAGAGGAAAAATAGTTGAGAGAGTGAATTTTCCCCAATGACTCCCATTAAAGCAGAGGCAATTTCAGGCAGGAGACAGCCAAAATAAAGACATTTGTAGCGCCAAAAATCGGGAGTCTCCCGTCTGAATCGGTTCTGTTGGCATATATGCAAATACATTTGAATCTGCGTGACAGTAATTATGTAAATAAGCCTCATTAAGGAGGCGTCTCAAATTGTTTGATTTCTCACTGCGTCATTGAGGATGAATGGGCCATGTTGACGTATTTATTTTTACACTGGTGTATTCATTGAAGTTACTTCAGCCTCTTGTTTATTTCTGAAGGTAAGGCGCTGTCCCTCTTTCTCCAGCGTTACACACCTTGGTGATTTTTGCCACAGTGATCCGGGAACCTCTATCTGGTTGCACTGAGCCAAATGGCCCAATTTTGGGACCGCCTGTAGTGTTTTGTTTGTGATCCACTGTGAGTCTAATATGGCCGAGTTTTGTGAGATAAAATATATCTACATAAAGCACTCTGAAGAGAGCATCCAGTCTCTTTACGTTGTCTTTTCATGAAAAAGTATCCCAAGAGAGTCATCCCAGGGTTAAGGCATGGCACTGTCTGCGAAATTCACATAATTTGCTATTGCGTAATTATTGTACATTTTGGGAAAATGACACGGAATTCCGGGCACTGCATGAAATGCAAATATGGAATTTAGAGCTATATTTTAGCACATAATGCATTCTCGCATCCATTTTGGACGTGCGCATGCATTTCGCTTTAAACAAAATAGCACCAAGAAGCTGCTCACACACGGGTCAATTGCGTTGTTCCCACACGTCGTGCAGTGAGGCACAGTGGTTTAACATCAGGAATTTCGATTAACAAGAGCAACATGAAATTCCTTAAATTGAACAGTTACGCGGCAGTAATTAATATTTCGCCTAGGCCTAGTCCTGACGTCTGTTTATATCCAGTCCGCGAGTGGGGGCGGGGTAACAGTGACATGCCAATGGAAGTGCCTCGATGTTTCCCCGATCATCATTTCTCAGCCTGTCAGCAGTCTACAAATCCCTGGTTTGAGTTGAACCCTATGGATAAATTGACGGACTACATTACAAATGGTGTTTAGCAAAAAAACACTGTTTGGGTACGGGCTGAAATGGCCTGTAATTACGTTCAGTAAGTGGTATAGATCCGTTTTCTGAAAGTCATTTCTTCAGCTGTCAAGAGGCTGCAAAAATAGAAAAATAAATAGGTTATTGGTTTTTAATTCAAGCTATCATTTCGAAAAGCATTTGTTCTGCGGCGCTGCGCCGTGCCTGGGAAATTCAGAGGCGCTGTTTAAAAATGAATAAATGCATTGGCCCCGGGGAGAAGGATTCGCGAGCACGACTGGCCGCCATTTGTTGCTTTGATGAAGGGTCACTGGAGATCCTTGTCACGCTTCCAAGTCTTGAGCAGTATGTCATTTTGTAGGGACGCGCGCTCCGCACTGGTGCCCGTTGTGGGAAGGAATGGCTGCTTGTATAAAGGCTGTATTGATGGGCTGGAGGTGTTGCTGCATTGCCCGGAGGAGTCCTGAAGCACTGAAATTGAAAATGTAGGGTTTTGCTTTATTTTTCAAGATGGCGAGTGATTGATGCCCCAAATCATCATGGTACTTAGCCAGAAGAGATCACTAGACCCACACCGCCGCCTCTATTTTAGGGTAAGCATTCCAAGGAGATATTGAGTCTGCAACTATTCACTTCTGTTGTGAATCTCTAAAATTCTCATTGCCATCTTGGACTCAAGAACGTGCACACTCCATGCTCGATTGATCACGATGCTATCATGTCCGTTAGTCTACTAGAGAGCCAGAGTAGAAACAAGCTAGCTGAAGGCCCAGCATGCAGCACTGACCGAAGAGATGTAAATAGGAAGAGGTATCCATGGTGGCAGCCAATGACTAGGCTCCTGTAGGCCGATGGCCATTTTCAAGTGACTTGTAGCGCAGTGAAGACAGCAAAATGAAGAGCATCCAGGCTGACTAATGCGAGCTGTCAAGCTGTGCACAGAGGTCACAAGCCAGTATAATAGGAGATTGCAATGCAGGCTGGACATCTAATGGTGGTCAGGGACAAGGAACAAAGATAGTCGAATGCTGAAAGCAAACAGGAGGCCTAGAAAAGTAAATGGTGGAATCTGGCAATAGAGGCTATGCAGCAACGCTGCTCCACCAATCTTAATGTGTCTCTTGCTTTCACTGAATTCTTGCAACAGTTTTCAGACTCTATTCCTCATTGTTAGATTATAGTCAGTGTAAGCATTGTGGGGATAGATTATGGGAATGTGCCGTTTACAATGATGGTCAAGACACTAGCCAATATTTTCAGAAAGTGTTTGCTCCGATGCACAGATGCATGTATATATACGCTGCTGCAGACACACTTGGCCATCTACCACCATTTTGGCATGTTGCCTGCTATTCCCCCATGTCACTCTAAGAGCAGTAGCCATTCTCACACACTGCACCTGTGACGTAGCAAAATAACAAGGTGGCTGAGGTTTTAGAGGTGAGTGAGGATATGGGAATCATGGTGGTGCAAGCTGGTGTCGGGGGTAGCCCACATGGTGCTGGATGCAAAGATAACTCTCCAGACAATGGGCCAGATGTACAAAGCTTTTTTCTGCGAATTGGGCTATTTGCAACCTGAAAAAAGCATTTTTGGATGTACCAAACCCTGTGTTGCTAGTCACTATTTGAAAGGGACATCCTTTCCTAATAGCGAGTCGCAGGGCCATGCATGAATGTATTGTGACCGGAAAGCGGTTGCAAAACATTCATACTTTACTGATTCCACGAAGGAGATGGCAACCCATTCCCAAATCGGAAGTGGTCTCCAAGGCACCCCTTCCACATTGTGAATGGGGGCCCTAACATTTTTTAAGAGCAGGCGGTGGTCCCACGGACCACTGCCCAGTCTTAAAAAAAGAAAAGAAAACTCTTCATTTTTATTTTTGAAATGCATCCTGTTTTCCTTCAAGGAAAACGGGCTGCATTTAATTTTAAAAAGCTGCTTTATTTAAAAAGCAGTCACAGACATGGTGGTCTGCTGACCCCAGCGGGCCACCATCCCTGTGAGTGCGGGTCATTCCAATGGGTCGCAGATTGTTACCTGCCTCATGAATATTGGTGAGGCAGGTCCCTCGCTACCCATTTGGGAATTGCGAACAGTGTTAAACACACTGTAGTACATCGCAGTTTGCGATTTTGTAACAGTGAATCGCAAAAATGTGCTTTTAGGAAATCACAAACCTCTTTTTTCGTACATCTAGCCCATTGTAACTAAAAACACTCAGACAACTTCTCGTCAAGCTTTTATTTGTCCGCTCTGCATGTTAGGGTGTAGCTGACAATCTTCAAAGGAGGTGATTCTTCTCGGGCATCAATTGCTCTCCTCAGACCTTTGCACCCAAAAGTTGGGCTTCTTAACCTTAAACCTCCTTAGCTAGCCAGCACTAGAAAGGCTTTTTCTGGTGTCCACAAATGATACCTCTCCAGTGCTCTAGGAAGAAGTGGAAGGTAGAGCCCACTTTGTCTTGTTATAATATTGTTTTGCCCAACACTCCCATTGACCTGTCCTATCTTTGCCCTGACTGGGAGGTGGACTGCGTTAGTGACTTCATTTACCGCTGGAGCAGCTAGTATATTATGGCTTTCCACAGTGCAAGATGGGTTGGTCGTTTCACTAATGATGACCCTGGAAAACTCTGCATGGTTGTGGTTGTGAAATATTGCCTATAAGTCTAAAACCATTAGGGTGAGTGCCTAATTTGAGTCGCTGGTTGCCAGTGGGGGCCACCAGCACCCCTTTTTGGGGAATAGCACGTCTTTTTCTACAACCGATATTTTCGGAGAGCCAGACGTGAAACACACAAAGGGGAAAAAAAAGAGGAAGAGAATGACAGAAAAAATGTCATGTGGGAAGAAAGCAGGACCCTGCAATAGTGAGATGAACTGGCAAGGAGTGTCTGACAGTGGATAAAAAAGACCCAAGATGGATTCATGTCTAGCAGTCTTGGTATATTAGGTGCGCTGACATTTAATAGCACCACCCGTGGACTTTTGAGCCACACTTTGGGCACCGGCACTCATTATTTTACAAATTAAGCACTGATTTGGGGCACAGATATCAGCTGCTACATGCATGTTGCCTACCATGTCTACAATGGCTGACTCAGCTGGGAAACATCACTTACAAGGTGGCAAATGCAACGCAGTGCATTTGCCACAATGGCTTTACCTCGCATGTGTGTTTACCACACATGGCTTTACCATTCATACCTTTACCACGAATATACTGTTACCACACATGCCTTTCCAGTGAATTTCGTTGTAAAGGCATGAATAATAAAGGTGTATGCGTGATAAAGGTTTTAAAGGTAAGTACAGGTAAGTATTCAGTGGGTTGAGTGTATGGTGTTTAGGGTGGGTAATGGTTATTGGTGGTAAAGGCATTTTTAGGTTTTGGAGGGTATGGGATTTGGGGTTGTAAGGGCATTTTTAGGTTTTAGGGTGGATATGGGTTTTTGGGTGGTGAGGGCATTTTCAGGTTTTACGGTGGGTATGGGTTTTGGGGTGGTAAAGGCATTTTTAGGTTTTAGGACGGGTATGGGTTTTGGGGGGGTTAGGGCATTTTTGGGCTTTTGGATGGGTGTGGCTTTTTTGGTTGGAAAGCCAATTTTAGGTTTTATGGTGGGTATGGGTTTTGGGAGGTAAGGGCATTTTTAGGTTTTACAGTGGGCATGGGATTTGGGGTGGTAAGGACATTTTTACTGTAAGTTTTAGAGTGGGTATGGGATTTGGTGTGGTAAGGGGTGTTGAGGTTTAAGGGGGGGTATGGGATCTGGGGTGCAAAGGGCATTTTGAGGTTTTGGAGTGGGCATGGGATTTGAGGTGGTAAGGGGTGTTTAGGTTTTATGGCGGGTATGGGATTTGGGGTAGCAAGGTAATTTTTAGGGTTTAGGGTAGGTACGGTTTTTAGGTGGAAAGGTGTGTCTCTGTGTGTGTATATATATATATATATATATATATATATATACACATACATATATATGTGTATATATATATACACATACATATATATGTATGTATATGTGTGTGTATATACATATTATGAATGTTATATTTGCCTCTACTTTTTACCACCCATATGCCTTTACTGCGAAATTTTTGTGGCAAAGACATGCATGGTAAAAACATTTTGTGGTAAGTGCATGCGTGGTAATGACCATGCGGTGTACTTACTGCGTAGTAAAGACATGCGTGGAAAGTGCATGCGTTGTTCCGTCGTACATCCACTCAGCTTGTCCCATGTTTGAATGGTTTGACATTTGTGGGGAATTTAAGGGTTACACCCATTGAAGGACTCTTTTGTTGGGTATGGGGGGTGTTCAGATATGGCTAATATGAACAAGACCCCCTTGATGAAGTGATGCTTTCTTTGAACGTGAGGTGACTACTGTCTCTTTGATATCTAAACAGCCTGATCCTACTGATCAACTGGGAGGAGCCACCTATTTTAGAAGAGAAGGAAGAGATAATTCACTACTTTAACATAGGAATTCGCTGGTTAAAGTAAATACAAAAAATTGCTGCACCCAGAGTGTAGAAAAATAATTCATGAAGGGCTGAAGCTGAGCTACTTAGATTGAAATATTCTCGTTTGTAGGTTCAAGGCCAATTTAGCCAATATGCTTAAGACCGGTAACAGAAGCAGCAATATGGTTAGTTAGTCTAAAATTCCAGATGACAGACTTAACATTATTGCATAATGGCAAAAAAAAAATATTAATTAACTCATAGCAGAATGTGGGAGATATATTGAATTAGTAGGTCATAATTACAAACCTCAGAGAAAATCACAAAACAGCTTCTGTAGAGAATTGGAAACTCTGGAAACGTGTCTAAAATGTTTTTAACTTCATAATCATGGGCTAGATGCACAAAAGGTTTTATGGTCTTAAACCCTCTTTTATGGTAAAACCCTTTTACAAATGTGCTAACCACATTTTAGCTAAAACAAACCTCTCACTGAACTGAGACTAGATTTCTTTCGGTCTGTAAATTACTTCAAAAGATACATTAAACCACATTTCCTGCATTTTTGTATTAGTTGCTAGCACTTCTGATGCAGTAGGCCGCCACCTACTATGGATTGCTTCTACCTTGGGTTTTTGAGTGATCGTGGACTCAGTTTCATCTTTCAGTTTGTAGTTCTGTAGTGCATGATAGAAGAGTTATCTTTTAGCTCCTTTTTTATTACATGGGGATTCATTGCAAGGTGCAGTCAGTCCACTCATATTCTCATTTTATGTTACCATTTTAGCCTCAAAGTTTGTTTGATTTAAATGCACATTTCCATGCAGTTGGTTCTCGTATATTTTCCCTTTTTTACCTTGACTGATCCGCTGCAGTATCTCAAAGGCTTACAGCCTTTGAGAAATGGATGGAGAAGCCCTTAATTGATGTCACCATATAAGATCGAGAACACTTTCTTCCCAGCATGTTCTTCATTTAATACAGATTCATCTAGCTCCGAAGACCCCGTCACAAATCATTTTCAATTCTGTGGAATCAAATTTACCTAACAGTTCATTGTCTTTTTCTCTCTGAAATATCTCCTCCAGAGTTTGGTTTTCTCTCCATGTTGATCTTCCTTTGTTACCTTTTCAATCTGCCCTTTACTCTTTTGCTCACGTCTCCTTTAGTCTTTCTTATGCTCAACATAGTTGATACTACCTTAGCCAAGTTCAGTGGTTTCCTCTACATTTATGGTCACTCTCAACTTATATTATTTAAAAGCTTTCACCTCCTTGCACATTTCCACGTAAATATCAATATGCAACAGGAATTTGGTTCTATATGTGTATGGTACAAAGTTACATCATGTGCTTGGTTGATTGTTTTCCTATTTTATATGTCCTATAAGAAACATCTTTAGCTATGAAATTCCTATATGAAACATCTTTAGCTATAAAATCCACATCCCTAGAAGGTTTGACATTGACTCTTACAGTCTTTAAAAATTTTCGCAAGGAAACTCAGAATTTTCGACCAAAGATTCCCCTAAAAGCTTTGATTACCCTTTGATTATCATAGTTATATTGACTTTCATTTTCTTTTCACTTTATTTGCTACAGTTGTTCACATTCTGTACATCACTTTATGAAAAATGCAGTAGAAGTGAAATAAATATGCATAGAAAAAGAAGAAAATATTGTTCAATATGTGATCTGAAGTGGGATAAATTGCATTATTTGATTCGAATATATTCAATGCATTGGAACCTTTCACTGTTTTTTCCAGGTTGAAGTAAAAACTGCAGTATGTAAATTAAAAGTAAATTAAAATGGAATTAATTGTGATATTTGTTTCAAATATTCTCAGTATATTAGCACTTTCACTATTTTTCCAAGTTAAAGTAAAAAAACGATAACAAAAAAGGCCCTCAAAAATATTATGCCTAGATCCCCTAAATACATACAGCTGCCCCACAGTATGAATTTTACTTATAATGTCATCCTGACCGGTCCCCACATTAGATGTAAATTTACTAAAGCGGATTTATATATTTAAAGCTGTACTCTGGCATCTAACTTGGTCTGTGAACAACTCTTTCAGTCTGTTCTGTCTCTCGGACTCAAATAGACCAAGTACTCTGGGAACCTCCTGCTTGAGAGAACTAGCAAACAAGAAGACTTACAAATACAGATATCTTAAAACAGAAATCTACTGAAGAGAATGTCCACCATGCCTGATTCACAGGCAGTGTATCGCCGCTTCGATTGAAGGGCCTTCTTGAAACATTGGAACATTTGACCAGATTGAAACTAGACTAGGGCATTAAACCTGGCACAAAAGAAAGAAAATAATGATGTCATCACCGCGCGCCTCTGTGATCAGTCTCGTGGGATGACAGCCTACCGGCACTTTCTCACTAGCAGTTGCCAGATAGCGATTCTATTTCACAAACAGATGGGTGGCCAGTAAACAGAAATATGTATTTCCAGAAGAAAGGTGCAAAAGGCTTTGTTCGCCTTGAAGCGTCTCTAAAAAAGAAATATGAGCCCGGGAAGCTGTAAAGCCATCTCGTCTCCAGTCTTCATGAGGGTGAAATAGACAATAAAAAGATAATTGAAACCGAGAAAAATGGTTTTAAACAAAGCATTGTAAAGTTGTTTCAGTGCCGCTGCTATAAAAGGGTTCCTGATGTACGATACTTTTTTTATTTTTTTTTAAAGGATGCATGTTTTCTTTTTTAACTTGTTCTTGTATCATTGATGCTGCTCTGCCCCAACTGCTCCAATACAGTTAACAGTGAGTATGGTGAGGCTTTTCGGAAATACTTTCCAGACCACTGTACATTATGTTTTTTTAGATAAAATCAGATGGCAGTGAGCTATTTTCTGTTATTAAAGCCCCCGGCCACTGGTATTTATAACCTTGTTTTTTTTTGCCTTTGACAAATCTTCATGCTCTAGGTCATGCCCTTGAACCTGTTGGGTTTCAATGGGAGCCAACTGTTTTTTTTATAGGAAATGATCCTGTTTCATGGAGTTACACAAAAATATTCCAGGTCAAATATACAGGCCTACTCCACACCGCAGAGGACAAAACCTCCAAAAATTAAAATCTCGAAAGGATGTATTTAAAAAAACATTTACATAAGCTCTTCTCTGCTGGTCCATTTGTAGTCTATAGGACCTATGGTTTAATTATGGGTTTCAAGGACCAGGGTTGGTATTCTCCAACTTTAATTGAAGATAATGAATTTCTAAATCAAAGCCCGTGCTATTAGATATGTCACAGTCCTGAACAATTTCACAATCTAGAATAATAACTAATACAGTATCTGTAAGTTGAATTAGGAAATAGAAACCAGAAAGTGACATTTGTATGCTGGATTGTGAGACACTGTAGCGAGTCTAAAGGGAGAGCAACAAAGGCAGCACATAGACTGTCAGCAGGGTCAAATTCTAGTCTCAGATTCGCTCTGCCAGCCAATGAAGTTGGTGGTTCACTATAGAGGTGTGGAAAATTAATAAAAAATGTATTTTGCACAATACACATGGGGGTCATTCCTACATTGGCGGGTGGCGGTCGCCGCCCGCCAAGCGGGAACCGCCACTTGGCCGCTCCGCTGTCAAAAGACCGCAGAGGCCATTCTGGCTTTCCCGCTGGGACGGCGGGCGCCTGCCAAGGGAGCGCCTGCCGGCCCAGCGGGAAAGGCCCTGCAACCCAGAAGCCGGCTCCGAATGGAGCCGGCGGTGTTGCAGGGGTGCGACGGGTGCAGTTGCACCCGTCGCAATTTTCACTGTCTGCTAAGCAGACAGTGAAAATCATGCTGGGGCCCTGTTAGGGGGCCCCAGCACTGCCCATGCCAGTGGCATGGGCAGTGCAGGGGCCCCCAGGGGCCCCATGACACCCGTTCCCGCCATCCTGTTCCTGGCGGTAAAAACCGCCAGAAACAGGGTGGCGGGAAGGGGGTCGGAATCTCCATGGCGGTGCTGCTTGCAGCACCGCCATGGAGATTCAGCCCAGACAGGGGAAATCCGACGGGAAACCGCCGGATCCCCTTTTCTGACCGCGGCTTTACCGCCACGGTCAGAATGGGCAGGGAAGCACCGCCAGCCTGTTGGCGGTGCTTCCGTCATTTTAGCCCTGGCGGTCGCGGACCGCCAGGGTTAGAATGACCCCCATAATGTTGCCAAAGATTGTCAAATAATGTATATTGCACAGAATATCATTTGTCAGAATCACGTTTAAAAAGCCGCTCAAGGAAATATCTTGTGTAGAAAGGTCACATGAGTTACCCACAGGTGACTCGTTAAAGCAGAAAATTTAAGGGTGGAGGATAAAACAAGTCTAATCCAAGCAAAAATCGCACAAAATTACACACTATGTAAAATCGTAAGAATTTTGCACATTTTAGTGAGCATTCTGTAGAATGTTGAGTGTGGGTGCTGTGAGAACGTAATGGTACATGGGATGTTGATGTCCTTGGGCTAGATTAAGCTTGAGGCCGGAGTATAGTTTAAGGGAGAATGGAGCCCTAGCAGGATCTATCAGACTGTGGCTGTAACCTATGGACCTACCATGAAATAAATAACTTGACCTCCTTCCTGAATGGCTCCAGACTCTTGTGTGACAATACTGCCCTCTAGTTACATTTTGACAACACATTTTTAAAATAACCTGCATAGAGGTGCAGAAGGACTCTGGTGACCGGTCCTGAAAGAGAAGTAGACCAGACTAGTGATGGAGAGAGGCCCTGTGACCAAGAAGAGAGAATCTGGAGCCACCTACCCTCAGATCCATCAGCAAGTGGAGTCAATGTGGCTGCTGAGCAGGAGGAGTCCAGAGAGAAAGGTGTGCAAGGGCCATGAGAGGAAACAAGCCAGCTGGGTGGAGTTATACCTGTGGAGATTCCTCTCAGTGAAGAGACCAACGCATAAGTCCTATAAAATGACTGTGTTAAGAAGCAGCAAGTGTGTGACATGATGAGCACCTAACAGAAGTATTTATCACTATGAAAATCTTTGTGGCCACAGTGCAATTATCTGGATCCGTGAGCGAGTGTCACCAAAGGAGCTGGAGCATGTCTGCTTGGTGTTCTAATTTATGGCCCACAGTGCACGTGAGGCACAAGCCTCCAGACAATGCACCCTTGAGGTCACCTACTGTGGAGTTACCATCGGTGATGGCAGGAACTCGATATCATGAGCAGCACTAGCTAATAGCAGGCTTTCATCTCTGGTATGAGGGGGTCGACCTTCGATAAAAGTGTGTGGAAATGTTGGTGTAATAAAGGACTGCTCCACTTTTTAATGATCATCATGACAGAAGTAGAGGGAGGACTAGAGAGCAGATTGCTTCAGCGAGGTCATAGAAATGGAAGATGGTCTTCTAATAAGCTGATGGGATAACTTGTGGAGAGGACTACTTTCAGCTTGGAAGTGGCAATGAAAACAACTTTGAGTGATGATTCATGTGTGTGTCAAGCTCACTGAGAAATATGGACATGAAGGATAAGAGAACTCGTGTTACGTCTGCTAGGTGATGCATATAATATGCTAGTAATACAATTCATGTGTATCGTTGGCTCTTAGCTCAACTTCAGTGTTTGAAATATTATTTTTAAATCTCTCTCCAAGTTTAAGAATTTTTACATTGTTGAAATCAACCTTCTGTAGCTGAGTTGGACTATGTTATATGAAGTTGTGTGTTATGAATTAGAAGGGGTGTTCAAGTGTCGCATTGGGTAAATGGCTATAGTTTCCAACAGTGTACCGTGGATTCACTTAATGATTGTGTGATTTCTTGTGTGCAAAGACTGGCAAAGGGAGTACCCTGTCTCAAGGTGTGAACTATGGGATACCACCATATGCTTAAGGGGCACATGGGGCATGGTGTGTTACTGGGGAAGTGGGAAGTACCTCGGTTCCTGGTGATACAAATTCTGGCTGAGTATGGGGCATGTTGGGGTGCTGGGCAGCACTTTAGTTTGTGTAACAGAGTGTATTTTCATTGTGGGCTTGTGTGCATTACTTATGGAAGATAAGGAAAGCACGTGATGCTGTTTTGTTTTCCTTGTGTCAGTGTTACACTGGTTTGATGTGTAAGGAAAGAGGATGATGTAGTTTTGTGGCGAGTGTGGGGTTTGTCCCATGTATAAGACAACATAGTTAGTAAGTGGATGCCTGTGCATGCATGTGATGATGCATGCAATGTTGATGTATGTGTGCTGGGTGAAGGCTAGGAGTGGAAAGCAGTGGAATGTGAAACCAAGCCCTAATGCCCAGTCAGGCTGTGACTGAAATTCAGGTGCCTAATATGAAATAAAGAACCTAAGCTTCTATTGTAATTGTTCCAGACTCTTGTAGGAAGACCCTATATCCAGACTTAAGCCTTTTTCACAAGTTCACTTTATAGTTATAGGGGATTCTTAACATTTTGTTATGTTGTAAGAAATCTTCACGGGCCTTGGTTTATGATACTGGATGCCTGAATTTTGATGAGAAGTGAAATGTGTTGCTTTAACATTGTTGAAATTCCATGTCACATTGTAATGTTACCATACTACTCTGTCATTCCTAATTATATTTATATTAGAAGTAAACAAAATAACATATTTTCTTTTAGTTTAATTGCTTTTATTGTTCTGCCATCATAAAATCTTAGGTCTATCACCATACATCAAAACATCAAACACCAAAAATGCTGAAAGGACTAACACAAATACATTACAATAAGTGGTCTGATCAGTAAGTTTGTGAACCTTGTTGGTCCTTGCAGTGTAGGTTTCCACTGGGAATATCAAAGTACTCCCACGCAAAATCCGCTACATTTAGCAAGCTTAGTGGTTTTGAGGTGTAGCCAGGGTAGTGTATGGAAAAGGGGCAAAAGATACCTATCGGTAGCCAATGTGGACATATCTAATGGTCTTAATTGATTGCGATCATTGGTTGCGCACAGAGCTCCTTTCCAGAGGAGGTAATGAAAGCTCTTATAACCTCTTATCTTGTTTAGCAGAATCATGTCTAGAACACCAGGTAACTGACTAAGAAACCTCATGTTTGTTGTGGAGGAGGTTGGAATGAGAATTGTATGGTTCGGCTAGTCCCAACAAAATCTGTATAAAGTACTTGCCTGGGTCTTGTCTGTCATTCAGAAGGATGTGAAGCTGGGGCAAGCAGAGGGTACAAGAACTCTAGATGTAAATAAACATGCCAAAGTCCTTCCTCCTTCTTCAACTCCTGTTTTTAAACTATCAACACAGATGCAGATTTAAAGGAGATACATATTGAGCTAGTATTTAATTCTAAGGTTAACAAAGTGGTCCGTAGCATCTCTCTTTACCTACAATAGATGAGAAAAACTCTGCTTGAAGTCTACAAGCCATGATGAGCTGCTATTCCAGGAGATATCTCTTACATTGAAAGTGTGCTATGCGGCTCCATCAAAGTGGTGAAGCCATATGGCACACTTACAATACCTTTTTTTATATTTTCAAAAAGAAAATCCAAAAGCAGTATTTTCTTTTTGAAAATAAAAAAGCAATGACCTCCCTCTCACCATAGTTGTTTTCTTCCATAGACAGATTAGACACGATTACTGATGAAGCAAGACACTATTATGTGTGTGAGACCACCTAGTCCGTAGGGGGACTCCCCCCTTTCCCTTTTTCCCCCCCTAGGACAACACAGTCTCTCATCCCTGGGACACTCTTCGCTCATGCCTTCTACAAACCGTACGTTAAGGCGACCTAACTGACACCGCCTTTTGAGGGAACACTGGTCAAGTTCCACCCTCAACCTCTACTACCCCACACCCTTAGTGGCTTTATAGATTTCGTTTGGGAGGTGGTGTGGGTTAGCAAATACTCCAGGTACTCTCCTTTTTTGTTTTATGAAACAGAAAGACAAACTTTGGAATTTTTGAGCAGAAAGTTTATTCCAGCCATTATTAGCGCTGAGCCAAAACAGTGTCTTCAACTGAGCTCTCAACATGCCAATGTGAGAGAGGTGATGTGAGATAAACTGCAGGTCATGTGAGAGAGGTCCTAAGACTTCAAAGTGAGGCCTTCCATTCACTCTGCCTTCATGATTTAAGTTCTGCACTTGATTGCATCAGTACACAAAAAGTGATTGATACAATGCTTGAATTAACCTCAGTCATCAGTCAGGCCAGATTCCAATTCATTGTTCTTTTGCACACCATGCCACCTCAGTTTGAACCCAGTCATTTGCAAATCAGGCTTGACCCTCCTTCAACAGGAACAGTCCTGCCCAATCTGCTCCGGCCCCTCTGAACAGGAACACAAGCAACCCAGACATGGTTTTGCTCTTATTAGGCTCACCAGCTGGAATAAGCAGAGGCGTGTTTTGGTACCTCTGCTTTTCGCACTCTATATTCATGATTTTGAAAGTATCTCTAAGGAATCAAGAGTGTGACACCACTTGTTTTGGCCACAAACAACTTCCATGTTACTTTATGTAGAGGATGTGGTGCTTGAGTCACACACTGTTAATGGTACAAAACTTTATTTGATAGATATACATCCCTTATGGATGGACAAGATTAAAATACCAATTCAGCTAAGACCTATATTATGACACCAGATTCTTAAAAGGGAAATCTGGGACTTTTCACATCAAGATCTGCAGATGAGAAGAAATAAATAACTTTATTATAGCTTTATGGCCCACTGCAGAGGACTATACTGGTTGTTGAAGGCTCTGAACCTCCCCATTATAATCTTGGAGCCACTTCATTGTCTTCAGTGGAGGTTACAACATTCCAGTGTTTTAATATAGCCTACTACCGAGTGCTATACCTGTTGTTAAAAGCCTTGAACCCAGGTTAAAGAGAGGGCCTTTAGCTACCCGTATAGCCAGAGGCAGAAGGGCTATGAGGCTATTATAACATTCCACCCAATCAGGGTAGAACGTTCTAAATAAGCAAGCATTTGTAATACAATTGGTCTTGCATTTGCTTGAGTTAGAGCTATTGGGGTTGTAAATGCATAACTCGACTTTTCTTGATACATAATTCCAGTGGCCCTGCATTTAAGCTTCCCTGTAAACAGCAAACGTTGATTAGAGTATGTTTATCGACCCCCACCCCTCACCACCAACTTCCCCACCACTACAAGTGAGTCCATGCAATAACATCAAGTTCAAGTCCACGCTCAAAGCTCCCCTCCCAGTCTAAGCAAAGTATGTGAAAAAAAACTATTTGACCATTTAATGTGTCCCGATACCGGGTGTAGTTTTCTCACAAGAGGTAGTAGATCCATTGAAATAAGGCACCCGATAGTAAGGATGCAACAAGGATCATAAAAAAGAGCATATCAGAATTATTAACTAGCAATTGGATTGTCGAATTAAAAAGTCCAACATGCCTTCATTGTCACTTCATAAAAAAATAATCAAGCTTTACCCCACCGTGCTTTTAACGGGATGTGTGTTTTTCTACTTCTACTTCTTCAAACAGCACAAGTTTTGTGTGACCATCACAAGGTACAATATTAAAATAATGTTAAATTGCGTAATCCAATTTTACTACAAATTTTACAATAAAATTACCGTATTCATTGTTACTTTACAAATAAATGTCAAAAAGTCCACCCAGCTAAACATGTTGCATAAAGATAAAATGTAAACAAAATAAACAAGCGTTTCAAGAGCTGCATCACAGGATGCTTGGCTGGAATTTCATGTTTGTGGAGAGGATGCAGCCAACAGTCTTCTGTGGCATTTACCAGTCCAACTCGCCAGTGGCACTGACATTTGCAAGGAACAGTTCATCTTATGGCATTAGGTAGACCAGTCATTACGGTGTCTGTCCATTAGCAGTTTGTGTGATGCTGAGAGATCAGCAAGGACTGTCCACAGGAGGTCCGATGCACACGCGTAGGCTACTCGACGATGGTTCATGGCTGCTGAATAGATTCCTGGTCTGGAAGGGGTCCGTTCACTGTCAGTCTTGCACTACTTAAGCCCGGGGTGTAGCCGAGTTTATCATCAAGTGACTTTCAAACCCACAGTAACTCATGTCACTGTCACATCTGACCTACGTGGCAAAAACCGTAAGTGAGCCTACATGGTGGTGTACGTGGCCACCTCTGAGGCGCACTGCGGTAATCAAGCACCGCCATATGTGCGACTGTACTACCCCCACAAAAAACTTGGGCTGCCTCTCAGTGTGCGAGCGTCACATTATGCATCTCTAGAACCCTTTAACAAGCCCCCTTGAAGGATGAAGGGTGCAGCAGCCACTGATGAAACACTACGACTCGTTTAGCCCTGTACTCTACAGCAGACATTCGCAGTAAGCGGCAGCCACCAATTTTAGTTTTGCTAGACCTCCTCATCTTTAATACCTCTGCGGCTCGCGCTGAAAGACGCGGCCTTTATTTCAAGTTTCTTCAAAACAGGATTTTTCAAAGTCATGGAGCGCGACGGGGGAGGCAAAAGCAAAATAGAAATTACTCCAATTAGATCACATTGTGAACAATGTGAAGAGTGCTCCAATACCACTGATAAAGTTCACGCTGTGAGTGCCATGGCTGTCATAGAGCACAAAGAGGAGAAACAAAAAGAAAAAGTAGTTCTCTCTCACTTAAGTATATCAGCAATCGTGCAGTTATCCATGTACCAGGGTCGGTCCCCAAGGCGGTAACCAACGAGCCTCAAGGCGGGACAAACGTAAAGCATTTACCAACAACATCAAAGGATTTTTGAAAGGCGGGCCTAGGAACGAATTAAAGTGATGGGCGTGAGGTTGGTGTAGTGAAAGCCCACAGATAGATAACAACACGCCGGGAAGCAGTATTTGCGTGCTGCTACATGCGACCTAAAAAGGGAGAAACAGAAAGACAAACTTTGGAATTTTTTAGCAGAAAGTTTATTACAGCAATTATTAGTGCTGAGCCAATTCATTGTCTTCAACGGAGCTCCCAACGTGTCAATGTTCTAATTAGGTATTATGTTTCAAAGTTTCTCCTATTTGTCCAGCTAAATACATTCCAGAAGGTTTTTTGTATTCATTCATTAGGATTGTTTCATTTTGCCACCAGACTCGAGGATGTCTGCCTTCATTCTTAAAGTCTAGACTTATTCTTGTCTCTTCAGTCTGTTAGGAAAGTGGATAAAGATTGGGTTAGGGATGCCTTCCTACTGAATAGCCAACTCACATGAGATTATAATGAAGTACCTAAGTCACCCTTCATTCCCTTTCTATTGTTGAAAATTGCAGAGGGTATGGAGCCATATCTTTGGTATAAAATTTCTATGAATGTTGGTTATTTATCAGAAATAGAAAGGACTTTGGGCCAGATGTACGAAATTCCTATTTTGCATTTCCTTAATAGCAAATCCTAAGAAATTGCTTTTTAAGAAATGCAGAATGGAATGTACAAAAATAGAGATTTCCTAATAGCGATTCCTACAAACTAGGAGTTGCTATTAGGAAATCGCTATTTAAGAAATGCTACACCATTTGTAACTATTAGGTACGAATGGTTTTGCATTTCCAAATCTGCAGTTTCATAATAGGAAATCACAAATTAAGAAATTCAAGCTCAAGTTTGCCTAGGGGCCTACGGCACCCCTTGATGCACCCCCAAAAAAGTGGTACACATGTCAAGCACAAAAAATGCACTAGGAGCACTTGCGCACTACACAGCACTTTGAAAAATGCATTTTGAATGTATTTTTTAAACTTGCACATGGTTACCATCGACTTGGGGTTGATGCTAATAGCATTTCCTAAATGCCCATTTCCTATTTAGGAAATGCTTTGTGATTTCCTAGTTAGAAATTGCAAAATGGGATTTCTACTGGGTATAAACAACATTTTGTGATTCCCTATTGGCCTCTGTACATCTGAAAAAGCAATTTAGCATTTCTTAATGGACTGGTAGAAATTCTAAATCCTTTTGTACATCTGGCCCTTAGTGTATTACACTTGTACCTTCACTAAGGGTTGAGCTTTATCTGAATTTCTTCGTCTATGTCTTTATATTCATAACTGTATCCAAAAGTTGAATGTGTTTTATTTTTTGTAGCTATTTAAAAAAGGTATAACTTGTTTATTATACCTTTATTGAGAAATGTTGGATTCAGAATCTGTAGGTCTGCGTTTATGGATTGGTGCCTACATTGTTATCAAGACCAGAGCTATTTTGTCATGTTAAATGGATTGTGGGTGTTTATTATACATTTTCCTGTTTTTCCATGTGTAGTTTACTGTCCTTTATATGTTTGCTGGATTGATTTTTTTCCATGGTGAAAATCAGTTTCACCGAAATTAACAGAACTGAAGTGACTCTAAAGTGGTAAACCCTGGAGTAGGAGGAATGCTGTATGATAGAATCAGAGGACCAGAAGCTACGTCTCTCAGCAGAAAAGCACTGTCACTATCTGAGCATGAAGGGGAAAGGGACACCAACTCTTCAAAAAAGAATAGGGCTTGTTTTTCATGGAATTCAGATTTATCCATTCAGTTTTACATCGGGTACACAATCTTAAAAACGTTCACTAAAATAACAAAAAGTAAAAATCCAATTAGAAGTACATTCATCTAATCCACTAACAGTGGCGGCCGGCAGCTTTAGGAGGGAGGGGGGCGGGCAGGGCACACACACACACACACACTCATTCTTTCACACACAGACACGCACGCACGCACATCCATTAACAACACTCATACCATTCAAACATGCATGCACGCACCAAACATTCATTTTAAAACATCACACACACTCATTCTTTCACACATGCACGCACGCACCAAACATTCATTTTAAAACATCACACACACTCATTCTTTCACACACGCACGCACATCCATTAACAACATTCATACCATTCAAACATGCACGCATGCACCAAACATTCATTTTCAAAGATCGCACACACTCATTCTTTCACACACGCACGCACATCCATTTACAACACTCATAACACTCAAACATGCACGCGCACACCAAACATTCAATTTCAAACATCACACACATACACACACATACACACACACACTTACCTTCAGCCTCCAGATACCAGGAGGGTTGGGACTGCTGCCTTCCCTCATCAGCCAATGAGGGAAGGCAGCAGTCCCAGCCTCGTCACAGAGTGGGATGGGGTCAGTGAGACTGCTGACCCCACCCCACTCTGTGACGAAGTGTCACTGATTGACACTCGCCCTGGGCACTTCAGGGCTAAACCTGAAGCGCCCAGGGCGAGTGTCAATGGGTGACGCTTTCCTCGTCACCCAAGGGAGGGCCTCGAGGCACCTTTGCTGGGCAGAGGAGGTCACACCCGTAGGAGCTGTGACCTCCTCAGCCCAGCAAAGTTCAGCTCAGGCAGCCAGGAGTGTGCGCAAATTGCGCATGTATGCTCCTGGCTGCCTGACCTGAACACGAAGAGTGTCTGTCAGGCTGACCTTTGTTCAGCCTGACAGACACTCTTCATGTGGGCAAAAGGTGGGGGGGGGACGTGGCCCCTCCGCCCTAAAGGACAGGCCGCCACTGTCCACTAAAATCTTCCCATCATTGTGGCGACATCCAGAAAGCTGATTCCCCTGTTGCTGACGAGATATAACATAATTTTTCAGAATTAGAAGGTGCTAATAACGTCTTCTTTGTGGTAAAAAAATTATGGGCAGGCGAGAAGATGTACCAGTGAATATTTTCAGTGCTTCATACACAACTGTTTGACTTTCATGTAGTGCAGTATCACATAAACTGCAATAGAAGTGCTAACTAGACACAGCTTCTGTCACAATTCTGGGCTGTCTTCTGTCCTAATGAGTTGAAGAGCTGGAGCAGTGGTATTTTACCATCAGTGGTAAATAGTTGCTTGTTTTTCGTTTTTTTGCTGGAAATGTAGTAGTATTTGTTGGCATATCTTAACAAACAGCATACCATAGCATACACAAAGCAACATAAGCACACAATTAAAACAACAGGGCACTACAAAACAAAGCAGTCAACACAGGATGCATCACAACAACCAAAGTACAACACAGCAACATCACATTGCAATAATGTAGTACAAACACAGCAGTACAAAAAGGTAGACCACCACCACAACAAAATGCCCCACGACAAAAATGCACATTTTTATCACACATCCCCATCTACAGAAACCTACTTTCATAATGGGGTGATTAAAGGTGTTTAAACCAAGCAGTACCTTAACTTACCACCAGCAACTTGAAATAGCACGAGCAAAAATGTTTTGTAATCCGGAACATTATGTCCATGAAGTCCCTAACACGCTAGCCTCGGTTAACCCGGGACTCCATTGGAGCAGCTTTGTCCTTAATTTAGGGTTTGGTAATTCTTGGAGATATTTTATGCCAGCGAGGTTCTTTAGGTAGCCAGGTGACTAGTGTTTGGCTTCTGATTTATGAAGTATACTGAATAATGTGATTTATAATGTATACTGAATAATGTGATTTATGAAGTATACTGAATAATGTGATTTATGAAGTATACTGAATAATGATTGTAGCTCAGTTGAATAATAGCTAAATGTAATTTAGCTTTCTTAGCTGCAGAAGAGTAATCTCTAAGTGTATGAATAGATTCCTGTATTAAAAAGATGGTTTTAGCTAATTTGCATGGTTTTAGCTCATTTGCTCTTACCTAGTTCCCTGTTCCCTTCCACAAAGGTGTCAAAAGCCAAGCAGACCAGTTCATTCTGGGGGACCCAGCCACTCCCAGCAGATAGTTATTGTCCTTGCTTTGATCAGGTCCCCTCATGTTGAATACAGCTCTCTCCTCTGTGTTTCACACGCCATATTGAACGAATTAAACCATTCCACGCCCTCACCCAAGAAGCCCTGGCGAAGACAGCATGTAGGAGTTATTTCGAGATAGCAAGCACAAGGCCTGAGACCAGGGAGGTGCTCTCTGTCGATTATAGGTGGCAGAATTAGAAACGGAAGTGGAAAATAATCTCGTGAAGGGAAATGCGGAAGTGGGGAAGAAACGAGGCCATGCGCCAGTTACGGTTTAATATGTAAACTGAGAAGGGAAAGGTAGTGTTGTAGTGTGGTGGAACACCAGAGGAGGATGGCCAGAGTGTGACGGAGGGAGACACGTCCCAAAAGAGGCAGAAGGATGTTGATATTCAGAGGCAATGTGGGGAAATAGAAGCGACTCCAAGAGATGGGAATTGGGAACTACGCTCTGTTCTAGAAATCAAGTTCAGCAAGTAAGATTTCAGATAGACACCCAAACGAGACAAAAAAATCATATAGATCCTCTCCCTTAAACTATCTGCATAGACTACGTGATAATTGCAGAAACATAATAATATTCTACTTTTATATAGCACGCATCGCGAACCAAAATATACATCAGTTGTGTCATTCCTCAGATCACTGGCACTCATGTCATTAACCTCCGAAAGGATGAATGGCGGATTCAGCCCCACAAGCCTTTCGACTTATAACACGTCAGGCTCTGCCGCATACACATTTGACTCGTCCCCAGCTCCACGTGCCTTCCAGAGGCCTGTACTGCTGCACAATGTCTCCTTTTCCGTGTAGCATCAGACACCTGGGCACAGCGATGGAAGAGAGGACAAAGGAACCATGCATCAAATCATGTCCCCTCCTCTGTCACTCCACGCAGGTGGGAGCCAGGCACTTCGTTACCCCGCACACTTCCGCACCAGTGATGGCTTTCATCGACCAGGAAGCTGAGGAAAGGGAGGGGAGCCTCTTTACAGGATAAATGGGGGGAAACTGGAGGGCCGGGCTAATAACGGGTAACGACTGCCTATCAGAAGGTCACGCGATTGATGAATGGGAGTCTCTTTTTATTGAAACAAGTCATAGATGTTAAAAGTAAACCATTACATAAATTGTCCTAATGTGTCCTTGGAAACAGGAGAGGTACTTGGCAGGATGCCAGGTGATGGGCTGGTAAATCGGCGGCTTTACAATGGCTGCTGCATTAGGATCACGCTGTGACCAGGCCTTGTTTAGCTCTTAGATTTAGGTAGAAGTGATCAGCACTGTAGTGCACGTCAGGACTGTGTTGGTGCTGCAATGGCAAGAGTAGTGCCCCCCCTTCTGTTTGTCAGAATAAAGTCTATCCACCGAATCAGCAAATAGCAAGTGTTCAACCTTGTGTGGATGTTCTATCTTATCGAGCTGTTAGCTCCTCTCACGAAAATGCAAAGGCTGACTTAACCAATCAGAAACCCAGGTTTAGAGTACGATAATTAACAGCTCTTCTTCGACTGCTTTCTGGATTTGCGCTTCCGTAAGGTGAGGTTGCATTAACTGTGCCACCAGCAGCAGACAGCAAAGAGTGCCATATTTCAACTGTGGTAAAAAGAGATGATGGATGGAATGCCTAACAATGCAAGCATTCAACCCCAGTCACCAAGATCTGGGTCTAATCCATCGGTTTTTTTTGCCCACCTCTCCACCCCAGTTTGGACCCAGCCATATGCAAATCAATATTGACCCTGTTCCCCATGGGAACAGTCCAGTCCGAACTGCCAAGCCAGGTCCACCCTGGACCGGACACAAGCATCCTGGGTGCCTGTTTCGTGGTACCACTCCTCATCAGCAAAGGCTAGCTTGAATCCAATGGTGCAGTGAGCACAGGAACCATGTCTGGGCATGCCCTTTACACTTAGGGCGACAAAAGCAAAAAGAACAGATGATGTACGGACTGCTGTACAATGCACACATTCACCCCTCATTCACAAAGATCTGGGTTTAATCCATTTTTTGCACACCAGGCCACCTCAGTTTGGACCCAGCCCAATGCAAATCAGTCTTGACCCTGTTTCCCATGGGAACAAACCAGCCAGAACTGCCAAGCCAGGTCCTTCCTGGACTGGAAGCGAGCATCCTGGGACCTGCTTCAGGGTATTACCCCTCATCAGACAGGCTAGCTTGGATCCAGTGGTGCAGTGAGCACGGGACCCACGTCTGGCCATATCCTTCCCACTTAGGCCGACAGAAGCAAAAATAACAGATGATGGACGGAATACTGAACAATGCAAACATTAATACCCAGTCACAAAGATCTGGGTTTAATCCATCGTTTTTTTGCCCACCACATCACCCCAACCCAGTTTGGACCCAGCCAAATGCAAATCAGTCATGACCCTGTTCCCGATGGGAACAGTCCAGTCTGAACTGCCATGTCAGGTCCTTCCTGGGCCGGAAGCTAGCATCCTGGGGCCAGTTGCGGCGTATCACCCCTCATCAGCCAGGCTAGCTTGATTCCAGTGGTGCAGTGAGCACAGGACCAATGTCTGGGCATACCTTTCCCACTTAGGGTGACAAATGCAAAAACGAACAGATGATGGACGGAATGCTGAACAATGCAATTATTCACCCCCCTGAGACTGGGGGTGAATGTTTGCATTGTTTAGCATTCCGTCCATCATCTGTTCTTTTTGCATATTTCAACTGTGAGCAGCTTCTATGGCACTTTTATGGAGGGGCAAAGGAAAATGAATGTTTTCCCCTGGCACAAATAATTGCCACTCTATTTCTGCAGTATTCTAAAGCATCCTAAGCAGAAAATGACCTCTCTGTGGCATTCAGTGCTACTGATCTCCAGGCACTCTTTGATGTCGCTGAGCTGTCAGTGAGCATCAGTGGAAAAGTGGTAACTTGGTTTTCCTCTTTCCCACTAAACTATGCTCATTAGGTGAAAGTAGGCACGTTTTCTCATCAAAGCTGCTGCAGTCACCTGCGGTGTCCCACAAGGGTCACTCATTTCACCCATGCTGTCATAATCAAAATGATCCTTCTCATCAGACTCCTAGTGCCTTAGATTTCATACGCTGATACCCAGCTAAACATCATGCTTAACTGCAGCTCCTGCACTCTTTTCAACTCTTTGGAAGTGTCACATCGCTTATCTCAGCTTCTCCAACGGATGCAGAAGTGGCTGTGCCTCAATGGTGAGAAAACTGAAATTCTGCTGACTGGATCCATCTCTCCGACCTACCTCCAGTTTCCCTGGCCTGAATCCCTTGTTATCCACCCCCAGCCGGTGGAGGATCATAACCTGGGCGCGTTGTTTGATGGCAGCTGCGTGTTCAATACTATAAACTGTGTTACAAAAGCTGCTTTCTACCATTCACAATTAGTTCGAGGTATCCTTCCTCTGCTCCACGTCATCAAGTATACCAAATTGACTATTGCAATAGTCCTGCACCGGCCGCATGAAAAATCCTCATTTAATCTTCAACTAATCCACAACCACAGTGTCCGTCTCCTAATTGGCCTGGATCACTGTGATCACATCTCACCAGCACTACTGTCCCTCCATTGGCTCCCAATGAAGGAACGAGCGAACTTCAAATCCCTGTGTTCCATCCACAAAGCAATGCATGGCCAGTCACAGGAGCACTTGTCTATGCTGGTTCTACCCCTAAATCCCATGCAGAAACCTCGGATTTTCTGACCACAGCTCATTGTGTATTTATTCAAATTGATGCAAAAAAATTGTTGATAGAACTCTCCACGTGTAGGCATCTGCCCTATGGAACTCCTTCCCAGTGGATCTAGGACTTGAACCCGACTTTAGCAGATTCAGGTAACTTCTAAGAACACACGTTGTTAACTCCATTGGCTGCTACCACCTGCACTAGCCCAGACTATTTAGACTCTAAAACTAGTCCCACCACTCATTTGGTCATTTACTGCCTTTCCATTCTGGGCTTTACCATGCTCTTTTCCTATGTCGAGTGCTTAGAGGCTATCTCGGTGAATTGTAGACTTATATAAAAACGGATGCAGAAAAGGGGCAAAATATATACAGGGCCTGTGTCTGCCTGCGAGATGTTGGCTGCTAATGCTATCAGCTGAGGGAAGTAATGCTCGAGGATTAGAATTTGAATGGTGGCCAACCCAGCTACGAACATGGCTAAGTATTTTTTTTTAATTATTATTCAGACTGAAAATCCACACATAATTCATAAAACTACAACACTTAGAAACAGCAACACAACTTACAAAGTACAGAATAAGAAAAATATGCTTGTTACAGTGTATGCGTGACACACAATGAAGAAAAGCGATTCGGCGCCTCGTCAGGGATAGTAACCGCTATACAAATACAATTACAATAACAATGAAAGCACCATTCAATGAGTGAAAGATTCATTATGGCACACCACACATATAAACCTAAGCCCTTTCTTTCGGCTAGGCTATCCCTAGGTACAAGGCAACAATGCGATCCATATACACAGGGTCTGTCTTGTAACATGACACAATAGTATTTGGTTTTCACTGATATTAATCATGAGCTTCTCTTCTAAACAAAATTATTCAAATCCCCTAAAGAGGCGATAACCCTGTTAATGACAGCAGAACTACATCATCTGCATACCAAAGTAGGGCAACTTTTTCCTGGCCCCGTTTGTGCAAATCAAGGTTTAAGCTGCAGAGACGGCTGCTGGTTCCTGTGATAAATAAGCTAAGTACCAAGTCAGTTTGACTTGCATCCTCAGTCTGGATGCAATCCTAGATTCTTTGTTGCTCATGTGTAATTGCCCATATATGACCTCTGACAATGTTCATTCCCTCTCTACAAACCTGCACCCCCTTGCCCTCTTAGAGAAAGCCAAAGGTAGAAGCGATCTACGGAGTTGAAGGATGACTTCAAGTCGAAGAACGTCAGTGGGAATGGGACATTTCTGAGCCAACAGTACTTGGAGCAGATCATGTGTAACCTAAACATGTACACAGCAATCCATGCACTTTTCCTGAATCCTGTCTGCATGTCACACAGTATGTTATTGCTGTCTATACTTTCCTGTATTTGGTTTAACAGTACTTTGCCATGCAGTTTGTGACCCCACCACTTGGGGCATACAGAACCAACACAGCGAAGAGCCTCTGAGTTACTAAACCAGACACCATCTTAACAGGCTTACATTCTCTGTGTTATTTGCTGTTTTCTTGTACCGTTTTGATCAGTGGTGAGATCTGAATAGCACTGAAAATCATTTCTCCAATTGGCCCTAAAGCTGGGGTCTATGAAGCACCTATGGGTTCAGTTTTGTTTGGTGTCCATGATGCACCTGAGCAGTGTTGGACTGGCTTTTTGGGTAACCTGGCACTGACAGATGGGCCAGTTTGAAAGGGCAAGTGTGTGGATTGTTTCTTTTTGGTCCTGTGGCTAGGGCCAAAAAAAGCTAGCTCATCTGGCATTGCCAGATTGGCTGAAAGGCCAGTCTAATACTGAAACTGAGACACTAACACTCCTATCAGCATTATAACGACCATCCAAACCACCTTCTTACTCAGTGTGACATATAAATCGATACGTTCCAGCTTAAGTATTTTGGACTCCCAAGGACACGAGAGACATCAGTTTTAGAATAGGGCAGGCAAACTTACGTTACAAGATCACCCAAAATTAGGCAGTAAGAAATTAGTTTTTCCATTTGGGTTTAGTAGGCCCTTAGTACACATGATACAGAAAGTACCACTGTATGCTGCGGGGAAAAAAGGTTTCAGAGTAATTGTTGTCTTAATAAATGGCTTTAAGTTCTTATGACTGTGAGAAACATGTTAGCAGTCCTTGACGAATGTGGCATTTTTACCAAACCCATTGTGAGTGACAATGTTTGCCTCTTTTTATGGTCTTGCTTGACTGCGCAGCTGTCGCCAGACAATTGTTATGAATTTTTGTGGAGCGCTACTAGTATCCAAAGGTGTCTAGGCGCTTGGCTGAAAGACTACGTGGTACTACCGAGCAGGGTGCCTAGGGGCTAGATAAATCCTTGAAAAGCCAGGTTTTAATGGCTTTCCTGAAGGCTAGCAGGACGGGAGCTGAGTTAATAGTAATGGGCAAAGCATTCCATGCCTTAGAAGCTCTAAGAAAAAAAGTTCTGCCTCCCCAGGTGAGTTGTTTGTATCTAGGTACCAAAGAGAGCATACCAGATGCAGACCTTAGTGATCTGCCTGGTTTAAACCAACGAATGTGTTCCTTAAAAAAAAAAAAGTGGGGCCTTGATTGTTCAGTGCTTTATATGTAATACAGAGTGCTTTAAAAACAATTCTCTGCCTTACAGGAAGCCAATGCAATTTCCTGATTTGATCAGAAACCGGA
The DNA here is from genome assembly GCF_031143425.1 of Pleurodeles waltl. NCBI lineage: Eukaryota > Metazoa > Chordata > Amphibia > Caudata > Salamandridae > Pleurodeles > Pleurodeles waltl. The sequence goes on along the minus strand of NC_090445.1, from coordinate 745,814,711 downwards.
AAATATTTGGGAATGTTGAGGAGTAGACGTGCTGCAGCGTTTTGCAGAGACTGAAGTTTGATTAAGACTGATTGTTTAGCATGGAGTAATAGACTGTTACAGTTGTCTAACTTGGACATTACCAAGGAGGTGACGGCTAGTTTCTGTAAGTGACCTGGGATAAATGGTAAATCTTTTTTAGGATCCTGAGCATAAAGAAGGCAGATGTGGTTACTGATTTTACATGGTCGGCAAAAGACAAGTTTTTGTCGAGCAGGAGTCCCAGATTACCTGTTTTAGAGACTGGGACTGGGAGGGAACCTATTTCCTTTGGCCAGCAGGAGTCTGTGAAGAAGGATGGATCTGTGCTGAAAAGTAGCACTTCTGTTTTGTTGGAATTCATTCTCAAGCAATTTTTTGACATCCATGTGCCGATGGCACACATACAGTTGCAAAATCTGGTCCCAGTAGTAGGGTCTGTGCTTGCAAAAGAGGCGACAATTTGCGTGTCATTGGCATAGGAAGTAAGAAAGAAGCCATAGGATCTGATTAAATAAGCCAGAGACTTAACATAGATGTTGAGAAGGGTGGGGCTCTGGGAAAAACCCTGCGGAACCCCGCAGGGGATAGAAAAGGATGGGAAACAAATTTGCTGAGACACACCTCTTGAGGGCAATTGGAGAGGATCGACTGTAGCAGGATCCAGGCAGCCCCGGTATTCACAATGTCAGCAATGTGTTCCAACAACAGACCATAGTTGACCTTGTCGAAGCCGCTGACAAATCAAGCAGGATAAGGGCAGCCTGCCCTCCTCTATCAAGAGACTTTCTAATTTCCTGTGTGGCCTTGATAAGGGCTATCTCTGTGCTGTGATTTTTTCGACACCCAAGGATATTATTGGTGTTAATGTACTCAGTCAGCTGCCTATTTACAATCTGTCCAACAATTTTGCCTGGAAATGGGAGACGGGAAATCAGAAGATAATTAGATGGGTCATTTTGGTCCAGGTTGGGTTTCTTTATCAGAGGAAGTACAGAGGCTTTTTTCCATGAATCCAGAAAAGAGACAAGTTTGAACATGGCCTGATACATGTCAAGAAGGACGTGGGCAGTGATCTCTGCTGCTCACTTGTCACTGTAGGGGGACAGGGGTCAAGTGGCGATCAAGAATTGTTGGAGACAATAAGATCTTTCACTTCCTCTTTTGAAGGGGACCTAAAATCTGCAAGACGAGGTCTGTTGGCTGGGGAAGAGGATATATCTGGAGATTAATTCAGTGAGTTTATGGTGAGAAAGTTACTGTATACATCTTAAACTTTCTTTTGGAAGAAGTTGGCCAGCCCGTTACAAAAAGATTAGCTGGGACTAATTTTCAGGTCAGTAGGAACTTTCATTAGTTTGGTGATCATATTGAATAATACCTTGGTGGAATTGGCAGAAGCTTCAATTTTATTAGTATAATATACTGCCTTTTCCGTGGCAATCAAGGCTTTGTATTTAGGCAAGCAATTTTTGTACTTGGTCTTCTTCGTCTCACTACAGTCACATCTCCATCTTCTCTCCTGACGACCACAGCTTTGTTTCATGGCGCGGAGTTTTTCAGAAAATTATGTGAGCAGCACTAGAAATGGGCTTTGGCTCTGCCCACATGGTTCGGACCCATGAGTACATGTTTTGATTGGGTAAAGTAGTGTGCTTTCACAAAAAATCTGTCTTCCCTCCAAGCAGCTGTGATCATTTTGTTTATTTATCTGGCTGCCGAGCTTGAACTTTCAGGGGCACAGACATGGCATTGGCATGCTATCAAAGTGTCCTAGATAACTAGATAATGTATGTTTTCTCTGGCAGCAGCACAAATGGGAGAAGGACAGTCATTAACCTACATGGATTTTTAGGTCTGGTTCGATAGTGCAGCTGTCACCAGACCTTTGATCCTACAACAACATTATTCTACAGTTAGCTTCCACATAAATTTATTTCTGTTCCGGCGCTATTTACTCGTAATACTTCACGTTGCCACAGAGCATTCCTTTAAACCAGACCTATGTGCATTGCCAATGTTTGTTCAAATATAGGTGTTTGCTTTGTATTCATGTTTTTACTCACTTTTCTTTCTCAGAAGAAGAAGCTAGAGGTTTGACTAGACTGTGGGCAGACAAACCCAACAAGTAGTTTTTGGTGATGAGACAGCAGAAGCAGTTTACTTAGTCACTCCCAGAGAAACAGGGTGTATTGAAATAAAGGGTTTCGGGTTCCATATCAAACTTTTAAAAGAAATCAGTTAGTATCAAAACACATTGAGCACCACAGAGGCCATCTTGGAGTGAGTCTAGCGGTGGTTGACCAAATATTGAAAACAGTGGTCATGTCCAGAGCAGGTACCCACTCTAAGGACTGGATTTGTTGAAAGGTTTCAGAATAATGGAGGTGACGAGGAAAATTAGATGACATAGTGTACTGAACGGAAAAGAATTCTTAAATGAACACTTGCAAGAAAATTTTATACAAATTAAAGAAAAATTACAGTTAAGAATTGCTTGTGAAGAATTAAAGTAAGAAACAAGCAACAATTACAAGAGAAAAAGAGAAGAAGGTAGGTTTAATAGTAAACATATAAGGTAAGTCTTTTTCAGGTCAGAAAACAACACATTGGTAAAGGTAGGCTTGAGAACAAAATCTGATAGAGAGCTTTGTGGTGTTAGCAGCTTATCAATAAGTGTCTTTGTAAATAGCTTTCAGGTCAAGTATCATTTTTCATCATCAATATCCAACTGGCGAGGCCATGGCATGCACTGTACTGTATTGTCTGCATGAGGGACCTCACTTCCGGATTGTGGTCCATCTGTATTGGGAGAATCAGCATGAGGGAAACCTGTCTTTCGACTTACATATGATATTTGTTAAGTAGTAGTGGATTTCCACTGCAACCTCCATACCATAACACATTCGGATCTCATATGCACCTGAGTTTAATTTAATAATATGTGTGTTAGGGTCTATTAAGCACATATTTATGGTAATGTTTACAGTGGATGTCATTTTGCCAATTCCCTACTCATGAGAACGTTCAAATAGTTTGGTAATTTGATCAAATAAAATCATGGGATACTAAGAATGAAATATGAAGTGATACTGTTGTCACAAATATTGCCTAATTTGTAAAGGCAGCATACCAGTGAAGATTTTATCCAACCCAAAGTAAAAGCATGCACTTGTGAAACAAAATAACTTGTTTTATGCAGGTAATGCCCAATTTCTGTTTTGGTTTTTTCAGCTGTCAAAACATTTACTGTGGTCCAGTTATAAAAACGTGCTGGTTTTATAAGATCGGTTTCTTACTGTGATTACCCCCACTGGGGACCTTAGCTACCAATGTGTGGCATCTATCTGTGGAGCAAAAGGTGAAACGTGTGGGTGTGAGACTTCTACAACAGAACAACCAAAATTCGGTAGCATAAATGAATGTGACGCACACATACATTTTTGGCCTTGGAGCCACAGTCATGCTGCAACTAGAAACTCACAGATGGTTGGTTGGTCATGTGCTAAACTCCTGTATTTAGTAGTGTCAGCTTCTCTGATGGAGAAGTTAATCCCACTAGGTGTCTTGCTGGCTACTGGGAGATAATGTGTGTTAAGTTTAGGTGGATGACACCACGATCAACGAGATGCCTAGGCCTCATATATAGGTCTTAGCTGAAGAGCAAATCCTTGACTATGGAGTTCTACGCAGCAAAAGATTGTTGGGTGCACTATTGGTCATCAAACACATATTTTGAACTTGTTGATGAGAAATCTGCACTGTGGAGTGTCATGAAATGTAGGATTAGAGTGGGTTCTTGAAGAATGTCATTGTTAAATCTGATTAGTGGATTTTTGTTCACATGTGTTCCTTGTGTGGTGACCTAGAAATAACAATAAAAGTAGCTCACAACGGGTCAAAATCCTCTTAGACATTTCAGGACCTTGTGCCAAACAGGAGGATGCTTGCAGTTCTTCCACAGTATCACTTAAGGAAAACTCATGCTGACCTACAGATATGTTTGTTGACTGTATCATAACCTCTAGGATTATGCAATGTTTGAGATATAATCTCAAGCAAAGTAAATTCGTAACAATGATGATTTTACTGACAAGGTTGGTATAGAAAATTTGTATTTATTTGTATTTGTATATATTTCTAAAGCGCATTCTGTCCCTAACATCGAATCGGTGAACGAGAGAGACGAAAGTGAATGCAGTGAGAGAGCAAGAAACAGCAGAGCAGCCACACGGGCAAGTTATAGGGCAAAGAGCCAAGTTTTAAGTTGTTTCTGGAATGGCATGAAGGCTTCCAATTTCCTGATGCGAAGCGGGAGAGTATTCCACAGCTTGGCGGCCGCAACCCAAAAAAGCTCTATCGTCCCATTTGGATTTTCTGCAGCGGGGGACCGATGCCAGTTAAAAACTGTCTGATCTTAAGTGGCTGCTAGGTATATATCACCTTAAAGTGGAAAAAAGGTATTTGGAGCCCTAGGAGTGAAAAGCCTTATGAGTAATACAGAGAGATTTAAAGAAAATACGCTTCCCTATGGGCAGCCAGTGCAGCTGCCTAATGCTCTCACTAGCGGATGCTGCCCATGGGAGTTCTAGCACTAGACAAGCTGTGGTGTTCTGTATACGTTGCAGCTTATGAAGAGAGCCTTGCTTAATAATATTCAGCAGTAAGGCATTACAGTAATCCATTTTAAACATAACCAGAGCGTGTATCACAGAAGTCCTGAGATCCTTCGGGAAGGAAAGGTAAAACTTTCTGAAGGGGTTTAATCAACCAAAAACAGATTTTAATGGTTTGGCTATCCTGTAAATCAAAGGATAAAGTGCAGTCAAACAAAATACCTAGGTTTCTTGACACAGGAAATGGAGCAGGCAGGTCACCACAAGAAAATGGCCACCAGCGCGTTCTCCATAATGCACTGTTAGAGCCAAAGAAACAAATCTCAGTTTTCTCTCGTTCATTTTGAGCCAGTTATGGCCCATCCACTTGTTGACCTCATTCATACAATCATAGAACCTAACTATCACCTGCATACTAGGAGACCTCAAAACCAAACGAGCGGACCAGTTTCTCCAGCAGTGCCACATACAGGTTAATCAGGGTAGGGCTGATTGAAGATCCCTGAGGGACACCACAAGGAAGTTGGAACGGGGAAGCTCTAAAGTCCTCACAGTTCACGATGGTGGATCTCCCACAAAGAAATGAAGTAAGAATGCCCATCGCGTCATCTCTTACCCCTACCTGATAAAGGTGAAGTATCATCAGTTGAGGGGATTTGGTATTGAATGCAGCCGAGAGGTCTAATAATACCAGAATGGCTCCCCCTCCTTGTCCACCAGCCAGTGGATAGAGTCCGAAGTGGCAATAAGGGCAGATTCTGTGCTGTGTGCTTCATGAAACCCATGCTGGAAGGGGCTTGGGCATCCATTTTCCTGAAGGAAGTGTGCTAATTGGATATTAAGGTGCTTTTCTAAAATCTTAGCTGGAGTAGGTAATAACGAGATAGGGTGAAGATTCTTAAGCTCATTAGGGTCACCTCCTGGTTTCTAATTGAGTGTGATCACAATCGCTTCTTTACAGGAGGGAGGAAAAACCTTGGTGTTTAACACCTCCAGATAAGCCATTTCCAGTGTTGAAAAACAAGGTCAGGTGCTAGCCCTACTACTTTAGGGGGACAGGGATTGTCTGGGGATCCTGTCCTTACCCCTGACAGTAATGATTTAATTCTGTCAGCTAACAGCGGGGCAAAGACCGCAGTGTGTCACTGTGCCATCCCCTGATTCTTCCAAATCCAGATTCGAAGCATGCTGGGTAAAATTTGCTTGGATTTGTTTGTGAAAAGTCAGATACCTTGTCACAGAAAGCTTGGGAATTCTCTAATTCAGGGGAGGTGGCAGGAGAGGCGAGGGAGTGAACCACTAGGTACATTGACTGCCTCCTTAACCTTAGGAGCATAATAGTTAGATGTGGCTTTCCTAAGTTTTGGTCCAATTTCGATCTGCACTCCTGACGTCTGTCCCTTGTTTGTAAATGCTTAAGTTCCTCGGTATACCATGGGGTTAAGCCTTTCCTACTACCCTTCGGCCTAGCCCTCCTCATGGGGGCTGTCCGGCCTACCGCTCCCTTATCCCATGTTCTTACCTTTCCACCAAGGAACTATACTGCCCCCAACCCAAAAGGTTGGTCGTCAATCCCACACACAGACATCAGGGAATGTTACATTCCCACTCAACTTGAATGTGCTTCTTTCTCTATCACTGAGCCCTTTACAAAATCACAGAAGCAAAGACAAGCACCTGTTCAGCCCATCTTTTACCTACATCAGTCCTGCCACAACCTGTATGCACTGGCATCAGTTATGCCTACAGTCTTGCTTGGGTTATTGTTGACACTCTTACTCAAATAACAATAAGGAGGGTGAGTGTGCGGGAATGGGGGGATCCTGGGCTCACATTATCAGCTAAAACCATTAAGGGAAAATATGCACAACTAGGCTTCTTACAGTTCGCAGTTTATATATTTATTCAAATGTCAAATTAATAATTACAGACAGTGAAAAATTAGCCGGAATTGGACACTAAATTCAGTAATGCATGCAATAGTGCAATGTGCCTTTAAGAAATTAAAGAGCCACAGCACATATGACTGTAATCAAATAAATAATAACAAGCACTAATGGGAAAGGAGCCCACAGCATCTAGCTGTCTGAGTAAATGAATGAAAATTATGATATCTCTCCTTCTGAAGAAGCACATCTTTTTATAATGTTCCAAACAAAGACAACACACAATTCGTGGCATGGTTTAGGTAGAAAGGCAGTAATGCCTGTACACTAAACCAATAAGGCTTCTAATTCCCGAAACACCTACTAGAAAACGATTTTCGTTGAACATTAACTTGAAAAATGCAACTTAATACAATGGACTGTTCAGTACTGTGAACACAGAAATTGAGGTTTAGCATATGTCCTTTTCATGTTACCTAAGTACATTTCTTCAACTGAGGAAGCTACAGAAGAGTCACATCACATACAGAGACAGACCATGGCTGCAGTTGAATTTCAATGATTATATAAAAATGTATATGAAAACAAATGTGTGTGCACATTATTTAGACATGCACTTTTCATAATGTGACCTGCGTATGCTAACTGATTGGACCGATGCTCGGCATTTATTTATTTTCGAATGGAAATTAATTTCTCACAAAATGATTTCAGTGCAGTGTCCACCACAGGCTGTTTGAACTTAACAATAACTCCCTACACCCTTCTCCTAACTAAGATTTATAATTCATCATTGTAAGTCCACTCAATGCAACATTTTGTCAGAAAAGTATGCCATGCGTGTAATATTCTTCCATACAGAAATAATCTAGTAGGTTTTCATTTTTCTCTTGACCCTGTACCCTCACAGTACTTCCTCAAAACCCTTGTTTGGCATAAACCCATCATTAACAATGTGATGACCGAGATAATCCCTTTTCATTGCTGTATCTCACAGCACCTTATGCACTCCATTACCATGCCCCTTCTCTAATAATACCCCAATACGATTAAGAAATGAGAAAGCAGTAAGAAGTTAATTTACAACAGCAGTGGCAGGAGATGGGATGTGATAAAGGTGAAATGTGCATCCAAAGCATCCTGCCATCGCATCAGGCTCTAAACACAAATTACATACTAAAGTAATGTTAAAATAAAAACAAAAACACTGGCATTGAAGGGAACTAGCTTGTGTGCAGATGTGCTCCTAGCGAGAGGGCAAAATGCAGTCACTCAAAGTGAAGTTAACCAGTGACTTATGGCTTAAATAGACTAACCCACTGCCCCATCTTGTATGGTGTAGTAGACAGAAGCAAAATGTGAATGACACAATAATAGACCAGTGGATGAAGAGAAGTGTCTGAAAACTCCTATACATAAGTATGTTATACATATTTTAGTAAAATCATAAGGATATGGCTAACACAAGATCTTAAAAGTGGCTTGCAGCATCGTTGGTGGTAGCCAAACTATGTTTCTTGCTACAACATAGGCTTAACATGGCATATTGTGAGGGGATACTATACCAGGCTAATGATTTGTTAGACAAGTTTGACGACATCTGGAGCATAATTACTGCTTAGTAACTTTAGTGGCATGGGGGTGCATTGGAATTTGTTGATCATGTTTTCTATTGTTGAATGCATCATTTCATCCTTTCTTTTTATTTCCTTTTTTGCTTATTTTTTTCTTGTTTGAAATATGCTGTTAGTTCTTACTGGATTATGCATATGTATGTTATTCCCTTTTAAGGGTTTGAGTGCAACAATAGTTTAGAAAACTAGACTAGGCACATTTTGGTTAAAAATGTGGAAGGTTACGATGGACGGATGGTTGATACTCTATGTTTAGCGCTGATTGGCACAAGTTTGATGATTACATGTGTTTTTCCTGAAAACCCAATAAATTATTTAATAGTGTAAACAAAATACTTTGCAGAGTGTTTCCTACTGCACTGTCAAGGCATCTCCCAAGACGGTCCAGTCAAACTTTATTTCAGCGATCAGTTTAAGAAAGAGCAAGTGACTCTGGTGGGATTGTACGCTAGGATTGACATAAAAGAAAAAACGCATGGAGGCAATCAGTAGTTGGTGTTAAAAACAAAACAATTTAAGTAGTCGGAGGTCATTTGATCCCGCGCATCTTGAAAGTTCAAATGTTTGCTTAGGGGCCATGCTTTTTAACACGACTTTCTGTTCCGACAATCTTTGTTAAAGTTTCCCAAAAGTTATCTTAGGGTAATTTGCTGAATCAGAGAGGGGTAGAATTAAAGGGCAAATACCGGTCGTCCCCAAGGGCCCCATACCAGATTGACTGACATTGAAAGTTGGGCCGGTCACATTGCCAGGAAGGGTGGCATACCCATATATGACCTGTTACTCCAACTCTTTTACCTTTGAGATGAAACTAGCTAAATCATCTTAACCAGTTGAGGTTCTTTAAGCTGAAATTGGCCCTGTCTTGACTGCTGTAATTGATGCCACGCCAATAAGAGCTGAATGCCTTTGGTTCCATTTGCCTGATATTTATCCCTCTATTGGAGGAGGAGTGCAATAGAACCGAGATGGGATGTTGCTAAGTAGTATGGACAAGAAAATGCCAAAGAAGAGGAACATTTCACACTTTTATTGAAAGGTGTGTTTAGCCTGGGCAGTGCCGCACATATGTGTCTGCATCAACCACAGTAAGGTTGTGAGGTCATTTAAAAACTGGAGCATGTCAGCCTGATGAAGTTATAGCTGATTGGCTAATATTGAAAATAGATGTAAATGTCTCAAACACTGTCTAATTTGGTCTCCCAGTGCAACATGAGCCCACAATAATAAGAAAGAAGTGTGCAACTGGCCCCCATCATTTGTGGTACCCTACTGGAACGTTTAGGAGGTCAGCAAGGTTGGAGAATAACATTTCATTCATGGCCAATGAGGCAGGACAATTGACTTTTTTTTTAACAAACATCTGCTGTATTAAAGTTAGTACTGGTTGAGAATTAGCAGCCAGCCATAATGAATAATTAGAGTACAGAAGACTAATTGGGATCTTAGGGCCATATGTATGAACTTATTTTCCCATAGACACAGAATGGGCAAAACCCTTTGATACATCTGGCCCTAAGTCTTTCTAAGATCAATACATAATTGTTTGTTTAATAATTCATTGAAATAGTGGTAGTGTGCAAACACTAAAGAGTCCTCTGGGAGTATGAACTTCTAACCATCAATTGACTAACATAAGGCCGCAAATGATTACTGTCTGTTGAGGTTACAGAAATTCTTTGTAGGCTTTACTAAGTTGGAGATGGTTGGCAATGAAGCGGACCAAATGCTTTGTGGTCACCCCATGTGTATTCCTTACAAGCTCTTCTAATAAATCAGCTCTGAACGTGAAATTTGAGGTAAGGGGCTGGATTTCGGATAACCTGCAGGTGGCCTAGTTTTAATTGTAATTGCTTCTTCTCTGTTTAAACCAGCAAACCATGAAAGAAGGTTTTGGGGCCACAAATCAAATATGGACAGATGCTTTGCTGAGGAGAACCTTCACTGCTGTTCACAGAAACTAAATGGTGGCTGGTTTAAACTCATTTATTGGAAAGTAAGAGTCTGCAGACACACGCAGCCTATATAGATTCCCTACTTGCTGAGGATTTACAGAAATACCTGGGAGTACTCATGGACGTTTTGGGGATCATAAATTTGCATGCCTGCTCCTCCTCTACGAAAACCTACTCTTTCTGACTCTCAAGCATGTTTACAGTGCGGAGGAGTGAGTTTATTTGGCTAGAGTTCTTTTTTTTTTTAACATAAAATGTTTTTAAACAAGTTTATTTTGTCTTTCCCCGTGAAGAATATGCTTTCCCTGACCACCTTAGAAATGTGGGGAAGTTTTGCTTACGTTTCTGCCCTGGAAATTTTGCTACAAACACACGTGTATTTTTTAGTTGTTGATGGAACGGGCCATGAAGATTCTTTGTGACTGCTTGTAAATATATTGTAAATGCTTGTGTATGTTCAGTGCATTTTGCATCCTCCCAACCAGTGCTCAGTTTGAGCCAGTGGTTTCAGGCGGGGCTGAGCACAGACTCGTATTTTCTCTCAACAGACATTAGCCCAGATCAGGAGAGGGAAAATCACTCGCAGAGAAAGAAGGAATGAAAGTAGGACCGGAAAATGCGACTAAGGGTTGAGCAGGAACCTACAGAAGTGAGCTAAAGGGCCATGGAATGTCTGGTGGTGGATTAAAGAAGCATGAGGTGGATTCAAGAGTATGCATCCTTGGTATTTGGCAAACTGACATTCAGTAGCGCCGCCCGAGTGCTTCTTAACAGAGCTTTGGGTACCGCTGCTTATTGTTTTACAATTTAAGCACTGCCCATATGCCACACCACAACTGTGGAAAACGGCACTACTGAATTCATCACGAGAGGAGGTAGTAGTTTAAAAAACTCACCTAATAACATTAAGAGGAACACGTGAATCCAACTCAAATCTCAACTACCAGTCGAAAACACTTTGAACTGATTGTACCAAAGAATAAGATTGCAAAGCCAGTGCAATTGGCTTTAAAAGGAAAAGTCTCAATTTATGATGCACAGAAGTTCTTTAGGAATTGTATTTACCATTATGAATCACAGTGCACACATTGTGAACCCTTGTGAATCGCAAGAGGGAATGGGTAACTACGGAACGATTTGTACTAACATGCACAAATGCTTTTCAACCATTTGCATGGATGGTTAGTGCCTGCTGAGGGCAAGCAGTGACCACTTGCAAACTGTAAACTATCAAGACTGGACAGCTTACACTTGTGCAGACTAGAGCTATCGGGACAGTCAGATCTGGTCCTTGCTCTTCCCAGGTATAAAAGTGTGCCGCAGTTTGTGACATCCTGATCCCTGTACCTTTAATGGGGAAGGGGCGCCTAGGAGCCGTATTGTGAATGTGAATGCTGGGACTGAGGTCTGGTGTCCTTTAGAGGCCACCATCCCATCATTTGCTACTTCCACAATAGATCGCAATCCCATTACCCGTAATAATCAGAGGCTTATTTTGTAACTTTTTGTGGAATGTCCCTTTGTGCAGTTAGAGGCTGAGAACCTGTTGGAAAGGTTGGGTCAGGTCGTGGCACATTGCAAACCACTGTGCTGCTCCCAGCCCCTGCGCACGTGATCTTGTACCGTTTCAGCACGGACCAACAGTCTGCTATTGCAAATAATGCAGGACCGTGAGCACAGCACATCGTGTGCCAAAAGAAATGCTGATCACAGCACACCAGGAGTAGTGTGTGGAAAAGATGTACTTGGCGTATTTTATTTGTAAACGCAGGCACTTGTGTGTGTCTGAAATCTGCCATTCTTACTTTATGGACTAATTAGTACTTTTTTTCATTTCTTGCTGCAGGTGTGACTCCGAGAATCGGTACCTTGGTAATCCACTGAGGGGAACGTGCTATTGTGAGTAATAATTATTTTGCCATTTTTTTTTGTAATTGTATCGACTAAGCAAGATAGGTGCCTATGAAGTCACACTATAAAAATGTTTTTTATTAGATTGCTTGAAATACACAGCCATGTGGCAACTAAATGAAATCCACACTGGCGTATAAATAACTGTATATGTTTCAAGGCGAAAGTTCTTCTATTTATTGGAACTTCTCACTTCTGCTGTTCTGTATTGAACAGCTTCTGATGGGGTCGAATGTATGCACACCGGTTGCCTATGCAAGGCTATTTTGCAGTATCTATGAGCAGAGACTGCTACCACTATACTGGTGCTTCCAGCGTCCAAATGTTGTGGTTTGCCCAACCTGTACATTGTTCTTTATACCTTCAGCTTCCACTAGGTTTCATAGCTAGGTGTTTCTGTGGTTATCAGTTCCTTCATTAATATGCAGGGCAATAGCGTGTCATTGGAAATGCTTCATGTGATGACATCAGTGGTCATTTCACAAGTGCAGTATTGTGCGTTGCCACCACCTGTCCTTAGATGTATAATCAAGTACAAGAAATGTGGGACCAAACAAATTATTACATCTGCTTTTCTTTGACAGAGCTGAGGGTAAGAGATTCGATTCTGGGGCGGTTAACTTAGAAGGCATAGCCCATATTTGGGTTTTCCTTTTTATTACACAGTTTTGTTATGTGCAGGTAATCTACTGTTATGTTTTTTTGTTCAAAGTGAAGTTTGAGCAGAGAATTGGTTGTCACCTATGTTTCTTGGCACTGCTTATTTGTTTCTTTCCTATTTTCACCCATCCTCTGTCACTGGTTTACAAAGGTGGATGGAATAGCAAATCTAGTTGGCGGGAAGCTGAAGTGTTCTCCTCATGCATGGGCATTGGGAGAAGGGGAAGGCGAGGCATGCTGACATGGCGGCTGCCTTTTACGCCGGTTGAGTAGGGCGCGAGAGAGGCCATTTTTTCCCTGCACATGCCGCTGAAAGGAAGCAAACCGTGGTCCATGTAATAGGGGCAGACAAGGGGCTGGGAGAGCCTCGAGGTTTGTTGTTGCATTTCTTTTGAACTATGCTGTCACTGGAGGGCAAGCGGAGGAATTCAAAACTGTGGACCTGATTAGGTGAAAGTTCAGAGTGTAGGGGGACGTGATGGACAACATAAGCAAGATTTGGGGCAAGCAAGAGAGCTTGGTCCAATATTGTGAATTACGAAGCAAGGACCACAAGGGCTTGTGACAGCTTAAACATTGTATGCAGTTTCAGAAGTGCTGTGAGGGTGGGATATTGGAGTGGGATTTACAGAGGGGAGACGGGTCGAGTTGGAGTGTTGTGTTAGTTCAGTTGGCAGCAGGGGCGGCTCCTCCTTAATAGCGGAGGAGCTTCGCCCCCTGCTCAGAGTCGGGCGGTGACAAATAAAATGATAATAAAATAACGTTATCATTTTATTTATCAATGTCTGTCTGACAGCTGTGGCGGGGCAGGGTGGGACATAGGAAGGAGAAGTGGTGGGCACTTGAAAGTGCACATGTCGGTTTGGCTGGTCGTCTTAGGAGGGCCAAACTGACATATGCACTTACATTTCTCCAACCTGGTTGTGTTACACAGCCGGGTTGGAGAAATGGCACAGGCTCCCTGTGCCTGAGTGAGGATCAGACCAGCATGCTTAGGCCAATCCCGACGCTGCTTTCATGCTTGGTGATGGATGAGAGCAGCATCTGGATTAGGATCCTGTGCTTTTGTGCCCCAGTGACTGCTGGGAGGACAAGGAGCACGGAGGCTGCTGGAACCAGAGCGGGCGGCAGGTACGTTTCTTTTTTTTTATCCACCCAGCACTTTTGATTGCCGGCAGCCGCCACTGGTTGGCAGGGTGGTTTGTGCAGCTCCGCCGCAGGGCTGAGATCTCTGTTTGCCTTAATAAAGTGTGAAGCAGACTTTTGCTCTCGAAGTAGCAGAGTAGGGTGATAATTTCCTCCCAATTGTTTTCATGCATAATGCTCATATATTTTTTTCGCAAAATATTGTATGTTACACTTGGGTGGTCCTCCACTTTGAAAATGTATGCAAGGTATGCCCTTGCCTTCAAGAATCTCTTAGGTTAGCTACTCCGTGTATTTTCCATACGATATCTAAGTCGCACAATAGACGTTGCTAGGAAAGCACATGTTACAGTGGTACAAAGTTCCTATGAGACATTTTCTGCTTGCAATAGTCTTTCACAGGTGAAAATTAAACGATGAAGCAGAATAAAAACAAAAATAATTGTGCAAAATATCCTGACCCTAATAATTGGGATTTACACAAGGTTCCACCACAGTAAAGATCCAGGACTTGGAACAAGGGAAAAGCATACATGAAATCCAAACATCTCCCTTAGGTAGGCAGTTCAGGGCAAAGGAGACAAAACCAGTTGCAAGGTGTTCACCTCTTATCCATTGTGCTTCTTGAAAAGCAGTTTAAGCCTCAGTGACAGCAGAGCAGGTAGGACGAGTGCATCAATCAGTGGTAGCTCAGCTGTTACTATAGAAATACCAACCTGGGGTTCTAGAGCCAAGAGGAATGCAGTGTCTGGAGGTATATGATGTGCCTCAAATGTCCGATGTTTTCTTCGTGTTACCATCCATTGCACCGATGAGACAGCTGCTAGAAACAAGAGATGCTCTAGCAACAGCTGGGGTAAAACGGATACTTGCGCTGCCACTCATCCTTGATTTTCCTGGAAAAAATCATCAGTTTAATCTCAGAATTCAGGCTGTTAACCGATCTGTGTCAGATGGGCACTTTGATGTTCCACATGAATCAGGGATTTTGACAGACTACTCCTTTCCTCAGAACTTGTTAAAGTTGTGAGACTAAAATGATTTTCTACGAGTGAATTGTAATTAACATTCCTGGCAGCGGTTTCCTTAAAACCCTCCTTAGGGCACATACATTGTACAAAAATAAATTATGAAAGAAAACTGACTCTCTGAGCCTTATTTATCGTTTGGAGTGAACTGAAAATCCTCAGATTTCTGGAGGAATCTCTGAAGACGTAGTGCAACCACCCGGCTGAATTGCTTTCTGAATATCATACATACCGTGGAAGAAATTCAGGCGGAAGAGCTACATCGTATTTAGAGTTTCCTCCATAAAGTGAAAAACTTTCAGTTCCCTCCAGTCTCTAAACAAGGCCAGTTAGCTGCACTTTCACTTAATGCATATGAATACGTCCCAGAAACCACATCAAAGGCCGGTATTACGTTGAGCGCTTAGATTCACAACCCTTGATATAGCAATCTACTTTTCTTGTTTAGTCTATGTTAATATGATTATTTTTTGTTTTATTCTGTGCCTAACTATAAACCTTTTACAGGGCATCTCTTTTTCACCACATGTCAAGGTTTTTGCTGTTAGTCTTCATATACTCCTCCGCCCTATCCTTGAAATGTTTAACTCGGTCTGGTAAGTCCCAGATTGCGGACTGGTTGTCTGTTGCCAGCGGCTGAAGGACAGCACGTGTTTTCTCACCATCAGAGACTTTGGGGGTTATTCTAACTTTGGAGGAGTGTTAATCCGTCCCAAAAGTGACGGTAAAGTGACGGATATACCACCAGCCGTATTACGAGTTCCATAGGATATAATGGACTCGTAATACGGCTGGTGGTAAATCCGTCACTTTTCCGTCACTTTTGGGACGGATTAACACCTCCTCCAAAGTTAGAATAACCCCCTTTGTCTGAAAGCTTGCTGTAGTCATCGCGCAAGAAGCCTAATTCCGCAGTTAAGGATCCTAACCTGGTCCCCATGGAGACTCAGAAGTGCTCTATCGCCGCCAGCACCCTATCCATCTGGCCCGAGCCAGAAAGAGATGGTGTGTCTTCCAGTAAAGGACTGTCTGGGATCACGGAGGGTTGGTTTGCCGAAGCTAGCAGTAGTGGTAGCCAGCCCATTGTCAGTGGTGCCATTCGGCTGGTGATGGCAGTGTGAGGTGAGATTCAGAGTGGAGATATGCGGAGGACCAACCAGTGTTGGGACAAGAGGAGGAGAGGATAAGATGTTGCTTTTGGTGTTGCTGGTAGTGTAGAGGAGGCGCCTCGCTGTATTTAAGAAGATCCTGAGTGCAGGCATAGCAGAATTCAAAAGCATCCCAGGGTCTTATAGCATGGCAGGTACCTTGCGCATACCTTGATTAAGGCACCAATGCGTGAGGGGCAAAGTGTGAGAGGGGAAGAAGCCTCTTGACAACTCACGCAATTCGCAAGAAGGGTCCCTAGGGCTGGCTAGTATGGAGGAGATTAAGATGGGGGGGGCAGTGGCCCCTCACACCAGAGAGGATCCACCAGAATACAGCAGGTGACATGGTTCTATCCCCGGGCCTCAGGAAGGGGAGCAGCCAATGTTTCATGACTAAAAAGGAGGTCCAAGATCCAGGTCGAGGATCGCTGAGGTGAAGGGGAGGTCCCCATGTTCAGGACCTCCGATGTAGCATGGTAATAGTCGTGGGCTTCGGTACATAGGGCTCCTGTGCAGTAGAGCCCAATTTGAAGTTGTCCCCACACACCCCGACCGTGGCACTGGAGCGGGGGAGCCGGATGTGGGTGTTGTGTGTGGTATGAAGGGGCTCTTTGTCAAGTGTCTCCCCGGGGTTCAGCCTTCTCAGCGGCAGCTCACCTCACTATCGTGGGCCCCCACCACGGCAGAATGCCTGATGGGGCTGTGGCTGGGCCCAGGATGAGGTCTCACCCACCTTGATTGGGGCGTTGTAGCGGGTAGCTGAATGTGGAGGCAGCTGGTGGAGGGGTGGGGCCCCACTCAGACCCACCAGATGGCTCCCAGGGCTGTCACCCCCAACGATTTCCTGGCTCAGTGATGTGAGGGCCTCCTCAGGTCCCTCTGGGGGGCCTGGTGTGACACAGGGGCCAGCAGGGTCACCCAGTCTCAGCCCCGATTTGGACGGGCAAGTTCAGGATCCAGGGTTTTGGTCAGGGAGGCAGGTCCGATCCCCCCACAGGAGATGGATGCTGGTATGACCTGCGGTGGGGAGGGACTCATATGGGCTCATCAAATGTTCCCCAGGGCCGGCCCTCTTTGTGGTAGCCTTCCTCAATATCACGGGCCTCCATCAAGCCTCCCAGGAGGCCCATTGCAGCAAGATGTCAGACGAGGCCACAGTGAGGCCTGAAGGTGAAGTCTTCCCCTGCACTTCTCGGATATGGCACTGAAGCGGGGAGGCTGAGGTTGGATACAGCAGGTGGCAGAGTGGCCATGTGTGCACCCACTGGGCAGCACCCAGGGCCAGCGCTGCCAGTGTCTGCCCAGTTTGATGGTTTGGGATCTCCTCAAGACACAGTGGGGGCCACGCTGCAGTGTTGGGGGCGAGCAGGGTCACTCTACTGCAGCCCCAATGTGGGCAAACAAGTTCAGGGAATGTGCCACAGCGGTGAGCCCATCACCCCCATGAGGGCCTCCACTCCAGGGCAACTAGCATGGTCCTCTGCTGATGGGCCAAGCACCATGAGGCCAGGAGTCGCAGCCCGCTTAAGCAGCCAAAAGACACGCCCACAGCTTCAGAAAGGAGCACAGTGGGTTTAAGGGGCCATCTGTGCCCGCTGGCGGGCGTGATGCCGGGCCAGCAATTTGGATTGTAAACGATGTAGCGTGCAGAAGGGCGGAGCGTTTGCATCGAGTCCACCTTCTTGGCTGGACAGGCCACACCCCCATGAAATATACATTCTTGTCAAAGCTTTGTTTCTGCTTCTGACTCTCTTTTGCTGATGAAGTCAGGAAATAAATAAGTGCCCCCCTCTATTAGCCTAAAGAAATGTATTTTAAATGTAAGCTTACATGTACGTGGCACAAACTTTGATTTGCTCTGTCTTACCACAAATGCCCCATTAACTAGGTAAAAAGAGCCCTGCAGAACCACTGCCAGTACTTCGGTAAAACTTCAAAAGCATCTGTTGTCAGGGATATTCGACCAGGCATAGGCTTCAGAAGGTGCTGTTTTAGCCAACACTGGGAAAATACCCATGACTCAGGGGGAGACCTGCCTGGAAGAGTGATACACTGTACTGCTAGGTTTGTGCAGAGGAACTGACCCTGGATAAGGTTGATAAAAGGAAGGACATGCACTCACAACCCTGGGTGGAGATTGTCTCATGTAACTGAACCACTGAGATGTCATCATGATTTTGCATCCCAGCTAGACAGAACCAAATCAAAGACCTCTATTTGATGAGAGGGCTGAGGATGAGCAAAGGATCTTGCAGGACTTTGAGTGTGGTGAGCCGCTATTATCCAGACTTTAGGCAGCTGTATCACTCCTATGATGTCAAGGACATGGATGACTTTTTTAAATTTTACACTGGGGCACTGTTACATTAACTTAGGTTGCTCCCATTGATTCCAAAACCATTTCCAACATCTCTCCACCCCTTGTGGTTGCAGAAGTGATATAATGTAAATGAATAACTGGAACCTACCCCAAAATTGCAGTTTTCAGACACTGGATAATTATACAAACTAAGGTTACCGCAGGTTGCGTTGGTTGAAGCTACAAAACAACTGTGCTCACAGCAATATAAAACAGTGGACAGACTCACTGTTGTGTTTTGGCCAGAAAATGGCCTAGCCCAGTGGTTCCCAATCTTTAGACTTCTGTGGACCCCCACTTTATCATTACTGGTACACCAGGGACCCCCAATGAATCATTATTGGACTCCACGGACCCCCTCATTGAGTCATTCCTGGAAGTCGGGGACCCAGACCTAAACACCGTTGATGATTTGAACTCCAAAACAATACACAAAAAATAGAAACAAGCATTCCATCAACACATGCACAAATGATAACACATTTTATTTGATTTGCTATCAAATCAAGTACAAAACTAAAACATTTAACTTTAATATGAAGTTTAAGTTTTTCTAAATTCAATTGAAGCCGCACATCGTCCATACCATATTCTGTTTGATGCACCTGCACTGGTCCCACAAATCAATCTGAGGACACTAATTTAATGTTTAGCCTTCATTTTCAAATTCCTTGACATTTACAATACATTTTAGAATTCTCAATTGTACATTTAGCCACTTTATTACATACACTTTATTAATCTGTTAATATTAGTTAATTCTGTAAGCAGTCATGAATGTTCTGAGGAGGCTTTGCAGACCCCCAGGGTCCCGGTCCACAGGTTGGGAACCACTGCCTTAGCTTACAGTTTTTGTACAGGGAAAACATGTTCTGCGTTCAGGCCATCTTGAACACAACACCCTCTATTTCTTTAATAAGGATGGAAAAGAAGGTTAAGAAGGTTTTTATCCTCAAATGCAGTGTCTCTTGTACAGGATAGGAGCTATGGGTCTGGTGGGCATCCTACTTGAGAAATGACTAAGCTAGTGGAAGGATAGATGTCTCTCACTTGTGGCTTTGTGTGTCCATTCGATAAATAACCTAGTGAACAGCAGAAGGTCACTTATTAACGCCTACTTAGAATTAGGCCAGTAGCCCTTTTTGTTGGGCTTACAGTTTACAGAGTAGACCACTACGACGTACATGTATACAACAGGTTCCCCTCAAACATATATTTTATGTAAGCAAAAATTTGATTTTTTTCGAACTACTTTTAGTTTATTATCTGCTAATTATTAGAAACTCATATTGTTAGTGTCACACCCTGCTTTGCATCTCATTGTGGAGCTATCTGTTTGAGATCTCAATTTCACATCTATTTCGTTTCATGTTTTTAGTAGACTCTTAACCTTGTCTGAATGTGGTATTTGTATAGTGTGAACGTAGCCAAAGACAGTTGTGTGCTGTACAAGATCAAATGCAACCATAAAGACCACGAGTGATAGGAGAGGTAGATGGGTTCTGGGGGCAGAAATGTACATTTACTGCATTGTGATGTAGTGCTCTTTAAAGAGCTGCATCTTCAACTGTCGCCTACATTTTACCAGTGTTGCGACAGCTCTAATGGTTACAGGGATGTTGTTCCCGATCTTGGCTGGCTTGGCTACATAGATTGAATAGTCCTGCTGCCTTTTCTTCATTTCAACAGTTATTTTCCTGTCTGGTGGCATCCTAGCCAAGAGATACAAGAGATGGTGAGAAAACATTGTGTGGGCCGACAAGTGGAGACAGTGGCGTGACTCCATCCCTTAAGATGAGCTAATGTGGGGTCCGGGAGGCAATAGAGGAGGGGTTTACCACCATTCATATGGGTTCTAAAGTCACTTTCTTAAAGAAACTGTTTCACTTTTTAAAAAAGGGAGCTGGTACCAGACCATCTTCAGCATTTGGCGAAAGTTGGGGTTCCAAGCCATCAGGGTTCATGTCATTGAGCTATAAATGTTCTATTTCTTACTTAGTGTTCTTGAAAATAACAGGAATTCAGTCTTGGTAGGGGTATGTTTCAGGTAGGCGTTGGACATCAAGTTCTGGCTAAGGTAAAGACAGTGTCTAGGTCTGATGCAGAGGATTGGTTGCAAAATATTTATTCTTTAACTGTACTTCCATTTAAAATGTACCCAATGCTGCTGAAATATGTCACTTTACATATCCTCAAAAGTGTACTATACATTAGTAAGAGTTGGATGTCCGCTTAGAAATAATATAATGGGTGAAATGCTACAGAAATGTTGTTTACTAATTGTCAATTGTTCCTTTTTCGTCATCACATCATAATTTACCATATTAAAACATTAGGAAATGATTACTGGCCAAGCCTTATTCTGATCCTAAGGAGGGCCCTAATACATGCACCATTCACTAAATTGGCACCCCCCTCTGCTAGATTTTGTTAGATTTTCTATAAGAGAAGAAAGCACATGGAAGCATGCCATATTGTCATGAGTAGCATCCTGGTTTATTCATTTTGATTTCCTTTTTCAACTAAGGGCAGAAACAGTCTGCTTCACTGGCTGAATTTATTTTTTAAATTGGAAAAACACATAAAGCAGGATTTCTTTTGAATGCTTCTGCATCGTATTAATCAGAAATATCAGGCCAGTAGTTGTGCATATTAACAGCATTGAGTTAACAAAAGGGTCAAGATTTTCTAGATATGCTGTAATAGCTGCAAATGTGCATGTGCACTAATACTAAGATGCAAATGTTTTCAAGTGAGCATATTGATTTGTTGAGTATGGATAATCTGATAGAGACTTCTAGTTGCAGATTTATTACCATTGAATTCTCCCCAGGTGTCAGTAACCCTGCATGCCGTTAGGTGGTGTTGATTGGCATCATGTCTATCACAGTTCCTATATAGGCGCCATCCTTTGCTGACATTAGTTCTTTTCTTTCAAAGTCAGCAAGTGCTGCTATGAAGAGAGCTACCCCTCAGTCACTTGTTGACTAGCTTTTTTCGATGTTTTGTCGAATCATTTTTTGAATGTTCTACTCCTAGTGCATCGAGGATGTTCTCCAGAAAGACCGACTTCAAACCCTGAGGATACTGTCATCAGGCGATATCGTGACGGATCCGCACCTTGTGTGTCTTTGGTACTTGGAGCGTGATCACAACCTGAAATCATGCTCCGAGTCACACAATGCTGATGCTGACAGGAGCCTTGCCTCCTAGAACAGATCCTCAGCTCTTTTACTACGGGGTAGACCTCAGAGATGATTGGGTGGGGTCGCTGAACTCTTTAGAGAATACAAGTCCCATGAAGGAACAGACTGGAGTGAAGACTTGGGTGAGGCCGGTGGACTGGATAATTCTCAAGATATTGCCATGCTTTCTCCCTCTACTATGGCTATGGAGGAGGGAGTGTCTTATGCTACAGTGGTGAGAAGAGCAGCTGAGGTCCTGGAACTATAACTGCCTTTGATGGCAATCAAGACTAATCACTTGACAGAGGTGCTACAACCTGGGAGCTACCATCTCAGAACCCCTGCTCCTTTTTTAATGAGGCCCCCAAGGAAGTACTTCTGGGTGCCTGGTCCAAGCCCAGCACAGGGGCTCCTGTAAACAGGGCAATTGCCCCGCCACTATCACCCCACACAGGGGGACCCAAGTTTCTTGATGCAACACCCCACCCCTGAGAGCTTGGTGGTCCAAGCCTGCACCTCTCAGGGCACGTTCCCTTATGCTCCCCAAGACAGGGAATCCAAAAGGTTGGAATCACTTGGGAAGAAGATGTTTTCTTCTGCCAGCCTTGTACTGCGGTCCATGAACACCACATGCCTTTTGAGCCATAATTCCCACACGCTGTCGGACATGGTTGTGCAAGTGCTGCCAAAGGTCTTGGAGGAGGTCCTGGCTGTACACTCTCAGGCTGTCGTGATGGAAGAGATGCATTGAAGTTCACAATCCATTGCAGACTGGAGATGACCGACCCAGTGGGAGAGCGGGTCATCGACAGTGGCCCTAAGGTGCCACGACTGGCTGAGGACATCTGTCTTTTCAGGGCATGTCCAAGCTTCTTTGATGGACATGTCCTTTGATGGCATCCGTCCCTTTGGCGACAAGGCAGACTCGACGCTCTAGCGCTTCAAGGATTCTTGGGCTACACCCAGGTCATTGGGCCTCCCAGCACCACCTGCCCTCCCAGTCCGCCTTTTGCCCCTTTCATGGCTATGAAAGGGGCCTCCATCAGCGTCCATTCCTGTCCAGCTACCGTGGTAAGCATGCTGCCAGCCTCTTTGTGGCCAAGGGCATGGGATCCACTGACCTCGTGGATCAGGTAGCCAGCGGTCTGAACAGTCTGCTGGCCCCCTGTAGCAGCCTCTAAACCTTCCTAGTCTGACTTGCCCTACTGCAGGCCAGTTGGCACCAGGTTTCACTACCACATACTCTGCTAGCATTTCATCATGTCAGACAGGTGCATTTTGTAGCTAGTTCGAAGAGGCTACTCCCTCCCCTTTGATATGACCCCTCCATCCATGCCGCCATCCTACGATCGGATGACAGAGGGTCAATTATTACTTCTCCGTGAGGAAGTTGTGGCTCTCTTGGTCAAGGGAGCCATAGAGTGAGTTCCTGTGCCAAAATTAGGTTGTGTTTGCTATTCCCCTCCCACTTTTTGGTCCCCAAAAAGGACAAGGGCCTCCGCCCTATCCTAGATCTTCGATACCTCAATCTCTTTCTCAAGAAAGAGATGTTCAAGATGCTCTCTGTGGCTCAGGTTCTATCTACCCTTGACCCAGGAGACTGGATGGTAGTGTTAGACTTGCCAGACGCTTATTTTCATATCCCCATCCTCCCTGCCCACAGACATTACTTACTGTTCACAATAAACCACAAGAACTTTCATTTCACAGTGCTCCCCTTTGGCCTTACAGGGCCCCTCAGGCGTTCACCAAGATGATGGCGGTGGTTGCGGCTCATCTGCCAAGATCATGGGTTTCAGTCTTCCTCTATCTCAACGACTGGCTGTTGAAGTTGGGCTTGCCCCCAGCTGTCGTCTCCCACCTCCGGACTACGGCAGACCTCCTGCAATTAAAATGCAGAAGTCACGCCTGACTCCCTCTCAAACGTGCCCTTTTATCGGAGCTGTTCTGGAAACAGTGCTGTTTCAGACTTATCCTTTCGAGCGATGAGTTAAGGATATTCAGGCTATGATACAGATGTTTCAGCCTCTATCCTGGATATTGGTGAGCATGACTCTAATGCTGTTTGACCTCATGGTCTCCTGCATCCTGTGATGATACATGCCAGATGGCACATGTGGCTCTTCAGTGGAACCTGAAGTTCCATTAGGTGCAGCATCAGGGGAATCTCTCTGACAAGGCCCAGCTCTTGGAGGGAATTGTGAATGATCTTCAGTGGTGGTTAACGAATCGCGATTGGGTCGGAGGCAGATCCCTCTCACATCCCCAACCAGATCTGACAGTAGTGACAGATGCGCCATTCCTGTGATGGGACGGCCATCTGGAAGTGGTGGACATCAGAGGCCTATGGTCTCTGGCAGAATTCGGGCTCCACATCAACTTGTTGGCGCTCCGTGTGATCCAACTAGCATTGAAAGCATTTCTTCCCTCTATCAAGGAAAATATGGTGGAGGTGTTCACTGACAGCATCACCTCCATGTGGAACTGCAAGAAGCAGGGCGGGGTAGGGTCCTCGACCCTTTGTTGAGAGGCTCTGAGCCTTTGGGCGTGGCTGGAACAGCAGTGCATATCTTTGGTGGCTCAGCATCTGGCGGGAAACTCTGAATGCTAGAGCGAACAAACTCAGCCGAAAATGCCTAGCAGATCACAAATGGTGTCTCCATCCAGAGATGGTGCAAAGTCTCTTTCAGCAGTGGGGAGAGCCTTGGTTAGATCCATTTGCCTCCACAGAGAATGCACAATGTCAGCAGTTTTGCGCGTTGGACTGTCAAAGGCGTCAATTGCTCAGAGACGCCTTTCATCTTGAGCGGAACTGTGGCCTCCTGTACGCCTTTCTGCCCATACCACTCCTGCCCAGAGTTCTCAAGAAGATAAAGAATGACTGGGCACAAGTAAACCTTGTGGCTCCAAGCTGGGAATGGAGAGTCTGCTATCCCGAGCTGCCGCGCATGTCCATCGATCCTCCGATCAGACTGCCCATTCGGGAGGATCTTCTGTCACAGCATAGGAGAGGGTTCTGCAACCAAACCTGTTCACTTTCTGCCTTCTTGCATGGAGATTGAGCGGAGACAGTTGACACCTTTTAACCTTCCTCTTGAAGTCTGTATTTTAATCTTAGCAGCCAGGCGTCCCTCCAACTAAACGGTATACGCCTGTCATTGGAAGAAATTTGTGGCCTGGTGCACAGACAAGTCTGTTGACCCCCCTTTCTGCCCTTCTCTCTGAGGTCCTGTTTATCCTTTTACTGTGCCAGCAGGGAATTACTATGGACACTATTAAAGGTTTTTTATCTGCTATTTCTACCTTTTTGAGGCTGTTTTACCACCTTCTTTGTTCAAGTCCCCTATTGTAAATAGGTTCCCCATCCCCATTCATTATGCCCCTATAGGATCTGAATTTGTTTTTCACATTTCTGATGTCCGCTCCTTTTATCTCTCCACAATTGTCCTCTCAAGCTTCTCACTTTAAAACAGCCTTCCTTGTCGCCATTACATCTGCCTGCAGGTGAGTTATCCCTACGTTTCCATCTATCCTCACAAAGTGGTGATTCACACTAGGCTCTCCTTTCTGCCAAAATTGGTTACGCCCTTTCATGTAGGCTAATCCATCACCTTACCTACTTTTTTATGCACCACATATCCTTCTAAGGAAGAGGAGCGACTCCCCCGCCTGGACCTAAAAAGAGTGTTGACATTCTACCTTGATCGTGCAGAAGAGTTCCAAGTGGACAACCAAATCTTTGTAGGATATGTGGGTGCGATGAAAGGTTGGGCAATGCAGAAGTGGGTCATACTCTTCATTAAGATCTGCCATGCACTGACCAAAAATCAACCCCCTGAGAGTTTGCGTGTTCATTATACCCAAGCTAAAGCTGCAACCACTATGTTACCATGTGGAGTTCCAGTCCTTGACATCTGTCAGGCGGCAACAAGGGCATCTCTGTACATGTTACGAAACATTACTGCCTGTACAGTCAGGTTCTTAGAGATAGGCACTTTTCCCATTCAGTCCTGCAGGGCTTTCTGGTATATACTTGGTTCGCAGATCCACCTCCAGGGATGGTATTGCTTGGGTATCTATTCAAAGGTCAGGAATCTGCAACTAGAAGTCTCTATCAGATGAATATGTTACTTACTTTCAGTAATGCCTTATCTGTGAAAGACAATTTCTAGTTGCAGATTCCTTACTGACCCACCCAACCTCCCTACTCTGCGAAGTGATTTCTGGGGCCGGAACTCCCCTTTCTGGGCCTTAGTTTTTACGCACCAGTAATCAGTTTATTTATGGCTTTGTGCTTCTGGTGTGGAAGATCGTGAAAAGAAACTGACGTCTGCATGCCGAGGTGGTGCCTATATAGGAACTTCAACATCAAAACCAGTGTTGACGATGACAGATGTGGAGCTGATTGATGCCTCCTAACGCCACGCAGGGGTACTGCTCATGAAAATCTTCCGGATCCAGTCTGTTGCCTGGGGAGAATTCAAAGGTAAGGAATCTGCAACTAGATAGTGTGTCTAGTAGACAAGGCGTTACCAAAGGCAAGTAACTGTTCTTTTGCACACAGGAACCCTACAAATATTGATAAACTGATGTACCTTTATTAACTATGTAAATACGGAAATATACTAAGTACAACTTACTTTATTCAATGGTCAGATAAACAGATAAAGAAATAATAAATTGAAACAAATGTGGAACATACCACAAAAGCTTGGCTTGAGCCCCTTGCATGTTTCTACAGTATAATGTCTTCTTAGATAAGCTAAACAAAAGGCACTGAATTCATTAATGATGATGTACATTTGATGGGGTCAGGAGAGACTCCAGATAATTAATTCCATCTGCAAAATGTGTTTCAAGCAAAATGATTAAGATAATCATCTCTGCAGTTAAAATCCAAAAAGCAAATAACCCACAGCCCATATAACAATATCAAAAACGACTAATTAGGGACATACCATCCACGTATTGTCAATTATATGCAGCAGCCTATGATTCAACCTTTACCAGCTCTTTTCATTCATTGTACTCAATCTTTTCACTTGAGAGTCATGTGTTTTTTAACCCTTCATTTTCCTTACTATTATCACGTGGTTGGACACTATGGGGGTCATTCTGACCCTGGCGGTCTTGGACCGCCAGGGCAAGAATGACGGAAGCACCGCCAACAGGCTGGCGGTGCTTCATGTCCCATTCTGACCGCGGCGGTAAAGCCGTGCTCGCACCGCCGGGGTCGGCGGTGTCCCGCCGATTTTCCCCCAGCGGTGATAATCCGCCAGGGCAGCGCTGCAAGCAGCGCTGCCCTGCGGATTATGACCCCCTTACCGCCAGCCTCTTTCTGGCGGTTTACACTGCCAGGAAGAGGCTGGCGGTAAGGGGTGTCCTGGGGCCCCTGGGGGCCCGGCCTGCTTTTCACTGTCTGCATGGCAGACAGTGAAATGCGCGACGGGTGCAACTGCACCCGTAGCACGGCCGCAACACCGCCGGCTCCATTAGGAGCCGGCTCCTGTGTTGCGGCCCCATTCCCGCTGGGCCGGCGGGCGCTAACATAGTTAGCGCCCGCCGGCCCAGCGGGAATGTCGGAATGGGGCCACGTTATTTCGGCCGCATGGCGGGCGGCAGTAGCCGCCCGCCAAGGTTGGAATCACCCCCCTATATGTTGTTACAGCATCCTCAGAAGTGTATAGCTTACTCTGTGACTACTATGTGGCTGTTTGAAGTCAGCATAATACGCATATAAATATTGTCCGCTTCCTCCTTATAACACTCCAGTTCTTTATGATCTAAATATACAACATAGAAACAGGTATAGCAATGTGTATAAGAATTTTCTTGTAGTAGTCTTAATTTCTGAAGACGTTTGATGACTCCTGAGCAGGTTAGTTCATTAATGAGAACTATGCAATAGTAATTACTGTTTTTACAGAGTCTCATTTCTTTTTTTTACTCAGATGGGATACCCTTGGTGAAATTCCAATATCATATTTATTCACCTTTAGTCAAATTATTAGTAAAGTTGCACATTTATTCAATGATAAGAAGATTTGAATGGGAATGGTGACATACTGCACAGATGCTTATATATCAAATTACTGGTCATGTTAATGACAATAATGTAGGATTTGTCATATTCCACAGTTCTTACCTTGACAGACTACGGTCCACTCATGCGCAGGAAAAATGGTCCACAACTCGGATTTCTACAGATCCTCCGCTCATAATATATGTGATAAAAGTGTCTGAAGTAGCGCAATGCTGACAATTTCATAAGGGTCTTCTCACAAGTGGTCCTCTCTCTACAAGGACTTTTGTATAATTTTGATTTTGCAGAAGCCCTCCATACTTTATCTGAGAATCATGATCACCCCTCTCAGAGAAAACTGTACCACTCTTCTTAAGAATTTTAACAGAGTCTAAATATCATACTTGAGGCACACACACAAAATAAACAGTTGGAAAGGAACAGTAATAAGTGTAACTGGCTGCTTGTTGGTGTCCAATTTTACAATCCAACACTGATTGGAAGCGACATCATGGCTACAATGAAAATATGCAAACCTTGTACCCATCTCACCTTAAGGGATTAAATGCTTCCATATTTTAGGTACTCAGGTTAACATCTCATCAAATTCCCAGTATCATTCTATTTAAGGAATATTACGTCTCCACCATACTCCAGCATGCTTATACAATTCTCTCAAACCTTAGGCGGTGAACTATGAATCTTATATAGCTATTAAAATCACATGACTCGATAGCTCCATCCTTGCCTCCTCTGGCCTCCTTGAAATCTCAGTTAAATCTTCTCTAGAGACATTTGTGCTGGTGATTCAGTCTCTTCCAAGAATATTGGTAGATGATGTCTGTCTCACTCACTATTTCCCATCCACATCTGGGAGGAAGTTAGCTTTTACTTTAGTCGTAGTTGAGATGTGTATTGTAAAAGTCTTTGGACACCACATGACTGTCCTTTTCTTAGCTATTACTGCTTGTAGTGAGACCGTTGCCCAATAATTTGGTTTTGCAGGTTAGACAGGCACAGTCCTGAAGTGGTAAATCTCTTTTTTGTAACTGAGTAATACCACTGATTTTTCATGCCATTATATAGATTTACCACATATTAAGTCCAATGTGGATTCGTGCAAGGCTCTTGCCCCCCTTGATTGTTTTCAATATTTATCTAGGCCCTTGGGCTCTCTGATCAGGTCTCCCATCTCTGACTCACTGATTATGTCAAAATTCAACTGATTATTGGATTTAATCAGCTTTCTAGCAATTATACTGGACAGCTCTCTGATGGCTTCAAATATACACCGGTACATTTTAAATTTTTGTAGTTGAATGCAAATAAGACAAATGACCTAATCGTTGCTCTACATCATTTCCTGTTAAACTCATGTCTCTAGCACACCCCCACAATATCCCACCTTCATCATGGAAAACCTTAGCTTTTTCTTGGACCAAGATCTTTCTTTCAGTCTTCCAAATAAGATGATTTGCTCCTCTTGTAACCATCAGATTCAGCTAATACAAAATACTTTGACAAACATCCCTAGTTCTTTGCAGGCAATTGTGCCAGTGAACTGTTTTCATTCCCGTCTTGGTTCCAGAAGTACTTTGTATTTGGTTATGCACACCTCTAATCTTTAACATGCTCCAACAGGTTGAAACGTCACCACACACTTGAGGGACAAAAGTAGTTTGTTACTGAGGTATGATGAATATTACACTGGCTGCCCATTCAGCAATGCAACTTTTTGAAGGTGTTAAGCTGCCTTTACTGGGCTACTTTTAGCAAGGCACCTCCTTTCTTCAGTAATTTTTTAACATCACTACTACTTTTATAACCCCTTGCTCAGCACTTCAGGGTCTGTAAAACATGGGCCAAAATATGCTGTTCCCATTTTATTTTTAGAAGACCAGTGACCATTTGGACCTATTAAAGGTGCTACAAAAACACTTATTTTTCAAATCCAGCATGAGAGTGCCCCTAAATTTGTGCTCCCTAAATATTATCTCAACAACGCGCTTACAGTTTGATGAATTGGAGAAGTTTTTAAACCTCAGTATCACGCGACAATATATCCCAGAGGTAAGACACCCCACAGCATATCAAAATACAGTCAGCTAAGTAAGGTCCGCTCTATTATTGAGTTCTAGATCCAGAATACATTTTGAAAGATTTATTTCAAAAATTCAAAAGACACCGGTGCAGAGTTAAAAAAAAAAGAAAATGCAAGTGCATGAAGTCAGTGCCATGAAGGCACTCAGAATAGAGCATTACAGATTAATGTTGAAATCAGAGTAATAACAAATAAATAATTCTAAGTCCCAAGTGAACAGCAAATCAGTAGGGGAACAGACAGCATCCCTAGTAGCATTCAGAAAAGCTCCTGTCTTACCCCAAAAAATCAGGGGTTTACATCCCATTTTCTTACATAACAAAATCATTAGTTCTGTATAACATTGTAGTGTGAGCAAAATAAATACATTCTTAGCAAATCAGAGCACAGTTTTATAAAATGTCATATTGCCTTAGCATCTAAGCACTATCCCACTATGTGAATATTGATGTTGCTCACTTTATTCTAATGTCATCTGGAGATGGCTTGACAAACTAGTTGCATGAACAACAGTGAACTATTATGAATGAACAGGGTACAGCGAGCTAGTGGAAGGTCCTTAAGAAAGGAAACATTATTCTGACCAGGCTGGAAAGTTTTCATCAAGAGCAGCAAGAACAGCGTTAAGAGAAACAGACAAACATGACTCTGCTTGGCTGTATGCTGCAGTAATAAACAGTGTACATGCAATATAAGAAATCCATTTTAATGGTGTCTAAGCCTATGGTCTGGTTAGCATGATCCAAGAAAATACACTTCTATACGTCATTGGGAATTCATTTCAAATGCAATAGCATCGTATCAGTGTGCACATATAAATTCAAAAGTAAATCCACATTCTGCACGTTGTTAATAAAGCACAAACATATAAAATGTACAACTCTAACAAGAGCTTGTGTGCCCTAGAATTGACTCTGCTTCAGTGCCAAGAAACCACTGGTATGTATACATGTACTTAACAGGTGATTCCAATATATTCAGTTGAGGTGCCCAATACTTTGCCTGATCTGCAAAGCTGCCATTTTCACTTCATTAAAGAAAGAGAATTTAGTGAAAGTAACCACAATCTAGAGTACAGTGGAATGTAATTATTATGTAGCCCACAATATGTCGTAGCAGCATTAATAAAAGAGCATTCAAACCATAAACACCTACATCTCTATCCCACTATCAAACAAGGCCACTCATGTATTTTGTTTAACTATAATCAAAAGCACAGAGCCATCTCTGTTTCCTACAACTGAAATGTGTTTGCGTTTTGAGATGCCACGCTCCCTTCTTCCCTTCTTCATCACAAAAGATCTAATCGGGTGTGTGAAGTTCCACGACATATTTGTGCCACAACCTTCGCTTCCTGAAGTGGAAACCCTAGCCCACACCACTGTAATGCACTGTAGGGTGGACATTCCCTTAGCTCTATCGCACACTGATGTTTTTCATGAATAAAAACAGGGTTTCCACTCTACTTTATCCAAAACTAAAAGTGTGTTTTTCTAATACATTATTTCATTAGTTGAGAATTGGGTGAATGCAGTCACACGTTAGTGTTAATAAAATAATTGCAAGTTTGAGGCTCAACAATAAATCCTTTTTCATCCTCCAACCTCTGTTTTGTAAGCTTCGACTTCCAAAATCCATGTGTTTGTGCTTGAAACAACTACACTAAGGCCATGGACCTTAAGAACTTACATTCCCCCATTTCAAGTGTGTGTGGTGTGCCCGTATATTTGCACTGTGCAGTCATGTCTGCTCTCCACAAACGTTATTTGAGCGCCTTCATACCACTCCATTCAAATAATCGTGAACATTTTCCATTTCTCTTTCAAAAAACCTCCTACATATTCAGTAAACCTAAAGAGACAACATTTTTTCAAATCAGCTGTTCAAGATACACTACTTGGCAGTGGTAGACAATGTGTATAACGCCGTTCTGGTTTTGAAAACAGTCCTGTGGCTTCTTCACATCCAACGGGGGGAACTCATCAGTTTTTGCTCTTGAACAGGCAGAACCACTGCTTTTACCATCCAGCGATGCTGGAGAGCAGCAGTTCCTAACCTGGGGTCTGCGATACCTACTTAGGTGGTCCATTAGCAGATTGATAAGGCATATAAAAACAGAATTGAAAACTGAAAAATGTAAACCTCTCTTCAAAATGTAAAAGAATTTGAAATAGGGGGCTAAAATTTAAGTTGCCATCTTTAGTTTGGTTCGTGGGAGCAGTGTAAGGACAGCAAATGTAATCAAGTGTGGACTAGTGGTGGCCTCAATTGTCAAAAAGAGAACATACATTAGGCACAACAAATAGACAGTGATGTGCTAGAATACACCATATCGCTTCATATTTTAGAAATAAAACTACATTTTGAAAGGCTCCAACATTCTAAAAATTAACTTTTTTCATATTTTGTGTTTGTGAATTTTAGCTGGGTTAGAGAAGTTTAAAGTGCACATGTCAGGGTGGTGCACAAGTGCACAACTCCCTGCTGCCACTCGGCAGCAATTGCCCTGCCCTGCCCTGTCCTGACACTCGGTTCAGGACGGGGCACTGACAAATAAAATGGCAATAAACAAAGTTTTATTTTTTACTTTTCTGTCCTGAGGGCATTTTTCTTCCCGTGGAGGGGCTGCACCTGTTTATTTAATAATGTATCATTGTCACTTTATTTTCGTGCATTGCTTTGAGGTTCAAATTGTAAAAAATACTTAGGCAGAGCGACACAGCTTCCATAGAGCTTCAGTGTTGTTCCACAGAAGTAAAAAGCTCCTGTAGAGTTTATGGTGCTGGGTGTGCCATGTGCAGGAGCAGGGGTACGGCAGGAACCTGCTGCCACAGTGCCTATGGACTGCTGTCGGCCCATGGCAGTGGCTGTAGCTGTTGTTTACGTATTCAGCACTTGAAGGCTTGAAAGCAGAGACTAAGGCTTCCCAGTCAGACATTCACCTATCTCAGTTGAGCAATCTGGGCATGTTCTTCTGGTCCTGAAGTTGGCTATTTACACAGCAGTTGTCATTATTATTAGTACATTTTATGGGGTGGGGGGCGTTGGATCATCTAAACAGCTCCTTTTACCGAACATCTGTGATGATTTACAGAATAATGCCACATTTTTATTGACCTTCTTTAAAAGGGTACTGTGACCAGGACAATAGTAATACATGCTTGCATACCCCCACAAAGATGGCATTGCCTGTTCTAAGCAAGAATGACTGAGGAAGGGTTTGAGCCACTTCCTTAGTCAAATTCCTTAGGTGAGCCAGTACTGTTCCTTGGATCACCGTCTATAAGAACTGATAGCTCCTCACTCATCAGACAGCTGGCTTTTGTAGGGGAACAGGAAAAGGGTACTGGCAGAGCTGGCATATTGATGAGCTAGTAGATTACTGACCTTTGAGACAGTGCTCTTTACCATATATGTGTGCCCATGTAGACAGCTCAAGCCCAAAGGCTGTGTGCAGGTCAATAGCAAGTGTTATTGACTGATCCCTTGGGCTATAATAGAACATTATTATTATATGAATAATATTGTAGCAGACAAGCTGCAGCTTCCACATTTTGTTCTTAGATCTCTCAGACATGTATAGCAAATATTTTGTTGAAACCTTAAATAGTTTATGTGGTGTACATGTGCATAAGCGGCACACCAAAGACGAGACATATTTATTTGATTACCAATAGGTGCATCATAATGGAAGGCAAATGCTGTAGATCTTCTTGTATAAACTGTGAGAAGCAATAAAAGGTTTGCACAAGAAAACTGCTTTGTCAAAGATGAAATGACAAAATCAAATTTTGCCTCAAATGTTTTTGTGGCTTGAAGTTTGACTTCGCATTCAAATACCTTTCTGCCCTTTACATGGGGACTTCAGGCCAGCATTTGTGA
Source organism: Pleurodeles waltl (assembly GCF_031143425.1). Taxonomy (NCBI): domain Eukaryota; kingdom Metazoa; phylum Chordata; class Amphibia; order Caudata; family Salamandridae; genus Pleurodeles; species Pleurodeles waltl. Next base: position 745,781,160 of record NC_090445.1, on the reverse strand, counting down.
TTCTTCAACCACGGCTGTCATCCAAAGTGTGGTTCGTCTAATATTCTCCCAGGTTACGTTTTTAATTATTTTTAGGATAACTGCTTTTCTTTTAGTGCACAGTGACTAACACGGGAGCTACTTACTGCTCTTTAGAAAGGTAACAGGATAGCAGCTGAGAAGAGAGCAGAGAGCGGAGAAGAGAGCAGCAGGCTTAGTTCGATTACACTTCTTGTATCTTTGCATGTAAAACAGATAGACATGGCACTGTTGTGCCATATACGGCAGGGGTGCTTCACAACATTGCATAGGCCTCTCATCACATTCCTCTGGAAGGCTGCATTCTCAGCGCAAACTTGACAGAGGTCTGATAGATTTACTCTAAACAGCATATGACTGAGGCTGTTGTGTATTCCCACTGGGAGGCAATTTCAAAAGCAGGTGACAGTTGCTGAAAAGCATCTTCCATTTTTGATATTTTTTCTGTGTACCAGTGGTTTAAGCACTACTTGGACTAAGTGACCTAGACCAAGTGATAGTAAGGTGTAGTCTTATCCTGAAGATACATGGCTGTGAGGCCCTCAAGGCGTTTTTAAGTAAGACATCAATTCAGGGGCCTAGCTTGGTCAGTAAGATTGAGGGGGGGGGGGGTTTGTCAGGTTCAGATTTTCCAACAATCAGGCTACCATATAATGTTGAAATAGATTAGACGTCAAGCAGGGCGCACAAGAGGTGCTTAAAAGTCAGTGGAAAGGGAGAGGAATGCAGATTGGTAGGAGTACTAAGTGAAACAAACGCAATATTTTGTAAAATATTCCACATTTTTAGGGCTTTCAAAACAGAGATTTGTGTGTGTGTTTTTGTCACTGTGTGCATTAAATCCGACAGACAACTCTCCATACCTGACGGAAAGCACCTTTACCCAACTAATCAACAGAAAATACATTTATTAGGGAGTTGTGTAACACCACAAACAACCCCCCTCCCTTGAAGCTACGCCCCCTGCATAGCTTGTGAATGAAATGTTGGCCTGCACAGGAAGTCAGTGAAGGCTTCTCAGGTGGTTGGTGCCACATTTTGAGCTTCTTGGCCTCTTTTTATGTGCCATGCAAGGAGGACACCATTCAGAGGGCTTGTCCTTTAGGCTACAAGTGCACCCACTGAGAGCGTCAGGTGAAAAATTCACCTTATTCATAGTTAGCAATCTATAATGTTATGTTGTATATTGATTCCATATTCATAGACAGGCTTTTCGAATTGCGAAATCTTCTATTTTATAACTCTTTTTTATTGATTTTAAAGGCACAGATCAATCATACGGCACAATCGGGAAAAACGACAACTGTACCTACGATTCCTCGGGTCCAGGCTGGTCGAATTGTCAATTCTTAAACCTCGAAATTAACACGACTGAAGGAGGCAGGCTCCAGCCGCAGTGTGAAGCAGAACGTTTCGCTTTTGGTCCATTTTGATTATTTACAAACGGGCGAGGCCTCTGAACCAATGTCAAAGAGGTTGGGGTCCGCCGCTGTAAGGGTGCATCTCCAGTGTTTGTACCGTGTCTTTTCTTGACCCGTTTAAGTTTGATGAAAGCAGCACCACAACTCAGTTGCTCAGTTTACTCTTGCAGTGCTTTCTTTGCATGGAGTGAAGTTGCCTGCAGAGTTCTGCAGCTCCACTGGGAAACTTCTCAGGAATGTGCTTAGATGTCTTCGGGACAGTGCTCGATGGGCCTCTTGTTAGATTGAAACACATTTTGTTTTCCACTGCTGTGACAATTCCGGTGAATGGCCGCTTTTACAAAAGGCTGTCCATGATAACTAATGGGGGTGGGCATATTTATATAGAAGAATGAATGTGAATTCATCATTTGCACCATAATTTTCAGAGAGCAGTGGACATTGTTGCAAAAGAAAAGGCACTCACAAGAAAGACTCTTCAAGGGAGGCCTGCCTCTTTACTGTCCACGGGCAGTGATCCACCATAAATCTTCCCTGTCAGAGATAAATTGGTCTTTATATAAGATGGCTGTGTACCTCTTGGGTCACCGTGGCGATTTATCTGCTGTCAGGGTTGGCATTATTTTAAAGATCTTCTGGTCGTGTCTGCTCGTCTTTAAGACGTGATCGGATCAATTAGAGTGTGTTAGGAGTTGGGGGGGCTCCTTGTAGCACTCCTTGAGATTCTGCGGTGACAACTATTAAGCTGAGCCAGTTGGACAGTGACTGCAATTAGGTAGTGAAGAGCCCCAGCTGCAGGGTGGCTGCACGACAAGAAGGGTCTCGTGGAATAAGGCACAAAGCGATGACAATTTCAGGATGGCTGTAGGTCAGGGAGACTTAGGTGATTAATTAAAGTGCAATCATATGGCTTTGGAATTGAATGCCCGTGCATGCAGTAGTCCTTATTTTATGTCTGAATTGGGATCTCAGCAATTCTGTGTGGTATTAGCCAATATGACCTCCAGTGGTGGGGGCTACAGAAGTGAATCTTAAAAGTGGCATAAGGATACTGCCCTATGTCTCCCACATGGTAAGCACAGTGAGTAGGAATCAAAAGACCTCCAATAGTATACAACAGGTCAATCGGACACCTGTTACTGTTTGCTTTTTCTCCTGTGATGTAATGAGGGTGGGGTAAGCTTGCTACAGACTGGTATTTCAAGAGGTGTACTCAGACTGGAAATCTCGGTTGAGCAATTAAGAGAACTTTGAAGTGCAGCAGCGCATGCACAGTGTTCAGTACGGTGTCAGCGGGGCATTTGCCTTCTGCCCACTAGAAGAGAGAGATGTAATGAGAGTTTTAAAATAATCATTTTTTGTAGTATGATATGAAATTGTACCTTACCTCACAAAAACATTCACCTACAATATATTGACAATCAATATCATGTCCGATCTAAAGATGAGCTCACAGGTGTGACCTATCTTTTAGGACACTATCATCCATTCATGGGCTGTGGTTAATAACTCTTTTCTGGTCACTGCCTCCCCATCCTGTATTACACTGAAATGTTGTTAATAATTCTACACATGCATCCAGGAGCAGAAAGGGGCACATTGGGATTTGAAATAATCCGTGGCCACGAGGAACCACTACTTTGGTGTTCATATCCACTCCTGAACAGGTGATCAATTTTCACAATTACTGTTATGTCAGGTGAACCCCCATTTATTTGCACTGGTAACTGGTTTGGTGCCTCGACACATCCTCTGATAGTTGCCTTACCTTAAGGATCATTGTGAGAGGTATTGACTGACAAGTCAAAGAGACAACAAATTGCATTACAGTTAGAGTCCAATTTGTGATCTCATTCGTAGCTTTGAGAAAGGAAAATGACACAGGGAATTATGCATGCTGATTAATCCTTTGCTCTGTTAGACTGAGAAATATGGATTAGCATATTTAGATGACGTTACTAGATGACCTGATCCATTTATGTTCACCTATGGGAGTGGTAGTTAGGCTTCAGACCACCGACAGTCTTTTTGCCTTAGGAGCCAACTACATAGTTCACTCTAATGTACCTTTATTTACAAGTATTGTCCATTGGAACATGTAGTCCTATCTTGCTGGAAAAGTTGTGATTTTTGTGGAACTTTTAACTGTTAAAATATTGGAGGTCCAAGATGTGGCAAATTTAAAACGTTGCACTATACATTTTCAGGCGCTGTACCAGCCAAATGGTGTTCTCTGCCAGTGGCATTGCAGAACCACTCTCCTCTTGCGAGTTTCTAGAACACAATTTTTATTTTAAGCCTTTTTTTATGAAATTGTGTCATATTTTTGTAGTCTTTATTAAGAGAGAGTATTCTAATAACCCAATAGTCAAGCATTGCCTAGACCACACTTACAATTGTGGTAGTCAATTCGTGAACTGCAAATTTTAGGAGACAAGTTGAACAGAGGTAGTTACCAAATAAATACTTAGTCCGATTCACAGAGGCATTTGTAGTCGTAGATATACGTTTACTGCCGGAAGTACCTTTATTTACACCTGCCAGAAATTTATAAAGGGATTCCAGGCAGGGCTACTGTAACTTTCAGTAGTAAATCCCACTCAGCAGGTGCGAATTAGGTGACACAGGGCGTGGTGATCTTGTACATTTGTTAATGACCATTAACAAAGTCTGATCTGACACCTTGACACCCAGAAAATGTTCTGAAATTTACTCCAGGCAAGAGTTCGAGTAACTTCCCCTCTATGATAAGAAGGGGACCGGATCAACCCTAGTTTTGATGAGGCTGTAGAGAACGGGGTTTTCTCTGAGAGGAAACTTGTTTTTGCAGTCTGAGGGAAAAATTGTGCATTTGCAAAGCAACTCCATTTCAGTGATGCTTAAATCTACGCTATATAGATTTCCCCACAGTGAGAATGTCCAATAATGATTTCACAACATTCCAAGTAGCACGCCAGCATTTGGTGCAGCTTTCAAAGCTAGCGAATAGCGATATTTGGGGATGAATTGAAAAAACCCATACAAGTATGTACCTTTTTTTCGTGACTCATATCCTTAAAGTTTGTATGCCTATCTGCAAAATAGAGGTGTGTTGATAGAGCCTACACCTCGAAGGCTGTTGGTCAAAGGAGTTGGAGTCAGTGATGTGTAATACTGAATAGTGTACACATTTGGGGGAGCTTGTAGGCAAGGGGCAAGCTATGTAAAGGACTGGGTGTGAATGGTGTGCATGGATCATGCTTGCCAGCATCAAAGGTATCAAGCTTGAGCTCTGCAGTTGTGGCACAATGATGGTAACTGAAGCAGAAAAACAAACATTCACCCCTTTTAATACTTTCACTAAAAGTGTATTCTGTATCTCTTGTTGAATACATATTATAAAATAGGTGGATGCCCTAGGTTCTCTTCTCAATTACTTTTTTTTTTCTCCACTTCAATAAACTGTCGGTACTTACTTGCCCCCACCGCCCCCCACTCCACACAGCCAACTCTCCTCTCACAGAGGTGATAGTGGATTCTTTAGTGGACCTATCGGCAGAGCACAAAACATTTGCATCCTAGCTGATCTTCACATTCAACTTGCATAAACCTGAACTGGCTTGCCAACATTGACGTCTTTGGCATACACAAGCCAGTCCCCAGATCCACACATGGTAGGCCACTTCCTGGATGCTATACTCATTCAAGAACATCATCCATTTTTAAACTTAATCTCTCTTTGACAGTCCAAGCTCCCCCTGAATTCAATACAATTATAGCCTCTACAGCATGCAAGAATTCTGAATTAAAATGAATACAAAAAACTCTGCCTCCTTGGCAAAGAAAATATCAGTAAAATACTTCCACAAATGGCTCTGCAATATAGTGATTCCTCGCACACAAAACTATGTGCCTGATAAAGAAGGCTGCACGAGTCAATTCTATTGTAAAACTGTGAAAGTGAACCTAGATGCCCCAAAAGAAAATGGAGAAAAACATGCAATCTTACTGACAAAAAGCAAGTACAAAGGCAGTAATGAGTTTACAGAACCTCAATCAAAAAGGAAAAAGATCCCACTACACTCATTGCATCACTGATGCTACAAGCCCTACCGAAGAACTCTTCAAGATAGAAATTTCATAACCCTGGCAGCGCCAGAGGAAAAAGCTGGCTAACAATGAATGGTCATTGGTCAGGGATTTTAACACGGCGAACAAATACTCTACCCTCACAGCCCTCCCCTCAGCAATCTAGTTCATTTTGATCTTTCTGAAAATTGTGATTTATGTTGGTTTCCCTTTAGAGAAGGAACATTTTTTTATGAACATTATTAACGTTTTATTGCATAGTATAATATAAAACGGTTGGCAAAACGTGCAACAAAATAAATGTTTACACCATATACATGACGTAACAGATCAGGTGATAAATTGTCCCAGTGCAACTCGTAAATATATCAGTTCATGTTACCACATACCGCAATCTCAGTTCCTCTGATCACGGTTTGCACAGGATGGACGAAATACAGGGTTGTCCCATCAGGCACATTGAAGTCCTCCAAATTCTGTCAGATTTCTTGGGGCAGCCCCTTGCAGCATAAACTGCCCGTTCAAGGGCACAACAATGATCCATATCTTGGCTCCACTCCAGCACCGTGCCCTCCACCTTCTGAAAATGTGTTTTTTAGCTGTTAGTTAGACCGAACACCCACAGGCCCCTCCATCATTCCCAGCAAAGTTAACTCAGGGGACAAATCAATGGGCCGCCCCACAACAGCTGCCAGGGACTGATGGACGTGGCTCCAGTCACATTGGATATCAGGACAATCCCAGACCATGTGCATCAGGGTACCTCTTGCTCCTCCACATCTAGTACGTTTCAGAAAGAACCAGCTCCACATCCTCTGCTGCCGCTCAAGGGTATAATATATTCTATGTAACTAGTGAACTCGTGTCAGTCTGAGCCAGCCCAAGATTCCAAGTGAGTGGGAACTTAGCCTTTAGCCATTTACCATCATAAATGGGGACCAGATCCTCCCCCCAATAAAATGCTGCTTTTGCCCAGAGGGTCCAGCATGAGCTTAGTTTTGAAAGCGTTAAACTCTCGGAGGGGCGCCTGCTGCTCTTAGGTGGTCAGGCAGAAGCACCATTTTTAATTAAAGAAACAACATACATATATGTTAGTCTAAATCCGAGGTCTTCAGTCTGTGGGGCACGACCCCTGGAGGGACTTGGAGTCATGGGAAGTGGTCATGCATTCCTCAGCCTTACTGTCAGCACAAAAAGGATTTATGAAAAAATGGCTCCTACTTTTTTGTAGAACAACCGATTTAATTCTGATATTGTAAATACTTCAGCTGAAGTGTTATTCAGGGAGAGTCCTGCACTGTGAAACCAAAGCTGGGCAGACAGATAAACAATTTCCTGCCAGGGTGCCTGCTGCCTGAAAGAAATGCAAATGTGCACTAAGAGTCTGAAAATGTAAAAGGCAAACTGCAAGTGTAAATGATGCTTGGGATTCAGTACTGGTTTTAATTGATCTAATCTTTGTGGGAAAGATTTATTCTTCTTGAGTGGTAGTGCAGTTAACAACTGAGCTGTGATGTCAGTGCTTTTAATTGTAATTGTAGGTGTCGAAGGGTCAAGTATGTAAAAAAAAAAAATGCATTACACAGTCTGGATATTGCTAAAATCTATACTTTGGAAGCACCATTTTATCCTGAAACTTGTAATGCATTTTGTAGCAATATATTTCATACTGTGTGTAATGCAAGTTTAAATGAATGGCTTGCATATTCACAGTGCTTTCTGTCACAGGTTGTGACCTCATATCACTAAAAATACACAAGTCACTATTTTCCACTGCACTGACCAAGATTTAATTATGTGGCTCTCTGGTTACACACAGACCACTGCAGTGCATTAACTAATAGAGGTTTCATAATGCACTACTGTTCATTTCCCAATGAGTAACAACGTTTCTCATTTAATTTTCTTTTAAGCTGTCTGTTATTTTATATGTAGTTACCCAACGGTGAGAGACCTAAAAAACATACAGAATGTTTTGTTTTTGGCCTTACCTCTGGCCCCGCCCCCACGCTTACTGACATCATCCCTATTGCATGCAGCATCTCAGTTCCCATACGTTTTTTAATGCTCTTCAGCAGCTGGTAGGCCTGGCTGCCCATTCCTGTGTGGATGGTGGGATTTTGACAGGAATTGGAGCACTGCACTGCACACAGCACTGGCGCCTCAGTGAGTACAGTTCGCTCATTACAATATAGCTGGCACTGGTCGCGCTGGCCTAGGGGCTCAGCTGCGCTGGCTGCAGCAGTCTGACCGCAGCTGAGACTCACTCAGCCCGGGTGGCAAGCCGCAGTTATGTTTCTTTTTCTCACTGCTGCCTGTGCCTCCAGTTTGGTACATGCCTCATTGACAGTGTGCAACCACTGATTTAATTTTGGGCTAAATTGAACCCTGTATATGTTTTTTTCATGTGAGTGGTACCTCACCTTGAGTTTGTGAAGACACGCACTGTCCTGCAGTACTATGCTAGTTGCCGCCACTGCGACTCTCCCGCCCAGACAGTGCCTGCCTCAGCATATGGCTGCACCCCTGCACCTAGGCCAGCTCTCACTCCCAGGCAGCAGTAGAGAAGGAAAGCAGTGTGTCGCAGGTGCACACATTAATTAAGCCCTATGGTGCAAGGGGGCACAGCACAGGATGTTATACCACTGTGTTAGAAGGCGTTATCACATGGTTCTCCATGCTCAAGGCCCTCCAGCCTCCCCACCAAACATGACTGAAGCCAACCACAGCAGCAAACTAACATAACTAGGAGTTACCCACAAAACTTTGGTTTGCTAAACACTGGCTAATATTATTTCTTTATTGTAAAAATTATTTGCTTTGGGAATTGGGGGCATTTATGGTTGATGATGTGGAGTACCAGGTTCTTGAAATGTTTGTCAGAGGGAGGTCCTTATGACTACAAACTTTTGACAGGTGGGGTCTCTGCTTCAAAAAGTTTGAAGACCTGTGGTCTAAATGAACATAGCATCACAATATCAACTGTGACGTTTACATCTACAACAATAAAGACTGCAAGATATCGACATGCAGGTTAGTAGGGGAGGACTTATGGATGTTTCGGTAGACCTTCGTTCAGTGGCTCTAATACCTCGCCTTTTCTTTTTTTGCTCTCCACAGAAGCACCTCTATATTCATTAACAACTGCATTTGATTTTGGTTTGAGTTATGTAGTGAGTTTCACAAATGGTGCTTTCACCCAGCACGTCATCATACATTTTTTAATTTTTTTATTTGTTTATTTTGCTACATTATGCCCACTGACTCATTGAGTTCAATTACTTGGGGATATGGTGACAGCAACAAAAAGTTGAGTCGAGCAGTGGCAGAGAGGAATGCATCTCTCTCTACGCTGATGATAGCCTGATATCTTTGACACAGGTGCCCTTTGTGGTCGAACGGCTGGGCGACATCTTCCGGGCATTCAGTGAAGTCTCTGGGTTTGGGATTAACTGGGATAAGTCATTGCTATTCCCGGTGGGCACATGGATGCCTGGTCAAACACTGATATTACCCTTGAGGATGAGCTAGATAGGTTCAAGTACCTAGGAATTCGGATCACCAGTCAGCCCACCCACTATTATAATGCAAACCTGTCCCACCTCCTCAAAAGGTTTGAAACACTGGTGATCTTTTCCGGTCTCTTTGATGGGAAGGGTCACGGTATTTAGGATGGTGGCACTCCCCCTGTTTCCTTTATGTCCTCCAGAACTCCCCTTACCCTAAACCCAGACTTGTTCTTTATCAGAATTGATTCCCTAATCCGCACACTCATCTGGTCCGATGGGCAGCCTAGAGCTATGAAGGGGGCATTTCCCTTCCTAATATTCGGAAATATGATGAAGCGGCACAAGTAAGCATATTCAACCACTGGGTCTTTGCCTCATGGGAGGACCCAGCACTCAGGGTGGACAGGGAATCCATGCATAATAACAGCTACTTACATTGGCTATACTGGGGTAAACTGGGACCCACATTAAGCCCAGCAACAGCAAAGGTCATCCAGATATGGCAGAAACTCACCAGAGAAATGAGGTGTACTTTTAATCTGACCCCCAAGGACACCTACAAGGGAGGACACACGACTACCTAAGGTGACCGCATTGTGTGGGTTTAGGGGTTGGGATGCCATAGGGATATCGTTCCTGGCCAAGGTGTGGGTCGCGACTGGGGTGCTACCATTTTCATATCTGAAAAAAGAATACCACGTGTCAGATACATATCTGAGTGGCTCTAAGCCTCAGCATTCCTGTACAGTTGAAAACACAGGAGTATGCTCTACTGGAGCTAAGACTCTTAGAGAGTGAGATATGAAGGAAACTAATTTCTCTTGCACACGGCTTTATAATGAGAAATACACAACTCTCACTAAACACATTATGGGAGAGGTGGAGAGGGGGCTGTCGGGAGCTGGAATAGGCTGACTGGATGGAGGTGCTTATGTTCCCAGTGGAGATAGTCTTTTCTGCATCACTTAAACTAATACAATTCAAAATACTGCACCTTGTGTACTACTCAAGATCCTTGACAAACAAGATAGAGAAGGCAACGCATGTGAATTGTTTGAGGGGCTGTAGAGACACTGGTACTTTTTATCACACCCTATGGATCTGCCCTAAGATTGTAGAGTTCTGGAGGATGGTAGAACAGGCCCTGGAGGATGCCACAGGGAACCCATAGAAACTAAAACCAGAAACAACACTCCTGGGAATATGGGGACAAACTGATCATATCCGGTGTGAAAAGCTAATGATTAATCTTGGTTTTCTGGTGGCTAAAAGAGACATAGCTAGGAAGTGGGGTTCGGGAATACCACAAGGATACAATGAATGGTGTGAGGGTATGGACAGATGCTGAATCCTGGAAAGGGAAATATATCGGGGCAAGGAAAAGAAGTATGAGAAAATATGGGGCGGATGGGAGGTGGGGCAGGTACAATCCGAAACCCCAGTTGGACTCTGGGACTTGGTGAAAGACCCAGATATGGAGGGAGAGATAATGGCCAATGGGGCACCCAAGGGACACTAAATGGGCCTACTGAAGCAAAGCGTACAAACACTGTATGTCCATAGTGCTAGACCCCCATATGTATGTATGCTCTGACAAGAAAAGTTGGGGGGGTTCTGTTCTCTTCCATGTTTTCCTTTTCAGTGTTTTCTGATCTGTATGTATCTTTGATTCCGTTCGATGTGAAACCAATACAATTTAATTTTAATTGATTTGACCTCTGCAAGACAGTGGGGCAGTGCTAACAGTTACATAACTGAATTAAAACAGTAGACTATGTTAGATATTGCAGGGCGTATAGTTTTTATGTTGCATGCATATAGTTATGAGTTTGTAATGCTGTAACTGGATGGACGAGTTTACAATTAGAGTGCCCATCAGGCTTTGCAAGGGCTAAAGCAGTAGAGCAAACAAAGGGTATACAGTATACATTAAACAGATGAAGATGAGCAAATCTGCGTTTGAGTATGAGCGGTTGGGAAGAAGGTATGAATGTAAGAAGTTGGAACGAGATTGTCTTGATCTGAACTGCATCTTTGATTGCTAATGCTTGATTTTTCTGGTTAAATGCTGCCACTGAAGATCTTTAATCTTGTCTGTGTTTGCATCTGGTGATGGGGACGGCCAGGGGATGTTAGTCTTCTGAATGTAGACTGCATGTACATGTACAATTTTGTCTTGCTGGTGTTTGGCACTGTGCTTTTGTTGTTTGGAAGTTTCTGGTTAGACACTAAGATGGTAGAACAAAGGCCCCAGATCTCACTTGGCATCACCTTTCAGTCTACCTCAGCTCTGTTATTATCACCAACTTAAGCAAAATGTCATTATATTTTACATCCTGTGAGTAAAAAGATTTTACCAATATGTTATGTCCACTTCTGGGAATACAGTTAACAATTCCGTGATAAACTGGGCCAGTTCCGCAGAAAACATGGACGAGAAGCCAACTTTTCTTTGAAAAACCACATACGTTATTGAGAAGGCTAAGCCTGAGATGCATCTGTAACCATTATAAACTACATGTATGGTGTAGAAAGCAAGAATTGGCAAAGCCAGTAGATCTGGTTTAATGTGGTAATGAATGCCGCTCTAGCATATTCGAGTGAGACATGCAGGAGAGAGCCAGAAGGTGGCAGCACTGAATTGAAGGTGCAGAGATACCCCCAAACGGGCAACAGTCTGTAGGTAAAAGGTGACTACTCTACCAGGTTGGCTGAAAAAGGCTGGTTGAAGAAAATCAGTGGGTGGAAGGTGCAGACTGAAAGTCTACTCTATGTATATTGTAAGCAACAAGTCTGTTTGATAGATGCAACGTCAGAAGCAAGACCTAAAAAGGGCTCAATATGTGGAAACAGCAAGAAACCTTACTGATTACTCTTTGCTAAGAGAATCTAACAGATGGTCATGAGTGATGCTGGTTGGAAGGACCTAATCGAGCACAGATGCATTTTGTTGGTGTTACTGATTGCTATCATCCTTGTTAAGGAAGTGCACGTTTTCTTTTACTTTTCATCAGATTCGCCCATTAACTGATAGCAAAGACTTACTAAATGAACAATAACAAATAGGAATAATACTTTAAGAAATGACTCCATAATGTTATCTCATGTCAACTAATCTCTAACTTCTGGGGCAATTTGATAACTCTTTAGAATGGTGTTATGCCTGTTCTTCAGAAGAAGATACTGAAGATGATCCTTCCGGGGAAAAGAGTACTATATGTTTCTGAAGGAACTGAAATATCTGTGGATACCTCTTTGTGCCCCATAGAATTCTCATGATCACCACTGGACAAATTCTTCATTGCCCACGTTTTGCCACTGTCACCATCAAACACCTTTTGCCAAAAAATATCACTTAAATGTGAAATATTCATGTTTATTTCTCGGAACTGCTTCTGGACAGGTTTAAGAACCACAACAGAATTGTTATTCCACCATCCTTTTTTGTGCAACAACACTGCACTATTGACACTTTATCCACCTGAACAGGTGCAGAAAGCTTTGATGTACCTTCAGTGGTGGCTGCCACAGAACGGGGGTGATGGGGCAGATTGGGGGGTGTTAAAAAAATAAATATAAAAAAACACTTACCTTCTTGGCAAACAGGTTCGTCTCCCCTCTGTCCTTAGCCTGTTCCCTGCAGCACACAGGCTTCAGCAACTCACGACGATGCTGTCACCATCATGACAGTATCATCGTAATTGTCCTGAGAGGCCTGCTTCGCCACTCACACTGGGAGTGGGAGGCTGTGCATGTTCTCCACTCTGCTGTGCAATACAGCCGCTTAGAGAACATGAAAAGTGCGCATGTCTGTTTGGCTGGCCCAACACAGCCGGTAAAACAGACATGCACACTTTATAGTGCACATACCCCTCCTCCAGAATTTTCCCAGCCCCTCCAGACCAGCCCCACTCTGCCCTCTTACTCCCTGGAAAAATAAAATTATAATAACATAGCGTTATTATCATTTTATTTTTTCCTTTTACAAAAATCCGGTGGGTGACGCTCCTCCACCTTAGAAGAGGAGCCTCCCCTGTGTACCTTTGAGATTAAAATCTGGTTTATAGATAGGTGCCCAATCTCCCTTTTGTATAAGCTTGGGTATGACTTGATGCACTTTATCATTATATTCGTTGCCTTTAGCTTGCATCTCAATCGAATTATTTTCGGCTCTCCCTACCGCCTCACCAAACTTTCATCTTAGCAATAGTTTTGCAAAAACCTGGGGTCAAAAAAGTATGACATTCCCGACCCCTCATTAGAAGAAACAGGGCAACCCCAGTCGCTGAGTGTGGTGTAGTATGATACCTTCACAGTTTTTCTCTGAAAAATGTACAGACATCTTTATTATTGGCCAAGGCATCCTGCATGCCTTCTTTGAAAAATCTATTGGCCATTTCCACTTGACTATTGGCCTTAGGACAATACAGTTGCCCCCTTACCGCTCTACAACCACATTGTCCAAAATTTACAATAACATTCTCACCAGTGAACTTCAAATTGTTGCTGATTTCTTGACAGCAGGCCGACATTAAAACCATCACTCGTCGCCATTGTAAAGTTGAAGCACTAAAACGAATTTAAGTTAGCGATGTTTTATTTCAAGTGTCAAATTTGGCTCACTGGTGGAGAGAAGTAAAGTACAGCCTCTCTCTAACAGCATCGTTTCTCTCCCCCAACATTCAAATTCCATCACACATCACACAAAATGTAGTGACATAAATAAATTCCGAATACTTAACTATACAACAGTAGCCCTATGCCGCCCCACTGTCATGTGCATCTGAGAACTTTAAATAGCAAATCATAGTTGTTTCTGTACCACCACATAACCGCAGGGTGACCACCTGTTGCCAGTGCAGGATTCGAGCAGAAAATGACAAAACCACCAGATCGGAGGTCATGGAGCATGGAACAGACTTTAAGTGCGTAATGTGCGAGAAAGCCGAGTTCTTCCTTCGGCCACCTGCCGAACTCCTTTTGTTCACGTTAATTGGTCAGTTCCTCTGTTTTACTGTGATGTGGTAAAGGGCCCGAGGCGCAGCGCGGTGCCGCGCATCCCTTGGTCCCCGCCCTTCTCCCTTGTACTGCAGCCAGCAGCGCCCGAGCTCGAGCGCTTTTCCTTCCCCGCGCTCGCGGCCTCCATGCTGAGTAGTTTCTCTGCTAATCACTGTCCATCAAATCGCCAAAAAGTGCTCTGTCTTCCGAGATCACACGCCAGAGTCTGATTGCTTTTCCTTTTGTTCCGAGAAGGGCTTTCACAGCCGATGCTTTTTGGTACTCTTTTCCTGTCAAAATCAAAGCCTCTCATGTTGCATAAGGCCTTAAATGGATCTCTCGTTCCGTGGAAGCTGTGATTATGCTCGACAATGTGTGACTGAGTTCAAAGGTCAGCCAAAAGATGGGACCAGCGCGTTTCAGAAGTTTTTACGCCCGCACCTTTGGACAGATATGAAACATTCGATATTCTGTTTCTTAAGACTATCTCTCCCCTGCAGCCAGAAGGTAAAAACACATATTTCGAGGAGGATGGCTACTATTATTTATTTATATTCCTGTGCTTTCCATTTGAACTACATTTACCCACCGAGGTTTGGAAAGACTCTCTCAGTGGATTTGCGTTGCGAACTATCCTGGCTGACTTTCTGTGCATTATGTTTCTGAAAATGTAGTGCTTTGCACCCCATTAGTATCCGGAGAGGCAGTGCCCTCTATAGAGAATGCACAGCCTGTTCCTGTAAAGTTTTGTGTTTTTTGGAAGAGACAGAATAATTGGAGACCTTAGCATGCTGAATATGTGGTGTTTGCAGACACAGGCCCTCATTACAACCCTTTTGGAGGTTGCACCGCCAACAGGCTGGTGGTGCAAACTCGCGTATTACGACTGCGGCAGAAGCGCAGCTGTCGCACCGCTGGAACCGGCGGTTTTCCACCACGTTGGTCCCGACGGATTTAATCCGCCAGGGAAGCGCTGCTTGCAGCGCTTCCAAGGGGATTACGAGCCCCCTTCCGCCAGCCTTTTCATGGCGGTATGAACTGCCATGGAAAGGCTGGTGGAAAGGGGAGTCGCGGGGCCCCTGGGCCCATGCCTTTGGCATGGGCAGTGCAGGGGCCCCCTGGCACAGCCCCACACAGCTTTTCACTGTCTACACAGCAGACAGTGAAAAGCACGACGGGTGCAACTGCACCCGTCGCACCGCCGCAACACTGCCGGCTCCCATGTTGCAGCCGACATCCCCGCTGGGCCGGTGGGTGGAAACTCGGTTTCCACCCGCCGGCCCAGCGGGGATGTCATAATGGCCACCGCGGGAGTGCGGCCGCACAGCGGTTACAACTTGGCGGCCGGCGGTTGCTGCCCGCCAATGTTGTAATGAGGGCCACAGTCTCTAGTCTTCAAACAAGTTAAATATTTTAGTGCCGCCACTTTACATAAGGGTGAAAGGAAACAAAGGTCCTAAACATTGAAGGAACTAATTCAGGTGCAGGCATTGCATGAAGTGCTATTCTGCACCCTATGTAACCTGAGATGCTACATCTGCTTGCGAACTCTGAGGGACGTATAGAAAATCGGACTCTAAATCTCAGTCACTCCACTGCAGAGGCCCTTCTCAGCCCAGTGTAAGTCTTGAGGGGTGTGATGAACAGGCACTTGGTTGGGGCGCACCCAAAGCCTTCCACAAAGCTCTGTGACAGCAGCACTTGCTAGCGCTCCTGGTCCTTAGTAAGTAAACTTTCAAGGGGACACATATAGGCTGATGAACCTTTTGATTCTCATGGAGTATCCTAGTCATGTAGTAACCAATGTTCATCAATATCCACTAAGAAAATAATTAGTCATCAGTCAATAGTGTCAACATTTCATGAATAAACACAATATACATTTTAGCAATTTTTATTTCCCTATTAGTTACAGTACTAATTCATGAGGTTAATTCAAACTTTATTCAATCAACTCAAGAATAATTCATTAGTGACCACCACTAACATAATCTTATCATAACTTTAGAAAACATACGTTCTAATGCTTCAGCATAAGCCAACAAAGAAGAATATGTCAACATCAATAGCAGAGTTCAACAAATCAGTCCGTCAATCATTTGTCACTATATATGTCAACGTCTCACTTATAGGAAACCTTAACTATCCCAGATTAGCATTAGCATGTGGGACTTCATGTGAAAAAACGGTTTGGATCATGAATCTGGAAAAACGTCTAGCTAAGAGAAAAACTATTTAGACAGCGCAGTTGGTACCTAGGAAGAAAAGGCACAAAAGCTCATTTAGTCACATTGTCATAGCTACCTATCCACAGAATGGATCAGCAACAAAGTCAGTCTTTGTCTTCAGGTCATCAATCGATCAGCAACGCATCAGGCTCCCAGGAGCATGAGCCCAATGACACAATCTCAAAATCTCTTTGAATATCCACCCCTAACCTCTGATATCTAACATCCGCATCAGTTCTGAAGTTTTTTCCCTTTGTCACAACATTATATCAAAGTTGCCCAGTCCATCCCATAATTCCTAATTGGTCAATTGATCACCAGTTATTTCCCTGCCCAATAATTTTACAAATCTATGAATTCTAATATGACACTGTTCTCAGGGTGTTGATTGGTTCACTGTACGATGTCCTCATCATCCGGCTCATCAAGTATTGAAAATGTTGCATCTTCTTCTCCAGTCAGTGTCTCTATTGTTCGAATCTTGGGAAAGTACATCTCGTCTACTTTACACAGTCCTTGTTACAACTTTGATTCCCTCATCTCCTGTTTGTCGGGTTATTGCAGAAAATTCTAGCTAAGCAGACTTTATTAACACAAGCAGTTCAGGGTCAGTTCAGCACATTAGCTTCTCTACATTGCATGATTTTTCAGCTTCTGCGTGAGGCCTGGCAAAACTAGGCCACAACTTCGGCTAAGTTAGCTCTACAATATAATGTAAAACGTACGTTATACATCTCATATGACATATTACTACATTATTATTACGTATTTTCAACATTTCATATATTTTTAGTCATTTTTAGTATAATTCGTGAATCTTGGTGACCACTCTCCGTGGGCACATTTTCAAATGTGCACGTTAATTTTTCTATGTTTAATTATTTCTACCATTTTCTTGTTAATCAAAATGCATAAACACTCATTAACATTTCTAATTAACATATCTGCTTCAGCACACTGTTCACAGCCACCGACTGGCCAGTGGACAGGGCTTGCCATTCATACTCAATACTCTGGGTGTCCCTTTGAGTATCACCAATACCGCTCAGAGAAGACTTACCTGGAGTCTGGACAGTTTAGATGATGGAGCGGTTCCTGTATCAGGAGATGGGGCTTCATGTATCTGCTTTACCCCATAACAGGGTTATTCCATGTAAGAAAGTCTTCTCCTCGGTGATCGAGACTTAACTCCTATGGCTGCTTGCATTTATCCATTCATCCAACCGATAAGGTAGCCTCTGAACTAGTTCAGTCTTTTGGACCGCATTCACATTTCAAACAACACCCTGTCACATCATTACATAAAAGGTTGAGGCCTACTGTATGCATTTTTCAGCACCAGCCTGAACCCTCCCTCCTCTCTTGGGCACTTACTCTGGGTCTCTCAAACCGGAGGTTTCAGGAACTAGTTCAAGAATGTAAAAAACAACTACCAGATGTCCACAGTACTTGAGCAAACAAGCCATCAGCTTATGTCACATTATGTACAAATGTCACAGTGTTCCAGTTACACTTTATGATCCTAGTTTCAAGGTAATGGACCTATCTAGAGACACCAGGGTATGGTCATTGCACTGATCAAGTAATCCACACATCTGAAGGAAACTACAGAAATGCTTCTGAACAGTGACAGCCGATGTGTACATTACAAAAATGCAAGTTTGGCATCACGGCAAGCAATTAGATTTAAAAACCACCCCCTCATTGGGAGAAAACTCTTCACCAACAATCCAGAATGTCAGATTGAGTGAGAAAGCAGCATAAAATCTCCCATCACATCCTTAATGGCGCATCCATTCTAGGAGTTTGGCAAACCCAGTATGGTCGCCATAGGTCCTTCACTCCGGATTGAATCCCCTGTCAACATTTCCATACCCAACTAGACTTCCATAATCTTCCACAGCAGCTGCCAACCAACTTCACTCCAAGAACCAGTCATGTGACACATGACAGAAGCACACTCCTGGATTGGTTGAGGGCTGCCATGGTACATCATTATGGTTTACTGTTTTCTAGAGAAGTAAGGATCTGGTCCACCAGTGGTCTTCAGACTTTGCAATGCCGAATGTACTGATACTTTCAAGCCTAGCAATTTTCACACTTTGGTAGTGGGCTGAAATGATGGGCGCATGAAGGGGCTTGAGGGAGATTAAGCTTCTTAAACTATTGGCCCTCTGGAAATTGTACTGGGCAGTAGTGTTGCTGGAATAGACCATTACTCTTTTAATATTCTTCTTTTACTTTCCATGTGTTCTTGTTTTCTCATTGCTCTTCTCACTCCTGCCAGCGATTCTCTTTTCTATCACACCCTCACCCAGTGCTATTGAACGTCTCCTGTCACCACCCACATCACTGTGCAAATACCCTGGCATTTACTGTCTATTTCATTCCCAACTCTCCAATCACTGTCCACGTCTGCCTCTGGCCCCTTTTCCTCTCAGTGGCTACTACTCTTAGGCTTCTCTTCTTCCACCAGTGACCATTTTCTCAGTCAGTGCCCATTTCTCCCACCATTATCTATATCTAGCCTCTCTCTACCCTTCCTTCCCATCGCTGACCCTCTTTCCCTTCACTGTGTCCCTTCCCATCACTGCCCTTCACTATTATTGTTGTCTCTTCTCCTGTCACTGGCCCATCCCCTGCCAGGGTCCATTTCGGTTGTCATTCACAACCATACTTGCCACTGCCCCTCTCTCATGCGACACTCCCCTCTTAAGTCACATCCCCTTTCTCCTGTAACTCTCAAGTCATTTCATCTCCTGTTATTCAATACACATCTTTCCTAGTTATTACCTATTTTTACCTTTCTACGTCTCAATGTCAATGCCCCTCTTTTCTGGCAAAGCCCTATTGTATTATTGCCATCAATCCAGTTGCGTGCCCCTTCTCTGCAACACCCCTGCCTTATCACTGTCAAATAGCTACTCCCTCTGTAGACGGGCTCAGAGCCACCATTTGTAGACTGCTTCGGCTCGAAATATTTGGATTTGCTCCACAGCAGAGGTTAACTCCCCAGAGAACACATTCTCTTGGTTCTCACCAACACTGCTGGGCTACTATAGCATCTCCGATTGCTGTTAGTAGGTTCTTCACACATTGCAGGTGGTAGATGGCATAGTCATGATTTATGGCACTCTCAAAACTTACTGCCCCCTCACTGCTGTGGTACCAGCTGGCATAGGATGTTGAGCAGGTCTGGTGAGCGTTCACAGGCTTCCATCTCTCAAAGTTGCTCCAGATGCAAGAGACCACTGCACCAGGTTGGTGAAGCTTACTGTCAGTGGGCTCAGAAATCAAACTCGCCAAAGTCTGCTATGTAGGATTGCATCATGCCTTGATACCATGCATTGCATAGAGTTTACCCTGCTACCACTCTTTTACTGTGGCTAATACACCTACTGTGGGAGGTATTTCCAAATTAATTGACCCAGCAACTAATCTTGCGAGCATGTGTGGGGACAATTCCCCCATTCCTCCCCATTGGCCTACCTACATATCAAGCTGTGCCTGTGATCTTAATGAATACTCAGAGTTTCACCAGGCCGTTAGCAAAAATATGAAGAAAGGCACCAGGTCTAGGATCTGAGGTCCGTCCAATGTCAGTGAGGTCAGCAGCTCTTCACAGTGATTCACTGCACATCGTCAATTTACTGTCTGACAAAGAACTGCGTCCTGCTTACAGCAAACCCTCTCCATCTTTTGTTTCTGACTTCACTTCACAAAAAGGAGCTGCTTGAGGGAGAGATCTTTGGTGAATCCGCCTGCTATTAGCTCGATGAGATGTAGCGCTTGTCTATCAAGACACTGAGTCACCTTCGCCTTTGGTCTTATTCCTCTTGTGAGGCTGGGGGTGCTGGCTTTTCAGGGTCCCTCTCTGTAGCTATGACGGCAGGCCCCTTCCACCCATGCTGCACATGGCTGAGTGAGTTGTTAGCAGCGCCATCTGTCGACTCCAATGCTGAGCCTCAGCTAAATCCTGTTAGAGAGTTCTGATATCTGCAATGCACACAAGGCCAGCCAATCACTAAACAGCTCCACCCCTGTCTTTCAAGAACCCATTGCATCATCAGCTCTTGTATCACCATACCTCCCTAGAGGAGAACATTGTTAGTGTCCTGCCACGCCCCCTAACGTGAGTTGCCTGGTGGTTAGCTAATAGTGCACCTGCTGCACTCTCCCTTATGCACACTCACGTGTACCTGGATGAGAGGCAAAGGGCTGGCCCTGTCACTCTGCTGGGCTACAAATAGTGCAGCCCTGTGACAGGACCAGTCCCTGCATCTGGCTCAACATGCCAGCATGTATTTTTCATCCCTCATTGTGAGGTGACATGTCTTCCTTTCTGCCCTTGTACATCCTGCGCAACATGCAGACAATCACACCCACTAATAATCTTAGTCCCCCCGGCAAATCCTTAGGAGTCTGCCTCCTGACATAATTTATTACATAAATCCCCTCTGAAGAAAACTCACAGCGACAGAAGCAGAGCAGGGTGTGCGCTGTTCCTGTTGTTCCAAAGGCAATGGATGCACATGGACTGGATGCATAATAGATTCACAAAGCACATTTTAATCTCCATGTGATTTGTCTTTCTTGTCGGAGCCCGGAACAATTGCTGTTTACCCAAATCACACTGAAGGTTATTCATCACACTGCTCTGTCTCTGTTGCAGTGCAGCACTCTTGGCAGCAGGCATGCCCTCCTGGGCTTTCCTCGCCACTGTCACGCATAGAAGGGAGCCTCCATTTTCAGTTGTTGGGCCTGCCGAGCACAAGAGCAGCAACATTCCCACAAGTGTCCTTGTCAACACCCCGTGGAAGACATCTTGGAAGCCACAGGATGTCGGAGGCGTCGGGCGGCGCGCGCATCTTGATGGGAGGTATCTTGTACATGTCAAGCAGACAGGCTAGCAGATAACGCCAGACTGGTTCGATATAGGAAATAAGCCGCACAGAAGCAGATGCGAGCTGCAGATAAACATGAAATGCAGGATAGCAGTGAACCCAGGCATGGGGTTTGAAGATACCTTGATTTCTTCTCAGCTAGCGAACTCTGTGAATAAAGTCAGCGCTGATGAACCACAGCATGCACCTGTGATTAGTAACGTTGATTCACATCTTCTGATCACAAGTGAATTTCAGCCGCAGTAGGATAAAATATGTTATTGGGTTATCTGCATGTAAACAGCAGAGAGGTAGTGCAATTCGAATCTGAGCCTTAGGCGGCTGCCATGCGTATAGGATTAAAACACCAAGGGACCCATCTACAGGGTGAGAGGAGGTGAATATTTGTGTTATTTAATGATGTACCTATACTAGAGGCGACTCTCGTTTTTCAGTTGATGGAATGCATTCTCTGCTGAATAAAACACCTGTAGTGGAATTATTAATTCAGAAATGTCTCAACATGAACTGATGGCATAAACCCACGCCTGGACCTCTAGGGCTCCTGTGTGATAGAGACCTTTTTCACGATAACCTGTGTGCATAACCATAATGTCAGTGGTGCAGTCACCTCACCATCCTGTGCATTATGTATCCTGAGCTGTAATGGACCTTCTCTAGCCTCTCATTCTTTCAGCCTTGTGCTAAATCCCATCCCCCCCATCCTTTGACATGTCAAGGTCCACAGCTCTTCATTATGACTTAGTTTTGAGATCCTGTCATTCTTTGGTCGCTCAGATATCCTACGTCATTGTGTAACTTACTGTGACTCTAGCAGATCTCTGTTCCCATAACTCACATCCACACCTGTAGCCTTCATAGCAGCACTGGACATGTGCCGGTCCCAATGGGTAATCACTAGTGCCGCATTAGATCATGCAGTGATTGACTCTGGCCATTAATCGTGTCGCTAATAACCCTTTCACATAGCATTTATTCTTTGTAACAGAACTTTCAAAAAGTAAAGACATCTCTTTCAAAAAGTAAAGACATCTCTTTGTAGGCATAGACACCCGAAGTTTGGAACAACTCTGAACTCTTTTGTGTCAGAAAAAATGATGACATTTTCTGTGTAGCTAAAGCTTGATTTAGGCTTCAGCAGACAGGGTACTCTGACAAACTCTGTCTGCTCTCCTCATTTAGAAATGGGTGGACCGGAAATATTGAGTCAACATATCCCTGTTGGCTCTGTTGATGGAATCCCTTCCACGAGTAGTTACAATCGGATGAAGGGCATTACACAGTCTGCCCTATTAAGGGTAGATGATGTGATGCATTTTTTCCCGTCAATCACTGCCTGGAAAAACCTGGCAGTGAGGGACGAGAAAAAACCCCAAACGACCCCTTATACTTGATGAAAACTCCTTAGATGTGTGAGCCATTGTTTAGGCTTATTATAAAAACATCAGTCATTTCTAGAGGCAACACAATTACTTCAGCACTGCCAGTGTGGTTGACTCTCATTTTCACTTAACACAGCCAAAACTAAGTTTTTGATTCAACTGCAATATCTAAAGACAGAGCGTCATTAGGACAATACACGGTACAGTTTAGTTTACACAAAAGTTCCCTCTGTACTAGTTGGCCGCAGATGATAGTGCTTAGAATCTGACCCAAGATATTGGATGCACAATCCGAAATGGGTTGAAGAATGCATGCTTTTAATCCCACCTGCATTAATTATTTGCCCAAAATAGGAAATGTGGGAAACTCAAAGTTTTCAGGGTGACTCAATTAACAATAATATCAATAAGTAATGAAATGGGATTTCTGTTGCTGACACATCATTCATAAGCCCATGTCTGGTCTACTGGGAATAAAGCATTTTGGGAGCAGTTGACATCTATTGTCCTGTCCTTAAATGGTTAGTGTCTGTTTCTACGGTGCTCTGAGGTTGATTAGAGCAGCCTTGTTTTTAATAAACCAGCTCACCACATTTGAGACAAGAAGTGTTACAATGGGAGTAAACACTCCCCAACTCTTCTCTCCATCGAGTACTGCCAGCTCTAGGTAGCCCGCTGAGGGTAGCCATGAGCTTTACAAGCCTTGTGAATAGAATAGAACTCTGCCCCTGGCCCATCATGGCCCTTCACCTTCATTGTTATTCTTTCCCCCTCCCTTTAATAGTTTGCTGAAAGGTTCATTTTGGTAAAGACACATTTGTATTTGGTGGATTATTTCTTTCACAGCAGCACAGTGATTAGTCAGAGAAATCAATTCAGTTGAATTCTTTTTTCGTCAACCCACACATAGCATTCTCAGTTGTTCTTCAACTTTCAGAAACAATCCATAAACAAAAGTCGAAACACACCCTTGTTTTGTTTACCAGTGTTTATCAATCTTAGTGAGTCAAGCCTCTCTTTATTTGCATTCAGTAAAGCTTCTCTAGAACTTGCTAATGTATCATTCTGTCAGGGTGTGTATTGGCCAAATGACCTTGGTCATCAGTAGGCCTGTGACGTTTCCAGACATAACAACAGGCAACAATTGATTCCATCAATTGAATTGGGATTGCAGCATTCAATAAATGTTCACAAGGCTTTTTCCAAATTTCTGGGTATTTGTTCGAAGTTTTGGGAAACTGGTGATATTCTGAAGGTTTGACTGATACCAAGAGACATACATGGTAACTTTATCCTCTCATGGGATCGGCTACTGTCTCAGGGCAAGATAAAGATAGCATCTCGATAGATTCTAAAAAGGCTATTTGAATTGTCAACATCATTATCAATGCGGGACAGGTTCATCTAGTTGGTCAAGGTACATGTTTTGTTCCCTAGCTCTCCGTTTAACAGGTCATCAAGGACTATCCCAAGTAACAAATAGACTACGCTCCTGACATCATCAAGCATGTGCATTGGTACATTGAAGCACTGATCACAACTGTGTTGGAGGTGGCAACTGGGGTGTCATTGTGTGGCTCCCACCTAGTCCTGGTACTTGTTGCACGACCATCACTTACACCACTGTGTTTGCTCCTGCTGCCTCTGCTTGAATCCCACCATGCGGCCAAACAGCTAGTTCTTCATCGCCAAGAGTCCCTAACACTGGTGTGCCTCTGGTTCCATCACTCAGGATGGGAAAAGTCAAAATATTAACTTCCTGTGTAATTTGGGTAAAAAGCCACAGAGTTGTCAGTGCAGTGTGGAATCAAGTTCGGATCTTATCCTTTATGTGAGTAACTTGGTATCTTAATTTCCATTAGCTCTCCATACGACCCCTTACTTGAGGTTCTTGCCAATGTTTCAAAACTCCCTGGTGCTAGTAGAGGAAAACCAACAATTATTCTGATCGGGTTTTATATTTTGGTTGTTTTAATCTTGTTTTAAAGTTAATTGGTTTCTCAATATCAAATGTGCCTTTTTCGTTGGAAATGCCTGTTTCTTCATCCTCAGTTAGCTTGACCCAATTTGTTGCAAACATGCACACACTCCTGCCTTAATGGTTGTTCACAAAATGGGCAGAGAGTTCCTCCAAACCTTAATTTCCTTAGATTCTCCGGATTCCATTTTCACCTAACGAACGCACGCTGTTTGTAAGGTTAAAGATTTAGGCAGTCTTTGTAGTTTAGCCAAATGGAGGGGAGAGTACACGTTTAAGGGTAAGAGGGAATGGTCTGACTGCTTCCCCCACCAACTCAACCAGCAGGAAGGGTGGGAACTGCCTTCACACTTGTCAATGGGCCCTCCATTGCACTGGAATACTTCTCAACACATCCAGTTGATGTTCACAATAGTCTGGGATAGCTGACTCATTGTCCCTCTTTCAGCAGCAGTCATCCAACAGGGATACCATAGGGGCCTAGGAAGCATTACTGTTCCTTTGAGCCTCCTGCTCTATTTCAGTACATTATCACTCGCTCCTTTATCCCCTATTACGCTGGATTTCCCTCTTTCAGACGGATCGATTTACTTCCCATAGTCTTCAAACCAGACAATTTTTACTTAATAATTAACGTAACGAAAGATGAGCTTGTAAGTAATCAATAAGACACTCATTTCAAAATTTAAATTGTTTGCAGCTGTCTGACTTGGTTGAAAAGCTAAGCAGCTGACAGTCCTCCAACCAAGTCCTCTTATAGAGAAACAACAATCTTGTTTTCGGCCCCTAGATTTGCCCACCGTTGATCCAGTCCGGTGTCAGACATTTCTTCAACTCAAACATTTGCAATTTCCAGCCAATGCACCAATATCTGTTTAAGAAAACTCTGCCTAATGATTTGATTGAGTCTAAAAACTATTTATTACAAACATTATTAATCTTTGAGTCACAGACTGAAGCGTCAAGGGTATACCCCTTTACTAGCAATGGAGACAAACTCCCAGAGAGATGACACAATGCAAACTTATACCCTACCACAAACAATTTATTGTATCAGTCACATGATTAAATTCTCACAAAGAACCTCAGAAATCAGTAAATTCAATGAAGGGCAGGTAGTGGAAGAGGGGTTGGCATGAGCTCATTTGACATTATGGCACAAAGGGGCAGAATGTAAATGGTTACTCAAAACCTCAGAAAGCGGAATTGAATTCAGCATCTTGCTATCCAGGCAGCAAAAGACAGAGGAATGTATTATATCTTCACAGAAGCAGGCTGTAAATTAGTATCTGCCATCATAGGGAGCACAGACCTGCCAAATCACACCAAGGCAATGTGGGTCACAAAATATCAGCTTTCTTCACACGGTCTCCCAGAGAAGAGGCAATATCGCATAGTGGCGCAAAAGGTAAACTGGAATCTGCTTCACGGAGCGGGTTTCCAGCTACTTATTGGATGTCCTGCACAACCAAAGTCTATTATGAAGTGTGAAACTCCCCAGAACATCAGCTGTGGCTTAGAAGGTTTTTTTGTTTTTTTGGGTTTTTTTTAGTGAAGAGGTTGGGGGCAGGTAGAAGTGCCTCAAAAACTGCACTTGCCACTAAACCCCCATCCCAATCCAAGTCCCTGCCTCATCCTCTCACACAGTGAAACTGCTTTTAGTCGTTGGTAGGACTGGGAGAGACTGGATGTAGGGTGACTGTTCACATTTGAAACTTCGGGAAGTGGGTCAGAGTGTAGATGACACATTACATGGTCTGTTCGTTGTTGAAAAATGTTGGGGGGATGTGTTCCATACTCCTTGGAATGCAGGGTTGACTTTGCCTGCACTGGCTGTTACAGAGAAGTTGCTAGCTAGCTGGGGACCTTGTATGGCTGTTCAATAAACTGGTATCCTGCTTGAACATTTTCTTTTGACTGGGAATGACCATCGGATGGTAAGCAGATGTGATGGAAGATGAAGTGTTGAGAAAAGTATGTGGTACATCAGAAAAGAGTGGCCAGCCAGGTGAGGTGTGGATGAGGAGATTGGAACATACTTCCATTTGATCATTGAGTCAACTTTGAATGAAGGTGCAGTGCAATGGTTAAGGGTGCTATTTGTATCCGAAGGTTTAAGGAAAAGTAGTTTGGAACTAGTACGTGAGGGCCGCATTGGCACCAGAGCCAAGAGATGGATAGTTGAGCACTGCAGTAAGAAATTGTCTCCTGTTGTTCTGGGCAGCACATGCCTCACTCGCTTCTGGGTGGAGTCTTTCAGTACATCCCCTGATTGCTTAAGAATTCATACTAAGGCTTGGGCACCTTTCAGTTCTAGGTTGACTAATAAGGTGCATACAAAGTATGTTTCACACTGAACAATAGGGGTTGCGCCTCTGCCTCTTTTGTGCTGAGTGGACTTTCTAGCTGCTTCTGTTCTGATTGGGGTGCTTTTTCAGGCTACATCCAGTGGTCACTACTCTACTCTAAGCACTCAGTGGTGGCCTCAATTAAATGAAATTGACAGCTCCAAAAATGATAGGTTTTCACGGCTCCTCTGTTTTTACACTCAACAGCACTTCAAGCTTCTAATAACTGCACCATGTTTGTAGCATATCTTTGAACCTCACACACTTCACCCAACACCTGTCATGTATGTTATACTACACCCATCACTCTATCATCCAACACCGTATTAACCATGCAGTGCAAAACTGCTCCTACGGATGTGATGATAATCAGAGTGCTTAATGGCCTCTTCATGGATAAGAGGCACAGCGTAATGGCTAACTATAGTACAATACAAGGGTTCCACAATGAATTGGTCATGGATATCGTTAGTCCATTGTTTTCTGAAGATCTGCAGAAAATGTGATTAAAGACGTCTTCAAAGCATCGCTGTAGAAATGATCCTGTAGAACATTTCAATAGATTCATTAAAGTAAACTCACAATTGGAAATAATTAACAATTTGAATAGCAAACCAGTCCAGAGGACTCTCTTTTGCATCTTTTTTTGCCCCTCTCATAAACATACTGGAGTTTTATAATTTGTCCTTTTGTTAGGAAAACTGCCTGGAACAATGTTGAGAAGGGACTGGGTGTCTAAACAAGTAAGAGAATGATAATTTCGAAGCAGCATAACTACGGAGGACTGGGGAGAAAAGGAAGCTGTGGAGAGGATTAAGATATGATAGGAATGAAAATGTCTGGCATGGTTAAGACGGACGAGGGTAGGTTTTCCAAACCCCACTGAGATGTGGATGTGCTTAATTAATTTGTGGTGTTGATTCATGGTAAAGGGTGGAGCAAAAGCAATTTGTTGGTACTTCACATGTGTGGATAAAGGCATCTGTGAGAGAATATGTGATGGTTTTAAAGGGCTGGATATTGCAAAAGGGAGTAGTAGGTGGTTGCAAAGAACAGTGAGCTTGTCAATGTGTCTCAAAGATTATATTGTGTGATGTTCCATTGTAAACATCATATTGTGCATACTCCACTCCAAATCATTCACCCAGCATCCACTTGTGTGAAGTTTGCAGATGGTAACAATCATCTAGCAGTCACAGGAAGCACCTTCAGTTATTTCAGCCAATATGTCCTCCTTGACAGAACACTCTAAAATTAAGTCTGAACCACTTTTATTCCTTAAGATTCCATCGCTCTCATTATTTCGACTCTCAGTAAAAATGCTAGGATGAGTGATTGTATATCTGACACATCAGTAGAAAACAGCAAGACTGCAGCTAGCTTGGATGGAAATCTGTTGGAAGTTATTAATATGGCAACATTACATTAGTCATAATGAAATTTGTATTGCAGATGGGTGCCAAGGAGGCAGTCTGAGAAACTTTCTGGAGGAAAGATTGCGCTAGTTTAAAGACTGTGTGAGCGGGGGTGGTGGGGAATGAGGGTTACTGGAGAATTCGGAAAGCTATTGTGCATATCTGATAGAGACTTCTAGTTGCAGATTCCTGATCTCAGAATCCCCCCGCGTCAATCTTGATGTGGATATTTTTCTTCTAGCAGTACCCCTGCATCCCGTCAGGTGGCGTTGGTTGACTCTGCATCTGTCGTTGTCATCATTGTTGCAGGTTTTTGCATCGAGGGTCATATATAGGCGCCACCCTGGCGCACTGATGTCAGTTCTTTTCTTTCCGCTCCAGCCAACACACAGATCTGAAGAGAGCTACCCCTTACAGTCTCTTTTTGACTGGACTTTCGACTTTTTGTTGAAGCTTTTTGACTTCCTGACTTCTTGGTGGGTCGAAGATGTTGTCACGGAAGACTGGCTTCAAGTCCTGCGAATCCTGTCACAGTATAATGTCCGTGGCGGATCCACACATCGTGTGTCTGTGGTGTTTGGAGCGCAACCGTGATCCGAAGTTGTGCTCCGAGTGCCAGGCCTTTGAAGCAACGGTGCTTAGAGCTGCTCGTGGCCCGGCACGTGGCTCTGTATCTTTCCCGGTCTCGGTTGATAGGAAGGTCCCGAGACCTCTTGCGGAGCCCTCACCATTCATCGTCGTCCCATTCAAAATCGACGCAGCACGGGAGAAGAAGCATTGTCGCTCTAGGGCTCCGTCCTCAGAGCCTACTTCTGTGTTGGCTCCACGCCTCCCAGACTTCTGGGAGCTGGATCAACCGCTGTCCAATTGAAGAAATTCTGCGAGGCAATGCGCCTCATCTTTGGCTAGGTTGCCCCTGCTGGTGCACCTTTAGGCCCCTTGTCTCCTTTGAAAACGAGGTAGACTCAGGGCTCACACGCTTAAGGGATCCGGGGCTACGGACCGGTCTCTAGGGCTTGTGGCTCCCCCTCACTTCCCTCAGTCTGCTTTTCACCCCTTTTGTGGCTACGTAAGGGGCACCCAGACATGTCATTTCCCTGCCAGCCACCATTCCGCGCATGCTGCCCAGCCTCTGCGTGGCCAGGGATGTGGGATCCGTGAGGATCAGGGAGTAAGCAGTCTAGCCAGTCTACCTCTTCCTCACCAGTGCCCAGTCAGAGGCATGATTCGCTATCACCTGCCCCACTGGGAAGCCATCACGTCAGCCAGGTGGGTTTTACAAATATTCTGAAGGGGCTACTCCCTCCCCTTCAAGACTGCCCCTCCATTCATGCCACCATCCTATGGTCGGATGACGGAGGATCACCTGACACTTCTCCTCAAGCAGGTTACGTCTCTTTTGGCCAATGGAGCCTTATAGAGGGTCCCTGTGCCAGAAGTAGGTTGTGATTGGTATTCCTCCTACTTTTTAATGCCTAAAAAGGGCAAGGGTCTCTGCCCTATCCTACACCTTCGGTCCCTCAATCTCTTCCTCAAAAAGGAGAAGTTCAAAATGCTTACTCTTGCTCAGGTCCTTTCTGCCATGCACAAAGGAGACTGGATGGTAGCATTGGACTTGCAGGACACATATTTCCAAATTCCCTCCCTGCCTGCCCACAGACATTACTTGCGTTTCGTAGTAGGTCACGAGAATTTTCAATTTACTGTTCTCCCCTTTGGCTTTACTAGTGCCCCTTGGGTGTTCACCAAAGTGATGGCAGTGGTTGCAGCTCTTCTGCATAGGTTAGGGATTTTAGTCTTCCCCTTCCTCGATGACTGGCTGTTGAAGGCGGACTCACCCCAGGCTGTCGTCTCCCACCTCCAGACTACGGTAGACCGCCTGCATTTACTGGGGTTCACTATAAAAGTGCCAAAGTCACACCTGACCCTCTCAGAAGCTCCGTTTAATTGGAGCTGCTCTGGACACTGTGCTGTTTCGGGCCTATCCTCCTGAGTGGTGAGTCCATGATATTTAGGCCATGATACTGATGTTTCAGCCTCTATCCTGGATTTCAGTGAGAATGACTCTGAGGCTGCTGGACCTCATGACCTCCTGCATCCTGCTAGTGACACATGGCAGATGGCATATGCAGGCTCTGCAGTGGAACCAGAAGTTCCAGTGGGAGCAGCTTCAGGGGAATCTCTCTGACATGGTCCAGATCTCGGAGAGAACAGTGCTAGATCAGCAGTGGTAGCTATTGATCCACGATTTGGTCAGAGACAGATCCCACTTCCTTCCCCAACCAGATCTGACAGTGGTGACAGATGTATCACTCCTGAGATGGAGCGGCCAAAAGGAAGGGATGGAGATCAGAAGCGTCTGGTCTCCAGCGGAGTCCGAGCTCCATATCAATCTTTTGGAGCTCAGGGCCATCAGGCTAGCATTGAAAGCATTCCTTCCTTCTCTCAAAGGGAAAATTGTGCAGGGATCACAGACAGCACCACCGCCATGTGTTACTGCAACAAGCAGGGCAGGGTGGGGTCATGGACCCTTTGTCAGGAGGCTCTGATCCTCTGGCCATGGTTCAACATCTGGCAGGCTCTCTGAACTCCAGAGTGGACAAACTCAGGTGCCAATGTCTGATCAATCACAAATGGCATCTCCATCCAGAGGTGGCACAAGGTCTCTTTCAGCATTGGGAAGTGCTTCGGATAGATCTGTTCGCCTCTTCCAATGCAGTTGATTTGCGCATTGGAGTTTCCAAGGCGGCATTCTCTCAACAAAGATTTTTGTCTGTAGTGGAACTCAGGCCTCCTTTACGGCATTCCACCAATACCACTTATGCCAAGAGTTCTCGAGAAGATCAAGAGTCTGGTATCCTGAGCTCTTGAGCATGACCATCGATCCTCCACTCAGACTGCCTCTTTGGGAGGATTTTCTGTCGCAGCAGTAGGGGACAGTTCTCCACCCATACTTGTCCACTCTCTGCCTTCCTGCATGGAGATTGAGCGGCAGAAGTTGACAGCTTTTGACCTTCCACCCAAAGTCTGTAATGTTGTCTTGACAGCCAGGTGTCTCTCCACCAAAACAGTATACGTCTGTTGTTGGAACTAATTTGTGGCATGATGTATAGACACGTCTGTTGAACCCTCTCTGCCCCTTTTTCTGAGATTCTTCTGTTTGTTCTGGACACCCTCAAGGGTTATTTGTCTGCCATCTCGGCTTTCCTCCGATTGCCTGACCAACCCTCCTTGTTTAAATCTCCCATTGTTGAAAGATTTCTAAACGGTCTTACTCATATGTTTCCCCCTTCTATATTCATAATGCCCCAATGGGATTTGAACTTAGTTCATACTTTTCTGATGTGTGCTTCCTTTGAGCCACTTCACAATTGCCCACTTCGGCTTCTTACCTTGAAGACGGCCTTTCTTGTAGTCATCATCTCTGCTCAAAGAGTAAGTGAGCTGCAAGTTCTTTTTTCTTGAAGACACCTTTCATCTCCTTCCATCCTGACAAGGTGGCGCTTCGTACAGGGCTTCCTTTCTACCTAAAGTGGTCACGCCCTTTTATGTAGGCCAATACATCACCTTGCCTACTTTTTATGCACCCCCACATCCTTCTAAGGAAGAGGAGTGACTCCAATGCCTGGACCCAAAAAGAGTTTTGCCGTTCTATCTTGATCATACTAAAGAGTTCCGGGTGAGTGGTCAACTCTTTGTATGGTATGTGGGTGTTAAGAAAGATTGGGCAGTGCAGAAGAGAACCATCTTTAGATGGGTTGTTCTCTGCAATACAATGTGCTACCCATTGGCTAAAATGCAGCCCCCAGAGGGTTGCGCTTTTACTCTACCAGAGCAACAGCTTCCACCACTGTGTTAGCATGCGGAATTCCAGTCCTGGGCATCTGCCAGGCAGCAACATGGGCATCCTTGCACATGTTTACCAAACACTTCTGCCTGGACACTCAGGTCCGAAGGGACAGGTACTATGCCCGTTGGGTCATGCAGGACTTCCTAGTATGATCTTGGTTCCCAGACCCACCTCTGGGAATTGTATTGCTTGGGTATCTATTCAAAGGTAAGGAATCTACATCCAGAAGTCTCTATCAGATGAACAAGGTACTTACCTTCGGTAACTAGTTGCAGATTCCTTACCAACCCACCCATCCTCCCCACGCTCCGAACTGATCTCTAAGGATTAGCTCCCCCTTTCAGGGCCTTAGTGCTGGTGCACCAAGGTCAGTGTTCTTCATGGCTCCACTCTTCTGGCGTGGAAAGTTGTGAAAAGAAGCTGACAGCGCACCGGAATGGGGCCTATATACGACCTGCAACGTCATATCCGGCGACCATGACGCCAACAACTGCCGCGGAGTTGACTGACCATCTGACAGTGCGCAGGGGTACTGCTCGAAAAATAATCTCCAAATCCAGACTGACGCCTTGGAGAGAAGGTAAGGAATCTGCAAGTAGACTATGGGTCTGGTTACGACCTTGGCAGATGGGATACAAACGTGACGGAAATCCTGCCTGCATAGAATATAGTGGAACTTGTAAAATGGTTGTATGGGATATTTTCACGTTTGTGATGGAGTATACCATTCGTCAAGGTCATAATCAGGTCCTATGTCTCTACCAGATAATTTGTTACTGAAGATAAGTAACTTGTTCTTTATGTACATGGCGTCAGCTACAGCATGCTGCTGGGGAGTTAGTGATGACAACTAAAGATGTTTCACCTACTGAGTTAGATTGTATACCCAGATCCTGCAATCAAAGCTAGCATTGGCAAAACCAATTAATCGGGCTTGCATTTAAAATCCTGACTAAACTATTTTTAAAAAAGCCTGCTGCAATGTGAAAACAAAACAAGAAACGGTTGCTTTCTCTATTCAACTGATCTATGGGATAATAATGTAACCTGCCAGATTCAACTGTACGTTTGAGATGTAAAATAGAGCCTTTTACTTTACATTGCAACCTCAGCATAGGAGATGTATTAATGCACGTAACAGCTAAAAGTGAGAGAGAAATACTGCTGTGGGTGGAGTCAAAGCCCACTGTATGCAGACTCTAAAGAATTGATAACAGTAAGTTTTCCAAGCTACTGCGCTGTAAGGCAGACCTAAACAAATGTTGCTCTGTCCTTAAATTGTTTCCCATTGTTCTGCGGCAATCCCTGTTATAAAGGCTTTGAGCCCACACACGCTTTGCCAGACAAAGGGGTCATCATAGCTAGCCACTGTGGGCTCAGCGGATGCCTTGTTATCACCCGAGCTGATACTTTCATGTGAGTCTGACTGATCTCCATCCAGGAAATACCCTCTGTGCCCACTGTTTGCAGGACTCCTCTTCTGTTGAGACCTGTGAATATATTATTTGTAAGTTTATATTCTTGCCAACGTTTCTGAAGAGTATGTGCAGTTGGTCGTAGGGATGAAAGTAGAGCAGTGGCCACAGGAACGGAAAACAGACACTCAAAGATCGAAATAGCCAAACAAGTGCTAAGTGTGATACAAGGCAAATGAGATCTCTCATCTAATTAGCAAACGCGGCATGTTAGCTCTCAATGATTGGTGCTTGTGGGGGCACACAGGTGAGCTGCTTGTGGTGATTAAGCACTGGCTCCTGAATTTGCAGCCTTTTTCTTGAACTAGTTTCCAGTTCCATAAGTCAGAAGCTGCAGTCGCTGATGAAAAACAATAATATAGTTTTAGCTTTTCCAAAACAAACACAGCCTCCAGTTTCTTTGCTAATTTTGCCGACTGTGGAATAATTCTGTACTTCAGCTCTCTGTGAGAAATTACACAGGCATCGATTCACTCTATGTGGCGAGGCTTTTAAAGTAAGTTTATGAGATGTCTCTGTGTCTGACGGACACCATTTCCCAGTGTAAGTCTTCCTTCTCACCAACTATAGTGTTCTTGGAGGTGTATTCCGGCTTCATGTGTTCTGAACTAAATTGCACTCATACACTTGAAAACAGTGATTTAAAAAGTAAAATCCATGACAGGAACATGGTGTCTCTGATGTCATGGAGACATCCAGGAATCCTTTGTTATGTATATTCCTTAAAGGGGAGCCAGAACGTGTTCTTCATGTACTACCACTGTACCAAACCACAGTGAAAGGACACATCTCAACACTTTCACAGAGAAGGTACACATCCAAGAACCCTCAAACCAAAATGTGCTTACACAGACACAACAGAATGGACAAATCATTCATAAAAATACACAGAAAAACAGTTTCCGTCTATTTCATCCAAGATATTACAGCCTCAGAATTTGAGGTGCTGGTAAAAGCCAGCAGTCGGCTTACTGCTCATCAGACCCCCGTCCTCCACTAATTTTCAAAAGGCTTCTTCTATCAACAGTCGCAACAGTCCTAAATCGGAGTTATTATCAATGAATCTTTAATAAACACAGTGATCTTCCCAAGCATGCATATGCCAATTACTTCAGAAGAA
The DNA here is from genome assembly GCF_031143425.1 of Pleurodeles waltl. NCBI lineage: Eukaryota > Metazoa > Chordata > Amphibia > Caudata > Salamandridae > Pleurodeles > Pleurodeles waltl. The sequence continues at coordinate 745,746,446 of NC_090445.1, read as the reverse complement.
CAACTTGGACTCACAAGACCTTGACAGCTACACAACAATTTCCAACGGTCCTTTCCTTTGCACAATTACAAAGAGAGCAGCATTTCTATAAACTATGCTCAGTTACGCAAATCTGACTCCGCCCAGAAAGAGGAACCAACTAAGCCATTGTCACAATATAGGATGACCTAAAAACACAGTGGGTTAGTTACATTACTTCTTCTGGCTCTTTCAGCATATTTTGACACAGTACATTATGTCACCTTAATTCTAAGTCATAATTAAGTTGGTGTAGACAGCATCATTCTAACTTGGATTTCTCCTTACCCAAACAGTAGGTCTGACCTGATTCATATACCTCCTTTTTTTCGTCAAATCCACGCAACATAAAAATAGGATTTCCACAAGGATCTATCGTCTTAGCTCTACATGAAACCACTACCAAACCTTATAAACAGTTTTGAACTCACATGCTAAAACTACGAGTATGTACCACAGATAATAATCAAATTGGAAAACCCTAAAGACATAGGATCATCAAAAATCAACCGCTGCCTCATATTCAAAGATCAATAAATGATTTGAAATCATCTCAATGTACATGCTTCAAAAGCTGAAATACTGACCTACACGGAATGGAAAAGTGATGGAACTCTATTTTATGACTGAATGAACGGGCATTTACTCAAACAGTATCTAAGGAGACACGCAATCATTGAATTGTTTTTGGTTCTGCACTGCCCATGAGTGCTTAAGTGAACTGTCTAAAACTAAGTCAACTTTCTACATGATGAAGAGACTTCATATCTTTCCAGATCTTATATTTCTCAAAAGATACAGTCAACAACTAGCAACATCACTCATCCTCTCTAAACTGGACTGTGGTAAAAGACTATACTTAAACATTTCGCTCGCAAACATAAGACAGCTGCATACAATTCAGAATTCAGCATCAAGAATACTCATAATTGTAAACAGATAAACAAGCATCTCTCCTGAAGACTATCCTCGGGCTCCCAAATCACAAGAGGATGCTCTTTCAAACAGTTATGTATAATCCAGGCCACCAAGCAACAAACGACAAAGGACCAAACTTCCCATAATAAAAATCACTACATATTTCCAAATGAGGAACTTAACATTCCACGACAGCAACACATCAGATAATTGTCGTTTACAGGAAGCAAACCATTGGTGACACTACTTTCTCTACCAAATTATGGAATTCCCTAGCTGCAAAGATTAGAACCACTTAGAAACACCTAGAGTGCAGAAGCATAGTTAAGATTTGATTATTCCCACAATGATCCATCAGAGAATATATACTCAAAAAGAAGAGGGCCAACACAAATTGTGGCCTCTCTGGCAACTGACAGATGCCCCATAGTGGTCTCTAAGATCAGGGAAGAACTAAGGGGGTCATTCTGACCCTGGCGGTCGGTGACCGCCAGGGTCACCGACCACGGGAGCACCGCCAACAGGCTGGCGGTGCTCCGTCGAGCATTCTGACCGCGGCGGTTCAGCCGCGGTCAGAAACGGAAAGTCGGCGGTCTCCCGCCGACTTTCCGCTGCTCGGGAGAATCCTCCATAGCGGCGGAGCGCGCTCCGCCGCCATGGGGATTCTGACACCCCCTACCGCCATCCTGTTGGAACAGGATGGCGGTAGGGGGTGCCGCGGGCCCCTGGGGGCCCCTGCAGTGCCCATGCCAATGGCATGGGCACTGCAGGGGCCCCCGTAAGAGGGCCCCACTGTGTATTTCAGTGTCTGCAATGCAGACACTGAAATACGCGACGGGTGCAAACTGCACCCGTCGCACATACCCACTCCGCCGGCTCCATTCGGAGCCGGCTTCCTCGTGGGGAGGGGTTTCCCGCTGGGCTGGTGGGCGGCCTTCTGGCGGTCGCTCGCCAGCCCAGCGGGAAAGCCTGAATGGCCTCCGCGGTATTTCGACCGCGGAGCAGCCATATAGCGGTTCCCGCGAGGCGGGCAGCGACCGCCGCCCGCCTCACTCGGAATCAGGCCCTAAATCAGGTCATCCCTTTGCAAACATCCACTTACTAAAAACGGGTGAGAACTAGTGAATATCAAGATTATTGCTAGAAATTGAAGGGATGTTTCACTCTTCCAAATCTTACTAGTCAAATCCATAGGACCAGTAATGCAGACTTTCCACACAACACATTCCTTTTCATTAGAAAGAACAGGGTAAAAGTAAAAAAAGGGAATTATCTCGCTATTAATGTTACCTATCAAAGTACAAAATTTTAAACAGTCATTAGCTAAATGGAAGACCTCACATCTAACAAAATATATATAGCACATTCCCACATGTGACAACACTGTTATTCTTTTTGTGCAGTTTTTATATCCACATATGGCATGCTATTCCCAAAGCCTCCTCTTGCCATATTCCATATCCCTGCATGAAAAACTGATCTTAACTTGAAGCTATTGTTTGTTCCCTCTCATCCTTTCTGTTGAGTGACCATCCTCTTCCCCATCCTCCATAAGCCTAACTCCTCATGTAGCCCACTCTGTGTATGCCAGTCAGCTTTACTCTCTATTATTGTAACTATGGAATCTGCACAGACGTGGCCCCATAGATCACATCCTCTTTTTCTTTGAACCCATATACCTGCAATGTAACAATAACTAACTTCCGCTAGCCTATTTACTAGCCCATCACCCATTTGTCTGAACTCACACTAACAATCACACCTAACTCCTAATAAATTAATCTACTATACGTGATGCGGCTAAACTAAGAAAACTTTTTAAGTGGTGGGGGGAAAATCTCCATCACCAACAGCTGCCACCAAGGCTGCTAAAAGGTTACGCCTCTCGAACTTATAGCTATTTTCGTTCCACGTCACAGGGGCCACTGTTGATAGTTTGAGACTGCTTTTAAGCCAGTGGGACTTAAAAAATATTCAATAACAACTCATATTCCGATTTACATGATATTACGTGTTTTATCCATTTAAGAAGATCTAGTCTGTGGTCTTCTTGGCTGCATACAGGTACATTCAGCTTCTCAAGGCAGTTATCAGTCCTGAAATCCAAACTCACCACCAAGTGCAGATGGCATTGCTGTATTTTGTTATCTGTTGTATTTGACCGACAGCCAGTTTGGTGAGGCAGAGAGATAGATGCTCACTGTTAACTTGCCTGAGTGGACAGAGCCTGTGATCGCTGATCTCTTGTTCCACACTCGGGACTCTCTCTGATTACATCATGTACCCGTCAGGTGCATAGGCATCTATGCCTGTGAACTCTAGTGGCATGGACTTTGATGCAACACTTTACAATCCACTTTTTCTGTAGATATGTATATACACTTTTTGGTGGTTTAAGACCTGCTTCGTTCGCTTTTGCCTAAAGCCATATTTTCAATGTGAACCATACAAAGATGGGTGGCTATGCTACCAGGTTCGCACATCCAACATATCCATACAATTGCCGGGGGAGATGGTGTCCTGGTAAAGTGAAAATTGTTCAGTGGGTCTCATACTGTTATTACACCTAACCACCAAGGGTGTAGGTTGCGTCGACTGGAGAACCAATCAAACTGAGATGAGTATTTTTATTTGATCATCTGTTAAATACCTGCAGCCCTGATGCAAAATGGAATATGTCATCAGCTGGTGCATAATAAGAAATACATTTTAATCAATCAATCAATCAATCACTGCATTTGTAAAGCGCGCTACATACCCGCGAGGGTCTCAAGGCGCTGGGGGGGGTACTACTGGTCGAAGAGCCAGGTCTTGAGGAGTCTTCTGAAGGCCAGCAGGTCCTGGGTCTGTCGTAGGATGGTGGGGAGAGTGTTCCAGGTCTTGGTGGCTAGGTAGGAGAAGGATCTGCCGCCGGCGGTGGTTTTTCGGATGGGGGGGCCTGTGGCGAGGGCGAGGTTGGCTGAGCTGAGGCTTCGGGTGGGGGTGTAGAAGCTTAGTCGGTTGTTGAGGTAGGTGGGTCCGGTGTTGTGCAGTGCTTTGTGTGCGTGGATCAGGAGCTTGAAGGTGATCCTTTTGTTGACAGGGAGCCAGTGCAGGCCTCTCAGGTGGAGTGTGATGTGGCTGCGGCGGGGGACATCGAGGATGAGTCGGGCCAAGGCGTTCTGGATGCGTTGGAGTCGTCTCAGGAGCTTGTTTGTAATTCCTGAGTAGAGGGCGTTCCCGTAGTCGAGTCTGTTGGTGATGAGGGCCTGGGTAACGGTTTTTCTCGTGTCGAGGGGGATCCATTTGAAGATCCTGCGGAGCATACGGATGGTGTTGAAGCAGGATGCGGAGACGGCGTTGACTTGCCTGGTCATGGAGAGAGTGGAGTCGAGGATGACCCCCAGGTTGCGTGCGTGGTCCGTGGGTTCCGGGGCTGTGCCTAGTGACGTGGGCCACCAAGAGTCGTCCCAGGCTGATTGGGTGGGTCCGAGAATAAGGACCTCCGTCTTGTCTGAGTTCAGCTTCAGTCTGCTGTCCTTCATCCAGTCAGCTACGGCCTTCATTCCTCTGTGGAGGTTAGCTTTGGCGGTGTGGGGATCTTCGGTGAGGGATATGATCAGCTGGGTGTCGTTGGCGTAGGAGATGATGTTGAGGTTGTGTTGTCGTGCGACGTGGGCGAGGGGGGCCATGTAGATATTGAACAGTGTCAGGCTGAGGGAGGATCCCTGTGGGATGCCGCAGATGATCTCAGTGGTTTTGGAGCGGAAGGGTGGGAGGCGGACGCTCTGGGTTCTGCCGGAGAGGAAGGATGTGGTCCAGGCCAGGGCCTTCTCTTGGATACCGGCGTCATTGAGGTGTGCTGATAGGGTGCGGTGGCAGACTGTGTCAAAGGCTGCTGATAGGTCCAGGAGGATGAGGGCGGCTGTTTCTCCTTTGTCCATCAGGGTCCGGATGTCGTCAGTGGCGACGATGGGCGTGGTCTCGGTGCTGTGGTTACTGCGAAAACCCGATTGGGAAGGGTCCAGGATGTTGTTGACTTCGAGGTAGCGGGTCAGCTGTTTGTTGACAATCTTCTCGGTCACTTTTGCCAGGAAAGGGAGCAGGGAGATGGGCCGGAATTTCTTGAGGTCCTTGGGGTCCGCCTTGGGCTTTTTCAGAAGGGCGTTGATCTCGGCGTGCTTCCAGCTTTCTGGGAAGGTTGCTGTCTCGAAGGAACAGTTGATTGTTTTCCGGAGGTAGGGCGTGATGGCTGCGCTGGCTTTGTTGAAGACGTGGTGAGGGCAGGGGTCCGATGGGGATCCGGAGAGGATGGAGTTCATGGTTTTGATGGTGTCTTCGTCGCTGACGCTGGACCAGGCGGTCAGGCGTCTGGTGCGAGTGGTAGTCGCAGGGGTGGTGGACTTGGTGGTGGGTGCGGGGGGGTCGGGCTTGAAGCTGTCGTGGATGTCTGTGATCTTGCGGTGGAAGAAGGTGGCCAGGGAGTCGCACAGGTCTTGAGATGGCGGGATGTCGTTGGTGATGGAGCTGGGGATGGAGTGTTCTTTCACGATGCTGAAGAGCTCTTTGGTGTTGTGTGCGTTGTTGTCTAGGCGGTCCTTGAAGGCGGTCTTCTTGGCGGTCCTGATGAGTTGGTGATGTCTGCGGGTGGCGCTCTTGAGGGCTGTGTGGTTGTCTGGTGTTCGGTCGTGGAGCCATTTCTTCTCCAGCTTCCGACAGGTGTGCTTGGAGATCCGGAGGTCCTCGGTGAACCAGGCGGCTTTTTTGTTGGTGTGGTTGTTTGTTAAGGTCTTGAGAGGGGTGAGGGTGTTGGCGCAGTCGTTGATCCACTGTGTGAGGTTGGTCGCGGCGGTGTCTGGGTCGGTGGGTGGTCTCAGGGCGAGGGCGGTAGTCAGTTGGTCCTCGGTGACCTTGCCCCAGCAGTGGCGTGGTAGCTGTTGGGTGCGTTGGTGTGTGGTGGGTTTTCTGAAGGTGAAGTCGACGCATCTGTGGTCGGTCCAGTATCACTATAGCTACAACCAAAAGCAATGTCACCAGTATTGAAATTGCATGGTCTGGAGAGCACTGCAAAACAGTGGTGGTGCAATGCTTTCCTTGTGCGGGTTTTCATATGCATTATTTCGATTGAATTTTTATACACCATGATAACCCCTCTTGACATATGATGGTGTGGTACATTTGATCCAATGTAATGGTGGTAAACTTAGCCGGACTTTTTATATCCAACACAAAACAATTACTGAACAAAGTGTTAAAACTGACATTTTGGGACTTTGAATGTGCCTGTTATTCATTCCTGTAGCTTGGCGCTTCCTCTTCACCGATCAACTAGCTCCGCTTCTAGTCACAACAATTTCCTTGGCTCAATGAACAGTTTGCACCAGCATTCCATTTATTTTGCAGAATTTTAATCCAGCATTCCACGCTCACTCTCAAAAGTTATAAAACCTAGCACTACTGTCAGTGTGAACTAAGGCACAGTCAAGGGACTCCTAGACGGGCCAACAGTGGTTTTCTGGAAAGGGGATGTTAATTGTTGGACACTAGGTACCAAAGGAAATGCACTGGACCTCCACACTAAGACAGTGGTATAACCATGTAGTGTAGATGTTAAAGCATTTTGTATTAAAAATATTTAAATTAATTTTATGACAAGGCAATAGACCAAACAAAAAAGAGCATGGAAAGAGGTACATTGAATTTTCCAATATTGCATTAATATAACAATTGTACCAATACAATGGCAATTACAATATAATAAGAACTGATACTTAAATGGAACTAATAAATGGGAATCAATAATTATCATCTTTACAAATCTAACAAAATAGAGCTACTCATTAAAATCTGACAGATTATACATATTATATAATATAAAACATATTAAGAATATTTAAATATAGTGCTACACAATTATCAATTTGTTTTCAGAATGATTGATAAGCAGATGCCTTTTGAATAACACCCCACCAAAGACAGATCAGCTCCTTTTCTGGTAATAACAATTACCCATGACCACCATGTTTGGACTGATAATAATGAAGCATTTTTCTATATAAATCAAAGACCTTGATGGGATGATGGTGGTCGTGGCTTTAATCAGTCACGGCGGCACCGGAATCAGGGGGGCCCCTGCACTGCCAATGACATTTTCATGGGCAGTGCTGGGACCGCCATCCCCAGCACTGTTGGAATGTTCATGTCTCAGCAGACAGTGCGCATTCCAAGGTGCTAGGGGGGCCCCTGCGCAAAGACATTGGACTCATCTCCATGTGGAGTTGAGTCCAATCCTGCCACACGTTTTCCAGTGGGCTGATTGATGGAAACCTTGGTTACTGCCGGTTTGCCCAGTAAAAAACTCGTTATGGGGCCAGTGGTGAGCCAGTCATCACCGTAGCAGTCTCCTCATCGTGAGTGTGGCATAGAGTAGTTCCAACTGCAAAATTCGTAATCGGCCCCAAAGTCAGTGGTGTGGTTAACAGAAACGGTAATATCAAACTTTGTTCAATGCAAAGCCATAAAGGTGTTATTAAAGTCTGTATTAATAAACCAAGAAGAGATTTGTTTCAAAATAAACGCTTTATGATCATTTTAAATGTCTTGTAAATCAAATCCGCCATTACACTTTGCAATTTTTAACTTTTTGTAGCTTATACAGGGTATTTTGTTGTTCCAAACAAATGTTGATAAAAGATTATCTATATTTTTATAAAACTTTAGGGGAAGTTGATTAGGTATGATAGACAAGAGATTAAAAAAAACTTTTGGAGCAATAACCATTTTGAGACAATCAATTTTCCCCACCAGGATAAGTGTAAATTAGATAATTTATGAAATTTGTCTTTGATATGAATAGTATATTCACAGTTCAATGCAATTGATTGTTTAATTGTATGAGAGAATAGGATACCAAGATCTTTTAGTTTTTCCTTCTACCATAGTATTCCATTATTTGAGAGCATATTAGGAGTACAAGTACATTTAAAGGAAAAAATGTTATCTTATTAGTGTTTAAAGTGTACTCTGAAATCTTGGAGTGTGTTTGAATTAGATTTAATAGACGAGGATCAGGTTAGTAATATATAATAAGACATCATCAGCATATGCAGAAGTCTTTATAACAACATAATTAAAAGCAATACCTTTTATTTACTTGCAATTTCTGATGGCAATGAGAAGTGGTCCAATAACAAGGAGAAAAAGTAAAGGTGGTAAGGTACAACCTTGATGCGTGACTCTAAAAAGATAAAATGTGTTAGAAAGTTGACCATTAATGAAAAGTTTAGCTGATGGACCTGAATAAAGTGCTGAAATCATACAAATAAAAGAATTACGAACATTTACATAAAGTACAAAATAAATATTGCCGATGTACTTTGTCAAATGCTTTTTTAGCATCTAATGCTTGGACACCAGAGGGTAGTTGTAAAGATGACACAACTTCAGTTACATGAAATAATAACCTAGTATTGTTTACAGAATGTCTATGTTTCATGAAACCAGTTTGATCAACGTGAATAACAGTATCAAGTACAGAAGCCAATCTAGTTCCTAGAATTTTTGCATAAAGTTTGCAATCTTAGTTTATTAAGGCTATAGGGCAGTAGTTTGGAAACGTGAGTGGGGACTTTTTTGGGGTTTTGGAAAAACAACAATCAAAGATTGGGTAAAGGATCCTGAAGTTGATCCTGATATACTAAAGTGAGTAAATAGCTTATGTAAATGAGGTAGGAGAAATGAAAAAAACAACTTTATAAAATTCAGCAGGTATACTATCTGGGCCAGGTGATTTTCCCATCTTAAGATATTTAAGAGCTAAGTTAATTTATTCTAAAGAAATTGGTATTTCCAATTTGTCCTTTGCAGACTGGGTAGTTTTAGGTAAACCATGGGATTGCAAAAAATTGTCACTAATAAATGTATCTATAGCTGGGGGAATATCGTATACATTTGAATAGTATTTCATAAATTCAGTGACTATTTCATTTTGAGATAATTTCCAAAATTATGGTGGTTGTGCTACCAAGATCGCACATCCAAGGCAACATATTGTATTTAGGGGAAATAAGGAAAGTTGTGATATCCAAATATACAATGTCCAATAGGTGCCTTCCTGGTGTATACACCCAACCACCATGATTGTGGTTGCCACACTGGAAAATCCACGTGCAGCTACAAATGCCACATAAGTACCAGGGCACACTGTAGAAGTCCCATAAATACATATAGTGTTCAAGACGTGTGCATATATGATCAGTTTCAATCCAAGCCAGTGTTGTAGAACTTTCGCGCAAGTCACGCTAAACAAACACTTCGGAACAGGCTTATCATGGCCTAAGCTCTTCAAATCATCATTACCACTGTGCAACGCTTTATAAGATACACTGTAGGACTTTCTGGCTTGGACTGAAACTGATCATATATGGGCACATCTTGGAATAGGCCTTGAGGAAGTCTTGATGACAAAACACGTGTCAGCTGAAAACTATGTATTGGAACCTTCTTATTTTGTGAAGAACTCGTTTTTCAAAGAACAAACTACAAAACTATACCTACATATCTTGAACACTCTATGTACTTATTGGACTCCTACAGCATGCCCAGGTATTTATGTGTCTTTTTGACATAATGCCAGTTTACCATTTAAGCCATGAACTGCATTTAGCTGGATTTTATGTTTTTTAATACGAAGATAATTAGCCATAGGTGTTCTAGATCTATTAGCTCTGAAATAAAATGTACCCTTATTATTTGAAATTTGTATGGCAGCTCTTCCACTCAAAAGAAAATGTAATTCATATATAAATTTCTGTAATTGTATTTTGGATTTGTTATCATTAGAAATAATAAAGAGCTGTTCATGTTTTCCTATTTGTTTGTCTAATTCTTTAAGTTTAATGTTAAATTATATATTGTGTGCCATAATTGATATTGATACTCCTCTGATATATGCCTTAAATGCATTCCATCGATTTACACGTGAAGTAGATTCTTCTGGATTAAAAGAAAAATTATCATGTATTGCTGATAAATTCAAATTATTTTTGTCATTAAGTATATTCATATGCGAGCAAGAGTGGAATTGTTGATTGCAGTTAAGTTATAAAACCCCTGAAATAAGTGCATGGTCAGAGATATCTGTATTGTGAATTGTAGACTAAGAAAACGTTTTTATTAATTGATGGGAAATTAATAAATAATTAATTCAAGAATAGGGATTATGAAGGTAAGAAAAAAATGAATATTGTTTCTCCTGTGTGTGATGTAGAAGCCAATTATCTACCAAATTGGTTCATTAAAAAAAAAAAAGATATAAAAGTGGAAAAAACTTTAAGTGGACGAAATTTGGGTTGGGAACATCTGTCCAACTATAGGTTGCATATTAAATTAAAATGTCCACCAATAATAAGTGGTTCATTACCTAATTTAATCACTTCAAAGGTAAAGTGAGACCAAAAGTTGAAATCATCATTTGTTGGAGCATATACAGTAAGTAGATGAAAAATGTTGGTGTCAATTTTAATTTTCACTATATTATAGCCACCAACTGTATCTGAATATTTGCTTAGTATTTGAATATTTAGCTTTTGTGCCAAAAAGAATAGCAAACCCCATTCTTTTTATTAATTGCAGGAGAAGAAATAATATTAACAACCCATTGTTTATTCATATATGATAAAACTGTGTCATCTGTATGTGTTTCCTGAAGTAAACAAATGTCTGCTTTATGTCTAATCAAATAATCTAAAACGTTAGTTCTTTTTATAGAGTGTCTCAAACCTTTGACATTAAAAGAAACTATTTTAATTCTATTAACAATATTCATACTCATAAAAAGAGTAAGGATATTAAAGAGAACAAAATAAATTTAGTTTATAATAATAAAGAGTAGCTCTAAAAGTAAAAGGAGAAAAATTAGAGACAAACATAAAAAAGACAACACAGAAACATAAATGGTGCTTTAGAATCGTACACGCATTTGCATGATTGACCTGCCTAGACAGTGTCCCCATAGAAAATGTCATTAAATAGATTAAATATAATAAGATTCCATGATAGGAATTATGTTAGAGTGTCCTCATTCTTTCCATAGATAGCAGAGAATGTTGATCTAAAAAGGCACGAAGATCATCAGGGGGCTGAAAAGATTTTGAGATACCATCTTTGCAAATTCTCATAGTAGGTGGGTCAAAAGGGCCATATTTAAAGCCACAACTTCTTAGTCGTGGTCAAAGTTCAATAAATTCTCTGCAAACTTTTAACAGTTTACTTGGCAAGGTCCTGGTGTATGAAAATTGTATTTCCATTAACCACTAGTGTTGGAATCTCTCTTGCTGCTCTTTGGATCATTACAAGATGATGGTGATGCAGGACCTTAAAGATCAACTGATGTGGTTTAACATTGCTTGGGTTCCGATGAGAAGGAACTTTATGTGCCTTGTCAATTTCAAATTTGTCTGGAAATTTGAAACATAAAAGACCTGGTAACAGGGTTTCCAAAGTCTTCTCTGTCAACGTCTTCTGGTAAATTAAAGATACACAGATTATACTGTCTATTACGATTTTCTAAATCCAGTAATAGAGTATTCATGAGAGCAATTTTTTTTTCAGTATGTGGCATCATATTATCAATTTTAGTCTTATAATCTTTAATTTTTATTGTATTGTCAGAGACTTTAATTGAAAGACTTGCCATGTCTTTACAAATGTTTTTAATTTCTGACGCAATGTTGTCTGTATTAGAACAAACTGCTTTTAATTCCTCCAATATATCAGTCAAAGAAGGCTCTTTGGAATCTACAATCTTTGACTTTACTGGTAGAGGGGAATTTATTTGTTTACTTTTATTATTTATAACATGTACATTCTTTCCTTTCATATTGATGTAGTATCTGGAATTAGTCTAAAATTACGTTTAATTCAGTTTATATAAAGAGAATATAAAGTTACTCCAGAAATCACCATAATAGTAGGTTGTGCAGCAGCTAAAACCAGCTGTGGGAGAGATTTAGGCCTCAGCCTCGCCCTTTCCTTACTATATCCTCCCCCCTCCCCCACCTGACAGGAAACTCCAGCAGTACTTGTCACGGTCTACCCGTCGCTTACGGTTTTGGTCAGCTGGAACTGAAGGATTACCTCAATTCTTGTAGGTCCTGATCAGGCCATGGTAAGGGTGGCCCTTTCTGGTAGCCACGGTGCTGCTGACAATGATAAGTCCTTGCCCTCCAGAAGGAGTCCCAGAGTAAAAACCTCAAAGGGAAAAAACTCTATGACAGGAACTTCCTGGAACAGAAGAAAAAACACAAGAAAAAATATCAAACTTCCAATCAAGAAAAATAACTGGAAGGAAAGTGGAACAAGCAGGGAAAAAAGGATGGAATCAGAAGAAAACAACAGGAGCGTGATCACCACCAAAGGAAGGGTTGCAGCGCAAGGAGAGCAAGAATCCAACTCCTTAAATACTCCTAAACAGGAAGTGACATGCAGGAAAAGCAAAGACGCCATGTTGGATTGGGAAAAAACAATAGAATTAAATAGATGAGGACGCCATTTTAGAAAGGGAACCAGATGCATGCAGGGAAGAAGATCGGGAAAAAAGGCATTCTGGGAGAAAGAAGAATATCAAAAAGAAATGCCAGTCACCAGGTAAGTGAGGGGTGGGGGGGTCACCCACTCCTAAACCCGAGGGCACGCCGCGCCCTGAACTTGGCGAGGCCCAATGCCTAAGCCAGGGCCTCAGGTGACATTAGGCCAGAAAAAGGGGCTGCAGCGAGCCCTGCGGCTGGGAAAACAAGCCGGGCCTGAGCTGGCTCTTCTGCCCGGGCCGCAGAGGCCCGCGGCACAACAGTACTTCACAGGACAACTCAATGGCAGGCACAACACAAAAGAACAGTGGCGGCCCGTCCTTTAGGGCGGAGGGGCCACACACCCCCACCTTTTGCCCCCTATGAAGAGTGTCTGTCAGGCTGAACAAAGGTCAGCCTGACAGACACTCTTCATGTTCAGGTCAGGCAGCCAGGAGCAGACATGTGCGATTTGCGCAGACTCCTGGCTGCCGGAGTTGAACTTTGCTGGGCTGAGGAGATCACAGCTCCTATGGGCGTGACCTCCTCGGCCCAGCAAAGGTGCCTCGAGGCCCTCCCCTGGGTGACGAGGAAAGAGTCACCAATTGACACTCTCCCTGGGCGCTTCAGTTTAAGCCCTGAAGTGCCCAGGGCGAGTGTCAATTTTTGACACTTCGTCACAGAGTGGGGTGGGGTCAGCAGTCTCACTGACCCCATCCCACTCTGTGACGAGGCTGGGACTGCTGCCTTACCGGTCAGCCAATGAGGGAAGGCAGCAGTCCCAACCCTCCTGGGACCTGGAGGCCGAAGGTAAGTGTGTGTGTGTGTGTGATGTTTCAAATTGAATGTTTGGTGTGCGTGTGCATGTTTGAATGGTATGAATGTTGTTAATGGATGTGCGTGCGTGCATGTGTGAAAGAATGAGTGTGTGTGATGTTTTAAAATGAATGTTTGGTGCTTACGTGCATGTTTGAATGATATGAGTATTGTTAATGGATGTGCGGGCGTGCGTGTCTGTGTGTGAAAGAATGAGTGTGTGTGTATGTGTGTGTGCCCCGCCCGCCCCCTCCCTCCTAAAGCTGTCGGCCACCACTGCAAAAGAAGCCTTCAAAACTGCTTGCAGTGTGTCAATTCATTCACCTTAGGCAGCGCTGGAGATTAAGAAAGAAAATATGCTGCTTGAAACAGGTAGTAACTGAGAACGTTTTGAAAAATCATTGTTAGTGGGTGCAATCCTGGGATTTATCGGGAGGCGGCCATCTTGTTTGCACGTTTGTGTGAGTCGATGTTAAAGCATTTTAACTGAACCAAAAAGCAGACCCATGAGAGCCTTCCAATCCTTTAATCACTTTTATGCTCATCAGACTCCAGACTAACCAGCTAAACCTGAACACATAAAGGAGTCTCAAGATGTCTTCTTTAAGCAGTGCCAGATGCAGTGCTTAATTTGCAAATAACAACGTGCTGGTGCTCAAAGCCCTCTTAAACACGTGGCTGCTGCAATTAAATGTGCGAACACGGAATACTGGGGCAGCGTAATCCTGAAGCCATCTCGGGCCTCTTCAATCCATTTACAGCCACTCCCTGCCCCTTCAGCTCACTCCTGCAGCTTTCTGCTTTGTTCCATTGTTTTTCTCTTCCTCTGCCTTTCGCATAGGTGTCTTTTGCTCGCAATAAATGCTTGAGGCAGAGAAATAAGTGCCGGCCCTCAAAATTAAGTGCTGGTGCCCTGCACCGGAATCAACAAGCACAAATTAAGCACTGGCCAGATGCCACCAAAAGTTTAATTCCAAACTCTCTATGGAGCCCTGCTCCAGTTCCAAGTTGATCCTTTGCTTGCACTACATTTCTTCGCCAGTATTTGCCACATGGCAATTTAGTTGATATAACTAATGTTGCTACTAAATCAAAAAGTAAGGTTTTGTAAAAAACGACTGCTGCTACCACTATTACTACAAGTTTATTTTTTTCTCTCTTGTCCTCTTTGTCTCTTTCTTTCTGTTTTTCTCTTTCTTTCCTTTTTTCCTTTTTTCTTTTGTTTTCGATCTTTCTCTCTCCTTTCTCCCTCTTTCTTTCTGCTTCTTTCTTTCCTTCTTCTTTCCCAATATCTTTGTTTGCTTCTTTCTTTCTTTAAATCAAAAAGTAAGGTGTTGTAAAAACGGACTTCTACTACAACTATTACTACTACAAGTTTATTTCTTTCTCTCTTGTCCTTTCTCACTTTCTTTCTCTCTTCCTTTCCTTCTTTTATTTTTTCTTTTGTTTTCTTTTTCTCTCTCCTTTTCCCTCTTTCTTTCTGCTTCTTTCTTTCCTTCTCCTTTCCCTGTATCTTTGTTTGTTTCTTTATTTCTTTACTTCTCTCATTCCTTACTTCTTTCTTGTCTATTTTCTGTATTTCTATCTTCCTTTCCTCATTTTTCTTTCTTCCTCCCTTTTATTCTCTTTCCTTTTCTATGTATTTCCTTCTCTTGTGTTTTCCTTCCTTTCTCTTCCTCTCTTTTTCTTTCTTTCGTTCTTTCTTTCTGTCTTTCTTTTTATTTATTTCTCCTTCATTCTTTCCCTTTTCCTTCCACTCATTTTTTTATTCTACTTTCATTTCTTCATTCATCTATTCTTATGTCCTTCTCTCTTTGTTTCTATTGCCTTCAGCCCCCTGTTTTAAATTTCTGTACCTCCTATGGCCAGTCCAGCCATAAACTATTTGACAATAATGCTATGTAAAAAATAGGTAAACAATAAATATCCCTGTACTTTTAGGTGTGCCATAACTGTTCCTGCGCCCTATCTTATATGTAAACCCTTCCTGCAGTCCCCTAGTGTGTGTTCCACATTTATACCGGCCCAGTGGTGGTAATATTCCACTTGTTGAAAATTCACTTGTCAACCAAATTACTGTATGCTCCTGCGGCCTCACGGCGCCATGCGGGGCCTACAAATCACCAGAAACAGATGAATAAATAAACAGCGTCGTCCTTACTCTTCTGGCAGCGGTATCCTCAGGAAGTACAAATTGTTTTGTTCTTTTGCGGCGTTGAGCTGTAGCAAGTCATGCCCGGTAGGACACGAAGTTGCGCATTGGATGTGCCTTTCTTCTCCCTCTAAGATGTAAATGGGGCTTTCTAGAAAAAACAATGTGGTGTGTTTGGATCCCTTTAAGTGGGGTGTGGCAAAGCTTGTGAAAGTAAGTAAAGGTAGCCCTCTTCCAACCACGTGACTTTCTGTTTGCATTTGCCAGTCGGACTTTGCAAGAGCGCCGTGTGCCCTAATGCATGCAAGGAAAACGGGCGCCCCCAAGCGGTCGGGTAGTGAAAGACAGCCAAAGTTAGGTGCAGTGGTGTGGGACTCTGATACCCTTGGGCACTCTTGCCATAACGCCTCCAGTACTGATACAAACGCCCTTTATATGGAACATTATATAATGCAGGATTTATCTGCTATTCCACTGATGTGACCTTATTTTACTTTGTCATCTCACGTTCCACTCTCACTTGATTATAACTTAATAACCATTGTGGCTGAACCATGCTGCCCCCACCACCGGCTCCTGCTGACTGCAACGGAGCTGAGAGTCGCGACACCCAGCTTTGAGAAATCCTGATTCAGGCCACAAGTTGTTTCCCCTGCTGCTCCATTGCAGCCTGGCTACTTGCTATATTTGGGTGCTATACCATGTTCCTCGCAGTTACTGTGCCTAAAATGATTACATATGTAATCTGAGTTACTGCCCTCTTGCCTTGAGCGCCCTTATCTGAGACTTTGTAATCAGCATTTAATGCACCAGTAGCGCTGGTAGGGTTAGCATGTTACATCCCAGCTAATGCCGCACATGTACTTTGTGTGGACCGAGTAATCCGCAGACTCGGGTCTGTTATATGTACAACTACACTGTGAATCAGTCGGAAGTCTGTGTTAGGAACACAGATTTTCTTATTAGTAACGGGTTCAATGAATAATCCACATTCCCATGTTATCTATTAACCTCGACCAACACATCACTTAACACAAAAAAAACTGTATTTAGGAAATGTAAGGCAAAACATGTATCAGATAGTGATGTTCCGCATGGTGAGAATTGCATGAAAATGAGATTATAACAAAAGTAATAGACCATATTTATTACGAAAATAGGATCTTATAAACTGTCTTGTACAAATTTTTTAGGACAGCTACCGTTCTCTCAAAAAAAAAAGAAACCTAAAACAAATGAATAGGAGTGGGTGGAACGAATGCAACGAGAATTGAGGTGGGGGGGGGGGGGGGTATATGAGGATGCTTGTTTTCAAGAAAATAAAAAAACAAAGGCATGTTCGCGGAGGAGGGAAAAAGTAGCACATGAGAAACCAGCACTGGAGAGGGAAAAACAAAAAAAGAGACATCAACTCAGAGCAGAAGAATATTTGGCTAGAGAAAAAAGCGCACACGTTAAAAATAGATGGAATGACATGGCGTGTTCAACCCATGAAAAAGGTAATTCTATAAGTGAATAGTGGAAAAAAAAAAATCAGTCTAAGGAACTGATATCACACGTCCTACGGAGGAGCTCCACTAGTTTTCAATGTGTTGCCCTCAAGCACCATGTTAGTCTATGCCGGTGAAGGGATTGTGTACCAGGTGTTTCTAACCACTATTTAAGGACACGGCTGTTCTCCTAACCGGACAATACAGAGGCGGAGTTGTTAACAGTTTATTCCGATTCCTTGTGGCCACTGGTGCAAGTAAACTATTGGCTCAGATTAAAATCAGTTAATTGACACAAGTCTGAAACCCCATACCTTCCCACAATGTTGTGTGAATAATGGCTGTACCTGCTTGTGTGCATGAGAGTATGGAATCTCTTTTTGGGGACTCTGGGATTGTTGCCAAAGACGGTGGGATGCTGATACAGAAAAGATGTAAAACTTTCACCTGTTCTTTTCACCTCCAATTGCTTGTCGGATGCTGTCAATTCCTCCCTTCTTTTTTAAAAAAGATCCCTGCAGCTTCTGTATTTTTAATGTTTATGTCAGATCTACAACGGTACAGTGGGATAAGAAGAAAGCCTTTGGTTTTGGCCATACCACCTTAAACAAGTTCCATCGGTCTACTTCTGGCCTCCTAGAAGACGATAATTGTAGTAAAAAACTTCCAGCTTGCTGAGATGAATAAACAAGCATTTGCAATGCAACGGGTCTCGCGTTTGATCGTGTTAGAGCTAATAGCGTTGTAAACTCCTAACCGGACTTTTCACTGGTAATGAAACCTATCGGCAAAAGTGCAATTATGTACGTAACCGAAAAAGGTGCAATTAACTGTGTAACAGGGTCGATATTATGTAAAACCCTGGACTTCTGCCAAGCGAGATCACGCTGGGAAAATAGAGAAAAAGTAGCCAATAAAAGACACTGACATGACGTGGACAGGGCTCCGAGCCCTTTTTAATTCCTAAAGCGTCTCGCTTAGCGAAACGCATGCGCAAGCGCATGCGACGCAGGCTCGACCCTACAAAGGCGAAAGACTGTCTGGCAACTCGATCCCAGAACTACTGTGGATGTGCACATCACATGTCCTGCGTTCAGCTATGTCAGTAGAGCTTAAACTTCAGGTTTAGACTTTAATTGGACGAGAGTGGTTGTTATGTGATTCCTCCTATACTGCCAATGATTCTGAGACACCAGGAGGCTCTCTTGCTATTATAGGATGGTGCTTCACCATGAAGGTGGACAACACGCATTAAAAGATGGAGACTCCTTAGTAGTCTCCAAAGATATGTGAATAGTGTCTAGTTATTATGTCACCAGCTGCCAAATCTCTTGGATATAAGCTGGTATCTCAAACAAGTTGTTCGTCTTTTCTGTTTGTGATGCTCTATCACAAGCAGAGATCAATGATTCGACCAGGGACAGAATTCCACATTGCTGTCCTTCTCCAGTGGCAGGGAGGGGCCTAGGATTGTCATGAAGTCTTCCATATAAGCCATAACTTGCACACCAAATACAGTGCTTATGACCATACTGTGGTTTAGCACAATAAATAAAAGGACTTCACACCACATCTTCAAATTAAAACTCGTGCATAAAGATGTAATCCTACATCCATATTTGTGTTATGTATAATATTTAAGGAAAGGTAATATGTTGTGTCAATACTAAGGTCATGTAAGTCATTTGTGAAACTTTTTTTGTTACATAAAAGATAAGAGCATGAACATTGAGTTTGATGTGTGTTATAGTTTGCATGGCAGGAGTGCGACCTGAAGTTTCTAAAGCTGACTAAAACTGGGGAATTTTGGGAGTGTTTTTTAATAACCATAACTACACTTAAATGTTTTTTTTTAAGTGAACATACATGTATATATGCAGATGTGCAGAATGTTATATGTGATTTACTAGCATGGTTTAGTGGGAGGTCAAGCCATAACACAAGTTGCAAATCCTTGGGTGGGCGATTAGACGACTTCCCTCCCTCAACAATAGTAATAAATCAGATATTACACTCTTAGTAACTGCTAATGTGGTTTATGCAGTTTGCTCAGGTGTACTGTTCGAAGGGGTATATGAATAAAAAAAAACACTGGAAAACATAGAATTTAAAGTGAAATGATTGATCATCCTGTGATATCAAATATCTGCTCATTTCCATTAAAAAAAATTATTAAGTACATTGATATTTACTACGTCTCTCGCCTAAAATACTCATATAACTAATGTAATCACACAAAGTGTAGCAGGTATTTATATAATGAATATATAGACATACAACTATTATGACAGAACAAAAGATCCACGATTATATTGCAAAATAACATACAAAACCAAGACAAATATATTGTTTTTTTAAATTCTGTCACAAAGATAGATGATTTCAAACCACTTATTGTGAAAAAATGTTTTACACTTACTAAATTTAATGCCAAAATGCAAATTCATCATGCACATCATTATGTAAATCAAACCAGATGTCAACAGTAGTATCGCAATTCCTTTATTTGAAATGCCATCAGTGACGTCATTGATGACACAAATTGAGATGTCATTAGTGATGTCATGATTGATGTCATTTAACATGTCACTAGTGATGTCATATAACGGTGTAAGTAGTGCATGAGTTATTAGTATTTTACCTAACCATATCTGCCAAATCTAAGTGTTGTTTAGGCTTTGTTTTATAACAATAGCTTTAACTGTGTTGTTTTCATTGAATATATATATGATATATATATCTGTGACAGATCAGGAAAATTGCATTTGCTAACAGTAAACTGACCACGTCGGTCTGAGTGGCATTATAAACAACCCAAGATTTCTTCTTGTCTATTTCATGTCATTCAGACCTTTAGGTGACAAATGCCTCGTTATTTACAGTTACCTATTTGTATCTATATGTTATTGCTTTAAAGTGCGCGGTCACTTGCTCGTTTAGCATTGATGCCTTTTCGGTAGTGCCAGGGGGGTCTCTTTCCTTACTAGTGGGCCCCAGCTCAACCTCTCCAGTTACACATCCCGGGCCCTCTCTCTTACTTTCATGTCTTCTCCACTCGCTCATCACTTCCTTTTCTGTTTACACATCCCTCCTTCCTCTCAACCCTATCCCATCTTTCTGTCTTTCCCTCCTCCGTCCCCTGTTCACCCTTCCCCTTTCTTTCCCACGTAATCCCTTCCTTTCTGTACCCTTCTTTCCTGTCTTTCTTTCATGCACCCCTCCCCTCCTCATTCCCCTTCATGTTTCCATTCTGTTTTCCCTCTGCCCATGTTCTCCTTTCTATCCTTGTCTTCCGGACCGCCAATTACTTTCTTTCCTCTTGCCTGCCCACTTCCTATTCCCCTCTGGCCTCTGCTCCCCCGTCTACCCACTGATTCCACTCACGTCTCCATTTCCATCGTCCTCCCTCAACTCCACTGTCCTCTCTCAAACCCCTCCAGACGGCCCATTCCCGCAAAGATAGATAACAGTCTGTAGTTTTGTTGGAACATATTGGCCGCAGTTTATTGAGGGATTATTTACAGCATGTCAGCCCTTCTTTTACGAGGGCCATAAATCAATCTTACGTGTTGTTGTAAAGGGCAATAAATTCATTATACCTTTGATACATTTGTGTCATAATTGCTTTCTTTAACAACTTTCTCATTAGACGAATATTATCTATTACATGCTGCTTGCTCTTTGTTTTCAATCACTCTCCCGCGTTGTCCGTCAATTTTCGCTAGGAGTGTACTCGTATTTTCGTTTAGGCTTAGCTCGCTACCTTGTTTTGGTCCTTGTGTCCCGCTCTCCAGTGTACCCGGGCTGCGAGTGCCGTGTTACCGAGTACCTCCCCTGACTGTCTTACCCTGCCGTGAGGCATCCCAAGGTAAGTAGCCTTGCCACCCCGCTGCGCTGGGTGTGGCCTTTGTAGTTCTTTTCTCCTTTCTTTCCCCTTCTTGTAGCCGTTCTCGTCTGACAACCCAGCCTGCGACGCTCTGGGTGCCTGCTGATCTGTTGGTGTGGGTGGGTGGGTGTCTTTCTCTTCTTGGCTGCCTGGTCACCTGCGTTTGACCAAGGTGCCGGGCAGCCCATTTCTAAGCGCATTTGTTGAACCCCCGGGGGTGACCCCCCCTCCTTGTTTGTGTTAAAAAAATGCACCCCCCCCCTATTGGCTGTTTATTCCTTGCTACACCCCCCTCCCTTCTGTTTCCGCCCGACGTTGCTCCTACGACGGGGCTGGAAGGGGGAGGGGGCGCTTCCGCCCTCTCCGTGATCCTTTGTTTTGTGCGCCCGAATTTGGCGCGATACTCTTGCTCAGGGCCGCGGTGGGGTTTCCGCTCCGGCCTCTCTGAGCTCCCGGTGGTCGCGGGCCTTCGCCCCAACCCCACTGTCCTCCCTCAACCCCACTGTCCTCCCCCAACCGCACTGTCCTCCCTCCCCGTCACTCTGAAAGGGCAGGCAGGGTGTGCCGGCAGCTTCCATTCTCCCCGCAGCTTGCAATAAATGGTGGTCCCACTTCTGCTGGTAACCCTAACTTCTCAAACTCGTCTTTTCCTGGTCATTGTGCCACACTCTTCCATCTGTCACCTTTTTCTCTCTCTTCCCTGCGGTCCGCTTTCCCTCTTCACACCAGTTCTCTTACTTTCACACAGTTCTCTTGCTCCGTGCCTTACCCTCCTCTTTGTGATCTTCGCACCTTTTTTCCACCTTGTTTCTCTCTCGCCTTTCCCTCCCCTCTCCTCTCACTGCTATTCCCCAGTCTCAGTGTTAACTGCGAAAATATAGCGATGGCCTTAGAAGGAAGGGGGTGGGGGGGCAATTACTGGAAATGCTGCGCTCCCAGGGACCCGCAGTTGAGGCTGTCTTAGGTAAATCACCCAGTTAAGCAGTAAGGGCAGATGGGCAGCGCCAAGGGTCGGATTGGTAAGGCGAGCAGTCGGGCATTGGCCGATGGGCCAGTACCTAAACATGACACATGAGCCAGTTATTTAGGGCCTCGCTCAACCAGCCCACGGCATGCCCTTTTCTCATTCCTTCCCTGCCAGGCCATCGCCCTGAGGCTGTGATGGGCGGGGGAGGCATTGAGCCTGAATGCGGCCTCGCTGGGGGGCAGGTGCTGCTCTGGGCCTTGGGGCATTCTCCCCTCTGCCCCAGTGGGGCTGGACCTGCCTAGAAGCAGTGTCTTTCCCCTACCTGCCTCCCTGCTGGGCTATTACGTTCAGGGCGTTGTGGTCAGGGGGAGTGAGAGTATACAGGACTTCGAGTGGGTGGGTGAAATCACGGCGGTGTAGTTAGGGTCAGATCTGCCGACTTTCGAAGTGGAAATTATGTTCGAGGAGTCGCGGCATCGGCTCAACATCCTGTGATTCTGGGGAAATCACTATAAGCTTAAAATAAAAAATGATCTTGTGTAATGTAACTAGTCCATTAATCCGATGCACTTTGGCTGCATTCACACCATATAAAACTACAGAAAAAAATAATTTGCTATTTCACCATGTTTTCAAATTCTGCAAAAGCCAAAGCAAGATAATTAAAGAGTGCTCTTTATATAAAAAGTTTGTATTTCTTTATAAAATGGATTTTATGTCTTTGTTTACTTTAACTATTAGTCAAAAGGCCGCTTTAGAACACATTCTAAGTGCTTCTGCCTTATGCCTACTGTTTGAAGTACACAGTGATCAGAGGAAAAAATTCTGGCTTCCGGTGCTCTTTTTATTTTCATACCAACCAAGACAGTAAAATACAGATCATGTCACCAGATAATAACACTAGACTC
Source organism: Pleurodeles waltl (assembly GCF_031143425.1). NCBI lineage: Eukaryota > Metazoa > Chordata > Amphibia > Caudata > Salamandridae > Pleurodeles > Pleurodeles waltl. Next base: position 745,723,748 of record NC_090445.1, on the reverse strand, counting down.
ATCAGGTGTTCTGGCTCTTTGGCCACCTTTTTTACCTCTTCCACCCATACTTGCTCTATAAGCTTTAAAATGCGTATTTTTTAAAAAACATTTCTCTAAAAATTAGTCCAGTGACACTAGGCAAATAATGTTTCATGAAAGGGCGCAGTCCAGGAATGTGGGCCACCCTTTTGGCACTGCCCGGGGCTAATTATGACCCCAATCCGACCTTGGTAGAGCCCCCGCCACTCTCAGCACCAGTCTTGCTCGGTTCAGGGGAGGGGCACTAAATGTGTGCGCTCTGGGCACCTATGTCAGTACTCCGAGGACATAGAAAATACATGCTGCTGCGTGAGACCTCCAGTGCCTCCCTCGTGGCCTCTCATTGGTTGCTCCAGTAAGACTATGGCAGCCCAGGCTGCACAAGGTTGACTTATTTTCAGTGTTTACAGTGCGTGGGCCTTATGAAAAGCCTCAGGTCTCCATTCCAAGTCGGTAAGTAGTAGAGCTGCAGCAAAAGCGGTAGCCTAACGCTTACATCAGTAGGGTTGGTAAATAAGGCCTTTCAGTAATACAAAGAAAAATATTTTTTCAAGCGCGCTTGATAGGAAGTGTTAACTTAGCCCACTGTAAAAATGGAGCGGGTTTTCATTTCCTGTGTTTTGAGCATTGAGCCACAGATGAAACCTGTGCCTCCTTCCCAGGAGCAGGCCTTCATTAATGAGGAGGCCACAGCCCGGATACAGTCGCCGCAGTCTCCCAGGGAGCACAGGTTGTGTCTGTGACCGGAAATTGCCTTCTGTGCTGGCCTCTCCCCGCTATTTCTCCGTTTGGCGCCCCTATTCATATGACCGGCGAACATGCAATTCCTGAACAGCCTGCGAAGCGCGCTGGTGGCATCCTGATTGTACAAACATTCCCTTGTGTTTTGTCCACAGATAGTCTGCTGATAGACTACCAATTCACCTTCAGCTTGATCCAGGAAGACGACCGGCACCACACGGCTATCAACTTCATTGCAAACCCGGAGCAGGTAAGGGACTGTTCTAAGCCGGAAGCACTGGCCTTGCTGCTTTAGGAATACCTCTGTTGTACTGTACTCGCAGTTCCATTGCTCCTCACACTCCTGACGAGGTGTCAAGTCACATAGTGGATGGGTAGCACACTACTCTCTGGTGAGTGTGGATGGCTAGTTACCGATTTCTGATGACCAGAGCTATCCACTTATCACATGTCTTTGGCTGTGTCTTGGCACATGGTGAAGCAATGGGAGTGGGAGGTGGAAGGCTTATGTTCATATTGGTCTGGTGTACGCCTGGAAGAAATGTGTGCAAATACACTGTGGCCAGTGGGGGAAATGTTCTAGTACCACGCGTGCGTGGCAGACGATGATGCGATTGTGTAGCTGTGCTTGTGCAAGGAGTGGGGGGAAGGGGTGTGAGAAGGAGAGCTACGCATGAGGTTGTACGCTTCACTGTTCGTCTTTTGCTCCCTACGTAGCATCCATTCCAGTGTAAAGAAATGATCTCGTAAGATGTGTCACCCTTTAAAACACCTCATAACTTCAATTATGCAGTGAACAACTTCTGAAATGTCAGATTAGTGGGACAAGTGTAAGTTTGACATACTCCCAGGCGTTGTCACAAGTGGTTTTCTAGAAAATGTTAAATATATTTCTCACACAATCAGCAAAAGGAAATTCCTCCGAGGCAAATTTAGGGAGACCTTTCAATGTCAGTTTATTTGTTGCAAAAATAGATCTTGTTGTCACTGCAAATCTTAGAGCTGCATCGATTTCCCTCGTACCTATGTTGCCTGACTTGACGTTTTAGTGCTTGCTGTTACTGAACCTCTTCTGCATGTCTTAAGGACAGAGTCATGAGCTGTACTCTATCTGCGCATTTTTTTTTTTTTTTTGGATACCCTACGAATTACTTCTTTGCGCTTTCTTTGACATGGTCTGCTTTTAATAGACCAGCAGATTGAAATTAGTAGGGTTATGCAACTTGATTGTACAGTTTCCAGTTCTTCTAACGCGGTTAAGGCAGCTATGTATTTCAACTGGGATGGCTGTCAATTCTAACTGAGGTGGGAGAAGAAGCTAACATTTTGAGAGGCTTCCTGAATTTGATGTGTGGGTGGGTTTCAGATGTATCATGCTGATTGATTATATTGATTGATAGTTTGAGGTGGTAGAGGGCCAGGAGCTATAGGCTGGCTTATCTGAGTGGTCTAGAAGGTATGTGGATTTTGAATTTGACATTTCAGGAAAGAGATTTGAGCTAGAGTCTTGCTTTAACTTGTAGCAGAATCTATAGAGAATAGGGCATACATTCTCTCTTTTCTTCATATAGTCATGCTGTCGCACTCAGCACCGTATATAGACAGAGATTTTTCAGACAGACAAGTAAGTGTACATTGTGTAAGCACAGTCAATTTTGTTGCTGATCTGAATTCCTGTTATGCTTGTATGGAGAAATTTACTGAAGCAGAATGTGTTTCTGGACTGTCTCCTAAGAATACCTTTTCGGTGATCAAGTTGCTTAGCAAGTGTTTGCTCTTGTCGTTGTAGAGAACTCCACATGTTTCTGTGAAATTAAGGTTGGTGCAGAAGCAGTGTGATGAAGATTAGAGCATATGTCGTTATGGGATCACTGATTTTAGGATATATTGGGTATCCTCTGCTAAGAAAAGAAAGTAGAAATTGTGGTGTTCCAAATTGGGGATGTAGTAAGCCCATGCTAAAGATAGCTGAGTGAGCTTGGAAGATAGCTAAGCGAGTTAATTACTCACTGGTGTGACCTGCCTGTAACATGGACTTCAGAATTTCAAATCCAGCCAGGATTAGTGATCTTTCCAATGTAGTCTAGCCTACAGAATTGGGTTTCTAATAGGTACTTCTAACTGTAGATTCCTCACCTTAGTATGTTCTCCAGGTGTCAGACTGGATCCAGGAAGTCTTGAGCAGTACCTCTGTATGCCAGTAGGTGGTGTTGATCAGCTCCGTGTCTGCATTGCCTGCATCAGAAGTAACGACCCCGGCACAGTGCCATCAGTTATTTTCTTTCCACACCAAATGCGCTGGTCTGGAGAGCTACCTCAGTCACTGTTTGACCACTTTTTTTGCTTTATTGTCAAAAATGTTTGAACAGTTGCTCCCAGTGTGCTGTGGATATTTCCTCTAACAAACCTTTTGGTTTTAAACTTTGTGAAGCATGTTGCCGACAATCGTCTGTATCTGATCCCTACTTGGTCTGTCTCTGGTGCCTGGGGTTGGGCCCGAGGCTTGCGTCAAGGTCAAGACAATTCATCCCTAGACGATCCGCAAGTGGGCAATGAAGCTCCTGGTGGCATGGCAGAAGGGAGGGAGAGCATGGGGTACCTCTCAGAGCAGTTCTCACAGACTGTTGTCTTCCCATTCAAAAACATAATCTTCAAAGTTGGGTAAGTCCAAGAAGCACAAGAATAAGAAGTTAAATAGCTCTTCGACTTTCCCTTCCAAACACTGTGCTTTGAGGCCCCTCTCCTGCACACCACCTGTGGAGCTAGCAGCCGTCTCTGCTTCACAGACTCCTCCCCAACTGAAAGATTTCTATGACCACATGCATGCCATCTTTGGGCCACTGACTCCCTCTGGTGGGCCTTTGGGCCCCATGGAGTTGAGAGGTCCCTGCTACGTAATTTGGGCGGGTTCGCCCTTGACGCCAGCTGGTCCCTCTGGATCTTCCCCTGGATCCGGTCTGATGCAGCTTGGGTGTCTCCACCCACCCTGTCCCAGTCCTCCCAATGCTGCTGGATGACCAGATATACCAATTTCCAACTCGAAGACAGCGCCGCTTGTCGTTGACCAGGCCATATCAACCCCTGGACTTGCTATTCTTGGGCAGGCCCTTCATACTTGAACGAGGAGGTGGTGGGTGGTGAACACTTTGAGGAGAACCCTGACTAGGAAGAAAACTGGTATGAAGAGCTGGGTGACACCAGTGGTCTGGATACCTCCCCAGACTCTGGCATGCTCTTTCCTATGGGCCCTGTTTCAGAGGAAGGAGCATCATTTGGGCCAATAATGTACAGTGCAGCATAGGATGTCGACCTAGAAGTGCCTGGCGTCAAGGTCAAGACCAATTGCCCTTGTCCCTCTCCAGGAGACCCAGCTTCTTCTCCCATCATCTCTTCCAGGAAAGCCTGGTGTCACAGGCCTCAACATAAAAGGTCAGCCCAAGAGCATTGCCTTCCCCCCACCTGATAGGGAATCCAAGAAGCTGGATACTTTTTGAAGGAGAGTCTTCTCTTCCACCAGCTTGGCCTTGCAGTCGGTGAAGACCATATGTCTCTTGGGTGGAAATTCCATTGTCCTATGGGAATCATTTGGGCGGCTACTGGCCATGTTCCCTGAATGGGACTGACCTATTATGAACCAAGCATTGGTGGACGGTTGGGACACAGCAAAGTTTGCCATCAGTTATGGACTGGACACCACGGATTCCATAGACAGGGCCTTGGCCTGTACGGTGACACTTCACCACCATGCCTCAATGCGGTCCACTGGCATTTTCAGGGGATGTCCAGTCTTTCTTAATTAAAATGCCTTTCACTGGCTCCCTCATAGTTGGCGACAAACCTGACATAGCACACAAGTGTTGTCATGAAAGTTGGGTCACTGCCAGATCCCTGGGCCTCTCTCTGGCTTCCCGACCACAGCAGCAGTCCTTTTATGGTCGCGACCGGGGCTCCTATGGGCGCCCGCAATACCAGCCTTACCAGCCAAGCTGAGCTTCCCAGAGGGCTGCGGATTCCACAGATAAGTAGGAGCCAGACACAGCATGCTGTCCAGTCCCATAGTACTCTGCCAGCTGCAGTCTCGAAGCTTCTTCAGTGAGCCCTCCATTCAGCATGACCATCCTGTTGGCAGCGGGATCAGAAACAGCCTGTCCTAAAAGAGTGAAATAACATCTGCCAAATGGATGCTCCAAATTGTGCAGTGGGGTTATGCCCTTTCATTCATGGAAACCCCTTTCACTCTTGCCACCATTCAAAAATGGCTGACGAAGGACCATCTCCATTTGCTCCATCAGAAAGTGGAGGCTCTGCTGGTCAAAGTATCCATTGCTAGAGCACCAGAAGTAGGACATGGTTGTTATTCCCGCTACTTTCTGGCGCCAAGAAAGGATGGAGGCCTCCCCCCTTTACTAGATCTGTGTCGCCTTAGTGCCTTTCTGTTAAAAAGGAAATTCAAGAAGCTCACCTTGGCTCAGGCTGTGTCTGCCCTGGATCCTGGAGAATGGATTGTAGCATTTTACTTGCAGGACACATATTTCCACATCCTCGTCCTGCAAGCTCACAGGCGTTCTCTGTGGTTCACGGTAGCCCACAAGCATTTCCAGTACACTTTGCTTCCTTTCAGATTCACCAGTGCCCCCTGGGTGTTCATGAAAGTGATGGCAGTGATTGCAGCACACGTACAGAGGTTCCAGTATTTCCCGTACCTTGACTGCTGGTTGCTGAAGGCCGGCTCACCCCAGGCAGTCATTTTCCACCTGCAGGCCATGGCGATCCTCCTGCACTTAATGGGGTTCACAATCAACATGCTGAAGTCACACTTGACTCTTTCTCAGTCGCTCCCTTTAATTGGAGCAATTCTGCATACAGTAAAGTTCTGTGCCTTCCCTATGGAGCAGTGTGTCCAGGATATTCAGGTTGTGATCCTGATGTTTCAACACCTGTCCTGAAGTTTGGTGAGACTGATTCTGAGGCTTCTGGATCTGGGGCCCTCCTGTTTCCTGCTGGTGAAGCAAGCCAAGTGGCACATGTGGGCTCTGCAGTGGGACCTAAAGTCTCAGTAGGTGCAGCATCAGGGGAATCAATCTGACCTGCTCCATATTTCGAAGGAAACTGCAAAGATCTGCAGTGGAGATTAATGAAATGCGATTGGACCCACATCAGACCCCTCTCCCTTCCCTACCCAGAACTAACACTGTTGACTTACATATCACTTCTGGGTTGGGGTGGCCATTTGGGTGAGGTGGAAATCATAGGAAACTAACCACCAGTGAAATCTCAGCTCCACATCAACTCCTGGAGCTTAGGATGATTTGCATGGCATTGAAAGCCTTCCTCCCATTCATCAAAGAAAGGGTAATTCAGGTGATCACAGACAACATCACCACATCAACATCAGATGGTAATGCCACAAACAAGATGGGTTGGGGTTGTGGATCAGTTGCCTCCTGGCCCCTGGGGCCTCTGGACTTCACTGGAGAGGCAGGACCTTCTGGTCATGCAGATGGGATGCCTGAAATTCAGGGGAGATGAACTTAGCTGTCAAGGCCTTGCGGATTGTGAATGGCATCTACTTCTGGAGGTGGTGCAAGATCTCTTCTGGGAACGGGAAGAACCTTGATTCAACCTATTTGCTACCACCAAGACCACAAAATGTCAGCACGTCTGCATGAAGTTTCCAAGGTGGCTCTTGCTTGGAGACATGTTCTGGTTAGACTGAAATCGTGACTCCTGTATGCCTTTCTGCTGACACTATTCCTGCCCCAAGTTCTGAAAAAGATCAAGGCTGACCCAGCTCAAGTCATTTTAGATGCTCCAAACTGGGCAAGGAGAGCTTTATATCCCAAACTCCTGAATATGAGCTTCTGTCCTCCAATCAGGCTGCCCATCTGGGAGGATATCGTGCCACAACAGCGGGACAGGGTCCTGCACCAAATCTCTGCACACTCCACTTCCATTCATGGAGATTAAACGATGACAAGTAAATGCATTTGATCTACGTCCTGAGATCTGTGCTTTGATTTTGGCAGACAGGCGTTCTATAACAAATAATGTATATGCCTGCCATTGGAAAAGATTTGTGGCTTGGTGCTCCTCCTGTCATGTTAACCCACTTTCTGTCCCCTTGTTGGAGTTGTTATTGTTTGTTCTGTCATCCTAGCGAAGCCTTGCTTTATGCACGGTTAAAGTTTATCTTTCGGCTATATTGGCTTTCTTGCCTTTGCCATATCAACCATTACTGTTTATCACTTGTTGTGCACTTATTTTTTAAAGGGCTTGCAGCATTTGTTCCCTCCTACCCCTTTCATCATGCCCCAATTGAACCTTAATTTGGTTCTAAAGTTTCTCATGGGCTCCCCGTTTGAGCTCCGACATAGCTGTCTGTTAAGACTCTTGACTATTAAAACAATCTTCTTAGTGGCCATTACATTGGCCAGGAGGATCAAGCTTTTTAGTTAACTCTCTGTACACCAGCTTTGACTTGGACAAACTGGTTCTTCGGATCGTGCTTCCTTCCTACTGAAAGTGGTGATCCCTTTCCACATTGGCGAAAACATCATGTTTCTGACTTTTTTCTCTCCATCTCATCCATCTAAGGAAGAGGGGGCGCCACTGTCTTTATCCTAACAGGGCTCTGTCCTTTTACACTGATTGCATTAAGGACCACTGGGTGGATGATCAAGTATTTTCGTATTCACAGGAGCTAAAAAAAAGGCAAGGCAGTGCAGAACAGAGCCATCTCTCTCTGATGGATCATACTTTGTATTAAAAACTTCTCTGCACTAGTGAAGAAACAGCCTCCTCAGGAGGACTATTCCGTGAAGGCCAAGGCCACTGCTGGTGTAAGTGACGTGCACACATGGTACCTGTCCTGGACATCTGGTAGCTGCTATGTGGGCATCCCACCACACATTCACAGCACTACTGCGTGGACAGTCATGTACGTCGAAATGGTCATTTTGCCCGTTCGTTCCTCCAGGATTTCCTGGTTGGATTAGACCCACCTCTAGGAAAGGTATTGCTTGGGTATATAGTCTAAGGTGAGGAATCCATGGTTATAAGTCTATATCAGAAGGACAAGTTACTTACCTTTAATAGCACTTTTTCTGGTAGAAACTCTGTTTAATAGTAGATTCCTCACAGACCCTCTTATTCTCCCCATTCTGCGAACTGGGCTCTTTACCCAAGCATCCTGTTAGATTCTGCACACTGGTCAAACAATCATTCTTACGTAGTTCTGTGTTTTTTGCACAGAAGTATTTACAAAAGAAACTGATGTCCCTACATTGGCACAGCTCACTTCACTTCTGACGATGATGAGGAGTTGATTGATGCCACCTGCCAGCACACAGAGGTACTGCTCAAAATGTTCCAGATCCAGTCTGATGCCTGGGAAATATTTTACGGTGAGGAATCTGTGGTTAGATGGGGTCCCTATCAAAAAGCCAAAGCTAAAATTACCCCCACACTTACATGCTTTAGAGCATACGCCTCTTGGATCTTGGTTATTTTTAAATAAGAGTGAGTGGATGATTTAATTAAAAGTTTTCCCAATAAGCTCATCTCTGCCAATACAATGAGTAAGACTTGAGCTTGGAATTCTGAGCACATTTGTACAGTCTGTGGCGAATATAATTAGATAGGGTTATAAACTGCAGCATTCTGCCACTCCTTCCCTATTATCCATTCTAATAGCAGAAATGAAGCAAGACTCCTCGGCTTACTTAGTTTTTGAGAGAAATTTCAGGTGAGCTTTGGAGTACTTTGAGTGCAATGTCGAATAGTTGAGGGGATGGTCGCAAGGGCAGTTGCACCTTTTTCTTGGAGCGCAATCACCGTAACTAAGTTGCACATTCAATGAGGGTTGTTGTTATTCCTTGAAATCAGATAAGACACTGTGTATAGATATTTTGCTGTGAAGATCACAGCCCTATTTTTATTTTTGAATCTCCCACAGTATCAGACATTTTATTATGTGCCTTCGTTTAGGAAATATCACTCTAAACAGTGTTTGGGAAAGGAGGAATGAAAATTCTCAAATAGCTATGATTTGTGTTCTCTGCCATAAAGTAGTCCAAAATATGCTCCGTGTTCTGTGCTTATGTCCAGCAACGAAAAAGGCCAGAAAGAAATATTTACACCCTCTGTTAAAGAGAATGGAAGTGAACTTACACCAGAATCTGATGGACTTGTTACAAAAGCCCCCGAATGAATTTACCTGTTTTAAAGTGTATACATTTAAAAAAAACAATTCTTACCTGTTTTAATGAAAGACATATTACAATGATTTTGAGTAGCTATGGGCTATCTTATGTATTAGGATTATTTATATATGGTGATGTGTATTGTCCTAAGTTTAATATAATGATGATTGTAGACCTCTGGTGAGGTAAAAAAAATAATTTTAAAAAAAACTTAACTTGACTATCAAAAAAGTATTTCTGAAGGTAAATATCTTGTTTAGCAGTAACACCTGTTGCCTACAGTGCTAAAACACAGTAAAGATTGCATTAACAAGATCTCAACATAAACATAGTTTATTATTATCCATTTTACCCTCTGTTTTTTTAATCAGTTACACATGCCACACACGTCCAATATGTGGCCTGTGGCATTCCATATTAAATAAAGTTGGGTGGCTTGAGAATCACAGCCAAATATCACTAAAAAGGAGAGTACTGGGTCTGGGCCCACTGATGATTATTTGGGATACACAGGGAATGATCATATCTATGCCTTTTTATCCACTATCAGTAAGTTAATCACTCATTGCCTACTAGCATATGACTCTCCACTGGACCAAATTATGGATAGTATATGCCATGGAAAAACTTACTGCAGTAGTTCACCACTGAATGAATATGTCTGAGAAAGGGTGGACCCCATTTTATACTTTTGTCAAGAGACAAGAATCCATTGAAAATATAGTTGCGTACATGCCATCTACAGTGAGAAGATAAAGTTAGTGTAGTATGTCATCAACAATAGGTATATTAGAAAGTGTGCATCGTAACAGTTGTATCCTTAAGTACAGGTTGTGCTATTCAAGTGCATTATTGTTTCTCAACCTTTAGTATCAGTAGTCTAGAAATAATGGTCTCTGCTTAGCCAAAGCTTGTTATAGATATATACAGATATTAACTTTGGATAAATGCAGTACTAGTTTATTTAACCAACCTACACAAATTGTATTCAGCGTGATCAAACCTCACGTTTGAAAAAAAATAAAGATCACTGACTTATCGAGGAGAGTGAACATGGTTGAGGATGTCATCATCTGCTTTTGCCAGCATGTGATGCCACTCAAAGCTCAGCATGGTCCATTGCTATATGTTAGTCTGAAGTCTGATTGCTGAAGGTCTAGAGTACAATTGACTTGTGTGCAGGTACCACTGCTTTGTATTACAGTGTTGCTTGCTGGAGCAAGTGGAGTCAAACTCAGAAAGAATTTCCTCAGGTGTGGATTTCTTGAATGACGGTGAGCTGTACCTGAGGATATGGGTGTGTTGATAATCTTGGCAAATGAGTGATGGTAATCTTGGTGTAGCATTTGCCTACATGGCCCTGTTTGGTACCTTCAAGGCCTTAATATGAGTCCCAGTAGAGGGAAATCTAATCCCATGCCTACGTTCTGGTACTCTGTGCTCGCTGCAGAGGGCATCAGACCTAATTGGTGTACTTTGTGCTGATGTCTAACCTCTAATTTTGAGCTCATCTAGGCAGGAAATTCAGTTAGTCCAATACAACCTATGCCTTGTTACAAGGATTAACCACTTATTGCATCACAACAGATTTAATTAATACAATAACTCAATAAATCAACTCATTTTAGTCAAATCGCTGAGCTTCTGGTTCTCATATCGAACATACTGTCAAATCAGTTTGAGCTGCTCTAGTCTTTCTCAAATGACTCAGATCAGTTGTGTGTGTTCCATAATCCAAGGCATTGTCATCTCAAAAATTGACTATGACAGTGCTTCACTCACAGGAGCTACATAAACCACATTGCTGCCTTTGAAAGCCCTTCTTCATTTCACAGCTTGTCTAGCAGCTATCATCAAGAACATTGATCACATATCCATTCTGAGATACCACCTCTTGCTCCATCTTGAGACAAGGATTACATTTACACTCTTCTGTTTGACTTTCAAAGCCCTGAACCCCTGAATTGTTGTCAACCCACCTACTTTCGTTCCTTACTTCACATTTCTCGTGAGGCAAGAAACCTGAATAGCAAATAAGCATTTACCTTCAAACCAAGACATTTAAATCCTACTAAACTGCTATAAGTTGTTCTCCGGTGGTGCTCCTGATCTGTTATACTCTCTCCCGAATGATAACAGATCTTAGCGTCTTCCAAGCAAAACTCAAAATGCTTCTCTTCAAACAAGATCTAAAGGTTTAATCCTTCATTCTGTGACAAACCTTTTTGACTGATTCGTCCTCACAGTTTCACTTTTACCCTCTTTGTCTCATTCATTATATGAATTCAGACATCAAAACATGAATCAATACAATTTTCGAAATTAAGGGAAACAATATCTTCTTTTCCTTGTTCTGTAACAATCTCAAAATGTACTCTTTGATTCTTTTATTGTATTGTTCATATGTTGGAGGGACACATCATTCCTTTTTTAACTCTAGATTGTGCCTCATGATACTGATTCTTATATATCATTTCTCCTAAACTGTTTCACAATGATCCAATTTATTGGTATTGTATTTAACATTATATTTTCCTCCTGTTTCCATCTTTCTATTCTATTTTAGACTTAATATTTTGTTTTTTTGGAACGAGAATCTCAACTCTCTCTCAATCCGCGCCGTTCCATACACACACACCCCCAGTTTACAGTTCAGTAGAGTGTACATTGTTGTCTCATCACTTTGTGTTTGACATATTATTGTTTGTTGTGTGTATTCCTATTCTTGCTAATTTCATAACTGACAGGACACCTACCTCCCGATCTATTTTAGTGTAATAACTATAGAATCAGAGTTCATTGTTTTATATCATCACTACACTCTGCATATAAATTTCCTCTCTCCTTCTACATGACATTAAATATATTCATTGACTTATTCTATTCACAGTTTCCCCTGCCCTTCTTTTATCTCTTCCTTCTTTATTTACTAATTTCATTGTATAGTTGTATTATTGTTCATCTCCTTTCGTTGTTACACACTAATTACCTCATGCAATCTTCTCACGTGAAAACACTAAATATCACATTCTTAAACGTACATGGTCTTACTCATAAAAAATACCTGCTCATATTGAACAGAACAAACCAGATATTTGACTATTATAAGACACCCATCTTACTCGATTAGAAAGTGATAAAGTGAAATGAGATTGGGTTGGTCATGTTATATATGCAAGCATCACACCTAATATGACATCTGCTGATTTTACACTTCTAAGGAAATGTGGTGTTGCCATTCTATTCAATACACACTTACCATACAAGATATTACAAAAGTGGGAAGATGTAGAGAGCAGATATATTTTTGTCAAAATACATATTCGCAATATTTTCCTAATTATGGGATCAATATATGCTCCTACTGACTCTCAAGCTAGCAGACAACTATCTTCTTCTTGATCTACCCGTGTACTGATAGGAGGAGATTGGAATGTTACAATTGACTCATTCATTGATAGATCAGGGAAACCTGATATTCATCACAATAAAGACAGATACATATTACTTGACTTTATTAAAGATTATGCGCTTCAAAAACCATGGAGAAAGTTACATCAAAATGGAAGAGATTATACCTTCACATCTTTCCCGCACTCAATTCACACATGAATTGGCTGTTTCTTAGTCCCCCCCCCTCATTCTTACAATCGGTAACAAGTGTGAATAATATCCCTTGCAGAGTTTCCGATCATGACCGCATAGATATTAATCAAGACGTAGGCCTATCCTACTCCCCAAAACCCCCCCTGGAGACTTAACCTTTCCGCCTACAAAACACCCTAGGAAAAACTTCAATTATGTCTACATGTTGAACAATCCTTAAAAGACAGTGAACACTCGGTCTCCAATGCTCATACATTATGGGTCACAAGGAAGGCGGTAATAAGAGGGTTAATAATGAAAGCTATGGCACTTCATAAAAAACAAATTAACAACGTCAGAGTTGACCTTGAGAAAGAAATTTCAACTCTTACAGCCACTTATTCTCAAACAGAATCCCCAGAAACATTGAAAAACTTTCTCTCCACAAAATTCACTCCTAGCAATCTTTACACTTCCTATTCTAAGAACTGCCTTTTTTGATTTCATCAGCAACACTTTGAACATCGGGAAAAAGCTGGGAGACTACTGGCCTATCCGTTACACAAACAAAAATCTTCCAGAGTAATACCCCCATATTAATCATTTTAGAGGAGTACTAGTTACTCACCCTTCTGAAATCTTGTCCCAATTTCACAATTAATAAGAAATTGTTTATACTTGAAATGTTCAGATCAAAAAGAGGAAGATTACTTTTTTTTTTTTGAAAACTTAATTTTTCTAACTTAACACAAGTAGAAAGAGAAGAATTGGAAGGAGAAATTACTATAGATGAAATAGTTAATGCTATTGACTGTTCGGCTACTGGTAAGGCTCCTGGATAAGATGGATTTCCAGTTGCATTTTATAAAATTAGCAAAAAATGTTCTTTCCCAAATTTAAGATCCTTCTTTAATGAAGCACTACAATTGGGACATTTACATCCTGATTTCTGACATGCCCATATCACAGTAATCCCCAAACAAGGCAAAGGCCAGTTGGAATGCTCAAGTTATGGACTGATCTCATTAATACATTTCAATGTCAAAACTAGCCAACTGTCTTAGCTCTGTCATTACCTCTTTTATCCATCCTTCTCAAGTTGGCTTTGTTCCAGGCCATTCATCTAGTAGTCACCTCCGCACTATTTCACACTTACTATGGCAACTTCGTAACAATAATAAAGGGTCATCTTCTGTCCCTGTATGCGGAAAAAGATTTTGACAGAGTAGAATGGGGTTACTTGTGCCATACCATGGAAAGCCTGGAATTTTAAGAATTTTATTAGTTTAACTGAGGCATGTACTATTCATGTAGAACTGCCATTACATGCAGCAGTTTCACATCATCATAGTTCCATATCCACTGTGGCACTAGACAAGGCTGTCTGTTTTCTCCATTAATATTTCTTTTGGCCTTTGAACCATTGGCTATTGTTATGCAGCAAAATATGGATATTAAAGACATCAAGGCTACTGCTGGGGAAACTAAAGCCTAATATTACACAGACGATATCCTTTTGACTCTCTCACAAACAAAATCATCTGCAACCTCTCTAATTTCACTATTAACCACTTTTTATTACCTTTTCAGGTTATAAAATTAACTGGTCCAAATGCGAAGCACTACTACTGACGCCCATTACTACTAAAGCCTCTATTGTATTGCTGAGCTCCCCTATAAATGGTTACATTCCAAGCTAAAATATTTAGGAATACACCTTAACCCTGGCCTAAAAAATTATGATGATGGACAATTTAAACATAATTATTGAACAGGTTAAAAGACACTTTCAATGCTGGACACTCCTCAACTTATCACTCTGGGGTACCGTACAAATCATTAAAATTAACATGATTCCCCAATTCAGTTATATCTTTGTGATTTCACTACCCACCCCACAGTCCTTTTTTCAAAACTAGATCCTCTACCATTTCTAGTTGTATGGGGTGGTAAGAGACCTCACTTGAATGGCCCACAATTACACTCCTCCTCAGTGAAAGGTGGTCTCTGTCTCCCCCACTTGAAATGCTACTGGATTGCACAGTAACTAGTTCACTCTACCTATTTACTTTCACATAGGAATACTCCACTTTGGGTTAAAATTAAACAGTCTTTACCCAAATCCGATACTCTGCTTGATTTTTATTACACTAAACTTCTATGACTTACAAATTCTTGTAATCCTATTATTTATTCTCATCGGTTAGCTTGGCAAAAGGACACACAATCTTACAAAAACTCACAACTGATTACATTCTCAAGCTCCCTCATGAAATAATATGGATATTACATATGTGGGGAAAGAACTCAGTTGGCATATTTGGACTAAACATAAAATAAATCATATTTCCGACATGCTTAAACAACAATACTCTTTAAAATCTTTCATGGATCTACAACAGGAATTTAATCTGTCTTCATCACAATCTATTAACTATGCACAGCTAATTACTGCCCTTTCTTTCAGTATGGCAGAAACTCAGGACATAACTTCCCAATCACCAATTGCCCAATATGTTCACACTTGGAAAAATGTCAAAGGCGCGGTTTCTGGTATTTATGCTTTGTTAATTGACCACTCTTTTTCAGTTGAAACATCTAGCAACCTAAGACACTGGTGGTCCTCTCATTTGAATATGACTTTCTCAGATAAGGAATCGACCACCATACTGGAAAACTGTAACAAAGGGCTTAGGGACTCCTGTTTTAAATTGAATTACTTCAAAATACTACATTGTTGGCACTGGTGTCCAGCTCAGTTGCACTCAGCCAAACTTCGTTCCAATTCCCATTGCTGGAGATGTCAAGAATCCAGCTGTGATACAGTACATATATTATGTGAATGTTAAAAAATGTGCCCTTTTTGGTCCCAGATCAAAAACGACTTGAGGAAATACTCACCTACTCAGCTCTCTTTACATATCGGGTTATTACTGTTGCATAGTGTAACAGGCTTGTCCCCCATTTTCACTCATACTTTTCGATGGGTTTCTACAGCTCTTAGCCTGGACAAAATTAATATCTTGTGCTTCTGGGAGACAGATATTATCCTGATACTCCACTCTTGGTTGAAAGATATGTTTGATGTGGCTCAGTTTGAGAAAATGATTTAAAAACTGAATGATACTTTACAACACTTTGATTATATTTCGGCCCTTCATTTCTTAATTTATGACAATCTTGAATTTGTTTACTCATGTAATATTTTTCAATCTACATACCTACAAATTTTGTTTGTGTTAATATTGATGTTGGTTGCTTCGTATATTTACATTGATTAAGAGTTTAATCTTCTACATATGTGGTTATAATATTTTAATATCAATATCCTTTTCTTTGTGTCTTCTCATTTTTACTTGTCCTTGATTATCAGTTTATATCGTTTTTCTATTTTGTTTTTTCTTCCTTTTGTATATTATGTGCACTTCAAGTTTACGTATATTTATATACGGTGCATTACGTGTTATTTTTGTCTTTTGAAACATCAATAAAGAATTGAGATAAAAAAGAAATCTTAAATAAATAAATACAGTTCCATCTGTAAAACAAGCTGTGGTCTTTTCCCATATGAGGGAAGAGTATCCAATATTAAATGGCCATCCTAAGAGCACTGTACTGCATATTAGGGTAGTGTTTATTGGTATAGACCATGCGCTTGTGTGAACTAGGAAACTCAATAGGAGGACTCCCAGATTGAGGGTGCTAAATGGCTCCCGCTCAGAATCTGGGCCCAGTTTACCTTATGGGGCCTGAGCTACATGGATCTGGTTTGGAAGTAACCTTATTGATTAGAAAACAAGCTTATAATGGGTGTGGTATCTCAGTCTACTCGAAGTAATGTTTCTCCTGGATGAATATCAACTTTGGAATTCCTTTCCCATCTACCTTGACCCAGCTTCCTCCATGAGCTGTGTTCATTTCTTTTTTTTTAAACAAATGTTATTGATTTTTTAAGTGAAATACAAAAACAAGATGTAAAAGAGAGAATTATTTTCCATTCATTTCCACACCTTACTGCCCACTGACAAGTCTTCTATAGATCACAGAGAAGCCGGGCGGGATATGGATGCTACCTGAAGCGCAGCTGCCCAGCCATAATACGCCCACCATTTGCCACAGATTTTATGCAACTTTTTGAGGACTCCTCTAACGACGTAGGTCGGTACCTCCTGTATGGCACACCAGCCCACACCAAATCTCCACACTGCCAGCCTTGGGGGCTGTGGCAATTTCCATTGTCTCTCTTGGCTACCAGTGTTGCTAGTCCGACTAGCATTCTGTCTCCTCTTGCACCCCCAAATTCATCCATAAAAAGATGAAAGGGCCACATTTGGTGTTAGAGCAATGGGTCTATCTAGAATTCTAGTTTGGGAAAGGTCAATCTGTCTCCATTAATGTGCAATCATGGGGCACTGCATACCATATGAAAGAAATCAGCACCTGCGGAGGAGCAAAAGGTACAGTTGGGTTCTCGGAGAATGCCTGCATTCCAGAGCCTCTGTGGCTTCATGAAGGTTAAGTGTAGGTAGTGTATCTGGATCATTGTTTAACGTGCTGAAATAGCAAGTCCCTGGGGGGGCCATGACTACCTCTCGCCATTCTTCATCCTCCAGGTCCATGACCCATCACTCCCATCTACTCTGGAGCTGGTGCACTGCCTCAAGAGCATTAAAAACTAAAGAGCAGTAGAGTTGGGATATCCCTCCTCAGCCCAGGGTGCCCATCAGCAATATCACTTTGAGGGGACTAACTCTGGGTACGTCAGTTAAGTGTGCTTGATCGGCCAATCTGTTAGCAGCCCATCACACCAAGAAACCCATTCTGGTGATCGCTGGGAGAAAGAGAGGAATAGGCCAACCATAGAGGTAGTGCATAATTCGATCCAATCTGAGGCGAGCTACCTGCAGCCCCGATCAGCCAGTCATTAATAACTAGGAGTTGGGATGTTCAGTAGTACAGCTGTATATACACAGCTCCCAGACTTCTGTTGTAAACAGAACGGCAACATTTGGCAAGCACTGTGCATGGGGCCGACTCATCCACACAAAGGACTGAAGCCTTGCCACAACCTCAGCAAACCAGGTGTTAAGGATATGGAGCAGGAAGCTTGAAGGGTGTAAAGAAACCAGAGAAGTATCATCTTTTTTATGATCGTGACCCTAACCAGAGTATTGAGGGGAAGATTAGCTGAAGTGTTAAAGTTTAATTTAGTCACCTGGAGGAGAGGGGTGAGATTAAGGCTGTGCATGAGCTTCTGCACCATTGCTATGTGCATCTCCAGATATCTGAAGAAGGGATTATGGAATATTGGACTACCATTCAAGCACGGCATTACCTCTTCACAAATGGAATAAGATTGATTAGCCACAATTTACTCAAAGCACTGAGGTTTCCTCAAATAGGCATAGGATGGCCAATGTGAGGGGGCGAGACGTCGGGGAGTCAGCAAGAAAAAGAAGAACGTCACCCATAAAGAGAGCGGTTCTGTCTTTCGAGGTGTCCTTCTGTCTCCACCCCAGCATCTGGGTGTCACACCGAATAAAGCTGGCCATAGGTTCTCTTGCCAAGGCGAAGAGTGGGGAGGGAGGGAAGCCCTGCCTAGTAGTCCCCCATCTGATCTGAAATGTGCACAACAGCACCCCATTAATGAGGACCTGCGCCAAGGGTTGTGAGTGTAAGAGTTTAACAGAGTTGCAAAAGATGGGCCCAAAACCCATGTAGCATAGCACCAAATCATCGGCCTTTTCAAAGTACAAGAGTAGCAAGATTACTGCTTCCTTGATGTCATGGACATTAGCCATAGCCATGCGAACATGTTGCATAAAGTGTCTAGTGCGGCGGTTTGGCATAAAGCCACATTGGTCTAGGTGAATGAGGGTTTTCAAGGACCCTCTGCAGCCTATTTGCTAAGATGTTGGGACAGATTTTGATATCAGTATTAATCAAGGTGATTGGATGATAGAACCCTCAGCTGGTTACTGGGTAGTCCGATTTAGAAATGACCACAATAGTTGCGAGGCCAAGGTCTGGAGGAAAAGAACCATTTTTTCCCAGCTTCCTAGTACAATAGCAGTAGATGTGGAGCAACAACATCTCGGAGTTTAGAGTAACATTTGAGGAGGAAAGCCATTCAAACCAGGGGTCTTCCTTGGGTTCACATCTTAAATTCCAACAAGTACTTTATCCTCAGCAATGGGAGAATCGAGACCCACGCTAAGGGCCTCAGTGAAATTAGGGAGACGGATATCTGGCAATAGAGGATGGTCAAGTTTGCAGGTGGGTCTCGGCCGGCAGGTGTAAATCTGTTCATGTCCACAAATACAACTGCAATTGCTTCTCGGGTAATAACTGGGTCCCCCATTGAGTCATCAATAGACGTGATTAGCCAGGAGCTTGCGCTCCAAGAACTTACCATTTTTATAACCGTGCTTTTAAACACACTGAATGGACACACTCCAGCATTGGCGGGCCTTGTGAGATACAAGTTGACGCAGGGAAGCCCTGCCAATTTATAACTGCCAACTGAGGGATTCAGTTGCATTTGCCAACAACCCAGACTCCAATTGAAGTACTCAGGACTCAAGCTCCATCATGCGAAGGTATCTGCCTCTGTCCACGTGTTTCAGGTATGTTTTGGCCATCCTCTGAGCCGTAGCTTTGCTCACTGCCCATAGGCTGCCCACCCCCGAGATCATCCCTTCGGTCATCTCAAAGTAGGAGCGCAGTTCCTCCGACAAGTAGTCAAGGAACTTATCATCTGTATGGAATCAGGCGTTAGATGCCACAGGGGTCTTCTAAAGTGCCCCGGGCCGCTATTTGAAGCAGCAGGAGGGAATAGTCTGGAATCTCATGCCAGTGGATATTAGCAGCCGATCGGGTTGCCACATCTGTGGTAGGGAGGAATATGTGGTCAATGCTGGACAGGGTTTTTCTAGATGCAGAAATATGGGTATTCTCCCTCTCTTGAGGATGCCACACCCTATGCCACACCCGCCAAATATCACACAGCCACCCAGGAAGCGAGAGCCCTGGACAACTCTCTGCAACATCACAAAGGGGGCCAGAACATCTACATCTGGATTTAAGGTAGCATTAAATTCCCCCACAAGAAGCAGAGAGCCCACGAGGTGGGTCTCCTGCAAGAGTAACGATAGGCTGATGACGCTTGAGGAATCTGAGAACCGCTGTGCATAGGAGGCCATTGACATTTCTATGTAATAAGACTGAATTCAGCCATGAGGCAGATAAGGTATAGGCAGGTTTGCATTAAGAACTGTGGTAGGCATCACTGTTTGTGTGGAAACAATCGCAGCAAGCCAACAGGCAATAAACAGAACTTAAAACTGAAGAACACCTCCTTACAGCAGCAACCCCCCCATCCCACAGAAGCATCTGTCACCCAGCATCCCTCCACAGAATAAATAGCACACATAATGGGGTATTCAAGGTGGACCGCCTCCTATTGAGGATTCTTTCTGAATAATCAAAAAGCACCTTGGGTCAAGGTACAGGCGCTGATTACAAACAGCATCTGGTCTCTATGGCAGACCCTGTCCGAATTCCCTCTCTTCAGACTTGTACACTCTCGAGGTCTGCAAGGCCCCGACCAGTTTCAAGGGTACAGGGAGCATCCCCTTTCTATTCTGGGGGCAGCCAGAATCTGTATTTGAGGACTCAGGGGAACGTCTCCGTCTACCCTGCCCTGCCCTGGATTTAGGTTGACGGTGATTGAGTCCTGGCAGCTGCTGAGCGAATGATTCATGGCCCCCTCCAGTGTTCAAGTTTGGGCAGGGGAATACCATCTAAGGGCCCACTTCCCTGCTGGATATTCCCGCTCCTCTTCTGGGGTATCAAAAAAATAAGAGCGAGATCCATGCATTACCTTCAGCCATGCTGAGAAGAGCAACATATTCTAAGCTTCTGCTTGACAGCATTGAAGGATTTGTGCTGTTTCGTGTGGAGTTTCAACCCCCATCTGGAAATCCTGCAAAACTCAGGTTCCTGAGTCGAGAGTGATTTGCAGCATTCTCTGCTCTTGCTACGAGTGTGCAAATGGTCAAGAGCAGTTCAGTCACTTTTGTTTTGAGGTTTTTTGAGTCATTTTCAAGGGTAAACACTCTGCCCTCCACTTCGGCGACCATCCCAGCCACATTGCAGAGGTCACAGTGGAGGAGGCCAACATCAGTTCCCACCTCACAAATCTTCGTTCCAAGGGCTTCCTGGGAGGTTTGAATGCAGGATTTGAGCCACATCTGTGGCAACAGGGTGGGTGTTGACCGTGGCTGCCAGCCGTCTATTGTCTAGTTGAGTCAGAGGGGCAAGTAACCTATTTAGATTGAACCACCACTTGCAGAACTTTGTCCTTCCCCATAGTGCTGGAGAAGGCATGGGGCAATGCCTCTTACCATATTGAGGGCAGGGAGAAAGAGGCAGATCACAATAGAACTACACCACATGAGCCTCGACAGTTCTATAGCTCCTCCAGACAATCTCCGGCCCCAAGGTCATAGATCCTCTAAGGAGAAGCCAGAAGTCCTGAGTCTCGGTGGTCCATTAGAGGCAGCATGAGCAGCCGGGCGGAGACCACCAATCACAGGGAAACCCCAATAAAGGCCTTAACACAGAGTCGATGTAAGGGGCTCTCCTCAAACCACTCCCCTCTGAGGCCACCTCTCAGCAATAGGTCACACCATCAATGGGCCTCCCAACAGGCCCATTAGGGCAGCAGGCACTAGTTCCCCACCCACTTATCTCAAAACTCCAGTGGCGACAGCAAAAGCAGCTGGGGTGAATTGAGCAGTCACATACAGTACAGTTGGGGAGCAGAGGTAACTATTAAGTCAGCAGCCTGGCAAGGCAGGGGGTTCCAGCTGTCCGCTCCAAGAGCGTTGAATACTAGGCAGATGTAGGCAGGAGGTCTTAGCATGGCAAGTCGAACCCCCATTGGGTCTATGGCATCAAGTGTAGGCCGCCCACAGCCCCCCAGGGCCCAAGTTTGATCTAAGGAGGAGTCCTCACCTCCATTGGGTGTATGGGTTTCCAGGGCCCCAGCGCACCAAAAGGCAGTCCAGTCCCACTGCAGGATCTCAGTGAATATAAGCCCCAATTGGGGGGTGGGGGGGGAGGATTGCAGGCCTCAGAGTCCAGAGTCCAGTGGGTGGCGCCCACTGCACTCAGGTCCCACAGCTGGCTCTAGACCCACTCAGATGCCAGCCAACACTGCACAGGGTAAGTTTAGGGGCTCGCGGGCTCACTTCCAGCCTCTGCTATTGTGTCCCTGATGGACCATGTGCGCTCTGCCTGGGAGGTCTGCAGACTACCCAGGCCTGGAGTTGTCTTGTTCTACCACCTGCAGGCAGACGCCAGTTTGTCATTCTGGGAAGACCAGGGCCTCAGCCACAGCAGCGGCGGAAATTGTGGTCTAAGGATCCGACCTCTGATGACAACATGGTCTGTACAGGGGTCAGGTACATGGCTCCAGCAGTTTATAGTGGGAGCAGGTCACTGGATGACAGCAGATAGCAGAGAAGGTCCAAGATGAGTCTGCCATCTTGGCTGCTTCGTCCATGCCCCTTATGAGCTGTGTTCTATGCAGATTGAAAAACAGTTTGATAACATATTGATTTGTCTCTTATTTGTCTGTGTTGTTTTCCTTTGTTTTGATTTGCCAATTAATGATATGGAAATGTTATTGCTTTGTTTGTTTTAAGAAATTAATGTCCATCGCTCTGGCAGCCCAGTGGAATGCAGTTTGGCTGAGTCAATGCAGCCAGAATGAAGGTGTGTGGCAATGGTTTAGGACAGAGATCCTAACCGTGGTCCAGGGACCCCTGAGGGTCCGCAAAGACTCATTAGGGGGTCAATGACTGCTTAGGAAATTGAATAATATTAACAGATTAGGTCCCCAGCTTTATTGGGGGGAGGGGTCCCTGGATTCCAATAATGATTCAGTGGGGGTCCCCGGGTTCCAGTACTGATAAAGTAGGGGTCCACAGAAGTCAAAAAGTTGGGAATCATTGGTATAGGAGATAGATAAGCTGTGGGATGGGAGAAAGTCTAAAGTTGAGAGATGATGTCCTTTTGCATATCGTCGAAAAATGGCTTGTTTTTGGACCAAAAGGTTTTGATGAGTTACCGGAAGGTGTTGGAGCAAGTGACATTAATGAGATTTGGATAGTCAGGATGTGTTGGCATTGTAGGTTTATGGTGGATTCCATTTTGGTGGTTAGGAATTTTGTTTTAGATAGGCAGAGGCAATTCTAAAACGCCTATAGAAAGGTTTATATGTTGGTCTTAATGCGGTGGGATGAGGTTTGATTTTGTAAGTGGCGGCCACTGATGTAAAAGTGAGAAGTTTTTGGTCAGTGTAGGATTGTTTAATTGTGTTTAGGAGTATGTTAAATATCTGAGTCAATGAGACTGAAAAAGTGTGAAGTGTGAGGGATAGTAGTGACATGTTGTAATGAATGTCGTCAAGGAATTCAGCACATAAAGGCTGATGGTATCAGGTTAGATATTGAATTCTCAGAGAAGTAGTATTTTGGCATGTTTATGTCCAGCGGTATTCCACATGTACAACTGGTCACCACATTTTGTCCTTCATGACATCTTTAAAAAAGAATACTTTCTACAAATGTCACTAATTTCCAATGATTTTTCAGTTCAATTCATCTTACTATTGTGATTGTAATTAGCCATTCAAAAAAACTTTCTTTCTTGAATAATCTCTGTATCATACGGGGAGCTGTTTCTATATCCTTCATTGGAACATTCATCCTGTTTGTCTCAAATTTCCCAATATTTTCCCATCCACCATAGTAAGTACTACCCCTTTCTTATTTATCACATTACCCAAATGTTAACTCAACTTGCTAAAGATGCCAGGATATTTAGGGATGCCTTCAGAATACATTTGCTTTTGATGACAACCATGTTTGTCCTATCTATTTAATTCTGTTACTTCTATCTTTATTTGGAAAAAAACTTTAATTTCTTTTGAAAAAGAATGAATGATGAAAATTTAAATCCGTCTGAAAATCCAGGTTCATGTTTGCACAATTTACTGGAGGATTTTATAATTTTTATTCAATGGTAGCTTCTTAATTTTAAAGTGCCTTTCCTCCTCATATTCCCTTACCACTTTGTTGATAAAGGAAACACTGTCCTATAAGACACTTCAAATATTTCAATTGGCGTGAGTCTGATGTGATGCTTAGTACATAGAATTCCTAATTTGTGCACTGCCTATTACACATCTAAATTTACTTTAGTGATGAATCGCTATCACAAAGCAACATTTAGTATCTATAACAATGAATCCATATACAAGTTTACATTATGCATCTATGCTACCCATTATCATCCCACTGTACATGGCTGCTTGCACTCTCTCCTGCATCATTACCATACTTTGAAACTTCCAGATAACTATCACAGTATTATGTGGTATTGATGTAACATAGTTTGTTACAAGCACATTAAAAACAACAATTTACCTCTGTGTGTGCACCGTCCTTGTAGCTGTACCTAGGCTCTTCATGCTACATGGAGAACATGGGATCATTATTTGGTTCACAACTTGTAAAAGATTTTATTGCTATGGGCACTTAAACCCTAGGTCAACTTCTTTGTTAACACCAAAGTGAATGAATAAAGCATTTTTGCACCCACAAAGAAATTCCTGAGACACACTGAATCATGATTAAAATCCAAATTTGCATTGTTGTGTGGAGCAGGATTCCAGTTTGATGGGCTTTACATGTGATCAGAGGTGCCTCAAGCACTACCAGAAAGGTTAAATTTAATGAGAATTCATAGTTTTGCATGTCTTATGCTTCCTGATAAACAGAAAAGTACTCTGGCAAAAGTGAGTAGTAAGTGAGTTTTCATGGTGAGACAGAGAATACCTAATGTAAGCGTATTGGATGGGTTTCTCCACAAGAAAGGGGTTCTCTAAAAGATGTGAGGTTTTAAAAAGTACAAGATTCATTGGCGTAGACTTTTATTTACATGGTCTATTCCTGGAAATGTATGAAAGTTGGAAATGTCTAAGATATTTGCCTTGTCAAATACTTGTGAGAAGTTAGAAATCACAGCAGGCGGAGACAAAAGTTATCCCTATGCTGCCTGTGATTTCTGAATGCGGTCCCATTTATTATGAAGTTCCAACATTTTCAAGACTTTTGTTATAGATTCCAGTTGCAGAATCTGACATATCAACTAGGAAATTACACAATTATAGAGTAAGACTAAGTTCTAACAATGCACATGAAAAACATCACCTACTAAATTGTAATCATTGTCTTTCTTTCTTGCAGTCAAACAAGAATTTGGATATTTCAATTAATGCATCCAACAATTTCAACCTGAATATCACCTGGTCAATTGGCTCCACAGGTGAGCGAGGCTGGATTTCTTTTTTTGTTGTTTGTTTATTTCCCCAGTGGCTTTTAATTATCGATTGTGGAAACTGAACTGGCTTCTCTATCCTTCTTTGCAAGCAATTTGTTGCAAGGAAATTTCCCCTCCTCATGGCGCTCCTTAAAGTCAATTCTTTTGTCATTATTCTTCTGTTATTAATTACAGGACTTCGAGTCTTAATCATAATTTGCAATGTAAGCGAAACTTCATTAGACTGTTAACTTTTTCCCGGTTCAATTAAAGTTGCAGGGAAAGTCGCGGCTCTGTATAAACGTTCGTAAAGGCACTGTTTTGAAATGCAACGATTTTAATTAAGATAAATGTGCGCCTTCTCTTCTAGAAGGACGGCAATTGTGATGTTATTGTTTTAATTCTCCCGTTTCAAGACTAATTATCAACCTAAAGATTGATATCAAACAATGCGATTCTTCTGCTCAACCTGATAAAAATGGGTGCTCAACTGTGACTCGCCACCCCCTGCTTTTTCCTTGCATAGTTTGCCCTCCCAGTCACTACTGGTTCTCAGAATAAGAATCCTTGTTCATGAAGCCTTTCATGAAAGTTTGACGGCTGTGTCCTGTGAGTTCTTGAAAGACAACCATGCGTGACCAGCACTTGCTAGGCAGTCCCACTGGAAATCTGGAGCTTCAGAGCTCGGATTCTGCAAATGGAAATTGGCTAATTTTCTGTCAGTTTCCACACTATGTTCCTTCATGCTTCTATTTGCCCTGCTGTACCACAGAGGTTTTGACTTTTGACTGTACCTCTTTTTAGAAGCAGCTGTGAGTGTGGGCCTGAATAATTTTCCTAAAACTTTTGCATGCTTGGTGATCTCAAGGTGTTCGGATTTCCCGACTCTCTTCAGTTAATTTCAGTCTAAACAATATTTCAACATTAGAAATGAGCGCTCCATTGAAGGCTTCTAATGACTGGTAAAAGCCTGGGGATCCTACATTCCAATGTTTGTCATTTACAGTAACAGCTGTAAACAAAGGCCTCATGGAGACCGAGGGGATGTCAAAACCCTTAGACTCTTTGAAGCCTTTGTTTTACTAATTAGAACATTCTGCTCTGATGGGGAAGAATGTTCTAATAGCTTTATAGCCCACAATAGCTGGGCTATACCGGCCATTAAAGGACCACTCCCTTGTTAAAGGCCCTCGCCTTCAGATCGGACCTTTAATGCTGGACCAGACCTTTAATGGCCGGTACATCATACTACAGCAAACTATAAAGTTATAAAAATGCACTATTCTTTTTACTTCCATGATGGTACACAGCAGGTGCTGACCTTAATGTGCCAAAAACTGTAATCCACGTAAAGTTGCCTGCCTGTTTCTAAAAAAATCCAGATGTTGTAGCCCACATGTTGGAACAATTTATGTAGGTTTGTGCTGGCACTTGTATTGCTAAACCTTAGGTGAGATACAGAGGAGTGCAGGACATAGGGGAGAGCCTAAGGGATTATTAAACTGTATTCAAGAGGTAAACAAGGGGTATGTTCTTATGTGTTAGGAGGTAAGGCTCTGTGAAGAGATTACGTTTTTCATGAATTGCTTGTAGTTTGTAGCTGTTCCGATGCAGTGGAGTCACTGTTATACTTCCAGGGGGTGTATTTTTTCCTTTCTGCTGCTTTCGATCTCCAGTTTGGTGATTTCCTAGCTACTCATGGTGATGTCCACAGTCATGTCAGGGTATTATTTCTGATGGCCATGTAGGAGAGGAATCTGATCTTGAAGTAAATATTGACTTGGAGGAGCCTATACAGCACTTTTGGTGTGCCGTGGCCAAGCATTTTCTGACTCTCTTTAAAAATGGTTGCAGTGTGTGGAATGTCTTTTATTGTTGCAAGTGTAGTGTCTGGAAGGCTTATGGGTACATTCTTGCATCTTTCTAAGCAGAAGAGGACCAGAACATGCAATGTTTCTATGAAATCATCTTCTGGGAGAGTTGCACTTTCTTCAGGTGAGAGAGATGGTATCAAACTGTCCCAGTGTTATTTGTGATGTGTTCTTTGAATGTGAGGTATGTATCAAAGACAAATTCAAGAGATGTTTAATTGTAAGTCATTCGGGGGTGAAGTCAGTTAGGATCTTGCCAGAGAGTAAGTCTTGAATCTGTGTTTCTTTGGAGCTATTGGTGAAAAAAGGCAATTCTGTCTTTGTCAGGATGACCTTGAGGTAGGCACTTGATATCCATATCTTACATTAATTTGAGGCAGCATTGGAGTATCTGAATACAGATAGTTGTGGAAACCTTGAGGGAGAGTTGACTTTTGTCAGTGTATTGCTGTATCTTGATATAGTTAGTGAGTGTGTATCTGAAGGGTCTATGTAGATGCTGGATGGGATCCTCTTGTATTGTGAGGGAGGGGAGAATTCTTTGTAATCTTGCATTTTCTTTCTCTCTGATGTTGGCGATTGTGCCAGCAATGAGTCAGCCGAAGCCGTCACACCAGTATATTGCCAGTGGAAGGAGGAGGAGTCAACCTATGTGCCCCGTGTGGCAGAAGGCACCATCCAAGCAGCTCATCTGTCTCTAGCCAAGGGTCACACCCAAGCAGCTTGTTTGGCATTGGCAACTTTGCTCATGGTTTCTGTCAAACCCTGATCGGAGGCCAATGTTGGGTGGTCTGGATCCCACTTGTGTACTCATTTGTGGCAACACCCTCAAATGTTTCATAACTGGTTTGAGTTGATTCTCATTCGGATATCATTTTGTGTCTCTCTCTGAGGCACAGTCTTTGTGTAGGGTGACGCTTTCACAGCACATAGCAATCATTCTGCCTCCAAAGCAAGGTCACTAAGAAGGATGAGATCTCTGCACCTGGTTATCATCCACCTATCTGAAGCAGTAATGGGGGGAGACAAAATAGAATGCCTTACCTAGAAACCACCTAACCTTGAACAATAGAAACTACAGTCCCCCCTCGCAACACTCCCATCTACCAAATAGCAGTGGTCAGGAAGTAGTAACCAGCCGCTCTTTGCCAATGAGGTCCTCGTTTTCTTTCTATAGGTAGTCCTACATTTATTCTCCTTTACTACTGTATTTGACCCTCCAGTGAGAGTAATGCAGTCAATACACTTCTACTGTCTGGGAAAACTTTATTGACCCTCTACTTTGTGTCACAGTTAACCATGGGCTGTTTACTATGGATCTCACTGGTCCCAATACTCAGACTCTGATCACCCACAGAGTCCTACAACCACATATGCTACATATCCACTGCACATACAAACACTCAAAGTGCACACCGAATGTCAGTCCAAGGGTTGACGGTACACACTAAGCAGTGCTTTACATAAATGGGGACAGTATGCCACTCTCGATGTTGGCAGAAAAAAAAGGTTTGGTCATAACTGAGGATTCACAAATCCTCGCTAGGCTGCAGCCACCACCACTCAATGTAACTAATCCAGGGTATGGCTAGCAACCTAATGCCAGGTATTAGGGCATGATGGTGCACCCCTTCAAGTCACAAAACGGAGTCTGGACCTCACATTAACATAGACATTAACATAGACAGGCCTGGACCTCAGTGTCCATGCTATACTAGCGTGGCTACATGACCATAATAAGGATAGCTCTTTCACATGCAGGTGCGCTCTCATGGCAGAGGTATTCGCCTATCTACCATACAGGGGACATTCCTGTTGCAACAATTTTATACACAGGTTCGGGGTGAGGTCTATGTAATCATATTGTGTTTGTATAGGACATGGACTGCTACTGTAGCCATTAAGAACGTGTTCTTGAACATGTCTAGTATGGTATTTGAATATTACAACACTGTATTCCACTGCAAGGTACCCTGCTCCACTCTACCCTGAGCCACTTTACTTTTTGCAACTCTACTCTGCAACACTGCACTGTACGCCACTCTTGTTTATGCCACTGCACTCTTTGCCACTTTGCTTAAAATCAATGCATTCTAAGCCAATGTACTCTATGCCACTGCTCTCTGTGTCACTCTACTCTACTCTTCACCAATCTACTCTACGCCACTGCACTCTACTCGAAATCACAGCACTCTACATCACTGCACTCTAAGGCAATCACTCTACACCACTTTGCTCAAAATGAATGCACTCTGTCACTGCACTCAATGCCAGTACACTCTGTGCCACTGTACTCTTCATTCTAGGCCATTCTACTATACTCCACTGTATGACATTACACTACACGATACTCCACTCTGACGCTCGACTCCATGATACTCTACAACACCATATGCCACTGCAATGTACCCTGCACGACTCCAGTCTAACATGCGCCACTCTACACCACTGCTTTACTTAAAACCAATGCACTGTACTCCACTGTACTCTGTGCTGCTGCTCTTTATGCCACTTTACTCTGCACCACTCTACTGAATCCCACTGCACTCTGCGCTAATGCACTCTATGCCACTGTACCTCTAAAACAGTCTACTCTGCAACACTTCACTCTATGCCACTGCACTCTACACCACTCAACTTTATGCCACTCTACTACCCTCTACACTAATGTGCTGTATGCCACTACACTCTATGCCACTCTACTGTGCATCACTGCATTCTATGCCAATCCACTCTTTACCACTCTAATCTACTCTGACCCAATGCACTCTATGCCACTCCAATACTTTACTCTGTGACACTCCACTCTATGCTACCCTTTGCCGCTCCAATCTACGACACTCTATGCCAGTCTACTCTGACACTCTACTCCAGTCTTCTCTGACACTCTACTGCACCCTACGCCACTCTGCTCTCACAGTCTTAAACACTGTACTCCACTCCTACTGTTCCACTATACTACACTACTCCACTGCATGCCACTCCATTGTATGACAACCTACTCTGCTCTATGCCACCCTACAACACTTTACTCCACTCTACCCAACTCCCTCTATGGCCCTCCACATTTCTTAACTCCAATCTGTGCCACTTCACTCGGTTGTATGATGCAACCACGCATTTCTGAACTACGCCTGCCTAAACAACGCGGTCTGAACCACGACCACATCTTTACCACGCATGCCTTTACCACAAATTTCATTGTAAAATCATGATTGGTAAAGGGGTAGGCATGGTAAATTGCACACCACAGCCCCTAACTCAGCACCTGATACCCCAGCCCTGCAATTCGCCCAGCCCTAGCCTTTAAAACTGCCCCTCCCGCAGCCGTGAGCCCTAAAACCTGACCACAGCCTTTAAAGCTACCCTGACCCCACGCCACACTGAGCCCTAAAACTGGACCCGCCCTGCCCTCAAAACTACCCTGACCCCACCCTCCCCGAGCCCTAAAACTGGACCCACCCATCCCTTAAAACTATGAGCCCTAAAACTGGCCCTGCCCCTAAAACAACAGTGACCCCCCCTTCCTTGAGCCCTAAAACCGACACACGCCCTTAAAACTACCCCTATCCCTCCCCCTGCCTAAAACCCTGCCCCCTGCTAAAAACTACCCTGACCCAGCCCCCCGTCCTGAACCCTAAAACTGACCCCCACCCCTGAAAACTTCCACCCCTTCCCACCCTGAGCCCTAAATCCTGGCCCCAGCCCTTAAACCTACTCCGATCCCCCGAACCCTAAAACCCTGCCCCCTTACAAAAGTACGACCCTAAACCCCTGCCCTGAGCCCTTAAACCACCCCTCATCCCTAAAAACAACCCCTTCCCACCAAATCCGGTCCTTGCCCCTATAACCTTTCCCGATCCTTCCTGTTCCTGATTCTTCCTGTTCCTGATTCACCCATCCGCACAGCTAGACCGCTCTCTGCCTTAACCACGCATATGCATGGTTAAGACAGTTGTGGTTTAGTCAAGCATTGTTCCGCTTGCATGGAAACGGCACGTGTGCCTCAGCCCGCATCGTAAAGGCCGTTTCAGACTTCACTCTGTTCTATGTCAGTCCACTCTACGACATTCCACTCTATGACACTCTGTGCCACTCCACCTTATGACACTCTGTGCCACCCCAATCTACGACACTCTGTGCCACACCACTGTACGACACTCTACTCCACTCTGTGTCCTTCCACTCTACTGCACTGTGCTCACTCCTTGACACTCTGGCACACCAGTCTATGACACTCTATGCCACGACACACAACTCTTTTTTATACCATTTTTAGCCATGCTGAACAACACCTGCACTGGTGCACAATTTATATAAAACACATTAGCAAAGCCAATAGCTGTTGCATAGGCGAGACCTGTTGGCTTTGCCAGTGCTTTTTTAATAACCCCAGCAAGGGGTACACTGCGTATGTGGTCTATTCATAGAAAAGGCCCTAACTACTTCGAACATATCTGGTGCACAAGATTCCTCTCTTCTGATTTCTCAGTGTTTGGGGTGCAAGCAACTGAGTGTGATAGCCTGATGCCAGGTGTGGCTCTTCTTTCATGTTAGAGCACCTTAGTCAATTACTGGAGTGTCCAGGAAATGCAGCTTCTGTGCTAGTTCTGCATATAGAGCTGTGCACTGTGATCTGGTGCTTCTTGTATTCTGCCCGTGTGCAGGGTTCGCTGAGATCGCCCAGCAGTCCTATTCTAGGCAGAGGGCTTCACTGTGCATGTTTCATCTGCCATGAATCTAAACTGAAAACACAAGCAAATCTCAGGTGAGCAGTTAATTGGTTCCACAGCTAGCCAGGGCAGATATTCTGACACACTAAAACAACAGTAAATTAGCTATAGCAATGTGTTACTTCTCCTTGTAAAAAATAAACTCCTCGGAGGATATTCAGTGTAGGTTAACAAATGCCTCAGAAATCCTGATAAAGGGTTATTGTAGGAGGCGACTGGCATCGCTATGGATCTCAGCTACTGTACTTCGAACCTTCAGCCTTTCTGTTATTGCATTGAACATGTAGCCATGGGTCCCTTACAGGTCCATTTCAAGTTGGTGGAGGGTGGGTAAGGGAGAGTCTGCGCCCATCAGCTCTTCCATCTTGAGTATGGAGGAGACAAGGTGTTACAAGTAATGGTGCCCCTCTTCGTTCTTCATGGATACTGTTGTCTGCCTTTGGAATTTGTTTCACATAGTAGTTTCTGACTATATGTGTTTAGGGAAAAAAATAATTTGTATTTATTTTTTACATATCTAAACCCCTTACCATTGTTCTTCATGTGTACTGCCGTTTGTACTCTTTCCTAGTGTTGCCGATGGTTTAATATTTTAATATTCCTCTTTTGTTTTGCGCCGTATGATCCTTATTCTGAGCGTCTCTAGGCCTACATTGTGTTCTTCAGTCAGCTCCACAAGTCACAAGAAGAGGGCTGACACCACTTTTCATGAACACCTCCTTGTGGCAGACAAAATTCATGTGTATTATTTATACTCGACCCCTCACCCAGCGAATGTATGTAAGATAGTGTAAATGTTTTTCATAATTAGATGTGGCGCAATTTGTACCTCTCTCTGACCTGGTCTCAACTTGTTTCATTGTTCCTGTCAAGGGAGCACCAGTTGGTAACCAGGCCCGTCATTGTCATTATGAAAAACAGTGAGCAAATGGGCAATTATCCAGACTTTCTAGTGCAAACGAGCATATCTTGTTCTTTCAGTGGGTATTTGTACACCACCGGCCTTCCACATCTGTGGACCGTTTTTACTAAGTACTGGAACCCTGGGATCCTGACAGCAATGAACACATCTTACGAAATGATACTAATCTTTGGTTAGGTACCTCCGACTTTTACCATAAGTAGACTTGGTCGAAGTTTCTGATACACGTTTGTCTAAGGAAAATACAGATTTCCCAGTACACTGTAGATTTCCACGTTTTCTGCAGTTTGGGGGAATTTTGCTAGCTTCCCAGTTGTTTTTAATTGTGAATATCACATGCAGATTTTCTACATTTCTCAGGATCAGACAGGAGAACCGAAGGACTTGGGCTAAGGAACTTTGACATTGTGGCAGTTGTTACCATAGAATAGCAACGCTGCAGGCACTCGCCGGCAAGAGTGCCAAGGACCCTAATGCAGGCAAGGAAAACCTGCCCTGCTCCCCATAGTGGCGTAATATAATTGGGATACATCCGGCCCCTCTTACACGTCATTCCATGTGTCAGTGCACAGATTTCATTAAAGGTAGCTGAACCCTTGGACACCTCGAGACTCATTCCAAGCAAGACAAGCAACCCATCCCGTTTGCCCAGGACCGCATCCCCTACAACTAAATGCAGCAAGCACGTGCACTGTGGGATGTGCTAACATGCAAAGTGGGCTAAGAAATGGTGTGGCTACACTGGAAGCAGGACACAGAAGCGGTGCTGGAAGATGTGTGAGGGAAATTGGGCCTCTCAAACTGTAGCCGAGAACAGGTTAGATGGAGGACAGTAAGCCTTCAGATTTCAAGGAGAGGTATGCACTGTGGCACTCCTGTAAATTGCTATCTGTGAATAAGCATCCACTCTCCCAGCAAAAGTGAAGCGCTGACCTCCTGGTCACCATAATATGGATGTTTGTCAGCTAAGGTTTCTGCCAAAACTAACAAACGCATGAGCATTGCGGTGTCACCACCAGCGCACCACCATTCTCCTGCTCCATTACAGCCACCAGTGAAATCAAAGAGAAAAACTGCTGCTGGCCGTGGTCTGAGTCTGACAAGGAGGTGGCAGTGTTAGACCTAGGCAGAGATGGTGACTCTGGCTGGGGCTAAATTAGAATCCATATTTCTTTATGTATAGGATCGAAAATAAATGATGTCAAAGTCGCCTTCAAGAATAGTGTATGTGGTATCCAGTCAGTGTCATGAAAAGTATGTTTAACCGGCTATCAGTGACTTCTTAAAATAAATCATTACTGCTATCTGGGCTGCAATAGGCATATCTACTTGAGCAATGCAAGATAGCTCAGTAGTCTATTGCATCTACTGCTGAGATCTGCGTGCAAGCTCCAGGTCACAGGGTATAATCAGTGGAAATCCTTTTAGCCCCTCACCATCAAGTCGAAAAATTAGTACTGCGGACTTGGGTATTAGTAGGTCCTAATATATATGCCTAGCGTACATCACTTTGTAGAGTGCGCTATGTAAATGCAGTTATTAATATTAATGATATGCTATGTTAATTAAACCTCCAAGACTAATTCACAAATTAACATTTAGTAAGCACTGGTGAGCGTTTAAAGGGATTATTTTTCGTAATTAGTAACTTTGCACTCTATGCTCAAATGCCTCTGGAAATATCCAACTATCATGCAACCTTTTTCTGATTTATTAACAAGAAAAATGCTTAATTGGTCTTTTTTGTTTTGCCTTTACAGCTGGAACTATATCGGGCGAAGAAATACCTGTTGTATCTAAGGCTGGTATAAAAGAATACAAAGACAGCTTTTCATGCGAAAAATTCAACTTTCGCAGCAACCTGAATATCACTTTCTATGTCTACGTCAGCAATTTCTCCTGGCCCATCAAGATCCAGGTCAGTGCCTAATTTACGTGTCGGTTATTTTGACTTGTTTCGGGTGTTGATCATTTAAAAAACACAAGGGCAGTGGTCTGACTTGACCATCGTTCGGTGTTAGCTACAAACTCAGTGAGGTGATACATGGGCTGAACTTAACTATTCCAGCCGGTATCTCCCATTGAGATTTTGGTCATTGTGAGTTAAAGTCCCAGAAATGGGGAATAACTATAGAGATCATAATTTTCTGGTCAAAATCCATGTTTTCCGATTTCACCAATTTTTAACGCCCACATTTACTAGCTTCTGACGACAGGTGGTAAACGTGAGTTCCCAGTTGGATCTGTTTCCTGATTTTGAACTCGGCTTTTTTGCTGGAAACACCTCATGGCTTTGCTCAACTGTCAATTTCATGACAAGTGTGGATCATGGATCCGATATTCTTATTGTTTTGAACCATAGGAGTGTTGCAGTTAGTTGAGGTTTGCTCAATGGAACATTGAATGCTTTATGTTGTTTGTATTGAGTACATTGCTGTTTTCTTCTTTATTATGTTTGTCTGCTATGCTTGGTGGCCTTTGTGGGTTTTTTTTATGATGAACTGATGTTCCGTGCTTTACTTAGTGACTTTTGTCGTTGTGGAACTGGGAATGGATTGCTTAGTCCTGTTTGATTGGGCCATGACACGTTTGGCTCTTCCATTATTTGAACAATCCAAGGGTTTCTATTTGATAGGAGCTTTATTTGAATTAGTAATTCCATACGTGGGAAATACTGATGTCACCAGGTACAGTATTTACCTGTTGTGTATCTCTTCCCCATTCAGCTTCCTCACCTATAAGTGCAGATACTGCTGTAATACTGCATGTTTTTTTTCATTTCTGTACAGAGTCTGTCTCCTATCACTTGATAAAATGTTTGCAGGTGAAAACGCGTGACTTTGGTATACTTTGTGTAATCCCTACTTGGGTGGAAATACTTGTTTGTGCTTAAATGGGAAATGCTGGCTCTTGACTGAGGACATAAAGGCTGCAGAACAGACCAGAGTTGTGTTTGAAACCCTATGTCCTGACGTGACTGGGTTATGGTGGAAGGCTTGTTGTGTTGCAAGCAAATAAGCGTGTTGACTGATTGACTAAGAACATTACATTTAAGAAAACGTGTCTGCGTCCAATTTGTGCTTGTTCCAGAATGCATATCGTCCAATGCATTACTTTGTTGAAGTGCTAATTGTGCTGATGGTGATAACTGCCTGGATTCTGTATTTATATGCATAAATTGCCCTGGGACAACATGGCATATCTGCGGGGGTATTTCTCATGAGTACACAGACTCCTAGAGCAAGTGTTACCTGACATTGACAACGAGTGGTCCACTGGGATAAATCATGATGAGTGATGAATAGAAAGAGTGTAGCTGACACAATGTTAATAAAAAAAAATCTTAACTATCCTTAAGCATGGTCTATTTGCTGCCCACGTTTGATAATTTAGTCACACATTTGTATTTATAAATTTGCTGCATGTTTACACATGTTCATTCTCACCATGACCTGTGGTATAGAGTAACACCAGCATGAACTATTCAGCAGGCTACCCTGAAAATAAACAACTTAGCTTCTGTTTGGAACTGAAGCTCTTCATCATGAGCAGAAAAATAGAGCATATGCGTCTGCCCACAATTTTGAGAGAGACCCTCTCTCTCCTCTGGTTTTAGTGGCCTGGCTTCTCTTGTGGGTGGGTTCTTTTGTACCTCTTGTGTGGCACTCTCTTCAGTGCTGTTAATGTGAGAGGTAGATTGTATACAAACTCACATTATCAAAGGCTGCCTCAGCGAAACCGAAGGTTTATACTGCAGTCATGAACACAGTTTGAGCCAGATGATAGAAGTGACTCAGGAGAATGATTTCTGGAGGGCCTGAGGAGGTCTGAGAATGGCCATAGAGAGGGAGTAGCGCATACAAATGAGAATGCAATTCTGGTGGGTAGGCGACCAGAAGTTAGTCAATGAATGTACAAGTAAACCAAAGGACAGAGTTGGTGGAGGGCTGGTCAGATAAATTGAAATATAAAGTCTGCTGCAGAGGGTGACTGTGAGGGTGGCGTGGGTGGGGGGTCAAGAGCATTGAATCTGAGTTGGTGTGTGGTCTTAGAGAAGGAACAGGGCAGCTGAGTGGGGCCAAAATGAAGGAATAAGAATGGCACAAGTTTATGGAATGGAAGGATTCTAAAGCACAGCCCTAAGAACGAATAAGGTGAGGGAAGCAGAGTTGGACAGGGGAAAATGCTGGGAAACCTTTTTGGTAGCTATACGCTTTATAAAACACATATAATAATAATGATCTGTTGAAACTAGTCAATGCCTCAATGCACAGCACAGGACACACTCTGGACCCCGTCTTCTCCACCAGTTACAGAGCCAAGTTCTCACACACCACCGAGGTAACATGGACTGACCACTGCATCATCTACTTCACCATTGAGGGACAGTCTGAAGCCCCAACGAGACCCCCCGCCATCCTCCACCGCAACTGGAGCAAAGTCACGGAAACACCCTGGATTGCCGCCCTCAAAGAAGGCAGTCCCATCCCCGCAGACACACTTTAACACTGCGTTCAAAACTTCTACAACTGGTTCTCCTCAGCTGCCTACACCATCGCCCCCCTGAAGTGTACCACAAAGAGGAAACCCACCAAGCAAACCAAATGGTTCACCCCTGAACTCTGAAGCCTCAAACTCCACTGTAGGAAGCTAGAGAGACACTGGCGCAGCAACAAGACATCCACCAACCTTGACTCTTTCTGATCTGCCCTCACCAGTTACTACCACTGAATCAGGGAGACCAAGAAAGAAGCAGTCAAGGCTAGCACCACCCACCCCAAATGACTTTTCATCATAGTCAGAGAATTCTCCTGCCCCTCCACCACAAAGAACATGATCCATCCCTCACAAGCCCTCTGTAACACGCTCTTGGACTACTTTCACCACAAAATCGGCAACATCTACAGCAACTTCAACCCCCAGTCCATTGACCACCCCTGCACCCCAACTCACTCTTCCCCGGTTTAGCATTTGGAAACAGCTCTCCACCAAAGACACCATTGGCTTCATGACCTACATCCAGTCCAGATCCCCCACTGACCCGTGCCCACACCGCTTCTACAACCTAGGAAGAGAGGTAATCAGAGCCTCCCTCACAGAAATCCTCAACACCTCCATCTCCATAGCCACCGTCCCCGACGCCTGGAAGCACACCGAGGTCAAGCCCCTCCTGAAGAAGCCCTCAGCCGACCCTATCAAGCTCAAAAACGACCACCCTATCTCGCTCCTCCCTTTCCCCACCATAGTCTTGGAAAAGGCCATCATCCGCCAGCTCACAGACTTCCTTGAAGACAACAGCTTGCTCGACCCATCCCAATCTGGCTTCCAGCCCATCCACAGTACTGAGACTGCTTTGATCGCTGCAAACGATCACATCAGACACCTCCTCGACCAAGGAGGAACAGCAGCCCTCCTCCTCCTTGACCTATTGGCGGCCTTTGACACTGTCTCCCACTGCACTCTCATCACCAGACTCCACAGCATTGCATCCAAGACAAAGTACTCAAATGGATCTCCTCCTTCCTGTCTGGCTGAACGCAGAGGGTCCTCCTCCCACCCTTCGTCTCTGCACCCAAAGACATAATCTGCGGCATTCCCCAGGGCTCCTCCCTCAGCCCCACACTCTTCAGCACTTACATGACACCACTGACAGACATCGAACACACCCACGGTCTTAACATCATCTCATACGCTGATGACACTCCGCTTGTCCTATCCCTCACTGACGACGCCTCCACCACACAAATCAACTTCCAATACACCATCACCAATATCGTCACATGGATGAGGACCAACTGTCTCAAACTAAATTCAGATAAGACGGAAATCCTCATTTTCGGGAACAAGCCCTCCCCCTGGGACAACACGTGGGGGCCTGCTGCCCTTGCCCCTGCTCCCACCCCTAATAACTACACATTCAACCTCTGCATTATCCTGGACACCCAACTCACCGTGAAGCAACAGATCAACGCCAACTCCTCTGTCTGCTTCCTCATTCTCCGCATGCTCCGCAAGATCTTCTGAGCTCCACTCCACTAGGAAGGCAGTCACCCAAGCCCTCATTTCCAGTTGTCTCGACTACAGCAACACACTCTATGCCAGAACCACAAAGCAGCACTTGAACTGCCTCCAAATCATCCAGAACGCAACAGCAAGACTCGCCCTAAACCTCCAGTGAAGAACCAGCATCACTCCCCACCACAGAGCCCTCCACTGGATTTCCGTCCAGCAAAAGTGCCACTTCAAGCTCCTCGAAAAACACCTACAAGGCCCTCCACGATGCCAGACCCGCATACATTAACAATCACATCA
This sequence comes from Pleurodeles waltl, assembly GCF_031143425.1. Lineage (NCBI taxonomy): Eukaryota > Metazoa > Chordata > Amphibia > Caudata > Salamandridae > Pleurodeles > Pleurodeles waltl. The sequence goes on along the minus strand of NC_090445.1, from coordinate 745,684,972 downwards.
CATTCCACCGACCTACCAGAGAACTCAGTTTAGCCAACCTCACCCTGCACTAGGTCCCCCGCATCCATCGCAAATGCTCCGAAGGCTGCTTCTTCTCCCACCTCACCGCCAAGTCCTGGAACGACCTCCACCCGCCCACCTCCCATTCCCTGAAGGACTTCAGAAAGCAGCTCAAGACTTGGCTCTACAATATCCATCACCAGCTGGCCAAGGCTTGCACTTCTCCCCCAGCGCCTGGAGACATATCCTCCTTTCCCTTCCCAAGGTGGCAAGTTCACAATCTACAAATTCCCTTGATTGATTGAAAAAGATTGTGAGGCTGACAGCTTTATTAACTCATAGGATAGGGCAATAATGGTTGTTAAATGCCTTTTCCCTCTTTGTGTGCTATTAGCTTTCACTCAGGTCCAAAATTGCGGTGTGGGCAACTAATGAGCTGTTTCACACACAGTAAAGGAGGTAGTACTACATGTTTTGTTCTTTTTTGAAGCATGCCACTATGTTTCAATTTCTGGGCTCTTTGTTTGTTTTTATCATGGGCAACCAACGCATTGTCAAATTCTGAACCAAACTCGGTAGAGCTAAATATCTCCTCATCTGCTTCTAAGGTTCCAATTACATGGGCTCAATGTGTAATTGTAAATATAGTCAATGTTGCTTGGAGAGAATACAATGAGTTAGAAGAAGAATCTTGAACCTCGCTTGATGTGGATAACTCTGTCAAAGATGTTCCAAAAAAACAATGAGGGTGTCCATAGTGACCACTTTATCATTAATTGGACGAAGTGCAGTCAGTCATGTTTAATATGTATTTTGGCAAGAAGAATATCAAAGGCACTGCAAGAGAACAGGGCAGTGCAGAGAGCACCTTGAAACCGGAAGTGGTGGAAACAAAGGTGAAGCAAGAGTATCCCAGAGGAGACGTAGGGGGACCAGAATGTAGAATAGAGAGAAACTCAAAATTATTGAAGCCAGGATGAGTCATAGACCACCTGGTAGGGCGTGGATAGATGAGTGGACTGGAATTACCACACATAGAGGGAAGAAACAAATCATATACAAGTAACATAGCAATACCGTGTGGTTGTTTCTGTGGAGGAAGTAATTGGATCTGATGTAGCCTATATTCTTGATAGCATTTCTTTAAGCATCATTGGAATCTAAATCCACCTTAAATATGCACAATGTGCAACTTTAGGTGGTATTTTAGACTTAAACTTTCTCCCCCAAGCAAATGAATCTCTAGCTGAAGATATCTTGGAGATTGGAAATCTGACTGTTAGATTGAACATTTTATTAAACAAACCTTATCCTCCCATATATATCTAAGTTCAACTTTTTCCATCTTTCAAATTCTTTTCTAATTTCGGGTGCCTGGGGATCAAAATTTAGAACATAAATTAAAAGAATTAGAATAGTATTGAGAAATGTATTTTTACTTTCCTCATTCCTAATAAAGATATTCTTTTCAACATCCCTCTTAATCGTATTTTTGTTTAAAGATGAAATACTTATCTTTTCCCATTAGCTTTACATACAGATAAGTGTCCAAAACGGTTAAGACAGGACAAAGTATATGTAATTGACATATGCAGGACATAAAAGATTAAAACATATCAGCAATATATAATATATATATTTTTAATTCCAAATGATATATTGTTTTCCATTTATTCTAATAATAGATTAACTTCTATCACCAAAGGCGCCAGTGCAGATTCTAACAGCAAAGGTGATTGAGGTCTTACCAGGTTCCTTTCCTGAGGGTTTATTAAATGTGAATATGCTTTACTCTCAGAAGGCAACTAAAGGAATCCTATCCAAGCAGAAGGAGGCCAATGCAGAACTTCTGGAAGTGTTCCTGGTTCATACACATATAAGCATTCATATGGGGAATCACTCCCACATCAGACTCTAGTGTCCTCTCCACCAACAAAGATATGGATAGCTGGACCAGCCACTAGGTCCCTAGGTCTGTCATGACAGGATGCCTTAGCTACACTTTTGCTGGTCCTTGTAGCTTCCCATGGGTTTAAGGAACAATAATGACATTTTGAGCTGATTAATGCACAGGCTAACTATCGATGTAAGGGTAATTCTCGATCTCTTGACTCCCCTATTATGGTGCTGCTACGAGCTTGCCTTCATAGTGTTCTCAATCTGGACTCCACTGCAATGTCATCACTTGGATCCAGGCTACTCTCTCCATTGGACTTATGGCAGACCACATAGGATTGACCAGGGTGGAACTGGAAGGTTGGTGGGAAAACTGTACCCTTTTAGTAAAAGAAGGGGAGCACCCTAAAGGCGATAGAGTTCTTCATGGAGGAGGAGGAGGGAGGGATGGTAGGCAGAGAGCTCCTGAAATAGGGAGGAAAGAGGACTGGAGGAGAGAACATCTGAAACCGAAAGCAGGTACAGGAATCCAAAATACAGTACAACTATGTTTGCAAAGATCCTTTCACCAAAGAAAAACAGTTTCTTGGACGACGTTTGGGCGTCTCTTACTGTCTCCCTGAAATAATACGTGATGGGAAACAGCCCTTTTTGCTGTATGAAAATACGTCAGCAGGTGTGAGCACGGGCATCCATGTAGGACAGAAAGACTCCCACTCTGTTACCTTCTGCTCATGAGAAAACATATGCATTTCACACCCTTATGTGGGCCATAATAATATGCTTCTTTTGAAAGGAGGAACTTTGGTAAACCACTCATTCACGACAAAGGTTATTCGAAAACATTAGGTGTCATGGGATGAGTCAAAGGTGCTATCTAGTTTCCAGGCCAAGCCTTAGTGGGTGACATGTATGCGTTCAGTTCACTCAGTCACCCCACCACCACTTTCTGTAGGGTCGCACATCAGCGCTGTTGCTCAGAGACTAATGGTGCAACTTCATAGCGGCTCTGGAAGATTGATGGCCGCCCGTGAGTACGTGCTGTCCGGCAGTGACCCGGGGCCAGCCGTCTTTGATGGAGGCCGCACCGAGATTGAGAACTTCAAGCTGGGAGCCTCTTAAATCTTCATTCCACGCCACAACGTTCGCATATCGAGTTTCCCTTCTACAAGGCAGAGGAATGTGACGGACAACTTCGGATTACCCTTGAAATTGCATCCATGAGCAATAAAGATAAAACGATTGTAAAATATTCTGGAGCAGGCAGTTAAATCGGTGAACACATTGTAAAGGTTGGGCGATGATCCGATAGGAAGTGATGTATGGGTTCTTAGCAAATGTATGTTCCACTAGTTTGCTCCTTCTGAGGGGAAATTGGCTGGCACTAGGGCAAGGCACTTCTAATTGGTCAACCATGGCACCATCTGCAGCGGCCTCATATTACCTCAACAAAAACCAAGTGTGGGCCAGTTTCCGGGAGACGTGTGTAGCAAATATCACTTTGTTTCAGAGTGGACAACCCCTATCACTGGCTATGGCCAGCTTTAGCACAGGCCGGAGGGCAACCGGAGAAGAGGTTTTACAACCAAAGCATAACGACGGATTTTATTCACTTGACAAGTTGGATAAGTGTTGTCAACGTAAACATAGGTGGTACATAAAATAATACAGTCACTTTTGCAGGGGTCACGGTAGTTGCAGTTTTGTTCCCAAGTCTATGTTGCTTCAGGCTCCAGGTCTGTTGTGGTGACTTATTTTGCCTCACTCTCGTCTGTTTCTGCCGTATTTTCTTGGAACAAGACCTGAAATGAGACAACATTCTTTTACATTTTCAGTTTTACCAGTAAAAACGTTGTTATGGTTACGAAAGGCGGGAAACTAAGCATACTGATTAATTGTTTGGGGCATGATAGCTTAAACTACAATACCTCATAATTCGACATTCACATACACAGTTCTGCATGGGTTTTAACCATGCAGATTTTGCAGCAGGTCGAAAATATGGTCTAATTCTGGGCCTGGCATAATGATAGTCACTATTAAGGCAATTGTTGTGCTTAGATACTTTATCCTATTTTTTTTAAAGGAGAGAAAGCTTGTTAAATTTAAAGCAGTATCACGTATTCTGGGCATCTGCTGCAAACTGATCACCATCCTCGATATTCTGTCGGGCCCAGCATAAAGGGGGCAGTTATTGACGTACTGTGGGCAGTCGTGGCATGAGATGGTGATACAAATGCATGGTAGGCCGGGTTTAGTCATGTCGCAGTAGTACAAGTGACTACTTACTAAACATGTAAGGTTGCGATTCTAGGGTAAAAAGTGTGTTTTTACATGAAAGGATAAACTTTTGTTTAGGGGAATTATATCTATTGTTCCAATAAGAAATCTATGTATGCGAAGGGAAAACTTGTATTTTTATAAACGGACAAACTGATGGTTAGGGACAGAATGCTTGATTCCAAATATGCATTGAAAATATCTGAGTGATAATCACTACTGCAATCTGAACCCTTGGTTTTTAAGATTAGTTGGACTCAACTGCTGTCCAAACTTGTAAAGTCTGAAGAGCAGAGCAAGAGCACTAATTCATGGGCCTGTAAAATGTTGACTATATATTTACCACCATTAAGGAAGGCTACTTTTTCCAGTGCGTCTGAATATAGTTTGTGCATTGATGAAAAATTTGGTCAAAACCCACTCCATTATCCCCGGTAGCTTACTCCAATCAGACTCACAACTAAGATTGGTATAGAAGAATCTATTCATACCTTGCACCTATTGTATTGCACCGCCACTCAGTGGTGAAGCTACAGTACTAGAGTAGCTGCAATTCCTAGAAATTAGGAGCCTTCTATATCTTGTTCACAGCCTAGGTGGAATGCAGGGGGGCTCTTTTCCTTGCTTTCATTAGGGCCAGTGGCGGCCTTGCTAAGTCACTGACTTCTGTCACCAATTTAGCCACTGGATCCGGCAACATCAAAACAGTACGCACCAGGATCAGTGCTCTGCGCTGTTTATGTGATCAAAGTAAGCCACTGTTACAATATGTGAAGGAAAGAGTTAAGTCTATTAAGTCTAACAGTGAATATAATCAACTCATCCATTCCAAGATGAAACACATCCTCTTTCCATCCCTAGAGCAATTTGTGGAGCAAGGATTGATCATGGTAACTGCAGCTCACAGGTCTTTCAAAAATCATTATACTGCAATCCTTGTGAAATCAGACTGCTTCAGCCACATCACACTAACTACTGACTCCAGCATGCGATCTGATTTAATTATCTCTTGTCTTTAAACTAAGGTTGTTATAGCATTTCAATGTATGTAGGTATACCCTCTAAATATCTATTCACTGAAAAAACAAGGGTTAGTGCAGTAGTATAGCTAGCATTGGTTATAACTTTGTAATGTATGCTTATAGGAAACGTCAGAAATTCACTAAAAACACAGTTAATGTGCAAATATGGGTACGAATTAACTCCAAAATAACACTGAAGGTTGCAAATTTTGGTGAGGGCTGCAATCCATTATTCCCACAGCAGCCCCACAAACCATAATTTGCACACTAAATGCAGTTTTCATGACTTCGCCCTTGGTGTGTCAGATGAAATTACAAGTGTTGTAAATAATATTATAGATGCAATATCATATCATATTACTCTTAACAGAATGAGATGACTATGAATGGAATATTTATATCAGTATACATTATCTAATTACATTGTGCTTTTATGTATTCTTTTTTATTGGTGTATGTATACTGTGAGGGCATGAGCATTTCATTTGGTGTGTGAGTTTTGGTTTTCATGTCAGTTTCGGTGTTATGGCTTGTAGATAGGTCCTGCACCCAACCCTAACGGCCAACCCTTGATGCACACAGCCCATGGCCCTGCGCAGTGGAGGATGGCCATGAGGCTAGACCCTGCTCCCCAAAGTTCCAAGGATAGTCAAATCCGAAATATTCTCAACGGCGGGAAAACATTCAAGCGCCTGCTAAATGGACATCTAATTCACCCTCAAATGTAAATGATCACAAACTTTTCGAAAAATAAAGTGGCAGCATGAAAGTATGCTGCATGATGCACACGTGGGCGAGTCCTGGGCCTGCTTATTAATGTAGATCTCTCGCCGCCCTGTAATAGAGGTTTGGGAGAAATGTAAACTACAACAAGCATTGGCAAAGCAAATAGGTTTCACCTTTGTTTTTTCTTTTGCCATCTGCTTAGCCGGATTATAAATATTACAGAAATAGCATAATAATGTTTGTTTTAAATTTGATAAACCGTTCATACTTGTTTATGTTGGTATGTATGTTGAATTAATAAACAACATAAAGAAATATTAACGGTTTATCAAATTTAAAACAGACATTATTCTAATATTTTTCTAATATTTATAATCCAGTCAGATAGTAAAATAGAATGCAAAAGAAAAAACAAAGATGAAATTAGTGTGTTTGTCAGCCAAATGTGGCTCCAGTTTTGTTTGAATCTACCCCATGCACTGCCGTCCATAAAAGACATTTAAACCTTCCCTCCGAACACACGCCTCTTCCCTTCGAACACACGCCTCTTCCCTCCGAACACACACCTCCCTTCGAACACACACCTCCCTCCTCCGAACACACGCCTCTTCCCTCCGAACACACACCTCCCTCCTCCGAACACACGCCTCCCTCCTCCGAACACACGCCTCTCTCCTCCGAACACACGCCTCTCTCCTCCGAACACACGCCTCTCTCCTCCGAACACACGCCTCTTCCCTCCGAACACACACCTCCCTCCGAACACACACCTCCCTCCTCCGAACACACGCCTCTCTCCTCCGAACACACGCCTCTCTCCTCCGAACATACTCCTCTTCCCTCAGTGCCCAACCTCTCCAATATGTATCTCCAAAAGCAACCATTGAGGTGCACACTGTAAAGGCTGGAACAATCTGCAAGATGTGCTACGTGCCAAGGTGTGTTTTTAAAAACAACTCTAGGCAGATCCTCTACGTGACCACAACAGTATACCATTCCAGTGCAATTCAACTAAACTATCAAAATAGCTGGCAAATGGTAAATGAAAACGCAAACATCTCCTCTCTGCATTCATCAACGTAATATTTGTCTGTTTAGATCCAGGTACAAACGGCTCAGATTCATCAACACGTTTCAGATTTTCGCATCCTCGTAATGGAAAATTAAAATACGATTTTGAAAAATATAAAGTAAAAGCCTCTGAAACTATTGAACTCAACGTTAAGACAGTGTATTATTTCCCACACCGTTATCAAAGAAGGAAGCAGACATGAATGCACTGGCGCTGGCCTAGGTGGATTTAATAGTCTGTGCGAATTGACAAGTAAAGCATTTCATGTACGGCAGTGCACAGTGTGCTTTTGGATTTTCATGTGGGTGAACACCACGGGTGTCAGACACAAGGAAAAGAACTTCCTCGTTGAACGAGTACTGGCAATCCCAGTATTAAATGGAGACAGCAGGTCTTTTCGGTGTTAGGAGGCGTCTGCTGGATGTTGTCCCGCATTCGCCGTACAGCTAAGCTCACAATACTGGAACACGAGTGGGTGCTACGGTGAGACGGGGCACCAAGCTTCCCCCTCACTTACAAAGAAACCCCTATCTTTGAGAACAGTGCTGTGACTCGGTCTCCAATGGTACAGCTCAGACTCCTTCTACAGGACAGTGTCACAAAAGATATGAGGACAGGTGCTGCAGAGAGAGAGAGAGAGAGCATACCACCACAAAGCAAAATAAAAAAAAAACAAGAAGTCCCTTCAGTGTTGTGCCACAGAGGAAGGTCACTGGATACTGTCCAATTAGAAGTAACCGGAAGGAGTACTTGCTCTACGGGCAACCCGAGAGCGAAGAAAACAGGAAGTGAAGCAGGACAACGTGTAGAGGGCATGCTGGCCAATCACAAGCACCTAAATGAGAGCGACGTTGGACTAAGCCAATGGTAAGTACAGGTAAGCAAGGGGCTGGCCCTAAGCCCCTTTAAGTTTGTTTTTTTCTCCCCCCTTAACAATAGATTACGTCAAGCCTCGCGCAAGCGCGTGTGCAGGCAAAACCTAAAACAAGCATATCTTATAGTCCCCAACCTGTCCACTATCGGGAGCGATGTATTGCAAACTCGGAAGGCATTTACAAGCTGGAGGGACCCAAAAAAACCTCCCAAATCATGATGAGTAGCTTGGGAGTCATCATTTGTCTTGCCTTTTTTCCCCTCCCCATTTCTGAGTGTCACCCTTTACCATGCCCAAACAAGGGATAATTGATATTTGAACGCTGCTCGACTTGCCTTAGGGCCCTAACCTGTGTGCTCACTCCTTCCTTTGCCCAAAAGACTAATAAATATAAAAGCATTGCGCCGGTCACAACTGTGCTGCCATGCAAAGTGTGGGACTTGAGGATATTACTCAGAGCTATATTTTCCCTATAACATCTTTCTTGCCCAGTGGTGAGGTGACACTCACATGCATGTCCCCAGGACAGTTTCCAGCTACCCTGCTTCCCTTTTCAGATTTGAGAGCTGAGTAAGAGGACAACTGTGTAGTGTCCTGGCCTGCTTTCACACTTCCGAAAATGCCCCTCTCCACTGTTTGCAAATGACAAATCTAAACTCTGCCCTTATGCGAGGTGTGTGGGGACAAAATGCTTCAAATCACGTGATGTCCCTGAGAAAGGCGGTGAGGGGTTACACACAGCACACTCACTTTTAAGAAAGGCGAGAATGTACAAAAGACATGAAGCAAACAGAAATAACAGACATTCTCCACTGATATGTAATTTCTACTCTGCCCTTTACCAGCCACAAACTCTCTACATGACTTCAAGAAACCTACTTAGACGATCTCTTTTTCCCACATGTTGATCCATCTATACTGGCTGGGCTTGAGGACATTCAAACAGCAGAGGAAGTGAGTTATGCAGCAAATAGACTTCCAGGGCCCTGGGGACTTCTCTGTACCTTTTAAAAAAGATTTAGCAAACTATTATTTGGTCCATTGTCAAACGTTTTTAAAACACTCTTAACCGCACATAATGTCACAAGCCCAACGTAGAACCCACACTTCCAGCATATCGATTTAGAACCGGCAGTATATCTACTGGATATTGCAGAACAGAAGAAAACAACAAATAGTCCATCTCTCACAATCCTTCGGGACTAGATACCGAATACAAACAGGTGCTGACTCCACTACTTTCTATAATTCACACTTTGTGGTGCCAATCCTCATAAAGAGGCTACACTTACCAGACAGTGCAGAAATTGTGCAATTGTACAACCCTGGATACAATGGCTATACATGAAACTTGTCATACATACTTAATGTGCACTTTAGCTAAATATAAAACTCCTATTTCTTTTCAGACATTAAGTTTATCAGTAGATGCGAAGGCATCTATGAGCATTGGTGTGTTCATAATGAATAACTGGTTTTAGACACATAAACAAATGATTGTACTTTCTCACCATAGTCTAAGCCTTGGGTGACCCTGTAAGAGGATGGCTCATTAATCCTTTTACACCACATAGTGAAAGTAGATTCCTACAACAAATACCCCAGTACTCTATATCAACCTTACTACAATAGTGGGAGCTGCTCACTAACTGATAAAACACAAGAATATTGCCCTTACCTATGACACTAATAATGAATAATTCATATTTTAAATGTGGAATAGAGTACAAGGAGTTTGGAAAATGGATCTCAGGAGACCTGCAATTATTAGTAGTTCTTTAGCGAGATGGGGGACACCAGAATAGGATACCATGTACTAATCCTTCAATGTATCACTATAAGATTAATTCAGATTATATCGGCGAATCCATTGTGCAAACTCAGCAATAACAAAAGAAGCGGGAGCCGTAAGAAGACCACATTAGAACAAATGTTTGTACAATGCGGTCAGAAAGAGTGAATGTGCTGTTTATACTCGACCTTGTGCAACATACCAACTAACAAGAAACATGTCTCCCTATCAGAGTTGGAGGAAGATGTGGTAATAGAGATTTAAGAAAAAACCTGATCTCATAAATGAACCGGAGTTGCTAAGGTCTCCATATCTTTATAGTCCAGACTACTGCATATTTGAGATGTTAAATTAGATTGAAAGCAACATTTAACTACTCGGAGTTGTGTTAAAAGGGCTGCGAGGAAAGAGGTGCATATTTTTACATTTGGAGAACCTGTGTGCATGCACAGCCCTTCTGGAAAGACGTGCTGTCACAAGTAAGAATGATATATAATGTTGCACTAACACTAAACCTGAGAATATCATTACTAGGGAACTGAGGATTTAACAGCGATTATCCATGCACAACTCCAGTGGGAAGGTTGCTGACACATCTTCTTACTGCTGCCAGAGTAATTATTGCACAAGCCTGGAAATATTTACCACTCCTCTCTTAGATGCCAATAATGGGGGACTGCGGATCGTAACATTTATACAAGTGGCTAACTGCATACATTAATGACAAATTGGATGAATCAGAGAGAAAATTGGTTATGTTTTAAAAGACTTAAATAAAAGAAAGTGGGCTTGGGAACTTTCTGTAAAAAGAACTACTTTTGTCCAATGAAAATCATCCAGAGCTACTAATATTAGTGTTGTAATAGTGACCACAGCAAACAAGATTACTTTAGTCGCCACCATTTGCAAGATTACTAGCAGTGATCATCTCGGCACAACTTGCAGGATTGCCAGCAGTAATGTAAAAAAGGCCTTAGCAATTTCCAATGCCTTAATGGGGGAATTACCTAGCAGCGGTAGCTGCAAAGCCCAAGGCAGCAAGGTTATGTGATAAGCCTCCTAACGCCACATGATTTATAACTCAAATATAATCTTTAAATAAATTTGGAAAATTTAGTCATTTCTCTCGAAACATCAGCTATTGCGTACTGAAAATACACACATTTTCATCTCAAATACATACTCTAAATTCTGGTATACATATGTTACTTCAATCAAATAGAAGCATCTAATTTAGAAGACAGGGCTACATATGGGAGAGCTACTCACAGGTAGGTGGAGAGCTACAGTAGCTCACAAGCTACTCGTTAGAGAAGCCCGGTTTTGTTGATGCCCACAACCATGAGTACATCAGAGCTAGTATGTTTATCATTTCAGAATGATGAAGGACACTCAACAACCAGTGACTACTTTGGAAAAGAGAGGGAATTAAAACGAGCACTTAAAAAATAAAAATCTTTCAATGTTAGTTCGTATTGGGACAAACTACAAATAAAGAAAACACCTTCATACTTGGGCAAGGTGAGGGGACAAATATGCTCGCCACCCATGGGTAAAGTGAGGTGCACACACAGCATTCTACCCATGGGCAATCTTACCCCATCCCCTTGTAAGGAGAGAGATTATAATGCTGCAAATGCCCCAAATCCTGGGGGTTAAGCCCCCCGCCTGCCTTTGGCAGGGCAGCAAGTTTGATGCAACATATGCAGGATAGAGGTCAAGTTCCTCAGCATCCAGTTTGAAATTTCAAATAATGTAATGGTCTAGCTGTCACTTTTCCATGCTACACAGACAATAACATTCTCTAAAAACAATAAAGTTTAAGGGGATTTGAGATTAACTGTGTTTTATAGCCCTAGAGTACAAAACCTAAAAATACATGAAAACCCCAAGTCAGTGTCTTATATTAATCTTAATTGAATGCTAAACCTATTTTGCAGGTAGAACAAGGATGACTCCACATGAGCAAGACCGGTCCTCATGACGAAGTAGACTTCAAGGGTGTCCTACCTCGTCCTCCAAACTAATGTACCACGTTGCTATCTAAAGCTGCCACGGAATACCAAACCACAACTTTGTACACACCTTTGATGCAACTGGCCCTTGATGCTGCAATTACAAACATGCCTGCATAGACACTGAAAAGCTCCCATGCTATCCACTATGTCCTCACACTAGGCCATTGTCCTCAAGTTGGAAAAAAAGCACTCAAATATATGGGTCCCCTCTCCACTCCTCCAGATTATGTGCCTTCTTCACAGCACACAATCTCCCTCCTTCTCTCTGGCTACAGATGGATCACAAGCCCCTTGGGGAAGACTTCCATTTCCAGTACCCCTCGGGCAGCAGAGAATTTCACTGAGACAAAAAATAAAGTGGTGAGACAGCTCAGCTCAGGTGGAAAAGAGCCCCAAAGGAGAGAACCATTTTCCAGCCAGTCCCCAGACTACGGCTGTCGATCACAGGCAGCCTCAGGCGTTGCCTACCCGCAGAACATGTCCAGATGAAAGATTAAAGTAGTAATATGACAACATGCATGCAACAAGGTCTGACGGTCAATGGATTCCAGTAGAAAATAAAAATAACTAACCCTTCCAATCTGATGTTGTGAAAAAAATCCCTGAGAGGACTTGCCGTCAAGGGGGTTGAAAAGAAATACGTTTGTGTAGGGGCTGCCGAGGGACTGGGAACCAGAAGCTGTCCTGGCCAAAATGTTCAACCGAGCTCCCTTCCTCCTCTCTCCTTTCTCTATGCCCTTTTCTCTTTCTTCTCATTTTTCCTCTCTCTCGCCTAAAGCACCGGCTGTGCTTGCTGTAGTTACTTAATGGAACTGGAGAAGGTGTTCTCAGAAGATGGCCCCCAGTGGCTACGGCCCACCAGAGAAATGCCCAGTAGAACAAGCAGGCAGCCCGGGCCTGTGCGTGTTTAATCATTTTGTTAATTTCAACAAAGACAGATATGACTAATAAAGCAATGCCAGAAGTTTAATTCATATAGATAATGCCCTACTGAAGGAGAATGCCAGTGATATCAAGGCTTGGAGAGCTCCTGGTGTAAGGTAAACAAGCTATTTATGTGATGTACTAGCTGAGGTCTGAGAAAATAAATGTGGATGTCAGAGAAGACTGTTGCTCGAATGGTAGCATGAAATAGTCTGCCATCTCTGTGGGCTCTCCCTGATCACCTTGCTCTGCAAGGGCAGTGGCTCTGAAAGCTTGCAGTTTCAAAACACCAGCTTTTCATTTAACTCATCTTATTTCCTCAGAGGAAATTAGCACCACTGTTGTGGCAAAAGGCTGCGTCAATTTTGTAGGTTACTGTCAGGAAAACACCAAGGGCCTGATTACAACTTTGGAGAAAGGTGTTAATCCGTCCCAAATGTGACGGATATACCACCAGCCGTATTACGAGTCCATTATAACCTATGGAACTCGTAATACGGCTGGTGGTATATCCGTCACATTTGGGACGGATTAACACCTCCTCCAAAGTTGTAAGCAGGACCCAAATGTTTTAGGTCTGGCATTAGCTGAGACATTTTGATTTTGATAACAATATATACCATACTTACTTATCGGGGCTTTCAGACAGCCCTCTTCAGTCATTGGTCTGCTGTAGGATCATTCATTTTATTTGTTTCGTGCCACGGGGGCAGCAGACTTTAGCCATTGGCTTACCTGACTGAGTGATGGCATTCTGCTGTTGCATAGCGTGCACATCGGACAAGACTTTGTCCCCTTCAAACTTAAACTGTTTACAAACAAAATAAGCAATGGCAAAAGCCAAAAGGTCAGTAGCCAACACCACATTTATTGGATTTGCATTTGCTTGTTTATTAGGTTTCGAGGCCTCCTAAGCACAGTTATGGCACGGAAATAGGCTCGGCCCAGAGACAGGTTCACATTTGCCAAGGACTGGGGCAGAAAGTGAAACCGTGGCGCACGGATTTGCAATACTTTAATCAAGTTTTAAACTAAACTGCCATATTTGACAGCTACTGGAAGCACCCCCTACGCCAAAAAAAAATCATATTTTGTAGCCCAGCCTTCCTGACCTACTGTATACCTCACTTGCTGATGAGCTTTCATTAGTGGACAGACAGCGCCTACAGCGCCTGGGATCTACAAGGCTTTGATTACACCCCCCTCGAGGCCCGAGGTCTGCAAACCATTCAACCACCTAAACATTTAAAACAACTATTGGCAAAGCCAATAGGTCCCACCTTTCAGTGGCATTACCCACCCTTTTAGCCTTGACAATGCTTTTTCCAGATGCTATTCTGCAGTGACAAAAATAAAAAAAAGCTTGTTTGCTGATGAGGCACAGCATAGGCAAAAACAGGCTGCTGCAGCTTGATGACATACTTGCACATGCATCACCATCCATACACATGTATGCACAATGACATTTTCTTCATTTTTTAACTTATAATTTACTGCTCCAAATTGGTTAGACACCAATTTTGGAGTGGTACATTTAAAAAAAAATGTGTGGGCGTGATTTAAAGGAAAAAACGAGAGGCCTGGTAGCGAATTGGAGCTCCTTGGCACCCTAAAAAAAAAAGATATATATGAACATTAGGGTTAGGGTGTGGGAACAAAGGAGGAGGTGTGGGGGTCGGGGGCAATGCAGGAGTGGGAAGCTGGGAGTGTCGATGGAGCTTTGGAGAAGCTCTAGGGTGTGGAGGCTTTAAAAAAAAAACCTAGATGGAGAGGGTTAGGGAAGCAGTGGATGAACATTGACGCAGAAAGAACAGGGGAGCCAAATATATAAGGGATGAAGCAGCACATGATGTGAAGAGCAAGAAAACCAACATACTCCTATGGAGTGCTTAAATAAAGAGAAATAAGAACTCTCTGAATATAGGCAGTGAAAGGTTGCAAGTTAACTAATTAAAAATATGGTGAAAAAGCTAGTCTTCGGGGGAGTGGCAACCACAAGAAGACATACGTGCCAATACATCAGATTAAGGCATGAGACCCAAGATTTTTTAAGCCACAAATTGCCTCATCTTGGCAATTGCCTCTCCTTCAATAGAAGTTAGTGGGAGAAATACATTCTCCGGATTATTTTATTGAAATCTCCCACTTTCCTCTTCTAAAATGTTGGCATGCATAAGAAGGTGAAGGCTAACTATTGAATAAGAAGCAAGCAAATGAGACTGACAAGAAGAAAAACCTTGGTCAGAAGTGGACTGACCTAAAGGCCACTGTAGAATTGGTATTGACCATAATAGGTCTTCCACAACAGACAGTTAAAAACTGTCAGTAGGTGTGACTTTAAAAAACACCTCCGGCCTAATTTTGACTTTGGTGGGCTGACTGTTACCCAGTAGGGTGGCAGAGGACATACGTCTGCCACTCTGGCTGGACTCCACCCAGCATATTAGACATCACCACTGCCCCAGCAGTGAGCTTCTTGCTTGCAAGTTTGGCTATCATCAAACTTTTTTGTTTTTTCACGAACAAACTCTCTAAGCAACAGTTTCTTCTTGAAATATAAAAAATAATAGTGACCCTCCCCTCCCCCCCCACACTGGGCATTCTCTACCAGTGTGTAGGGGTAATTGTTGCTTTCTTTTTAGTCCCATGCTATCAGGTTTTTCTTGTGGGGTGGCAGGCAGGACAAATTACATCAGAGCATCTGCTTTAAGTAGGGCAGGGAGACTCGTGCCCTTACTTCGACACGGCCTACCCTTTTAGCCTGTTGGAGTAAGCCTTCTGGCTGAGGAGCCAGAGGGGCCACAGCCCTGAGAAAGATGACAGGCTGCCCAGCTCACGCTAGAGCGCGCAAAGCAACTGAAGATTATTAAGGCTTTGCAGTGCATCCCATAGTCCAGCGTGATTTTCTGAAGTTTTCATCTCAGATTAAAATCCGATTCAAATTGTAGATATTCATGGTCAATGAACCCACCAGCCCCAGAAGACTGCATCATCTAAACCATGGATACTCAAAGTACGGCCCGCGGGCCTCATGCCCTATGACCTTTACATGCGGCCCTTTGAGCAACAGGAGCACTGGGCAGCTGTTTGCTTGACTCTGCACTAACAATAAAAATATAAAATACACGCACAATCATTTATTTCAAGCTCATTTGTTCTTAAAGAAAGGAAGTAACTAGGGACTCCTGTACTTAACTTTAGAAACGCCTTCATTTTTAAAGACATCTTGGAAAGAAAGTGAAAACTAAGACAGCCTCTTCAAAATAAAAATAAAAAGTGTATTTAGTTAACATGCAGAACCTTTTCAGCTAAGTACAATTTATTTTATCAGTGCATTGAGATGTATCTATTTAAAAGTGACAGTTTTCAAACATAAATTTGTAAACATACATTTGGAAACATTAATTATTTCCCTTACCCTGAGAACACCACCAATAGTAAATTAAAGAGACAAGTCACTTGGTATGTGCGCTTTATGGGTGGCCTGGGTTCCTATCATACATGAACAACATTACACTTTAATAAATCAAACATAGAAGCAGGTTTTGTGCAGCACACACCATGAATCATGTATTTCGAGGTCATCTTAAATGTGACAATGCAGAAAAAGGAGGAAAAGGGAGACTAAACAATTGCCTAGGATCACACAATTTGGAAATGTGTGTAAGCCGGGATTAGTTCCAGGTTTTCTGGTTTCCCATTGTTTATTTCAGCCACTAGATGTATATAATTTGCTTCTTCTACACCTATTTGCTTCTTCTACACCTATCTTGCCACCAATCCCCCCAGCCACCCCATCCGACCGCCACTGGAAAATGTTTGCGAGTACCCATGATCTAAACAGAACCTAGAGCCTCAGCTCACTAATCGGTTGTGTGCCAACGTGGCTGTCAGCAGGCTATTGATTCACGTAGTATAACAACGGGGGGCAACTGTCTTCTGTATTTTGTGAACAGAACAGCAGAGGCATATTTTTGAAGCATCATTTCTCAGGCGTTTTATGAAGAAGAGAACTCAGTATGAGTTTAGAAAGACATGAGAATATCGCAGCGTCATCTAAAGATAGGCAACACAGCTGGTGGAGCTCTGCTCGAGGCAGAGAATCTCATTTAAGCGCTGTGCGCGATGCGTTGAATCTTGCTAATCACCATACCTTTGGCGAAGAAATTAAATAAATCCAAAGCAAAATGTGTACATAGTGCGACGGCAGTGAGTTGCCTCTAGGCGCTGTTTAGATGTTGGCCTACAAACGGAGTTAGAAGTTGCACAGTACTTGAAAAAATGAACCCTCAACAGTGATTTCAGTCCTTCTGGTGAAGACACTAATCGAAGACTGAAGGGCATCTTTTTTTCCTGTTTTAATATCTTTGCTCAAAGCCCTTCTCTTAAACACGAGGCTGCTGTAATTAAATCTGCCAGCATTGAATACTGAGGCAGCGTAATCCTGAAGCCATCTCGGGCCTCTTCAATCCATTTACGGCCACCCCTGCCCCTTCAGCTCATCCTGCAACTTTCTACATTCTCCCATTATGACGCTTTTTAGTTTTTCCTTCTTCCGTCTTTCACATATGCGTCTTTTGCTCGCAGCAAATGCTTGAGGCATAGGAATAAGCTCCGGCCCTCACAAATAAGTGCCGGTGCTCAGCACCGGAAACAACAAGCACAAATTAAGCACTGGTCATAAGCAGTTAGAAACAAGATTGTGGGGCATCTTATTGCAGTCTCTATATAATATGAAAGGTGTGCTCCCAGGAAGGCAGCGGGGGCTTTGGGAGCAGAGTCTCACCTGCTGGACGAGGGTTCGTTCCTCTTTGGGTCTCCAGAAAGTCCTGCCCTGACGGTAGAATATGACTGCTCACGAGTAACTTTTCAAAATCAAACAAAAGCGTTTCTCCACCAGACGCCTGTGTAGTTTGTGATGAGCGGTGGACTTACGGTTACATGGGCACAGACCATATTGGACTTTTTGCAAAAGTTATGTATGTTTCGTACAAATGCCTAGATACAAGATGTTGGCCTAAACGAAGCGCAGCATGACAGATTCCCCGATTACAGTACTTCTTAAATGTACTTTCTTACTTATAATGCGACTCCCACTTGTGGAAAATGAAGGATAAACTGTTTAACCACGCACATATAGGACTATTCCTCCTCCTTGAAGACGTCTCTCCATTTTACTTGTCATTAAATATTTTGAATTGACTACAGTATACAAAATAAAAAAAACATGGATTAAATATTCCAGATATCCTCGAACCGCTGTCTGCATGGAGCTGAGTAAGGGCTACTAGCCTCGCCTGCCAAAGCCGAGGCCTGTTGGGTTCCTCATGGTGAGAACATGATAGCCTAACCTAGACAGTCTGTCTTCACAGTGTGGACTCAGAGCATCTGTTCCTTAGCAGGGGCGTCAGAAGAGATCAATCGAGGCAGGCCTTCTAAAGAGCTTGGGTCATCGGTCAGAGGGGTTTATGCACTGCCGTTCTCTAGGGGCTGATGCTCCGTCCCTGTGCTGTCAGTCAGGGTGACATCAGGAAGACGATCCGCCCTGTGATGGTGATGAGTGGATGAAAGATACAGGGGCAGGAAGTGAGGCATCAGGTCTGGTGGGAAGACATGACAGATGCAAGCTTTCTGGGCAGCGCAGAAGATTCAGGACCAGGTGTGTGTGTGGGGGGGGGGGGGGCGGTCGCTTTAGGAAAGCCTTGCGAATTTATTTTCAGAAGAGGTACAGATAGGCAACTCGCAGCCTCAGTGGTAAGGGCAGTGCCATCCCATACAGTGACTCAGACTTCAAAGCACTTTTTAAAGTCGAGGCTCTAGGCTAGGGAATACCTGGTGCTAGTGAAGTTTGCAAAGTCATTAGGGAGAGGTCACAGCTAACACAGGTGCCCCCCTCCTATAGGCACATCAGGAGTAGGGTAGTGAAAGATAAAGTATGGAGCGTTTATAATAGTTGTGATAGGGTTCCTGATGGGCCCTGTCTCTCATATTAAGGTTATGAGCTACATCAGCCCCCCTCCTTTTATACTCCCACTGAAACCGGGGCTTGAACTTCTGTATCGTGAATATGTGCTGGGGGTGTACATTTCCAGCACAATTAACTGACCCCAGTCATACAGTCCCTAACCGTTTTCTTGTTTAACATGAATAACTGTCAGAGTTAAATTAAGTTATGTGAGGAGATCTGTATGTGCCTTGCAGGTGACAAATCCTATCTCGCTGGGGCTGACTTGTAGTTTTATCCTGCCATGTTTGCTACATTGATTGCTACTAGGTCGAGCAGTAATGGCGCTAGCGGTTAGCATCATTCTGAAACAGGAAAATTGTGCCGTAGCAAAGATGAACATAACGCAAATGAGTAATATCATTTGGTATATTATAAATGTAATTATGTTACCTACTAAAAATGTGTAATCTTCTTTAACTGATTTTCAGGATGGACTCATCTACGTTTTTGTCCTTTCCCTCGCCAGTCATTCTCATCTTCTCTAACATAAGTCTCCCCCGCTGGCAGTGTAGTAAAGACACTTCCGGAAAGTCATCTTTGAGAGAGATGTCGATATTTAAAGTCTTATGTATCTTCACAACATTTAAATGTGATTACTTTGCGATGTTTTGCTCGGCTGGGACATGCCCCCTCCTTCTTATTCAAAATATGTTTCACTGGAATACTGTTTTCAGAAACTGACTCTGTGGGTTTAAACCTGCTGCACTGATCTATGTTTTTACACTCGGTCCGTGTTCCGATCTTTGAAAAAGAAGGTCATAACTTCATCCTTCAATAAAGGACTGGCTTTGATTCTGAGGCCCTCATTACGAGTGGCCCGGCAAATGGACCAGATGTTCCCCAAACACAGAGTTACTGAGTATTAGTGCCCTAATCTCCAGGTGAAAGTTAAGATATCTGTGGTGTTGCCTCAGATTTCATAATTTCTATGAGACAGGTAACTATGGTGACCAGCCCCATCAGGATTAAGAGGTCACTTGTATTTAGGGCTTGATTGTCTGATAATGAGTCTGTTTCGTTGATGTCTCTTTTGAAAGGCAAACCTTAGGTTCATGGTCTCTCGAAAAATTGTAGGGTTTCGATTGTTTACAGCTTAAATCAGATGCAATTTCTCGGGGTCCTACAAAGGGTAGTTGGAGAGTTACTCTTGAATCATTTCCATTCTGTGCCTATACTTCCTTTATTAGCATAGACGCCTCTTAAGGTCGATAATTTATTTGCCAGTTATGTATGTGTATAATGCTATGTACCCAAAAGAACAGGCTACAAAGAACAGGATACAAACCAAGGATGCAGTCAGCGTGTGATTGGAATGCTAGCTGCCTTCTCAGAGTAAAAGTGTACTGTTGCTGGATCATGATGGGGTGGTCTCTAAGAAATATGTCTTCAATTCTTTCCTAAATTGGAGCAGGGTTGGGGCAGTCCTAATGGATGCAGGGATGTTCCAGGTGCTTGGTATATAATACCATTACCACACAACTCCTCTTTCCGATCCCTGGGGAAACTCCTGTTCATGGCCCTCAAAAACTGAGAAGCGAATTTGATTAGATTTTTCCTTATATATATATATATTGCTGTGTTTGAATGGGTTGGTGTACCAACTGAGCTCTGTAAACAAGGGTTTTGTACAGATTTTAATCTGTCTTGTTCCCTCTGTGGGCTAAAATTGTTTTATTTCGACAACGGAGAGGATAATCTGTCATCTAGCCAATACGGTTTATAGCCCTCTGTATTAGAGTCTATTGTAGTTCTTCTTTTAACATATCCCATTATCCCGTAACAGAGGCGCATGTGCGCACACACACACTTTGATGTACAACTCACCTGCAAATCTGACTTTAACAATATCTTTTACCTTCACCTCGAACAGTTATTCCACACATCCTCAACAGACACATCACCTCATGCTCAGCACAACACAAATATTGCAAAGATCATCATCATAATAGTTACAATCTTCATTTATGAAAGATGACTCTCCCTTACTGCCATGCCCAGCCAAGACATTGGCCCTCATTATGACCCTGGCGGTCCATGGACCGCCAGGACTGTGGTGGCGGTCTCACTGCCACAGGACCGGCGGTGAAGACCACCACATTACGATGGTGGCGGTTTGGCCACTGCCAAACTGCCGCTTGCTGGCCCATTCCGCCACTTTACCACAGCCTTCCGGCCTGAAGGTTTCCACCTCCAGCCCGGCAGGAGTCGAATAACCGCCGAGGTTATTTTGACACGGGACACCGCCAGCATTTTCCTGGCAGTCTCACCGCCACGAAAATGCCGGTGGAAAGGTATCCCGATGACAGGATCTTGCGTTCCTATCACCGGGATACCCCCCAAATACCTACGCACACACAATCACACACACACACTCTTACTCACACACGCACTCACAACATTCACCCCCATAGACACGCATACATACTCTTCACACATGCACGCATACAGTCTCCATCCCCCCACCCCTCCCTTCAAATACATACATAACCCCCAATCATACCTCACCACGCACACACACCATAAACACATACAAACATACGTGCATGCACTCACTCACACCGCCTTCCCATTACTCATTCACCCATGCACGCACCCCCACCCCGTCCACATGCATACACACCGCCACCCCGACCCACCATACGCATTCACCCACTTGCATCACCATCACCACATTTACACACAGACACACACGGACGCACGTACAAACACTCCTCTTCTCTCCCCCCACATTGATGGCACTCATACACACTCAGACACATCCATTCACATTCCCCTCCCCTTGCGGGCGACACTTACCTTGTCCGATGAGGTGTTGTTCTGTGAAGGGACAGTACCCGGCGCTCCTGCCGCCAGCAGCGCACTGCCACCGGAAGACCGCCACACAGAATTATGGGTTGTAATCCTGTGGGCGGTCTTTTTCTGGTGTGGCAGTGCCGGCGATGGAACCGCCTAAGCGCCGCCGACCACGGTAGCAAATGCCGCCAGATATCCGACCGCCGGTGGTGCGAATATCCGGTGCCAGTCATAATACGGCGGTCGGAAGACCGCCAGCACTAGCGGTCTTCTGGCGGCTGCAGCGGTCTTCAGAAAAGACGGCCACAGTCAAAATGAGGGCCATTGTTCGACACACTAGTGTAGAATGTGTTGACAGTTTCCAGGTGGCCTTAAGAGCCATCAACATCATGCACAAGTCCTGCTTCCCCTGCATGCTAAAAGAACCCACCAGTCTCACTTTAATAGAATACTTCACCTACCACTTCTCTCTCTCAGCCACAGAGCCATCCTTGTTAATTACAGGTTTCCAGAAACACACAAAAAACCTTCATGAAAGAAATTAAAGCGCTCATCATAACACCGGCCATCCACCATTCCAACTACAATTCCTCATAGACACTCACATTCCTGGAGACTCTGATAGCAAGCCCAAGAAAATAGAATTCCCAAACCCCCTAAACACTATATGTCACAAGCATATAATTACCAAACTGACCCATTCCAATGGCAATGCCATCAGTACCATCTGCATGATCATCATTGAATGCCAAGTGCCTCTGGCGTAGTCTGGCCAAATTGCAATCCTAAACTTCATCCATCACAT
Organism: Pleurodeles waltl; assembly: GCF_031143425.1. NCBI lineage: Eukaryota > Metazoa > Chordata > Amphibia > Caudata > Salamandridae > Pleurodeles > Pleurodeles waltl. Next base: position 745,662,763 of record NC_090445.1, on the reverse strand, counting down.
TCCATTAACTACCCACTACTTCACACCCTGGAATATTTATATGACCCCACAGTCAATCTTGACCCCCCCCCCCCTTAGCTCCCCAGGGCATGCTCATCACCAACCTGAACCCCTACATTGACCCTATTGTTCCTCTAAAATTAATTGTGCTCATTTAAACCTAGGCCAAGAACTAACTATAAATGTACTATATGCAGAAAGAAAGTAAACAGCACCAAGCCCTTTCTCATGGCAATAGATTTTCACATCACATTGAGATAATTCTCATCATAATCAAACCCAGCCAAGGTGAAAATGAACGCAGAATTCCTTGTCTTCAAGGTAGTAAATTACCATTTTTTAATGCAGAAAGACATTGTGGAAAGGCAGAAAACTCGCACGGTCCCACTATCTGTCACATGATATCGCCTCCCTTTATAAGGTCACCCAGTGGAGAGTCAATATCACATGGTGAAGACAAATTGAGATGAAAATCACTGCACAAAGTGGGTTTCCAGCTCGTGTGAGAAGGCTTTGCATAGCTGATGTCCATTACAAGTTTTGCAACCTCCCCAGGACATCTGCAGCAGACTGAGAAGATTTTTGGGGGGATAGTGGCAGAGAAGGCAAGGAGGTTGAGAGTTGGAGTGGTTATTAGGCTGTGCTTGACACACAATGTAGGCATTCTCAATGGTTGCAAAATAAAAGGCTATGAAATATTACCTAATCCCGGTTGTGATATTCACTTGCCCTCTAAAAAGGAGAAGGAGGGAAAGATAGGATACACAAAGACATTCACATACCACATATTAAAAAACCTTATACTGAGGGTGACTACTTCTTGAAAAGATACACTAACGCCAACAATAAAACACTGTAAAAGTATCAAGGATTTTGTCCCTGCCCAGAAAATATTGCCATCCCATGTAACCAAATGCTCAGGGCAGATTTCACTCTTTGAAGTTAAATATTGTTTATACTGTCTTCATTCAACAGGCGTTAGATGTGCGATTTCTACGAAGCCCCATGTTTTTAGACAGACAAATGGAGAAGTCAAACATCGTTAGTAGGCTGCCTACTTCCTGAACATAGCTCTTTGCGTAATGCAAAAGATCTTCTTTTCCATCTCACATCCAAACGGGCCGTGTCCTTAAACTGTTTGGATGGTAAGGTGGGGGTCTGCTTCTCAGTACTTCAGCCAGCTACAAAATATTTCGTGCAAAGTATTCCTTAACAAACACTACCATGCTAAAAAAATATAAATTGGCAGACGCCCAACAGCCAAATGTTCAATTACAATATATGACCAGAAGGAGAGAGGTATTATGGAAGATATATGTGATAGAGAAAATAGCATGGCCAGTTGAACTTCAAGAAATGAGACACCTAGAAGTGTGTTATTGTAAATACTATGAAGAAGGCTACCGTTAGCTAATACAATAGTCTATGGCAAGGTGCTGCAACTGTTGAGTCTTTTTAGGATTCCCCTGCACAGCGCTTGCGCCGTGCTTGCAGTGTCTTATGTTACTCACAAAAATATTTAAAGGGACTTGGAACCCACCCCTACTTCGCCCCTTACATATCTGAACTTCCATTTGTTCATTCAAACGTAGCTTGAATTCACTTGCTTTTTACTGGTTAGCAGGTCACTTCTGTGCTTTTGCTCTGCTCTTCTGTTCTGCTTTTGCCATCATGTGGAGCGTGGCCAAAGTACCCCTTCCGGTTTTTGGTGACTGGTTGCTTGTTAGTGTTTGTATACAAAAAGGTTAAATGAACGCAAGTCAGTTTGTGTTGAAACGTGTGTAAAAATGTCGGCCATCTTCCAATGGAGTATCGAGTGCAGATGTAAAGCAAGCAGCAAGAGGGCTCATTATGCCGTGTTTTTCATTACTTAATTATATTTCTGATGAATAACAGTTGCAAACATTAAAATTATTTGTGAGTTTGTTTCTTTCGATACCACTCACTAATTTGGAAAGAAAATTAATTTTTTTAATTGGGCGATGTTTTCTTTTGAATTGTTCTTCTCTCAGTAACTTATTAACAGGCAGTCACAAGTGCAGTTATCCTGCAGGCACTAGTGTCATGATTTGAATGGTGCAGCAGGTACAGTGGCACCAGGGGCAAAAGTTGTCAGAACTCCTCTAAACACTAGATATTTCTGCATTTTACTACTAAACAGGCAGTCAATAGTGCAGTTACCTTGCAGGCATTAGGGTCATGATTTGAATGGTGCAGCAGGTGTGGTGGCACCGGGGCCACAGGGTGTCAGAATCCCTCTAAACACAGATTATTACTAAGTTTTACTTCTAAACAGGCACTCACCAGTGCAGTTATCTTGCAGGCACTAGGACCATGATTTGAATGATGCAGCAGGTGCACTGGCACCAGGCCCTAAAGTTATCAGAGCTCCTCTAAACACCAAATATTGCTATATTTTACTTCTAAACAGGCAGTCACAAGTGCAGTTATCTTGCAGGCACTAGGGCCATGGTTTTAATGGTGCAGCAGGTGCAGTGGCACCAGTGCCACAAGGTGTCAGAACCCCTCTAAACACAGATTAATACTAAGTTTTACTTCTAAACAGGTTGACACAATTTCAGTTATCTTGCGGGCACTAGGGTCATGATTTCAATGGTGCACCAGCTGCAGTGGCATTTGGAACAGAAGCTGTAGGCACCCCACTTAAACGTATTATTTCTATATTTCACAACTAAACCAGCAGTCACAAGTACATGTATCTTGGAGACAATAGGGTCATGATTTGAATGGTGTAGCAGGTGCAGTAGCATCGGGGCCAAAAGCTGTCATAACTCCTCTAAACAGCAAATATTGTAATATCTTACTACTAAACAGGCAGTCACAAGTGCAGTTATCTTGCAGGCACTAGAGTCATGGTTTTAATGGTGCAGCAGGTGCAGTGGCACCGGTGCCACAAGGTGTCAGAACCCCTCTAAACACAGAGTATTGCTAACTTTTACTAAGAAATAGGCAGCCACAAATTCAGTCACCTTACAGGCACTAGGGCCATGATTTTAGTGGTGCAGCAGGTGCAGTGAGACCAGGGCCAAAAGCTCTACGAACCCCTCTAAAAAACAAATATTGCAATATTCTAATATTAAACAGGCAGTCACAGGTGCAGTTACCTTGCAGGCAAGAGGGTCATGATTTGAATCATGCAGCAGGTGCAGTGGTACCGGAGCAAAAAGTTGTCATAACTCCTCTAATCGCCAAATTTTTCTATACTTTACTATTAAACAGGCAGATTCCTTGCAGGCATTAGGGTCATGGTTTTATTGGTGCAGCAGGTGCGGTGACTCCAGGGCCAACAGTTGTCATAGCTCTTCTTGCTATATTTTCCTACTAAATAGGCAGTCGCCATTGTGGTTACCTTGCAGTTAAAAGGGGCATGATTTGAATGGTGCGGCAGGTGCAGTGGCGCTTTACTAATTACACATTACTATACTCTAATACAGTGCCAAATGAAATAAGGTACAATTTACATGTTTTGAACCCTGGGATGTTAATTCAACATACATTAAAACAAAATTATTATTATAACCTTTATCTAATATTTATAACCAGTTAGTAAGATTGAAAACCAAAGAAAAAAGGTGAAATCTATTGGCTTTGTCTGTGCTAGTTTTTTTTTATAGCAAGTGATGCCACAAAAATAAAAAATGGAAAAACAAAATTTTCTTCCAGCTAAATGTTTCTATGTGTGGTTACAAATAAAGATGTACTTGCACAAGCGTTCATCCATGCAGCTGTTTTACTGGTAATGATTTTTGAGCAAGATGCTTTTCAGTTGCACCATGAATTTAATTATTATTTATGAAGGAGACAAGAATAAATCACCACCTAAACAAACACTCAAATCGCAAGTCGGTACAACGTTACAGTGTCCCCAAAGGATTTAATAACCTAAACTTTAAAAATGGGACAAAATAAATTATCATTTAACTGGGCGGGGAAAATTAATAGCTGGTATTTAAAGGCAGTGAGAAAATAAATACAATCGAAAAGTGCTCTTTAAACCATCTTTGCAAGAGAAAAGAGCTATTTTAGGAGGATGTGAACAGCATGCACACCCATAGCCACTGTGTGCTGTGACCAGCAGAAACAAAAGGTGAATAACAGTTTAACATAGCAATGGATGAAGCCAGCTGACCTAAAACGCCGCCATCTATGCATACTCTGTATAATTTTGGGGGTTAAAGAGTAGGCTGGCAAGCCCGCTAAATCTGTTTCAAAGACCATATGCCCACACCCAATAAAAGAAGCCCGTTCAAGTTGGATATTGTGACGAAATTGAACGATAGAGCAGAAAACATGATCAGTTGACTGAGATGGTTTTAATGAAAGAAATGTCTAGCTTGAAATCTACGAACAAAGCAAGTGTACAAAAGAGTCTCTTCAGGTCAGCTTAAAATCTCAGCGGATAGTAGCTTCTAGGATATGTTTGTTTGGGGTATGATCAGGAGCGGAAGCAGCAGCATTTCCAAATGTTTATGTTGCCTGATTGGCATAGGGTTGAGCATGCACCAATCACCCTGTAAGTTGGTTCTTAACATGGCAGACTGGTTGCAGGGCAGGGGCTCAGTGAGATCTAGTTCTGTCGTCTTCTGGCTCAAGTGAGGGGGGTGATGTGCTTTTTGGAGGGAGCATTATTCTCACTTTGGTCCTCTGTAGGGCAGTGGGTCTTGCAACTTCGTAGTGGCAAGCCTTGTGTTTATGGTATGTGCCATGGGTTAACTTTGAGGTTTTTTTAATCTGTATTTGAGTTTGGTCTTCTGGCTTTGCAACATAATCAGAATGAGCCATGGTAAAGTTATCTAGAGCTTCATTTGAATCGATGGTTGCAGATGAGGCCACATTTTTGGAGACCATGACTGTCATTTATGAGACGTTGACCCATAGCAAAAGAGAGAAAGATACAAGAGGGGGGGGGAAGGAGGAGAAAAATGGGTGAACAGTAACAAATGTAGAAATCAGGGCTGAAAACCTGCAAGAGTGAGATAGAGGGGCACGGAGGGTCTGGTGCTGGGGATGAAATCAAATTAAGGCTACACACCCCTGGTATTCAGCACCCCAATATTCGATAGTGCCAGTCGCAGGCTTCTGAGCAAAACTTTGGGCCTCTGCACTTATTGTTTTACAAATTAAGCACTGGTGTTTTTTGTGTATTTGTTAGGGTCCAGACCACTAACTGTATGAATGACAGTAAGGTGCCATTATATAGAGTCTAAAAAGGTGAAGTATTCTAGCCATACCTTGGGAATGTAGCAATATGTTATTTCCTATATATCAATGATACTAAAAGTGAGGCCCTCCTGCCCTTTCCACGAACCCCCCTTGCCAACAGCAGCACTGGGCTGCTGTTTACTCGACTCAGCTCTAAACTTAAAAAGATGTTAAATAACTGGGCAAGCATTTCTTTAAAAGTTAATTGTTTAAGTTAAAGAAAATAGGTAACTAGGGTGTCCAGCACCCCTTAGTTTTAGGTACATGTAGCAATGTGAAACAGATCAGTTAAAATGATTTTATAAGCTTTATAGCTAATGTCCTCAGCAGTGGAGGAGTGTCCAGGCAGAGAGTAGGTCAAAGTTCAACTGCTGAGAACTCAAAGGATACATTCCAAATAAGAATGGAACAAGAGCAAAGGCTTGTTCACCCCCATGAACAAGCAGGCGAGCATAACAGGTGCAGTAATAAACAAACTTATACTGTAAACATCGAAATAAACTATCACAAGATGCTATTAAGTGAAACTGAATTACTAACATTACACAGTACACCTTCATTTTTAACGATACATTGCAGCAAACGCATAAAAATATGACAAAGTCTCTTCAAAATTCAAAAAGTGTATTTCATGTGCTGGGAGATATGTATTTGTAAATTGATGGTTTTGAAACATAAATTTAGAAATATACATGCTATCCCTCAGCCCCCCCCCCCCCCCCAAAAAGACAATAATGCCAATAGTGAATTAAAAGGCAAGTGAGTTGTTAGGTTCACCCTTTGGGTGGCCTGGATATACAGAAACTACATTATATTTTCTTAAATCAAACGTAGAAGAAGGTTTTGAACAACACACTTTCTGACCTCATGTATTTGGAGGTCCTCTTATATATGATAATGAAGAAAAAGGAGGGAAAGCGAAATAAAACGATTGCCTAGGCTCACACAGTTCGATCAAGTGGGGAAGCTGCAATTGATTCAGGTTTTCTGGTTTCACATTGTGCAGGTCATTCAGTAGATACACATGCTTTGCTTTCTTTACCACCACTTTACCGCCCCATGCGCCCTCAACTGCCACCCTGCTAGCATCAATGCGGCCCTCGTCGTATCTGGCTCCTTGGAAAATGTTTGTGAGTACCCATATCATAAATGGTATTTTGCTCCTGGCCTATAAAGTGATGTGCTGAGACCCTGTGGACAGCTTGCCCCCACTCCTTGTGTGAGCGCTCTTCTGCCCTCAGTAGTTTTCAGTCTGGAAGTTTCCTTTAGAACATACATCTCCCTATTCCAGGGTTTTTCCACCTGGCCACATGTAACTTCTAACATAGAGTGACCAGATTTTGAAAGTCAAAAAAGGGGTCCTTTTGCAAAAAAAAATAGAAGAACTCATTCAACATGATCCGAGGGGCCAGACTGCTGAAAAATGCCGGGCAGCTGGTGAAAAAGCAGGGCGCCTGGTCACCCTATTCTAACAATCCCCATGTTACCCCCCCCCCCCCCCCCCCTCCAACAAAAGGAATAGGTTCCCTCCAGACGGGAGATAAGGCCCCCATTCTCTAACAGAGGACCTGAGCCACTACTCTGAGTACAACTTCTATTCCTTGGGGTGGGGTGGGGGTCCTGCACCTCGGTAGAGCGAACCACCGGCAGGAAAGTGTCAAAAACGGCACTCCTGTTAGAGCACAACTATCTTTGCACCGGATTGAAGGCTGAGGGGGAAGGTTTGCTGGCCTGTCCTCTGCCTGAGAGGAGGGAGGGCACGAATAATGGAAAAGCAGCCGGGGCCAGCCCTCCCACGGCGAGGCCTGTGCAGGCCGTGAGCGCACTGTAGTTCCAGGGCTATGGAGATGTCACGGCAGTTAATCAATGCGTGTGCCAGCTTTCATTTTCTGGATTAATCAAGCTGATAAAATGAATTTTCATAGACTCAAGATGTGGCTTTTCTGCCTCAGCTGGGCAAGCGTAATTGACTGTTCACCGCCTCTTTAATACAGCGTTGATTATTTACCCGGAGCGCAGACATCATGACAGCGAGTCGAAGGCGTCTGAATCTTCGTCGCGCGCTAATTCAAAGGGGTGCGCGCGCCAATAATGGAGGCTGGTGCCCGGCACGGCGGGCAGTCGATACCTGCAGCACGCACGAGAGGCCTTGCATATTAATGAGGCTCCATCCTATGATATACCTACCATCAAATATTAGCAAGGCTCGCAACCTTCTCCTCAACCGTCGCATCTGGCACGATTATTTCAGGTGAAAAGTATCATGCGCACAGATGCTATGAAAACAGGGAAATCATCTCAGTTCTAAAGTTGTCCTGTGTAAAGGGTGCATTTAGTGCGCCAGTGCTGCTGTTTATATTGTGAGATAGCGTGGTTCACAACACGTGGTGCCCAGCTACACTGTTTGTCAGCCTCCCCCGAGCCAGAATCAAAATGTAGAAAGCAGACTGGGAAAGGTGAGTTAAAAAGAGGCAGTGAACGACCTGGATTTGGACCTCTTTTTTTCGGTACAGCCACTTTATTCCGCTGGACAAAATCACAGCAAAACATCAATTGGCAAAGCCACTAGGTCTTGACTAGGCAAGCTGGTGGGGTGATAAATATAGTTCAGTGTTTGATTGCAAGCATATGCCACAAAAATTAAATGAAAAAGAAAGTATGCTTCTGCTACTGACGTCTCTTGCAATAAACATTTTTACATTTTGTAAAAGAAAATAAACCACTACGTTAACGTTTAATCTGACTGTACAGGTGCCTCCTAGCGGGTTTGTGTCTTTGGGACAGGTATAGAAACCCTTTTTGGTTTTAATGTGCATGAAAGAATAATATGATTGTTGTTGGAGTAAAGAACACGTACAGTCGGCTTTAAATTGGTTTAACTTGATTTAAATACAAAAAGAAGACTAAAAAAAAGTAAAAACACAAAGTTACCAGATGACTCCATGTCATGAGGACACTTTTGTACCAGTCGTACTCATTCCTTTTGCGAAAAACACTATTTAAAGGTTCGATAGTTGAGTGGTTTGAATGAACTAAGTCAAGACTACAAGTCTGAGGATGAACTCAGGTCGATCAATACCAAAGAATAGAAATAAATGGGTATTTTGCCAGAATAAAATTACTACAAATGAGGTCAATACATATGTTTTCCCTATTCCAAGAGACTGCAAACTTTGCATGTGTTTTTCTGTCTCTTGATACCGGGATTCAAACTGTGTTTTTAAGTGCTCCCCCTGTTCTCCAGGTATGACAAGTGTGGTTTAGCGACAACGTTTCAGGATCTGGAGATTTTATTAAGTGCAGGAGCCAGGATTAAGTCAACGTAAGCGCTAGTTCAGATCTCCTGTCTTCCTCCAGAATTTCACCTGCTTCACTGTAAACTAATGAATCAAGGCCATTACTAATTAGTGGAAAATGTATAACTGCGTTTTGAGTAACTCAGTCACGGGTAAGCATCCACATTACCACCTTAATGCAGTGAACCACTAATTACACAGATGTTTTCCTTTCTTTTTCATCCCAGTCTGCAGTGAAAACTATGTTAGTCCATCCTGGTGTCTACAACATTTGTGGACCCTGGGGTTCCGCTATTCATATTACATTGTGCCAAGTTGGGCTGCTTCATCAGTCTTCTCTGTGCTGTGGTTGTGGGACTGCTAGAAGGAACAGCCTTCCTTTATCCTACAGTTGCTACCAGGGGTAAACTGGGGAGCTAAAATCAACCCTCGCAAAAATGACTAAACCAGCCTGCACCCTTTGCATTCGCGGCTCGTTGTGATGTAAAGGGACGGGGCGGCGCAGGGTGGGGGGTTGAGGATAAGCATTAAATTATATTTTTTGAAAAATTAAAAACAAACCTTCCTCGCTTCATCGCTGCTCCTTCTTCCTGACAGGAGGCACAGACTCCCAGCCTGCTCAGAGTAGTGTTAGAATTGGTTGGGGGTGCACAGCCAGGGTGCTCCCAGGCAGACTGGGAGCCTGTGCCTGCTCTCTCCAGCCCAGAAACACATTGCTGGGATGGAGAAAGCCCTGTGCGCATGTCTGTTTGGCCGGCCCAAGATAGCCGGTCAAACATACATGCACACTGAGGGGAGTACACAGTGCACTCCCCTCATCCCCAATGCTCTGCCCCTTTCACAACTAAACGATAATAAATATAGTTTATTATTGTTTTGTTGTAAAAGCTTTGCAGCCGCTGCTGCTGGCTGGGTGGGCAACGCTCCTCCGCCCAAGCCGAGGAGCCGCTCCTGACCCTTTGGTTCCTTGAGCTACCTCTCTTTCCATCAGCATGTTCTCCCTCTCCCCTTCTCTCCTCTCTCTGATCTCTTTCTCTCCACCTTCCTCCTGCATTCCTCTCCCTTCCTCCTCTATTCTTCTTTCTCTCTCTCTTGAAGCCTCCCAGTGCCTACAGCAGTTAGCCTCAGGGAGCTCTGCAAAGTGACAGAGGTGGCCCTGGGTTTTCAATAAAAGGCCTGTACGGTCCTGGTTGCTGTGCCGATCCACCACTGTTTATTTGTTTCCCAATGTCAAAGATTTCAATCCTTGAGCTCTAAGTATAGAATGTAAATCATTCTTTGAAGCCGTGACCTTTGACCCAGTCACAGTATTCTGCTGTGTGGCGTCTGCTCTGGCTTCCATTTTGTGTGTTGATCACCTGCTCTACTAACCACATGACACGGGTTTGGATACCGTCAGGGCTGACCATCCTTCCTACTGAAGTAAACAATATGAGCACCAGTGGCAATAACAACTCTTATTCAAGCAACAACCGCATGCTAGTTGTGGGGGTATTCTCATTAAATGCCGATTATTTCCAGACACGTCCATTGAAATCTAAAGAAGATGCTGGCTCCCGATGACCTGAAAATATGTTGATATAAAAGTCATAGGTGATTAATCAAAAAGACTTCTCTTTTTTTTTTTAGATCTGGCCAAGGGCAGCTTTAGCTTATTTGGACAAAACTATGTAATCACAAAAAGACAGAATGTGAAAGCAGCATAGACAGACTTTGGCTCCTCTGCTTTCTAAACCTTCTATTTGGGTATTTGGTTTAGCATCAGTTGTGTGAGCCCACACATTTCATTGCTCATAATTGATAGAGACATTCTTTGAGCCGAGCCTGTATACAAATATAGCTGGAAGGGGCTTTGCATAGTGTAACCCTATGACAAATCCAGAAGGAAATGGTTTTTACACTATGAATTCTTTGATTAATACAACGTTAAGGAATTTTACTTGGTGAACTCTCTGACAAATATAAAAGAAAGGGGTGTACATTGTGACCTCAATGACTAACGCAAATGGAAGCGACTTTACATTAATTTTCACGAGAGACCTGCTTACACAGATATCTAGTTCGGAGGAGTCTAGAGAGGTCGGGTTATCATTGTATGAATTTGTAATGTTCTGTTTAGAATTTAGGGCCAGATGTACCAAAGGATTTTACCCATTCTGTGTCTATGGGAAAAAGCTTTCGTACATATGGCCCTTAGTTGTGTATAAGTAAATGCACCTTTCCTTTTGAAAAATACTGGCTGGACATTATTTTATCAAGTGTTATTTTACATTTGGATATTTCCGGGTTTGTAACCTAAAGCTGCAAGACTAAGGGCCTGATTTACAGTTTGGCGGACGGGTTACTCATACACAAACGTGACGTATATCTCGTCCGCTGTATTACGATCTCCATAGGCTTGAATGGGATAGTAACATGGCAGACGGGATATCCGTCACATATGTGACAAAGTATTCCCCTGTGCCAGATTCTAAATCAGTTCCTAATTATTTGAACTGCTCTGCCTCATTACCCAGAGAGTCAAGTGCCCAATAGGTAACCTTGGAACTCAGTTTGGATCCAGTGCAAGGTGGCTTCGTTCCTTCTTGTTGTCTGGCCAGTGATCCATGCAAGAGGCTGGTGGGTGGTGGCGGCACATTAGCCACAGGGCAAGTGTTCTCCTTAGATAAAGCAGACCATCATTGCTTACAGGCGGAGGACGAGGACTTAACTTAAGAACTATTGCTTCAGTATTTTTCCAAGAGTAAGTCTCATCCAGTGTTAAACAAGTATACAGCATGTCTTAAGCAATGACCTCCAAAAAACACCAGAGGAACTGCTAAAGTCCCCATAGTGAAAAAAAGGAAATTGCCCTAAATCACAACACACACTCACACCCTCAATACTAGCAATCAAACACTACCAACAACACTCCACACCCGTCAGAGTATCAGACACTAGGGTAGTAAGGGTGAAAGAAGCCGCACATCTAGGCAGTAAAACAATAATGGTAGACAGGTATCAAGGTAACCAAAGAATCTGGTGCAGACTGGCCCAGTGCCTTACTACCCTGTAGGCACCAAAGAGGGTATCAGAGTACCCAAAGACAAAATTGAACAGAAATGGCCACAGCACACAGGAAGTATAGTCCAGAAGTATGGCAGGGAAAAGTATCCCCGGTTGTCTGATGCTGAGGTACACAGTTGAAAGAAGTCTCAAGTCTTGTATGTAGACGGTGTCTTTATTTAGTAGATACTAGAAATCATAGTGCCATCAGCGAGATACAGCCAACACGTGTTTCGTCACACCAGTGACTTTATCAAGGCTGGGCCGTCTGGCCAGGATGGTGCGTAGCGCAGGTAAGTGATGAAGTAGCCTTGTGATCAGTTGGTGAGGCTTTGAAACGTCAGTGGTAACTTCTTGAAGTCGATCTATCTATAGTATGGCTGAATAAGTAATTCGAAAAGTATGAAAAGGGCAGGTGGACAGGCCCTGGTTCGCCTGTGCTCGGCACCTGTCAACGCGTGAGGATGCGTGGTAACCAGTGGTCCGTACGAGTAAATGTCCCAAGGGGACTTCTGGACTATACTTCCTGTGTGCTGTGGCCATTTCTGTTCAAGAGTATCAGACACTCCCTACTAGAAGCACTCTAGCCTAGCCTCTCACACACTGGCAGTCGGACCCTGTTCACAATACTCTCACACCCTTCACACACTAGCAGTCTCACTCTACAAAAGGTGATGGAATAGGTTTTTATATTGTATGTGAATCCTTGCTATTTTCTTAATGCTCTTAAGTTTTTGTAATGGCTTAAAACAAAATGTACTATTCATCACCACAGTACCGAAGGCAACCCCCACAGACTAGCAGTCACACTACTGGAATCTCTCTGTCGCTCCTCGGAAGCTAGCAGAAAAGCCAATTCATGTGTCTGATAATTTAAAGTGCCTCTTTATTGATTGGTGAGTGAGGCAAGAATGGGCCAATGAGCGGATGAATAGATGCGTGAGTGCAAGGATGAGTGACAGTGACATGAGTGACCGCGCATGGACACTGAGTGCGTAGGTGGATGGTAAGTGACTGCATGAGGGAGTCATTCTGACACTTTCAGCTGCCTGCTAGAGCCGCTGAATCTGCCAATGCTTGTTTCATCTTTCCGTCTGAAGGAAAGGGGTTTGTCGTTGCTGAAGCCCCCGGAATAAATGCAACATTAGGTGCTAGGGTTTCAGGACGCTCGGGCTTCACGAGGCCAGCACGGCCACGGCAGACTGCGGGCTACGAGTGCCCCGAGTTTATGAGCTTACATTTGTGAATTAAAGCCCACCTCGGCAATTACAGAACCCGGTGCCCGCGGTTTCCTTGGCAGAAGGCAGCCGACCCCTAAGCGATGTCAGATGAAATATTGATATTTAATGAAGCGATGCTCGGAGGCGGTCTGCGTTCAATAAAGTGGCGGCTGGCCCGAGGCCGCCCCGAGTCCGCTTTCTTGTGATTCGTGGCGGGATGTAAAACTGCGAAATAATAAATGTACCAAAAGGGCATGCACTGTTCCTCCGCAGCATGGGCAATGGTTACTCAGGCAAAGCACAAATGCTAACCTGTCCATAGTCTGGAGATTAAAAGGGTCCGATTCCCGCACAGTTCGTGCATAGGTGGGCGTCACGGTGGCAGCCACACACAGCACTAATCTTCCAATATTACACACGCCGCAGTTGCCATAAACATACATCTCTGCTTGTTCGGAGGGATGTTGTGGTCAAACCGATCCCCCACCTTTCACTCAGTCGTAGTGACAGCGGGTTAAAGGAGCGAGTGCTGACAAGTGTTCTGTACCCTGTTTGCGGGGCTGCCTCACAGTTTCATCTTCCTGAGGTCTATAACAATTTTGGTAGGTTGAGGGTTGAATACAATATTATTAGATACTGAGTGACTGGTTACTGGGCTGTGTTACATTGTAGTTATTGATGTCAATAAGTTGCCTTGTTACTTCTGACAACGAAAGGGGCGTGGGTTGTGTAATTTGAGTCTCTCGGTATATTTCCATCAGCAAATATCTAGATGTCTCTCCTTTCAAAGAATATAACAGCGAGAGCGCGGACAGTTTATCCCAGAGAACCCAACTGCCCACATGTTATACACAACTCCTTATCAAATCCTGGGAACCGGGACGGCTTTAGCGCTGGTGGCGCCTGGTGCGACAATCTTTTTTGGCACACACCCCTCCCCATGACCTCATCCTCCTCCGATTGCCACAACTACATTCGGCAAAAGTGCCCCTCATCTCTCCAAAAGCCATCTCTCACATGTAAATCATTTGTTTTTAAGTGCTGTTAAAGGCTGTTTTTACTAATCCACTCAGCTATCCACATAAAACCCAGATCTGTTCTTTGCAGCAAGCATAGTAAGCCTCTGCACTCCTTTATGGCGAGTCCAAACTTCCACTAGACAAAACTCTGATCTCTCTCTCTAGCAAGGAACATTAATCATGACATTTTTATTACTGCCTGAAAGCTGGATGCACAAGCAACTCTGTAGCAGGTGCTTTTTAATCATACATTTTTGCTAAAATCAGCGCCCCCCACCTCAGGTCAGTGCTCCCCTTCCAGGTCAGCGCATCGATCGCACCGCCCTAAAGCCGGCCTTGCTGGAAACACCTGTCAGGGGCCTGAGCCTTGCACCCACAATGCTGTCATGTCGTGAAGAAGGCACTAGGACCATGCAGGGCATGGATCTCCCAGGTCACAGGAACTTCACTTCCTGGACCAGCGGCTGAACAGGAAGTGGGTGATGGAGCGAGGCAGTTTTGGAACATTCAGCATAGGGCTAGGCAGGTACAGTAATGGGTGGGGATGAGTTCCCCCAGAAGTAGGGGAGCAAATGTATTAGCACAGGAACCCATAATAAAGCGCAGTCTACCTCACACAGCTGCTTGTGAATTCTCTTTTGTGCATACTTGTAATGAAAAAGCGAGAATCTGCAATCCCCATCGTTCAAACATCTTTTGGCTAAAGGCTAGGAACAGACACACAGGTTTTATGGCGACACAGGCCATTCGAGAACTGAAGTTTTAAAAATTATTTTTGTAACTATAAACCATGTCCTTTCTAATCACCGAAGACACTGCAATTTGTTAAAAATAGGCTTTAAAGAAGTTGAATGCGGTGTATGGTTTTATTTCAGCCATGAGCTAGGCTTACCAAGCGACAAGACTTGGAATTTTCTGTTTCGTACACAAGGTTTAGTTTCCAAGGTTAATCATGCCTTTGTGCAAAAAGCAATAACTGGTTGAAGGTGCCACGTATGACATGAGGTTACTTGGCAGTTATGAGTGATCTTTAAAATTCACCAGAATCACCGGTTTGCTCGATTCTTGTCGTCTTCATTCTGGTCTCCAGCTGTCGCCCGAGGGTGCCATGACTGATAAGCTTCAATGAGCATTTGCAATTTGTATGCTAAAAAGAACACATTATGACCTCTAATTATCAATGACTGGTTATTTGTACCGTCCTAAAACGGAAGGTAACCCGTTCCTAAGCACTCCTAGCATCTGCAGGCACAGTAGCAAATGCACAGAGGGTTAGCGTGCTGTCTAAAATCACACAGTGAGTCAGGTGGACACACCGGCATTAGATCACTAGTCTCTCGATTCAAAAGCGGATGTCTTCACACTATTCTACCTTTTGTGTTAAGCAAACGATTACCATTCTGGCCCAAAAAAATGATGTTTAAGCTGTATCAAAAATATGTAAAACGCAGCAGGAGTAGCCCGGAAATATGAAGTAAGAAACGTGCATATACGCCAATTTTGAGAACTTCGGCTTCCTAGAATTCATTAAGCATAAAACCAAAGATACAGCAAACCCATTATAGTAACTGAATGTTAACTGTTAGAATTGGGGTCTCTAGTTGGTAGTGGTTTGCACCTTATCCAAGAAGGTACTCTGCGTCTAGTGAGCATAAGGGAGTCACACAGCTAAGATAACCCCCTGCTCACCCCTTTGGTAACTTTGCATGAGCAGTCAGGCTTATCTCAGAGGCAATAGGTAAAGTATTTGTAGACACACACAGTAACACATCGAAAATACCACAAAAGGACTCCACACTAGTTTAGAAAAATAGCCAATCTTTATCTGAGTAAAACAAGACCGAAACGACAAAAATCCAACACACACAAGTAAAGATAACATTTTTTAAAGATTAAATATTAGTAAAGTGCTTAGAAACACAATAGCTCCAACTGGAGCTATCACAGCGTCTTGATGGAGTAATTCCTAACAGTTTGACGCAACTCTCAAGGTCTCGGAGTCGCACAGACCCCCAGGTACAGTACTTTGTATACGATGAGGAAACAAAGACATTGCATGGAGCTGGAGAGGTGAGGTGTCCCTGGGGCCGGTGCAGCATTGGTTCCTTACTGCTACCGGGGAGCTGAGGCAATGGTTCCTTACTGTTGCAGGGGAGGTGATGCAGCATCAGTGGCGAGGCGTCTGTTCCTTGTGACACGGCCGGGGCGATGAATCCCGCAGGTCATGATGCTAGGCATCGACCACGGTGTCGTGATCACACCATGGGGGGCCACAGGTGCTACGGCGGAGTCGGATGTCATGGACGTCGGTGACACAGCACTTGGAACTCACAATGTGGCGGGACTTTGGAGGCACTGCAGTGGTGTCTAGCCTGTGGCGTCAGTCACTCACAGACACTGCAAGGGCAGGCCTGAGACAGGTTTACAGGGATTCTCCTGTGGGTGGCACAATCAGTGCTGCAGGCCCACTAGTAGCATTTGATTTACAGACCCTGTGCACACATTGTGCACTATACTAGGGACTTACTGGTAAATCAAACACGCTAATCATGAATAAACCAATCACTAATACTATTTAGATAGAGAGCACTTGCACTTTAGCACTGGTCAGCAGTGGTAAAGTGCTGAGAGCCCTAAAGCTAGCAAAAAAGAAATTCAGCACCAGATCAAAAACAGGGAGTCAGAAGCCAAAAAGACAGGTGAAACCACACCAGAGCTGACAGGTCTAACATTAACCTTAAGTGTTATCTTACCCCAAGGTAGTGCTCACCTAATGGTAACCCAGGAGCAACCCTTTACCTGTCTCTTTAGCCCAGGACTAATGCTAACCTGTACCCTAAATCTACAAATGATGCTTACTGCAATCCTAAACCTAGACCTAATCCTACCCTAGAATTTAGGCAAAAGCTGAACCTAAATATAGACTGTCCTTGGCCCTTTGGTCAATGCTAATCTCGAAGTCCCAGACATCTATAAACTCTAAACCCCGCCTAATTCTACCATTTGTTTCAAATTTAGGCTACTAAAAGTCTTAGTGTGCTTTTTCAACATATAATATTTTAAAAAATATATATATATTTTTGCATTTTCAGCATATGTGTTTTTATTACTGCCCCATACCCATGTGGCGCTGGCTATTTTACTTGTGTATTGCTGTGTGTTTCAAGACGTTTATACTCTGTATTAATCAAACACGTTAGATTTGTACAATAGAACCTAACTCAGAGAGCTGCTGTTCTTTGTTCCTGCAAAGGTAACTTTCTGCATGAAAGTTTCCAAAATCAGGCAATGCTAGCCTTATTTACAGCATGAGATTTATAGTTTTAAAACACAGAATTACAATAATTAAAAAACTGTCTAAGACACCATCTTACTGCTGACTGTTATTTAAAGTTGTACTTTTTATCACTTGTATTTTCTTTAGATGTGCAGGTTGTGACCTTAATTTAATGGTGTAGTCAAATACCTAAAGAAAACAAATAAATACCTAAAAGAACTATGCACAGCGAGACAGCCTGTGTTCATCGTCTACAAAAGAAGAAGTGAGAAATGACTGGGTCATACCATCATTAGGTATATACCATGAGTAGTCCGGCTGGTGTCGGGGTGCTGGGTAGTTGACTTATAAGTACATCCTTCTCTGGAATATCATTTTGTTGTAAGCACAGATCCTTATTACCCAGTTAGATTGAAGAATCAGTCAGGCAGTGCTTAGAAAAATGAAGAGGTCGAAAATAATGATGATTGGGTCACTTTGTCATTTACAGGCATCTTCAAAGGAAGCTTAAAAGTCTAGATGAATATGTTCAAAATGTATACCAGTTTCTGTTAGTATATGGCACTAACATTATGAAGTGGTAGCCGCTGTTGCTCAGTTTGCGGGTGCCCATGTCCCTCACAGCGTGGCTGCCTCTGTGTTGACCAATGTCAATGAAGGTTTAAAGAAGCCCTACTATGGCCTATGTCTGCTTGAGCTCACCAGGCCCTGTTAGCCTCTTCAGGGTAGTTACCCCTGGGCTTTGGCCTCCCTACTAGGAGCCATTCTGGTGTCCTATAACCCATATGACGCTTCAAGACATAGGTGGGGTCGTGTTCCTGCAGATAGTGCCCTAGCAGTTACTTCAGCTAGTAACTAGTGAGTTATTCTGCTGCGCTGTGCTCTGCTGTGTTCATGTGGCATTGATCGTTTTCTCTATAATAGCCACCAATCACACAAGCGCAGGTTTGCTAGTGCCTCTGTTCCTGAAGAGAAACTAACTGGACAGTGCACCTACCCCGAATAAGCTGCCACATGGTTCTAAAACCAAAAACACATAATAAAAGGTGCCATACATCTTCTGATGGGACTTTTGTGTTGTAGTGATAGTAATAAGAACATTGACAAAATACAAAATTCAGTTATTTACATCATTAACACCGATATTAAACTAATTTGTAAGCAGTCACAATTGTTGCAGACATGGGAACAAAGAAACCGGGAGATGAAACAGTTTGTTCAAGATCACCCAGTTTGATAAAATATGAGCGCCAGGAGTAAAATACAAGTGTCCTGGATGGACAGCCTGCATCCTAATCACCAGAGTACATTACCCCCAGAGGAGTTGTGGAACACTTTTCTTGGCTACCCGGTACCATGACATATACTTTGGGTATATTCATTGAAGAACCACCTAAGCTCTTGAAAGTGAATGCAGTAAATACATTACTCATTAAGGTCATGTTGTTTTTTTGCTTCTTCATTCTCCGTTTTTTTACATTAACTGTGGAGGAAGCTAAGTTCAATAGAATCTACTTCTTGGACACCTGAAGGAAAATACAAATACAGAATGCAAATGGTTACTTGCCTCACCACTTTGTCAGGGACACCACATCCGCTACTGGGCAAGTAGCAGACGTGAAGTTAAATGTTGATTCAGTACTTTCCTTGGAAAAGTAACACAACATGTTGGTCCAAAGGTTTACAGTTGTGTAACTTGGATTATGTTGCAATAGAAGGCCAAGTAGTTGGCTATTTCAGCACTATGCAAGTATTCTATAACATTACATTATGATAAATACAGTTGTTGTCATATATAATAAATGCCGTTTCCTTGGTCGTCCTTTAGCATGTTTCCAGGATATTGGGTCCCATGGAAGCAAAACAGAAATTCACTAAATACTGTCTGAAGCCATTAAGCTGTTCTCTAAAGGAAGGCTGTTGGTCAATCTTTTGCGATCACAAGCCTCTGTCATCACATAACCCCCTGACAAAATAGATTCAATGGCAAAACAACAATTGTGTGAAATGTGACTGATAATTTACTCAGGTGGTACTTGACTCCACTGGGTGTAGTTGAGGATGCTTTGCAGCATAAGGACCCTTCACTTTCCAATAGAAAGCATTTTCAAGATGACACTTCATGGAAAGCCTAATTTGGAGTGAGGAAACCAGTCCGCCACATGAATAGCCAATGGTCTGTGATGAATGTAAGTGGAGGCCCCTGTTAGCTGGCAAGCTACGAGAGCACACACTTTCCCTCAGGGCCTGTTTTGCCCGCAGGAACCAGCCGTGGTGTTTGCTGGGAACGGAACCCAAAGGCTCTCTCACCTCGTTCTGCTTTAGGAAAGTGTCCTCAGCACCTTCTTCAATAGTGAAAGACTTGCCTTTATATAGCTCTTGGTCCTGGAGGTCAGTGGAAAATGTGTCTAACTTTCACTAAAGTATGAAGGTTGTAATTGGGAAACAAGGGGCTACCTCTCAGAGCTCCCTGTCTTGCACATGGGTATGGCTTGTAGGACAAGGGTGACATGTTTTAGGACCGGTCAACGTTATGTTAGTGACATTTCTTCAGTGGATGAGCTCCAGGCACTGGCAAGAAGTTGAGTAACAAATCTGATTTAACAAGCACTGGCAATGTCAATGCGTCTGTCTTATTACTGAAAGTTACTGGTGAGTTTAGGTACACAATACTTCATCATACATGCACTCTGTTACTCATTCTTGCACTTGTGCATACATTCATCCGCCCTCTAGCTCCACAGTAAAACACACCCACAAACTCAACAAGCATATGCACGGTAAGGTAAAAGAATAAAAGTGGGAAAAAGTAAATGTCACGTAAGGCAGGCGTGTGCATGTGATTAAGAGCAAAAAATCAAACATAACAGTGAGTGACCATCTTGGGATAGTATTGCACACCGTGATTCATTGCTGCACCAATCTAGAATGTGTGAAAAGCTGCTCTAAATTTGGAGGTCATCTTTTAACAGTAAAATGGGCATACACTATGGACAATGCCCTTCAAGGTGCCTGCCAGTTTAGAAGTAGTGGGATCCGGTGCACTGCATATGAAATGGGCAGTAAATTAGCTACCCAGTAGAACTGTCTATGGCGCTACCAGGTGCTCAACAACTAAAACAAAGAAAATAGAAAAAGAGGAAGAAAAGGAGAACGTGCTAAATCAAAGCGTCTGGTGCACCAGCCCAGGCACTGAAGCTCCCTCAGTTTCAGGGGGATGTGCACATGATTAGGAAAAATGCATTCACTAAGAGGGCAGGAGAGCCAGTGGCTTACCCCAGCCCAACATGTTTCGAATGCAGGCTCATTGATTCACAATAGTGCCATAGTTACTCTAAGAAGTAACACTTGAAGAGAACCTACTCACAAATAAGTCCGTGATGGGGTGTTACTGATTCACACTTGGCCCTTGACACTTCAGGACTTAAAACTGAAGCGCCCAGGTCCAAGGCAAACAGCGACGATCCCCCTCGTCATGAGGGGGAGGGCCTCACGGCACCTTTGCTAGGTGAAGAGGTCACGCCTACAGGGCTGTGACTTCTTCAGCCCAGCAAAGTTCAGTTCAGGCAACAAGGAGTCTGCACATTTAGCGCATGTCCAACTTCTAGCTGCCTGACCTGAACCAGAAGAGTGTCTGTAAGGCTGACTTTTGTTCAGCCCGACAGATGCTCTTCAAGTCAGGAAAAAGGTAGAGGGGCGTGGCCCCTCAGACCTTACGGACGGGCCGCTGCTGGACGATCTGTTTACCATATTTACAGACAAACTTTAGTCAAATTAATTTAGGGCTTTAGTGTTTCAGATTTCTTTTTAATCCTCCGGCTGCCGCTGAGCAAAGTTTGCATACTCTTGATGTTAAAATAATTCTATTCAATGTATCTAAAAGCATAGCATTTTTCAGGAAAAAAAAAGACTATAGTTTATGAAAGTTGTGTCAAATAAGAAAGTGGTTCTCGAACAAGGTAGTTCAAAGCTGATAGTGACTTGCATGAAAGTATAAAACAATAAAAGTGAAACCATTTACAAAATGAATATTAATAGTAATAAAAATAATAATCATTAGATTTATTAAAGGTCTTTCCGCATCGCTTTCACATTCAGTTTGATAACCCTGTGAAAGGTGTTCATATTACTGAATTGAATGGCATTGATTTTATCAATCTCTGAAAGAGGAAAGACTGAGTGTTTGCGCCAGTAACATGTTTGTCACCTGTGAGTCTCTCCCTCTCTCCCTGCCCATGCTTAGCTCTTTCACGCTCTCTCAGCCCACTCCCCCCTCCCCCCCCACACACACACGCAATCACATGAAAGCCATTGCATATGTTCCGTACTGGGGTAATGTTTAAATACTGAAGCTATTGTGCGCATTAAGTTTATCAACCTTGAACCCCTAAGCAAAATGTGCGCATGATAACAATTCAAAGAAAGCACAAAATAACCTGTCCTCTTAATCAGACAAAGACTAATTTTTCGGTCATTTTTTTCTTCGTTTGGACAATCATCTGTATCCATAGTAGGTCCCAAGCTCAGAAAAGAGAAGCATCTTACCTATACAAATACTTCTGCATGCTATAATGTTCTAAAGGGATGAGGTGCCTCGAACTATCAGCCCTCTTTTCTGTTATTTTTTCAATTTGAGCACCACCTGACGGTTCCTTACAAGATGTGACTTAAGACGTACCGTAATGACGTCAAATGACTACAAGTGTTGCGTAGAAGTGTCTGAAATCATACGCCCTGCTTTTCGTCACGCGTCCTTGTCTGCAGGGACTACTCCCAGCGTGTCAGTTCGTATAAAGGCGAAAGGGGGTGGAATGGCATTACGGGTAAGCAGCTTTTCTCATGCATATATCACAATAAACCGGATCCTAGGTTAACTCCGTTAATGCCTCTGCCGCTGCCATAGACACGGCCTTAAGGATGTAATATTGTAATACAGAGGCCGTCTTCAGATCTAAACCGCAGGAGCAATGGATAATGTAGTCTATTCATGAAGTATGCGCATGAAACGAAATCTTCTTCAGTTCTGTTTGCAGAGTTAATCTCATGCCGACAAAGTCTCCTGCATTACTTCTCGCTCACGCACAAAGAGCACAGCAGAGAAACGCTCCGGGTGCTCTGGCTTTCCAAAAAAATAATAAAATAAGAAGTAAAGCGCTGATGTGGGAACGAAGACATTCCCTTTTGTGTCTGCCAATTCTGTTGTGCCTATGGCCTCGGTTAACAAAATGTACATATGAGTTATTTACACAATTATTTCCAAAGGTCTTTTTCTGTGCAGTGCAGTAGATTATGGATGGAGTATCATGACCTTTACCGTGCTCAATTATTCATTTATTTCTACTGGAGTGTTGTACAGAACTGAAAGTGTTGCCCCTCACCCTTGTCAGACATCTTCAGAGCTGTGGTTGGCAGATCTACAATGTCAATGGTTAAGCCAGGGTGATAACCAGGTGCGCGCCAAGCTAAGATTGAAGATGGTTTGGGTAACTCCTCACGTCACAGTGGTTTATGATGAGCCAGTTGTGGACCTTGCTTATGTGGTTCTGCGTCACATTGTATTGTATTGTATTGCAATATTTATATAGTGCTTACTACCCCTAAGTGGTGTAGTCATTGTTTTGATACTATGTGGAAAGTGTTTCCCTGGTGTGCATGAAGACCTTTGCGGTGCAGTTATTGTGTTAAGGGACACAACACTTACCAGTGTGATGGAAGATAAAGTGTGAGCGAGAGGCATGTGGTTTATGGTTTTCAGTAAGCTGGCAGCTTTGAGCAGGTCTGCAGGCCCTTTTTGGGATTTCTTATGTTCATAGTTGAATTCACTTAGCTGGTTACTGCACTGGGTTGTACATTCTGAGATATTTTGTTTAAAGTTTATCCTTCTGAGCAGACATTGGACAAAGGGAGAAGTGGAGGACAGATCTGCTGGGATGGACTTTGTTAATATCCCAAATCTGATTGTCATTGTGACATACCAAGAAGTGGCCATGTTATGTAGGTAGCTAGTTGGGACTTGCAGTGCTGGGCTAAATTAGAGTCCTCTGTTGGCCAGTGATGTGAGACAGATCTCATACACTACCGGGTGTTTGATGTGGCCCATGGCAGTTTTGTCTTGTATGAGTGTAAGAGAGTCAAGAAGTAAAGAGGATTATTAGGCAGGCTGTATGAACTACAATCGACTGCCTTA
Organism: Pleurodeles waltl; assembly: GCF_031143425.1. Lineage (NCBI taxonomy): Eukaryota > Metazoa > Chordata > Amphibia > Caudata > Salamandridae > Pleurodeles > Pleurodeles waltl. Next base: position 745,639,496 of record NC_090445.1, on the reverse strand, counting down.
CTGCTGAGTGTTATGGTACTGGTTTTAGTGTGGGTTATATATTGAATTGTGATTACGTAATAAAGCACTTGCTAGGCCTGACAAGCCACTGTTGTGCTTTTCGCTGGTCAGCACAATGCTTACATTAAAGGAAATTAGGTGTGATATTTTATTTGGGGGAGGCGTATGGGAAATTCATGCAATGGTTGGCAGTATAAGTATATAAGCTACAAAAGAATATGTATTGTTAGGGTGCAGGGGTATGACTTACAAAAGAGAGGTTGTGATCTTTGAAATAAGGTGTGGGCAAATTGCAGAGTTACAATGATAGGAATCAAGGCAAACATGGATGTGACTTAGAGTAGGCTATGTTCAGTGAGAGGAGGCAGGCTGAGGATGGAAAGGAAGGGGGGATTATTTGAAGGAAAAAGGAGAGATGTCAATTGGACTTGGAATTTTTAGGTAAATGTTGTTTTGTCATGCAAGGTTTTTAGGAATATTGTTGTGGCTTTCTGAGCTAGCATACAAAAACTGTAAAAGAAAACAAGACTTTTTGCATGTATTACAAAACCACTGTACCCCATAAGAACCCCAGTGTTCATATACCACCATCACCCACCAGGTAAATACAGGCAAATTAAAGTGGTTTAATTTTCCCATAAAACCTATGGAAGGATACCTCAAAACATGAATATTGTACTTTAAATGTTTGTGCATGAGATGTCCTTCCCCTTTCCATCTGGTGATCAGTCTGTTTTAGTGAATTTGTGTAAAGGTAATGCTTCTGAGGTAGCACTGTGCTGTCTCCAGCCTCAAGCACCCACAAGACAGACACAATGAAGTGTGAGATCCTGCATCTGGCTGTCAGTCAGCCCCCTGCAGCAGTAATCAGACACACAAAAAGAAAGGCCCCGCTAGAAAACGTCCTCCCCTGAGCAATCGAAACTGCCACCTTGCCCTTCCTGCAGTATTCAGGAAGAACAAGTTACAGGAGCCCTTCTCTGTATGCAATACTGCACTCTTACTCAGTGGAGCGGGCTTCTCTGCAGTGACCTGTACATCTGTAATGATGCCCCTAATTTAATAGGCAAAATCACAGATTGATTTATCAACAAGGACAGTAAACACCATTGAGATAATGCACGTCAGCAATTCAGTCCATGTTTATATTTACGTTTTACTTTATCTTGCACTCCCTAAGATTGTTTGCTTTTTCCAGATGTGTTTCTCTAGTATATTTTTTCAAGCAACATCTTACTGTTGTGAAGTGAAAACTGTGAACTTAGCCGTCCCCAGTTGTCTGGGTGAATTCAGGTTGTGGATGGGTGTTTATGAAGGGTCACAATTGAGAGCTCTGGAGCGGAGATTTGGGGCATTTTGAGGTTCCCAAAGTACCTGTCAGTGCGACACAGAGATGGACAAATTACAAACATGTCCAGTTCTTGGGCTGTCCACAGAGAGCATAGTCCAAGGCCGAGTTTGGTGATTTATTGTTGGGGACATTTGAAAGTGGCTCAGCATCTCTGCTAGGTACAATGTGCCAGTTTTGGTGACAGCTCCAAATGGCACTGCATCTTCTTTGGTGGGAACAATGAGCCAGCACTGGAGATAGGCCTGTGGTACTCCATGAATCATGTCTATCTATGTAAGGCAGAAATGTAGCCAACTATGGGTGTCTTCCTGCCTCTTTGCCAGCGTTAATGATGATGCAGTTTTGGAGATAGCTTCACACAGCTATGCATTTAGTGGTTTGGTGAATTGAGATCGTATTGGAGTTGGCTCTGGCTTCTTATCTCTGGAGCCAACCCTGTGTGACTTTATATGTTATGGACTGGTACAGCTGGGTATGGTGACCAACATAGACATACGTTTCATGGCCAGTAAATCAACCTGTTGCAATGGATGGTATGCTTTAGGAAACTGCTTGGGAGTCACGATAAATCTGAGACTGGTAGAACACTAGGTGACATGACCCAATCCCTATGAAAAAAACTCAAGACTGATGTGTCCTGCTGGTCAGAGTATTTTGTGGTTCTTTGCTTCACATTTGGTGGCTCTATTAAGTCCTCAGAGCTTGGCCGATTAGGTAAGCTTTTGGAACGCGTGTGTACAATCCTGCCTGACCTGCCTTCTACAGCGGCGGTGTGCCCTGTAGGATTGTCTTCAGAGTCACAATGGACTACGATACTCACAGATCACGCCTGCAAGGTGAACCCAGGTCCGGATGGTTAAAGCCACTGTGATTTACCATATTGCATCAGAAACTCCCTCTCTCTTCCATCCTACCTTTGTGTCTTCCTCCCTTGCTTTTGCTGTGTTCTTATTTACCTCTTGTTCGTCTTAAAATGCTTAAAATGCTAATAATAAAAGAAATGGGGCGAGACAAAAAAAGACCTAAATACACCATATAACATTGGGTGCTCACGATATATGTCAAGTCTGACTTGACTATAACCTTCCGTCGTGGTCCGCTTTACATCCCTCTTTTGACATTACCCACTCCCAGCCTGCCTTTTCAGCTAGCTGCTCCTATTGAGTTTTAATTGACGGCAACCTTTAATATACCCAGCAGTAATTTAAATCAATGATGGAATGCAATGTCCTCTATGGCTATCTCTTTCTAAAGCATGATGCTCACTGTGGGACCAAGATGAATGGAGGGGTCATTGGACTCCATATAGATATTGTTACTTAAGGATGTTGGTCATGCACAGGGCTATCTTTATTGATGATCTGTGTCCAGCAGTTAACTTGTACACCTGTTTGTGTAAAACCAGAAAATAACAAAAAATCATATAGTTGTATGTGATAAAGTACACCCTACTGCACACTTTAAGGATATTAAAAGTCACCGATGAGTTCTAGGACCATATAGCGACATTCGAATCCCTGCCTTCATAAGGCACTCTAAATCGTGTTAGTTTGCAGTATTCTTTTAATATACAGTATGATTTTATTGTATTGCAGCGTGCACAAAGTCCTATATAAAAGTGAAAACTTTCACTGATTTATGTGAAGATCTTGACTTTCGAAACAATCTGTTTTGTAAACTTGTAGAGAAAAAATTCTGAATAAGGCTGCATTGTGCCCTTCACGTTACTTTAGCCTGTAAAGAAACTTCCCGTACAGTGATGTCAGCATTATGCCTTTCAGTTACCAAGGGATTGAGAACAAAAAAAATCTGCTGGCAGAGGTCACACCCGGAGTCCACTCTAAACATGTAGTTTGGTCTTCTTGCACAAAATTCATAATTTAATCAATCTTCAGGGATATAGCTATAGAAATGACAGACCTCAATACCTCGTTACCACATAGGAAAAGATGTTGGAGGAGGCGACTCCCCAAGTTGCCGTTTTGTCAACTGAGCATCGATGGCACACACCTACCCAGTCTTTTTACAGACCTGTGGGTCTTTGTGCGTCATTTTGCCCCCCTCCCACCATTGTCACATTTGTTTTGCAAGTGTAAAATCTGTGCCTTTACCCTCATGAATATGCTAATCTTCATTAAGCAAACATGTGCTCGAGTCCCGGGAGAGTATCTCTACCAGGCAGCTCTTCTAGATTTACAGCACACGTTTAGAACGATAAAGTGCCGAGAATAATGCCGCTCGCCTTTGCAACGATGAAGTGCCCTTTCGCATACAGCACACAGATGTGTGTGTAAAGTTTAAGATAGTTCGAATGAGTTAGGGATACCAACTAACAAACTGTTATACCTCATACTGGTAAGCTGACCTTTCCGAAACAGATGGAAAGAGTCACCCAAGGCTGATGAATGGTATTCCCGCACCCGTCTTCCCCCGCTTCCTTCGACAAGCATCTCCTTGGTTCTGAATGTACAGCTATTTGGCGAACCCACCTTTCCAGAGGATGGGGTCAACTTGAACCACAGTGTTAAGTGTTTCACCTTCTATTAGATTCTTCAGTGGCTGACATGAAAAAGGGGCATAGCGACGGAGGTTGACGGTCCGCCTGTGCTGGTAGCCCTATTCCATTTCACCATTTGCAGAAAGTGTGGCCGAAGATGGATGGTTGACTATGTAAACTATACAGATTTGCATCAATGTTCAGGAAGGCATCATTTGCTGCTTTAGATAGCCCTGTATGCTATGACTTCATCACGTGACGAATAAAGTGGAGGGGGGGCAATAGGCCACCGTTCATCAGACAAGACCCAAAGTATGCTATTGCAAAGCTGAGCTTCACTACTGGCTGCAGTTTTCTATTAAACTTGAGCAAAAACCCAGGCACCCATCAACACTGTGTTCAGATTACGAGATCAGGTACTCCTCCTTCCGAATATATTGTGTGTGGGCATCAACTCCTTTCTTAGATTGTTTTCTCTCCACAGTCAAATTCCAGTGTGTGTGCCTCCGCTTTGTCTTTTTGACTCCGTTCAGTTTTCAGTCTCCTTTCTGTTCTGTTGGTATTGTACTCAATCGTGTTTTTCATGTTGGCACTCTCCACACTTTGGTCCCTTCGGGCTTCGACCGACTGCCATTTGAGCAGTTAGCACCCGTCTCAAGCCTATCTTCCACGTGCCTCCTGCATCAACAGGAATTGTTCCCTAATGGAACAAAATCCATTCTGCTTCTGTCCTTGTTACCACTCACTGATCAACACCTAGTGTGCAAACTTTGCCTCTCTCCTGACCACTGTGAGGCCGACTGCAATGACTATAAGTCATTTTATCAAAAGGACCTTTCAGGACCAAAGGGGTCGTCAACTCAGAAGATGCCAGACAACACCCCAGACCTTTTCGAAGAAGAGCTAGCTCAGGAACAACTAACAGTGCAGGAGAAGAAAGCCTTTTTCTTCCAAGACAGCTCTGATTCAGATGTGGAGTTTCACACTGAGAGCCAAAAACTTACCTCTGCCCACTGCATGAGTACTGTGGCCCCTACTCTCCCACAGAAACACTCCAAAAAGGCCCTGAAGCCTGTTCTAGAGGTTACCGTTCTACCACTGCCATCCGGCCATGGTCAGTAACACAAGATTGTTTCAGCCACCCGCCTTCCTGCTCGGAACTGAAAATGGCCACAAAGGCTAAAGTCTCAACTTCGGCTTTGACCTCGACCACCATGAACAAATAGGTCATTTCGGTGCTGATCTGAACCTCGGGACCAATCCTGCAGCTTTGACCTCTGCACCGACCAAGATCCTGAAGCACAAATCTTCAGCGCCGAAGCATTTGGAGCTGAAAACTTTGAAATCCAGAGAATCCAGCCAGTCTTCCACCAGTCATTCCCCAGTCAAGCCTATTCTTGAAAAGATGGACCCTAGACAGGGCAAACTTCAAATTCAAAAAGGCATAGGCTGCATCATCACTACACCTTCTTCTTCTGTGCTTCCAAAGAGGAAGTTCATTTTTGAAGAGGCTCTTTATGTTTCTGTCCCTCCAAAGAGGAGGACAAGGCTACTAGCCCAGTTTACCGGCATTCTTCAACACATCCACCTTCTCCTCCTCCCTCTCCTCAACTCCCTTCATCACCTCCACCTCCTTCCCCTTTCCACTCTCTACCTCAGTCACCTATACAAGGGGATGACACCGCAGGGATCACTGGAATCTTAAACTAGGGGTTTTGGGGGTCTTCTTGACGACACAGATCAATGGGATGCTAATGACCCTGATCCCACTGCACCAACTGACCTGGATCTCTACCCTGCTTGTCCCTCCCCTCTAGAGGCCACTACCTCCTATCAGCAGATGGTTTCTAGAGTGGCTGCATTCCACCACGTAGAGGTGCACAAAGAGCCCATTGAATAGGACTTCCTGTTAGATGCACTCTCCTCCATGCATAGGGACACGCAATATCTTCCCATGCTCCCTTGTATGCTTAGACATGTGAAGGACGTATTCAAGGAACCAGTGAGTTCCAAAGTTATCACACCACGGGTGATAAAAATATAAAACAGCCCCTTCTGACTCACTTTATATCAGGTCACAGGTACCACCTGATTCTATAATGGATATATATGGGAGAGGATGTGGCGTAACTGCCAGAGCTGCCGACTTTGGAGCTGGGGAACCATGTTCGAGCCCCGGTGTCAACTCAACATCCTGTGATTCTGGGCAAATCAATTAATCTCCCCATGCCTACCAAAAATGATTGTGTCCTTGTGTAATGTTACTGGGGCTCATGTAAATCGCTCAAATATCTTCAGGACGAGTTTGCCCTATATAAAACTGCAAAAAAAAAATGTGCCACCACCTCCTGTAAACGGGCTAATAGTTAAGCCACGGGGGACTCTCCTCCCCCAGAGAAGGAAAGTAAAAGAATTGATGCTGCAGAAGAGAGGGTGGTGGCGCAAGCCACAATTCATTGACAGTTCTCAAGCCCTTATGTCGCGCTATGATTGGGCGCATTGGGATGAGATGGATAAATTGCTACAGTACCTCCCTTAAGAGCACAGTAGGCAGGGACAGCGAATTGTCTCTGTGGGTCATATCATTACAAACAATTCTATCCAGTGCACCTTTTATGCAGCAGACACAGCAGCCCAGGGGGTTAACACAAGTATCCTCTTGAAATGGCATGCTTGGCTTTGGTGTTCCAGCTTCAAGCCAGAGGTCTAACAGGCAGTTTTGAACATGCCCTTTGACAAAAAGCACCTGTTTGGACCACAAATGAATACAACACTTAATAAATTGAAGAAGGACACCAACACTGTCGGGGCCATGGGGGCCCTCCAAACTCCCACACAAAGGGCTTCCTTTCGCCGCCCTGGGTACAAAGGTGCATACTAGTCCTCCACTGCAGAGGCTTCCACGTCACATAGCAGGCAGCCCTAGTGCTCTTACAGTAGAGGCTACTCCAGAGGCTCCTACAAGGGGTCCAATAACAAAGGGAGAGGGAAGAGTACCCCCACAGGCGTATCCTTCTCTACTCCCAAACAGTGCCTACCTACACCTTCCCCCGGACCACCCAACACAAGTTGGTGCCAGAGGAAGACTCCAACACTTTCACACCATCTGGGAAATCATCACCATGGACCAATGGGTCCTTGCCATTATTCAACATAGCTATTGTCTGAAGCTCATTACCACACCTCAACATTTCCCCTTGCACCCGCACGTTATCACAGAAACACTTAGCACTTCTCAAGCAAGAGGTCTAAGCACTTCTCCTCAAATGGGCCACAGGCCCTGTTCCTCCATAGCACCAAGGTTTAGGAGTATACTCCCTATACTTCTGATTCTCAAAAAAGAATGGGTCACTCAGACCAGTGCTGGATCTCCAAATTCTAAACAAATACATCCTATCAGAACACTTCCACATGATCACACTTCAGGATGTCATCTCACTTCTACAGCAAGGCATTTTTATGACAGCTCTAAATCTAAAGGATGCCTATTTTCACCAATTCACCCTGCACACTGAAAAAAACGTAAGATTTGTCATTGCAAGCAAACATCAACATTCAAGGTCCTTCCCTTTGGGGTGACTACCACCCCCAGGGTGCTAACAAAATGTTTAGCAGTAGTCGTGGCATGCCTGTGCAGACCAAACATCCACGTCTTCCCTTATCTGGACGACTGGCTCATCACAGCCAGTATACTGCACCAGGGTCAACAACACACTCAAATGACAGTGGATCTCCTTCACAAACTGGGGTTCACTCATAACATTCCCAAATCCCTTCTCCAACCACTATAAGTTCAGCCTTACGTTGAAGCAATTTTGAACTCAGTTAGGGATAGCGTATCCTAATCCAGCTCGCATTCAGAGTTTTCAAATACTTCTACCTCAGTTTCAGGAAAACCAATCCTATTTAGTAAGGAACATCATGCGTCTCTTGGGAATAATCGCTTCTTGCATTGCCATAGTCCCTCATGCCAGTCTACACATGCATCTTCTATGGCATTGCTTGTCTCGTCAAAGATCTCAGTCACAGGGTCACCTGGAAGATCTAGTGTTGTTAGACCACCAAACTCATCATTCTCTGCAAAGGAGGAACACCAACAATCTCTTGAAAAAGCGGCCTTTTCTAGACCCTGTTGTTCACATCACATTGACCACAGGCACAACACAGACAGGTTGGGGTGCTCACCTCTAAGACTTGACAGTTCAAGGTCTATGGGATACCAAACACCACTCTCCCTACATATCAACTACCTGGAGCGCCATGCAGTATTCCCAGAACTAAAGGCTTTTTCTTCCTCACCTATTTCACAAGGTTGTCTTAGTTTGGACTGACAACATGACAGCCATGTATTACCTAAAAAAAACAGGGGTTGGCACTGCCTTCACAACTGTGTCACCTGCTTCAGACCATATGGAATTGGGCTCTTCACCACCACATCCACATGTTGGCAGAGTATCTTCCGGGAACGGACAACAACTTTGGAGACCTACTCAGCAGGATGCAGCAACAAGTCCACGAGTGGGATCTCCACCGACAAATCCTCCAGTTATACTTGAAAAATTGGGGGACTTCACACATAGACCTTTTTGCCACAGCAGAAAACACAAAATGTCCAAACTTCGCCTCCAGGTATCCACACCAACTGTCCAAGGGCAACTCTCTGTGGATGAGTTGGTCAGGGATATTTGACTATGCTTTTCCACTTCACCCTTTCATTCCATTGGTGGTTCGGAGGATCAGGTAAACATTTCTCACTGTGATCCTTGTAGCTCCAACCTGGGCATGCCAGCCTTGGTTCGCCATACTACTAAATCTTTCAGTAGTCCCATACAAGAAACTTCCCAACAGGCTGTACCTTCTCACCCAGATTCAAGGTCAGATCAGGCATGCAGACCCCAAGTCACTCAACCTTGCAATATGGCACCTGAGGACATACAGTGTAGTTATTTAGGTTTACCTGCAGAATGTATGGACATTCTCAAGGAAGCACACAGGTCCAACACTAGAGACTGTTATGCTACAAAATGGAAACATTTTGTTTCCTACCGCCAACCCAAACACATTGATCCTGTCAAAGCCACAGTATAAGACATTGTTTCCTACATGCTTCACTTGCAGAAAGCAATCTTGACTACACTTCCATTCTCACAGCTATAGCTGCATGCCTCAAAAGTAGAGAACACATTTCCAGGAATAAAGGCTTTTATGGAAGTACTCAAACAAATTATTCCATCTAGGGTGCCACCAGCCCCCTAGTGGACCCTTAACATTGTACTCACTAGACTCATGGGTCCCAGATTCGAACCACTACACTCATGTCCACTTCAATTCCTTTCATGAACGGTGACTTCCTTTATCACCATCACATCACTCAGACATGTTAGTGAGCTCCAAGCACTACCCTTAGAAGAACCTTTCTTCCAAATTCCTGGGGACAAAGTAGTTATTCGTACTAATCTTACATTTCTACCTAAAGTGATTTAACGATTTCATCTTAGTCAGTGTATGGAGCTCCCAGGTTTCTTTCCACAACCAGATTCCATTGCGGAAAGAGCCCTTCACACATTAGATGTCAAAAGACTCTCATGTTCTATATGGACAGAACTAAGGACTTTAGGAAAACTAAACAACCTTTTGTAGCCTTTTCCCCACCTCATAAAGGCAACCCAATATCCAAATTCGGCATAGCAAAATGGATAGACAAATGTATAGAAGCTTGCTACATTAAGGTCAAAAGTTCTGGAAAAAGGGAACTACTGTGGCCGTCCTTGGAAACATTCTCATAGCTGACATTTGTAAGGAAGCTACATGGTCTACACCACACACCTTCACAAAACACAACTGTGTGGATGTTTTAGCACACCAATAGGCCATTGTAGGTCAGGCAGTGCTACGTACACTTTGCTAGTCAACTGCAACTCCTGCAGGCTAGCCACTGCTTCTATGGAGAGACTGCTTTATGGTCTATGCAGTGCATGTGTATCTACAGCCACACATGCCATCGAACCGATTATGTTAGCTGCCCTGTAAGCATCTGTTCATGGCATGTAGTTCTGTAGATTCACATGCACCCTCCTTCATCTCCGGACACCTGTGGCTGTCTGAGTTATATTATACTTGTATATATTTGTACATATGTGTTTACCATTTACCTGGATATCTATTTTCCTACACATTTCTTTCACTCCTTTGTCACCCTTCTACAAAACAATTTAACAAAGGAGTATATGCCCATGCGCAATATCACCTCGAGGAGGAGTCACTCTATCTCCTGACTCAAAACACTTCTTTGAAGAAAAACAACTTGCCCCACTCCGGATCCAACACCAGATGGCAGAAGTATGCAGAGCATGTGAATTTACAGCACTACATGCCACGAACAGATGCTTACAGGGTAAGTGACATAATCCTTTCTTCTGATTTTGGGGTAAGATTTACTAAACCTTTTTATAATTGCAAACACTCCGATTTGGCGTTTGTGGTGTTAAAACTGCTTATTCAGATTTACTAATCCCATTTTAGGCCCTCAAAAAGATTTTCTGGTTCCTAAAATGGGATTGTGACTGGATACTGATTTAGTATCTGAAAAGGATGTGTTGTAGATTTCCCTTACAAATGGCAAATAATTATGCTATGTATCTGTGTTTTGTGACCGAAATCTGGTCACAAAACATTGAAAAGTTACCAAGATCTCAGATGAGGTGCCAACCCATTTGCAAAAAGGAGGCATCCCCTTGCGATTCATTTTGTGAATTTAAAAAACGTTTGTTGGGGATTAGTTAGTGGTCCATTACCTCACTGCCACCTCTAAAAAAAAAAAAAAAAAAAAAAAAACTTTTTTAAACACTTCCACTTTTTCTTTATGGAAAACATATTGAATTTAAAAAACAAAGTTGCATTATTTAAAATCAATCACACACATAGGGTGCTCTGCTGAACCTTGCAGGTCACCATCACTGTGATGGCCACCAATCATAATAAGTGGCAATTTACAAATGAACTCATGAACAGTAATAAGGTAGGTCGATTGCATCACACTTCAAAACCTTATTTTGAGAACTGCCCTCTTATTCCTTATGTCGGTTTGCAAAATAATTTAGTGGGAGCAAAAATACTAATAGCACATTGCGGCCAGTAATATGCAACCACATCTACATAATCTGACCCAAAGTCCAATGCTTACTTCGCTCTGAATGATCTCTGCCCCTGTCAGCGCATTGCTTCCTGAGTGCTGTACTAGAGCTCTATTGGAGTTAGCCCTTTCAGCAGGCTCACCCCCAAACATTTAGTCTTCACCTTCTGTTTTCTGGACCTGTTTTGTTGACTTTCAGAAATCTACACATGTTACCCCTGCTAATCAGCGTAAAGTGCATGTGTTCTCTCCTCTAAACATGCTACGATTGACTTATACTCGATTGCCATATTTAATTTACTTGTGAGTCCCTAGTATAGTGGCACTAACTATGGCTAGGTAAGTTCAATGCTGCTGATAGGCGTGCAACACTGATTGTGCCATACACTTAATTATCACTTTAAATGTATCTCAGGCCTACCATTGCGCCTGTGTATGCAGTTTTACGTCCATGTTGGCATGGCAAAATACACCTTTTGCCAGGCCCAAAGTCTTCCATTTTAATACATATAAGTCACCACTATGTAGGCCCTGTACAGCTCAGAGGGAAGAAAGCTGTGTATTTAAAAAGTTGGACATTCACTTTTAAGTTTTATATGTCCTGGCAGTGAAAAACTCTTATATGTGCTTTTCACTACTGCAAGGCCTACCTCTCCTACAGAATAACATGGGAGTTACCTTAGTACATGTTATAATCTGTCGCTTTCAATTGGGACCAGTTATACAGGTCAAGTTTGGTGACTAAAGAATTGTAGTTAGATGCCCTCTTAAATGGTAAAATTAGATTTTTAATCACAATTCTGAAATTGCCAGTTTTAGAAAGTTGCCAGTTTCTTATCCTATCAATTTGGTGTCTGCAGCCTGATCCTGGATCACATGACAAGGTGTAGCTGTCGGTCTTTGTATATTGCTCCCATACAGTGAGACAAAAGGGAGATAGGTGTTGGCAGGATGGTCACTCTGAGTTAATGAGGGGTAGGAGCTGTCACGTACCACACTTGAACATCTCAAAGGCTTTGCCTGAGCACTCTGACAAAGGGTTTGTTGCTAGTCTATTGTGACCCCAGACAAGCTGAAGCCAGAACAGGGAGTAAGGGGATTCCTGACTCCTCAGAGAGATGGAGACCTCTGTAAGCTTCTCCAATTTCAAAGTAATTGGGTTTAATATTGGACCTCAGACACAAACTCTTCAGAACACCTATGGACTTGTGGCTACTCTGTCAGGAAGCAGGACTGTGGTGCTGATGAAAGGACTGCCACTCTGCTGAACTGCTGCTATAAAGGAGTGCTGCTGTGCTGTACTGACTTGCTGCCCTCTTGCCTGGGTGAGAAGGAGTTGATCTGCATCTGTTGAACCCAGGACCACCAAAGTGACTACAAGAACTAGTTGGCTGGCCTCCAGGTCTGAGCCTCAGGAACAAAAGGGTCCAACAAACTTTACCTCAGCACCTGGACTCTGACATCTGTGAGTCTACTCTGTGAAGTGGTGCCAACCCAGCCCTGGACCATTGGAAGAGTGCCTAGGATGCTCTGCCAGCCTCTGTGGATCCAGTGAAATTGACGCATCTCCTCTGGTGCGTGGCAAAACCTTAAGCACACCCAACGCATCTCTGTTACTGCATAGATTGGACCAGTTGCAAAAACCTGCATTGCCTTGGCAGCCTCCTCTGAATCACTGATATGTGGTGCATTCTCTGTGCTGGCACACGCATCCCTTGTCAGCAAAAGCCTTGAAGACGGACTTCACCTCACAGCTACTCAGAACTGACAAATCACCTTGACTGCATATCACATACACAATTCTGGACTTCACACCACAAGCCCTTGTCATAGAAGTCCTTGACGCTGATGCAGGACCTTGCTTTGTAGCCTCACCGCACTTCAGAACTGATGCATCACTTCAGCTGCCTGATGCATCTTCAACACGGATCTTGGCAACATTCTGCACACCAGGATTTAAGGTCTTTGCTCTGCTAGCCTAAGTGGGACCCTCTAGCTGGACCACACTCCATCGAGGTCAGCTTGAACTTGTGACTGTATCCCTGTCAGGTACAACCAGATATCTACAATTGGCGCTTTGTGGTTTTGGCTCTAGTTTTACCAGAATCTTCAAAGTTGCATATCCTCTGTTCTACTCTTTGACTTTTTGTCACTTTGATTACATTTTATTTAATAAAAATCACTCTATTTTTCTAACTTGTTGTGGGATCTTTTTTGTATGGTGTTTTTTATTTTATTACTGTTTGAAGTGTTGCAAACATACCTTACATGTTGCCTCTAAATTAAGCCTGACTGCTATGTGCGCAGGTTAATTTAGGGTTGGCTTGTGCCTCCCCTACACATAAATTGTGCTTACCCAGGGCTCACACACACATCAAACAACAACCCCGTTTCCTACAAGCTCCAAAGACAAAGGGGGAATCATTTTGAATTAATTTGATTCCCACAAACTGAATAAATACTAAAATAAGTTAGCACCAGTCAAAAATGGAAAATCCCCGAAGTTCATCTTTACAGTGTGGAACTCCTGCCCAGGAGGAAGACGAATTAGGCAATTCATTTTTTAGTCTCAATTGAAAAACTGATACTCACAAAGAAAATGACTTGCCCAGACTTTTTGGCCTGCTATTTTTCCACGCACTTCATTTCACACGCAACCTCTGGGTTTCAACTATTGTCCCTCTCCAAAGACAATCAGGAAAGCTGGGATTACAATGCAAGGTTCACAGGCTGCCGTACCACTAGACCACATCTTCCACCGGGCCCTTTTCACAAATTCCGAAGGTTGGCAACCAGTTTTTGAGGAAAGCCCTGCAGATTGGCACCTTGCCCTATTCCCAGCTGGTGTGTACCTCCTTAGCGCCAGATACCCGTCCCGGCATGGTCACAGAATCCAATAAGGAATGCTTGTGGTGTGCTTTAATGGTACAGGCACGTCTCAAGCACAGTCAGCACTGAAACTGGATGAACGTAGAAGGACACTGTAGAAAATCTTCCAACCACTACATTTTTCTGAACATCAGAAGGTCAACCACAGAAATCCTAGATGCTCCTATCCACTAAGAATAATGTGCCCTGCTCCAGTGGGAGATTACTGGATCCTCTTCAGAATAGCCTACATTCTTTCGCTTGTAAACTAAACAGGTTTCAGTGTTTTGCTGTTGTCATTGGGTTGAAACTGTACACCAAAGAGTATGTTTTGTGCTAATTAATTTTCGCAGAGTAAACAGAGCTGGTTGCCCTTCTCCCGTGGCCTTGGCCTCCGACACAAGACCATACTGCTGACATAAATTTTTCTAAAATATTTCTGGAAAATTAATCTGTTCACCAAATCGATTTTCTTGGTGTCCGTTTATTCATCCAGGTTAAAAATACATGCCTTTAATTGTGTTTTTCTCGTTCGTTTGGCAGTATAGCAACGTTTGCATGGATGATGTAACCCTTGCTCCCTGAAGGGCACACAGGTTTACATCCTGCTGGATTGACTTGGCTAGGTTGGAAAAAAATAAGTCTCACTAAACTTGGTAATAGTACACATGATCATTTAATAATTTTCATTTCATAGTGTATTAGGTAGAAGCACAGGTGATTCAGCTTTTGGAACAGGGTTTGACATCACAGCCTGTGTTGTGTCGTTTTTTTACATGAAATGTCTCGCTGTGCACTCTTATTGGCAGGCTGAGTTAACATACTAGTAACACAGAGCTTCATGTTGTACGTAGGGTTAGGTGAAACTCGTGGAATTTGACTGAGTAGAATACAGTGGAGTTAAATAAAAACTCTGCAACATTCCGCCAGCGGGCAGAATTAGGCATGTTGCATTGCTCGCACTGGTATTTAGCGCCAGTGGTGCGTTCCATGCTGAAAAATCTGCGCAAATGGCACCATGTGGTGCACCATAGCACACACATACTCAGGTTGAATTTGCTGCTGCTCAAGTAGATATTCTACTTGAGCGGCAGCCTTCTGATTGTAAACAGTCACAACTGCCTATGTTACAAAAATCTCACTGAATATATTCCTAGCAACCAGAAATCATGCTAGAGGATGCCAAATCTCACTCACGCTTGCCAGCTCACCATATGGAAGAAACAATTCCACCCATGCAATGATTGGTGGAAATTGGCCAGAACTCCGCATTACAAGAGTCAGGGGCGACTCCTCCAATAATAGAATGATAATAACGGCATGTTAGTTTTCCTGGGAGTAAGGGGCTGGGCTGAAGGGAGGGGCCCAAAAGAGGGCTGTAGGACGGGTTTTGCAGCACAAAGTGTACGTCTGTTTGGCTGGGAGCCTATGCGCAGATGAAAAATGAAGAGGATCAGGATGGAGGGGAGACAAACACGTCTCCCCAGAAGATAAGTGGTTTTAAAAACTTTTTTATTTTCACACCCATCCCCCTGTCCTGTCCCGTCCCACCCCTGCCACCCCTGTTGAGTGGCAGCCGCCAATGACGAGAGTAATGCGGAATCAATAAGATTCTGCCAAATACATGGGTGGAACGGAATATTCCAGCCACCCCTAGTTGTTACATTACCTCCCTATAACAGTTTAGCAAACACATGCTTCGAATCACATGCCTCGAAACACAGAGCTTCATGTTGTGACTTTATCTACTGTATTACAGTTTTGGTGTCAAGTTATGTGTCAGCTGACAAAGTATTACATGCTCTGTCTGCATCACCTTCATGACCAGATGCATCAACTCCAAGGCCATCAGAAACAACACCCGTATGTACCTGACCAAGAAACAAAACCACACTGGTGGACAGCGCCATATGGTACATCACCAGATGGCAAATGAAAAAATGAAGCTGGATAAAACCAGAATGCAGGTCTTCTCCATCTGTCCTATCAGAATGTGAAACATCATCCTCAAGGACATTATAACTGCTCTGTTTTTCCTGCAATTCTAAAAGAGAAAACCTGAAGGCGCATCTCTTCAAAGAGCACCGATCATCTACACACTTGGATCCTAAATGTTAGCTGTCTAATCGTAACCTTGGTTCATAGCTGCAGTTGAGTGCTCCGTTGCTCCCCTGCTGGGTTTCCACTTTCCAAGTACCAGCACAAATATACATATTATTCTAAAAGGACAGATTTTGACACGAGTCAGTACTTGGTGATGGGCACTTTAGTGAAAAACATGTGAACCATCACACCCCCAGGGCTCTAATGAGACTTTTAATTCAAGGTACAGAGGTTTAATTCAGATCTCTGTCACAAGGTGGTCCCAATATAGCAACAACAGTAAGCCTAAAGAATAGTGTAGCAGATTCTAACTCCTCCCTTGTTTTCCAGTTTTTGGTGCTAACCCTCTTTCCCCTCCCCACTGTGCACACAAATTTGAAACCTCCCTCTGCAAATGAAAGCATTACAAAATTATGGAACTTCAGAGAGGAAATTGTCTCTCAATAGTTAAACTTGTAAGCCGGAACCATTTACAGGAAAGTATGCTTTCGAAAAACAGCAGGGATAGATACAAAAAAATCAGTAAAACGCCAAAATAAAAACATTTTAATGAGAAAAAGAAAATAATATTTTTGCAGTGAGCACGGAATTGGGTGAAACTCAGATTTCAGCTGAAGCCTGGAGAGATTTTCAGAGCTCTAGAGGTGAATTCAGGAAAGCCTGTACTGCCATTATTTGATGATGTGCCCTGGGCTAGCTCTGTGGTCTTCCACCAATGAGTTGAGCCTACTATCTGTACCTTATGATATACACAAAAGGCCTGCAGGTAACAAGCCCACAAACCTCATGTGAGCCACTTTTGGTCTGTCATGGATTAATGAATGCATGAAGAGCACCACCAAACCGCAGGTCAGACCACCTTTCAGTAGCACAGAATCTTTGCAGCTGCACACCTGGTTAAATCTTCCTTTTTCTTCTTCAACGCCTTACCAATAGATGCACAACACAAAGGATAATTATCGAAGGCCTGCCAGTCATTCCTCACAACCAATATTGTCCAACGGGTTCTGCTCTCCTTCTTCTGGTTCCATACTTTCTGTACTTCCAAATCTGCTTTGTAGCACCTGAAATATAATAGATAAGACTTACCAGTAAACATGGCATTAAAGCCCATTGGAGCAAAAACTTGCATTTGGCATGGCATATTAATGGAGTTCATGAAATGAGAATCACCCTCAAACGGAGATTATCAAATCAGAAGAAAAGCAGCAACCTTTTCTGGTTGGAGACTCTTCATCAGGCAAAAACAAAGTTCTCTGTGTATGGAATTACCATTGCCTAAAATCAGTAACAAAAAAGTTCTAACTGTTGTCTTTAGGCCCACGGCCAACAAAGGGCACCTCAAGTCTCCAGGTGTCTTCTTTAAATGAAGTAATCAGCATGTGGCAGAAAACAGGAATACATGCTAAATCTCTGTTGAAAAGGGCATTGAGATCAATTCCTTTGGTCATAGTTTGCATGCACTTATAATTAATTGTAATAGTATTTATTTAGCGCTTACTATTTGCATCATTTCACTTCTTCTCTGACCTGATGTCATATAAATCTCAAAACCCACAACCATCAATTCTCTCATCAGTGAACATTCTGTCAGTGGAGAAGTTACCTTCTAGTAGCATAGGGCAAACAGACAAATCACACCACAGGTGATTTGAGGAAGATGCAGTGCCAGTAGTAGCTAACAGCCAGGGCCCGTCCTTTAGGGTGGAGGGGCAACACCCCCCCACCTTTTGCCCCTCAAGAAGGATGTCTGTCAGGCTGAGCAAAGGTCAGCCTGACAGACACTCTTCATGTTCAACTCCGGCAGCCAGGAGGGAGACATCCGCGATTTGCGCAGGCTCCGGGCTGCCTGAGCTGAACTTTGATGGGCTGAAGAGATCACAGCTTCAATGGGGGCGTGACCTCCTCGGCTCAGCAAAGGTGCTTCGAGGCCCTCCCCCTCGGTGACGAGGGGAAGCATCACCCATTGACTCTGAACTGGGCGCTTCATGTTTAAGCCCTGAAGTGCCCTGGGTGAGTGTCAATCAGTGACATCTCGTCACAGAGTGGGGTGGGGTCAGACGTCTTACTGACCCCATCCCACTCCGTGATGAAGGTGGGACTGGAGCCTTCCCTCATTGGCTGACCTAAGGTCAGCCAGAGAGGGAAGGCAGCAGTCCCAACCCTCCTAGGACCTCCGAGCTGAAGATAAGTGTGTGTTTTTTTTTTTTAATGAATTTTTGGTGCGTGTGTGTGTATGTTTGAATGTTGATGAGTGTTGTGAATGGATGTGCGTGCGTGTGTGAATGAATGAGTGTGAGTGTGACTGTGCTTCCCGCCCCCAACTCCTCCCTCCTAAAATTACTGGCTGCCACTGGTCGTCAATGAGTAAATCTTAAAGGTTAACTTGAACCGCCTGTAAAACGTGATCTCGTGCCTATGCTGTGGATTATGTGGGACCAAGAGAGGAGAACTTGGTTCGAATCCTGGTTTCGCCACTTGTTTATGTATCTCCCTGTGCCCCAGCTGACTTAGTCTACAAAACCAAGAGTTCACTGAAACAGGCTGATCTCTAGCATTGAGCACCATATAACGCGCTGCTCACGGGATTTAGAAAACAGGCTACCACGAGTTTAGCTCTGCTTTGAAGAAATATTTGTCTTTTTTAATTCCTTGTAAGTACAAAAGTCACCTTACCAACATACCGTCATATAGAGAATACTTGTGAAGTACGACTGGGGGTCATTTATTATGCATAAACATTTATTCACGTGCGTTTTGGTTTCTCTGAAAGTAATGATCTGTTTTGCACAAATACAGATAATACCCACATTTTACACACTTTTTTCTGAGATTTTTGACCAAAAAGAGCCTTTCTGTAGACCGAAGAGCTAGATTTATTTCATCGCCATATTACTTGTGGTGGTTAAGTACAAGGTATCATCACTCGGTTAATAACTTTCGTTACATCACAGCGTCCTTTATTCAGGGGCGTGCTGCGTCAGACGTACAGGCCAGGAAGCTTAGCTCCGAGCAGTATGTAAATATTATACGCACCTCTCTGCCACAATGAATGAATAAACCAGAAGCAGCCTGGTCCCTCTTCAGAGGCATGACTTCTGGTTTGTGACCGGCGACGGCCCCGCCAGTGCTTAATGCTGCCAATGCCCTGTTGCGAGAGCGATTGCGTCTTTTCGCAGTGTTCAAACTATTTCGCTCTGTTTGGAAATGATAATTATTTCTGTTTCTATAAAATGGCGCGCCGCAGGGGTCTACAGAGACACAAATATTCTTCTTCTCACTCCTCTACATTGGGTTGAGCTCACAAAAGATATTTTTATAAAATCCGAGGTTGTGAAAAAACAGTCCCAGCTGGACACAGGCGGCATGCCGAGTGGTTTCCATAATTTTCTGCTTAAACTCTTTCGATATGACTCTAACAGCCCAATGGGGCGCGTGGGAAAGGGGTCCTGCTGGGACTCCCCGGGAGTGCTGTGACCACATGTGGCTAGGAAGACAGAAACATCCCTGGCTGTGTATTATCTACCCTCTCCGTAAACACTGCTTCATAGTGAGTATGCAAACCCTTTTAGGGTGGAGCCTGCGAGTGCATGCGTCTTACTTGCAAGACTCTGTTGTGTACAGTAAAGGACTTGGAGCCCGTCTGTCACCTACTATTTCTTGGCTTAGGTGGCACTCTGCTTTACAGCCTCATAATTCTGCACTGCAGGCCTGGCATCATTTCCCTTTCTCTGTGTCGAGCAGGGACCAAGTTCTGATTAATTCAATGTAATCAGTGCCCGTCCACTGCTCCCGATGCAGTTGAGATACTATTCTGTTCTTTTTAACTTCTAGTGGCGTTGAAACAGAAGGAGTGTGACTGGCAAAAAAAAGTGCCCAGCAGGACAAACAAAATTGCAAATTTTGTTTTTTTATGGCTAACTTTCTTTTATTTTGTTTGTCAAGTCGTCATTTTTCATGTTACGCTCATGTTTTCTTTTGTTTTTGCTCTGGGGCGCTGTTCTCAAAAGATGACGATTGTTTTGTTCTAAATACTGCAGCCACATTGCTTTTTTATTATGCGTTAATTTCTGAAATTATGCTTTCACATATGATTGTGCAGTACACCCCAATCCAATCACCTCCAACACACCCCAATCTAATCTGCCCCACTCCAGTTCGCCGCAATCTACACCATTCCAAAACAATCTGCCCAATCCATTCCAAAACAGTCTGCCCCACTCCAATCTAAAACGGTATGCCGCACTCCAATCCAAAACAATCTGCCCCACTCCAATCTTAATCCACCTCACCTCACTTCAATCCAATTCACCCCACTCCATCCCAATTCACCCCACTCCAATCTACCTCACTCCCAGCCAATTCACCCCTCACCAACCCAATCCAACCCACCCCACTCTAATCCAAGCAAATACAATATGCCCTACTCCAATCCAAAACAATCAGCCCCACTCTAGTCTGTCCCACTGCAGTCCAACACAGTCTGTCCCACTCCAAACCATCCCACTCCAATCCATTTCAGTCTGCCCTCTCCAATCTGCCCCATTCCAATCTGCCCCTCTTTAATCCAAAACAACCTGCCACACTCCAACCTGCCCAACTCCACCTTGCCCCATACCAATCCCAAACAGCACACTCCAATCCAAAACAACCTGCCCTACTCCAATTTGCCCCACTCAATCCAATACACACCACTCATCTCAATTGACCCCACTCCAATCCACCACAGCCCCCCTGCAATCCAGTTCACCCCACACCAGTCCAATCCACCCTAATCCGACCAAGCCAAGTCTACCCCACTTCTATCCAATCCACCTCACCCCAATCCAATCCACCCCACCCCAATCCAGTCCACCCCACTCC
This sequence comes from Pleurodeles waltl, assembly GCF_031143425.1. Taxonomy (NCBI): domain Eukaryota; kingdom Metazoa; phylum Chordata; class Amphibia; order Caudata; family Salamandridae; genus Pleurodeles; species Pleurodeles waltl. The sequence goes on along the minus strand of NC_090445.1, from coordinate 745,618,682 downwards.
AACCGCAATCCATTTTACCCTATTCCAACCAAATCTATCCTACTCCAATGCAACCCACAACACTCAAATCCAACCAATCTACCCACGCCAAACCACCCTACTCCAATCAAGTCCACCTGAGTCCAATCCAGTCCACCCACACCACGCCAATCGATCCCACACCAATACAATACACTTTTATCCACCCCACTCCAATCCAGTCCACATTAATCCACCCTACTCCAGCCAATCCACCCTACTCTAAACCACCTTAATCTACCCCACTCCAAACTACCTTAATCTACCCCACTCCAAACTACCTTAATCTACCCCAATCCAGTTCACCTCCTCCAATCTAACCCACCCCAATCCACTCCACTCCAATCTACCACACTCCAATCGACCCTACCCCAATCCAGTCCACCCCTATCCAATCCACCCCTATCCAATCCACTGAATCCTATCCACCACACTCAATCAACCCATTCAGCCCCACTGTAATCCACCCCAGTAAATCCAATTCAGGCCACTCAATCCAATCCTTGTCACTCTAGTCCACCCAACCCCAATCTGATCCACCCCACTCCACCTCATTCCAGTCTACCCCGCTCCAGTCCACCCCACTCTAATCCAATTTATCCCACTCCATCCCAATCCAATCCACCCACCCTGTACAATCCAATTCACCCACCCCATTTTTATCCACTTCACTGTACCCCACTCCAATCCAATCCACCCCACTCTACATCTATCCAATCCACCCCACTCAACACCAATCCAATCCACCCCCCTCTGCCCCAATCCACCCCACCCTGTACCAGTTCAGTCCACCACACTCTAATCCAGTCCATCCACTTTACTCCATTTCAATCCACCCCACTCTAATTCAATCCCCACCATCCAATCTACTCCACACCAATCCAATTCACCCCAATCCAATCCACCACGAAGTCGACCCTACCCAATCCAGCCCATCCCACCCCATCCTAGTTCAGTCCACCTTACTCCAATCCAATCCATCCACCCCACCTCAGCGCAAACCGACCCCAACCCACTCCACCCCAATACAGTACAACACACCTGAGTCCAATCCATCTCACTGCATTGCAGTCCAGTGCACTCCACTGCAGCCTACCACACCCCAATCGAATCCACCCCATTTCAATCCAGCCTACTTCAATCCAATCTACCCCACTCAACCCCACCCCACTTCACCCACTTCAGTCCACCCCATTCACTCCAATTTACCACACTCTTCTCCAAATCACACCACTTTTTAACAAACCAGTCCACCCCATCGAATCTACTCCATGCCAATCCAGTCCACCCCACTCTAATCCAATGTATCCCACTCCATCCCAATCCAATCCACCCACCCTGTACAATCCAATCCACCCACCCCATTTTTATCCACTTCACTGTACCCCACTCCAATCCACCCCACTCTATATCTATCCAATCCACCCCACTCTACACCAATCCAATCCACCCCACTCTACTCCAATCCAATCCACCCCACTCTACTCCAATCCACCCCCCTCTGCCCCAATCTAATCCATCCCACTGTGTCCCAGTTCAGTCCACCACACTCTAATCCAGTCCATCCAGTTTACCCCACTTCAATCCACCCCACTCTAATTCAATCTCCACCATCCAATCTACTCCACACCAATTCAATCCACCACACAGTCGACCCCACCCGATCTATTCCACCCCACCCCATCCTAGCTCAGTCCACCTTACTCCAATCCAATCCATCCACCCCACCCCACCTCATCGCAAACCGACCCCAACCCACCCCACCCCACTCCACCCCACCCCAATACAGTACAACACACCTGACTCCAATCCATCTCACCGCATTGCAGTCCAGTGCACTCCACTGCAGCCTACCACACCCCAATCGAATCCACCACATTTCAAACCAGCCTACTTCAATCCAATCTACCCCACTCAACCCCACTCCACCCACTTCAGTCCACCCTATTCACTCCAATTTACCACACTCTTCTCCAATTCACGCCACTCTTTAACAATCCAGTCCACCCCATCCAATCTATTCCATGCCAATCCAGTCCACCCCAATCCAATCCACCACACAGTCGACCCCACCCAATCCACCCCACCCATCCTAGTTCAGTCCACCCTACATCAATCTATTCCATCCACCCCACCCGACCCCACCTCAGCACAAACCACCCCACCCCACTCCACCCCAATACAGTACAACACACCTGACTCCAATCCATCCCACTGCATTGCAGTCCAATGCATTCCACTGCAGCCCACCACACCCCAGTCGAATCCACCCCATTTCAATCCACCACACTCCAATCCAATTTACCCCACCCCACTTCACCCACTTTAATCCACACTATTCACTGAAATTTAGCCTACTCTTCTCCAAGTCACACCAATTTTTAACAATCCAGTCCCACCCAGTCCCACTTCAATCCAATCCACCCACCTCCAATTCAATCCACCCTACTGTAATCCAACCCCACTGCAGTTCACTCTACCCCACTCTAATTCAATCCACCCCACTCTAGTCCAATCCACCCCTCTCCAATCCAGTGAAGCCAATCCTTCCCACTTCAATCCACCCCACTCACATTTAATCCAGTCCAATCCAGTCTACCACACTCCAGTCCACCCACCCCAGCCCTATCACTGAAATCCAAACCACCCATCCAAATCCAATCTAATCCACCCCAATCCATCCACATTACCCCCATTTCAATCTACCCCACTCCAGTTCACCCCACACCAATCCCCCACTCTACCCCAATCCAGTCCTCCCAACTGAACTCCATTCCAATCCACCCCACTACCTCAATCCAATCCACTCCACCATATTCCACCCCACTCACAACACTTTCTAACACTGCACTCTGCTCCCTGCTACTCAACTTTACAACACTCTGCTCCCCCATTCCACTATGACACTCCACGCCACTAACCTTTATGCAAGCTGGACAGCAATCACACTGGTGTACAACATGGCAAAGCACATTGCCAAGTCAGTAGCTCTTGCATAGGTGAGACCTGTTGACTTTGCTACTGCTTGTTTGCATCTGTGACCACGTTTTTGTTTGTGATAGAGTTTATTGGTGGAGCGGAATCCTGACCTCAGAGATGATTGAATCACAATTTTATAAACTAATCTACACCTCACAATGGTCCAGCAGTCCAGCATTAACAACATTGAACCATTATCCTATTCAGTCCAACTAACATTGAACAACTGTCCTTTTCAATCCTGCTAACAGTCACCGCTCAAATGAATTCATATTTCCCTATACTAATCCACCACTAATTCTTTTTGGGTTTTAGAATAGCATGATACTCGCTGAAAAGCACTTCAATGCCACGTCAGGTGTAGTAAGCGCTTTAGAGATACAATTACATATACATCTAATATATCCCATTGGCAGTCATCACAGGGTAGTTATAGTTAGGATCACTTTTCCATATGAAGTGGATTTTTTGGTCTGCTTATAATTTTGTCATCATTTGATTAATCTTCACAAATCTTTTCAAGCTATTTTAGGACTTGGAGACTCATTCCCCTCTCCTGAATAAAAAGTAAAAAACGAAAGACATAGAGATGGACAGGATAGGGATCCCCTGCCTCCGTAGACCTGGTTGGAGGGGGGAGGGGCGGAGGAGAGTCACGGAGGATCGGTGGTCTTGTTGAGAGTAAAAAAGTGCAGACTTGTGCTCTTTTTTTAAAATAAGTCACCCGGGGTGGACCAGGATCCAGATGATCAGTGCAATATTGTTTTTGAGTGGAAGAAGTGCAACCCCCTCCCTCAGACCTCTGAAGGCCCCAAGGCTGATTTCCTTTTTTGGGGAGGTGGGCATGTGCCCCCCCTCCTAGAGCCATTTTTTGGACAACAATTTATCTGTTATGGTTGCCTCGGGTGCACACTGGGACACCTGCAGGAAAAATAGTTGCCAGCTCTCACTGGCACCCACTGTGGGTGCTGTCGGAGACGCCACCTCGATGGCCCGCAATATTTTTTTATTTTTAAAAACGTGTGAGTGTCCTAGGTAGGCACTGGGACACCCAGGTTAAAGTTAAATGTCTGGATTCTGCTAGCAGTCAGATTTAAAGCAACACAATAAAGAAAATAACAAATGAGCATCAGGAGCTGTTTGCTTGATATTAACTGCTCCAGCCAGAGAGCTGGCCATCTTGACCTGTGAGGGCTTTTTAGTAATATTTTTTAATCCTGGTTGTGCTCCTAGAAGGTTGCATAGCTGGGGCATAAGTTATACTTACTCGTGATGATTACAACAAGAACTTGACCATTAGGCCAGAAGGTACTCTGTTCTGCTCTGCATCCAAACATAACTATAACTTTGGTACCAAACATTTTGCTACTCTGACTCTGTGAAGTCATTGTGTGGAGAGACCATTGCAAAGACAATATCTCTTTCTCTCTCCCTCTTCCATCCCATTATGGGATGGGAGAGAGTGGGACAGGCCCCCGGGGGGGGCTTCAAGGCCACCGCGGTCCTAGCTGGCTCCTCGCATCCTGCAGGAGATGGCATTGCTCCCAGAAGCAGGGAGCTGCTTTAAATAGCAGCTACCTGCTTGCAGGAGCTATATTTTCATCTGTTTCATTGCACGTATATTTGCGTGCAGGGAAAAAGATGAAAACTTCACTTTCTGCAAGTGAGACTGTTTGACAGCTCTCCCTTGCAGAAAATGAATTGTTTGCTCTGACTTGGTGGGAGCTGTCAAAGCACCCACCAAGTCAGAGCAAACAGCTACGACCTAGTGGTGGGAACCCCGGGACATAGCAAGAGCCTTCCCTGGAGTCTCCCCTACATTGTAAATAGCTCTGGTAGGTGGTGGTCCCCGGGGCAAAGGGGGCCAGTAGCGGACCCTCTATCTTGTTCAAAATTAGCCCTGGGGAAGTGGCAGTCCCTGGGGCTGCAGGGGGGCCGTGTGCCACCCCCATAGCAATTAAAAGATGTGTCCCGGGGAGGTGATGGTCCCAAGGGATGCATGGGTCCGAGCACCTACGCATGTCATTAGCAATAGCCCCCCAGAGCTGTTGGGGGCCAGGTGGCCGCCCACATGTGTTTAGTTTAAAGCCCCAGGGAGGTTGCAGTCCCCTGCACTACGGGGAGGCTGCCCCGTCCCTGCATTTGATTTCAACTTGTGCACCAGGGCTGCCCCCTCCCCCGCATTCAGAGTGTCAATGCCCCCGGGACATGGCCCACCCAGGGGCTTCTTAAAAACAAGAGCAACAGCTAGCTCTTGTTTTTTTTTTTTTTTTTTTTTTTTACTTTTGCCACGAATTTGCGATGTCGCAAAATCGCAGCAATTTTTTTTTTTTAAGTGTTTTTTTTAGCCCTGGTGGGGTCCCTCAACACCGGAGCTTATGGGTAAGGGTGACTCTAGCCATTGTCTTATTATTTTTACTTTTTTTTAATGGGACTCGGCAGAAGCCAAACCCTAAGCTCTGCAGCTCCGTGTGCAAGCTTGTTATTATTTGCTAAGTTGTCAGGAAGGATCCACGGCCCTAGATGTACAAATGTATTTTCCCTTTAATATCTCAAAAACTACTGAACATATTTACACCAAATATCTGAAAGTGTAATCTGCGTACCGAAAGTGCCCTTTCGGTCAAATTTAGTGTAATTCCGTCCAGTGGTTTGGGCTGTAGTAGTGTTCAAAACTCCGATGGGAAAAAACATGGGAAACACATGTTTTGTGATGGCCTTCTTTTTCTCGGTCCCTGCTTGACAAATCACCCCAAAACTTTCCATGCACAACAACAATCACAGCACACTTTTTTTTTTTTTAAAGTTTTGTGAAGATACGTCAAACAGTGCCAAAGATATAGGCAATTCTAAAAACACCTTTTCTATGGGAAAATGGTCATAACAATAACTACCTAGTGGCGACTGCCACTATATATATATATATATATATATATATATATATATATATATATATATATTTTTTTTTTTTTTCTCTCCATAACCAAAAGCCGAACTGTTCCTGTTGGACAAATCCCTGGTGATGCCGCTCGTTGCAAAGGAAATTGAGTGGTGGAGAGCGATATCTATGTAAAAATATATATAATTTGTTGGGAGTATGATTTTTGGGTCTATTTAGGAGGTGGTATCTTCAAGCTGCCCCCCCCCCATTTTACCCCCCTTATCTTCCTTTAGGTCTGCGGCAACTGAACCATGGCAAACCCTTATCTTCCCACTCCTTAACCCTAAAACCACCCTTATTCCCATTTACTTCTTCCCACCACTTAACTCTAAAATCACCCTTATGCTGTTACCTCTACCCTTCCTATACCCTAAAATCACCCTTAACACCTTCACCTCTACCCAGCCCAACCCTAAATTTACCCTCACCTGTTTTACCTCTACCCATCCCTTTGCACTAAAATCAACCTTACCTCACTTTACATCTGCCTACTTCTTAATCCTAAACTCACTCTTACACCCATTTGCCTCTTCCCACTCCTCAACCTCAAAATCACCTTTCCCCTAATACCTCCACCTACACCTTAACACCCGTTAAAAAAAAAAACATTATAATAATGTAATTTCCAAAAAAGTGATATCCTTGTGGGGTATATTACTGCCTGGTAAAGGATGTAGGATAAAGGTAAAACCTATTAAGGCCACTTACCTGTATGGTACTTACCAGTGTGGTAAAAGCTGCAGAGGAAAGGCTGTGCAGGATAAATATTTCAAGGGCTGAACTTTCATTTAACTAAAACTCCCAAAATACTCCCAGAATAAAACCTCCTCCTCTTGACTGGTACCTCACTGCACATACCCCCTCTACATAAAAAACACATCTCCGGAGCCTTACTTTCTCAACAAAAACAGGCATAGCCAAGATCATTGGAATTCATAGATAAAGGAAAGATTTGACTTGTCCCAGGCAGATCTTTTTTGGAAGTTTTTTTATAGAGTGTGAATTCGACATATAGGGTTTTGAGTGCTTTACTTGAGCACCAGTTACATTACACAAGGACACATTCATTTTTGGTAGGCACAGGGAAATTAAGTAATTTGCCCAGAGTCATAGGATGTTGAGCTGACGCCGAGACTCCAACCTGGTTCCCCAGCTTCAAAGTGGACAGCCTCGGCCGTTAAGCCACATCCTGTCCTACAGTTAAAGGTCCCACCAACCAATAAACAGATCCAATTGCACACTCAAGAAACATACGATATCTGGTGACTTGGGACAATGCGCACTCAAGAACTGGAACACCACAAGGATTCTCTCCCTCTGCTTCACCCCACTGTTGTCATAAACACAGCTTCATGATCAAAGTGGCACAAGAAGAGCAATTGACTACTTATCACACACAACACCAGACTTCCTTCCTATAAAGATCACACTCACTACGTACACCATTCCATTCAGACCAAAAAGTAGTACGCCTGGCTCCACCACATGATGAAGTGCAGTGATATAGAACCTCCTGCTCATCGCACATTACTCTAAACACCTCCACACTTCAACCCAAAAATTTTTGAACCAAGCACAGCCTACTCTACTGTGTGCCACCCTTCCAGTATTTTAATTCACTAGGGTATGAAGTACTAAATAAATGCAACTAAAATGCAATATTATTATTCACTCATTTGTTCTACTTTACACCTTCTCTGAAAATATGTGGAAATAGTAGGTTTTATAAAATATAAATGGCTTGTCAGATTTTTAAATCTTTTGACTCCTCTAGCTGTCTTTGAACTAATATCCTTGCCAAAAGTACATATATACATATATTTTTTTTAATTTATTGTTTGACAAAGAAACTCCTATCGCCAAACATCTGTGCCAATAGAATGGGTCCTTTCAAACACAAGTTTGCCCTCACTGAATGGGCATCCAGGATAGTGCATAGAACAGCACACATGCTAAGATGTTCTCTTTACTCCTCCCACATGCTAGAGTATTGCGGAAGCGGCTTCCTCCACCTTAAAAGATGACTGCACACATTGCTTTGTTTGCGGAATGTATAGTGATTTGGAGTTATCCATCCCATTATGACAGCTGCACGTGCTCTGCAACGTTGGTGACAGATATTTTGCCACATTTTGCGTTCTCTTCCATGGTGGTAGAGGATTCTCCCTAAATATAACTATGCCTGCAATAGAAGGGTCCCTCCGGTAGGAAGTCTGCATTTACCTGTGTTGGGTGGCAGAGTTTCTTTCACCAGTGCGCTATCAGTGTCCACATAGCTTTACTTTTTAACATCTTGCAAATGTTTCCTCAGCATGTTAGAGATACAGTAATCGGCTTTCTAAGCAAGTCCACCATGCTTCCGGTAGTTTCTTTCAGTTGGCTAATGCCACCATATGTCATGGTGGACCTGACACTGCAGATGGTGTTGGAGAACTTTCATCATTTGTGGCAGTGCTATCACAAGACTTTGGCAGACCCCATGGCAGAGTTGAAGATTGCTAATCCATAACAGTCACAAATCCAGGATCCATTGTTTTTGGCAGAGAATTGCTGCCCACCTTAAAATTGTGCCTACAGTTGTGATTAGTATTAAGTGAATAAAGGAAGAGAGCTACACTTTCTGATGTATTTTCTGTTACGATCTTGTGTGCCTACTCTGGACATACATTTAGGAAACTGTTAAATAAATTAAATAGGGATTATTGGTAACCATCATTCACTAGAACACAAAATGTTAAAGGATGTATCAAATAAACCTTCACATAATTTGCTTAATTGCCTTTGCAGAAATTATTGAAAATTTCCAGAAAATGATGTGAAGTTACACAAAATAATGTGAAATGAATGCCAAGCCAGCATGCTGTGCTATTTTGTAGCATGAAATCTGCCCTTGTGTTAAATTTTCGCTGGTAGAATGCATTTAAACTCAAAAATAGCGCAAAATCACTTTGACATAAACAGTCACTTCCATTCTGTCCGTTCAGTGTTTCTGCGCTCCTCAGTAGGACTTTTACCCAAACAGAATTAAAATTGTGCAACATGAGGACCCAAAGGAACCTCGAAAGATAGGCAGCTTTTTGTGTGTTTCCAAAATGAATAGCCTTAAAGGACAGGCAAGTAATCTTAGAAAGAAGACTTACAACAGGAGAGTCAATGAAAACTCTTCAAGCACTAGTAACATGGTCCTATTTTCTATTGGCCACCAAAAGCCAGGGCAATAGCATAGAGCCAGTGGGGTAAAACTTAAAGATGGACACCCACGTGTGAAGTTTGCTGAGGGCCTTCTGAAATTGACTGAGGAAAGCCATCTCACAAAACTTCTGTGGACCTAGATGAAGCAGAGGACGATGCCCCCCCCCCCCGTACTTAAGGTGCTACAGTGGCCTACATTTCGGCCCTGAATGCAGCACCCCTTGAGAAGTGCAAGGGAGGAGTTGGGAAGGCCACTTGCACCGTCTGTATCATGGGGAGAGAGGACCAGGACGTGAATCACTATGCAGGCGTCACACACTCGCATTAGATGTCACAGTGCTTGGCAACCTTGGTACATGGTAGGCTGTGAAGTGTTATGTCAGCTCTGAATTCTGAATAGAATCCAGGAATTCTGTCTTGTCAACAAGCCTTTGCACTCAAAGAAGACAGAGCCCGTGTTTATTACACTAAGAAACTTTCCTCATAACTCGTGATTTTTTTCAGGAAAGTGCCAAGAGAGATTGGGTATGGAGTGCTACAACACGGGCTTTGCAGCACCATATACTTTTGTTTCTTTCAGTCACCTACATCTACACCGGACAAGGTGACTTTTAAAAAACAAATATTTTACGGGTTTATCTCAAGACTTACAGTGCCTTTTCTGCTCACCAGTTTCTAGCCTGGAAGAATTAAAATCACTGGGTGACCGGGCTTTTTTTGTATTGGGTACTCTCCCAAGGAGCTGTGTGGTCTTGTATGCAGCTTACACACAGATATCACAAACTCCCTCTCCAGTCACCATAGCCCACTGGCACTCTATATTCTTTAGGTATCGGGAAGCTTAATGTCCCTCGGTAAGGCAATGTATATATGTTTCCAATTTCTACTCTAACCAGGTAATATCTCTTATATATGATTTCCTTTCTCAGAAACCTTTGCAGCATACACAAAAGTCCAGATAAAATAGCTGATGTGATGTCAAATATACTGGCTTGATTTTGTTGTTAAGACACACTGTATGACACCCAGGAAACGATTAAAAGTGATGCTTATGAATGTGCTATTACCGAATTATAATAATATCACATTCCTTAATAACACTGCTTCCACAATTTTGCCATTTAGTATCACTTTAAATAGTAGAGGTAACCATTGTTCGTCTTGATGGTCCTCAGAAGTTAAAAGTCTCAGTTTTTCCTGCTGTGATTCGAGCCTGCGACCTTCAGCTCTGTTACAGATGTCAGCAGTGTGTGCTTAACTCAGCGGACTGTTTTTTCCTCCTTTTCCAACCCAACACTACGTCTTATCTCCTACATCTTTTTTTAACCAAGACAACTTGGAAGAGCCTGTGTAAAGTTGTCGGACAATCTAATTAAAACAGTAGATATCTCGGGGGTACTGCTAAGCACAGAGTGCAAAATAAATTGTTAAACTGCGTTTTTGCCTCCTGTGGCTTCTTTGGCAGAAGCTCCCTCCTCCTAATTAGTTACAGGTTTCACAACGATGGAGGCTTTTTGATTCAATGTGGTTTTCTTTAACCAACGATCTCCATGAATGGTTCATTCTGTTATTTGCCTGCATATGGTTATTAAAGATTTCTTAATTTAGCAGTTAGTGAGCTTTAAGTTTGAGCTAAGGGTCAGACAACGCTTAATGGACTGACTGAGAGTCTATTGGGTACTTATAATTATAAGGGGGTAGGGGGGCAGCGCTGTTGTACTGGCCCACTCCCCCACCTCCCACGAGCGGAGGAGCTGAGCATAAGTGCAAAGCAAAAATGGCAGGTCTGCCGAGAAGCTTAAATCTTGAGTGAAGTGTGTCAAGAAGTTGGTGTATGTAGAGCCGGTAGTGACCCGCACTGGTATTGACAAACGCTCTGTGTCTAAGCTCCTACATGGACCTAATTAAAGCTCCATTGCTTTCTTGTGTCAAAATGTTTTTTTCGGAAGGTAGCTTAGGCTGAGAATTGATCCGACGTCCCATACCTTGCTGACCCACGACCCTATAAAACAGCGGCCAGCTTAGCAGCCTACTCAAAATCTTTCGCTGAAATTGTAGGATCATGCTTATAGAAAATTGAGGGTGCTAACCTTTTCGGTGCCTTTTTCTAATTAATTTATGGCTGTCCTCGTGTGATCCCGGAGATTGCACAGTCTAATAACATAACTTTAATAAAAGACTTGGTGTGGAATCAAGAATGAGGAAACCTCGGAGTACTGCTCTATCAAACTTCAACACCTTCTGACCAATCCTTTTTTAATGCTAGGGCCTGATTTCGATGTGGTCAGAGAAATTCGACCAGTCCGTAAACCCCTTTTTACACATGGGTTGGAATTATGAGCTTGAAGGTATTTAATACATTTGATAATTATCAGATGTGTTAAGTGACTCAAGCTTTGTTAACTTTCGGAAGGTCAAACTAGCCAAAATTTGGCAGAATAAAAGCATACGGTATTTACTGCATCATGCACATTTTGGTGTGTAAAACACCAAAATCTGCATATTATTCCCCAAGAACTTGTAATAGATGTTATTTATTGTACCAGATAAATAATGTAAACCGTGGTATAAAAAATAGCACCTAAACTTGTAATCAGACCCTTAGTGTCTCAAATTGAAGGCTACTGGTTCTTCGTGGCTTCTGGTTGTTCCATGGGGATGCCTGGATTCTTCTTAAAGCCAATGCTGAGAGAACTGGCTTGTTCATGGCACCTTTGTATTGCAGTACTCTAGTTGAGGCAGAGTGACAGGGTACCAGATGATAAAAGGAACTGCTCTGTCTTTAAAGTGCACAACTTAAACCACAAAGCGTCCAACCAGGACTGTCGTCCATTCGAAATGCCATACTTACTAACTCATGCGGCAAGCCATTGTGTGGAACCTGCTGCTTACGCTCAGATTGTGAACTGCATCTCTTGTTTCGGCTTTCAGTCCGGAGGGAAAGTGGGAGTAGTAAAGCAAGCTTTACTTATCTATCCATAAGCAGTTATCAGGTGTCCCTTCCTGTGCATCCTGGATTACATTCACTCCTAGCTGCATAATAAATGCACCTCGACCACCCGATTGCCACTGACGTCATTGAGGGTCCAGCAAGGTTCTCCTCGTGCCTACATCTCCTTCTAGACACTTTTCTTTCAGGTGACACGCATCCCGAGTGTTTATGCACCCACCCCTTCTGTGGGGGATGGTGAAGTTGTTTAGTACATTTAGACCTTCACTGATGGCAATCAGTGAAAGGCTGAATAAGTATGTAATTAAGGGCCTGATTATGGCCTTGGCAGATGATATACTCCCTCACAAATGTGAGGGATATTCCGTCCGCTGTATTACGATTTCCAGAGCATATAACGGGATCGTAATACTGAAGACGGAATATTCATCGTAATCAGGCCTTAAGTTTGCAGGTGAAGTGATGTAGGTTATAACATCCTGTTTTGAGAGCTGGACCAGCTGACTGGACTTTCACTGCCTAGAGAATTTGATGAAATGACACTGGTTCAGATGTTGTTAATTAAACATTCAATCTCAGAAAATAGACACACTAAAGTACTGCCCCATTGTAAGACACAGAAAGGCCTTGAGCGCCACATCAGGAGCAGTAAGGGCGCTATTTAAAAGTTTATTAAATACAGTACAATTTCTCAAAAGGGTCAACAAACAGAGACTTTGGGCTGAAGCGTGAAGAGAGGGATATTTTTCTTTCAGATTTCGGGGTCTTTTGGGCTGACTTTAACCTGTGTGTGACACAAAAGCTGTCCAGGTTTGGAGGATTAAATTAAGGTTTCATTTCATCAAACAACATTTCTGAACTGCCGCGGAGCAGTTAATGAAAATAAGCCTCCCTAGCAAAGGGTCTTTAAAGGAAGAATTATTTTCATCCTCTCCCCAAGCAAACAATATCTGCGTTGATATGAAAAAGCAATTTCTCCCTCGTGTTTTGCTTTGAATTTAGATTGGTGGACTCTTCCAGCTCTAGTGCACAGCGCACACAGGCTGCTGGGAGGCACATGTTTATTCAGATGAGGGGGGTAAGGGATCCTGGGTTTAACGAATAATATTATGAATAAATTCCTTCGTTCTTGAAATGCAAGGAGACGCTTGCTGGATGTATTCTGTACTTTTGAAAGTTCTCTGATGTATACGTTGGTGGCATGCAGCATTAAAAGCATAATTGGATAATCCGATCAGCGGCCAGGATTTGACACAGGCTGTGTTATAGTTCATCTGTATCACAAATATGCGCCATGAAGCTGCCTCAAGGCTCTCACAGTCACAAAGGCCTGCAGAAGCTTGAATTCCTAAATCATGATGCACTTGTATTGTACCAGCATGCCACTGAGGTGCCTTCGGGGCATGAGCCTCAGCTAAGGCGAGTCAGGGCTGCCAGCTACGACTCCAGCCGTGCCCCTAGTACCTGGTACTGCTCTTGCTACTCCTGGTTTAGGTGTTGTGACTGGCGGGATAGGAGCAGATAGTGAAAAGAGCTGTAACACCCTTGTTTACTTTCCTTACCGTCCTTTCTTCCTTATTAGTACTGGAGCCTCCCTGCAGGTAATAGGAGGCTGCTTTGGGGGTAACGGTGGGAAAAAGGGCAAGTCCTGTAATTGGGGCCGAAGACTATTTGATGTCACGTGGGCCACCCCTCAAATTTTGGTGACTCAAATTATTAGGGTCTGGTAGGATGCAACAACATTGATGGGAAGCAGACGGGTTGGGAATGTTGGATGCAGAATAAAATATTTAGTTTGTTCTGAAAGGAGACTTCCAAATAGTTTGTGTGATGTTTCCAGCTGACAAACAATTGGTATCGATCCAATCTTGGAATTAGGGATGGAGTGATATAGTCTTGCTCTGACATCACAGTACACTATTACATAACTTACTGACATCACAGTGTCCTGTTTGTTTACATCACCCCAATACATTACAGTGCTCTGCTTGTTTATGTCACTTTGTGATTTCACAGTGCTCTACTTGCTTATACCACCTAGTTATTTACATCGCCCTGTGATATCACAGTGCTTAGTTTGTATTGTTTCACATTGTACTAGCAAGGTGCTCTGCTTCTTTACATAATTCTTTGAAATCACAGTGTTCTTTTTGTTTTCTTCACCCTGTTACATCACACTCCTCTGTGGCCCTGCTTGTTTACTGCACCGCTGCTAGTTACATCACGCTTCTTGCACTTGTCCCGTCAGGTGCTGAGGGGGCCCTATAGACAACAGATGATTCACTCAGTTACCAATGATTGCTCTATCTAACTAGTATTCTGGCTGAGGTGGGAATGGAGTGGGCAGCAGGGTGCAGTAGAATGGATGGACTGGTAACAAACCATGGACTCAGATGGTGGCCTGCCACTCAGATGTAGTAAACTTTGATTATTGTAACATCACGAAGAACTCGGCTTGATACAACTAAACAACTATGGTCTTGAGATCTGAGAAGCTCTCTCTGTTCCTGAAATCACGAGTGGCCCTCACAAATTGTAATTGTAATCGTATTTATATAGCGCTTACTACCCCTGACGAGGCGTCGAAGCGCTTTTCGATGAGTAGCACGCTACTCCGGTACCCAAACAAGAATTAGTACAGTTTGATTGTTCAGGAACTGCACATCTCTCTAGGCTCCTCAAATCACATCTGAGAGAACCTTCCAGACATTTTCTCAGTCCTTCACAATTCTCTCTCCTGCTTCTTGCTCTACTTCCAAGTATGTCTCTTGCATAACTCCTTGAGCACTATAAAGTTTGTTTTTAAATGTATGCAAATGATACCCACATTTATTTCTGGTTGGAAAATAACCTAAGCAATATTATCAGCTTATGTCTTGACCATATCCTCCACTGAATGAAAAAAGCTCCTTCTGCTTGAATTGAACCAAGACTTAGATGATCATAATGGGAGCGAGTGAGCCCATCTCAATACTCCTTGTCCGACAAACTGGTCTCTCTATCCCTTCGTCAACCACACCACTGGCTAGGAATCTGGGGATACGGTTTGACTTAGAACAAGCCTTTGCATCCCAAGTTAATAAAGTGGTCACAGGAATCTCTGTTCAGCTCTACCTGCTCTCCAATATACTCCTGTTGCTACAAACTGACCGTCAAGTGGACATGACCAGAGCCCTCGTTATGTCTTGCTTAGATACTGAAACATCATAAAAGTTGGCCTGCCCATAATATGTGCCAGGTTACAAAGACCACAGCCACATTGTGGTTCTGAAAGCACACTACTGGCTACCAATTGAAGCTTCTTCACCATCCTCAAAGGCTTCTGAGAAAAAAGGGCCAACATATTCACAAAACATAGCCTCATACTATATTTCAGGCAGAAACCTCTGCTCTCCAACTTCTAACATCATCCAACAACAATATTTTGAGTGGGTAAAACAAGTATACTGATGCCTGGGCCTGCACGGCTCTAGGTGCGGAATGCTCTCAGCCTCAGCTCTCAGAGCATGTGAGTTAAACTGAATGAAACATGGTCCAGAAAACTCCTGCAAAACGAACTCTTTAGACATACTTTGTAAGCAAACCTTCCCTTTAGCCTGATTGGATGTGTTCGCCACCTACATTATCTTTTCCTCAGACTGTAGACCATAGCTTGCTCCCCCTCAATGCGCTGAATTAACCTCAAGAGTACACATAGCATACTATAACCTCTCAAATTAATAAATGAGTTACTACATTTGTTTGTTTAGTCACACCTGTTGCCTGAACATCACCCGCACTATCCTGGGGTGGGGCTATATACCCCGTACACAGTTTACCTGTGGAGATGGGACTGCCACCACCAACAGCGGGAAAAGCGCATCCGGGTGCAGGACATTTGCTGGTTTAGCTGTGCCTGTTGTTTGCACATTGTCCGCACTATCCTGGGGTGGGACTACATCCTGCAGGATACCGTTTGCCTGTTGAGGTGGGGCTGCCACCACCAACCGCTCTAAAAGCGCATCCAGACTCCTGCGGCACAGGCCTGTTCCCTGTACATCGCCTGCACTATCCTGGGGTGGGACTGCATCCCCTAGGACACCGTTTACCTTTAGAGGTGGGGCTGCATACCACCAGCCATGCTAAAAGGGCATCCCGAGCCCGCGCTGTGGGACACGCCCGGGCACATGCACTGGCAAAGACCAAGACATCATTCGAAGGAGCCCAGGCCGGACTCCTCTTTCATCACTCTCTCAGGATTCCTGCCATCTCTCACTGTAAGTGTTTACTGTATTAGTACTGGGTGCCCACATTGCTTTAGCAGGTTGCTGTACACTTTACTACATCATGGGGGAATGTAAGGCCCCCAAGGCTCTCGCTTTGTCTACCAAAAAACTCAAAACAGCATTTATTGCCAGCACACACACTACCACTATTACTTCTGTGAACAGAGCGTGTACCATTGTGGCCATAGACCACTTGTTAGAAGAGGTCCAAACAGTATTAAATGCTGAAGCTTCTAAAAATGTTACCGCTCCTGGGAAAGTACTGGAAATGTTGAAAAATAATGCTTCTAAACCGAGATTTGACTCGGGCAGGATAGAGACGTCAGCATCTGACCCCCATAACCGTTGGCGTGCAATGTAGTTCCATGGAGCCCCTGTCAACTGTGGTTGCTTCCAAAGTTGTGTGCTCAAAAAGGTACTTCCCTTTGGCATCAGACTCTGCAACAATCTCGTCTTGTGACACTTTTGAGACTGCGGTCTTAGACCTGTGTTTGTCTCAAACAGCCGCTGTGTGTTCTAGTTCATCCAGAATCACAAACCTGGCTGCCCTGCAAACAATAACTGAAACTGACACCTTTCTCTCTCCATCGGAAATTGGATAAACTGATAGTTTTAGTCACTGAGTAGATAATTATATCAAAGAGGGGCATAATAATCAGGGTGTAGCTTGCAACTGCTGTTGTCAAGCTAGTGTTATGCCTGCACCTGTTAATAAACCTGGGGCCTATTGTTAGTACTGAAGAAGCCTTGCTGAGCTGCGGGGATGGGCTGCCGCCCCGACAAGTTTTCTTGCACACCACGAAATTTGGGCATTGATTCTGACTTTGGCAATTCTAGCATTGGTGGAGCAAGTACAGATACCAGTCAGTGAGGGGGAGCCCGAGACAACTACACAAAGGGCACTTGAGGCCTATGACAGTCATCAAACACTGAAAACCATCCATCAGTCATCACAGAAGACCAGCTAACCAACTCAGACCACCAATGAGAAATAACTTGACTTCTCTGAGTTTTCTTCAGCTGCACATCCCAAGGGGTATTGGGTAAATTTGCTTGAAAGTCCTGTGTGAAACTACTCCTGGAGCCTGATTTATTTGACTCATCTACCTAGGTTAGAGATCAGTGCTTACGAGGACACTGAGTCCCTAATAAACAAAGTCCTCTATTGGAACAGGGTGAAGCAAAAGTGCCTATCAGTTGCACGGTTTGACATTGAGTACGCTAAAAGATGTAACAATGGTTCCACTAGCTTGGATTATATTGGTGTATCCTTTAAAAGTGCCTACTTGGTGGAAGGCTCAATCAATTTTGTACTCCGTACTTGTCACCTCACTGGCTCTGAGCCTACTGCCGTAAAGCTAAACCTTTCTCCTCCATTCTCGAACTCTGAAACTAGTGTTGACAAGGTTATTAAGAGGCAGGCTGACCAGCAATTTTTGTCTCTGCCTGATATCCATGGCCCGAGACCAGCAACTTGGAATCTGGCTTAGACCTGGTTGATCGACTACCGCTGAACGGACACGGGAACTATAAGGCCACCCTGTCCGATATTGATGTTTCAAACTGTTCAACCACGGCTGCCTCTATCAAGGATGGAAGGATAGAGACTCTAACTAGAATTGGATGTGCTAAACCTGTTTTTACTTCTTTATCCCCAAGTGATTCTGGGAGCAGGGGCAGAGGATCTCAAAGGTTCTCCGATGTTTTAAAGGGCTTTTCTGTGGTTTCCTGTAATCTGCCAGGAATGAAATCCAAACTTAGTGACAGGGAATGGCTTTACTTCATAGAGAAAAGCTATGTTTGTGTCTTCAGGAGACTTGGGCAGTGGGGAGGGTGCAAGTAAATGGCTTTATTATTTATAGTGTCGAAGCTATTCCCCCGAAAAAATGCAATAAGGCTTTGATGGGCCTTTTAATTTTGGTGAAATAAACTATCACTTTTGTATACAAACAGTTCATTTGACTCACCTAATCTGCCTCCCACAGAACTGATTCCCCAATTGTATCACTGTTGGATGACCTGATTGGCACCTACCAGCAGCAAGCCAAGGTTATGGTAGCAGGGGACGTTAATGTCACAGTTGAGCCATCAATGTCAATTAATGTACTCACTGAGGAGGAAGATGAAGTGATGAATATACCAAGCTGACCTGGTAGAGCGCAGTGCTCTTTTTCTAATATTGCACCCCAGCTTGCATTTGTAGTGGTTGGGAGGAGATTTGGAGCATATAATGGCCGGGGTCGCTACAACCTTACTAGGTCTCCTACGTTTAAAAGGGGTCTCTATACTAGCACCATAGATTACATTCTCCTTGATGTAAGGCTTTGGCCGCTGCTCAGCGATATGGTAGTTATGTTCAGTACGGACAGTGACTAAAATCCCATTGATGTTATCTCTCAAGGGAGACCTCCTTAACAGGGACGTCATCTTGGGTCATGCTACAGCACCAGAGCCCATCATAGCTAACAATTTAGAAGAGTTACATGGCCGCAGGTTCTACTCAACCATAAACTACATTCAGAAATGCACCAATGGTTTGTGCACTTTCTTTCTGATTATGAAGATTTGCTACATTTGTAAGGGTTGCATCTTCCTGGAAATCACTTCCGGGCCAACCACACAAGTAATTTTGCTAGGTATTGAGTAAACGTTGCTCATATGTAAAAGTTACATGGTGGGTAACCCCTCTAGTAGTGCTGTACTTTAATTTCTGGAAATTATTTTACTTGCTCTGCTGTGATACACAGCTCATGTTGTTAAGCTACATTGAACTTACTTTGATATAGAACTTAACTCATATCTAATGGAATTGCCACATATCTATTCTGTCTCTTATCTTATTTAGCAAAATTGCATTAGACTCCTCGGTTTCAGCTGTTCATCTCTTCTATGACTTATACCCCACCAACCTCCTAGTGACCCATTTTAAGACGCCGCCTGATAGATTTACTTTTTTGGTCTGGTTTGAAAGCACAGCTGTTGAGTGGCCTTATGTGATCAATCTGGAAAAGATATTTCAGGAATACTTCAGAGGGGTGCTTTGGCTCCGCTACCAGGTTACTTGGCAGGACTACATGATTTGATTGGGCAAATGTTGTGTACTTTCACAGCAAAAGTGCTTACTCTCCAATAGGTGTAATCATTTGTTTATAAAGTTGTGTGAGTCAGATCTTTTTAGTAAGCCTAGAAATTGTGTTACAACTAAGCATGATCTTTATGTCAAACACAAGCCACTGCAATGCTATATGTCTCCTATACAATTAGATAATTATGGTCTTTAATATTCTCTCGAGCAGCAAAGAAGAGAGGACGGCAGTGGGGAGGAATGTGTGGTGTATTGCAGTGCCAGCCTCCTCCTCTACTCTCCAGTTTCCATCATCAGCTTAGGCGATACTTTAATATGCCACTCCTTAAACAAATTGTGCTTTTCTTTCCAATTTTTTGTTTTAATATTTATGTGATGAAGAGACTTTTTTTAAGATCCAAAAGTTTATTTGTTATTTGATTTAAAAAAAAAAAATACATTACTAATATTATTTTAGTTTATTTCAAATATATTTTCATACGTTAAATTAATTTACTTATTTAATATACTCTCATTTTAAACTTTTTCTTTTTCTGAATCCTAAAACACCCTTACTGCTCTCCAATACTACCCATCCCTAAGCTATAACCACCCATGTCTCCCCCTTAATGCTACCCTTCCCTCAGCCCTAAAAACCCTTCCTACAACTTAATGCTACTCTTTCTTGAAATCCCTAGAAACCCCTTGCTATCCCTTGACACTAACGTTCTATGAAGTAGACCGTTTTACTAGCCCTTAACACAATACATCCCTGAACTCTAAAAATACCTTTTCTTCTCCTTAATGTTACCCGTCCCTTACAACCCCTACAATGATGCATTTCCATGTAATACCTTTATATATATATATATATATCTCTCGAAACAAAGCCCTTCCAGGGTTAGAGTGACATGCAAATTATGCAAAGACAAATAGAGAACTCTGGGTAGTTTCCAAGTTTAGGTGGAGAGCAGCACCAGTAAGAAGCACACTGCAACACCAGCGACACTCTAGATTTGCTCACCTCAAATGTCTGGTTATCTAGCAAAGTTTTTAAGCATAGGAGATCAGCACAGTGTTATCCATGCTGAGCTAAATAGGGACAAAGTCCTTTGCCATTTGTGCAGCAAAATCTTTAAGCATACGATTAACACAGTGTCATCCTCGCCAAGCTGTAAAATGACAATAGTCATTTACCACTCCAGGCACAGGATTACAGCTTTGGAATAGTAAAATACCATCCAAGCCAACCTGGAATGAGTAAAAGCAACACCGGACATGTGTTTCATTCTCATTAGAGCTCTTCAGAGGGAATTAGCTTTGTCTAGACACAAGGAAGCACCCAATATAAGTCAAAACAAAGCCCTTTCAGGGTTAGAGGGACTTTGTTAGATAAACAGACATTTGAGGTGAGCAAATGTGGAGTGTCGCTGGTGTTACAGGGTGCTTCTTACTGGAGCTGCTCTCCACCTATACTTGGGAAGTACCCAGAGTTCTCTCTGTTTTTGCATATATATATATATTTATATATATATATATTTATATATATATTGGCAGTCACCACTGAGTAGTTATAGTTAGAAATGCTTTTCCAAAGAATGAATGTTTTTTGGTTTGCTAATAACGTTGGGCTGCTTGACTGATCTTTATGAAACTTTCCAAAAAAAATCCAAATTCCATCTACCTCAACTTCTTCCTGGTAAGCTTCAGTGTGATCCTTCAAGCAGGGGCAGAGAAAAAAGGGGGTCCCAAAATGTAAAATCATGCATTTTCCATAGACTTCTTTAGGCAGGGCTACAGCAAAAACTGCAGAATGAAATGACACCACATTTGGCAGGAAACCAGATCTTGGTCTGCAGATTTTGCTTTTTGTGATTTGATGTAAATCCATACAGTAGTTTTTTTAAATTGAGGGTTAAGCATAATTGTATATTTTGGCAGTGCTCTCAAGAGTCTTTGAGATTCTTGTGGGAGCTCCACTTTAAAAATAGAATGTTCCAGTTGGCCCAGTGAGCTTTATGTCCCTTGGGCCATCTCTCTCCCGTAGGAGTCCCACAAGAGGAAGCACTCTGGTCAGCTGCCAGCAACATGAGAAAAATGTTGCTGTCAGCCATTACAGAACTCGGGGACTTAGTCCCCTATTCTGAAGTTCTGTTAAAAAAAAGATATGTGGGGGAAGGGTGGGGATACCCTGACCCACTTGGCCCTATGGGGGGGGGGGGGGTGGTCACAGAGGGACCCCTTGGGCCAAAAAAGAAAAAAATTGCAGTAATCCTGTGAGACTGGCTGGATCGAAAAAAAATAGCGACTGGGTCACATTTTTTTTAAATATAAGGCCTGGAAAGCCTACTCCCGGGGTCAGAAACTATTTTTTTAAGGGCGGACGTGTGCCCTTCCCTCTCTGAGCTGAGAGGCTGTGGCGAGCTCATCCCTGCAGTGGATCTTAATATTTATGGAGAGGGGGCCACGTGGCCCACCCTCTCTATCCCTCAAGAGGCTCCTGGAGCCCACCCTTAGGGCCTAAATTATATTTTATGGGGAGGTGGGCCAGTCAAGGCCCCTTCCCTGAACCTCTTAAAGCCCCGGGGAGCCCATCCCTGAGGCCGACAATGCAGCAAGTGGGGAGACAGGCAACACTACTCCCCTTCCCCAAGCCTGAATAGGTCCCAGAGAGCCCACCTCTGGGGCTGAAAATGCATATAATGGGGAGGACGCCCCCCTCCCTGAGCCACTGATGGCCCTGGTGAGCCCAGTCCCACTGCCAGCTCAGCAGCTGTGTTCCCAGGGGACCCACCTTGGGGACATAGCGGTTTCTGTGCCAGCACCGGGCCGGGCAGTGAAACCTGTGTTTGCTCTCACTTGGCAGGAGCATGTTTAAATCTCCCACCAAGCGGGAGCAACTGCCAAGTCTACTCACAGTGGACAGGAGCTTCAAAAATGCTCCCACCTGCTGGGAGCGCACTTCAGATCTGATTCTCTAGCCGCAATGATGTGGGCTGGGAAATATAAATATTGCTCCTGCTGGATGTGAGGAGCTGTTGGGGCCACAGGGGCTTTGGGGCTCCTCCCGTGGCCCCCAGTGATGATATGGTGGGTGCTGTGGGTGGGCACCCACCTTGTGTTGAACCAGGCATGGGGGATGGGGTCCCAGGGCTGAAATCGGCCCGGGTGGCACGTTCTCCCCCCTCCTTTAAAATGCATCTGGGCCCCAGGGAATGGGGTCCCCGCGATGGCAGCAGCTTGGGGAGGGGGGCTGCATGCCCCCCTTCAATATAAGGCAGGCCCCTGGGGATGGGTTCCCCAGGGCTAAAATCTGCCTATGGCAGGGGTCCATGTGCTCCTCCTCCCCATTAAATATAGTACAAAGTCCTGTTGGATGGGGTTACTGGGGCCAAAATCATCCTGGGGAAGGGGGCCACAGGCCCCATTCCCAAACAAGCAAGCCAGACCCCAGGGTATGAGGTCCCTGGGGCCAAAATCGGTTCCCCTCCTTTTAATAAAAAAAAACAACAGCCCTAGGAGATGGGCCTATGGCTAATCCCACACTGTACTCGGCCTCCGGCCATGCGCAGTGGTGGTTGGCTGTATGGGGAAGTATTGTCCACGTTATAAGTGTTTGCATTCAAGAGTAACTCTGTGTGCAAGTGCCAGTTGATTTGTAGTCATTATGCTCCACACAACTTTCTGGTTCTGCAGAAAAAGTTTCAAACAGGAGAAAGATTCTATATTTATATCAGTGAGAATTGTGTCAGCATGATAATTTATACTTGACATGGAAGAGTGTATGCACTAGGTACTAACCTATGTAGGCATGCTTGGTTTTCTTCAGAAGACGGATTATCTGTAAAGTTTTCACCACAGTATGAAGGGTGCAGGTAGTATGATCTTTAGCACATTCAGATCTTGGTTATTTTTAGCACATAGTACATATTTGACAACTGGTACATAGAATGTACATTGTTCTTAGGAGATTTTTTTGAATACTCTATTGTGTATTTCTCGTGAAAGTTTCACTGTTTGCAAAAAGTGTGGTATACAATGAACTCTCTCCACAGACTAAACACTGTTTACAGTACTCAGTTCTCTACTGATAGCAACTTCATTTTTTAATGTAGGTTCAGTTTGTGTCAGGGGTTTGATACTGATAAAGCTGTCCACAGTGGGGCCTTTGTTTTGGAATCAGTATTCTCTGTTTTGGCTTTCTCTGTGAACAGTTGTATTTGGATTGAACACTGTACTCAATGAGCATTTCCCATATATCTGTGATTGATTGTTAATGTGAGCTGTGTTAAATGAAAAGCCATAGCAATTTAAACAGCAATATGCGGGAAAACTAGGCTTGGATGACGTCATTGATGTCATTTGAGATGCCATCAGTGATGTCATAAATTATGTCATAGAACATGTCATGAGTCATATTTAAGGTCATAAGCAGTAAATGGCTGGGGTGCAAGTTATAGTTAGCGCTGCTAACTATAACTGGTGAATTTCTGTGTTTTTTAGTTCAAAACGGCAATGTTGACACTGACAAATTTGTCAAATAATGTTACTTTACCCTTTGTTTTTTCAGTCACACATATATGTATTAGGAATGAGTAGTGACATAGTTTTAAGGGTAATTTTATAGTTATGGGGAGGGTAATGGTAAAGGAGGTTAGGGGTAAATTTAAAAAGGTGGTGTCGAGTGGTTTCTACCCCCAAAAAATAAAAAAAATAAAGTTAATATTAGAATAATATATATGTGTGTGTGTATATATATATATATATATATATATATATATATATATATATATATATATATATATATTAACACTGAGAAGGGGCATGACAGGAAATGCCTGTGAACAAGGTCGTAATGACGAAACGCGGCGGGCGTTTTTGCATTTCTTGTGAAGTAGATTGAGCCCAGCATTAAAGCAGTTTAAAAATGAAGACCTTTGGAATGCGGTTCTTCCTTCCATAAAACTAAGGAAATCGTCTTTATATTGCAACGGATGCCCTACCGTGAAACCAGCACCGCCGTAAAAAGAAGTGCACCAGAACACACCAGCGTAGGACGAACATTTCTCGGATCAGTTTGAATTCAGGCGTGGGCAGCCACCATTTAGTGGGAGCGAATATTGCAAATCACTGGTGTTCTGAAATAGACACGCAGCGACTGAAGAGTGGCAGTGAAGGACGATACAGAGCCGGGTAAGAAGAAAGCATTCCTCGTTTTGGCTAAATACGGAACAGAGAGATAAGACTGCAACATTGTATCTTAGTCTATTTCAGCGAAGTCAAAGGAGAATTTCAAAATAAGAGTTTGGAACTGGTTTTTGGGCTCACTTCATATAAAGATTGAAGTGTAATGGTTTTGAGGGAAGCAAAACGGTTATTAATGGCCGAGGAAGCATTTAAAGAGACTACAGATAAATCTAATCCCAGTAATGAAGGGATAAGTCAAGGTCAATGTAATGTAAAAACGAAATTACAAGAGTGGGAGAGATTGCCTCACAAAGAGATAAATACATAGTGGGAAGTGCTAACTTTAAAAAAAAATATGTAGAAGTGATTTGGATACCCAAAGGATTAAGAATAAGGATTATGCCTAGTCATCAAGATGCGAGTAGTGCATTATTAGAAGAATGGGGAGAACATATCCTGAATTCTTCAAAAGGGTTAGTTATGATTTTGATTAAACATGCAGAAATAGCATTAGAAAAAATTCTAAATCAGTTGAAAATTTTGGAACAAGAATTGGAATCTTCGAATTTAACTGAAGAATAATGCAAAATCAAAAATGATCAGAGTTCTAAAATACAGAAACATGGGGAGACCGTCAAAACACGGAAGCAGTTCAAATTCCAAAGAGATAAACAGGATTATGAGGAGGGAAGAATTTTCACGTTTGCGAGAAAATTCCAAAGTGCTAAACAAAGAGAAGAAATAGATATGTCTCAATCGGAAAAGTCGGAGAAATCAAGTATTGAATCTTTATCTACAGATAATGATGCAAGTGAAGGTGAAGATGTTTTAAAATCGTCACAGGAACCAAAATTAACCCTTTTAAACGAAATGTGCATCGCCCTCCAACAACAATCAAAAGACCAACAAATCAAAACTAGATGGAGGGGATGAGGACGGGGTGCAAGAAGAACAAACGCACAAGTAGGGGACAGAGAGTTAAAACAAAGAAGCACCAGAGCAAAAACTGCAACAATATTCAAGAGTTAAATGTAATAAATCTATCGAATAGAGAAATATCAGTATAAGAAGAGTCTCTACTGAAAAAAGACTTAAGCTTCTGTCCGGCAACAAATATTGATTTGGTACAAACACAAATTGATTTATACAAATGTATACGCAAAATTTAACTTGTGAAGTCCTACAAAGAGGCACATCAAAAAGAAAAAATGGATTCTATAGAACCTATACATGATTTAATGACACAAGATAAAGATACTTTGATGACTTTAGTAAATTTGGATTGTACACAGAGTATGATTAGTGAACAAGAGGCAATAATCCCAGTAGGAGCAGGTTTAACTAAAAAAAGACCAAAATCAAGGTTTTGCCCAGTATTGCCAGCCGGTAACAAAATTGATTAATTTGCAGAACTTGTAGTTAATGATTTACACAAAAAACAAGATGGAATCAACATAATAGCAATTTAACAACAATAGAGAAACAAGCTCTCTGAAGTTTACAAATGGATGTAACGTTGGTGATTAAAACTGCAGATAAAGGTGGAAATATTGTAATTCAAAATAAACAAACTTATGTGAAAGAAGCAATGTGACAACTAATGGATAGTACCCGTTATAAACCAATTCATGTGAATCCAACAAAACAACTGAAAGTTAAAATTTAATCTTATCTGAGAGCATGGGTAAATCAAGGCCTAATCAATCAAGATGAAGCTAAATATTTAACTGTGGAACATCCAATTACTCCCACAATCTATTTTCTCCCTAAAATTCATAAAAATCTGATTAATCCTCCAGGAAGACCAATAGTATCAGCTAATGCTTCACTATTAGAACCTATATCTAATATATTGATTTATTTTTAGAGCCTTTAGCACGAAATCTGAATTCATACTTGAGGGACACAGGAGATTTATTGAGACATTTGGAGGGTATCCCTTGGCCAGGATACTTATAAATTAATAACAATGGATGTAATCTCCCTTTACACTAATATAGAACATGACATAGGGATACAGGCATGCATGCAAATTCTTTTTGAGTCAAAGGAATATTCAATTTGTCCAACATAATGAGATGTTACTGGAAATGATCAATCTTTGCCTTACCAACAACTTTTTTCAGTTTGATCAACAACTATACTTACAAATTAAAGGTACAGCCATGGACTTTTCTTTTCCCCAAAAGTTTGCAAACTTGACAATGGGTTGTTTTGAACAAAGAATTGCTTGGGCAGAAGAAAATGAGAAACATCAGCAGAAAATAATAAGTTGGTTTAGGTTTATAGATGATTTATTTCTTATTTGGGATGGGACAGAGGTTGAATTCAAGAAGTATTTTAACATTTTGAACAATACTACTGCAAAAATGAATTTCACTTATGATATTAGTGCCACAAGAGTGACAATCTTGGACACAGAAATTTACATATAAGAGGGTCTAATACATACAACATTACATAGAAAGGTTACAGCAACAAATTCGGTGTTACATGCAAACAGTTTCCATCAACCAAATACAAAATAGAACATCCCATATGGCGAATTTCTTCGAATCAAAAGAATTTGCTCAGAACCTGGTGAATTTGAAAAACATCTTAAAGCTTCAGAAGATAGATTCATTGCAAGACAATATCCAAGGAAATGTATTAGAATGGCTAAACATCGAGTTGAAGAGGTTTCACGAATGGAATTAATTCACAAGACAGGATCTTTGCCAAAAAGAGAATCAGATGATCAGATATGCTTCACCACCACATATTCTAAAAATGCACCAGAAATTCGAAAAAGTTTAGCAAAACATTGGCCAATCTTACGAATGGACTCAACAGTGAGTAAAATTATCGGCAATTATCCCAAATTGACTTTTAGGAGGGCACCAAATTTGCGAGATAAAATAACAAAAAGTCATTTTAGTTCTCAAAAAAAGAAAAATTGGTGTCAGAAACCTGGTTTTTGGAAATGTGGTAATTGTAAAGCTTGCAAGATTGCTAAAAACACAAAAGAATATACTATTAGTAATGTTGGCATAAAACGAATTCAACAACATATTACCTGTAAGAGTCGATTCACAGTATATGTTATTGAATGCCCTTGTGGTTTGAAA
Source organism: Pleurodeles waltl (assembly GCF_031143425.1). Classification (NCBI taxonomy): domain Eukaryota; kingdom Metazoa; phylum Chordata; class Amphibia; order Caudata; family Salamandridae; genus Pleurodeles; species Pleurodeles waltl. The sequence goes on along the minus strand of NC_090445.1, from coordinate 745,590,979 downwards.
TATGTAGGGAGCACTATATGTGAAACCAAGAAACGAATCTTAGAACATATTTGGGCTACTATAAATATAGACAGAAGTTATGCTACAGCAAAACATATGGAGCAGGCTCAAAACAGCTGGTGGGAATTAATGACGTACTATGCAATTGGTCAAGTGCCCATTAACGAACGAGGAGGAGATAGAGAGAGGAAGTTACGTCAGTTGGAGTCAAGATACATTCTAGAGATTCGCACTTTGACTCCGCTGGAATTGAATCAGGACGAAGAGTTATTTGTATGTTTATAATGCTAAATTCCAATTTTGTTTAATATTAGAAACAGGATTGAGGATGGACGTTTCGTTTATGGTCCTATACACAGCATTTTAATTTTAATATAATATGGTTATTTGTTTTTTTTTAATTGGATTTTTGGTGTGGCTCTGTAATAACGATTCTCAGTGTTTAGTGAAAATAGACACACTGGAGTGCATGAGAAAACTCATGAGACGTTCATAATGACATATAAGTTTATCTTTTACCAGCAAGAGAAATCGTAAATACAGCAAAACATCCAGTAAGGAAATTGGTAATGGATTTGTAAATATAGCATTGGTAATATAGTATTGTAAGATGCATTTAAGTATGGAGAATGAGAAAAACTACTACACCCATAATGCAATATAATTTCTAATGATTGGTGCATGAAAACAAATTCGGTCAGAATTACGGTAATTCAGTATATTTACAAATTAGAAATGCGGTGTAAATAATGTGGTTATATATATATTAGTGTGTGTTTTGTTAAGCGTTAGGCTTTAAGGGTTTTTGAATGAGTATATAAACACTGAGAAAGGGGCATGACCGGAAATGCCTGTGAACAAGGTCCTAATAACCGAAACACAGCGGGCGTTTTTGCATTTCTTGTGAAGCAGATTGAGCCCAGCATTAAAGCAGTTTGAAAATGAAGATCTTTGGAGTGCGGTTCTTTCTTTCATAAAACTAAGGAAATCGACATATATATATATATATATATATATATATATATATATATATATATATATATATATATATATATATATATATATATATATATATATATATATATATATATATATATATATATATACACACATGTATATAGGTTTAACTTACCATAATATACTTGTCATGCATGGTAAAGGCATCTGTATGGTGAAGGTATGTGTAGTTGTGTCATCCAAGCCACGTGATTGCTATTCCTTTCTGAACAGTACACATCCATTAACTCTGCACTTCCTTCAACCCTACAATAACATTACTACCTCTTTATGCTACCCAGCTCTGAACCTTGAACTACCCCTAAACTCTGTCTACCCTTCTTTGAACCCTAAAACAACCTTATTACACCTTAATGGTACCCATCCATGAACCCTAAAAACCTCTTACTACCCTTGAACGCTACCCTGCCCTGAGCTGAGCTGTAAAAAGGCCTAGCTACCTCTTAACGCTTCCCGTCCCAGAACCCTAAAACCCTTAACACCACATACAGTTACCATCCCTGAATTCTAAAAACCCTGTACTACTCTGTACCACTACCCTTTCCTGAACCCTTCAAACAATTACTCTCCTTTAAAGCTACCCATCGCTTAACCTTAAAACATCCCTCATACCTCCTAATGCTACTTTCTATGAACACTAAAATCCCTTACTATCCCTTAACACTACCCTTTCTAAAACCCTACACACCTCTAAACGTTAGCCTTTCCAGAATCATACAAACCATTACTACCCTTTAATGCTTCCTATCTCTGAAAAAATCATTACTACCTCTTAGCACTACCCATCCCTGAGCCCTAAAAATCCTCATTACCACTTAACATTACCTTTCCGTGAACCTTAAAAACCCCTTACTACTCCTTAATGCCACCCTTTCCTGAGTGGTAAAAACTCCTTGCTACCCCTAATGCTGCCCTTTCCTAAATCCTAAAACCCATTATTCCCTTCCATGCTACCCTTTCCTGAACCCTAGAAACTTTTTGCTACCCTTGAACTTAAAAAAAAAAGTATTACTCCTTACAGTCACCTTTACCTATAAATAGGAAAAACTTACTACCCCTTAATGCTACCCATCTCCGAACCCTATAACCCCTTACTGCCCCTAAAGCTACCTTTCCCTGAACTCTACAGACCCACACTACTGCTTAACACTACTCACCTCTGAAGCGTAAAGACTCTCACCACCTTTTCATGCTACCCATCCCTGAACTCTAAAACAATGTGCTCCATTTCTTTAATGCTATCCTTCCCTGAACCCTAAAAACCTTTACTACCCCTTAATGCGACCCATCCCAGTACACTAAAATCCTTTCCTACCACTTAACTCTGCCCTTCTGTGAACCCTAAAACCTCTTGCTACCACTTAATGCTATTTTTCCTTGAGCCCCAATTATCCATTAATAATACACTTCTGTAAACCCTACAAGCACCTTAACGTTTCATTTTCCTGAACACTACAAGCCCCTCGCTCTCATCCTTAATGCTTCCTGTCCCTGAATGTTAAAACACATAACTACCCTATAACACAACCTTTCCTGAACCCCTAAAAGCACATTAATATTTCTTAACCACACACATCCCTAAGCCCTAAAAAACTATCACTAATCCTTAACACTACCCCTCCCTGTACTACAAAAAAACCATACTGCCATCTAACACTACCCTTACACCTGAACCACAAAAACCTTTACTACCCTTTACAGCTACACTTCTCTTATCCCTAAAACCACAGACTACCCCATAACTCTTCCCTTTCCTAAACCTGAAACCCTTTAACATTACCCATCGTTGTACCCCAAAAACATGTTACTACTCCTTAACATTACTCATTCCTGTAGCCTTAAAACGCCTTACTACACAATAACGGTACCCATCCCTGAACCATAAAGACCCATACTACCCCTTAACACTACCCATTCCTGAATCCAACAAGCCCATAAATAGCTCTCAACGCTACTCTTCCCTGAACTCTAAGTGTGCCATATCACCCCTTATTGCTGCCTTATCCTGAACTCTAAAAATGCCTTACTACTCCCTACCACTCGCTCAGGGCCTCTACCTGCTGAAAGCAGAGGGAGCCTAAGGTGAAATACTGAGAAGAATTGGGAATCAAATTACAGATTCCCCCAGTAATTCCTCGTTGTTGCAACATTAAAGCTAGACCTTTTGGCTTTGCTAGTGCTTGTTAAAAAGTGAGGTGGGTATGCACGCTTACAAAGCCATGATCCTTGCCAAACCGTAATAGAATATATTTTGTTTAAGGCTGCGAGTGCAATAAATTATCCATTAATTAGACATGCAATTAATTGTGATGGATTATATTTGTGTATCATGAAACTAGTCTCACTTTCAAAGGATTATCTTAAGACTCTCCATCCTTTACCTCATACTTTGTACATTCAGCTCATATTCTTAACTGTTTCTTTCAGTGTGAATCACAGCTTAATTGGCCGCCAACTCAGACATACAATACCGCCCATGGTACTTTTAAGAAGCTTTCACCAGAGGCTCAGAAATCCAACAGAGCACATTAGAAAGAGCATATCACACACATCCAGAACTGCACTGATGTACGTGAAGTAGACCATCTTCAAGTTCTCAGCTGTACTGACCAACATAAGCAAGGATGATAACATATCAAAGGAGCACCTTTCATACCCCAGCACAGCCCAGGTATTCTGTGTATATGGCTAGCACATGGTGTGCAAGAGCAGTAACCTTGAAGAAACAATGCACACAAAGTGCCAGCACACTACATTAGACCAAATACCCCATGTATAGAACACAGCAGAGAAGTACCAAGTAATTGGCTATCACCATGCACACAACAGCACTGCCCACAATTATATGTCACAGGCTCTCAGGCAACAGTAGGCAGTAGACCGGCCCCGAATATACATCCATCACAGTCCGAATAAGCCAGAGTTGGCCGTTATGGTACCCAGCAGCACTAACCATTAAGGAAATGTGACAGACACACTTTATTCACTTGGCAACGAACATACCTCTAATCCTAAAACTTGCAAAAGGAAAGGTCCTGTGGTTTAGCACTTACGAACCAACTCATGCACCAGTTGCTTTTTCAGCGGTTACACCCCAAATCTTATATCCAAGGCTCAATGAATATGATTAAAGAAAGTAGCTTCGACTACGTCAGAATAGGAATACCCATAACAAGGGGTTTGAGACCAAAAGGTGCATAGGAGCTATGATTGTACCCTGTTGGCTTAGCTGGCCCACTGGATTTTTGACTCCAGAAGTAATACCCACGTCTTTCACCTCGCTTGTCTTCTATGGTGTAATATTGTGTCTACTTGGCTAGTGTGTGAGAGCATTGGTCGGATCTATCCGCGCCTCAGTAGACGGCTCTAGGTTGATGAAACGGTGTTGGCCCGGCCCTTACCTGTATGCATGTATCCATCTCTGTATCCTCTATCTGCTTGCTGATGTATATTGGAGGCTGGATGCTCTTTATGTACCTGAGATCAGTTGTGTGACCTAGTTTGTAGTGTGCTGATCATAACAATAAAAAATGTTTCACAGAAAAAAACAATACCCATAACACATCTTCACCAGCCAGTCCTACTCTGGTCTGTGATTGAAACCTCAGATCCACATCAAAAGCATCCAAACTGAGGATAACACTATTGGGCTTTACCAGTGGCAGAATTATAAAAAAGCCAGTAGCCTATCCGTACACTTCCATGTAGTTTTTCAATAATATTTGTTTGATATAGCGGTATTAATAATTTAAGGTGTCATCATGTTGTACACCATAGATTTATACGTTAGAAGACACAATGGTGTGTTATCGGTGTACTGCAGACAGATGTGTGCTGCCCTTAGGAGCTAGTACTTTAGCACCCTTTTACTCTGAGTGTGCAGAAGGGTGATAGAGATTTGAGCCTATGGAAGGAATAAAACCTCAGCTGTGCTCCAGTTTCTTCCCCGGATCTTCTTCAGTGTGTGGTGGAGTGCAGATGTGGCGTGTGGAGACCGCAGGCGTTCATCTTCATACGCTACTGCGCATATACGAGGAAGGTGAGTGGATCAGTGTCCAAGTTGTCGGCCCAAGGACCCTGCACTAATAGACACTAAATGATACGATTCAAGGAAAATCGCTTCATTGCCCCGTATCCTCCATCGCTCTGCCTGCCCAAGCTTGGAGAGCTTAGAGTCCAGTTAATTGCAATATGACACACCTCACCATAAGGTAGAGGATCACCTAGATCAGTGATACTCAGAGTACGGCCCGGGGCGGATGCGGCCCTCCTGACCTTTACATGCGACCCCCGGGTCAAGAGCAGCACTGGGCTGCTGTTTACTGACTCCGCACTAACATTAAAAAGATGTTAAATAAACAGGCAAGCATTTATTTAAACAATAATTGAAATTAAACAAAGGAAGTGCCTAGGCTGTGCTGCCCTACTTAACTTTAGGAACACCTTTATTTATAAAGGTATCTTGCAGCAAAAGTGTAAAAATATGATAAGGTCTGTTAATAATTTAAATAGTGTATTTCATTAACATGCAGAACTGTGTCACCTTAGTACATCAGATTATCAGCGCATTGAGAAGTATTTTTAAAGTGTTGGTTTGCAAACTTGCTTTGAGAAACTAATTCTCTGCCCCACCCTCTGATAACAATGCCAATAGTATACTAACTGTGCAAGTGAGTTGTTATATGCTCTATTTGGGGGCGGGGTTATACATGAACAACATGTAGTTTATTAAATCAAACACAGGAAGGTTTTCTACAGGACACTTCCTGAAGTCAGGTATTTCGAGGTCCTCGTGTGAACAGGAGCATAGCTTGGTCAGTAAATTGGGGGGGGTGAGCTTCAGATTTCCAAACAATCACACTGGTATATCATGTCAATCATTACATGAGAAGCAGTGCATGAGGGGGGCTTAACAGGCAGTGGAAAGGGAGAGCAGTGCGAATTGCTAGCGTTACAGATAATACAATATTTTGTAAACAAACCAACATATTTTAAGAACTTCAAATTAGAGAGGAGAGTGTGTGTCTGTGTGTCTCTTGTTCTGTATGTAAAAATCAGTGGTGTAACAAAGGCCCCCGCAGCCCCGGTGGTGCAGGTGGGCCTCCAAACTCCAGCACCTAGCCTGACTGAGTCAGGATGGGGGCCCCCTCCAGTTTCGTTACGCCACTGGTAAAAATCCCAGGTAAATTCCCACACACATCTCACCATGCCTGTCTGAATGCAACTGCACCCAATTATTTACTAGAAAAATAATTTATTTGGAGGGTGTAACACTCCAAATACCCCCCTACCGAAGCTACGCCCCTGTCTGTGGAAAAAAAAAGGAGGGAAAGTGAAATAAAACAACTGCCTAGGATCACACAATTTGGTCAAGTGGAGACGCTGGGCTAATACCAAGTTTTTGGTTTCACATTGTGCAATTCAGACACTAGATCAGTGGTCTCCAAACTTTTTAATGCTGCACTCCCCCAGTTGAAAAATAAAAATCATTGCCCCCCCTCAGAATTTTTTTTACAATTATTTTATAAAGATGGCAATGTTTAAATATGTCTAGACCTATTTAAACATTGTAGTTAAGTAATGTTACCTTTTTAAATTCTTCTGCTTAAAACAAAGGCCTGTTATCCGTTTAATGCTGCTTTTGCAGTCTGAGTCTGGCTCCCGCTCTGGGATCACTTGCGGCTCCCCTATGGGGGCCCGCACCCCAGTTTGAAGACATCTGCACTAGATGTATATGCCTCACCTCCTTTACACCCACCTTACCACCAAATCCCGATCGCCACCCTGCTGGCATCTATGCGGTCGTCAGTCACATCACAGACCAACTTTTGTGGCCCCTGGGAAAACGTTTGTGAGTACTCATGACCTAGAGTAAAGCCAGAGGAGGCTTCTCAGGAAGACTACATTTCAGAGACACTGAAAATGCCATTAGGCCGGGCGAAATTTAAATTAATTGGGCATCGTTTGTGTAATTTTGCAACTTTTATTATATTAGGCCATTACGCTGCTTTGTGCAATTACATGGCATTCGCAGTAGTTATTACCAAGAATACACCATTTGGGCTAAATGTTTACCACAAACACATGTGGACAACAGAATGCGAGCCGCTGTTGTTCAAGGTGGTTTTATTTTTTTGCACTATTTACTTAGCACAAAATGTGTCCTTGTGTCAAAAATTGACAAGGGAACACAATTTGGGTTAAAATGTAGCACAAAATGATTGATATGCATTTGGCATGACTTCACCTACATTTCTTACAAATATGCAAAATCAAATTCTGTTAATTTCGACCTCCCTCTAAATTTGGTATACACACAGGGCCGCACCAGTGCACATAATACCCAAATGGGAGAAGCTATTCATTTAGTTATTTGTGATTGAGACTTACTAATGCTTTTGCCAGTGTATTCAGTATGAAATGTTGGGTTCTGCTTCAGTCATTGTGACACGCACAGACACACATACTCATGCGCATACATACACACACACACACATACACACACTGACGTAACACTCATTTGTACACACACTCACAACATATGTGTTTTTGAATTTGCATGTTAACTATGCAATATCTTGACACGGAGTAACCGTTGTTTTCTGTTACCCAGCTCAATAGTAATCATTTTATCGACTATAGAAGGATGAAGTGCGTAGTGGCCTTGCCAGGATTTGAACATGTGACCACAAAGTGAACCATACATTTCTACAGACACTTATGTGCTTACACAGTGATGTGCCCACTCAACAATGTGCACATTCTTACATGTGCACACACACTTATGTGTACACAGACATATATATTCATGAATACACATGCAGACACATCACTCTTTTGATCACATGCACACGTAACATATGTATTTGTGACAACGCATGTCCACCACTTGCAAAGGGATTGTTGACATGGAGAAGCGTGGGGCTTTGTGCCAAGTGCTGCCTGTGAGCCACTCTTACTCTATTCCCTCCCCCCAAAATAAAACAATTCTGAGACTGTCACGGATACCCTGGTGAATCTGCAAACCCCATGCTGGACATAGGCTATGCAGCGCCTCCACACACAAGCTAGAAACCCACTCTGTGCAAGGGTTTCCAGATCGTTCCAGTATATTAGATTTCAGCTAATTGTTGGCTGACTGTGTGATGGGAGCCGATATCATGAGACACAAGATGGCACTGTGTGAGTTGGCAGATCTCTTCCATTGTGCTCCGTTAACATTGATAGAATGCCCCAGAGCTGCCTTCCAGCAGGTGAAGGCCTTGTAAAAGGCTAGCTTGACATACCACAACACTTCAAACTGGTGCCACCTAGTTAAGGTTTTGGAAATTGTAGCCAGTCTGAGCAGTTATGACCTTTGTGCCCTGCACCTCATCTTCAGAAAAAGCCATAATGGGATTTTGACCAGACATTGAAGCAGCCTTTTACCTCCTGGGCATTTTCCCTATTGGATGTCTCTCGATACTCTTGATTATTGATAAGTATTGTTCCTGTGAGCAGGCCTTTGCGTTTTAGAATTCTCTCTTAATTTTTGCACTGTCATTCCTACTGAGAAGCACCTCTATAAATAAGCTTCTATTTGACTGAAAAACCTTTGTACCCTTCTTTAGGTTATCAAACTGCCCATTTCATGTTTAACCGGTTGTTTCTGAGACTGCTTCTCTCACTTAACCCCACTCTCTTCCAGTTTGTGCATGTGTGTGTAGGAAATCTGCCTCTGCTGTTTAGTCACCTTGAATTTGTTGCCTTTTTCCAGACCCCATATTTGTATTGGCTTTAGAACTCTGTGCACTTTACCCCTCCTAACCAGTAGTAAAGTGCCTGTGCTCCTCCTTTAAACGTGGTAGAATTAGTATACTCCTAACTGATAAAGTTAACTTACCAATAAGTCTCTATTATTTGGTAAAAGTTGTGATCAGAGCTCAGAAGTGAAATGTCACTAGTGCACTGCAGCACCTGTTATACCATCCACTACAGCGGTAGTGCAGATATGGCTTCAAGTCTGCCCTATGTAACCTGTCTGTAGCAGTGTAAACCTGTAATTGAACCTGTCTAACTAAACCCCTTTGAAAGCTCAAAACCTTCATTTCAAATATTAATAACCACCTCTATGTAGGCCTCGTAACCCACAAGTCAGGTTGCATGGTATTTAAAAGTAGGACATTTAGAAATGTAAAGTTAACTTGCCCTTACAGTGATTAGCACCCAAAAGCTGTTTGTCACTGTAGCAGGCCTAGCTGTCCTGTGTAGAAAAACAGAATACAGAATAAAATCCTAATACTGTATCTTGGAATTGGAACTAGCTACAAAAATAATTAAACAGCTTTTTTAATAGCTATTTAAACTCCAATCCAAAGATGAAGTTCACATTTTAATGAATATTAAGGGAAGGTAACTTTTTTTAAAGAGTTACCCTTTCCCTGACTGAAGCTCCTGGAAGCTAATTTGCATTAATTCCTGAGCTTTTCCCAGCCTGTATTTGGCCTAAATAGGGTGTGAATGGGGTGCGAAATTCCACCCAGGAGCTACCCAATACCTTACTATGATTGGCAATTATACCTGAACAGGCAGGGATGACTCCTATGAGCTCAGAAGAAGGATAGGGGCTGTGAGAATCCTTTTAGACACAACAGTGTCAAATCCTGCTTGAGTGTCAAATCATGCTTAACAGGTGTGTTGGATTCACATATAACTCTTGGGGTACAGAGAAGGAACGGAACAGGATGCAAAGACAATTTTTGTGTATCCACTGTATGGTTGCTGAGGAATCTTGCTTTTGTCCTAACAAACTTCTGTTTCTCTGGTTTGTTGTAGGGTCAGTGGCTGCCCCAACCTGTTTTTGTGTTAAATGTGGGATTACCATAATATACTTCTAGGCCTCAGAGCCAAAGTTTAGTGTGGCAGAAGACCTTTACCATCTTGAAAATTCCTACAGTGGGAAGGGTTGGCCCTAGGAATGTTTACCCCATTGGTTAGGGCGTATCCAGGAGTCATTCCAACCCACTAGCTCATGCCAGCCCTAAATGCTGCACCCCCAGGCACTCACTTTAGAACACTGCTGGACTTGAGGAAGGACAGGAGATTTTTAAACCTGCTTTCTGTGACCTGAGAGGAAGCTTTATAGACTGAACCTGGTCCTGCTTGTACCCAGGTCTAAATAGAGGACCCCAAGGGTGATAAGGCAGACCTCCTGTTCAAACTACAGGGATACAAGAAGCTATAAAAGGCATTTCCTGTGATTGCCTTGCTGACCATTAGCAAGTGGACTTGGACTAGACCCTGTTGTTGGACTCTGCCTGATACCCTGTGAGTCTCTAGTTGCTTCCCCAGGGGTCCTGGTGTACCCCTATGGTGGGTTGGGACTTAAAGAAGACAAAATCTTTGACCAGAACGAAACTAGTTGGTGTATCAGACCCGCTGCATATTGCTCCCAGCTTCAAATGATGCCTAGGTTCCAGTCTACTACGACCATTGACTATCATTTGCACTTTCTACTTCTTGGCACTATTCCTACTAGGGATGGGCAGAACTCTTGGAGTTTCACTCCATGGACTCCCACGGAATTACATGAAAACTCCACGAGATTCCACGGAGATCCGCAGGCAGGTGGAAATCTGCATGTCACGCTGCTTTCACTTATTTTTTAGCATCAGTAGCTTGTTCCACACTGAAAAACCAATGCGAATAGCACCATGCAGCATGCCAGAGGGCGCTGCTGGCTGAGCTGATTTTGTTGCCACTTAAGTAGGTTTTCTACTTGAGCGACAGCTTTCTCAGCGCGAATGGTCGCAACCTCCCTCATTGGGAAAGTCTTCCTGGCCCTTTCCTAGGACCCGAAAATCTTACTAGGTGATGTAAATTCCTCCTTGTGCTCTCCAACTTACCGTTGACAACCTGTGGGCAAGAAAAAACTCTGCCAAGCAGGAGCCAGAGGAAATTGCCCAGAACTCCGTGTTATATACAGAATGGCAAAAATCCCCCAACTCTGCCAGTGGAGCTGAATTTATCACGCAACCCTAATCAATCAATCAGGAATTTCTAAAGTGCACTACTCACCCGTGAGGGTCCCAAGTGGGGGTGGAGGGTTTCAGTGCTGCCACTGCTCGAACAGCCAGGTCTTGAGAAGTCTCCTGAAGGTAAGGAGGTCTTTGGTCTGACGCAGGTGGGTGGGAAGAGTGTTCCACGCTTTGGCGGCAAGGTGCGAGAATGATCTGCTGCCAGTTGTAGTTCTGCGGATGCGTGAGATGGTTGCGAGGGTGAGGTCGGCGGAACGGAGATGCTGGGTCGGGGTGTAGAAGGAGAGCAGTCTGTTGAGGTATTCTGGTCAGGTGTTGTGCAGTGCTTTGTGAGCGTGGGTGAGGAGTTGGAAGGTGATTCTCTTGTTGACTGGGTGCCAGTTCAGGTCTCTCAGATGGCCTGTGATGCGGCAGTGGCGGGGGATGTCTAGGATGAGGCGTGCAGAGGTGTTCTGGATGCGTTGCAGTCTCTTCTGGAGTTTGGCCGTGGTTCCTGCTTAGAGGGCATTGCCGTAGTCCAGTTAGCTGTTTACTAGGACTTGGGTGACTGTTCTCCTGGTTTTGGTTGGGATCCATTTGTAGATCTTTCGAATAATGCGGAGGGTGTTGAAGCAGGAGGAGGAGATGGGGTTGACTTGCTGGTTCATGGATAATGAGGAGTTCAAGAGGAATCCTAGGTTGCGTGTGTGGTTGGTGGGCATTGGAGCGGCTCTGAGAGTGGCAGGCCACCAGGAGTCATCCCATGTGAAGGGGTGGAGCCGAAGATGAGGACCTCCATCTTGTCGGAATTGAGTTTGAGGCAGCTGTTCTTCATCTATTCGGCGATGGCCTTCATTCCTTTGTGGAGTTTGGTCTTGGCAGTCCTTGGTGAGGGAGAGGATCAGCTGAGTGTCATCGGCATATGAGATGATGTTGAGGTTGTGGGATCGGGCGATGTTAGCGAGCGGGCCATGTAGACGTTGAAGAGGGTCGGGCTGAGGGACGAACCCTGGGGTACGCCGCAGATGATTTTGGTGTCCTCCGAGTGGGACGCTGGGAGGCGGACTCTCTGGGTTCTGCTGGTGAGAAACGAGGTGACCCAGTCCATGGCTCTGTCGCAGATTTCTGCATTGCTGAGGCTTGAGTGTAGGGTGTGGTGGCAGACTGTGTCGAACGCAGCTGAGAGGTCCAGGAGGATGAGGGCCATGGTTTTGCCGTTGTCCAGTATGGTTCTGATGTCATCGGTGGCGGCAATGAGGGCAATTTTGGTACTGTGGTTGCTGCGGAATCTGGATTAGGAAGGGTCCAGGGTGCTGTTCTACTCGAGGAAGCGTGTTAGTTGTCTGTTGACAGCCTTCTCTGACTTTTGCTGGGAAGGGGAGCAGGGAGATAGGCCGGAAGTTCTTGAGGTCCTTTGGGTCCGCCTTGGGTTTTTTGAGGAGGGCGTCAATCTCGGCGTGTTTCCAGCTCTCCGGGAAGGTGGCGGACTCGAAGGAGCTGTTGATGATCTTCCGTAGTTGGGGTGCGATGACGGAGCTTGCATTGTTGAGGATGTGGTGAGGACAGGGGTCAGATGGGGAGCCGGAGTGGATGGTGTTCATGATTTCGATGGTGTTGTTGTCATTGATGGGGGGGCAGAAGAGCAGGAGGTTGGTTGTGAGTCTGTGGTGTTGTTAGCTGCTGGGGGTCTGGGTGCTAAAGCTGTCATGGATGTCCTCAATCTTGCGGTGGAAGTAGGAGGCTAGGGAGTCGCAGAGGTCTTGAGATGGCAGGATGTCATTGGTGTTGGAGCTGGGGGTTGGAGAGTTCCTTGTGGCTGTGTGTGTTGTTGATTCGGTCTTTGAAGACGGTTCTCTTGGCGGTTCAGATGAGTTGGCGGTGTCTGCAGATGGTGTTTTTGAAGACTGTGTGATTTTCCAGAGTCTGATCTTGACGCCACTTCCTTTCGAATCTTCACCAGGTTTGCTTAGATTCATAGAGGTCGGCGGCAAACCAGAAGGCCTTTCTGTTGGTGCCTCTGTTGGAGGGATTCTTGATCGGGGCAAGAGTATTGGCACAGGTGTTGATCCATTGCCTGAAGTTGCGGGCAGCTGTGTCAGTGGTGTTGATGGGCGGGTTCCGGGAGAGGGTCGCGATAAGATGGTCTTTGGTGACCTTGTTCCAACTGCGGTGGGGGATCCGTTGTGAGTGGTGGTGGTGTGTTGTGGTTTTTTTTTAAAGAAGAAGTGGATTCAGTGGTGATCTGTTCAGTGTAGTTCGGTGGTGTGGCTGAAGGAGACGTGATTGCTGGCAGAGAAAATAGGGTTGAGTGTGTGTCCTGCGAAGTGGGTCGGTGTCGTGAAAAAATTGTTTGAGGCCGAGATTGGAGAGGTTGTCAAGAAGGGTGGCGGTGTTGATGTCGTTGGTGTTCTCGAGGTGGACGTTTAAGTCCCCAAGGAGTATGTAGTCAGTGGATGCGAGAGCGTGCGTGCTGATGTCGTCGGTGATGGAGTCGCTGAACTGCTGTCGGGGGCTGCGGGGCCTGTAGACGAGGGTCCCTCAGAGGGTGGTGTTTGGATCAGTGTGGATCTGGAAGTGCAGGTGTTCGGCAGTGCTGAGGGTATCTTCGGTGCTGGTCGTAATCCTGAGGGTGTTCTTGTGGATGATGGCGATGCCTCCTCCTGGTAGTTGGAGCAGTCCCTGCAGGTGATCTTGTAGCCGTCCGGGATGGCTATGGCGATGTCAGGCGCTGAGGAGTCTCGGTCAGGAAGGCGACATCTGGGAGGCTGAGTCGAGTCGATTCCATAGCTCTACTGCATGTTTGTGGACGGAGCGGGTGTTAAGGAGGATACATCTGAGATGGTTGCGTCCTGCCTTGGTGGGTGGGTCCTACTTAAAACTTTAAAAATGAATCTCCCTTTTTCTCATTAGAGGTTTTTTGTCATTTTGTTATCATTTTGTTTATGAAAATATACTCTATTTTTCTAATTCGATCGAGGATTTAATTGTTTTCCGTTTTGACTTTAGTACTGTTTTGCTGCTACCTAAATACTTTACGCATTGCACCTAGTTAAGCCTGAGTGCTCTGCACCATAGGTAACAGAAGGGTAAGTTCATGGTTAATTTATTGACGTTAAGGGTTCTTCCTGATAGGGGGTTGTGGTTATTCTTTGAGGTGGGTAGTCATCCACTCAACATAAAAAAACATGTTTTTGCTGTGTGAGAGCATTACATCCCTTTGTATGCCAGTGTTGGATAGTTGACATAGTATTCAACAACGACATTGAGCTTTTCTCAATACATCCCGAACTTAGACAGACAGAGGACTGAGGCAAAGGGAAATAAAGTGATTTCCTTAAAATAACTCAATTTGGTTACCTGGGGAAACTAGAATTAGAAACGTGGGCTCCTGGTTCAACCATGTCACCTGTGTTTGATTGTGTGAAATTTGATCCGTCTCTTCCACCTGTCTATTCTCCAAGATATATGAACTCCATAAATAGGGCCAGTTATATTCATTGTGTGTGTGCGTGTTCGTGTCTCCCCCCAACCCATATTTTTGGGGACTGTGACTCTGTTCTTCCCACGGACCTCTCCCACCCCTCCCTAAGAAAGCTGGAGGTCAGCTGCCCTCAAGCAGCACACACTACTCATGGGCATAGATTCACCAAAATGCCAGGGGTAGCGGAAATGACATAATTTGCCCATTGGCTTTGATGATGTCACAGGAAGTGATGTCACATGACATTAACCCTCACGACATCACAATACTTGCACTCACTCTCACCCCGACTCACTCATTTGCGCTCTCTTGCTCACTTTTATTCTCACTCACCAATACTTTTGCGCTCACTCACTTTCACGCATACACACCATCCCACATACTAACATACAGGCTCACACATACTCGTGCTCTATCACTCATATTCTGTCACACACACATGCACACAACAAAAATTGAAAATCATTTAAATGTACTTACCTAAGACGACAGTGAAGATTCCATTCCAGCTCTTGCTGCTCCACATTTTTTAATTATATTAATAGTGAAAGATAGGTTAATAATCACTATTATTGTAATGAAAAGTGAGCCTGAAAGGATGCTGGAGCCTGAGGCTGGTAAAACAAGTCACAACTGTGTTTTAGGCACTTATTATTCCAACCCTGGGACAGGGGTCGCAAAGGCAGTGCCAGGAGACTGAAAGGGCAAGCCAGGGGTCGCAGCTGCGACCCCTAAATGATGTAATTGAAACTACTGGGTAAATAGTAAACACACTGACAATAAATTCCGGAGGTCCAATGCTGGCTGCTATACTCCACCAAAACCCTCAGATTTGCTTCTGCAGTGCCACAGATGTCACTTACGCACACCATCATGGGAGGAGCGTCACACACGCCACGTACTTACTGGCCCACTCCTGCGCATGTAGCACAGTGTGACTGTGTGCATGAGCCGTCCCTCTGGCCCATTAATGCTTTCTCCTTGTTTATTGCATTTAGGCACTGCAGGCAATGTTCACAGTCCTCTGTGGCTGCGTATCAGGTGGAGAAAGTCCTTGGAGCCTGGCAGCATTTGCTGTTATGCTCTGCCAGCATTTCTCTGCTGGCCCGCCATGTAGTACATGCTCTCTTAATACCCCCTAGGCCTGCCTGCCTCGGCATCACGCGGGCCCAGAGAATTAGCAGTGTCTGACTGGAAAAAATAGGCCCGGGCACCAAAATAAAAGTGGCGCTTATTATTGGGCCAAGTAGATAAAAACATGCTCCACGCTTACAAATCAGGCCACTTTAGAACATGAAAAGAAATGTATGGGCATTTCGCAAGGTATGAGAGAATGCATGCATTTGGCAACTTTTGTGGTAATATCTTGGAAATCAGCAGTAAAATCCGACCTTCCCATGAACAGGCCCACAAACAGATTTGTCAGACCAGCCCATCAGGCAGTGCCTGGTTACTCTAAAGGCCGACCCTGGTCTTAAGTCTGCCATCTCCCATCGTACCTGGACACTCTCGAGTCGTCGTGCACTCTACAAATACAGTCGTTCATTTGTTAATCCTTTCATTTATTCATCAGAAAGAACCGGGTTTGTTTGGTAAGTGAGGGAATACTTGCTTTTCGGACACTGGAAACCCAAGACATCCTCTGACTGCAGGTGTTCATTACATTTAGAAACAAATTCATTCGTGTATGTTAGAATGTAGAAGTACCTTAAATTGGATAACAATAGTAAGAACTGTAGAGAGTGTGTGGGGCAAACAAGAGGCCCCTGTGCACAGAACAATCTTCTAAACATTAGATGATATGGCTACATCCAGATACATTTATGGTAGTCTCCACTATGCTGTGGCAGTAGCAATGGCTTTATTGCTTAGCATCTTTTCTCTAGTGTTGTTGAGGTGTGCTGCATAATTATTGGACAGGCCAACCTGAATATTACTTCTGAAAGCATTAATATTATATGCACAGTTAGGGTATGGGATGCCCCTTTCCACTTGGCTATGTTGAGTATCTAATTCTAGCTGGATGTTGTTTTGACCCCTTAGTTCTCCTTCCCCTACCTTGCAAGGGGCAGATGTGCGTGCCACCGATGATAATTGCCCCCTCTTTCTCTCCTCATTTAGCCTTTCTCCCTTAGTTTAATGGAGGACAATATATTACATATTCCAGTGTTCTAGTATGTTGATCATATATGTACTTTATATCTCTTTGCGATCATAAACCTGTTAGCTCTGTAATATACTTGATGTTTACTATACAAATAATGAAGGATCATATAGACAAGAAATATTGTATGCACACACAGAAAAGCATGCTTTTGTTAAAATGCCTTTCACTTCAAGTGAGATCTGTGCCTTTCATATCTGGCATAGTGGTCCGCATATTTCTCTACATTTTATTTTTTATTGTTAACTACCAGACCTCTACAATTAAGAAGCAAACGTGCGTCCGAAAAACGACATATCCACACATCCATGGCTTTGATTCTCGTTGGGAGGCTCACCCAGCACTGAAATTTTCTAACTCTTCAAGCCCTTATCCTTGGAAGAGCCTTGCTCTGACCTGTGATCGGCCAATGAGAACCTTAGAAGTCGAGTACATTCTGAAAAAAATGCAGTGAGATGACTCCTCAAAGACTGGAAATCACTATACAACAGAATCAGGTCAACCACAGTACCTTCAAACCACCATTCACCTCTTTATGGGGTCACAGGCGAGATTAAACACTAGTCCCTGGCTCCAGTAGGATGGGGTTGATGCAAAAATATGCCCTCTCAGTTTCTGAATAAGAATGATAAACCAACGCTTAGGAATGACAGGAGTGCTGTATGACGCCCTACGTAATAAATCGTAGTAATAATATTAAATAAATGTGTCCCAAGCACTTTCAGGACTGGGTAAGGTGTAGGCAGACAATAATTTATGGACGAAGCTAAGGGCCTCACCTGTAGGAGCCACGCGTTCCATCCATTTCATTCCACGTTGAGCAGCGGTGACGAGTTTAAGCCGCACCGCCCTGTTTTAGGTTCCATGTCAACAGGCCCGAAAGAAGCAAACACCCAGGTGCCCAAAGGCAAGAGTAGGCTTTTTATGGGCAGATTCATATGAGGGCGCATTTGCCTCAATGTAATTGTTCAGGGTCTGTTTTGACAGCATTTGGTTTACTTTGTCACATAATATACATGTAAATACAACTTTTCTTTTCTCTAGTGCAACAAAGCAAAGCAGCTGATAACCCCTAGCCTTGCACTCCACTACAAACCAAGCTGTGAAGCTACTGGGACATTTCATGAGTGCGCCTTCAGAGGAGTGAAAACTGGGCTCTAAAACGCACAGCCACGGCCCATTTTTTTGCATTTTTTTTCTTTCTTGGAGGGAGAACCCCCCAACACTCCCAACAATCCGGCTTTGGGCACTGGATATGTCACAGTTGGTAAAAGTGGGTGTCAGGCGCCTAAGCACATTTTGGGCATCTCCACTTTCTTTTTAACTAATTAATCAATGTGCGTGTTGTGTAGCAATGCTGCTGCACTTCTTGCCGCTTTATAAAGCTGTACGCAACAGCACTGCCCCATTCACTGCGTTTGAATGTACCAACCTTGCAAGGATGAAGGGCAGGATCGCGCCGGCTAGGATTCGAACCTGTGGTTTGCTGAATACACAGTAATTGTTAAAAATCCCCGAGTTAACATGCCAGCTTCCCTTCTGTGTAACATTTCTGGTCGAAAAGCCTGCATGCAGCTGCTTTTCTTGGAGAACCTCTCTCTGCCACGAGGCCTGCAGACTTTCAGGTGGCAGCGCCGCTAAACGGGGTAATGAACAATGTGTAAATATGCACACGGAGCCCGGGCCTAAACTGCAACCCCACCTTCCAGTTTGCCTCGAGGGATCTCTCCTCTGACGCCGGTGTGTTACAATTTTCATTTCTACTCCATGTCATGCAAACACTTAATCATTTTTTGACATAAACATTTCTCATTTGTATTCCCCTTGAGTGATGGATTTTTTTTCCATTTTCCATTTAGCAAAAATATCATGGTAAATCAAAATAGCTTACGCTAGCAGCAGCAGCTGTGCGGGGAACAATTTCTAGTGATGCCAGCCAGCTGAACGGGGCCTCTTCCCAGGTCATTTGTTACTTGCTGCCAACTTTACTACGTGGGCAGTCAGGCTACTTTACCTGCTTATTAGCTCCAGTTCTGGCATAGATTGCGCATCCTTGATTTGGTTATTCGTTCACGGGTTGGGAGCCTGTTTACCCCCTCTCGCTAGACAAATAAACCCACCCATGGAGTCTTTCTTCTCCCCCCCTCCCCCCACACACACACACACTCAAAACTCACTGGCACACTATTAGATCTGTGGACCCAGCCAGCAATGCATAAACAGCACGGGGACTGTGGTCCTGAGTACAGTGGGGGCGGGGTCAATGAGTGTGGGGTGTAGTCGGAGACGTGACAAAAAAAAACAACAAATTATTCTCTATTTTGTTGCCCTTTCACCAGTAGATGAAGTACACTCCATTGAGCCACTCCACCTCCACGCTGAAGACACATAGCATCATGCGTCCGTAGGAACAGCCCCCGACTCTGGAGGTACTCTTCAAACACTGTGTCTATCACCTTAGGCCTCAGTGTCTTGCACAGTTGAGTGATTGTCTTGGTGGAATGGATTACTAGGAGTTCTAGTAATGCTCTGGAAGCCCCATGCATGGATGGTGATCAGCTGTACTTGGGGCCACAAGGCTCTCCGAAGGAAGCACATCGACCAAACAGAGACTTTCAAGAAAGTTGGTGAGGAATCGGTTACTGCATTCCACCACAGTGCACCGCAGTTTTGAAAGCAAGCAACCAATCCAAAGGAATCCGAAGGAGAGGAAGAACAGAAGCCAACTGATGGTCAAGACAGAACTCCAGGTGGCAGCAAGCAGTCAGCCAAGGAAATATATTTATGGACCAATGGATGCTTAATAGCGGTTCTTTTCTAGACTGTAACACTTTTAATGGTATTAAGTATGCAAATTAAAGTTTCAGTTTCATTTCATTGGTGGCTGGGAGACATTCGTGCCCATGGTGCCAGAGCTGGTATCGTGGCAGCACGGAGATGTTTGGCTTACAAACATGGGGTCAGTGGACCAATGTAACCCAGAAAGGACCACCGTCCAAAAATTAACCTTCCTGGGGCAGTCTGCGAGGACAGCTTTGTTTTGGATCAGACTGTTTGTGTTTCTGTCTGTGTGAGCTGCATAGCACGAAGGCCATAGTGCAAGCAAAGAAAATGACAGGATGGATATTAGAAAACATGCCTAATTGAGGCACAGTGTCCTTCATGCCTCCCTTGGTCCTGATGTCTTTGCATCTGCCGCGCTAAAGATGGTTACCTTCATGTACACACACAGCATGGGATGTCCACTGTCTGTGCGAATTTCTAATGTACCTTAGGGTAGCACAATCACAACTGCATGATATGTACAATGCCCATATATGCCAACACACCCAATTCAGGCATGAGACTTCCGATTTTTTAAGCTATAAATACATTGATTTTGTATCCTGTTTCCCACTAAAACACCCCCGCTTCAATGTAAGCCAACGGGGAAAACCATTTTCCTGATTTGTTTTCTCAAAATCTCCCTCTTACCAGTTTCAAATGTTGGCATGTGTGATGGCCCCAGTGGGGTTGGGTGGCTGGATATCTCACCCTTTGATGGGTCATCAACCCTGCCCCTTTTGTGTTCACACGCCGCTGAGCCACTTCTTAAACACAACATCAAACTGCAGAGAGTTGCTTTGATCCCTTAATATGAGTCTAATGTGGAAAAGCCCATTGCAATTGTGTGAATATGCTAACCTGGACTGCTGGCGTTTCCTTAAAGCAGTTCTTCTGGGTAAAAACCATGAATGTCGTCCATCGGTGTTTGAGAGGTCGCCATGCTTGGGCCCTTCAAACAACCATTCGACACTCAAGTAAATGAACCTACTACAGACCCCAACTAACAAGCGCGTGAAACAACTGCAACAAGGCCTGGCTGGAAAGCTGCTTCACCCAATAATTGGAACAAATTCGTTTTCAACCGCAAACACAAAGCCGCTGCCTGTTGAACACTCCGTGTGTCATTTCACAATTGTAAAAGCTTCTTGCTCTTAGCAGAGTGCAGTTCCAACCCCACACGTGCTGGTAGTAGTAGAATGGAGTTTAACCCCTGCTTGTGGACAATGGCAACACGATACATGTTCTCCACCTTTTAGTATGATGCTCTTTCATACATTCCAGTCCACTAATAAAGCCCTTTTGATAGTTGCTTATTTCATTATATGGACATATATATTCTTGCTAAGGATTTTAGCAGGATTCTAGAAATGTTTTTTAACCTTACTTTCTACCCAAAGCATATGAAATGTTGTCTTTATTGTTGCTAAGACTTGGGTCCTCATTACGAGCGGCCACGTAATTTTGTTTGGGTTGGCGCACAGCGGGCCCGTCAGAATTATGAGATCTGTGGGAGCACTAGAGATCTCTTTACTTCCAAACAGAGATTTTGGCTGATGAAGACAGCTGAAATCTCTGCGTGAAAGTCTAGGGAAAAGTGAGGAGTCACTGAATTATAATTCCTGGTTTCCCCTGGATTACCTCATTTCTAATGGCCCTTCACGTTCTAACTCCTAGTCTCTGATTTTGAGTCAATCAGAGCGAGATTACCACATGGAACTTCACGGTGTGGGTTTGATTTTCTATAAATAGTTTCTCTGGGTTTGGGAGAATATGCTCAATTTTTCCAACTGGTAATTGTGGGCGGAAAACCTACATAAGGCTCTGTCCGCAAGAGCAGCAGCCAAGCCTCATTCCCGATTTTATTGTTTTCATGCACCTCCTTCAAGACCCACCCCACCCACAGGTCCGGATTTACTTCACATTAATGGTAAAATTTTGTGATTTCACTTTTACCCCCGCCCCCCATAACGTGCAACTTGTAATCAGCCCCATAATGGGCTGTGTTTTCCCCAATACTAGTATTACCGTATCGGTAAGGCGGTAATACCTTTCATTTGTTCGGGCCACTCATCGTGAAAGACAGAGGTAACTCTTAAAAGAGTTTCATTCAATTAATCATGGGATCTTTGCTTGAGTTAGACCTACTCCTCACCCCAGCTGACTGCTTACAAAAATAAAATAAAATGAACGTGAAAGTATGGGAAACCTTATCCAATCACGTACGATTACATGTAGAGTGAATCCGCTAGGAAGGACCTGCCCCTTATTAACTCGCCCAAAGAGTGTCCCCCCAAAGACCTAACACAAGCAGCTGCCTATTCCAAGCCCATCGCTTCAGCTTCTTCGAGCCCTCCACCCCTGCTCGCCTATTTTCATTCACATTATGATTTGACATCACACAAGAGAAAGATGGTCTGGGCTCCACAATGCGAACAATGGCCTGCCCTCTACAGATACCCTTGTGTTCCCTTCAGGGACAGAACAGGCTTTGAGACCCGCTGGCTCGAAGATTGTGTGAGAGAGCGCTGGGAATAATTCCATCCAGCCACAAATTCAATTAAATATTTTTTCATGCTGCTGAAAGTAGCTATAATTTTTGGGTGTTTTTTCCTCCCGAGGACCCATATCAGCATTTCGCAGACAGAGCTCTGTGGGCTCTCAGCTGACCTTCGTGGATTTAATATGCCATCGGAGCGTGGCAATTAGATCCTTGGAGATGGTTTTCTTCCTATCCATTCTATTTCCCCCTATTTACTCTCCCTAATTTATTATCTGGGAAGGATGTGGGAAATAGGTACTGGAGGCTGAAGGGTGTCCTTTACCGCTCTTCGGAATGAAGCAAAATCCATCATATGCGTTCCTGGACGGCAGCAATGCACCAACCGGATTGAACTCGATGTATATTTATAAATATCTCGGAAATTCATCAAGCCTCAATAAAGACCGAGGGACTTTCGATTTAAAGTGGGATGCCACATGAGGTCCAACCACCTGCTATAGAAATATAAATATACTAAATCTGAACACCTGTTTATTGCCCAAAGAGCTCCAATCACAAGATCGAACAGAGAGGAGGACAAAGCATTAATCGATGATGAATGAGTTAAAGAAATTTGATGAGATGATTTGTAGAACTATAATTAATTGGGAAAACATAATTAAGGAGAGTGAAATGTGATAGCTTGGCAATAATGTCAAGCGACTGAGGCAAGATTGAAACCATACAGTGGCAAGAGGAGGTAATTAATGTGTGCAGGTTATCAGAAATGCAATAAATTAGGCAGAGATAAGACAGTAAAAATAAAGAATATAAGATCCATGCAAATATTTATAGCAGCTAGAACGTGAAATGGTTCTATGGGTGTGAATGCTGAACAACTCCTTGCTGCTGTGTGTGTATTTGTGGCACATTTTATGATGGGAGTGTGTGAAGCTTGAATATACAATATTTAAAGATTGGTATTCATCCATTTAAGGAAGGAGGGTGACCGAAATGGAAGTGGCGACCATACTTTTTCGCTGAGAATCTCTGTCTGATGGGTGTGTTTCTGGTCTCCCTTTTGTTTGTCTTCTTTTTGACCACATGTAGGGCCGATTTAAGGGCAGTGCGACCGGTGCAGCTGCACCTGGCGCTGATATCATGGGAGGCGCTGTGTTTACAAATAAATAATGGTTTAAAAGCACCTGAACTTAATTGTGCATCCAGCAGTTTTCAGGCAACAATAAATATGTCAAGGTAACTCTGGTAATTAATGTTCCTACTGGCGAGAGATCCAGTTTTGTCTGGTGGCAGTTTTGACTCATCAGGAAGTGGCTCGGAGGGTTAATGTGCCTGCTGGAAAGAAAGTGTACCATGCAGGTCACAGAACTGAGTGTAAGTGAACTATGAGTCGTGCTATAAAAAAAAAATGTATGTCAGGGAGAGGCCACCAGCGCTAAAGCTGGAGAGTGTCATTCTCTGCACAATTCACAACAAATCAATGACCAGGTGATGATCTATATTAGAAGAGTTGCTTAGTAGTAAATCTACTATTAACATAAACATGAATACAAACTGAAAACACTGAGTACCCACCCTTAGTACACATGCTGTTACTACTAGTGAAGGGTCTAGTCAACAACGATCACTAACCAGTAGAAATGCTAATGACGCCCATTGTGAAAAACCTTAAATTCATTTTTCAGTATTGGTGTAACTGTGACTGGCTTAGCCATGTTTCCTTGCTCAGGCAAACATTGCCCACACAAAATGCCTGTCGGAGGCTGGTGTGCCTAGGCTTTGAAATTTGAGGTGGGCACTAACTGGATATCTTGCGCAGAAGAAAAACTCTTCACATTTTCGCTACTAAATGAAGATTGTTCTCCCCTTCCCCTGAGCTTAACTAGGCATCTTCTAGTATTACTGTAAGATTTATTACCATGTGATCACACACTTAGCACTCAAATGCGTAGAATATAAGTTTGGTTCTTGCCCATACTCGTCAAGCTTGTCTCCATGGGTCATTTCAAGGGGACCCCATGGCCAAGTGACTGTGATTCACTGGCCATTATTATTTCCTTTGTTAATAAACCCTTTCAGATTCCTACAGCATGAGAGGATTTCTTTGACAGCATGTTGTACCTTTCTTTACAAGAGCAATTAACCAAAAGGGTCTAGAAAGGAGACTCAACATGTGAGTGAATGAGAAGGTCAGTGATCAGAGTTTTGTAGAGCTCCACTGAGGCAAGCAGTCTCTAGGTGCCTTCCTGCTTATCTGTGAGTGAACAACACTGAGAATGAGGCCTTAGTCAATGAAACGAGATGAGTTATGACAAGAGCCCTAAATCAACACTGACCACAATTCAAATGGATGGAAAGTGGGGCTGTTTCGTCACCTTGGAACTGCTGAGGCCATTTATACCCGTGGAAACTAAGAGGGTTCAAAATGTAGAGCACAATTATATGGATATAGCATGTCTAACAATCTCTTACCAGAGATATTTGGGGTTGTGTTTGAAAGTTTTTTTATGCAGAAGACATATGAATTCGAATTGTATTGTGGACTCTATGCTAAGGCAATGCAGACTGGGTCCTGGTGTTGATACACCATCTCGCCGCTTAAAGTTTGCAATGAGATAAGTCTCAACTTTTTCAGGAGGCTAACGGTTCAACAAATGACTGTTTTAGCTAATGCCAAGTTTAAGCTTTTCCCGTAGTCCATTCTGTCATTTGTATAGATCTCACAATAGCTTGAGCTAAAGAACACAATACAAAATAGAACCTTCTTGAGTTGGGCAAGAATTCAACCTCTTTCTTCAAAACCATGAAAACCACAAAATGACAATCACCGTCCAGCTCAATTGTACTGTCCTTGATTGAATTGCAATTCTCATCCACCACATACCAGAGACATGAAAGTGATCCAACGGTACTGCTCCTTTAAGGACTGGCCCACTAAGGCTCTTCTGTATAGAAGCATTCCAAACCAACCCCACAGCTGATGATGATTCCTGTCTAAATAGTCTAACCGTAAACCATACAAACAACATCAACACTCTTGTCTCCATGTACAGTGTTCGTTAAAATAGCCTTGTGGGTAAAGGAGTGATACATACTAGTGATATACACAGAGACACTGCAACTAAACTCATTTCTATGAAGGAAGATGGCAAATGCATTTGTAAAGGGCAACCCAAGCAAGGAAGCAATGCAATGATGAAAAATGGGTGAGGCCATGGTTTAGGATTCAGGGTCATTTTTTGAGTTCCAAAAACTGTGACGGGATTGTGTTCATTGAATAGGTAAGTATTTGCCTTCAGTAGCCGGTTAATAAAGTCTTGGACTTGTAAATCACAATTGATTTTTTGGTTCTATGTAGGAGAAAGTCTTGTGAATACCAGACAAAACTTACTGCAGCCTTAGAGCCCGTCCACATTTGTTGGCTTTATTTTCAATCTCGCTTGCTTCTTATCTGTTGGCTTGCCTCCTTCTTGTGTTTGTCGCTTCCCTGGAGGATAGTCTCTTTACCATACTTTTGATGGTCTGACTGTATCCTTTCACTACTCAACTTAGGGAACTACTTTTTACTTTTTTCATTAACCACACCATAGAGTACGTGTTTTCTTGTTCTCTCTCTCACTGCGCTGCTTCCCCCCTCAAATACCCACCTGCATCACTCCATCGCTGTGTTTTTTCCCCAGCCTCCCCCCACCCACTCCTCCACTTGCTTCCTCACTCGCAGGGCCTGTATTTGTTTGTTTTTAATTTTTTGGAGGACCAGGCAGTTTATTTACAGACCTAAGCGACGGTCACTATCTTAGATAGGTAAACCAAAAAAATAGAGAAGATGACGCTCCTGTCATTTCATAGGCATGCAAAGGCATGGTGTTGCATATGCTCGCATACTTCATTGCGCATGCATGTGCCTTCAGATGACACGGACGGCAGCAGCAACAGTGTGATAGAGCCTTTTCTTTCTTTTTTTTGTGCCTATTCTGCACTTCATCAACAAAAACCATTGGCATTAACAACAGACCAACAAGGTGAGACTTACGCACTAAACCAGTGTTACTTCTATTTATCACTAGGTGTTTAAATAATAATGATTAGTTTCATCAAGTATAAAGGTACATATTTTATTATTCTTGGAGGAAAGGACAGCTGGGTTGACCCTTTAAGATTTCAAATGCAAGTCATGCACCTGGTTTTGCAACATGTGTTCAACTCTCTGAACTATCTTATGAACCAGCCTGCAGGAGAAGATGGTGCACTCCTTCATCTATGTCTCTTTGTTCAGTCTGCATATTTATGATGCAGTGAAAATCCATAGGGCGACTAAGCACTACAGTCGCTCCAGTGATGATTTACCAAAACAAGTTCGTAGTTAAATACCTTTCTAAATAATAGAACCAAGTTAATATGATTGAGGCCATCCGATCTTGAGTTCCATAAGGAACAGGAGTTGTCGGAAAAGGCTCTTCCTATTTTCCTAGTGTAGTGTGGAGGTATGAGCAGATTTTTCTGAGATCTAGGGGGTCATTACAAGATTGTCAAGCTGTAGCCGCCGTGCGGCCGCCAATGCGGCCGCACTCCCGCGGTCCCCATTACAACATCCCCGCTGGGCCGGCGGGCGCAAACCTAGTTTACGCCCTCCGGCCCAGCGGGGATGCGGGCGCAACATAGGAGCGTGGTGTTGCAGCCGTGTCTGCTATTCAGACAGTGAAAAGCTGCACGGGGCCCTGTTAGGGCCCAGTGGCATGGGCAGTGCAGGGGCCCCCAGGGGCCCCAGGACTCCCATTACCGCCAGCCTCTTCCTGGCGGTGCAATCCGCCAGAAACAGGCTGGCGGTAGGGGAGTCATAATCTCCAGGGCAGCGCTGCCCTGGCGGATTATCACTGCCGGGGCTAAACCGGCGGGAAACCACCGGCCCCGGCGGTGCGACCGCATATGGGTCTCCGTACCGCCAGCCTGTTGGCGGTACGGATGCCACTTTAGCCGTAATGACCCCCTTAATGTCTTAATGGGCAAATGTGGTACAAATAGAGGTTTACAGTTACCAGCGGCGTTCCAGCAGATCGATTTATGGGGCAATCATCAGTCCTTTAAATTTAATTTGAGATGCAACCAGGGACCAGTGCAACCTTCGTACAGTCAGGTAAGTGTGAGCAGGCAAATAGCAGACCTGTTAAGCAGAAAACACTGGATTTGGGGATACCCCATATAGTATTGCCAGCGAGTACATTTATGTTAATGGGGGTTTTAAATCTGATATATATATTTTTTTAATTTAGATAGAGATGTAACACAATTAAGCTAGGGTGACACATTGTAATTGTTTTTCTTCTGTTGATTTTCTCAATAAAATTGTAAATGAATAAAAATAAACAACAGAATATTTTGGGCTTTTTATATTTTTCAAAAAAATTAAGGTAATGTACGTCTGAAGTGCTAATTCCATGTCACATTGGGGGTTTCCTTCGCTAGCTGCCAGTCTGGCTTTTTTTCTCGTTTTTCCTACTGAGGTCCAGTAAGTATCCCCTAAAATAACACAAGCCCATGTCCAAGACTTGCACGTTTGATTCCTTACAGTGTTGGCCCAGACCCCTGTCTGTGGATCTGTGCCACCAAAGACTTCCCTTCCTTCCTGTGTGGTTCTCATTCCTCACAACTGTCATGACCTCTCTTATATGGGCCTGTTCCCCGTCTGTAACTGCAGTCAGCCACTTACTAGACACTGCCTTGAGCCTAGTTCTCACTTTTGAAGTACTAAGGTCCAGTCCATGTGAGCCTCTGCCACCTCTCTTGATTAGGCCTCACTTAATGTTTAACATTTTTATCGGATTTAGCTCAAATGTGCCCCTGGCTAGTAAATGGTAAATACAGGAGGGGGATTCAAATATAAAAGAGACATGTATAGTTCCTGTAACACTTACTGTCAAATATTTTTACCTAAACCTTGACAGGAGAAGACAAAATCAAGAGGTTTATCTTCTCACTGCTTGGATGGTGCATTTGAGAAGAGGGTGACAAAGCGGACCTTGGCCTGCATGAGTGGGTGTCAGGACATGGGCATTAGTTCATTTGTTACATTTTGCCCAGTGGATTAAGTCACTTTTTTCAGATAATTGTTTTTGAGTAACCCCATGGCGAGCCAGAGTAAAACTTGTATGTGTGTGGGTTTGTGGGTATTTTTATGGCACAAACCTATTAAGAAGCAATGGACTGTTGTGAAAACTAGCAGCCAAGATTTTCCTCAAAAATCGTTCACAGAGGTGAAGTGAAAGGGGCTACAATTGTCAGTAAATGGTAAGGACCTTTCTAAGGTGTAGACATGTAACGTTCCCTGAAAAAATGCATCTTTGGGTCTTCTATGACTTGGAGTAGGGTAGGAGCAGTTCTGGTGACTGCAGGCATATTATTGTGCCAGATCCTAGGTGTGTAAACGCCTGTTCCCTGTTTTTTTTTCTTTCTTTCATTTCCTTTATGCCCAGTCCGGCAGTGTGTGTCATGATCCACTGCAGGCGGCTAGTTTGCCTGCAGGTAGGTAAGGATACCCAACTTGCACAGATAAGATTAGAATGGCATGGATTCTGCCTCAGAGGCAAATAGGATGGGCCTGCATGGGGACTACGTGATTATATACGGCATTGTCTTTATTGGTTAGAGTGGAAAATATCAAGGTCTGCATAGGGGCAATTTTTAGAAAAGGCAAACTGCCAAAGTGCCACTTTCTGCAATCAGAGAATACAAAATCAAAACTTGAGGGAACAATTGATACAGGCAGGGCAACATACAACCAGTACTGCCAAGCAAAGGGTATAATGTGTAAGAGGCATACTATCAAAATAATCAGATTAAAACTCATGGTCTGTGGAGAGGACACTGAGCCTGTGATGACTTTTTTCATGACGAAGGGAAGGACAATTATAGCTGAAGGAAGCAAGGTTACCTGCAATATTTCTTGACCGTGCTTCCAACTGTGCTTGCAGCCACTGGCAGGGGAGTCCCTCCTTTCTCCTTTCCTACTTTAGGATCGGTTATGTGGGGAATAAACACTCCTTATGCATGGAAAGAGATGATTCCAAGGCCTCAGTGCCTGGCCAAGAGGAGGATGGTCGTGGGCTTGCCTTCAAATTAGAGCACCATCATGTCTACTCAACCACCGTTCTGGCACTGTTTGCGAACATACACAACTGTTCCTTCCTGGCGTGGGAAGTAGCTCACTGCCCTAGACTTAGGCCAATTCTGAGCCACTTATGACAGCAACATTCTGGAATTTCTTTGGCTCTATTCTTTTTCTGTTCACAAAACAAGTCAATTATGAGGAGTGAAATGGTAAAATTGAATCCTTTAAAATGAAGCCAGTGGAATAGGATGTGTCGAAAGATTACGTGCACATGGGACTCAGTCGGAATGGACTCAGAAGGAGGCATCCTTTTACATAATATGCTTCCTGATTGTGGCATTACTAGGTCTGGTGTAAACCCATATACATGCCCCCACCATCCATATCATGAAACGTTGGTTTAAGGTCATCAAGGTATGCTTGCCAGGTCAACCTTACCCCCTAGCTTTGAGTCTGCTTTATTTATTGTGTCTGGCAAGATGTGTCTAAACATCATTATCAAAGTCTCCAAATGTCCCAAAAGCTGCATTTAGAGCCTGCATGATTGCAGTAGGGCCATGGGTGCGTGTCAGCCCCCTCCACACGAGCAAAGTCAGAGAAAGGGGAGCAGGTGGCGGTAGATATTGTCTCACTCATAAATCTGTACAGTATAGCTAACCACCATAGATATCTGCAGCTTCTGTGCTTCAGTGACACACAGACACCTCAGCTGTGTCCTAAACATATCAAGCATCATCCTTGTCACACTCATCACGCAACCAGCCTCCTGCTTTACCTTCTATTCTCTGTCAGTCCCCAGCATCTAACGCATTCACCCCTGGCCTAGGTGCTATTCTGTAGGAAGCACCTCCAGGACCTCCATCCACAGTACCTCCAAATATCTGCCTGTGTTCCGTTAGTGTTTCTGTTCCACACTTGCACATTTATTGACTTTTATATGTGGAAGCTTCCATTAAGCCCCCCATCCTGCCCCTTCTTGTGAGCTTGTAGCACCGCTTGCCTTAATCCTAAACCAAATGTCATTTACCGCAATATCCCACCATCATTTTCAGATTCTATGGGGTCTATGAGTGCTCTCGGACAAAGCCAACGTTTGTAGAATTGCTCTGCCCTTTACGATGCAGTGGGGTGCGAAGCAATGGAAATCCAGCAGATCCTGCACATGACTTGGGGCTCTAAAACATAAAAAGTGAAGGTTCCAGCCTTTCAGCCCTCAAAATGGCACTTGAATGAGGTCCTCTCGCCTTTTGTACTAACATCTACATTAGCCACTAACTAGGGCACATCCACTGCCTCTTGCAGATGCACACCCATACCCAGCGGGCGTAGACCCGGTAGCACTGTTCTTCAAAAACCCAGGTGGCACAGGCAGTGATCTTGAATGTCTGAGTGCCACTCAGTCGTAGCTGAAACACAACTTAGCAGCCCATCCTGAAAATGACGGCTTTCTTAGCCTCTAACACCCTGTTCCACTGGCTGAATACAACTGGCAACTCCTGGTTGCAATAAAATAGCCGTCTATTTGTGTAGCCTTGAGTGGCCACAACATCCCATGCAGTGAACCAATTCCATGTGTATTAATGATCTACTTGCCATAGCAATACTTAGTCACAAACATTTGCATCTTTCTCCATACCAACCTCAGACCTTTTCTCGCCAGAACGTTTGCCCTTTTACGGTTTGTCGATCAGTGCACAACGCATAGTGCAGAGTACACCCCATGGAAAAAGACTTGAAGCATACAAAAAGAAATTAGAAAGACATCTCAAAAGCCTCGAAATTAGGGAGGACATGCAAGCGGAGATTAATTCCCCCCAGTGGATACTTACTTACACTCAAATACATTTCGGACTGTCCTAATTGTAATTGAGTAGCCCAGAATAAACATAGATTAAATATATTTACATCCACCATCTGGAACGTGTTTCCTATCTAACTGACTGAAAACTTGTGGAGGCTCCCAGAGTTGCTGAAACCCCACAGTTTTTCCCGACAGTCTCTCTTTTCCATCTACAATCCTCTCCTCTGATTTCATCCACGTTTCCTAACAGTACAGACCATCAGAAGAGGTTTTGCCACATCTGCTCAATTGCATGTAATGTCTTGCAGCTTTCTTGAGAAAACCCCCCAAACTGCACATTACGATACCATACTGTAATGTGCCACAAAGTTTGGTTTCTCCGAAAGACCAGAGCTTGTCAGGTCTCTCACACAGATCATATAAATGCCTCGTAGTCTCAAAGTTGCATATTTACTTCCTCGTCTTTCCACTCAAACACCTGGATGTGACATGACTCAAAGTTCTTCCATTGGAACTCCTAATTCCATAAGGTAAAGGGGTTGCTGTACCTTCCTTCCTTATTCCGGTTTATTTTTTGATTGGGCAGTCATTGTCCCTACGGGAAACTGAGGGTTCTGTATTCCACAAGGAGTCATTAAACATAGATGCATATATATGGTTATGTGATTATGCACAAATGTGACATCTTTGTGCAGAGTGTGTACAGTTATCAGGGAGGAGAGGGCATTGACCCTTGGGAGAGCATTTGGAAGGTCTGTGGTCTGCAGGCGAAATTATTCATTAGTGATGGACTGCAAGCAACCATGAGAGTTCAGATGGTTTGAACAGGCACTAAATGAACAAATGGGTTTGAGTTTGTTATGGTTTCAAGTTGTAGGAAGAGACCCAAGATTTGCTTGTTGCCGAAGGTAGGGGTGCACACATAGAAAGCTTGCTTTTGTGTTCTGTACCAAGGTTTAAGACTTTGTCAGATAGGTACACCCTGGAAGACATACACAATCAGCTAGTAGGTTTGCTTCTTCATATTGATTGCATTCTAGATGACACAGACGGCCTTGAAAATGATGCTGTTCTTTAATTTGATTTTCTGCTGCATGGAAGATTGTCGCCGGTGGTGTAACGGTGTTCCTGGATGTACAGTGAGAAGATGAAGACCTGAAAGGCTGCACAGAAGTCGGGTGGGTGGATGTAAGAGCTAATTGTAATGTAGATCAAGCTGGTGTCAGGCATTTGGGATTTCCTACTGATAGATTCTTGGACAGTGAATTCTATCTCAATTTAGAAGCTATGTGAATGTGTGCAAATGATGAGCAATGGGGCTAAATTATCCATGATCTTTGCAGCGGTCATAGATTGGATCTGGTTCACAACACTCTGTAGTAGATTTGTGTCTTGTATGTCAAGTAATTTCATATGTAGGGTTGAAAATGTCTGGCAAGCATATGGGACCCAGGGGTTGTCTTAGGTGATGGACAACGGTGAGAATACAGAAATCTCTATCCAGAGCAATTGCAACCTGTCACAAAGGATGTGAATCATTTAATGAGTCGTGATCAAAGACCAGTACTGAAGTTTAGGGGTGAAGATGCCTATTCAAAAAGGATTATTCAAAAATGACTAGCCAACCGGTGTGTCACGTTTGTGATGTATAGAGCGTCATCTGCTTACCAGTTCCTCTGTCCATAAAGGTTTAATTGAATCGAACTGCCAACGAAGTCCCTCGTGCACTGCAAAACTGTCACACGGTGTGTCTCTCAGCATTCTGGCTTTAGCATTTTCAGTGTTCTGACATTGTTCCCAGGACATGGTGCCATAGCTAATATTTCTAGAGGATTCAGAATTTTCCATGCCTGTGGTGTTCACATGTACTACCCGCATCACACTATATGCTGCTGGCCCCGCTGACAGTACATACACTAGTATTGGCTTTCTGCGGCCATGAGCTGCAAAGGGTTAAAGCATGCCCGCAGCCTGTTCGCTAATCCTGTCATGAAACTCAAAACCTTGGTGAATGTGAAATTCTATAGCTACCTCTCTCTCAATGTACACATTTATATAGCTCTAGTTGCAGTCCTTTGCTATTTTGCACTTTTCCCCTTCAGCTAATCAGCATGACGAATAAACCAAGTGTCAGCAGTGTATGCAGTCTGGAGCAGGGTCAACCGCTGGGATGGCCGGTTTCCACACTCCATCAATTCTCACTGGTACTGTGTTTTTTTCTAGCACGCCGACCGAGACCTCCACCGGTTACATATCCGGAGCCTTTAAAATTACATTGGAATAACAAATGTTGGGGTCGATGGACCAATGTGCCACCGCTGTTCCTTTTGGACGCCGTCCTAGCACACTGGGGCTTGTTGGCCTTAAGCCAGCAAGCCTGGTATGTTAGCGCCGAGGACACACGGCCTGCAGCAGGCAATTGTATGTGCCTGCTGCTCACAGATCCGATTCATGCAAGGGCTGACTCAGCTCTTCATCAGTTTTCGATGGATAAAATCAATGCTGATGAGTTAGCAAATAACGTATAGGATAAAGTACAAGCCACTGCATGTTTTAAGACATCGGAAGTACCAGGAGCATACTGGGAAATTGATATTGAAGGCCATGTTCTTTTTCTGGGTTAAAAAATGTGAAGATAGTTTGCAATGTTGATTATATGTAGCCAGAGGTATTTTATTCCATACAGGCTATATTTCCATCATTACGCTCTGTCCATGTTGAAATAACTGCGGGATCATTTAGAGTTAGGCAGAGCAGGTGAACTGCCATATTTTGGTGTTATACCTCCTCAAACAAAATTGTGGTGCCCGCACCCAGGGAACCACGGAGGTCTTCCCAGTGGAGGCTTAGCTGGGTCTGCCAGCAAATACCTTTGACATGGCGTTCTGTCTGCCTGTACACCGCCGGGTCCCAGCAACGCTCTTCCCACTCTGGTCAGGTTTTGGTGACAGTAACTAGATTGCCTTGCCTGGAACTGCCAGGTTAAGCATACAGGGGTGGGCAAGGAAATCGATTAATGTCCCTCAAATGAAGGGAGAAAACTCCCTCTGTAAAATTTAAAAAAAAAAACACTCAGCCTACTGGACATGTTTATTAATAAAAAGCAAATTAGTTACTAATGAAGAAACAAATCAATGTTGCTTTTACAAAGTTATTAAGCGTATAATCCTAACATTTGCAGAAATTGTATTACTTTGATTCATTTTCTTCGCAATAGCAAAGATGTCACATGTTTAGGAGTGAAACTGCAGGTGACAGGAGCTAAGACAAGTACCCCTGTTTCTCATAAGAAAGTGGTCAAAAGTGCCTTCAATAAGAGACGCACAGCAGAGGCTGCTCTGCCGAGCTGAAAGGGTTCTAACTTTCTTGCTTACGAGTAACAAGGCTAAATCAAGGCTTTGGCTCTCACATACAGAAGGCCTTGCATATCTTGGGATAACATAGGAGTACATTAAAAATACTGTTTAAAAACAACATGGCTGGTATAAAAGTGGTAGTCTAATAGCGGTAAAACTATATGTACTTTTACAGTCACCTGCCTTTTGCACCATGAGGAGAAAATCAAAAGCTCACCCATGGCATTGAATCTATCACT
Source organism: Pleurodeles waltl (assembly GCF_031143425.1). Taxonomy (NCBI): domain Eukaryota; kingdom Metazoa; phylum Chordata; class Amphibia; order Caudata; family Salamandridae; genus Pleurodeles; species Pleurodeles waltl. The sequence continues at coordinate 745,556,495 of NC_090445.1, read as the reverse complement.
TTCTAACTCAACCATGGTACATGTTTTATCAAAACATTCATCACTAGTATCATCCACAGTGATTAGTGGGTAAGCATGGACAAGACATTTATTAGAACCAATATGAACTGCTAAGCCAGGACCATAACCCTTCCGCGTTCAAACCCTACTCTTCGTGTTGAGTGTTGAGCTACTTATGGTTGTGCTTTGCGTGATCTATTTGCTCATAAATACTAAGAGAAGTGTTTGGGATAAAAGAGCAGCAGTTGAAGCCAACAACCGCACAAACACATGCCCCGGCAGCAAGGGCAAAATATAAGGCCATTCTATTCTGCAAGATTACAGTACTTTGGAAATCTAGCTGATCGTTAACTTCACTTAAAGAAATAGCTGCATGTTGTTGATTACCTCTATTATTTTAGCATTCTGTCTCGCCTCATGTGTAGCATGCCCTCACTATGCAATAAGAATAGTGTCTGCCAAGAAGTCTTCAGGACAGTGTCACACTCACCCTGCTCCACAAAGATGCTCCAGTTATTTGGATCTCAGTGTTCACAAAATGGCCCATGCGCTGAGTATGCAAAAAGAATAGTGTCTGCCAAGAAGTAACTTTTGGAGTGGCAGAAGCGACCATAATGTGTGCATGCTCCATTGAGTGTTTGGACACTCTGGCTATATTAATACAAATGAAGGCATGTTTTGTCTTTGCTGAGAGGCACTCCAATAATGGACACACCCTCAACCCAGACGTTGGTGGCCGAGTGAGGGAAAATCCAGAAAGAAGGTTTAATGTCTTTGTAATAGTTTTCTAGCAACTGGAAGTAGGAATTGTTCTGGAACACAGAATGGCAGCTACTCTCAAGGACTGGTGCAATTAAGTTTGGCCTTATACCAGGGCCCCAGTCAGAATCCATATGGTCCCTCAGTCAGAGAAAAAGAGCGGCAGAACAGCGAACCAGTGGGATCTGATATTGGTTAGATGATTGTTCACCAGACAGAGGTGGAGCACAATGAACAAGGGGAGGCATCCTGAAGAATTCCCACAACAGCAGCCAGAAGCAATGTAGACGATCCTGTAGAAGTACTGGGTCCAGGATCAGGTCCAGAAACAGGAGCAGTTACTTGAGAAGCAGCAAGCACAGTGTGTGGCAGGGCAGCTTGCTGTGGAATGTGTGTGTCCAGGTGGGCAGCCCATTAAACTTGACAGCAGTGTTCATGATCTGCAGAACCCGATAGGGGCCCCCTCATCATGGTTGCTGAGACTGATGCACTTTCACATTCACCGAGTTGCTAGGCTCCAAGTTTTGGCAAGGTTCGGATGGCCACTGCTAGGGCAGGTCAGACATGAGAAGTGAAACTTCAGAGGCAGCAATTAATTTGCCTGCAGTACTACAAAACCACATCATCAACTATCTGTAAGCCCAGAGCTGATGGTGCGACAGGTGGGTTTTAGGTTATCACTTATTAAATGTAATAAGTAACCCATTGTTAACCAATGGGAGAGATAGGCCTTGCAGTAGTGAAAAACCAATTTAGGAGTTTCACTACCAGGATGTGTAAACCTTAAAAACATATGTCCTACTTTTTAAATACAATGCACCCTGCCCTACGGACTGTTTACGGCCGACCGTAGATATGCCTTTTATGTATTAGAAAGGAAGGTTTTGTATTGGAAAAGGTTTTATTTTGCCACATCTAAATGGCTGTTTAAAACTGCACTCCAGGCTGCAGTGGCAGGCCTGACTGAGACATGCTTTGAAAGGTAACGTCATTGGGTGGCACAATGAGTGCTGCAGGACCACTATTAGCATTTAATTTTTAGGCTGTGGATACATGTAGTAACACTTTACTAGGGACTTACAAGTATGCCAAGTATGGGGTGCAAGACAATTTTACCACATTTAAAGGCAAGCACACAGGCACTTTAGCATTGTTTTGCAGTGGTAAAATACACAGAGTCCTAAAAGCCAATAAGACAGGTTCAGAAAACAGAAGGGTGAAGGCACACAGCTTGGGGTGACCCTGGAGAGAGAGGGCCAAGTCGCACAAAACATGACCCACTGGGGCTGCCTCATCCTCTTTCCCACCCTGGCAAGCCCATGCCCCCACCCTTTCTGACCCTCTAGCTTCCTTGGTCAGACTCCCGATTTCTAAGTTTTGTTCTTCATCCCTATACTGTTTGCAGCATTTCTAGTAATTGCAGCAACTCTAATTTAGATGTTTTTAAGTCTTTCTTACACTCTTATACCAACATTCAGTGGTTGACTGTGGTATCACATTCCCTTGTGTAGTATCACTTGAGCCCTTTGTTTGCCCTCGAATAATAATAATTTTCAATTGATTCTGTATATTTTTTTAAAGTCCCTTTACAGAGTCAGCACCACAGCTTTCTGAACCTGTCCTGTGCAGCGAGCTTGTTCTGTGGGACTAGTAATAGCAGAAGCATGATCAAACTGTTAAACGTGTCGGCTGGTGATTACAATGTGAAACCTTACTCCAATCAGTTTTAACCAGGTACAGTTTCATCAGTGCATTTGCAAAGGCTTCTTTCACATTAATCAAAGCATTACAATCTTTCGGGGTCTGTCTAGGCCAGTTAGTTTTCTCTATCAATTGATCTCTCACTTCACTCAGAGCTATTACTTATAATACCAGGTTCATGTCTGCCCAGTTCAGTTCATTTCAAATACAGCGTGCAGACCTTGATGTAACTTAGAAGGGTTTTCAGGCACACTGGGGAATTATTTCTTTATGTTCATTCAGTGTGACGAGTACCATGGGACCTGCGTGATTATTTTCCCAAAAGACATTGTTTGATCCTTCTAGGAGAGCACATATAGCAAACACAACAGCAGAACGATAATCATGTTCAGGCTTCAAATTACTGTTGTTTGAGCTGTGTTAATACTGTCTGGCCTAATTCTGTGGTTCAGTTTCTGGACCACTCTCTACCCTACTTCCTTTTTAAAATACCACCCTTAATCTGGGGTCATCGTCTTTAGTACTGTTAGGTCCCCTGTCCACTTCAGGCTCAGAGAACTCAGAGCCCGAATCACAAAGATTAGCTTAGACCTGAAGTCTTAGCGCCCGAATCACAAAGGTAAACTCAGACCTGAAATCTAATATTACCTTTGTGAATTGGGCTCTTAGACTTCAAGTCTAAGTTTACCAATGCGAATCAGGCACTAGGTTTAGACCTGAAGTCTAAGGCCCTGATTCACAAAAGTAATCTTAGATTTCAGGTCAAAGTTTACCTTTGTTAATCAGGCCCTTAGGCTTCAGGTCTTTGTTATTCGGGCATTTAATTTCTAAGTCTAAAGTTAAACTTCAGTTCTAAACTTAGACTTTAGATCTAGGTTTACCTCAGTTTTGAACCACCAATATTGTTAAATAAAAAATATCACTCTCGACGTCTACTCAAAGTCTAGAACATGTTTACTAACAAAAAGGAAAGGAGTTAGTAATTGTTTAACAACCCTAACATAGCTCCTTCCTCACAAAGCTATTGAGCATGTAATGATAGCATGTCTAGAAATTGCAGTACTATTGTGGGATTTCACAAATGCCTGGGCCATTCCCTCCTTGTTATGCCCACTGCCCTCCCAACTAATGACATTTATCCTCAATGGTGTGTGCAGTAAGTAATGTCTTTCGTAAATTGCAAAGTTCTTAGGGGTACAAATAGCTTTGTGAAATGGGGATATTGTGTGCTGTTTGCAATTTGTTGCAAATTTATTGTAGGCAGTTTAAAAGTACATACATGTAAAACCACTGCATTTTTAGATGACACCTTCCAGACAGTGCAAACTGCCTGGTTGCGAAAGAGCTGTTATGGGATTACCAAGAATTCACAGGGGATTCCATCCCGCCCATTGCTTAACATTGATTAACTTTAATGTCACTCTCATTTGCTTGCATCTTGCGTGACGGCTTTCCTTGTGCACCTTGTGTTTGTTTCCCACATCACCATTGGGGGCTTCATCTTTTGGCTGCCTCTTGAGCAGCTCAGTTATGTCCTTCCGCTGCTCGCTTTTAGAGACCTGCTTTTTCCTTTATGGTTAAGCACTGTGTAGTAATGTTGTTCTTTAAGTGTATGGAATTTAGATCCTTGTATGTGTTTTAAATGTGCTCTGTGAGTGATGCAGATTCCACTCGAGTCAGTTGGTTCTTGGCCTACAAGGGGGGATCACGTCTGTCTGGGCTGTTGCCAGTAAACCTTATATCTAAGTGTTGGAAGCCGCCTCCTTACTTCGCAACATCTTGCCAATGAGGATGGGATGTGTAGTAATGTTGTTCTTTAAGTGTTTGGAATTTAGAACCTTGTATGTGTTCTTAATGTGCTCTGAGAGAGATAGAGATTTCACTCAAGTCAGTTGGTACGTGGCTGACAAGAAAGCATCACGTCTCTTTTTCGGGCTGTTGCCAAAAAACCTTATATCTGATTGTTGGACGCTGCCTCTACTTTGCAACACACTCCATAAGAGTGCAAGTGTTTTACAGCCTTAGCCCTCTTTTTTCTCTTCCCTCTCCAAAAAATACCCACTCTCTGTGCTCTGTGCTTACTCCCTCTTTTGTGACTGTTTGCTCTTTCTTCTGTCAACTTTTTCACCTGCATCCTCTGTGCTCTGTGTTGCTATGTTGTGTGTGTGCTTTCTCTCCCTGGCACAGTGTTTCTGTCTTCCTCGTGTGCTTCTGCCCCACTCCTATGTTGCTCTTTCCCTCATGCCCCATGGCCAGCTTCCTGTTATAGTCCCTCTTCAAGCTCTCCACCTGCTCTTCCATTGTCCCGCATACTTCCACAGTTGTTTTGCAAACATTTGTCAAATATTTTTTTTTGGGGGGGAGGGCCAGGCAGCAAATTTTCTTCTGCATCTTAGAATGTATTTCTTTTAATTGGCCATCTAAGTGATGCCCCCAATCTTAGATTGGTGAAAAAAAAGTAAAAGAAAGTGGTGCCCACGTCTTCACACGTGAGCAGCTGCCGCATGATGCCACAGTCATCACTGGCCACGACATCTTGCATTTTTTTTCTACAATACTAGAGAGCACTGGCAAAAAGCATCGCTTTTCACCAATACTGGTTAGTTTTGGCAAAATGTACTGGCGAAACCAGGAGGTCCCAAAGGAAAGAGATATTAGCTTTGCCAATCCCATATATCTTAATGTCTTCTAACGTGCGTTTATAATCCTGCTGTTTTCTTCAAACAGTGCACATTATGGTTTTCCTTATCAGGCAATGAGTTTGAATGTTCATGAAAAGGGAGGTGAGAAGGAAGGGTTCTGGAGAACCAGTCATCCATTTAAGGGTGTGTATGGGAACATTATAAGAATGTTTGACCGCCCTGGCAGCAGACATTTCAATTGAGTAGTGATGTCACAACTAGGAAGAAAGTCAAGTATATGTTCTTGCACAGGTTTTACAGGATCTCGTGACGTATAACATTGGTTAATTAAGGGGATTGGGGGATGGCCTGTCTGGATTTTTTTAGCTTGTCTAGAGTGTCTTAGGAGATGGCTTGTCTATGCCACGAGAGACCTTCACGTCGGAGGGAAGCTTGCAGGGGAAAGTCAGCCTGTACAAGTCTTTTGTATTAGAGGAAACTCAGAACACTTTTTAAAAGTTGGTGGCTGCTCGATTCTGGTCCTTTTGATCCCACTAGACCCGCTGGCAAGGCAGCCTTGTTTTGCTCGGTTTCCCACAATCTTCACATCGATTCCCGAAGCGATGCATAAATACATGTCTAAGTAGTGTAGAACCCGGCCAACAAACATTAGCAGCCCAGGCTTCCAGGGGTGGCCGCTCTGCGGATGTGAAAAGCTACTGAAACAAGCGTGAAATGGGCATATTCTTGCTATGGCGCGGGAAACCATCCTCTTCTGCTTACATGCAAGGAGGTTAGTCGCCCTCCGACGCGCCGGCAGACATGGAGGCTGTCTGAGCTGCGCAGAACAGGGAAATGACGGAACTGACCTTTGCATGATAATAGTTGCGCGAGGAACTTATCTGGTTCACCGACCGTTTGTAATTCCGCAGGCCCGGTTTATCGATTCCCGCCTTTTCCCGCCACAATAATTGTTTCTGAGGGGCTAGGGGCTCCTCGAACACCCCTTGAGGCTGATATTTTAAGTGAAAGTAATTACTACCAGGCACAACTGAAAAGGTGCCGCTGACAAACAGCATCTAAAGAGCCTCCCTCGAGAGCAGCCTCAGAGATGGAGAGAGACGTCACGCGTCTTGTCTTCGAAGAAATAGGTTCGATGCGTCCTTAGTCTTCTGGGTGCGATAGTGCTCCATTTGAACATTACATTATTTTCTTAATGGCATTCGTCGGCCACTATGTATTTTGCATGCAACAAAAAGGGAAAACAAGCACTTAATGAGTTTAGGCCTGATCTGGTTATTGGGGTACATAAAGGCAAGGGGTTATATAGTTGCACGGATAACATTCAGGGGCACAGCTCTAATGCTGTTAAAAGATCATACGCACTGGCAGCAGAATATTCTGATTAATAAAGTGAGATACTGAGGAGATACTCTCGAATCTTAGGAAGAGGGCACTTGCTAGAACTGAGTAGCCCTCAACTGGGTGTCTGTCTTCAGAAGAATGCCCTGCAGTCCATTGTAGCAGATGAGTGCTAATGCCCGAAAATACGCCTGTTGCATACTCGCTCCCACTACAATAGACCCATACAAAATGTTGCAAGTCATTTTCAATCATTATTGCCTCCAGCTGCGGGCAATAACCTTCTTGGCACAATAAAGTGTTCTTTCAACAGCTTCCCAAAAGACAAGAGCAGATAGAGAAAAATAAACAAACTGTTCTGCTGCTTATTTTTAGGTTTTGCCTGCACAGCAATTGCACTGTGCGAAGTCTTCTAATTAAAAAAAAAAGAATCTTTAAATGGAATTACAGCCCGCCCCCTACTTACCATTTGTAGGCTTCCAGGTCACTCACATTTTCTGGCTTCTCATTGGCCAGTAACATCTGGGTCACGTCATCTAGGTTCACTTTCTCCTTTCTGACTGTTCCTTGGAGTCTGGACCAATTACAGTTTCTGGTTGACACCATTGGCTGGTGTCCAGTGTCCTTCCACTAGCAGCATGCTTTTCAAAGTACTTGTGTTGTAATTACTTTTTCACACTCATAAGAGTGCACATGATTTCTGACGTTCTCCTCTCATCCCTGTAACAGAGCTCATTCTTCTACGTCATTACATGACCAGAGGGGAGTGCTGCAGAGAGAGCCCAAACCGGCCTGCATTGCGCAGTGTGAGGTTCCCCGTTTAATGTGCTCTGCTGGGAGCAGGCTGATCTGTGTCACCCATGCTGACAGTGCAAACCATGCATATGCTGGAGCCGCACGTGTCACCTAGCACTGAATAATGAACCACCAGAAATTTCCCATGAGGAGATGTTCTTTAAAAATTGAAATACGGTATTGGAAGGCTCCCGCCTTTATAACCTGGAGTCTCTTATAACACTTCAAATTAATATTGTATAGATATATGCATAACTGAAACCGTCCCAGAACTTCCAATACAATTTATTTGAATACCTGGGCCTTGAGTGCAGAGCCCTAAATCAGCGCACAGAGTGGGTGCGGGGAGCTAGTGTTCACGTTTGGCAGACTAGCACGAGTGCAGAGAGGCACTTTCCTCAAACCGCTGCCAGATCAGGCCCTTCACAAGTTTGCTTTTGCACAGTCATGTTTTCAATGGTGTTCATTATCTGCTGAGTCTAGGGAGAAGGGGCGTTTTCAGCGCAAACATTAAAATAATCATTTACCTCATCTATTTCTCACCTATGCCTTTCCAGTCGAAGTCTTGACATTAATAAATGTAAACCAAGAAAACTCACATAAAGTACACGTCACAGCTTAAATATATTAATAAAAAGCATTATGTAAGACGCTGCTCTGTAAAAGCGCGGGAAGAGCAAGGATAGTGGAGGTTGTGGCACGTTATAACATATTTTTTCATCTTTAAGACATGCTGCTCACGCTGCTAAGTAATATGTCTAAAAAACATTGACAAAATATATAGATTTCACAGAGGCAAAACCTATCGGCTTTGCCAATGCTTGTTTTCCATTGTGCTGTGCCATTTGGCCATGCTTCCCCTTCCCTATAGTGAAGTGGTGAGTGGAGCCAGCAGCAGTAATAGGAAGGAAGAACTATTTTTCTGTTAGCTACACACCGAGACAGAGTTTGGCACTGCGTGTAATAACAGAAAAGCAGATTTTCAAAGCCACAGTTTCTGGCATCACATCTTATTTCACGTGGGCTGGACAGGAAACATTTACCAACAGAAGTGTGGGAGAAACACCAGGACAAGGAAGTGCCAGCCTTTGAAGAAAGTTCTGATTGGCTGTTTCGCTCTGTGTCCCATCCAGCAAACTAATGTAGTATGTGTGCACAATCAATTACTCATAATGCAGTTCATAAGCACTGGAAATAGGCCTACTCTCAAGATACCAGCATATGTACTACATAATATTTGTACATAGCAGTCAGCATATGTAGTAGTATAGGATTACAACCAGAATCCCCCAAAATTGGCCCTATTTAAAAAACTTTACGCCAGAGTTTCCTAAATGTGTTTGGTTCATCCAGGCGTGCTTGCACGGTAATGACTGCTAATAATTTCCCACCATGTTTTTAGGAGCCTTAGATGATAAAAATCAATCAGGGGGACCATTAGCCAGATTCCTATTCATCCTTGGGAATGTGCTGTCAGGGCCGGCTTTCGGACGGTGAGAGCGGTGCGGCCGCCCAGGGCGCTGATCTGAGGGGGCGCTGTGTTTAGCAGTAACTTACGGAATTTGCTGTTTAAAAGCACCTGCTGAAAAGTTCCTTGTGCATCCAGCGTTCAGGAAACAATTGACATGTCAAGATACCTCTTGTGATTAATGTTCCTGCTAGTGATGGGTGTTTTGCCTAGCGGCAGCTTTGACTCAATTTAAAGTAGCATAGAGGGTTAATATGCCTGCTGGAGAAAACAGTACTATGGGGCAAATTTAAGAACAGTTGCGCTGCACTCTGTGTGCAGAGCCACTTTCTTGCATCCCTTAGTGCCTCCCCCCTAAGGCCACCATGTGTGCTTCATATTTAAAATATAGCGCACCATGGTGGTAATTAGGGGACTAAGGTCAGAATTTTTTACGCTAGCCCTGCACTTTGCAGGATTATCATCAAAACTGTTGACGCTAATCCTCAAAGCTCCCAGAGGCCCATTGTAACCAATGGAAGCCTCCTTCTAATGCCAGCTTTCAGGAAAGAATTAAAATGTCAAGATACCTTTTGTGATTAATGTTCCTATTAGGGAGAGAGATGGGAGTTTTGTCTAGTACAGCTTTGACTCGCAATAAGGTAGCGTAGAAGGTTAATATGCCTGCTTCAAAGAACAGAATGATATTTTATGTGGATAGCTGAGTGGATTAGTAAAGCCAGCCTTCCCAAGTGCTTTAAAAACATTGGCTGTATGTGAAAGGGGGGGCTATGGCAGTGGCCTAATGAAACTGAAGGACCCCCTCCCCGTCCCTGCAAAGTACCTGTAGGGATCCCCCTCCTCCCTGGACCCAGTCAAGGGCCTGCCGCCCCTACCCTGTGTACTGAGCTGAGGGGGAGGGCCTAGAGCTGGGGGCACCGGGTGGGAGTGAGTGAACCCGAGGAGGTGGTAATGGGGGGTGGGAGTGCCAAAAAAGACTGTTGCACAGGACACCACCAGCGCTAAAGCCGACCCTGTATGCTGTAGTTCCCTGTAGTGACTCTTTGATCTTATGCTGGCTTCCTGCCTCGGGCCATGAAAGTGCTTTGACGCCTCATCAGGGGTAGTAAGCGCATTATAAACGCAATTACAATACAATACAATGCAATGTGAGTACCAGGGGAATGTGATCTCAGGGGTTTTGGGTCTCTGTAGATTGTTAAACACACTACCTGGTTTTAGTAATGGTTTATGGTGTCTGGTGCAGAGCTTAAACTTAAAATGGGCAGATACTGTCCAGTACTAAGTTTAATTTGCAAGGGAAAGCACCTGCACTACCTAGCACTGCAGCAGTACATTTAATGGAAGAGTACAGGTACTTTTCAGGAGCAAACAGCGGCCCTATTACATATAAGGCACACTTTCTCTGTTTGCGCCACAGAGTTTAAAGCAGTTGTGGGAAAGTGCAAACATAGAAAGTGTGGCCTATTACATTGAATGTGCTGCCCCAGGGTAGCCGCGAGCTCACGCTGCCCTGGGAGCAGCGCATTCAAGTGAAAAATGGAGCGGCTTTAAAGCAGCCGCTGTGTGTTTCACTGTGCAGGCTGCAACGCGCCTGTACTTTTAAGGGGGATTAGAGATCCCAGTGCAGGCAGGTGCAGTGAGTGATTGCACCCGCTTGCAAGTGGATTTCCGGGAGGGTCCACAGAACCCCCTTGCCTCCTCCAGGGGGCTGCCATCAGTGGCGCACTGACAGTGCACTACCTTTTAGGTGGTGCATGGTCAGTGCACCTCCAGACATTTTATTTGCCTCTGCACCAGCCACTATAATGAGGCGTGGGCGCAGAGGCAAAGGGATTTCCTCATTTGCATGGGACCCCACCCCCATGCAAATGAGGGACCACCCTGTTGCTATATGTGCGCTAGCACTGTCGGTGTGACAGAAAGGGCTGCACAAGTGCCTGTGGTCCTTTCTGTAACACCAAAGTGCCCCGTGGTTGCGCAAAGCAGGCGCACGTGCTCATTTTGCCCCCGAGGCACTTTCCATAATCCAGCCCCAGGTATTTTAAAGAGTGGCTACCTGCGCTTCTGAATTTCCTTTTAAAGCCCTTGCGGGTCCCCTGCCTCTATATGTCCATTCCACTCAGCTTTGTTTGAGCCTATCAGGTTGCTTCCTGGGGCCCGGCTATTGATGATGATATGGTTTTTCATGTCACTGTTTTTTCATTCTATTGGTTTGTTCCATATTGAGTTCTGAGATCTATGGTTTGTCCTCCTTTGCCGGGATGTTCGTTGTTCGTTTCTATGAAGCACACACGTTCTGGACAATGAGTGAGTTTGATGTCAATGACTGTATAGAATTAATTATCTTCCTACAGACCTTTATCATAACTTCACTAAGTTTATGGTCTCTTTTGGACTTCGAAAAACTGAGGTTTTAATTAGGCTCTGGTCCTACTAGTGCTTCAACTTATTCCACCCAATCATCAACTTCAACACAACACTTCCTGGACGCCCTCGTCAGCCCATTTGGTACACATGCTGGAAAGATATCTACTAGTTTCAGTAGTGGAATCTTGAATTGTGTTAGGGTTGTCCCACCGTTTCATCCTTCTGAGGTTGATAAAAACAAATGTCCCATTTGGTTGTGCAGTGCCTAACACGGTTTTTTACAGGCTGAAAGACAATTGAATTTGCTTTGCACGCACTATAAAAATGGTTACTTTTGAAAATCCCATTGTATTGCTTTGGCCGGATGACTCACATTCTGGTTTATAATTTAAGGAAGGAATGACTGCTTGTGTTTCAGAGGATGTAACAACCTGGCATTGACCTGTGAATTATGATATTGCGTGCTTCACTGTAGTAATCTATGTTAGCATGTGAATTTCGTCTGTGCTTTGGTTTGGAGAGCACTTTTGGCGGGAAAGTTTTGGAGCGTTGTGGTTCAATTACAAGGTGCAACTCCTCCCCAAAGGCCGCGCCTCCTATATAAATGGGACACGGAAGCGGGTGCCTTCTTTGATGGAAAATGATCTCTCGAGCTGCCGCGTTAGATCCTTTACTGTGGTCCTGCAATACGTCAATTAAACAGTACATTTCTGAGGTAACTGATGTTAAACGACCTGCTATAGGAGTATAAATGTGATTCAAATAGCATTTCATTCGTTAACTGACAAACAGGCGGTAAACACGGTGATTGGCTGACTGTGACTAGAGCATCACCCCGCCAGGCCCGGAGGGCACCGTTACTGGAACCGTGTAATGGCCACTTCTCGCCTATATGTTCCTAATCTGATCGTTCCGAATTTGCATTAAAATGGCATGTTGACGGACTGTAAATGAATACTTTTTTTTTTTTCTTTCAGATCGCCTTCTCTCAGCACAACACGATCATGGACCTTGTGCAGTTCTTCGTCACATTCTTCAGGTAATTTATTTTTCTGCCGATGATTTGTCACGTCAAGGGTTGGATGAAGGACAAGGTAGGGGCAGGAGCAGCGTTTTATTTGAGCTAGAACTCCCAAGGTGACCCGTCACCACTATAAACATGAGACAAGTATCCACTGCGGCCTAAGGAGGGCGCTCTTTGCATTAATATGAGACAGCAGGTGCTGATAGATGGCACAACAAAGGCCTGCCAGCAAATGGTGCGGTTATCTGTGCCACAGCCAGATTCTGGGAGACAGTGCAGTTTGGCGGTACGGCATTATTAATATTTTGTAGGTCAACAGGTCTCTTTGTAACCATTTTGGGCAGCACGCAGTCATGGATTGAGCAATGGTATAATTGTCCTTCATCATTTTACATGTCTCCATTGATGCAGGCCCTGTCACAAAAACTCTTAATCTTCTCTTAAAAGATGAGCCTGGGACCACCCGTGGCCTGGGTCTCTCCATGCCTTGGGCACTTGCAGTGGGAAGGGTATGAGGGTGGAAATAGACCTAAATCTTTGGTTTATTGGGTGTTAAACTTGCCAGATCTTCTTCTTTGTGTGAATCTCCATATTGTGTTAGGCACGTTTCTACACTCTCTGGGGGGAAATGAGTGAATATAGAGAGTACGAACTGCATCAGGAGGTTCCTCATTTTCTCTGGTTTTCTACGAAGGTCTGGGGTTAGTGTCTCCTCGGTAGGTGTTGCTCTAGGCCAGTGGTTTCCAACCTGTGGTCCGGGCATTCCTGGGGGTCTGCGAAGCCTCCTCAGGGGGTCTGCGACTGATTAGAAAATGAAATAATATTAACAGATTAGGTCCCCAGATTCAGTAATGACTCAGTGGGGGTGTCTGGATTCCAATAAAGATTCAGTGGGAGTCCCCGGTTCCAGTAATGATAAAGTGGGGGTCCACAGCAGTCAAACGGTTGGGAATCAGTACTCGAGGCTACCCTGTGATGAGAATGAACATCATTACTAAGCCAGAAGATGCCAGGAGGACGCTGGTCGCATGCATTAGGGACTTTTAATCTTGCATGGGATCTCTTCTGTTTGCACAGATAGACTGCCTCTCAGAGGTGGTTGCTACATCCCAGGCGAATTCGCATTGTGCCCCTCTGACTGGCCAACGGGGTCCATATGTTTACTTTGGTACTTTTGGTCAGTAAAGTTTTATCAGTAGAAGGGCATTCAGGCCATGACCTGCACCTTAATCTGTCTGAGTCTTCGTGCCCATATGAACGACTGCTTGATAACCATGAATTAGGACTTCTGCAGCAGTCATGCAACCGCCAGCGTCTGCTCCCACATTCCGAGTGAGTTATTTTTCAACCATAGGGAGTCAGTGGCACACCGCGGATGCCAAGGGCCCTAGAACATGGAAGGAAAATGTGCCTAAGGACTACTGTTTGGCTAGCAGATTACAGCAGTACACGGGGTTCAGTGGGCCCCTACAAGGAGATGCCATATTTTCCCAAGGGTCAAACACTTTGGTGAAATGAGAAATCGGGATTAGAACGCAGGCCACAGTTTAGCCACTTGGAGGGCTGGTCCAAAGAGTCCCCTGTAGCTAATTTCCTTAAAAAACTTAAGTGCAACTCTTAATATATCTACAATTTATCTCAAAGTTTCTCTTGAATAAAATAGGAATATAAAGGCTCCAGATATCATGTCACACACAATGTTGTTGGTAATAACGGGTAGTACAAAATATCTCTATCGAATAATAACTAAGCTTCACCCCCTTTTCTTTGTTTCCCTCCGGATTTATTTTTCACTAATGGATAGTCGATGTATTTTGTTGTGTGTTGTACCTAGATATATAGATGTTTCACGGTGTGGTGGCTTAGTTGTGGCACTTGAAGGAAACGTGAGTTCCACTCCTTACTACCATATTCGAAACATCGTGTAATCCAGGGCAAATTATATCTCCATGTGTTGCAATATTTTTCAGAAATCAAACCTGCTTAGAAACAAGGTAACTGTATGCACACATTGCTATAAAAAACAGACATCACCAAAAACAAACACTCCTAAAATCTGTTATTAAATCACTTTACTATCTCCTCCTCTCCCCAGATACCTGCTGTGATGGATTGTGGGAACCGAGGGCCACATATATTGCGCCTCCTGCTCCTAGGGCAGAGACTTTCCTTTGCACTATAATGTGTTGCTACATATTAGAGCAAGGCCGACAATCGCTCTTCTGTCTACCTAATGTTCGGCTGCATGTTAAAAAGAGGTGTTAATTTCAATGTGGTGTGCCACAGTGCATAAGAGGAGAGCCCTTGCACGTGAGCACACAAGCAGTTTTGAGGTGTGAAGTACACCCAAACCATGGGTCACCAGTGAGCCGCAGCAGGCTTTCGTGAGGGTCCAAGGCCTAGTGAGTCAGCGAAGCCCCAGAAGGTGCCTGAAAACCAATCTCAAAAATTCAGGTAGCCTACTGCCCTTCTGTCTGCCAAAAAGGCAGCTCCTTCGCTATGGCGGAGAAGCGTAACCCGCCCCTCCCAATCCCCCCCCCCCCCCCCCCCCACAAGGAGCAGCAGACGCTGCAATCCTTTAACAATAAAACAATAATAAACTGTGTCTATTATTGTTTTGTTGTTAAACGGGTGGGCCATGGGGATGACGGGGACGAGGGGGAGTGCACTGTGCACTCCCCTCAGTGGCATGTGTGTTTGGCTGGCTGGCTCGCTCGGCCGCCTCACGCTTTTACCACGCACCAAGCCACGACTGTGCTCGACTGTGCTCACTGGTGGAGAAAAAAAAATAAAAAAATATCATGGGTATAAAGCTTGGATTAATCTGATATAATAGTAATTATTCTCGGAGGCGTTCTAGTCCGTTGTGAGATTTTTTTACCCATTGTTTTACTAATGACTAAAACAAACAGTATACAATGCAGTACTTGTCCTGCTCCTGAAGGCACAGTCCAGTAGAAAGAGGCAAGCTGCATACCCTTTGAACTGGAGCATCAGACCACTTTTGTTCTCTTTGGACCTTATCAAGGAGGTTCATCTTTATTTGTGTGAAACAGCAAGCACAGGATCCATGTCTGGACATATCAGTCAGAAGGCATCTTACTTTTGTTTCTATCCAGAGTGGAAGTGGCCCAACATTGTGGGCTGGACTGGAAGGGCCATGGCTGATTTGCGCAAGGTTGTTGCCTTTTTGGAGAGGGACAGTGAACAAAATTGACGGACTGAAACACCTCCTGTGGGCTTACAGGTTACAATCTCCTTTCGCTTCCTCTCTCTCAGGGCCATAGATAAAGTAAGGCTAAAGCGGACAACACAACATTGTCTCTAGACTCCATGTAAAAATTCAATGAGATGTATCAGTTACTGTTATTTGTAAGAAAACATAAATGCAAGCAGTACCTCTGGTGGTTGTTGTTGGGTATCTCCAATGTGGTGTTGCTGTCTCAGTCTGTGGGGTGCACTTACTAGTGGACACATTTGATGGTGATCCTCAGTGCTGGTCTTTGCCCCGTCCTATGGTCTCCTGCACTGTCCCCCTGGCGGTGGTGTGCAGTGCAGATGAGTGCCTCTGTTCCAAGAGAGGTGGAGTAGTGTGGGAATGGGTGGACAATAGCCACACTTGCTTTGGCTTGTTGAACCTCTAAGCTCTCTTTAGCTGCATCTTCCTCAGGTTTCAACCCACCACCCAGATCAATCAAAGAGTTCGTCCCAGTCACAACAACGATCTTGCCAAGTTTCAGAAAGACAATGTTCCATAATGGTTTTCTTCTAGAGCCGAGCAGTCGTAGGTGCTTCTCCATCTGGGGACCAAAACTACAGATGGTGATGAAGAATATCTGTGTGGCTCAAGCCATCACAGGCATTTTGCTGTTGATCTTGTCTTTAGTGGTTGCTTTGGCCTTCTCTAGCCACCTTTTGTAATTCCTTTAAAACCACTAGTAACCCATACCCGTACCCACCCTTGAACCCTGTAAACTCTTTAAAACCCTTACTACCTTGTACCCTTCCCCACTCATGAATCCTCAAAACCCCTGTAAATCCCTTACCACGTTGAACCCTTACCCATTCAATAGCCCTTAAATCCTTCTTTTGACAAATTACATAATTGTAATTAAAAAGTACTTAACCTTCATGGAAAATACCAAAATGGCCTGCTTGGTAAAGGCATGCATGGTAACGTCCTGCAGGGTAGACACAGCTTGGTAAAGGCTGTATGTTGCCCCAACACCTCAAAGGGGACCTCTGTCTCCTAACGATCAAACCCTAGTGATTGGTTCATTACAAAGGATCTCAGGAATGCTTCTGTGGGGTACTAGCGCTAAGGCTCCGCTAATATTTTGATCTCAAAGCCTCTGCTTTTGGGGGCAACACTGGTGAAGCTGACCCTGGCACATCTGCAACAAATGTATCATGATGCTGCAGCTAAAGCTCTTGAAAGAGCACCAGTATTAGGGTTTGGACTAAGGTGTCACTGGAGGTTTCCTTGTGATTAGACCTGCATTCCGTGAGAGGTCTTGATTGTGAATCTTAAGCAGGCCCTCTTTGTGAAGAGTACTGTGAACGTCGCTTATTCACACTGAGGCAACCCTCTTTTGTGCAGAAAGATGAGGGTCTGTCGGTGAATCCAACCAGATAAAACCCCGTACTAACTGGGGTGGAAAGCGTAGTGGTGGAAACTATGTATCATAGCTTTTTTTGGTGTGCAGTCAGTGCAAATACCAAGTCTTGGCATTTATTTAAAAACTTCATTCTAGGTCAAAGCCTACCAGACAGCACAGATGTCTGTTTTTTAAAGATTTCTTGAGAACATTCTGAAAGCTGACCTAGGAATGCATTCTGCCCATTACCTACTATTGGCTTTGTGGTTTGTAACTCACATATGTTTGCTTGCAGTTTGCTGGTTTTATTTGTTTTAGGCTGTCCAGCACATCTTTGTCCCTCCCTTGGAGTGTAGCCTGTTTGTTACCCCTGTGACTCACTCCTTGGATTCTTCTTTGAGTGCTAACTTTCTGTAAACAGGCCCTCAAATTTTGTTCTGGCTTCTCTTATTTGTTGTGCATTCAAAGACAGAGGTCAAATGTCAGGCTCTGTCTTCTGAGAGAGCTTGGTGTTTACTTTTCTTTCTCTGACCTCAAAGTGAGGGGACTTATTGGACAGTCTTGTGGGTGATAAAGCAAAGGATTTTTTCTAGCACACAACAAATTTTAAATGTCTGTAAATAAACTGTGCAAAAATATCAGAATTAGGAAAGCACAAATGAAGCACATCTTTTAGTAAATCTGAAATGTGGTGGAAACAAATATTTAAATGCAACCAAAACAAATAAATTCTCTAGGTGATGCCATTTCCACACATTATTGTTTGTGTGCTATAAAGGTTTATCAGTAAAACTGTATGTTTGTGCAAAAGTGTTGCTCATTTCAATTGAAAATGTGTTGTCTGTTATGGCAGTGAGCTACCACACCATGTGTACACCACTGTGAGCCAATCCACTCTATGCCACACCACTCCACTCTTTGTATTTCTACTTCCTTCTAGTATACAACACTTATCTCCATTCTACCCCACTCTATGCCACTGTACTCCACAACACTCTACACCTCTCTATGCCACTCTGTCACTCTGCTGCACTCTATACCTCTCTGACAGTCTAAAGGTAGTAGGATCAATGTGCAAGAAGAGAGTAATAGATCAAAATGATGGTGCTGTAGACTCCCCGGCATGAGTGGCCAATGTTCGTGGTCATGCTCCTACCAGGAGCGGGATGCGGCTATGCAGGGCCAGAGCTGCTTGGATTGAAGTGGACAAGGTGGGAGCAGCAAAGCGGGGCAACAGGCCGCTTGGGTGAAAGTCAAAGCATTACGAGCAGCAAAGCTTAGCAGAAGCCAGTCGATTTAAAGTCGAAGAGTTGCGAGCAGCGAACCATGGCAGAAGCCGCTCGGTGAAAGTTGAAGAGTTGCAAGCAGTGAAGCTTAATAGAAGCCGTTCGAGTGAAAGTGGAAGAGTTGCAAGCATCGAAGCTTGGGAGAAGCCGCTTGGCTGAAAGTTGAAGAGTTACAAGCAATGAAGCTTAGCAGAAGGCGCTTAAGTGAAAGTCGAAGAGTTGCGAGCAGCAAAGCTTAGCAGAAGCCTCTCGAGTGAAAGTCGAAGAGTTGCGAGCAGCAAAGCTTGGCATTAGCTGTTAAGGTGAAAGTTAAAGAGATGCAAGCAGAGAAGCTGGCGGGGGCCGCTTGAATATGAGGTAGTTGCGATGAGAGTGGCAAAGCAGGGCAGAATCCACTCGGTGAAGTTGATGTGATAAGAGCTGCTAATCAGGGCCAAAGCTGCTCGGGTGAAGTTGCTGCAATGCGAGTGGCAAGGCATGTCAGAAGCCACTCAGGTGAAGTTGTTGTGAAACGGGTGGACAGGGAAAGCAGGACCGCTCGAAGTCACACTGGGCTTGGAGATAGAGTATTGAGTTAATGGGTAGAGATCAGCAATGCATCACAACCAAGCAGGGCAGCAGTTCCTGATAGCAGTCAATCCTGGCACACAGCAGTCTTTACTCCAGCAGCATTTCTTGAGTCCAGAAGTGTACTGTCTTAAATAGGTTATGGGCCCAGTATTTATATCAAAATGTGCCTTTGATGTGTGGGGTCACTATAATGAGTTCTTGTGAAGTGCACAGGTCCTCCCCCTCGGCTGCAGACTATCAGTGGGAGGTAAGCAGCCCCTTGAAATCAGCCCCTTTGTGTGGACTCCAAACACTACCCCTCTGAGGTGTAAGTGTGAGCTCTTCCCAATCTCCTCCCCAGGAAGACCCATCAGTATGCAGATGCATGCTGACACATTCTAGTATCCTGTGTTGTGGGTGTCTGAAGGGAATACACAGGTGTAGGTGTCACCTAACCCAAGCCAGATGTATATTGGAGATACAGTGTGGGCACACAGGTCAGTGAGTGCAGAGAAATGCCTACTTTCTAAAAGTGGCATTTGTAAAATAGTAATATTAAATCTAACCTTACCGCAAGAGAGCATTTATTATTACCATTGCAATGGTACTAAACTTGGTGCAGCTACTCCTCTCAGATCAGGAATTACAGTTTAAAGGTACTATAAAGAATTGCCAATGCTGGCCTAGGAGAGGGGTAGGCCTCACAGTAATGGAAAATGACTTTGAGGAGTTTTCCATGCCAGGACAGAAGAACTTAAAAATATATGTCCTGCCTTTTGCTTACATGGCACTGTGCCCTATTGGCTGCTTAGGGCCTACCTTTGAGGTGACTTAAATATAAGAAAAAGGGTGGTTACAGCGTGGTAGAGCTTTTAAATGCCAAGACAGCGTGGCAGTTAGACTGTGCACACAGGCTGCGCTGTGGCAAGCCTGAGACATGTTGACCCACTAGTGCCTTTCATGACAGAATCTATTGGGTAATATTATGTCAGTCCACCTCCAAACAAGTGGAATTTACTAAAAGTTATTATAATGGACTGTGAAAATCGTATGTTCCAGTCAGGAGGAAGTTGTTCGCCTAATGTTCTCCTGTGAAAGTGTATTGAGGGGATCCTAGGGGACACCAGAGTGTCTTCTGTGCAATGTATATATGGATACTGCTTTATAAATTAATTGAAAATTGCGACCATATAAAATATTTTATTTTTGCATAAAAACAACACACTTGTTTAATTTGTTGAACCTTTTTACTGTTTGTTGCAACACTGATTCTGAAGATTCATTTGTGGTACAGTGTTGCTGTGTAGTAGATTGCAAAAAAATCCTCCACAAACATTTGCTTTCTGCAGCATGTCCGCTAGTAGCATTTAATTTACAGGCCCTAGGAATAGGATATACCACCCTCCAAGGGACTTACAGGCAAATTCAAATTGCCAATAGTGGAGACACCAATGTTACCATGTTTTTAGGGAAGAAGTACCTACATTTTAGAACTGATCAGTGGTGAAATGCTCAGAGTCCTAAGACCAACAAAAAGATACAGCAACAAAACAGGAAGTAAAAACAAAAAGTCTAGGAATAGGCCACCCTAAGGATGCCAGGTCTAACAACGCCAGTCCACTCTGCCACTTTACTGTTCGCGACTCTAGGCCACTCTACTCCACTGTATGACACTCCACCCTATGACACTCCACTCTACTCTGTTCCAGTCCACTCTACAACACTCCACTCTATAACAATCTACACCACTTAATTTTACAATAGTTTACGCCACTCCACTCAATGCACTTCACTTTTCAAAACTCTACACCACCTAACTCAAGGACACCATACTCCACTCTATGCCACTTCACTCTTCGCCACTCCACAACACTCCACTCTAGGACACTTTATGCCACTCCACTCTTAGACACTCTAAGCAACTCTGTGCCACTCCACTTTACTACACTGCTTGCCACTTTACTCCACTCTGACACTCCACGCTATGTTACTCCACTCTGACACTTTACTCCATTCTTCGTTACACCACTATACTCCTCTCCACTCCTCAGCACTCTACTTCACACTACGTCATTACACTCTACACCGCTTAAATCTAGGCCACTCTACACTACAACATTCCACTCCGCTGTTCGCCACTCTATCATACTCCATTCTGTGCCACTCTCCTCTATGCCACTAACTTTTATTCATGCTGAACAGCAGCCACACAAGTGTTCAACATGGCTAGATCTCATTGACAAAGCAGATAACTCTTGCATAGGCGAGACCTATTTGGCTTTGTCAGCCATTGGTTGTTTGTAAGGCTGCTAGCAAATTGTTTATTTGGCGAAAGCACTTTTACTATCAATTGCCCATGTGTCCTGTGCAAACGAAGGCAGTGCAAGGATTTCTAAACTCAGGCTCCAGATGTTGACTGTCCTATTCACCGTCCTCATTCAGCATCTGGTGCAGTCAGACATCAGAAACGACTTCCTAACGGTGGGCCTTCACTGTGGACTAGTTAAGGGTAGATGATGGTGTGTCACCTCAGTCTATTGAATTATACCAGTTTGTATCCAGGTCTAGAATGTATTACTTGCTTGAGTGAAACTTGGTGGTTGTTCTATACTTCCTTCTTGGTAATAGTGGCATCACGTTTGCCAATTCTCTTTATTTCACCTGCATGAGGACTCTGCTGAGGAGAACCTGCTTGTAGCGCGCCTACAGCCAGGATGTGAGCATTGATAGACTGCTTCTATGGATCAAATAGACTACTTTCACGGCAGAAGGCCTGGGGTCTGTTCCCGGTCATCCACAATTCACCATATTATGTAATTGACGGGCAATTACTTATTCTCCCAGTTCTTCAACTTCCCTATCTAGCTAAATTGTAAGCGCCAGCAACATTGGGTGAAAACGAAATGAGGCACTAAATAAAAGCTTTACCTTCAGACTTTAGCCTCGCGCCTCTTCCACTGGAGTGTGGCGTGGGGCAACAGCAGTCCTGATGTTCACGTAATTTAAAACAGCAGTGCAGGCGCAAATCCTCTCACACATAATTTCTTGCTTTATGTGGTTAATTTTTCATTTGACCATTGTAAGCCGTTTTGTATTGAAAAAACTTCATTTTGAAAGAAAAGGTTGTGCATTGCCTCGTCATTACATTATGTGTGCTTAAGCGGCGAGAACATGCCATTAGAAGCAAGTGAGGGCATCCCTAGCGTTGTCCCAGTGAACAGCCCAGCAGCACCGTCGTGTGTTTACATCAGGAATACCGGCGGATGCCGCGCAGCCTGGGTACTCGCCTCGCTCGTCGAGAGAGCTGCTTTCCAAGGACCCCTCGTCCACTCTAAACCCATGCCCTGCACCTCATGTACCCTGATGAATTCGCGCGCTCCGGCCTGGAAACCCCGGAATCGATCGCAGTAACGCGGCAGGCAAGAGTCGGGCCCTCTCCCCAGAATAGAAACTGCCAGGCGGCATCGAGGGACTGCAGCAGCTAAAATATTTACTGAAAATCACGGAAATGAAGTTAGCTCTCTCCGCAGAATGGATTTTGCCGCCTCATTTCTAGAAGCCGAGCAACATCGATTTCCAGTTTATGATGAATTAAGCAATTTCGTTAGGCTTTCTTTTGGAGCCAGTGGTTCTGGGGGTGTCCGTTGTTTGCTGCTGTGTGATGGGGTACACATTTCCTGCCTCCTGTCTTTATCATTTATTGGTTCAGCTGATAATGTGCAAAATCTGTCTTTGGGACTTCCTGGAAAATGAATATGTTTTAATCAGGCTCCACCCCGCCTCTGGCAGTCCCTCTCACTCTTTGGTCCATGTAAATGTCTTTATCTCTTCCGATTTCATGAAAAGTTGTCTCATGTAATGTAAGTGAAGGGGTGAGTTGTGTCTTCTCCTGTGAAAAGCAATGGGAAACAGCCATCAGTAATTCCAACTCTTCGTGATGCTGGGAACCGTGTTGGGGTGTTCCATAAGGAAGGTCTTGCAGAACTATGACTGGTGGGAATTAATGTATCAGTGAGATCTCTAGTGTGGTGGAAGTACAGAGCAGACCAATACTGTGCGGCTCTGCCTCAGAGCAGTGAGACAATACAGCACTCAGTTCTACAGCACCCTCATCAAACCAACACACAAACAGCAGCCACCAAATGGATTCACTACTAAACCCATCATCACCCCATTACACCCTTCTTAAGAAACATACAATGGTTATAGTGAGGGAGACCAACATCTTCAAGCCCCTATGCATAATACCCAAAGCAATTGCAAGTCTAGTTCTTGAGTAGGGAATATGTAACTTTCGTATAGTTTGAACATAAAAGAAGGACTTAAAAACACAGAAAAGAGAAGAAGCAGTGCCAAACTACCAAAAACATTTTTCCTCAAAGCCAACAATAGCACGTCCTACAGACACTATGTGCTGCCTGGAAATCTTGTAGAAGGTGCAAAGTTCCCTGACGTTTGGGATTAGCTCAACATCAGGAAATGCTGTCATATGATGTCACATCATGTCACATCACACTCATCATAAACCATCACATTAAAGTATACAAAATCACATTGCTTCAAGTCATATAGCTTTATTTAACGTCATATTACATAACCTCATAGAACACAATGCAAAATCATGAAATCATTTAACAACATATGACTTAACAATAGGAAAACAATTCATCTGTCTGAATACAGCAACCATCCCAGCGTTTGCTTGTAAGTAGATAGTAATTTGCTTGTGTTTTACTGACAAGCACAATTTGAATTATGAAGTAGATATAGGTCTTGCCCTCTCAGGCATTCTTCTTATTAATCTAGTGCATATTTTGGAAGAAACCGGACAGGAGAAAGAGTTTACAAGGATGCATATGGTTGAGGCAGCGGTTCAAGTTGTATCACCAAATTCCCTTCATTATGTCCTCACCATTTTCTTTGAATTATACTGAATTCTAAGATGTGTCCACCTCACTAGACATGAAACACACAAAAGGTGATGCGAGGAATGCTTGCAGTTTGTCTAACCACTGGCAATCACTCAGGGTAGCATCCTAACCCATTGTTCTTCGCCCACCATGCTCCCTTAGTTTGGACCCAGATATAGGCAGATCAGCCTTGATCCTGCCCCTCGTGGGAACAGTCTAGTCCAAACTGCCAGCCAGGTCCTCACCAAACTGGAACACAAGTTGTAGCTTAATTTTAGTGGCACAGTGAGCATGGGACCCATGTCTGGGCTTACCCTGAGTTAAGGCTGACTTGCATATGGCTGGGTCCAGACTGAGGTGGCATAGTGAGCAAAAGAATGATGGGTTGGGATGGTACTCCAAGTGATTGCCAGTGATTAGACAAATTGCAAGCACTCTTCCCATCACCTTTTGTGTTTGAGGCACCTCACTAGACAGACAACCCTCTATCCTGCTCTGGGGCCCCTCCTTGCGCAAATGCCTCTTCTTTTTGAGCTCCTCTCCGACAGACCATGACTTTGGTTGATTGGTTTAACTTGCATTTTTTTCATTAAAATTTATTTGGCCTGATACTGACTCTTGACTATCAAGATATAACTGTGCCTGCAAGGTAACAACATGTTACATGAGTAGGTTTCAGATGGGATGCAAGCCAGAAGGATTCCCCAGGCCCCTGTGCAATAAAACAGGAGTCTCCTACCTGACAGTAGTTGGGTCTTCTGGCTATTTCCTAGCTTTAGAGGGACTGAGCGGAGGTAAAATGAATGAGTGACATAAGAGACCATGCCCTACAGTATTCCTGTTGCCATGATGGGTGGACTGACTTGGATGACTTGTTTGAAGGAGCATAGCATCATCTGTTCGTGTGACATATATGGCCTTTGACTAATATCTAAGAAGCCATGGCCTCATACTGGTGCTGACAGCTCAAGGCGTGCCCCGTATGGCCCATGGATGCCCTGAACAGAGATCTGCAAATGTCATATCAACAAGGTGGACATGGTAGGCAATGGGGCAGCCATTTTCTTTCCATTTTCTTCCAGCTCCGGGAGGTTTAGGAGTGCAGGGGAGCCTTCTGTGAAATATTTGTATTGCTTGTTAAGTGCAATAGGAGCAGTAAGAATCTATTATAGGGATTTTGCATAAGCATGGACCCTGATGTGAGGAAATGCACTAATCCAAGCCCTGTCATCTCAATGCACATGATCCTCTTATACATTTCACAATGCCCCCTCTCAAGATTCTAGCAGCTTGAGCATAGACAGAAGTCCCTTCCATCTCCAGAGTGCAGCTCCATATTTGGGTTTCCATCTGGTCTAATATCTAGGCACAGTCCAAATCGGAAGATCTGGATATCCGTCATCTGACTCCGCACATTCATCCAGCCTGTCTTCCTTCACCTCTTGAGCATCCTTTCGATATGCTGATGATTGATTGAAAGGTGGATGCAGCACCTTATCCACACACAATCTGCCAAGGAAGACCAGTCCCTGCTTGCAGCTGGAGGAACCTCAGTCTAGTGCCAGTGGCGGACATTTACGTCAGTTCAGCCATTCTTTCCCTTTAGTGCGACGGAATGTCAGTGGCCTTATTGTTTACAAATAGTGGGACTTAGATATGATTTGTGGTACTCAGGTGCACTCCGTGGTTGCACCATCAGATGATTCATATGTCTTATATCGGCTAACCTCTTGAGACGCATGCTAATGGACAATGACACTGCATCTTCCGTGCAGACAGTGTACACTAAGGACAACTCCACCTTAAAGAACTTGAAGTCCTAGTCCAGTCTTAATCCGGACCTTAAACAGTAACTTCAGTTTATGGATCACGGTGTTTGATTAAAGATTCACAGACTCTGGTTTTGACTGAGCGGGAGGGGAGTCACTGAATGTCACATCTCCACAAAAGTATAGTGTACAGGCCAGGTTTTTGACTGATACCTCATGCAGTGACCTGGAATTAATATGAATGTGGCTGCACAAGCAGAGAAAAGAGTGGAAGGCTTTCTGTGGGGAAAGATGACCATTCGCACTCTGGTGTCAGCCTTTTGTTAGTACTTCAAGCCAGTACTTGAAATGGAAAAATAAAAGTGCAGGTACTCTGCACCTAGAGTACCTACTTGTTTCTGAGAAGGGCTGGTACTCTCCAATTAAACGTATTACGTTTTTCTTGAACAGTGCAGGTACTCTCCATCTCCAAATAAAAAAGTGCAAGTACTCAGTATGGACAGTACCGGCCCATTTAAAGCACTGCTTCAAGCAGTACTTTCAATCCATAGGTATGAAATGATGAGAGAACACACCTTCTAGATCAGGGGGGTTTAAACTGGGGGGCGGACCCCCGTAGGGGGGCCTCAAGTGATCCCAGGGGGGGCACCAAGCTGTGGTCAAAAGAGTCATTACACAAATAACAGTGTTTTGTTTTAAGCCAAAACATGTTATTTCATTTATAAAAAAGGTAACAGTACTTAACTGCAATGTTTAAATACATCTAGACATATTTAAACATTGCCATCATTATAAAATCATTGTGAAAAAATTCTGATGGGGGGCCCAATGATTTATCTTTTTCAACTGGGGGGGCAGCATTAAAAAGTTTGGAGACCACTGTTTTAGATGGTAGAGCTGAAACACCTCTCTCCCTCTACTCAAAGACCTCGACAGTAATGTTTACTGTGCTTTAGAAGTGGGGTCTGACGTAACAGTTGAAGGACATCTTGCTTAATTCCTCAATGTCTGCGAAGGGTTAGGGCGAAGGCCCGCGACCACCGGGAGCTCAGAGTGGCCGGAGCGGAAACCCAACCGCGGCCCTGAGCATATCAATCGCGCCAAAACATGGCGCCCAAGACAAAAAGAAAAAGGGTGGCGAAGGCACCCCCCCCCCCCCTGCACTTCGCCTTCCGGCCCCATCGTAGGGCCAACGCGTAGGGCGGAAACGGAAAGAGGTGGGGGGACAGGAAGAAGCGCATAACCAATCGGGGGAGCGCAATTTTGAAAACAAACAGCAAGGGGGGGGGGGCACCCTGGGGGTGGGCAAAGGCATTTAAAAAGGGGGCTGCCCGGCACCTTGGGCAACGCAGGTGACCGGGCAGCCAGGAGGAGAGAAACGACGCTCGCCAGCCTAAAGAAGCAACAAAGGAGAGGAGACAAAGAACCAACAGCCAACGGACTCACCTGTATCCTCGGACCGGCGAGCACTCAGTGAAACACCACCTCTCTGCCCCGAAGACGCGGGGGACCGCACAGCAGCTGCGACTCGACCCCGGACACGGCCAGCAAGCAATCCAAGGACGAGGTTACCTGGGCGTCCACTCCGGTTGCCAGGAAAAGCGAACGTCGGCCGTTCGCGGCTTTCCCTCAGCGCCGGCGGCTCTGCCTGGGGGACCGCGCTCCCAGCGCGACGCGACCCCAGGCTCAACTGAGCCTTCGAGCCAGCACCGAACGCGCGGCCAATACAGCGGAGACAGGCTCCAGCGCCTCGGGGGACCGCGCCCACAGCGCGACGCGACCCCGGCACCGCCTTGAACCAGGCGCCAAGCACCAAGCCCAGCGTGCCGGCGAGCACGAGGCGAACACCCGGGGGATCGCGCACTAAGCCTCAACGCGACCCCGGGTTTTTTCCAACCCGCTGTGCGTGTGCCGTCGCGCACCAAGTTCAGGGCAGGAGCCCCGCCAAGCGGAACTTAAACGCGCGTCAGCGCATTACAGCACCCCTTACCAATTTCAGCGAGAGAGCCCCGCCGATCAGCTGAACTTCAACGCGCGTCAGCGCATCCCAGCGCCCCGATCACTGAGAGCGTCCCAAGCCGGCTCCGAAAGCGCGGCTAGGCTCCCTTACCTTGAGCCGCATAGCCTTGGGGGGGACCGCGCTTTTAAGCGCGACGCAACCCCGGGCAGCGTGCCGAAAACGCGGCTACGCCCCCCCTCGCCACTACCGACTCTGCCCTGGGGGACCGTGCTGTTAAGCGCGACGCGACCCCGGGCAGCACGCCGGACGGCGCCTCACCGCAACGGACGCAGCGGCAAACGGGCCCCAGGCAGTTGGCAGACGGACATATTACACACAGAAACACTACCCGGGTCGGGGGACCGCGCATCGCGCGCGACGCGACCCCGGCCACAGAGAGCAAACCTACGTTGGAGAGGCCTAGACCTGGCACCAGCACCCTGAGGGACCGCGCTTTTCAGCGCGACGCGACCTTGGGCACCGCCACGGGCAGAGCAACACTCAAACAGAGTACAGATCCAGTGCACAGGGCACAGGAGGGAGCGCTGCAAAGGAGCCCTGGTGAACCAAACAGCTTGTCGACTGGGGAAGGCCCCTTGAGCAAGCAAGCCTAAGTCCAGCAAATTCCAGAGTGGCAAACCAACATGGAGAGGGTGGAGACCAACGGAGAGCTGGATCTGGAGGAGATCATCAAAGCGGCGAGAGAGGCAGCAACAACGCGCAGCAAAGACTGGATCCTCAAACAAATAAAGGGCGCAGGGACAGGCGAGGAGGACCTGCGCGAAGTGCGCGGGGACAGCAGCGCAACCAAGGCGGCGGGAAGCGACACAACACCTCCAGAACCAAAGAAGCGACAAAGAAACGCGAGCAGAGGAGCGAGAAAAGGGGACAGGAAGGAGACAGGCGAGCCCACGGAAACTGCAACCCCAGGGCCAAGCAAGAAAGCGAAGACATCGAACGGTGAGCAAATTAGCATAATTGTGCAAGAATGTCTGAAATCCATGGCACCGTTACTATTTGTTAGGCCAGGTGGGGGGGGGAACCGAAAACGAGCCTGGGGTCTCAGAGATAAGGAAAGGCTCACCCCCCAGAAGGGCAAGAGGGGAAAAATCCCAGTCAGCCAGGGCAGCCAATACACCTGACAGGAGCACGTCACCGGGCAGTGGGGGGGAAGAACCAGCACACCCAAGATCCCCAGCCAGGCCCACGCAAGCCTGGGGCACAGGGCCAAACAGACCAGCACACAGACGGCGCCACACAACGGCGGAAGGGCAGTCCCCTGAAGCTTACAAAAGAGGGTCCCTAGGGAAACCTTACATGGTATCAAGGGCCCCTGGGCTAGCAAGTCGTATCTCACTAGCAGTGAAAGAGAGGATTTGGCGCAGGGAGTTCATAGATATTTTTACGTTACTGGAGATACAGGTGGAAGGCTTAGACTTAACCACAGTAGACAAGAAAGAAGAGGACAGGAGGGAGCGCAACCGGGTTAGGAAGGAAAGGAACTTTGACAACTGGCTGGATGCCTTTAGGATAATGGCATGTATAATAGTGGAGAAATTTCCACACTGCGCAAAGGACCTTTGGCTCTACGAATCAAAAATCCACGATGCACATAGGCAGTTCTCAGGGGACGCCTGGCTAGACTACGACAAAGGTTTCAGGTTAAAGATGCAAGCCCACCCAGAAATGGAGTGGGACGAGGAGGATGTAGAAGGGTACATGCATAAAATGATGGTAGCAAGGGAGGCTAGGAACTGGACCCAAAAAGGAGAGCAGCCCTTTCGCGGAAACTTCACGAAGAATAGGCAAGAAAAGGGCAAGCCCTACCCGAAGAGACAGCCATTTACACAATGGAGAGGGTCCCAGGCAGCGAGAACGGCACCCGCCATTTGCTACAAATTTGAGAAAGACGAATGCTCATGGGGAGCAGCATGCAAGTTCAGGCATGTATGCTCTGCCTGTGGGGGAGGCCACCCCGCGGCGGAGTGCAAACGGGGGGGTAGCAATACCACCAAGCGGGAAAAAGACAGAAAGAAATGAGCGCACCACACACATTGACTGGCTAGGGGGAGAGGTAGAGTTGGCGACATCCCCAATTAACACAGTCAGGTTAAGGCAACTTGCTAATGAATACAATAACCAACAAGATGCGAAATTGATATGCGAGGGGTTCGAACTAGGCTTCAAGATACCATCCACACGCAGACCCCACAACAAGAATCCAAAGAACTTACGCTCAGCAAGCGAGTACCCAGAAGTCATAAAAGACAAAATTAAAAAAGAGATAGAATTAGGAAGAGTAGAGGGCCCGCTCCCCTTCCCCACCCCGCAAGAATTAATTATCTCCCCCCTAGGAGTAGTCCCCAAAAAGGAGACGGGTAAATTCAGACTCATCCACCACCTGTCCTACCCGGAGGGGGAGTCTGTGAACGATGGTATAGACCCAGCACACTGCGCAGTAGGATACGCATCAGTGGATGATGCAGTAGATTTACTGCGCGCCAAAGGGCGGGGCGCGTTAATTACAAAAGCAGACGTCGAAGCAGCCTTCAGGCTGCTCCCAGTACACCCAGAGAGTTATCACCTGTTAGGGTTCACTTTTGAGGGCAGAACATACTTTGACAAAGCCATGCCCATGGGATGTTCGATATCGTGCGCATACTTTGAGAAATTTAGCACCTTCATGGAATGGGCACTACACAAGCAGCACCCAAAGGGCAGCAAGCTGCACTACCTAGACGATTTTCTATTCATAGGCCAGCCTAACGGGTCAGAATGCCAGGAGCTGCTAGACGCATTCCAATCCTTAGCAACCGCACTGGGCGTACCGCTGGCGGAAGACAAAACCACAGCCCCTTCCACAAAACTAGTATTCCTAGGGATAGAGTTAGATTCTGAGGCAGGCACATCCAGCATGCCAGTGGACAAAGTCGCAGACCTCCAAAGTACCATCAAACGGTTATTGGGGAAGCAGAAGGCACATTGGGAGAGCTACAGGAGCTCATAGGCAAACTTAACTTTGCTGCTAGAGTGATCCCCGCAGGCAGAGTATTCTCGAGGCGCCTTTCGCAGTTGACTAGGGGGCTAGAGAAGAAACACCACCACGTACGTCTGACAGCTGGGGCCAAGCAGGACCTGCAGACGTGGCAAGCATTTTTAGCAGATTTTAACGGGACCCTTATATGGAGAGAAGGCTGGGTCTCCACCAGGCAAATAGAGCTTTTCACAGACGCGGCTGGCAGCATAGGTTTTGGGGCAATACTAAAAAACAAATGGTGCGCCATGAAATGGCCAACAGACTGGTTAAGGCAAGGCCTGAACAAAAACATCACACTAATGGAGCTATTCCCCATCGCGGTGGCACTAACAATCTGGCAGGAGCAGCTAAGAAACATGAAGCTCACACTTTGGTCAGACAACCAGGCTGTGGTCCACGCCATCAACAGGGGGTCGTCACAGTGCCCGGCTATCCTAAAATTATTGAGACATGTGGTGTTCAGGCAGCTGGAGGGTAATTTAGAACTAAGAGCTAGACATGTGCAAGGGATCGCAAACTCTAAAGCTGATGCCCTCTCTCGTTTCCAGATGGGTAAATTCAGGAGATTGGCCCCGGAGGCAGAGAAAGAAATGACCCCGTTCCCAAGCAGCCTATGGGGGCTGGTAGAGGGGATTTAACGACGTTAATAGCCCACGCATTGGCGCCTAAAACGGGCAAGCGCTACACGGCGTACGCAACCAGGGTACTGACAGTGACAGGTTTGAAGTCTTGGCATAACCACGAAGAATCACAGAAAGCAGTCGAACGGTTCATACAATGGGCTTTCTTGCTGAAGAAAACAAAATCATGGGCCCAGGCCCACCTGACAGCAGTAGCACACTTCAGCAAACTGGCAACAGGCAGGGACCCCACTAACTCCCACTACATAAAATCGGCTATGAAAGGGTGGCGCAGATTGGAAGGGCCAGCAGTGGACAAAAGGCATCCCATAGATTACAGGATGCTGAGGCAACTGTTAGGAACACTAGGGGACGTATGCCGCAACAAGTTCGAATGTACCCTTTTCAAGACAGCGTTCTCACTAGCGTTCTTCGGGGCGTTCAGGATAAGTGAGCTCGTGGCGCCAGCAAAAGCAGGCCACGAGAAGGCAGGAATTCAGAGGAATGACGTACACATAGGCCACAGGCAGATGCAAATCATACTAAGGAAATCCAAAACAGACCAACTGGGAAAAGGGGCAAAGATAGAGTTGAAATGCATAGATGATCCGGAAACATGCCCAGTCTGCAACACCCAAGCGCTCCTACAAATCACCCCTGAAACACATGGAGCACTCCTAACACACGAGAATGGGGATTGCCTGAGCCTATTCCAATTCAAATCAATACTCAGGAGGGCGGTGGCCAGGGCAGGGCTCAACACCCAAGACTTCAGCACCCACTCATTCAGGATAGGGGCTGCCACCACAGCAGCCCGCCACGGCATGTCAGAGCCAGGCATCAAAGCAATCGGGAGATGGCACTCCAACGCCTACAAGAGATACATCAGGGAAAAGCCAGGGGGTAACGACCATTGAGTGGACCAAAATTCACACCGCAAATTTCCCCTTCCACCCACAGGTACTCATAAAATGGCGTGGGTGGTCGGTCACTCCTTCATTCACAGAACTAAATCCTGGTGGGAATCAACGGGTAGCACAGGCAGGCAACGCCCACTGGGGACAAACATAAAATGGTTCGGTTTCCCAGGCATGAAGTGGGAGCATTTCATGGACAGAATTAACGAGCTCCTGGCCTCACAGACCCCCCCCCGACGTGCTGGTGATCCACCTAGGGGGGAACGAGCTGGCACAGATGGGAAGGAAAAGCCTGATGGAATCCATTAGGTCAAATCTCACAGCAGCAGCCAGACGCATGGGTGGGACCGCATTGATCTGGTCAGAGATCATCCCTAGGCAGCAATGGAGGGGGGCCATATCAACAGGGGTGTTGGACAGATCAAGGAAGAAACTAAATGTCACAGCCAAAAAATGTTGCATCCAAAACGGCTGGGAGAGTGTCAGACACGGGCTAATCAACCTTCAAAGACCAGAATACTTTGCAGCAGACGGGGTACACCTATCCAGGCAGGGGATAGAAGTGTTTTGGGACAACCTGTGGGCCGCATTAAGGCTCGCCGGCTGCAACTAACTCGAACGAAAGGGGGAGCCGCCCTCGGGCGGTAACCCAAAGGGCGGCGTGGCGGAAAGAAAGGATAAAAGAACTACAAAGGCCACACCCAGAGCCGCGGGGTGGCAAGGCTACTTACCTTGGGATGCCTCACGGCAGGGTAAGGCAGTCAGGGGAGTTACTCGGTAACACGGCACTCGCAGCCCGGGTCCACTGGAGAGCGGGACACAAGGACCAAAACAAGGTAGCGAGCTAAGCCTAAAACCAAAATACGAGTACCCTCCTAGTTAAAGAACGACGGACAACGTGGGAGAATGATTGAAAACAAAGAGCAAACGGCATGCCATAAGAATCATCGTCTAAATGAGAAAGTTGTTAAGGAAAGCATGTAACACAAATGTATCAATGGTATAATGATTTATTGCCCTTAACAGCTAAAACTATGATTGATTTATGACCCTCATAAAAGAAGGGCTGACATGCTGTAATTAACCTCTCAATAAACTGCGGCCAATATATTTCCAAAACTACGATCTGTGGTATCTTTTGCGGATTGGGCCGTCTGGAGGGGTTTAGGGCGAAGGCCCGCGACCACCGGGAGCTCAGAGTGGCCGGAGCGGAAACCCAACCGCGGCCCTGAGCATAGCAATCGCGCCAAAACATGGCGCCCTAGACAAAAAGAAAAAGGGTGGTGAAGGCACCCCCCCCCCCCAAACCACCCCCCCCCCTGCACTTCGCCTTCCGGCCCCATCGTAGGGCCAACGCGTAGGGCGGAAACGGAAAGAGGTGTGGGGACAGGAAGAAGCGCATAACCAATCGGGGGAGCGCAATTTTGAAAACAAACAGCAAGTGGGGGGGGCACCCTGGGGGTGGGCAAAGGCATTTAAAAAGGGGGCTGCCCGGCACCTTGGGCAACGCAGGTGACCGGGCAGCCAGGAGGAGAGAAACACCCACCCACCCACACCTATAGATCAGCAGGAACCCAGAGCGTCGCAGGCTGGGTCGTCGGACGAAAACAGAGGGAAGGAGGCGGCGGAAAGAAAGGATAAAAGAACTACAAAGGCCACACCCAGCGCCACGGGGTGGCAAGGCTACTTACCTTGG
This sequence comes from Pleurodeles waltl, assembly GCF_031143425.1. Classification (NCBI taxonomy): domain Eukaryota; kingdom Metazoa; phylum Chordata; class Amphibia; order Caudata; family Salamandridae; genus Pleurodeles; species Pleurodeles waltl. The sequence goes on along the minus strand of NC_090445.1, from coordinate 745,523,014 downwards.
GATGCCTCACGGCAGGGTAAGGCAGTCAGGGGAGTTACTCTGTAACACGGCACTCGCAGCCCGGGTCCACTGGAGAGCGGGACACAAGGACCAAAACAAGGTAGCGAGCTAAGCCTAAAACCAAAATACGAGTACCCTCCTAGTTAAAGAACGACGGACAACGTGGGAGAATGATTGAAAACAAAGAGCAAACGGCATGCCATAAGAATCATCGTCTAAATGAGAAAGTTGTTAAGGAAAGCATGTAACACGCTGTAATTAACCTCTCAATAAACTGCGGCCAATATATTTCCAAAACTACGATCTGTGGTATCTTTTGCGGATTGGCCCGTCTGGAGGGGTTTAGTTTCTGACTGTGGTATTCAGTATTTTACAAAGATTGGGCAACAGTAGGTCTATATATATCTGTGCTGCCAAGCCGGGCCTAAAATGTGTAATAGCTTATATAGGGTTACATTAGGGCTGTAAAACTTACCGTTTAACCCAAGGTCACCCCCCAGTCCTCACCCCACCTCCGAAATTCACAGACAAAAAGCATATAATCGCCTTGGCCAGAAGGCAGGTGAGGTGCCCTGCGTGAGGTCACCACTCCCGTGCTGCCCCCGGCCCCGGGTGATCCCCGCTCACACGTTTGCTCTTGCGCAGGCTCTTACTGTCTGCTGACTAAACTTCTATGCTGTTCACGTCTCTCCTCCACCCACCCTCTCCGCTTCTATCCGTGCTCCATAAACTGAAGTCTTTATGGCTTTTTGAGTTTGAAAAATAATAGATTTCATGGGCTGTAAACAAATGTGATGACGGCTGTCACCCCTGTGCGCCGCCGCATTGTCCTCTGAATGAAATCTGCCACTCACCGGCTTTAGTGCTCCAGCCGCCTTTATGACTGCAGTCCGGGCGTATAAGAGCACTCTTTGTAATCGTTATGATTTATTGCTTTTAAAGCGCTGTATAATTGACTTTGTGAAATATGCTAGGAGGACAACCCAGAGGTATAAACTTATAAGGGTGATGCCCTTCAGGGCTCACGGGCCAAGGGATGGCGTGCGCGTGCACGCAGCGATGCGTGATGGCTTCATCGCGCGCGCTGCCAGTCGCTTCACTGCAGAGCACTTAAACAGAGGGGTGCCTGGCACAAAGCAGAGCGAGGCAGTTTTCCCGCGTGTAGGAGGGTGGTGGATAGGTGAGCCCTGGTGAAGAGACTGAGTCAGGCGCTAAAATCCTTGGAAAGGCAATGGTAATGCAGGAATGCAAAAACAGGCTCCATGGGGTAGCCACACATTTGGAGAATTAGGGCTTGGGCTATGGAAGAAAGCCGGGGAGAGTGAAGGACACAGCCAACAAAGAAAAGCTACCAAAGACGTTGAGAAGGGTGTAGGGTAACGCGCTTCCGAGACCCTTTATTGGTCATATATCACATTTTAAGATAGCTTGAGGTGTCGAGGCACATGCTGCTCTGATCAGTGCATAGCCAGAAGGCTTATGTTTTTTCAATACTGATCGGATGCTTCAGGCTGTTAATACACCCGCTGTACATATCTCGGTATAATCTACTGGTTACAGGTTTAATAATCTTAAAATAGTTTAGCAGGTTAATCTGTGGACCGTAATGTGCAATCAGCAGTTCGCAGGTAAACATTTTAGCAAGCAATCTCGGTGTTTGCTTGAGATGTCTTTTTGTAGTCTGCGCGTCATAAATTCCAGTCATGGTAAAAAGATCAGAATGGCTGCTAATAGCTAGCCGCATGTAACGCATAGCTAGCCGCATGTAACATGCAAGGCGTTTGTTTAAATACATTTTTTAAATAATTTAACTCACCATTTCCATCTCCCCCATTGATAAAATGTAGTTTACCAGTGTTGTCCCATCCCCCAGCCAAAGGGCCATTTCAGAAGACGTATGGCGGTCTTCGCTGTCCTATGTTGGTAAATTCACAAGGCTGTTGCCTTACTTGGCCTTATGAGTCCACCAGCCCTGCTTGGGACTTTAGCTTAGATATTTTTAGCAAGTGTTACTATTAACCTGTCATTGGTAACCCCTCGTTTTGTATGTATCAGCTATACTGTAGCACACTGGAGATGTTTGCATGTTGAAGAATTAGACCTGTGAACATTACTTTTTAGGAAGCTTAGCGTTAAGACTCATTTGTGGTTTTCGGTGGAAGTGTACAGGGGATCCATTCAGAAAGATGTTGGAGCCTTTTGGTTGCGTATTTTTCTGGGAGCAGTGAACCTATATTAGATGGAAAGTGCTAAATATTCTACCTGTTTAGGTTATTTCTTGTTTGATACAAGGGAGTAGCTACCAGTGATGCAGCCGGTGCAATGCACTGGGGCCCAGATGTGGGAAATGAAGGAGGGGGGGGGGGCAAGTACAACATTCCCTTGAGTCCTTAGAGGGCACCTCTAATACCGTGCTGGAGTTCGAAGGTGACGGAGCATTAAATATGACATTAAATATAGTTTTTATCTTGTCACATTTGCTGTGTGTTCAAATACTAAGGTCAGATGTCAGTCTAGTCTTCTGACAAATTGTAGTTTATTCTTTTAACAATCAGACTTGTGTTTACTTTTTTGCTTACTGCAAAGTGTGAGTGTTTTGCAGTGTGAACTATGTGAAAATCTTGCTGGTGTGAAAGGGAAGGCTGTAGGATGTTGCTTTTTTCCAACACAACACATTTTAAACAACTGTAAACAATCTACGAGTATTTCAAAATAAATAAACCAATAGGAAAACTGAGCTATAGCATTTTTTTCTAATTCTAAAATGTGACAGAAGCAAAGATTTTAATACAATCAAAACAAATCAATACTTTATTTGACAACAAATATTCACTGACACCCAATTTCCACACATTATCAGTTGTGCTCGATATAGTTTTGTTAGCAAATTATATGTCTGTGCAAGTTTAGTGGTCATTTCAGTGGACAATATTTTGTTTGCAAATTACAGTGGCTACCATTCCATGCTTTAATAATGTATTTGTAACTGTGCTCTGAAATGGACCATCAGCTACATACCACATCCATATCACTCTCCTACTGAATGGGCGTGGCTCACCTGCAACACCCTGTTTTGTTTTGTGATGCTTGGATTTTTCAGAAGCCTATGAGTTCAGTGATGTAACATTGATGACAGTGCCACCAGTCTGAACATTGTTCCAGCACCACTACCTACTATGGACACAGGAGCTCTTCTAGCATTGGGAGCGTGTTGTTCCCATTCTCTTAGCTGGAGAAGCAAGACTCCAAGCTGCAGAATCTATTGAAGAAACTGTGGGGCACTTGGAAGGACTCATTGCACATGCACCAAAAGGCAGAGCAGTGTGCCTGCTCACTTTCCTAAATGCGGAGTGCGCCATACGGTCTTGCTTCCTGATGCCAGCAGAGGTCAAGAAGAAGTTATGCCCAGGCTGCTGGATGACTTGTGAAGGCAAGACAGTCACAGTATTCACTGAATACAGTCTGATAGGTGTAGGGCAGACAATGGCAGTTATCAAAAGAAAATTGCTTACTTAGTACAGAGTGATGGAACTGTGAAAATGAATGATTTACATATTGTTTGTTTCATATTATGCTAAAAAATGCAGAGGTAACTTTAAAACAAATTCTTGGAGTCACTGATGCACAATTCTTCCATATCAAGTCTAGAAATAGGTTTAGTTATCATTCTGAGATCTGTGGAAACTGGCCAGAATCTCAGAAAACAAAATGTTGCTCCCCTGCACAAGATATTGAAAGCCAAGTAATTGTTGTACACAGAACTGTGGTAGAGGTGGGTGAGCAACCAAAATAACAGAGAGAGCTGAACCAAGGGCCTGCCTTGGTTCTAAGAGCCTGTCCTGGCTCTAAGAGCCTAGGCACAAGCTGAGCCATTAGACTTTTGGCATGAAAATAATGCAACAAATATTATGTAAAAATATGATAAAGTGTTTTCAAAATTTTGTACATCAGATTATATCACATCCTTGGATGGTGTTCATTAAAAGTGATAGTTTTAAAACATGAATTTAGAAACATTCATACCACACTCCATTGACAATACCATTAGTGAAATAAGCGGCACGTCAATTGTCATGTGCAGCCTATGCGTAGGCTGTATTCTTATTTCACATGGAGCAACATTATAGTCCATTAAGTCAAATACAAGAGAGATTTTGATACATCACACATATTCACATACTTGAAGGTGTTCTCATTTCCAATAATGGTAAATATATTTGGCACGATAAAATAAAATCATTGCCTAGGATCACACCATTTGGTCATGTGGCCAAGCCAAGAGTCATCCCAAACTTTCTGGTTTCATATTATGTAATTCAGCCACTAGATTTGTATCACTCACTCCTGTGTGATATCAAAGTGTAATGCTTTATGTTTATTTCTTTGTGGATGAGATTAGTATGTGGGCAGCAGGCAAAAGCCATAAGAACTCTCAGCTCATTTTAGGCGAGGGCTCAAAACTATCTGGATCTGAACCAGAGCCTAGCAGCTGGCTCAAGCCTTCAGTGGCTCACATACCTTCATACTTTACTCTGGGTATTCTGTGCCTGAAATAAGCTAAGATGGTGCTGCCAATGTGATGCCTGCTTTGTATGGGAGGATATCGTAGCTTGCAATGCTGTTGGCCATCTTGTACCTGTGCTGCCTGTTAGAGTAAGAAATACTGCTGCCAAATGCTGCATGTTGTGTGTTTGTGCTGCAGATGCTGCCCATGTTCTGTGCATGCAGGGGAAGCTTACATTGTTTCTGCCCAGATCGGTATGTGTTTTATGGATGTTAGGCAAACGTGTACTCCTGCCCGAAGCTGTACCTGTTTTGTGTGTGTGTGTAATCTTGCTATGCATGAGTCAGGCATGCACTCATACACCCCAGTGCTGTTCCTTACACTCCTACTAAATAGAAATGCTGCTTGTTCTGTGTATCTAAGGGAGATGTTAAATGGGGCTGCCCAGTGCCACACTTGTTCCATGTCATTGACAGTCATGGCTCGCGGGGATTAAAAGGGACGGGGTGGCACGTGGCTGCGGGTAATAAATAAAAAATAAAAATAGTAAAAAAAACAACCCAAAAAACGTACCTGTAGCGCCACGCCACGCCACTCCTCCGTCCCCTCTGCAGGCACAGGCTCCCAGCCTGCCATGTGGCCAATCTTAAAACTGCATGAACGAAGTGTTAGGATTAGCTGGAGTGCCCAGCCAGGGGGCTCCCAGGCAGACTGAGAGCCTGTGCCAAGACGGCCAACCAAACACACATGCACACCCACATCCCCTTCATCCCCTGTGGCCCAACCCCTTTAACAATGAAGGAATAATAGTTTATCATTTCATTGTTAAAGGTTTGCAGCGGCTGCTGCTGGCAAGGGGTGATGTTCCTCTGCCATAGCAGAGGAGACGCCGCTGGTCAGTAAAGGAAGCTTGCACTGGCAAGCCCTACAATGCCACAGTGGTTCCATGTCTTTGAAGGAAACTTGCACTGACTAGTCCTGCAGTACCACACTTGTTCCATGTCCTTGAAGGAAGCTTGATCTGTCTCACTAGGCGGTACCATACGTGTTCCATGTCTTTGATGGAATCTTGGACTTTTCCCACAGTACCACTCATTCTGTGTCTTGTCAGAGAAAATTGTGATGTTCTTGACCAGTGCTGTATGTTTTATGCATGTGACCAAAGGCTCCCCTGTGCTCCTACTTCCTATGCTTTATCTATGTGTTCCTGGCCTGACCAATAGAATGTTTTAGTTGTCTCAACAGCGTCACATTTTCTAAAAATTAATACATAATCTTGCTTAGAGAAAATGGGCTTTAGGTAAGCCCACTTTAGTCATTCTTCAGACATTGTCAGCCACATATTGGATCAGTCCTACAGAACAGCATATATGCAATTGGGCAGTGACTCAGCCCTCTTCGGCCATTTGCTTTGTTGCCAATATTTGTCTCTGCCTGACAACTTCTGGTCTTTAGGGTGTCAGATAGTCTGAGTAGCAGTGTGTTATCTGCTTACTCTGTGTTCCTCTGCATCAAGAGGATTCTGACCTCAGTAGATATTTCCTTTATTTCACCTCTAGCAGCTCACCTGCAAATGCAGACTAGTGATGATTGAGTAATGAGAGTGCCAGCAGCTATGCAGCCTTTGTTGCTGACCACAGCTTTTATATGCAGAGAGCCAGGAATCACTACTGCAAGCTTCAAAACCATGCCACCACCTTGAAAGCTATTCTGCGTATTCTTATCATATTTTACTATTCCAAGATGACAGACCACTGTTTACTGTCTCATTTTTTATTGAAGCACCTGCCCTTCACATCTAGTTGCCATTTTTTGTTCTTTTGTTTATTTTTATTTCTTTATTTATTTATTTTAGTACATGCGGGCACTACTAATAGAATCACTACCTTGTGTTTTAGTAGCAAGTGTGACTTTTTTATGCCAAGACTCTTCCCTGCAAATTTCTGCAAAGATCAGACCCACATAGTCTGCAGAGCTGGTCCAAGTGTGGCAGATGTTGGATTAAAAAATCTCAGATGATGTTTGGGCTTCAACTTCAAGAGCTTGGAATACCACTTAAGGATTGAGGTACCACATACACAACCTCTGTCTTCTATGCCACCATCTGTCAAATTCTGCTCCATCCTAGCGAGCATCATACCTGCGTGTGAGCAGTGTGCTTTTGTGAATGCAGGTTAGCCACCATGTTTTGTGAGAGCATTGTGAGGGCTGTGCCTGAATGACAGTGAATTAACGTTGTCTTTTATGAGCTCATGGTAAGGTCTATAGATTGAATGTTGTGTCTGTGTGTGTTCAGGTTTAGGCATATGCCTGTGTGAGTGCATCATAGTGGATGTGAGTATGTGACGGCAGCAGTGTGAGTGTGGGGTTCCTGCATGTTATGTGTTTGTGTGTATCCATTTTACAAGGGCCAGCACTATTGGCTTTGGTAATGCTTTGTAGTGTTATGGCTTTGACGTGCAGCAATGCAGTGCATGAACTGGAAATACAATAGCATGTGCATGAGTATGGTATTGAGTTTTTATATGGCAGATGCAGGCTTTGTCGAAGGAGGTTGAGGCGTTTCGGGGGCAGCTGACAGACTGAGATGTCACCCTAGTGGGAGGCGCCAGTTACTTCACTTGCCCATGGCAACCTAGCAGCGCCACTTGTTTGAGAACTCTTTTTGCACCTTTGCAGCTTTCTCAACTCATGTATCCAGGTGATTAAGATATTGTATTTCAGCTCTTACTGTATATTAAATGAATAGTTTATTAAATGGATGGTTTATTATGGCCAGTGTATTTGTTGTGGCAAATTGGGATAGTGCCAGTTTAATTTTGCTTAATAATGCACTCAGAGATAGGACTATACGACTCAAGGATGGTATAATCAGGGCCACTAGAATTAGTTGAATCTGCCTCCGCTGCTTTTTACGCATAACTAAGGATTTGCCACATTTGTCATATAATCTATCATCTGCTGCATAGTCTACAGATTTTAACAAGAAAATTGCTTCGGGCTCAAACGGATCAAGAGTTACTAATAAAGCTGCAGTATGTATTTGCGAGCATTGCAGGACCATTTGCAAAGGTTAACTGGTCATGTTTCAGGTGCTAAGTTATGTATTTTTTTGTTAAACTGGTATGTGTGGTGTGGAATCTTTGCCCAGACAGTATTACCCTGTATACAATTGATGAAGTAATACTATTAAAAAATGTACCACATTATGCCGCATAATTTGCCTTTTCTGATGCATAATTTAGTCAACCCAGCTGCATAATTTGGTGCTCCCCTGCTACATAATTCCATTGGCCCTGGGCAAAATGAAGTGTTAAGATGGTTGTTGATGGTTAAAACAATGCCAGGAGCAAGAGGCATGAAGTATCAAGGATGGATGTTCAGGGGGTGGAAGAGTGCAAAATAGAAAAACATTTGAGGAGGAAAAGAGGGGGGCAAAGAAACACATAATCCCTAGAGTTCCCAAAGACAAAGGTAAAAATAATTTCTCAAGTATGCTGCAGAAGGATGCAGCTTACCCTCCAGAGCACTCTGTGACTATAATGCTCCTTCATGGGATAGGAACAAGAATAGGCAAGAAAGCCATCAAATCAAGAGCAGACAACTGAGATACACAACAGAGCCATCCAATCATGAGCAAGGGGCGGACCCAATGCCCTTTGTTAACAATAGATGTGCCTACAGACATCTAAAGGTGAAGCCGAGACCTAAAAAGGAGGGTTCAAATATATAGTTGTAATGGTCGAAGCAGATAGATGGCTTTTAAAAAAATAATGTACAGAGGGTCACGTACACCATACATATTGAGTGGTGAGGAGTGGCCTGGATACTCCATGATACTGGAAACATTTTTGCAGTTTCTCCTCTCGGACCTATTACTGGATCCACTGTTCCAGAAAACAGACACTATCTCCTACATTGATGCACAACCTTTTGCATCACCAGTTCTTGGTTCTAAGAACTTTGTCACTCTAATCAGCCTGGCGATCATTTAGTTCATATGCTTGAGTAAATCTTCTGTTTCCATCAGTCTGGTTTCAGATGCTGTGCTCATTTTCACTGTTTGTCGCAGATCCTGATGGAGTTAGGAGATGTCAGAACTTGCCTCTCCAACCTTGGTCTCCAGCAACTCCTTTGATGACTGTCTGTCTTTTAAGATCAAGTCTCACCTTTTGAGTTCACCAACCCTCCAAAGTGTCTTCCCATCTGGGCACAAGGAAGGGATGGATCCACATTGGCAGAGACATCCAAAGAGCCTTTGCGGGAAGACTGGCTTGTCTCAGACCTTATTACTTGTAGAGTGAGTTACTCTTCAGGAGGATGGATGGAATGGTGCACCCTCGCCTACCTTGGGTCTAGGGAACCCCGCCAGAATATGACTCTGCGGAAGTATATCCATCACTCATCATCCCTGGTCTACCAGGATCCGCCTGCCTCCTGGCCCTCAGGTCTCCTCTCTGAGCACAGGGCAGCACAAGCAGTCATCTTATAGTGATAAGGAAGGTTCTACAGATAAGCTAGCCTTTCCAGGGGAATCAATCCTCAAATTAACAATTCCCAATATCATCCTAAAAAACTCTCCTGCGTTGGCATGGGTCTTTGTAGTGGTAAAGTACAGGGGGGCGAAAAAGTGGCCCCATCTTATCTGTCTTGGAAGATGCCTGGTGCTCGATGCACATATACATTTGCTCTGCACTCCAACAATCAGCCTTTTCAACAATGTGAATCAAAAAAAGAGTATCTACACCCCAGGGGGCCACCACACAACCTGTTTATGCCCATTGAACTCTGATGGATGTCCTACAGGAGGGGTAAGTGGGCCATGGCAAATTCTGTGTCTCAGTTGGAAGAGGAAGGTGGGAACTAGGGGGAACACCTTGGGCAAACCACATTCCCAAATGTCCTGCTGTCGGATCACACGTATCCCTCCATTGCGTGGTTGTCCTCGTGTGAGGAGGTTATCGTCCTTGCCCCTTCCCTGCCTTCCTTGATTAGTACTAAGAATGAGCTGTCATGACTTACGCTTCAAGTTTCAAAGTATTGGTGGGAGGGGAATGACTTTTATAGATCAATAGGTTATCACAGTTTAAGCATCCAGGGTCAGTGTACTTTTTTGTAGGGCACATGGGTCCTTTTCCTGTATTGATTATTTCTTAATACCTATCTCAAACTTCATTCGAAATACATCTGTGGTCGTTCACAGTAGGGGCCTATCAAATCAGGCAGCCATTGAACTCCAGTTCTGTGGCAAACCTCTAGTTGCCTCATATTGATAGCAAATGAGCCTGTGGATGGCTTAAACCCAGGAGGTCAAAGACTCCTTATCTCAAGAGACAGCACATTACTTCCAATTCAAGCAGGGTGTAATGGACTTATCTGTTTTGTTGTGGGAAACTTATGTAGCAGTAATAATGGGTAAGGCCATCAGCAAAGCCTGCATTTAAAAAACTACAACGTACACTTTACTGATTGGAGGTAGAGGCCTTTCAGGCCAAAAGGGAATATAAATGAAACATAACTGAAAACAATCTACACAAACTCACCCAAGCTAAACTTTACATGAACAGGTTAGAAAGAATATAGCACATAATACACAGCTGGTGGCACAAAGAAGGCTATATGACCAAGGAGATAACATGGTAAATTGATGCCCTGGCTGGCATGCCGGGATGAGTCTAGATATATTCACCCGATTATGGGGTAGAATGGAATCTCCACACAAACCAAATAAAATAGCAAACAAATTTGCGCAATACTATAGCTCACTCTGTAAGCAAAATTCACTGTGCCAACTAAACCATCTCCCGGCTTAACTGGCTTCCGTTTACATCATGAGACTATCAGCTATAGAAATGGCATAACTTAATGAACCCATAACCACACTCAAGAACATTGATGGCATTAAATAAATATCCTCTGTGAAATCACAAGGACCAAACAGATTTCCAGCAGAATTCTATAAATGTCTTCCTATTCTTCTTGTGCAACCACTCTTTGACGTATTTGAGTGCGCCCTAGTCCCAGGATATCACCTGCTGGAATTATTGGGGCACATAGCAAACATCCTTAAACCAAATCACACCCCGAGAGGCAAGATTCATACTTGCCAATCTCCCTAGTTGACACTGAGGCAAACATCCTTGCAAAGGTACTGGTGTTGTGCCTTGCCAATGTAATAACTAGCCTGATCCAGCCTGACCAAAGTAGCTTTTTGCTACACCGAGTGACAAGGCACGACCTCCATTGTGCCTTTAACACTCTCTCACTGGCCACATGTTGAATGGGCTCCTAACTTTAGTATTTATTGATCTCAAAAAGCATATGACAGCAAATTAATGATTACCCTTTTAAACTTCTAGAACACGATACGATGATCATGTTTGTAGCTTACATTCACACGCTTCCTACAGTACTCTGTGTCCGGGCTAGGGGGGGAGGGATATTATCTTCCCCCTTTACACTGGAGAGGAGGGTGGGACGGGGATACCTACTCTCTCCATTACTTTTCTCAATATCGAAACCTAGCTCATAAAACTCGGCAGGCTGAATGGGTCACTGGGTTCTGATGGTCAGCGACCTTTGAGGTTAAAATATGACTTTACACTGACTGCCTCCTTGCCTGTTTAAATAATCCTTTGACCTCAAGCCCTTCTGTAATGCAGGCACTGGAGACCTTTGTCTGATTTTCAGGACTGAAGGTTAATTGGTCCAAGAAATTACTTTACTCTTTTTGTCCTGTGGAGAGATACAGAGCCTGGGTAGATGGAAATGGCATCTGGATAAACACACACAGACCATACAATACCTAGGGATCCACCACGCTCATGTAGAAGAGGTAATAACATCACTCCTATGCTGGAAGGCAACCATAGAGACACGCCACCCTGAACGTCTCTGCTTCTACCTGTAAGGGGCAGACTCTGTTGCTGAAAATGATCACACTCCCCAAACTCCTTTACATACGACGAAATTACCCTTTCATCCTTCCCCTGTGGCTTTACGCATACCCTTTTTTTGGTATTGAGGTCCTGTCTATGGAATAAAGGTCACCTCCAGGTCTCATTTGCCAAATGCTGTAAATCAACATATGACAGGAGCGTAGCAATAATAAATCCGAAGTCGTAATACAGGGCTCCACACTTGATTGTTGTGAATGACTGGATTCACGCCACACATTTGGCATCTACTACAGATCCTGCATATGGAACCAAGCTGTTGGTCATGGGGGAGGGCTCCTCAATTAAATTCCTGTATTGAGGGAAGCTTCCCTCCGAGCACCTCTTTTAACCAAAGTAGTAGTAGTAATAAAATTGCAAGCCCCTAATAAACATATTGGATAGGCTGGAAGACCCACAAAGAAAACCCTCTGTGGACGAGTACTGCTTCACTAGAAGTGACTGCCCTTGAAGGCTTCAGGGCTGAGGACCGCCGGGGGATTTCTGAACTGGGAGATGTAGCAACAGGAGGTGTATTAAAGTCTTTTACAGAAATCAAGAAGGAATTTGTGCAACTTCAAACCGTGTTTTTATATATATATATATACACACACACACACACACAACTTAGGTCCTACCTAACAGATCTTGAAGAAGTCCCTTTGGTTCAGTCCCTTTGAGGCGAAACTGGCCATGATCACACTCCCTCCACTTGGGAAACTGTCCTGCCTATATAGCCCCTTGAATATTAACACACCTGATACTTTCAACAAGCTAAGAGAAGTCTGGAAAGCAGACAATGTCCACCTCAAAGATGAGGAATGGATATTTACACTCATGGCCCCACAGGAAGCAGCTATCATGAACAGGATCCGTCTGATTTAGTTTAAGTACCTACACAGAATCTACCTAACTTTCGAAAGATTCTGGTGATTCCGGTGAGACTCTGGGCGCCAGGATGTTTGACATGCCGGGCTGCATTAGAAAGTTTTCTCCACACAGTCTGGGCTTGGTAGTCCTTGGGCCTTCTGGGATGGGATTTCCCACACATTCCAGCCAATTGAACTGAACCCAAAAACAGTCTTGTTGAGTAAACTGGAAGATAGGGATTTGAAAAACACTGATCAGGCTTTTGAGAATAGGATTATTGCAGTGGAAGAATGGCATTGCACAAACCTGGTTGAAACCAACACCCCCAAGTGTTGTAGCCAGGACACATAGCAAGAACAGATGTCACATTTTTGAGTTCCCAGGATTGAGTCAAGGGGCTGCCCCGAAAAACACTTAAAATCTGTAGTGACTGGGAAAAATACGATACAAACGCAGCAGATGCGTGATGCCAACTAGGTTCCATTATGAAAAACACCTCTTATAATGTGGTTGTAACACACACAAGCGTGTTCAATATGTATCCACTTGCTTTGACTTGGTTAGTAGAGATTAAGGCCCTCATTACAACTCTGGCGATTGGAGTAAAAGTGGCGGTAATACCGCCAACAGACCGGCGGAAATAAAAATGGAATTACGGCCATGGCGGTTACCGCCATGGCAAACCACCCCTTCTACACTCCGACCACCAGGATTGTAACTACTGCTGGGCTGGAGACTTTGGTCTCCAGCACAGCGGCCGTCACTATACCGCCGGCGGTATCAGGACCCCGCATACCGCCATGGATTTCGTGGGGTTTTGTACCACCACGAAATCCATGGCGGTAGGCACTATCAGTGCCAGGGAATACATTCCCTGGCACTGATTGGGGTCTCCCCCTTCCCCAGAGCCTTCCCCCAACACCCACGACCCCCCTACCACCCTGTGAAGGTGGTAGGACCCCCACCCCGATACACAACCCCACACCACCCTACAGGCATGCTGACACCACTCATACACATACACGCACACATACATTCGTCACATTTCCCATACACACAATACACCCCCGCATGCATACACGTACTCACACAACCCCTCCACATGCTCACACGCACACACCCATGCATGCACACAACACCCCCCCACCCCCTCCCCTAACGGACGATCACCTTACCTGGTCCGGTGATCCTTCGGGAGGGAACGGGATCCATGGGGGCTGCTCCGCCGCCGGCACCCCGTCACCAGAACACCGCCACGCCGAATCCTGGGTTGTGATTCGGTGGGCGGTGTTCTGATAACGTGGAGGTGGAGCAGCCTCTAATTCACCGCCAACCACCAGTATGGCTGCTGGCGGCTCTCCGTCCGAAAAAAGGGCAGAGGGCTGCTAGCAGTCATAATACGCTGGGCGGGAGACCGCCTGCACTGGCGGTCTTCATCCCGGCGGAACCTCAGCGGTCTTGAAAAAAGACCGCCGAGGTCCAAATGAGGACATAAGATACTTATGGTATGCTCTATGAATTTACATGCTAGTGAGCTGAGATGCTTTATGATTATGGTTGTTCTCTTTGTTTTTCATGTAAAAGTCATCAAATTTATTTTAAAAAAACACACAAAAAAGACAGAGTTTGAAGAACTAAAAGTCCCACCCCATCCATTTGAACGGTATTCCTTGTTCCTGGGAGAGGCTGCAGTAGCATTTATGATATTAGAACAATGGCATTAGCTCATATTGCCTGTTATTGACACGCCTCATTTAGAGATGAGCTGTCAATGCACATAGTAGGTTTCCTTTCCTTGCATTTAGTAGAGTTTTAGGCCTATAAGATGCACAACTCTACTCTCTGTTCTAAGCTGCAGGAAGAAGGATGTAGTCATTTAATTTAGTGATGTAAATAATGTTTCTATAAATTTATTTGAGACACCTGTTTTAATATTGGTGGCATGATGGCCAATAAACAATTATTGGAAATGGGTAAGGTTATTGTCAGGCCAGCACTGACAACTTTTTTAATAGCCATGATCATGTTTTCTTAGGAAGAGCTTTTTCAAGGTATTTATTCATTAGTTTGGAAAGGTTACCGTTAACAAAAACAATTTTTAAACGTTATTAGAGCATTTTGCGAAGATGTGTTTATAGAAATTGAAATATTGTTTTCTATACCCATAGGATCTGAGGTCATTGATTGTCAGAGCCCTTCAATGCTTGCTTAGCTGGCACCTTAAAGAGAATGCCAGCAATCAATTGAGTTTGTTGTGTTCTGGATGATGTATGGCCTACGGTTTGTGAAGTGTGTCTCAGCCACAGCAAGCGTAGAGTCATGAAAGAGTCTTCTGGCAGTTATCTGACAAAAGTAGCCCTTTGCATTTCTTCTTGCGCCTCTCATTGGGTATACACACAGGCTTACCAAAAAGAACTCCTGAAACTTGTGAGGGCTCCATACTATGGACTCAGCCTTCGGCTCTGTACAGATTGCGGCTGGCTTACTTAAGCAGAAACATGCAGTTTTTGTTCTACATGACAATTGTTATGTCTGCTGGACCCAAAAGTCCCTCCTTGCAGTTTGTGACAGTCAGCATCACATCAGCCTACTTGAAAAGCATGAAAGCAGTGTTAGGACTGGCAGGAGCACCCAGCCAGGCGCCCCAGGCAGACTAGGGAGCCTGTGCCTGCTCTCTCCAGCCCGGCAACACAGGGCTGGGCTGGAGAGAGCACACTGCACATGTGTGTTCCGCAGCCCAAGACGGCCGGCCAAACACACATGCGCACTGAGCGGAGTGCACAGAGCACTCCCCTCATTCCCATGGCTCCGCCCCTTTAACAATGAAACAATAATAAATATAGTTTAGAGCATTTCTACCTTGCCTATCGCTTCGCATTTAGCACCTGTGTTCTCCTAAATTGTGAGCCATACTCCTACATGCTCTAAGACTCTGTGCTTTTCACTGTCCTCTGGTTCCTCTGCTTTGATGTCTGGGTCGACTGACTTCAACAGATTGTGACACAGAATGCCAAAACATTTAAAGGGACACAAGATTATGGGCAGATCAATAATCTCCAACTACCAGCTGATTCTAAATAGAAGCTTAGAAGTACCCGCATTTCTACTGATCTCATATCTTTAACTTCTCAAGCTCCCCGTGCCTTCTCTGCTTGGTGATGGATTTCAGGAGTCTATTTTCACTTTCTGAGTCTGAAAAAATATATCCCTTCTCCTCAAGTGTAACCTTTTACTTTGCTGTGTGCAGGAGACACTTTTGGTTCTGCTTGATTTATTTTGAAATATATCTAATTAACTAAGGCAGTGTAGTGATATAGATCCTCAAAGAATTAAAGGAAAAGCATTAACCTTTGATGTAAAATTGGAAAGAAAGATATCCATATATTAGCTGAATTGCACAACACAACCACAAAACATGAGATCAATCCCAGCTTCCCTGCTTAACCAAATGATGTGATCCTATGCATAGGCATATGTTCAGGATGTGTTTTGTATAACTAAAAGCCTCTCTTGCAAATGTTTTAATATATTTTAATATTTCTTCATCGATATTAACAAACTAGGCCACCTATAGAATAAACATGAGGACTGACTTTCATCTTGGTTAATTATTGGTGTCGTCAGCTGGGAGGGGTGGATATGCATATTTCTAAGCTCTTGCTTAGAAACGGTCACTTCTAAAAATGTCAATCAATGCAGTGATGCAGTCTATAGTGAAATGCTTCCACAAGTTAAAGAAATACACTTTTTTGAATTTTGAAGATTAGTATATGTATGTGGCCTTTGTTGTGGGATTTATATACCAAACATGTTTACAGGTTGGCTTGTGTTGCGGCTATTAGAGCCAACCCAATTCCTTGCCATGGCTCAGCTCTTCCTGTTAATTTTCTGGCTCACCCACTTATATGTGCAGCAGATTATTCTTCGTTTTCACTGTGGCTAGAAGTCTGTCCTTGTCCCTCAAGTTCATTCCCAGAAGTATTATTTTTTTTGCCCAGTTGGTGCTCTGTTCTTTATGATGCAGTAGTACTTGTGCACGTTTATTGATCCATACTCCCTGTCCATGTCAAGTGCCTTTATTACCCAGTTCACAACAAAAGAGGTAGGATCCTTGCCCTGGTTGGTAAGCATTGGTGAGGTAACCCCAGGTTTGATACTGGGTACCACTTTCCTTTCATTTGCTAATTACCTTCGCGACACTAGCATTAAAAAGTTTAGCAAAGCTACTTGGTCTTCATCAGAAGCTTTTGGAAAGATCACAAGCATTTTTAGGGTCCATCCTACAAGCACATGTGTCACGCTTGCGAGAGACTGTTGTGTATAGTAAAGGGTTTGGAGCCTGCCTGTCACTTACCATTTGTTGTCTTGTGTGGCACTCTGTTTTACAGCCTCGTAATTTGTCACTGCAAATTCTCGGAGTGGAGCAGGGACCAAGCACTGATTGATTAAACTTAATCAGTGCCCATCCGTTGCCCCCTGCATGATTGAGGTACCATTTTGTCCTTTCGTTTTTAGTGCCCTGATAACAGGTGTGTGACTCAGAAACGTGCCCAGCAGGACAAACAGAATTTCAAAGTTTTATTTTTTATAGCTAACTTTCTTTTATTTTGGCAAGTTGTCTTTTCTTACTTTGGACTCATATTTTCTTTTGTTATGGGCGCTGTTCTCAAAAGATGACAATTATCTTGTTCTAAATATTGCAAAGCAACATTATTTCTTAATTATTTGTAACTTCTGAAATTACGTTTTAACACATAATTGTGCAGTACTCCACAATCCTCCTCACCACAGTCTACCACACCTCACCCCACACAATCCACTCCAATCCCCCCTACTCCAACCGTCCCAACCCACCACAATCTAATCTGCCCGACTCCCGTTCGCCCTACTCCAAAACAATCTACACCACTCCAAAACAATCTGGCCCACTTCAATCCAAATAAAATCTGCCTACTCCAATCTGCCCTACTTCAATCCAAAACAGTATGCCCCACTTCCATCTATGCCAATCCAATCTAAAACAATCTGCCCCACTCCAATCCACCCCACTCCCATCCACCCCACTCCCATCCAATCCATCCCACACCAACCCAGTCCAATCCACTCCAACCCATTTCAGTCCAACCTAATTCAATTTGCCCCAATCCAGTCTACCCCACTCCAATCTGAAACAATCTGCCACACTCTAGTCTGCCCCTCTCCAATCCAAAACAATATGTCACACTCCAATATGCCCCACTTTAATCCCGAAATATCTGCCCGACTCCAACCTGCCCACTCCAATCCCAAACAACCCACTCCAATGCAAAACACTCTGCCGCACTCCAGTTCACCCCAATCCAATCCACCCCACTGCATCCCAATTCACCTCACTCTAATCCAGTCCACCCCGCACCAATCCAATCCATCTCAGTCCGATCTAACCCTTTTCAATCCAGTACACCTCACTCCAATCCAGTCCACGCCACACCAATCCAATCCACCCCAATCCATCCCAGTGCGATCTAACCCATTTCAGTTCAGTACACCTCACACCAATCCAACCCACCCTACTCCAACAGAACCCACACCACCCCAATCCAACCTATCCACCTACTCCAGTCCACCCCCTCCATTCAAGTCCACTGCTACCCAATCCACCTCACTCCAATCTAGTCCATCCACACCACCCCAATACAATCCACTTTAATTCACCCTACTCAGTCCAATCCAGTCCACACCTCTCCAATTAATCCAACCTCTCCACTTCAATCCACCCCACTCCAATCCATCCACCCACTCCAATCCATCCACCCACTCCAATCCAGGCCACCCCACCCCACTCCAGCCCAGTCCACCCCACCCAAATCCATTCCACCCTATCCAATCCACCTCAAACCAATCCACCATAATTCCAGTCCACCCCACTCAACCCAATTCACCCCACTCAATCCAGTCCACCCCACCCCACCCTAATCCACCTCATTCAATCCAGTCTACCCCAATATGATCCACCCCATTACAGTGCACCTCACTCCAGTCCACCCCACTAAAGTACACCCTACTACAATCCAAATCCCCCACCCCACCCCAATCCACCCCACCCCAATCCACTCCTCCCCAATCCACTCCTCCAGTCCACCCCACCCCATTTCAGTATACTCCACCCCACTCTACCTACTCCAATCCACCCCACTCTGCACCAATCCAATCCACCCCACCCCAATTCACTTCACCACACCCCAATCCAATGACTAAAGTCTACCCCACCCCAATCTAATCCACCGAACGCCAATCCAATCCATCCTACTACAATTCAACCACCCCAATCCATGCCACCCCAGTTCAGTCCACCTCACTCCAATCCAATCCAATCCAATCCATCCACTCCACCCCACCCCACTTCAATCCAACCCGCTCTAATCCACCCCACCCCAATCCAATCCATCACACCCCACTCCAATCTACCCCACCCCACTGTAGTCCAGTCCATCTGGATGCAGCCCACCACACCTCTATCCAATCCACCCCACCCCATTTCAATCAATCCCACTTCAATCCAATGCACAACACCTCACTCCAGTCTACCCCACTCATTCCAATTCACCACACTACTCCAATCCACTCCACTTTATCCCAATCCAATCCACCCCACCCTATCTTAGTTCAGTCCACCCCACTCAATCTAATCCATCCAGCCCACCCCACTCCAATCCAATGTATGCCCCTCCAATCCACCCAACTCCAATCCAGTCCACCCCACTCCACCCCACTCTAATCCATGCCACCTCAGTCCAGTGAATCCAGTCCACTCCACACCACTCCAGTCCAATCTAATCCACTCCACCCCACTCCAGTCTAATCCACTCCACTCCAATCAACCCCACTCCAATACAAACCACCCACCCCACCAGACTCCACCCCAGTCCAATCCACCTCACCCCATTTCAGTTCATCCCATTCCAGTCCACCCCACTCTACCCCAATTCAATCCACCCTACTGCCTCAATCCACTCTAAACCACTCCACCCTATTCCACCCCACTCAACTCTACAACACTCTCTGCCACTGAACTCTACTCAGCTCTATGACACTGCTCCCCTACTCCACTCTGACACGCCACACTAATAACTTTTAGCAATGCTGGACAGCAGCCACACTGGTGTACAGCATGGCAAAACACATTGCTAAAGCCAATAGCGCTTGTATAGGCGCGACCTATTGGCTTTGCCAATGCTTGTTTACCTTTGTCCCCAGAGCTCGTCAGATGACATTTAGATGACTTGTTAAATTGTTTCATCATATAAAAGTACGTCTTATATGGTGGGTTTTAAACATTGTTAAAGTGGTGCTGGCAATGGAATGTGACTTACAAAAATATAAAGTTTCATTTGCTGCAAGCGTTTCTCGAGTGTTTTTCAAGCCGGTTGACCTCTAGGCCCTAATTGATCTCTAAGCCCTTCTTCTTGGTAAGCACAAATATAGAGTGCATTCATGTTTTATGTCCAAGATTGACTTTGATTTCACATTAGTTAGGAGATACCTCTTTCAGATTGTTTTCCACATCTTGCTGTCTTCAAGGCTAAGGAATTCTGACATCATTTTGTTTTTAATAGACTTTGACAGTAATGTTTTTAGTGTACCGAGGACATGTGGTATACTCAATAGAGTTTGCATAGACTCTTGATTGTCTACAGAGGCTCCCTGTCCCAGTATTTTTTCAGGAGGTGACATTGCAATTTACTAACCTCCTTCAATTTTCTCCATCCAAGACGTCCCGCTCCTAAAAGGCAGCCATTGTTATCTCACCTGACCTCAATTACCAGATTGGTTTCAATAGTATTGATTCATTTTATGATGAAGTAAGACTAAATGCAGCTTTAAAACTCTGACCCCTAGACCTTGCAATGAGACTTAGATTGCACCAGTAGTAGCCTTGAAATTATTTTGCCTCCACCCTGCTATTTGTTTTTATTTTGGAAATTCCCTACATTGACAATAAAGGGAGCTTCATGTAACTAACTTTAAGTATTTCTGTTCCCTAGTGTCAGTTCTAGCCACTTTCTTGTCTGCAGTATCCAAAATAGGGTCACCCCTTTTCAGAAAAAAATAATTGGCACTTGATGTTTTCAGATTCTGGAGGGGTGTTAGAGGTGGTATTTGACTAAGAACGTGTGTAAAACTAATTCATTCCTTTTTTAACATGGCAATTATCCCTCATCTGTCACTAATTTAGGAATAGTTCATTCAGCTTGGAAAAAGTTTTAAAATTGTGTGTTTTTGTGCTGTTTAAAGTTTATATTTCACAGAAAAATACAGGCTCTTACTGATTTTACATGTTTTTAGCTAGCCTCGATGTAAAACTACTGGCGGTGTGGGTAAAATATTCACCAGGTGGCAACCATGTACTACCACAGAGGTTGCATATTATGGAGAAATGTCAGGAATTGGGGTGGATGCTGGCCTTACCCCTACCACCTCATGAGAACCCGAACACTGACTGCTGCGGCTGACCCCAGATGCTTGTGTTAGTATACTGAGATATTGGCCATCAAAAGTCCCTGGTGTTACCAATCCTAAATAATGACAAGAGAGTCAGTTTAATATGGGTAATACTGAAATTGCTATATCCGGCCGTTGTGCCTAGTACTTGTACCTACAGGACTCAATCGATGAAGCACGAATATGTATGGGATGAAAAGAGCAGAGACATCTGGCATTAGAAACAGCTTCCCTCCTTTTTAGGGTCGAGCCTGCGTTGCATGCGCTCGCACATGCGTATCGCAGCGAGACGCTTTAGTTATTAGAAAAGGGCTCGGAGCCCTGTCGACATCACGTCAATGTTTTTCATTGGTTCGTGGGCTTGCCTATTAAAATCCGCTAGCTTTCATTAGTCGAAGGCATGCACACGTCACGCCTTTTCCGGTGGCTAGCCCTCCTCGAGCGCATCGACCAAGTACAGAAAACATGCAAGGCTCGCTGTTTTCTGTCCAGCTCGTGGACTACTTTTTCTTTATTTTACTAGCGCGATTTCGCTTGGCAGAAGTCGAGTGCTTTACACAGTTTATTGCACTTTTTTGGTTACGTACATAAATACACTTTTGCTGATCGGTGAAAAGTCGGCTTAGGAGTTTACAACGCTATCAGCTCTAACATGAGCAAACGCGAGACCCGTTGTATTGCAAATGCTTGTTATTTAATGGTGCCACACGTAAATGCATGACAATAAGGAGCAGGATCATATAACTTACCTGCGCGGCTTAACCTTTCCAACATTCCACAGGCCGCCTGCCCTGTTGATGGTCTCTGCACTGTTGGTTCTTTACCTCAAGGCTGTACTGTGCATTGCTGAGTGTAATCTGCCACCGCTTATAAAGGGCACTCCAATCCTGTGGCACGATTGGGGCACGAGGTGCCATTATCTAATTAAGATCTTTAGCAGATAGTCCAGTGGCAGTAAGGTCCTATTAACCAATTAGGATTGTGTGTAAGTGTGCTAACCTATATTTTACTTCTTGATCCAATTGTCTAATTACAGAAGTTGATATCGACTGGGAAAAGATTCTTTCCAGGAGGCAAAAGGTATTTTAGTCTGAACAGTTGTAATTTTGCTATGCCATTATGGGGCATTTTAGCATTAATCTCTGGTACATACTATATAAAGCAGGCTAAATTAAGGTGGTGGGAAGCACAAAAACATTCTAATATATCAAAACTGTCAAAGAAAAAAAGATTTTTAAATAAGGTTGCGTGGATCACCATTCATGGATCTCCCTCGGCCACCATGGACTTTAACATTTAGCACAGGTTCAACTTGAAAATGTGAGGAATCTAGGAATCCTTGTCAACTCTAATTTAACTTTGGGCTCGACATTAATGGAGTTGTAAGTTGTAGCAACCAGTAACAGTGTTCAGTTCTTGGTGATCTGCAGGATTCTAGCACCCCTCCAAACAGAATATGGAGTGGACCTGATCGGATCATTTATCATGGCGTCTTTGCACCACTGAAATAAGTTGTTCACAGGAGCTACTCAAGGAGTTTGTTGACCAACTGTGACCGACACCAAACAGGGCATATCTTGGGGCCCTTTTCTGGAAGAATTGCAAGTCTGTTTTTATTATTTCACAAAAACAACTGTGAAGCCATTGTGAAAACATGCCTATATTATCCTCAGTCATATTGGAGAGCATTGTGGGAAACACTAGCATAAAACATATGAATGAAAGAAATAGGCATATTCCAAAGTGCGTATGATGCATAAAGTCTTGCGAGATGGGAGTAGGAAGGATTGGATGCCGAGTGGGTGGGAAGGTGGAGGTTGAGCTAAAAAGGGCTGGTGGCAAACGCCTATCCATTGTTAGCAACAATGATGACACTAGCAATAAAGGGGTGGGCATGCTACCTTGAGTCCGACGTATGCCTCCCGCGTCAGGACTCCTCATGGATATAAACTTGTGGGAGGATATTGTTGTTGAGATGAATAAACGTTACGAAATTCATGTGATTTACAAGCTTTTATTGTAACGTTAAATGCGACCCCGATACAGGAAATCCGAAGCGCTCGTCTTCGCAACTGTCTTTCCTCAACCTCCGTCCAACTCCCGTTGCCTAGCGATGCTCGCGCACAGTGCTTCGCGCACAGTGTGTTTACACTGGGCACGAGCATCGCTAGGCAACGGGAGTTCATGAGAGCAGAGAAAGTTCATGTCTCAGTTCCCAAAACACACGCATACTATGATCTAACAAATGTTTATTAGGCCATCCATTCTTGATATATCTGCTAACCACACCAAAGATGTTATCTTGAGCTTGAGCTTGTTCCCAATCCTCTTTGGTAATACCTGGACAATCAGTTAACACATTGGCTACTGTAAACTGTTCAATATCCGTATCTTCATCACACACAACAGGTAAAGGCATCCTGCTTAAAAAATCTGCCACCACATTTTTGACTCCCGGAACATATTGTACACTGTAATTGAAATCTAAAAGTCTAACCGACAAACGAGCTATACGTGGTGACGCTGAAATTAACCCTTTTGTTGTCAACACTTTAGTGAGCGGTTTGTGGTCACATCTTAACAACACATGAAAACCCCAAATGAACTGTCTGAAATGTTCCAAACCCCAAACACATGCAAGTGTCTCACGCTCGATCACAGAATACCTTTCCTCAGTCGGTGTAATCGAACGCGAGGCAAAAGCTATGGTCCATTCAACTCCCTTTTCATCGATCTGGGATAACGTTGCACCTATGCCTTTAGAACTGGCATCCGTTGTGACCACACTTTGCAACATGGGGTCAAAACCATGAAGTGGTGGAGCATAAGCCACATCATTCTTTATTACCTCACATGCTTCATCACATGCCTCACTCCACACAAACTTAACATTAGTTTTAAGAAGTTGACGCAGAATATATGTTTTTTCTGAGAAATTGTGGACGAATTTGGCGTAAAATTCAGCCAATCCTAAGAAAGCTCGCAAATCATCTTTAGATTGAGGTCTTGGGGCATTTTTGACAGCATTAACTAATTCCAATTTGGGTTTAATACCAGCATCTGAAATTTCATGACCTAAATAATCAATTTTGTTAAATGCAAATCTACATTTTTCAATTTCTGCTGTCAAACCGTGTGTGCTCAGTCTATGCAAAACAATATCTAAATTACGATCATGTTCATTTCTGTCCTTCCCCATTATCAAAATGTCGTCCTGAAAAATCAGTACATCCTTTATGTCCGATAATACCTTGTGCATTAACCTCTGAAACATAGCTGCTGCAGAAGCCAACCCAAAAGGTACTCTTTTAAATCTGTAACAACCAACAGGTGTCACAAAAGTTGTTAAACTTCTACTATCAGCATGTAAAGGCACCTGATGGTAAGCAGCTTTAAGATCAATACTAGAAAACCATCTAATACCTTTAGTGCGAGTTAACATTTCGTTTATTTTTGGCAAAGGAAATTGATCAATTAAAATATTCTTGTTAAGATCTCTGAGATCCACACAGAGTCTCAAATTGCCATTTTTTTTTTTAACTACAACTAAAGGTGCGACCCATTCTGCAGATTCCACGGGTTCGATAATGTCGTCTGACTGAAGTTTTTTAAGTTCTTCTTCTACTTGGTCCCTCACAGAAACAGGTATGTTTCTGACTTTGTGAATACAAGGTGTGGAATTAGCTTTCATTTGTATTTTATGTTGGAAACCCTTTAGTTTTCCAATTTGGCCAGAAAAGACATTGGGGAATTTTTTTGCAATATTTCCTGATAAATCTTCGGTATGTTGTACAATAGACACAGGTGTACTACTACTGGGGTTCAAAATAATACCCAACATTCCTTGGTCCTTCCAACCCAGTACGGACGGCCCAGAAACCGCTACATACACCTTGCAGTACGCTTGTTTGCGTTTAAATTCAATTAGCAAATTTCTGTAACCCACCATTCTAATAGGTTCACCCGTGAATGTTTTTGGAGAAATGTCAGTTTTTTCAAAGCAATTACCTAAAAAAGGTTCAAAATATTGTTGCCAAATCTCCTCATTCAGAATAGTGTAGGGAGAACCAGAATCCGCAACAACCGAAATATCAATGCCAGCAATCGTAACATGGCATAAGGGTCTACTCATGTTGTTTTTAACATTCTGTACCTTATCATCAACATTAAGAATGCATAAATTAGAATCAGACTCCTCCGATGAACCGCTGTCACATTCCCTCACACATTTAACACTTGCGTCACCCCCACCAAATTTCCTTCTGCGACACACTTTGGCAAAATGTCCCAAAACACCACAGTTTGAGCACTTCTGATTCCGAGCCGGACATTTCCTATCATTTGCCAGATGAGATTTGCTGCCACATCTGAAACAAAATTTTTTGTCTTTCATGAATGAATTATCTTTCTCCCCTTGATAAAAATGGACTCTCTTAGACGATAATTCATTGTTTTTCTTGACTATGGCAATAGTAGCATTGTCTTCCAACTTTGAAAATGATTTTTCCTCACTGCGCAGAACAGCCTTTGCGCATCTTCCAGTGAGTTCAGCGCTTTTGACCATGTCAATAACCTCTCGTAACGGTGCTTCCCCTCTAGACCAAAGTTTCTCTTGGATATGTGGATTGGCAGTGTGCATTATAATTTGGTCTCTAATGAGTTTGTCATGAAGATTACCAAACTTGCATGACAAAGCCAAATTCTTGAGTGCAGCAACGTAATCATCTACAGATTCCTCAAATTGTTGCTTCCTATGATAAAATTTTAATCGGTCAACAGCTACGCACACGGCAGGTCTAAAATACTCTGTGAGATCTTCAAGAGCATGGCTAAAAACATCTCCTTGCTCAGGTGCTCTAATCTTTTTGTTAATACTGTTGTAAATTTTCAAACCCTTTGCACCTAAACAGTGTAAAAGAATTTTCTTCTTCTTTTCTGGAGTAAGTTCTTCTTCATCTTCAAAAGTTGAAATGTAGTTTACAAAATATTCTCGCCATTCCTCCCATCTTAGAGTAGCTTCTCCATCTTTTGGCAAGAATGGCTCAGGAGCGCTAAGATTCCATGCATTTCCAGAAGCCATGACCAAAAATTATGATGAAATAACTTTACAACAAATATTTCCTTGGAAAGGAGAAAATATTAATCCAGCAAGTTCGCTAAGTTTGAAAAAATGATGGACTTACGAAAAAAATAATAATAATCAAACGTGCGCAGGCCCTGCGCAAGAGCACAAGAGACTTGTTTGCTTGACACTGTCAGACAATCTGAAAACGTAAGATGCGGCGTGTAGACATTTTCAGTCTGGTTTACTTGGCACAAAACAACTGATAAACAAAGTCTTAACCCTACCGCTACATCAATCACCAAGTCCTGTTGAAAACAGCACGAAAATATCAAATCCTACAACTTCCTTTAAATCCTGCCTCAAGCTGTGAAGACATTTGCTTGCTGGACGTGTGGGTTCTTCCTCGGGGTCGCTAATAACTCGTCGCCAATTTTGTTGAGATGAATAAACGTTACGAAATTCATGTGATTTACAAGCTTTTATTGTAACGTTAAATGCGACCCCGATACAGGAAATCCGAAGCGCTCGTCTTCGCAACTGTCTTTCCTCAACCTCCGTCCAACTCCCGTTGCCTAGCGATGCTCGTGCCCAGTGTAAACACACTGTGCGCGAAGCACTGTGCGCGAGCATCGCAACAATTGTCCCAGAGTACTACTTTAATGTGATGAAGCATACCTGCAGTGGTCGGCGTCTCCTTCACGGTTGCCGGGTGTCATTTTTGGCTTTGATAAACAATGAAAATATCCCAACTCCTGCCTCCCACTCGTCAGTCCCATTACTTGGAGGGAACATTATACACAATATGCTCAAAATAGGTGGGGTGTAAAGGAAACGCATATCCTTTAAACAGAATAATGTAGACCTTCAATGTGTATTCAGATTGTGAAACCATCAACGAGCAAGCACTGCGATTCCTGCAAAAACAGCCCGGACATTACCTTGCAACAGGAAAATCTCCAGTTTCCTTTCCACGGTTAGTGCCCAACTAGGGTCCTTCCATCTAGGGTCCTTCCTACTAGTCACCACTTTCTGCAGCCCCTGGTTCCTGCCCTCTGCGAAAATGTAACAAACTGAATGCAGGAAAATTATTGTGAAGACACACTTTGAATTGTCTTCTTTACTTTTTTTAATATAAAGCTGTTATACCTGGTTGCTTGGTTTTAGTAAAGTTAACAGCCATAGGGCAACATTAAACCTTCAGCTAGTACCAGAAAACTTTTTGGAGTTTGTTGACCAAATATATATTTTTATGCTTTTTCTTAGGCTGGAGGAGGACTTTTTGGCCCGTAGGTGCTCAGAAAGTGAGTTTCACTACTATCTAGTGACATAATTGCATGTAGTGCACTAAATAAACAGTCACCACATACAAACCAAGCATATATACACAACAATCACTGCCTAATGACTACATACACAGACACCTCTGGACGGTGAAACAAGAGTGGTGCAATTACAACTTTTTAGAAGATGAGCATTCTGGATCTACTGAGCCTCTGAGGCACAAGAATCTGGCAATGCCTTTCAACATTTTGTAGTAGGTTGAATGGTGACACTCATGTTTTCAGCAGGAGATTCCTTTTTAGACTGAGCCTACCCAGTGGCATAACAAAACTTGAAGGGGGTGCTGCAAAATACATAAAGGGGGCTTCTCTCTCCAGACCCAGTCAGGAGCTCTTAGGCGAGGGGCCTGCTGCTCGTGCCCAGAGCAGAAGGGACCCCCTGGAGCATGGGAGCCTCCTGCATCACAGGGGCTCCGGGGGCATATTGTTGCACCACTGAGCCTACCTGAGCTGTCTTGTTGACAAAAATCTGTTGTCAGACAAAGAAGAACTTATGTGGGCCTAAAGGCAGCTCATTGCTTACCATTGGTTGGCTTTATTGTCACTCTCATTTGCTTGCTTCTTATTCAATGGCTTCCAATGCAATGTGTTTGTCTCTCTCCTGGAGCATAGCCTCGTTACTTGTGTCCTTCCACAACTTAATTTCTAGGGAAGCACTTTAAGCATTCCATGAGAGTGCTTGTGTTTTCCAATTGTCTCCTTTCTGTGCTTGTTCCCATCCTCCGCTTTTTGTTGTTTTCTCTTCTATACTTTCATCTCTACTTACGCCCCTTCCACCCACGCTCTCGCTCACTTCTGTGCTGCTGCTGCTCTCGGGGGAGTCAGCCCCCATGTCGCCCTCTCTTGTGCTCTGCTTTTCCTCTTCGCTGCACTCTCCTGGTGACATTTGTGCTATTTGTTCAAATGTGTTTACCGAAAGTAGTGGTAATCTTATACATGGGCTTTGTCGTGCGTCACTCTCCTCCCAGGTGTGAAATAGTCCCCATGTTGGCAGAATAGTGCTATGAGTTGGACCTTAGTGTCTCGAACAAAACGTTAAGCCCACGAGTTAGAAACAATGCAAGGACCCGCGGCCTACTTTCCGTCTGAAGGTTGTCAATCGAGTACCATAAAATGTGAAATAACAACATCTGTTAATTACAGTGCATTTTATCATATGCAGACTGTTAAGAGCACTGCTACTTGTTATCTGACAGCGCCTGGGCCTCCTGTCCCTACATAGAGGCTGGTGTGAGTGAGTGTAAGACCCCAGTGGAATGAGCTGAGGGATGTGCTTAGTGTCTGCTGGACTCAAATGTATGGAGTGAGTTAAGGTGATGGACAACGCCTGTATTGTGACCCTTGGCTATAGGAGCTATGTCATTAGGCTGCGCAGTCAGTTAATACTGAGCATTTCAAAGGACCTGCAGTGAGGGAATAGCTAGTGGAAAATTGAGACTGACAGAAAAAGTCTGCAACGCCCATCCATTTGTTGACCTAAAAGCCTAAAGGGATTGT
Organism: Pleurodeles waltl; assembly: GCF_031143425.1. Taxonomy (NCBI): domain Eukaryota; kingdom Metazoa; phylum Chordata; class Amphibia; order Caudata; family Salamandridae; genus Pleurodeles; species Pleurodeles waltl. Next base: position 745,494,322 of record NC_090445.1, on the reverse strand, counting down.
GAAGAAGAAAAGAGTGAATGCCGCCGCCCTTTGCACAGGGGGAAGGGGTCGTCTCTTTACGGCACAGTACACGAAGCTGCCACCACGCGCACGACCCGTGGAGGCGCGCGCTTCTGCTCGGCGGGCTGAGTGACATCAAAGGAGCCGGCAGCCTGCTTGTAGCCGCGAAGAGGAAGTGGGGCAGCGCGCGATGCATCATAATGACCCCCTGAGTGGAAAAGCTTCCACAGTGTTTGCCGTCTCCCTGCTGCAGCGCCTGCCCTTATTAAAATATTAAATCTAATTATTCGAGAACAGAGGAGAGAGCTGGGAAGCCGGATACATTCCGCGGAGAATCCAAAGTTGAATTTTAATAATAACAGTAGTAATAAAAACAGCATATAGAATTACAGCTTGGCAGCTCACTGGCGCCGGAAACTGAGAGCGCACCTCCGTGGGAGGGCGGCTGCTACTACTTCACCAACGTCACAGGGAGCTATCACCTTCCTATAACCATTTTGCCTTAGTATATACGCTATGTTTAATTTCCTCTGGTCTGACAGGACCCTCCGTGCCCCTCTGACCTTTGTTGTTCTCCACACTTGCTGGACTTTCAGAGGTTCTTTCAACGAGTCTTATTCTCTGTGTACACGAGTTTCTCTTTAAATCGGTCAGTTTATGCGGTGACGCCCCTGCATTCATAAATCACCACCATCTGCAAACTCATTCGTTTGCCCCCTCTGTCAAATTTCAAAATCTGTCGATCTCCATTTTTCTTAACTTTTCTTCCTGCTGTCCCTTATCTCTCCTGTGTAACTCCACGGCAGCTCCCCCTTTGTCTGCAAAGAGATAAACTGCCTTTTAGTAGCGCGAGCGCTATTCTGAAACAAAACGGCAAAAAACATCAAGCACAGTCCCTCCCCCAGTGTCTGGTGAATTGCCAGGCCTTTCAGTTGTTCAACTGTTGCCGTATTTTAACTGAACACTAGGTGTCAGTGGTTTACCAGCATGTGTGACCAGGTTCGCCAGTGGCATCACCCTGGATATTCCTATCGTGTACTGCAAGTGACCACGATGTCAAATCACGAGGCAAACAAGGTAGGAAGGCAGTCATTCCTCTATTCCTGCCCTTACTCTCCCAGACCCACTTCCAGCCTCTGCTGAGCTAGACTTTCCAGATCCGTATGCCATGCATTTAGAGGAGTTCCGCCCATTTTCTTGGCTAATGCCACTGATATACTCAGTGCTGACCCGTCTGCCGTATACAAAATAGACTCACAAGATTTAGCGTCCTTTAGGCCCTGTTGTGCAAGTCGTCTTCTGTGACAGCTGACACTACACGGGCCCAGGACTCAGTCTGGGTGATAGTTTTCCTGCCATAGCCCTACAGCAGTCCATATAGTGCACAGGTAAAGCCCATTGCTCTCCCCAGCTATCTGCCCATCCGGTATCTAGGCTGCTGTATCTTTTTCCAGAAAACCATGGTCATGGGGCTTTAAATGTCTTATGCAGTTTGGCTTGATACTCCCATTGCTTGTGGTAGATTGCCATAGAGGCTGGAATGCTTTTTGTTTCCGCTCAAGCAAACAACTTACCAATAAATGGCTTCTGGCCTATGTGGCAAAAAAGCCTGGTGTATGAGCTCCAGTGTGGTTCAGACATTAATGCTTGAGGTCCTCTGTTTTTTCCAGAAATGTTTATGCCAACCTCCTAGAAAATATTTACCATGATCACATTTGTGGAGCAAAAGCTAATTGATTGCATGAAACACTCAAAAACAGCAGAGCCACAGCCTAAACTCTAGGTTTAATTACACCTGCCAATTTTGATATGTGAAAATATTTGCAGCAGTTACCTAGACAATGGCTACCTCAATACCAGCACCATTATTTCCACTTTAGAGAGGCGTGCACAAGTGCACCTAGCGTCCCAGGCCAAACGACAGCCATCGTGGCAGCTGACCTCAGTGGACATCCTCTGTACATCCTACAGCAGCGGTGGGGTGGCAGGAATGTTAATTCCCTGATGGCATGGGAGAAGAGTATTTCGGACCAATGGGTTCTTCAGAAGGTATCTGAACTGGCGGGTTCGTCATCTTATATCTGGACTGATATGTCCACCAGAAATTACCTGGGCTAGTAGATATGATATCTGGACTGGTGAGTCCTTCAGGCAGTGTTTGGACTGGTGGTTCATCATACTGTACCTGGACCGGTTGTCCTTCAGACGGTATCCATCGTCCGTGCATCTGAGGTCTCCCTATTGAAACAAGTGTTTTTGTTAGGTGGCACATGGTTAAGCAACCCATTTTGAAATTCCACAAATGTAACACTTGTTTAAAGTGAGAGTCGCTTTGTAGAGCAGTGAAATAATGGAGTGAACCTGATAATGAAGGGTGAGTGTTTAGGTGCACATTTGTTCATGGTAAAATTTAATATTTTTGGAGCACAATCTGACCCCGCTAATTTTAAGATCTTAATCATTAACATTGATAGGCCAAATACATACCAGAGAGATCATAATACAGTACAATAACAAGCCGTAACCTACCGCTCTCCTGTGAACATATCCAAAATCTCCATATTCCCAACAACACCGTGTAGTGCAGGTTGCTCTACCATGATGGCATAAGCCATTTGAATCTAGACAGCGCTGCAAGGGTGGCAGGATGCTTTTAAGGCAACAAAGATGCTCTGCAACACACCATCTTGCTTAGTCTTAGAACTGGCACACTTTTTCAACATTTCCTCTATCATTAGTGCAGCAGGGGCAGTGGCACCATGGCCCTGCGCCAGGAGGGACCCTTTGCACCTTCATTATGGCTGTCTTTTATTACCCAACAGGAGCAAGTGCAAGCTCACGTTCCTTGCTTGCACTAGGTCTGTTCTGCTGTTCACAGAATCAATTTTTTTTAATCCCTACCCATTTAATTTCAGTATGGGTAGGAAGCGCTGCTGATGATATCACCAGTGTGGGACGATCTACAATACAATGCTTTGAAGATCCTGGTGCCTACAAAAAGCATGCCAGCAAATTAAAAACAATAACTTATTTTAAATGGTGCTATGAGATTCAAATAATCACACTGAAGCAAAATAACTTTTTTTCAAATAATAACTTTTGTTTTTCTCAAAACATAGGCTTGTTATGTCATGTTAGCAAAAATTCGTAAGAGATATACTAAGACTTTCAATTGAATAAGAACACCAAACTGTAATAATGGATTAAGGTTGTGAGGCATCACTTGGCGAGCTGCATAAAATAATCTATTGTATAGTCCCCACTCATTTTGGCACATTGTTTTGGACCACATATGGTCCAAATTCCTCCATACCGTTTTGTATGTACTCCAACTTGAATTTTCAAGAAGTGGATCCAGGTGGGGTATTTCTGATATAATTCGTTTTCACTCCAAAATATGTATTGATTTGCTTTATTTTTTTTCTAAAGTGTCTGATCTTATACCTCTTATAGCCATATCTGGACGATTAGTATATATTCGCTGATCAGAATTATTAGATAGTTTAGAGTGATTGCACTTCTAGTAAATATTGCTTGATACATACTGTTGTTGGAGCCATTGCATTTGCAGATGTATCTAAAAATATAACTTGTGTAGCCAAACTTTTTTAGCAAATTCAACTGTATTCTTTGCTTGTCTTCCTTGTAAAAAATACAAAAAGTTCTAAATAACTAAAAAAGAATTTTCGTATAACCAGCTAGCAACTATACTAAAATGACCACAGGAAAATGTGCAGGGACACTATGCTCCTCTTAAAGTAGGCTCTGTGGAACCAGATCAAGCACAGGTGGAAAACCTAAAATCAGATAATGAGTCGCAAAACCTATTAGTCCATGAATGTGGGATCATAGGACTGTCCAAGAAAAAACACAACTAATTTAAGATGTCCCAAAAGAGCATCTCTTTCAACACCGTGGAAGCAAGACACTTTTGCAATATTTACCTAAGGATCCCAAGAGGCTGGCTGTCTGTGGAAGGCAATGTACTTCTGGAATGGAAATCATTTGTTCTTCTCCCCTGCTGCTCTTGTAATTCATGACGTGGTCAAGAAGATGGAGAGCTGTGCCACGATAATATTGATGATAATACTGATAGTATCTACCCGAGTGTCCGTTTTTTTTTTTTTAACTCAGAATTCAAACAAAGGTTTCCAACTCTAGTAGTGCCCATTTTGGTTTGTCAGCACCTCGTGTTCATCACCACTTTGCGCCCAGGATCCTAAATTCTTTCCCAATGCCAGAGTTCTTCACATTACTACTTAATTGCTCTAGGTTAGGCCAGAAAGCTATCCTCTTGAGTCGTTAATGCTTTAAGGTAGACAGGATTTTATGTGTAGTATCTCTTGTGACATGTTTCATTTAATAAAACTGTCATAATAAACAAATGAACTGATACTCATCTCAGGATTACAATTTTCTATATGAAGCTAGACCCTATGTTTTCTGCTTTTGAGAAGAATCTGCTACTTCCTGCCTAGAAGCTGAATTTGATTTTAGGGATTCCTATAAAACTCACTTTAAAACTTATCAACTACAGGGAGTGCAGAATTATTAGGCAAATGAGTATTTTGACCACATCATCCTCTTTATGCATGTTGTCTTACTCCAAGCTGTATAGGCTCGAAAGCCTACTACCAATTAAGCATATTAGGTGATGTGCATCTCTGTAATGAGAAGGGGTGTGGTCTAATGACATCAACACCCTATATCAGGTGTGCATAATTATTAGGCAACTTCCTTTCCTTTGGCAAAATGGGTCAAAAGAAGGACTTGACAGGCTCAGAAAAGTAAAAAATAGTGAGATATCTTGCAGAGGGATGCAGCACTCTTAAAATTGCAAAGCTTCTGAAGCGTGATCATCGAACAATCAAGCGTTTCATTCAAAATAGTCAACAGGGTCGCAAGAAGCGTGTGGAAAAACCAAGGCGCAAAATAACTGCCCATGAACTGAGAAAAGTCAAGCGTGCAGCTGCCACGATGCCACTTGCCACCAGTTTGGCCATATTTCAGAGCTGCAACATCACTGGAGTGCCCAAAAGCACAAGGTGTGCAATACTCAGAGACATGGCCAAGGTAAGAAAGGCTGAAAGACGACCACCACTGAACAAGACACACAAGCTGAAACGTCAAGACTGGGCCAAGAAATATCTCAAGACTGATTTTTCTAAGGTTTTATGGACTGATGAAATGAGAGTGAGTCTTGATGGGCCAGATGGATGGGCCCGTGGCTGGATTGGTAAAGGGCAGAGAGCTCCAGTCCGACTCAGACGCCAGCAAGGTGGAGGTGGAGTACTGGTTTGGGCTGGTATCATCAAAGATGAGCTTGTGGGGCCTTTTCGGGTTGAGGATGGAGTCAAGCTCAACTCCCAGTCCTACTGCCAGTTCCTGGAAGACACCTTATTCAAGCAGTGGTACAGGAAGAAGTCTGCATCCTTCAAGAAAAACATGATTGTCATGCAGGACAATGCTCCATCACACGCGTCCAAGTACTCCACAGCGTGGCTGGCAAGAAAGGGTATAAAAGAAGGAAATCTAATGACATGGCCTCCTTGTTCACCTGATCTGAACCCCATTGAGAACCTGTGGTCCATCATCAAATGTGAGATTTACAAGGAGGGAAAACAGTACACCTCTCTGAACAGTGTCTGGGAGGCTGTGGTTGCTGCTGCACGCAATGTTGATGGTGAACAGATCAAAACACTGACAGAATCCATGGATGGCAGGCTTTTGAGTGTCCTTGCAAAGAAAGGTGGCTATATTGGTCACTGATTTGTTTTTGTTTTGTTTTTGAATGTCAGAAATGTATATTTGTGAATGTTGAGATGTTATATTGGTTTCACTGGTAATAATAAATAATTGAAATGGGTATATATATTTTTTTGTTAAGTTGCCTAATAATTATGCACAGTAATAGTCACCTGCACACACAGATATCCCCCTAACATAGCTAAAACTAAAAACAAACTACAAACTACTTCCAAAAATATTCAGCTTTGATATTAATGAGTTTTTTGGGTTCATTGAGAACATGGTTGTTGTTCAATAATAAAATTAATCCTCAAAAATACTACTTGCCTAATAATTCTGCACTCCCTGTAATGTCCTTTGAACTTTTATCTTCTAAAGGAGGTTCATTTGAGGTAATTGTCTATTCCCTAAGACATAATAAAATGTTTTTTTTGGATGACTCAGCTTGTTCTTTTATTAATGATCATAAGGCAGTGTTAAGAATGATAATTAAAATTTTCCTGATGTGACCCTTTTTTTCATCTAAAGCAATGTCAGTTTCTGATTGGTTTCTTGGGTTGTATTGCTATACTGGAGAGATAATGATGCCCAGAGGTGATATCAAAAAGTGGTATTGATTTCTTGTAGTAAATTTCTAAGTTGGTGAATACTGACTTTGACAACAAATCTGGACACTCAGCATACCATTGACAATCTGGCTTAGGACCAGGCTGAAATCGTATTTTTGAAAAATCCTAAGTTAAAAAACTGAAAATAAAATAATTGCTTTAGCAAACTGAATTATTAACCAATGGGAGAAACAGGCCACAGTTGTGATGTGAGGTGAAACTGAGCTAGTTCAGAGGTCTAAACTATCTGGCATCTGAAAAGAAAACTGGTTACTTTGAGCAGTCCCTGGCTCACCCAAAAAAGGTCGTTCTGCACTCTCCGGCTACAGACGAGATGTTCCACAGGGGCAGATAGGAGAAATGACCTGTTATAATTTGTCCACTACTGGTCTTCAGTGGAGGTCACATTGATCTCTCTTGTGCACCATTCTGCACTCTCCGGCTACAGAAGAGATGTTCCACAGGGGCAGGCAGGGGTAATTTTCAGATACGATGTGTTGAACTTAGACCTTTCTGCAGGGTCACTCTTAAACTTTTTGTTTTACCCCTTCTGTTTTCTGAACCCCTTTTTTTGTCAGCTTTTAGAGTTCTGTGCTCTTTACCACTTCTAACCAGTGCTAAAGTGCTTGTGCTCTCCTCCTAAAGCATGATAAAATTGGCTTACACCTGAGTGGTATACCCCATTTACTTGTAAGTCCCTTGTATATGGTACCATGTGTATCCAGGGCTTGTAAATTAAATGCTACCAGCGGGCAACAGCACCCATTGTGCCATCCACTAAAAGCAGCCATTTAAAACATCTCGGGCCTGCTATTGCAGCCTTGAATGCAATTTTAAACTGCCTATTTGACCTGACAAAATAAAACTTTTGCCAACCTAAACCTCCCTTTTCAATACTTCTGTCACCCCAAGGGAGGTCCTAAAAAGCTTACAGTGTAGGGCGCCTTGGTTTTAACAAGTGGTTTTAAGTTTTACATGTCCCAAATTCATTTTTCGCTACTGTGAGGCCTACCTCTCCCATAAAATAACATTGGGTTACCGTATTACATTTAATAATGATAATGTTTGATTTGGAACACGTAGAAATATAATGTTTGGACTCAAATTATTTGTAATTTTAAATCCTTTTTAATGGCAAAGTCCTATTTAAATTACAGTTATGAAAATGCCAGTTTTAGAAAGTTGGCATTTTCCTGTCCTAAACGTTTTGAGGCCTTCTTAGAGTTTCCAGCTGGCTTGGCCTGTTAATTGCTCCCCTCAGTACACTAACTAGGAACTTGACATAATTCTTTTGCCACTCCAGACATCTTTGGAACTGGGAAGGGAGGAAGGAAATTCCAGAACCATCTGTGGGTGGAAAACTCTAGATGTTTTTCCCACTTCAAAGCTGGCACCAGGTACACATAGTGGACCCTCATACCAACTCGTCAGTACATTCCTGGACCTGTGTAAGATTTCAGAAGGACTGCCTTCTAATCCAGAGGACTGCCCTGCTGTATGAGGCCTACCTTGTTTCTCAGAGGACTGCCTTCTGCTTGATGCCTGCCTTGTTTCTCAGAGGACTCCCACCTACTACCAGAGGACAGCCTTGCTGCTTAAGGCCTGCCTTGTTCTACAGAGGACTGTCCTGCTACTTGAAGCCTGCCTTGCAGTATTAAGGAGAGGGGACCATCTTTCTGAACCCAGGCTACCAGAGTGACTCCAAGGGGCAGCTGGCTGACCTCCTTTTCCGAGCAGAGACACAACATGCTCCAGAGACCTCCCTGCAACCTACCAGCTAACCTGCTGCAACTGGCCTTGCCTGGACTTGCATTTACAGGTGGACGTAAACAACAAAGCCTCCAAAAATTGGCAGCTGTCCTGTCCGTCCACATGTCACTAAACACCTCATTTACAGTCCAGGTTGAGCTTTCCTAAAGATATAGCTGCTAGGAGGACTTAACACAGGCAAGAATGGCATCGGAGGGGACGTTCTAAATAGGGCTACCCATATGATGCCATTCCCATTTGCATTATTTCCATCCAGTGTCACAATGTAAACCCAGACAGAAGTAGTACACAAATGTGCCCTGCGCACTGGGAGAAAAAACAGTATGTGAACAGCATGGGTTTAAGGTGTGTATTTTTGTAAAATAAAAAAAGTGTTGACAATCTGCCATTCCACTATGGAATGGTGTCCATGCCATCACGTTTGTGACAGAGGCACACATAGTAGTAAAATCAGTTACAGACGACAAATATCATTTTATGGCTAGCTGTGAGGTGCAAATGGAGCCATTTATAACCTCAAACGGCTTTGTGAATTAGACCCTAAATTTGACCGCTCCTCTTGACCTATGCTGAATATTCAGCAATAATGAACACCTAGACATATAAAAAGCCCTACAAATCGTGCCCTAAAATGTTTGCTTATATGTTAATATGCAGATTAACATCTGCTCTGAGTTCCTTAGGGAATTGTATGGGAAAATAAAGAGGGAAGATAGTCCTACGGGATTTTTTTGTGTGTAGCTAATTAATAATTCATGCATAGGTGTGGTAAATTAGGTGAAAGTCAATCATCCATCTTGCTTGCTGTCAGTAAAGTGACTTTAATGCATGAGAGGCATGACCCTGCCATTTCCAGCTACAGCTCAGCTGTACTGCAGAATTGTGAGGAAGCCTCAGCTTCTACATCAGATGTTCAGTTGCTTCTGCTTCGAGAGCCTGAGTTGCAGCCCAATGAGCTTGAATTGATGGCCTACCCAGAACCATTGGTAATAGAGAGCAGTAAGAGAATGCCTTCTGTCTGCAGAGTAGAAAAACAGAGGCATATCACTGCTCTGATGTGAGATTCATGAAAATTTCATAATCCAGAAGAAAAGCTTGTTTTTGCTATATCTTCCACCGGTATAGTTTAAAAACACTTAGGTACCATTCCCCGTTATTTATTATGGTTTGGCCTTCAAATATAAATCTGTCTGTTTGATGCAGGTTAGACCTTTTTCCTAAAACAGTCGGCACTTTTTTTGTCTTTTGTTTAGAGACAACCAGAAGGCCTCCATGGTTCAACTGCTAATGAGCAATATTGAAGTTTAGAGAACAAACTGTTGTAACTTAAACAATAAGTACAACTTTAGCGCAGAACTTAACTTCGATGGGAAGATGTGTGCTAAGTGGATATTAAAAAATACTTGAAAGAAAGAGATCCTTGATACTCTTCATAGGAAAGAACAGTTTTGTCTGAACATAAAAGGTCCAGCTTTTTGTTCTGCTAGATAACCACCTCAGTTCAGAGGGAGGTGCATTCAGTACATTTTCCAGTTGATTAACTAGGCTCCACTGCATTATCTCTTTCATGGTAGCATTTGAATAGCACTTACTACCCACATATGGGCCACTGAAGCACGCACCCACACAGACAGGATGCCACTCAGTTTGGGGTGGGTGGGTGGAAAGATGTGGTGTTTGCTTTGAAATTATATGGGCTGTGTTTCCATTTTGTGCCTGACGACCACAGAGGTGCAGGACTATGAAGAGGTCTATACTCAGAACACAGCAGCATATCAGTTTTTGCTTTCCAGAAATATGTTCCTGGTATGAAACATTATGAGATGCCCCTTGATCCACCCTGCAATCATTTTGTAAACGCTGCTGAGTTCAAGTGCCGTCAAGGGTTCTAACTAGTCCAAGAACTTGGAATGCTATGCTATCCTTGTGTAGGCCTGCTTGAAAATCTGTTCCCCATCCCCAAATTATAGATACAATGAAACAGTTATAACTCTTTTGGAAGGTTACCCACCAATAGTTGTCACAATATTTGTATTCTAAACCCTGCTCCCTAGTACTACCAATTGTCTCCCTTTCACACACTCATTGAGCTTAGAATTCTGGAAAACAGTTAGTGAAAGCAATCTACGCAGTCTGATTACGATTGGATAAGCTAATTGCAGAATACCAATGTGGATACTAATCAAGCATTGTAACCCTCTGCTGATGCAATTATTGGTTGTTAAAGGCCCTGAGCATGAGTGTGGCACAGGCCTATGAGAGAGGGTGAGGGATTTAACAACCTTTATACCCCAAAGCAGATGGACTATAAGGCTGTTAGAACATTCCACCCAGTGGGAGTAGAATGTTGTAAATTAGAAAGGGAAAAACAAAAAGACAAATATTGGAGTGGTGGTGCAGAAGGTCCTTATCAGCCATTATTGATGCCGAGCCTCTTCATGGTCCTCACCGGAGTGCTCAACATTCAGGGCTCTAATAACAGTTTTGCTTGATCAACTCAGATATTCTCATCTTTTATCCTAAGGACCTCTGAGAGATACGTAGCCCCTACCAAAATTCAAACCTGTGACACACATGTAGGAAATCAGAGTAAATCCAGACAGATTTCTCATTGGAGGATTCCAGCCTTCTTGAGAAGACTGTGCATGCTCTGTCTCGCTGATGTTAAGGTTGTCACATTAATTCTGTCGATAACCACCATGAAGACATATCTGCACAGCTGATGCTTGGGCACGTCAGAATACAAAACCGTGTTTAGAAACCATTTCTCATAATCGTCTCATTGCACACTGTAATGCTGCATGTCACACAGGTGCCATATTCCCATAGAAGCTTGCTTGTTGGAGCTGGAAAAACAATTTAAGCGTTCCAATGCTTGGTCATCCAAATGACAATTATCAGTCCGACAGAATATCTGCAGGTTCTCGTCCTACACCCAGAGGAGTGATGGGAGTGCATAGCAATGAATGGACCATAAATGTCCTGTTCATTCAATACTTAATTTTCATTAATACCTCTGAATAAGAAATTGATCAGCATCGGTCACACATGCACTATAGAGTATGTAGGGGATTTGAAAGGCCTTCTGCGGGTGGGGGGGTGATAAAAATGATTCATGGCACTGCATCAGAATGGTGGAATGCAGGACCTAGGTGTAGTGCATTTGTGCACATTTGGGCTAGTAATTCACCTTTCATCAGCCTTAAGAGGTTGTTTGTAATAGCCAGTCACTTCACTGTTCCTTTGCTTCACCTATCACACACTACTTTTTCCACTATGTCCCTTCTTTACTTTCCTGCTCATCCCTTCTCCTTCTTGTCCCTGTCCTGTCCCTTCCTGTTTTTCTCACTACAGCGATTCCTCCTAAAATGGACTGAGTTGTAATGAACTGTTTTTTTTCTTCTGATATTTGTTTATGCATGGTTACTGTTTTGTCTAATGAGATGCCCCATTAGTTTGTCCTCCTTGTGACAGACAGTACTTTGACCAGCCCCTCCCTGGAGATAGGTCCCGCTAAAATATGCATCCTTCAGGTACATTAAATCTCCTTTTGATATTCTCTAGTGATATTATTTTGAAAGGTACAATCCGGACATATGTGATAGAGACTTGTAATTGCAGATTCCTTACCTTAGAATTTCCCCCAGGTGTCAGTCTGCATCCAGATATTTTTCTCGAGCAGTACCCCTGCGCGCGCCGTCAGATAGCATTGGTCAACTCCATGTTGTCGTTAGCATTGGGTTTGCCGGATTTGACGTCGTGGGTTGTAAATAGGCGCCACCATGGCACGCAGATGTCAGTTCTTTCATTTCTGCGCCAGCCTACGTGAATAAGAGCTACCCCACAGTCACTTTTGACTGGCTATTTCAGCTTTTGGCAAAGCTTTTTTGACCTTCTGGTGCATCAAGTATGTCATTGTGGAAGACTGTCTTCAAGACCTGCGACTCCTGTCATCAGATGAGGTCTCTGATCGATGCGCACCTCGTGTGTCTTTGGTGCGTGGAGCACCACAACAACATAGATTTGTGCTCCGAGTGCTGGGCTGTGAACCCCCAGGCTTTGAGGGAGAGGTCCCTAAAGCTCATGGTGGCCCCTCACTCAGCTCCGCGTTGCTCTCGGTCGAGAGGAAGGTCCTGAGACCGCTGGCAGAAACTACACACTTTGTTGTCCCATTCATATCTTTGGGACGCTCAGATAACCATAAGAAGAGGTCTAAAAAGCCCAAACGTGCTTCAACCTCACCCCGTCGGTCAGATGATGTGACATGTCCAAGCAGCAACAGTTGACGGTATTTGCCCTTCCACCCAAAGTCTGTAATGTTATCTTGGCAGTCAGGCGTCCATCGACTAAAACTGTTTACGCTTGTCATTGGAATAAATTTGTGGCATGGTGTACCAACAAATCTGTTGACCCCCCTTTCTGCCCTTCTTTCAGAGGTTCTTCTGTTCATTCTTTCTTTAGCCCAGCAGGGCACTGCATTGGGCACCCTAAAGGGTATTTGTCTGCCATTTCCGCCTTTCTTAGGCTTCCTGATCAGCCCTCACTCTTTAAATCTCCTATTGTGAGTAGGTTCTTAAAAGGGCTCACGCACTTATTTCCTCCCACTCCCTTCATCATGCCTCATCTTAATCTTGTACTTACTTACTTGATGTGCACCCCCTTTGAGCCAATGCATAATTGTCCCTTGCGGCTCCTCACATTCAAAGCGGTCTTTCTCATCGCTATCACCTCTGCTCGCAGGGTGAGTGAGCTCCAGGCCCTTTCTTCAAAGCCTCCATACTTGTCTGTACACCCAGACAAAGTGGTGTTAGGCACTGGAGCTTCCTTCCTTCCTAAGTTGGTTACACCATTTCATGTAGGCCAGTCCATCACTTTGCCTACCTTCTACGCACCCCCACATCCTTCCCATGAAGAGGAGAGACTCCACCGTCTGGACCCAAAAAGAGCGTTGGCGTTCTACCTCAATCGTACTAAAGATTTCCGGGTGGATGATCAGCTCTTTGTTGGCTATGTCGGTGTGAAGAAAGGGAAGGCGGTGCAAAAGCGAACCATCTCTAGATGGGTGCTTCTTTGAATCAAAATGTGCTATGCTTTGGCTTTAAAGCAACCTCCTGAAGGCTTGCGGGCTCATTCTACCAGAGCGACTGCTGCATCCACTGCGTTAGCATGCGGAGTTCCTGTCCTGGATATCCGCCAGGCAGCTACGTGGGCATCCCTGCACACGCTTGCTAAGCATTACTGCCTGGATAGTCAGGTCCGTCGAGACGGCTACTTTGGTCGTTCGGTCCTGCAGGACTTTCTAGTATGATTTTGGTTTGCAGCCCACCACCGAGGATGGCATTACTTGGGTATCTTTTCTAAGGTAAGGAATCTGCAACTAGAAGTCTCTATCAGATGTACAAGTTATTTACCTTCGGTAACGAAATATCTGGTAGAGACATATTCTGGTTGCAGATTCCTTACTGCCCACCCATCCTCCCCACTTGCAAACTGATTTCTAGGGACAGGGATTCCCTCTTTCAGGTCCGTAGCTCTGGCGCACCAATCTCAGTGTTCTTATCGGCTCTGCACTCTGGCGTGGGAATGTCGTTAAAAGAAAATGACGTCACTGCGCGAGGGCGGCGTCTATGTACTACTCCCGACGTCGTCATGGCGACCAGGACGCCTGCGACGTCGACCGACGCCACCTACCGACGCACAAGGGTATTGCTCGAAGAAAAATCTCCCGATCCAGTCTGATGCCTGGGGGAAAATTCTAAGGTAAGGAATCTGCAACTAGAATATGTCTCTACCAGACATTTCATAACCGAAGGTAAGGAACTTGTACCTCAGACTGCCTCTTCGGGAGAATCTTCTGTCACAGCAGCAGGGTATGGTTCTCCACCCGAACCTGTCCACTCTCTGCCTTCTTGCATGGAGATTGAGTGGCAGCAGTTGACAGCTTTTGACCTTCCTCCCAAAGTCTCGAACGTTATCTTGGCAGCTAGGCGTCCCTCCACCAAAGCAGTATACACCTGTTGAGGAAACAAATTTGTGGCATGGTGCACAGACAAGTTTGTAGACCCCCTCTCTGCTCCTCTATCTAAGGTCCTTCTGTTTTTTTTTTTTATTCAATGTTATTGGTTGCACTCCGAGTGGACTCAAAGATACATACATATCTGAGAACATGGAAGAAAGAAAATAAAACATAAAAGAAAACAGGACCAACCCCCTCCCCTTCAGTACCTTTCCTTCTCAGAGCATTGCCATAAATATGGGGGTCTAGCGCTATGGACATTCAGTGTTTGCACACTTTACTTCTGCAGGCCTTTCAGTGTCTCTTGGGTGCCCTGTTGGTCATTATCTCTCCCTCCATATCTGGGGTCTTTCACCAATTCCTAGAATTCATTTGGGGGTTTCAATATTTTACCTATCCCGCCTCCCATTCACCCCATATTTTCTCATACTTCTTTTCCTTACCTCTGACCCGAATTCTTTCACTTTCTAGGATTCGACATCTGTCCATACTCTCCCACCATTCATGGGCCACTTCCTATCTATGTCACTTTAAGCCACCATGAAACCAAGGTAAATCAATAGCTTTTGATAAATACCTGGTATGATCAGTTTGTCCCCATATTCCCAAGAGGTGAGCATATTGTAGCCATTGTGTATCTGTCATTTGGTATTCTTTTTTCAGGTGCGAAAATGGTACCACCCCATTCGCGTCCCATACTTCAGCCAGGGACGATATCCCTATGGCATCCCAACCTCTAAGCCCACTCATGGCAGTCACTTTAGGCAATGGAATGCCTTCCCACATAGGCACCCTTGGGGTCAGGTCAGATGGTTAGCCCACCCCATTTGTCTGGTAAGTTTCCGCCATATCTGGATGACCTTCGTTGTTGCTGGGCTGAATGCTGGTCCCTGTTTATCCCCATATAACCAGTGTAAGTAGATGTTGTTATGCATGGATTCCCTATCCACCTGGAATGCAGGGTCCTCCCATGAGGCAAAGGCCCAGTGGTTGACATTGCTCACTTGTGCCGCTTCATAGTGTTTTAAATATTAGGAAGGGCAATGCCCCCCTCAAATTTTGACCTTGGCAACTCTGGGCTGCCCATCCGACCAGAGGAGTGTGTGGACTATGGGATCCACTCTGATGAAAAACGAGACTGGAATGGGCTAAGGAGAGTTCTGAAGGACATAAAGGAAGTGGGGAAGAGCCACCATCTTAAATAATGCAGCTCTTCCCATCAAGGAGACTGGGAGAGATTGCCCGTTTTTAACCTCAGTTTCAAAACTTTTTAGGAGGGGGGACAGGTTTGCGTCATAGTAGTGGAAGGGCAGGCTGGTGATCCAAATTCCTAGGTACTTGAACCTGTCTAGCCCAATCCTGAAAGGTAACGTCAGTGGTTGACCAGGCATCCATGTGCCCACCGGGAATAGCAATTCCAAATCCGGAGACTTCACCAAAGACCCGGAAGATGTCTCCCAGACGTCCGACCAAAAATGGTACCTGTGTCAAATATAGCAGGATATCAACAGCTTACAAAGAGATACATTCCTCATTGCCACTGCTAGTCAGCTATCTACCTAACAGCGCATCCATCCTATTCCAGTTGGCTAGGCCTTCGATCGCCAATGCAGATAGTATAGGCGACAGAGGGCAGGACTGTCTTGTCCCTCTGTATAGACTAAATTCTCACGAAAGATAACCATTGGCTTTCACTTTTGCAACAAGTTTATTGTATAAAAGCCTAATCCACCTCTGGAATTTCGGTCCGAAGCCCATTTTTCTCAGGACTCCAAACATATACCTCCATTTTATTGAGTCAAATGCTTTATTGGCATCCAGGGAGAGTACTGCTCTCCCTTTGGTAGAGTTTATCATCAGGGCCAGATTATTATGAAGCCGCCAGAGATTCAATGCTGTGGAGCAGCCAGGTATAAAACCACCCTGATGCGGATGGACCAAGGCTGTCATTACTTTCCTGAGTCTGATCGCCAGTGCTTTAGTTAGAATTTTGACATTTATTAGTAAGATCGGGTGATAGGAACTGCCCAGGTCCCTGGGCTTGCTTGGTTTAGGCAGCAGGACAATAGTGGCCGATCTCATATCCCTGGGGAGTTCCCTAATTTCAAAGGCTTTTAGTAAGGCTGCGTGCAAGTGTGGTATTATCCACTTACAGAGCTTTCGGAAGAACTCGATCTGAAACCCATTGGGTCCCAGGGCTTTCCCCATCTGTAGTTGCCCCATCGCCTTTGTCAATTCTTCCTTAGTGATATCCTCCTCTAGTTCAGTGCTCTGAAGAGGGGATAATTGTGCCATGGGACAATTCGCGATTAAGCTGTCTATTTCCTCTTCCAGTACATCTATGTGGGATCCGCCAGCTGGTTAGCCAATTCCTCCGTTATACTTTTGGACTCTCTGATTGTCTCCCCCTTGATTGTCTGTAATTCTCGAATAAATGACTCTATCTGTTCTTTCTTGTCTATCCAGGCTAATATTTTGCCTGTTCTGTTGCCCGCCTTGTAGAGGTGTTTTTTTTTCAAAAGATACTGGAATTTTACTTCATCTCTAGCCACTACTTTATAGTCCTCCCTTTTCTGTACCATCTCTCTTTTTGTCTCCTGATCTGGTGAGGAAGGTCCATCTGTTTGTTCTTTCTTTAGCCCAGCAGGGCTCCGCTTTGGGCACTTACAAGGGTTACTTGTCAGCCATCTCGGCTTTCCTCAGATTGATCAACCCTAATTGTTTAAATCTCTTATTGTTGGTAGATTCCTGATAGGTCTTACCCACACGGTTCCTCCTTCTCCATTCATAGTGCCCCAATAGGATTTAAACTTGGTTCTTACCTTCCTGATATGTGCTCCTTTCAAGCTACTTCACAACTGTCCACTTCAGCTTCTTAACTCTGAAGACAGCCTTTCTTGTAGTCATCCCTTCTGCCCACAGTGAGTAAGCTCCAGGCTCTTTGCTCAAGGCCACCTTTCCATCCATTCTGAAAAGGTAGTGCTTCATACCAGGGCTTCATTCCTACCTAAAGTGGTCATGCTCTTTCACATAGGCCAATCCATCGCCATGCCTACTTTTTATGCGCCGCCACATGCTTCTAAGGAAGAAGAGGGACTCCACCACCTGGACTCAAAAAGGTAATTGGCATTCTGTCTTGATTGTACCAAAGAGTTCTGGGTGGATGATCAACCCTTTGTGGGTTATGTGGGTGCGAAGAAAGGTCGAGCAGTGCAGAAGGGTCATTCTCTGCATTAAAATGTGTTATGCATTGGCTAAGAAGCAACCCTCAGAGGGTTTGCAAGCTCACTCTACTAGAGCAACAGCTGCAACCACTGTGTTAGCACACGGAATTCCGGTCCTGGACATCTGTCAGGCAGCAACGTAGGTGTCCTTGCACACGTTCACTAAATACTACTGCCTGGACACACAGGTCCGAAGGGACGGGTCCTTTGCCCGTTCGGTCCTGCAGGACTTTCTAGTATGATCTTTGTTCACAGACCCTCCTCCAGGGATGGTATTACTTGGGTATCTATTCTAAGGTAGGGAATCTGCAACTAGAAGTCTCTATCAGATGAATAAGTTACTTACCTTCAGTAACGAATTATCTGGTAGAGACATATTCTAGTTGCAGATTCCTTACCAACCCACCTGCAAACTGATTTAGGGACAGGGACTTCCCTTTCAGGGCCCTAGTTCTGATGCACCAGAGTCAGTGTTCTTCATGGCTCTGTGCTCCTGGCAAGGAAAGCTGTAACAAGAAATTGACGCCAGCGTGGCACCTATATATGATCCGTCATGTCATATCTGGCGAACTCGACACCATTGACCGATGCCAAATGATGGCGCGCATGGCTACTGCTTGAGAAAAATCTCTGGATCCAGACTGACACCTGGGGGAAATTCTAAGGTACGGAATCTGCAACTAGAATATGTCTCTACCAGATAATTTGTTACTGAAGGTAAGCATTTGTTAAGAGTTTTCAGATTCAATACTGATTGATACTTGCTTGCCTGGTTTTGGGACAAGGAACAAGATCACGTAGAAACTTTGATTCTGCCGCTTTATTGGAAATGGAGATGTTGCCCTTTTTCTAATAGTCTTTATACCGACAGCAGGGCCCCCTCGCTTGTGAACTGACCCTGCACAAGGATTATGAATGACCCAGTCCTCTGGAGGAGGATAGCTGAATTCTGTGACATTGCTGTTTCTCACTACAGACACAACCCACTTGTCTTTAATTAGGGGGTTTTGTTGCTGAAAGGTCCTTCATTCTTCCTCCCACTGATAGTCAGGATTTAGAAGGCTGTTGCTGGGTACTGGGGTTATGTGGTCAGGATTTATCTCCCACCGCAGCTCCATGACTTCGCCTCTTCCCTCTTAAATGAAAGATTTTTTTCAAAGAAAAAGCTGTTAATGGTTGTAAACTCGTCTACTCCTCGGCTGACTTCTGGGTGAGATCATTCAGCGGAGAATCAAACATCATATCTCCACAAAATGGACGTTTATGAATACATGATGTTCACACTTCCAGAGTTTCAACCACAGAAGACTCTTTTCAGCAACTGATGCTCATGATGAGTGAACGTATGTCGAAAGAAACATCAGGTAGAAACTGAACTAACAGTTCCGTGTTTTCCAATATTGCAGAAGGATCGTTATTTGCCTGCAGGCAATCAAAGAACAACTGAAAATTTGTAAAAGTGTTCGTGTTGTTTATACTGCACGCGTTGCAAGTCTTAAAGAAATACTGGAAGCTGCATATGTTCTTTTTATAGCGCTCTATGCTATACGTTCTACCACTGTTAAAGAGGAAACCTCAGCTGCTATGGAGGAAGATGAAGCCTTGCTGGATAAAATTAAATTTACTTTTGGGATCTGACGAAAGTCTTTTATAAACTCCTCCGGAGAATATCTTTCCAATAAAATACGGGGACAGGTGGACTCATGTATATCTAGCCATTCCTTTAACACCTTATTTTAATGACTTAATGCAGAGGCATGTCGCAAGGGGGCAGTGGTCTGTGCAAACAAATATTCTTTAACAGTTTCCTTGGAATGATACTTCTGCATTAGCCTGGTGTGTTTTAGGAATTCGGGAATTGAAGAGCTTACACTTATTTGCCATTTGTGCAACTTTTTTGGTCACAATCTTCATTTGCCCCAAATTTCTGTTGCTTGTTCAGTTAGAGAGACATTAGCTGCATCAGAGATCATGGTCTGTAGAGCTGATCTGCTTATGGTGAGCAAATTTACCTTCTGATGCTCAGAACCACAAGATGAATTGTGTTTTTCTACAGTGCTTCCCTGCCCTCCATTATTGTGAATGAATGCATGTGCTAATGCTGTGGTTTCTGTTGATATCCAGTTTTCTAGCATCAAACTATTGTCTAGTAGACTAGCTTTGCTGCTAAGAACAGCTGTGCAAGCCTCCTCCCCATAGGCACCTGTTTGAGCACCTCACTGGAGTGGAGAAACCTTTAATGTCGGTCTCTCACATGTCACAGCAAAGTCACAAAGGTTAGATTTCCCACCCAAGCTAGAGCACCTAAATGGGAAAAGCCAACCATCGCACCACATCAGTGATCTAATGCAGCAGACCATCTGTGTCTTAATCACATAACTGTTTACCACAAAGCAGGGAAAGACAGGATATTAACGTGGGGGAGGAGGGGATATATTCGGAAGTGAGGTACTTCATTAGTGAAAAGTAAAGAAATATGTGTGATTCTTTTCCTTTCACTGGTATATAGCACGAGCTGTCTGTAGGAAGGACCACTCAATACAGTAATGATTGTGACGAGTATTGTATTAGATTGAAACATTTCCATATATGCTTACTACCACTGTGTGTGGTGCAGAAGTAGGACTTGGAGTAAGGTAATGAACATTACTGATAAGTAATAGATTCATTATCAGTTGTCCCTTGTAAAGTGGACTAACACCTATCCCTGGGTGAAGATGTTCTACTTAAAAATAATTGAGAATATATAATAAACATAAATTCCTCTGACATATGTTCTCAGTTATACTGAATCAGAAACCCTAGATATTGTTGCAGCATATTCCTTCTCATGACTATGCTATGGATGGGGTCAATAGATCTTTTCACCCAGCATAAGAGTGTAGAGATGAGAGCATCAAGACTTCACTACAACCAATTAAAATAACACTATGACTCATTTAGCCACACAAAGAACACTCCAAGTTGAAATAAAGTCCAAGGTAGTTTATTACAGATCAAGGCTCAGAATAACATGAATAATTCTCAAGACAAGACTGTAAAGGTACAGAATCATAATAAGTTGTTCAAACCTCCTAAAGAAGTTCAAATGAATTAACATCAGAAATACTAGACATTCAATGACCCCTACACATAATGGCAATACGAACATTTGAAAACGAGGAAACAAACACTGTCTTGTTCTGTTAATCATTTAGGAATTCTAATTCTGCAGTTTGATGACGTAGAAAGGGCGAAACCCTACGAAACAGCAAGTCCATATTAATATGTGCTGGGACAAGCACATGTGGGCAAAAAGGACAAAAAGAATTTGGAAAAAAAAAATCTAGGAAAACGGGTGACTAACTAAGGTGTGCAAGAAATAGGTTAGAAAGGAAGGCTTCACCATTTCAGAAGCTCGATCAAAAGCGTCCTTCTCTGGATCAGTGGAAAAATCTTTAAATCTCAGCAAGGTATTTCAAAGGGGTACGGGTAGAGAGGACTATACCTGTCAGAGGTTCGGCTCCTAAAGGGAAGGTGAGAAAATCTGCTGTAAATCCAACTGGGGAATGATATATTATTCCATCCATCCACTACTTCATATGATCAAAATGTGAAATTGTCCTATGGAAAACATAAACTGCAACATCAGTGTAGATTACCAGGTTCTTAATGTGAAACAACTTCCATCTTAGATCATCCGTGCGAGTTGAAACATTTGTATACATATTTCATTCCACTGGTCCTGAACGTACTGTGCTCAAGGTTAATTTGCAAAGCTTACTATGTGTAAAACAATAGAACCGTTCTGTCATGAGCACCGAAGGGGTTAAGCTGCTGTTGTGTAGGAGATGCACTATACATGTACCCAACGAGGTAGCACTTATTAATTAGCCAGTAGAAAGTACTCTAGTTGGGTAGGCATTCTGCAGTAAACAGTGGCCTCTTATGCATGGCATGATTCATTCTGGCACGATGCTCATTACACAGAAATAAAACCTCAACGGGAAGCATTTACGGTTATAAACAAAGCAGGTGCTCAAATTGAAGCTCCACTTCTGTAAAGAACTAATCATCCAAATTTCTTGCTCATGGTGAAGACAAAGCAAGTGTTTTTTCTCTCTGCATTTTGACGTTAAAAAGTTATCTGTAAACCTTGATGGAGGTGTTTGGATTCCCAGCGCGCATGGCTGGAGGCATGGATGATGTGGGGTTGGTTAGTTATAGGTGGTTGGCCGCAGGGCTTGGCCACAGGCCAGGCCCTGCGGCTGAAGGCCATGCATACTGCTGTGGATGGGTGGTTATTGGGGGTTGGCCGCAGCCTCTGCTGTGCATGACTGTCCGCCGTGTGCTGCGGTGGGTGGATTAACGTATAGTAATTAAAATTACTTTGCGTTAAAAAAATATAGAAATTTACTGAAAAAAACAAAGGTTACAGGGACATTATAGTTTGGAACTAGAATTTAAAAAACATAGAAATCCACTATAAGTAACTATAACTCATGCCCTAAAGTAACTATAACTCTCACCCTCACCATGCAGTGCTAATTACCCCACATAGTACAGAACTCATGACATCTTTGATGACATTATTGATAATATCAATTTAATATTTGAAGTGAAATTTTTGAGGGAGAAAATGTGCATTGCGGATGGCGCAAGTAATAGTGCAGTGGCTGGCCAGACACTGCAAAGTGCGCATGTCAGGTTGGCCGGCAGACATGCGTCGGCCAGACTGACGTGCACTTTGAAGCTCTCCACCCAGCTGCCATGGACAGCTGGGTGGAGACCAAGCACAGGTCTACAGGGCCTGAAAGAGCATCTAGCCAGCATGCTCCATCCACTCCTGGTGCTGCTCTCATGCTGGTTGTCAGCATAAGAGCAGCATCTGGATTGCTTAGGGAAGTTACCTCTTAACTCGTGCCGTAGTCAGATTTAGATGTAGGAGGATATTAAATATTCAATGGATTATATTGAAATGTGGTTTTCAAGAAACGATATAAAATTTTAAATCTTGACAACACATGTTGTTGACATGAATTAGTATTTCAAATGAATTGAAATAATTCAGTATTGCTTTAATAGAAATTTCACGAATGTCACATAACGATGAAAATGTGTGTTTAAATGTGATAATTTGCATCTAACAAGATCTACTTCATACAGAACCTGTATTTAAAGCAGTAGAGTTTCTTATTTTCTTATATCAAAATCAAAGTGTGTGCCAATTGATATAAATATTTATGGATTAACACTTGCTGCATCACTTTGTACAGTTGGAAACGTTCCATTCACACTCATGTGAATCTTTGACTGTAGAAAGTTTTATAATGGCAAGTGTTTGGCCATAGTTATGCACAGAGTAGTTTCACTCTATCCAATGACTGGCTAAACGTATGCTAGCCACATCCCTTGCCCTAATCCGATATATACCAATGAGGAAGTTTTGAGTCTGTGGCACCAGCGTGTGCGAAACGTGAGCTGAACAAATGACGCGCACACATTTTCTAATGTATACATGCCAATTTCATGGGCAAATTGAATAGCTTTTTCAGTTCTTGGTGATTGTGTTGCCCTTTGGAGCTCAAAGAAGGCTGGGGGCCGTCACTAGAGCAGCTTCCCAGTACAGTGCTTGAAAAGGAAAAATAAAAGTGCAGGTACTCGGCAACCAAGTACCTGCTTGTTACTGAGAAGTGCCGGTACTCTCGAATTAAAAGTACTACGTTTATCTTGAGAAGTTCCAGCCCGTTTAAAGCACTGGACACAGCTATTTACCTCTCGCCTCTGTGAGCATGTATTGGACTTCCACTAATGGTGAGATTCCGGATATTGTTATATCCGTGCACGCTTTAAACCCCCGGAGTCATTAGGGCCTCACCGGCCGAGCGTTAAAAGCAGCTTTCCCCGAAGATGCGGTGGGTGATTTCTCAGGCGGTGGGTTCCTCGGCACGCGCTGTTCCAATCACACGTCGTTTGCTCAGTGGCAGCCTTATGAAAAGGCCCGGGTCACAAAGCACCGGCGGCAGCCATGCAGGGCAGCCCCGTTTCACAGCCGGTTTGGAATTTGCTTTGGAAATGGCTCAGCCCATGCACATTTCTTTAAGTTACGGGTCCTCGGTTCACCTCAGCGCTCGCGCTGTGCAAATTGCTAATGTTTGACCCTGACCCTTGTGCGAAGCTCCTACTGCTGAAACAGTGGCCCTGGTGCACCTCGCATTTCCTTTCCGTTCCTCAAGTAATTGAAATCCGCAATCTTTTCAGGGCAGTTCCAAGCACACCGTCCTCCCCTACGGCCCATTCCCCTCAATTAGCCGTCACCGCAGTCATTAGCATTTGATGATGCTGTGTTCAATTTATTTAAATATATGCACTGTTTGTGAATGACTTGCACAGAATAGCAATGTGGCCAGGCAGTCGCCACGTTTCAGCATGGTATCGGGTGACGTTAGCAAGTGTCCAATTGTTCTGTGAACCGTACCTCACGGCAGTCAGGTGAGCGAGCCTCCGTGCATGCTAATCTCTGCTGGGCTTCAATGCACTCCCATGTGGTTCCTCTCTGGAGCGCCGCCATGCTTTGGTAAATCGCGGGAAGAGGAAACTGTCCGCATGTTAGGTCCAAACATCTCATCAATGCAATGTGTGAGAGATGGGTTTGTTAAGATGTTAGTGTATTTGAACTTGAAGATATAAGCATAAAAAGGGAGGAAGACCGGACACTGAAGACGCTCATTTACAAATATGAAATCACAATTGGCTGGTTCTCCTGTGAGTCAGTGGTGCTCACTTGACACCCTCCAATCTCATCCACGCTGACCAACACGCGTAACAAGCTGATAGTCACTAAATGAGAATTGGCTGAGACATCAAGATGGCTGCCAACTTTACATTTGTCCTGCAATCTCTGTGCCACATCCATTCAGCTTAGAGCAAAAATCATCTCGTAAACCACTGGTTTTCAAGCTTTTTAATACCACGCCCCCAGTGGGAAAAAAATCATCAGGCCTCCCTCAGAATTTCTCAAAATTATTCTTTTAAGTTGGCATTGTTTAAACATATCTAGACTTATTTAACCATTGCAGTTAACTTCTGTTAATTTTAAAAAAATGCAAATTTTTTTTTCTTCTTATAACATAGCACTGTTATCTGCATAATGCTTCTTTTGGCCAGAGCCTTATCCCACCCCCCACCACCACCTCACCTCCCAGTTTAAAGTCCCCTGTCCTAAACGGTCTTCAACCTTGTCAGGTACTTGAAAAGAACCTAAGATCCCCAAATCAGAGCTCTTTTGAGATCCCATTGTATGCCTGTGTGTATGTGGTATTTCTATAGCACAACCCTAGCCTAAAGGCAGCGGAGTGCTGCGCAGGGTCAAAGCAAGTGATTACAGAAGTAGCTAAGTTGTGGACAGTTAATGCATCGTGATGTAGTGTTCTTTAAAGAGGTGAGTTTACAACTTTTTGCTAAATTGGAGCAGCATTGGAGTACTCATGATGAATACAAGGCTGTTGATCCAGGTCCTGGGTGTATGAAAGGAAAAGGACTGCGGCCTTGTTTTTGATGTGTCTTTTTAAATCTTTTTAAGTCTGAAGCCTGATGGCGCCTACATGTTCCTGCCACTTCACTTGTGTTGCTTGACTCTGATCTGGGAGAATCAAGATGCACAGCCCTTGCAGGAGAGAGCTCTCTTCATGGCCAGTCTGCTGGGCAGCCATCCCCTGATGTCGAGATCCCGAAGAGTGGTATATGGTATACTTCCTGCAGATTCTTATCTATATCACTTTTCAATTTGTCTCTCGATTTGTGCTTAAATGTCGTGAGGTGATCTAGCATGTCCACCTTGTTAATCAACATGGTGGAACTTCAGCTAAATTCATTGCCTCCTGCCTCCACTTAAATGCCTCTTGTGCTACAGATCTGAGCCATAGTGGGTTTTGCCAGAAATGCAAGATGCCTTCCTGCATAGTATATTAGGCAGCATTGATGCACACCCAGCTCTCCACATTCCTCGACCCAGGTCACCAAATCAATCTTTATGCGCATTGTCGAAAAGAAGCTCTGTCATTCAGCCTCTTTGTCTATGTGTGGGTCCAGAACTCAGTCCACCTGCCCAGTGGTTCACTGTCTGTATCGTCTCTGGCCGCTAGCCAGCCCAGCCCCAGAACCCTGAGGTCTTGCTGCACAATACCCATATAAACATGTATAGGCGTCTTGTCACTCAGCTCTGGGGAGTGGTCTTGCATGACTCTTCTAGTCCTCAGCACCTCAATGTACTTATTCGCCATCCCCGTTGACATACTTCACACTGCCTTTCAAGGACCATGTGTGGCATCAGTCTCAACTCCCAGTGCCCCATCCATTAGCCAAGGCAACAATCTGGTTCTCACTTTGCCTCAACATTTTGTTCTGTGGCCACCCCACAGGCATTCGTTCATGTATTCTTTGCAGGAGGCAGCTGAGGTTCTAGTGTTAATCAGCCAGGTGGTGCACAGTTCTCTGTGTGCGCCCATCACTCTCTAATACTGTTCTGCTCCTTGCAATATGCACCAATGTCCCTGGTGTTGGGCCACTGCTGATTCATCTCCTTTCACCGTTTTGCCACCTCATGTAAAGGTGCAGAGCAACCTCATCAACAGTCAGCCCACTTCGTTCACTTTTTACTGAGCAGCTGCCATCTTCTCTATGGCTTCTCCAGGCTGGAGTGATGATTTGCTCAATTGCACCATCAACGATGCCATTCTTAGTCACCCATGAGCACCATGCCACCTCACCAACTATATATAATGCAGCTACAGATGTCGAGCATTTTCTGAGTCCAGATGGAGCACAATATCTCAGGACGTTTCAATCCAGGCACGAAGCACAGGTCAGGCAAATCCGTTCACACCCTCTTCATGGCCATGCCCTTTGGAGATACTTTTTAATAGTTCACAGCCTCCTTCTACTTTGACCAAGACATTTAGCTGAATATGAATGTCAGAAGCGCTTTGATATTCCATATTCAGGAAAAGTAATTCTTTCTTTTGCTCCCTAGCCTTTTGTGGAATGTGGTGCAAATGTAGAAGACAGATACGGTTCTGTTGTTTTGTATTTACGTGCGTATAGGTTGTTGTACCAACAACCACTGTAAAAAGGCAGTACCCATCTCAGAAGAAATTCATGCTATCTCCACTAAAGCTTAGACGACCTCTTTGACAGCCATGTGTATTCGATAAGCATCTATGCCTCACAGAGGACTTTGGCCACTAACACAACCCTCATGGCGTGTAGCCATGTGATTTTTGTGTCCTACCAGTGTGGACTGCAGTTAAAGTTTCTTCCCACACCAGGCTAAAGGACTCAAAAAGAGCTTTAAGGCATAAGATGAGGGATTGATTATGCAGCCCACAGGCATAGAGCTGATTGTCGGCTTCTGAGTCAAAGTCTGAAAATCACTTATAGAGAATCACTTATAGAAACTCACTTATAGAGACTGTAGCCGTATAGTTACGTCCATTGTGCGAAGGTAACTCATATACAGTAGCCGCCTCAAATTACCATGTGTGGAGCGTCACTTTCATCTTCTCCTGGAATCTAGAAATGGATGATATGATTCCCAACCTAATTCAGCTTATGGTACAAAGAGGTACATCAAAGCAAGTGTTATTGTCATTGACTTCTGCCTGTGGGTGAGTATGAAAGACAGAATGTGGAAGAAAGGGTTGTTTCTGCTTAGTGCAACTCTAGGTGCATGTGACTACCTTTGTAGGTGTTTTGTGCGGTAGGATGGCTTCTAGTTGTGTGCCCTTTGTTAGTGTCTCTGTTTATCGATGCATTTTTGTGTTTCGCTTATTGATTGTGTTGATGTGTGTACATGCTTCTATGTAGAGTGTCTCTTGGTGACACCTATGGGTATTAATGTATGAGTTAGGACATTGGACAATGAGGACAATAAGTGCCTTTAAATATTATTACCAATTGAGTCTGGAGGACATAGATGCATTAATGAAGCAACATATAAACTAGCGTAACACCGTCTTATTACTGGTGAAATATGACAACTGACATAGCGGTCGTTGATTTACATAACAGTGTTTAAATTGTTATCTCACTGTCTGTGCTTGCATACTGGAACAGTGTACATACCCATATGGAAATGACTGCTTTGAGTACTGGGGCAATATCTGAAATTCCAAGTCAATCTGTGCTTTATCTGCTGAGGCAGTGTAGGAAAACTAACATCAATTTTTGCTTTGCATTCTGGTGCAGTGGCCTGCTACAGACTTTCACTCAATCATATCTTGTTTCAGAAAAGAATCTCCGGTCCTGGGCTGATTGCGCACGGAAATAATCCACTTTCTTTATGTGGGGAGGGGGGCAACCTTTCAGGAGCCCCTCAATCAGGGAGCTCCCATTCAACTCAAGGCCATTGAATATCTTTGAGATACTGGAGACTTCACATTTTGCAAGGGGACCCCTTCGTTTTGTGTTAGGCCACTGTCTGTAAGAAATATGGAGCCGAAATAAAATCTAGTGGTTGATTTTAATTCACCTGCCTTGGTATGCAGCCATCAAACACTAAAATTGCCATTCAAAAATAATTACAATAAGGGAATAGCTCAACAAACTTTAATATACAATCAAATTGCACCACACTAATGGAACTTAGCTAAAATATTTAGCATGTTAATTACTTTCATCAACATCTTGAACTGCTTTGAATTGTGTGTGTGTGCTTTGGATGCAGTGTCAAGCCCCGAGAGAGACACAGCTGTAAAAGGTGGAGGCAGAGGTACTCTCGAAACCTCTTGGTTTGCCTCTACCTGGGACGGAGCTGTGTTTGGCCGTTTAGCTCCTTATCCACACATATTTGGCCAGTGAATTTGCATTATTCAAATTGCTGTTCATCTTTATAGTCCATGTCCAAGCCTATTTATAACGATTTGAATGAGAAATCACAAGGGCATATGATGGTGTTGGGTGAGTAACTGAGATGCGGAGCATTTGACAAAGATCACACTGTTTGTCACGCCGTGTAGCAGAATTGACGGATTCTTGCATGACAGTCTAGTGATGTAAATTGTGTCTAGGAGTGTTGTGCAGTGATTTATATAGTTTTCCTACGAAGGAGCAAACTAAAGGGAGCATAGAATAATGAAATATCTACTGTGAGTATTTCAAGCAAGTACACACAGGCCATGGCTCTGACATGAGTTTATTCACTGAGAGACCAAGGTGTTTAGCTTCTGAAGAATCTGCCTGATCTGTTTATCTCTTGATCCATTATTGCTTTCTTTAGTGGCTCTGAAAGACACCTTAGGCTGCATTGAGCCATCATAACTCCTTGTTATGAATATCACAAACGCCGATTAGCATCAATAGGCTCATCGGGAATTATGACGTATGGTTTGACATGAGAGGAGGTAAACTCTTTGGAAATGTGCAGGCAAGAGCAGCTTTAATGAAATAGCTAAGGATACATCAGCAAGTACATTAATAAATGTGCCCATCTTGGGTGTGTTGATAAACTAGAAGAGAGTTCCATGGTAAGCTATGAGAACAGCTGTAAACACACCAGTCCTACATTTGTCTCTGACAGAGTCATGGAGAGCGTACCTGTTTTAGATATGGTGACGACAGAGCCTCAGCTGGGACTTTGAACATGCACAAAGAAGATTATCACAAAGGCACTGGACAAGAACCCTTTTCTGTTTTGGATGCATCTGCCTAATACCTGTTAAAATTCAGAAAATGCATGTAAAATGTCCATAGAGAAGGGATGAGATGCCAGTTGTCCCATGTATCCATAACCAATAAATAATCTTCATTTGTGCACAGCGCTATCTTAAGAATTTTGGGGGCCCTGGGCCAAACGTATTTTTGGGGCCCTTGTTCAGAACAGCTTTGAATTTATGATCTAATTTCAGCTCTTTCCGGCACTCCTTGGCCAGGTAACTGGCAGTACAGAGGCACACTCGTCCAAAATCTAAATGTGTTTACATCTAACATTCAGGGATAGTAACCTGTGTTTTCAATACTGTAACACCACAGCAGCTCACTAGTATGGTTGTATGACAGAACCACGCATGGCTTAACAACGTGGTCAGAACCATGACTGCATTTTTACCATGCATGCCTTTACCATGCATGCCTTTACAACGAATTTCGTTGTAAAAGCATGCTTAGTAAAGGTATACGTGGTAACGCCATGTGAGGTTATGTGATACAACCCCCCTGACCTCCTTGCTCCCACCCTAAACTGTAAAACCTACCCTGTCCTAAAAACTACCCGACCCCCACCTTGCACCAAACCCTAAAACCTACCCAGTCTTTAAAACTACCCCGCCCCACCCTAAAAATGACCTCAGCCCCCGCCATGTCCTTAACCCTAAAACCTACCCAACCCTGTCCTAAAACCTACCTCGACCCCCTGCTATGAACTCTAAAACCTACTCTTAAAAATACCCCCACCCCTCTTAGCCCCACTTACCCGGCCGCCGCGTTCCTCTCCTGCTGTTCGTACTCTGTGCCTGAACCACGCATATGCATACATGGTTCAGGCATGCGTTGTAACGCTACGCATTGCTCCAGCAGCCATGAAAAGGCCGTTTTCCCACTACTATTACTACAGATAATCTCAGTGACAATCTTCTTTTTTCCATATATGAGGTCCTGTTTTGCTTTATAAGAAACGTTTTTTTATGGCTGCTGCATTAAACCTCAACTCAACATTTCTCTGCAAAATATCAGTAATAGACTCTCACATATCACCCACGTTAAAAATAAATTAGAGGAAATGGGATTTAGAGCAATGTGCTTAAGAATTATTCAAGTTCACCACTTTGCCCATGCCTTAAAACTTCTCTGCTTAGGGAAGCATTATGATGTTGAATGCCAAGCCATTCACTTTTCTTAAAGAAGCTTTGAAAATATATCTGTTGTTGCTGAGGTCAAGGCAGGGAAAGGCTAATCCTGAACTATGGTCGGAATTTCACCTCGGTCCACCCGCCTCCTGGGCCTCAACACTGAAAGTGGAGCAGAATCTCGGAGACAACCATGTCAAAATCATTCTGGAAGCCATATAATTGCCACATGAGTGCTGGTCCTTAAATTATTTATTTCCTTGAGCAAGAATGTTCTATTCCATTGTGAAGAACAGAAACAAATCTCCTGAGAAGTTGGAATATCTGAGCATGAATTATCGAAGGAGGTAATAAGCATGGAAGCCTGGGAGAAAACACAGGTTTTTGGGGAAATGGGAAATTTGAATGTGTTTTTCATTTGTTGTCAAAAAATGCCTCAGATCCAAAAACTTTCAGGATTCAAAAGCCAGTCTTACTTAAAAAAAAAAATCAAGGTAAACTTATGTGCTGTCTCAAAGTACATACATATATTTGTACTCGTGTTGATGCCGACACTATGTTGTCAAAGAGTGTCTGAAAGAATTAGATTAGTTGTTGTAATCAAACATAGATTAAACCCTTGTAGTTCTCCATGTTCGGTTTTGGTGCTTTCACTGTTTTAAGCCTTTTTTTCCGTACCTTTTGCAGTAGCGGCTCGAGGGCCACGGAAGGGGTGGTGCGGGAAGGCACAGGGGAGGCAGGAGGGAATAAACTTTAAATCTAATATTTTTAAAAACACGTACTTCCTCCGCCACTCCTTGTTCCTCGACGCTCCTCTGCCTCTGCAGGCACAGGCTCCCAGCCTGCCCTGCACCAATCCTTACGCTGCTCAGATCAGCATCAGGATTGGCTGGGAGCGCCCAGCCAGGGTGCTCCCAGGCAGAATGGGTTCCTGGGCTGGAGAGAGCCCACAGCGCATGTGTGTTTGGCCAGCCCGAGACGGCCGGCCAAACACATGTGCAGTGCACGTCACCCTGTGGCCTGCTCCTTTTAAAAAACATAGTTTATTATAATTTTCTTTAAAAGGTTTTGCAGCTGCCGCTGCTGGCAAGGGGAGGGGGAGCGCTCCTCC
Source organism: Pleurodeles waltl (assembly GCF_031143425.1). Taxonomy (NCBI): domain Eukaryota; kingdom Metazoa; phylum Chordata; class Amphibia; order Caudata; family Salamandridae; genus Pleurodeles; species Pleurodeles waltl. The sequence continues at coordinate 745,463,027 of NC_090445.1, read as the reverse complement.
GCCCAAACGGAAGAGCAGCGCATTCCATCACGTAAGCCAGGTGAGTAAGCGAACTGCATGCACTAAGTTCAAATTTGCAGTTTTCTATTATGAAGAAGTTTTTAGAAGCAATCCACTGTTTATGCCAAAAGCAGTTTGTCTTCTACTTGAATTAGTTGGTGTATTTTCTAGTGTTTTTCACTTCAAATAGGGCGATTAAAGGAGTGAAACCTGCTGAATTGCTTAACGATGCAGACAAGAAAGAATAGTATTATCGTCTATTATGCTTGCATTTGCTCAAATATTAATTGGTATTTGTCCAATTAAATTTAAAAATGAGGATTCGTGCCTTCTTTTTAGCAAAGATTTTTCCATGAGCTGAATTAGAAGCTCTATGTGCTCTTTTCTTGGAAGGCCAGAACTAATGAAACTCAAATATCTTTGTATGTAATATCAAGAGAAAAGAAATGAAGAATGTGACGTTGGAAGACACGCGTTACCGGCAAAACGAGTATTGGCAAATACTGTAAGTGTTGCAGTTGGGTAGGGAAATGTTTGTTATTAGTTGGGTGACTCTGCATGCTTTGAAGTAAGCAATCCAAATTAAAATAACTTTATAGCAACATCTTCTGCTATGGAAAAAATGAACGTGTGGAGGATGGCCCCTATGAGGAATAGACTGTCTTTGCAGAGGTAAGGTGTACTCTCCAAAAATATTATTATCAAAAGGTGGAAGAAGATGAAGTTAGTGCTGTAGGTGGTCACTTACTAGTTATACCAAGCAAAATATTGCATAGAACATACTTTTGGCAAAGAGCCTATATTTTCACTGCATCTGTCTTTAGGAAAGTTTGTATGTTCACAAACCCTTTACACACACCCTTTATTGTGGGAACAAAAAAGCTGTAAATCCCACAACATGTTGTCATCAGAGCAAAATAAACCAAATGAACTCAGAATTAGTAAGCAACACTGCATCTTTATGACAAGCTAAGGCATCTAAACAGCATGCACTTTTTAATTAAAATGATCTCTAAATTAGCAGTTAAAAAGTGCTGTGCCAGCAAAGCAAACACATCCAAGAACACAAATTGGCAATTAGTCACAAACTAACATCAGCATTCTAGCACGATGCCCTATCACCAAAAACAAATACAAATACAAATCAAACAATACATTCATTCACAAAAGACAATTAACTTATTAACAGACAATCCAAGAAGTGTCAACCCATTAAAAAAACATGAAAGTCAGTAAGTGAAGTGGGCTAACAAATGCCAACTTTCTCTTTGTGCTTCTTATAGTACTTTTTTGAACAATTGATGGCTAGCAATGTTTATATTAAGATTTCAAATGACCATATTCATAACAGTTGCCGAATCCAAACATTCAGAAGGAAAGCTGTAACTGAGATTGCTTGGAATATCTCCATGGCGATGACACGGGGCTCAAGGATCGAATCAGATGACCACAGTCTATGCTAGGCATGACAGCATCCAAAGGGAAGGGTAAGACCCTTTTCCTTTGTGTAGAGTATGATACCATACCACCACAACAGTTTGGGTGAAGGACATATATCTAAATATGTGGTGTGATTCTTTTCTAGAGTTCTGGACTTCCAAGTTCTTGGGTGTGCTAGCCTGGGGTCCTCTTCCACTCCCTCTTCAGCTAATCTGGAAAGCTGGGTTTCCTTGCATTTATCAAGTCGGCGTCTTCATTTAGGCCTTCTCCCGGCTTTCTGTCCTAACATTTCTTTGGAGAGACCTTTCATTATTTTTCTTCGAGTTCTCTTTATAAGGACCGAAGCCACAATGTGCTTCATTCGACCAATTATTTCTATTATTTGAAGATTTTCGTTCTCCGTTCTGGGTCGTTCGTGTGTTACAACTGGTATCCAGATGGGACTCTCCAATTTGGGAGGATCCGCTTCAGAACTATTTTCTGAATTTAGATTTCCTTGACACTTTTCTTCATCTAAATGAATTGGCAGCTTTCTTATTGCTACCTTTTGCAGGCCAATATTTAGAATCAGAGCCCTCCAATGGGCAACCTTTCTCCTTCATTTTTAAATCAAGCCTTTTAAAATGATTTTATGGGATATGCCTTGACTACCCTTATCGGTACCACACCCAAAGTGGAACTCATCTGTGCAACTATCCCAAATAATTCCAAGTGCAGTGATAGCATCATCAGTGTTTCTTGGTATCAATGACAACACTTCAAATAGTCAGCAGTAGCTGTGGGAGACACTTCGGTTTATCACCAGTTCCAGTGTGTGTACGAGTATCAGTGGCCGTACCCTTTTTAGAGACAGCCTGTATCAGTAGCAGTAATGCCTCCAGCATCATTGAGTTTAACGAGGAGGTGCTCAATATCAGTCACACAAACATTTATCTCAAGGATGCACATTATTAAAACTAGTAGTCAGTGGTTACGTTACGCAAGATAAGCAGTACTCGTGTAAGAGACCCTCTGCATCATCAATAGTTGTAAATCCCCAGTACTGATGGTGGTTCCTCTGAATATTTATGTATTTTGTGGCCTCGTGTTGCACAAGCTAGTCCTGTGCCGAGACAGTACCTCATAATGAATCAAGGTAGCTTTAACTACGTAAAAAGGACAGAGGGGTAAGATTTGATTAGGAATAGGTTAAAAAGAATTGCAGTGTATTGTGGAGACAGCAATCTGCTGGTCACCGGCAGATTCAACACCAAGTTTCTTCTTCCCGTGCCCCCTCCACCGCCTCCTTGAACCGCCTCTTGAAACCACTTGTACCCACACGCTTGCTTCTCCTCCTGAAAGAGGCACATGAAGAAAATTTTAAGTGTAACTTACATTAAATTCAGCTATCTACAGCACATAAGTGGTTTCCAAATCGCGCCCATAAAGCCATTAAAGGCATCATTAAACCTGCACAGTACAGGAGCTGTAATCAAAGCCTTTTTGTGTCGAGACAGCCAGTTATGATCCACCAGTCTGAAATGTTTGACTTGCATTAATCAAGAATGAGAAGTAGAGTACCCACTGCGTAAATACATGGGGACAGTGTGACTCACGCTAACCCTACCGTGTTTGCAATATGCTAGGGCTGTTGGAGTACCTACTTATGTTTTTAATTCAGCATCTTAATCATGTTTGTAATGCTCCTCATCTGTCTGCATAGAAATCGCTCCCAAGGCTTGAGTTCGTTTCCATTGTTTCTAATGAGGGCAGACACGAACTGTTTATGGCTACAAAACATGGTGCTCACAGATTCATCATTGCACAATTTTCCTGAGAGGATGAGCAGAGTGACCAGACAGACAGAAAAAAAACTCCCAGGGGATAGAAATTCTACAGATAAGGCAGTCCTGAAAGTTTTGAAACTGCTGAGTTGACCATACAAGCGGAAAATTTAAAGCTGCACAAAATCGTATTTGAAAATAAATTACTTTAAGAATAATAGATGACAGCAAGCCTGAATTAATTTCTTTTCACGCATATAATGATAGTTCTTAGTGTTCCTTGTACGGATGATAGTTTGTTGCTTTCCTCTGTGTTTACAATAAAGGCATAAGTCTTAGGGCCTGGTTTAGAGTTGTGTGGTTTTGGAAATCCTCAGATTTCTGGAGAAAGTGCTGACTGAGAAAGATTCAATTCAGCACGTCCCTTGCCATCTTGTCATGGTGAAAATATTACAAAGGATAGCAGGATATTTTGGTAAGAGATGTAGGTTTGGTGTTAGGAAAACATAGAAAGGTTCAAAAACGAGGACAATAGCTGAAAATGTAGTCTTGATGAGAGAGTAACCAGAGATATTGCCAAGAAAGTTATTGAAAGAGGTTTCCGCATGGCAGGGCAATTTCCTGCAGTACTCGGGAAATTAGGGTATCTCCTGCTTGGGGATAGTACTAAGAAGACCAAAGGGATTCAAGAAGAAATACCAATTGACCTTTCCGAAAAGAACTTCGGTCATTGCCTATATTGATCAGTTTGATGGTGGAGTAGAGCAGACACTGTGGACACTAAGTCAGCCTTTCTCTCCCTGTCCACGTAGTGGGTATACATTTAGGTTGACAGATGTATGTATGCAAAGATAACTAGTGAGGCCATTGAGACATTAAAATGGTCTTGGAGTGGGTGTCTGTGATGTAATCTGTTGATGTAGTACCTGGATAGCTGCACTTGTGGTTTGGGTTAAACTGAGGACTGAATTCAGGAGGTTTCTGGTTGACTTTGAGTAGTTGTAGGGGAATTGTGAGTCTTACACAGGCACTCGCTACAGTCATCCAACTAATATAATTGAAATATCTTACATACATGCTTACCAGTGAGACTTCCCAGGCAGTCTCTCCTCCTCTTCTTGTTGCTTGAGGAACCTGCGTCTCAGCACGGCCAATGACTTTACTGTACGAGTCAGATATCCAGGGCCCTCTGTTCTTATTCTGATGTTTGCCTATGCCCTCCCACAGATAAAGGCAATCAAGCTCCCAAAGATAAGCAACAGGTTAATTAATTAGGTTATTAGTGTTACACGTTTGCTGTTGTCAGAATGCATTTTCTCATCATATCCCTCCCAAGGTGCAGCCAGACAGTGGAAATGCTTTGATCACGTTGACTATATCTTGTGGTTGATTTTTTTGTAGATTTTTTTACGTGCTAACTCATCGTCACTGACGTGAGGTTTTTTCCCCCTTCAAACAGAGTTTGTGTCACGGTGACTCTATTACAGGGGGTCTCAAACCATGACAAAATTAAAGCCTGTAATGTGATTCTATTTAGGACTTTCTGATTTTGAATTGATGTCATGATTGTGTGTTATGCAGTTATGATGTTGAATTAAGGTTAGATTTGATTGCTAAATGGACTCCTTTGGGCAGAGAATACTATTCTGGCATTACCCTGGGATAAATGAATTGCTCAGGTAGATGAAAATCTATCCATGGTTTGCGTCCGTAACATTCTGTCTGCCCTTGGAAACTGCTAACCTGTTGAGTAAACCCAATTGGTAAAGACATGATTTTTCGTCCAATCCTCAAAACACAAAGCCAACCCTTGATGTGTGCAATCTTGACAGTGAGTAAGAAAGGGGTCAGATTGGTTGGATTAATTTTTTCTTTCCTTAAAATTATACTTTTATCTCTAGCAATGCACTTTTTGCTCTTATTTTTGTCCGTTGACCTTTCCGCTTGAGGGCATAGCTTGAGAAGGCTGTTTGGATTGTGACACACCCCAAACAAATGCATTATTGGCTTGGTAGTTGGGTCTGGGGGCTTGAGTCAGGGCTGTTATCTCTGTGTAAGTTTATGTGGTCTTGAGCCACGAACGAAAGGCCTAAAGTGACCTTTGATATAAACAGGACAGTGAGAGGCAGAAACAGAGATACCTATCTAGTCGGTGAATTTCAAACTGTGAAACCAGATAACCGGACATCAACACTGGCTTCCTTGCTTGTCTAAATTGTGTGATCCTAGGCTTGTAGTTTATTTCACAAAACCTTCCACTAATGCCATCGTCATTGAAGGCAGAGTCATGAATTGTTATAAAAACAATCACTTTTGATAAATATCTATCTATGCAGTAATATAATCTGATGTACTAAGAATAAACTTTTTTGAATTTGGAAGAGATTGTATCATAGATTTACATTATATTTGTTGCATAATATATATGCCAACATTTTCCAGGGCTCAGCTTGTACATGGACTTTTGCAGCCGAGCCAGACACATGGGTCAGCTTGCCCTATTAATTTGCCTCCATTTGTGACTAGTGCTTAGTACATAGGTCCACCAGTCACTTGATATAATGATTTGTAAAAGGTGAGGCCTAGAAACATGGAGCCCTGCCTGCATGCACCAATTTGACAACTCTACCACCAAGGTTTCTTGTAGCACATTTGAAGAAGAGTGCGTGCATTAAAAATATATTTAAAATAAGATATTCATGGCAAATGCTCCTGGCTGTTGTGTTGTATGTCAATGTAGTCATGAATTCCAGGGAGAACTACCAGTCCCATGTGGAATGGGTTGGAGCGTAATTTCAGTGGTAGTGTTTTGGGTGTGACACTACTTAAAATGCTTTCTTGGTTTGTTAGTTGGGTCTAGGGACCCACGTTGGGTCTGCTATGAAATTTTCTGATCATTCTCCTTTTACCAAGAGGTTTTAACATGTATTTTTTGCATCAGGATCTTAAATATATATAGTGATTGGTTTACCAAAAAAAGTAGTAAATCTGCACCCATAGAAGTATTCCTTGAATGGGTTGCAGATTGACTACATTTTGTAAATTGCAAACATTGGCAGTAGTAGGTTCTAGAAGCTGTTCCACTTTCAAGTTTCCAAGCATACTACTGGCAATCAAACACCCAAAAGGTGATGGGATAAATGCTTGAAAATAGCCTTACCTGTGCCGATCGTTCAGGGTAGCATTTCAGTCCATTGTTTTTCATCCACTGTGACAATCTAGAAAGAGGACCTCACCTAATGCAAATAATTACTGACCCTTTTTCTCCTGGAAACATCCCCAACCTTGGCCATCTCACCCCTACACCCTGCAGCACACTGCAGGTGTGCTGCAGGGTGTAGATTCACAATCCTTGAATCGTGTTGACTAAGCTATGGCCCTGCTTGCACTGCTACTTGAGTACATTCTGTAAATCAGTGTTTATATGGTTTCCTTCTTTGGTAAATTGGTTCATACAGCTGCACAGGAGTATTTCTGGACTGTCTGACCACAAGAATTGGTGACTATGGTATTGACATAGAGTTTTATTCTTTACTGCACTGCCGTTGTTTTTTTTTTTTAAATCATGACCCTTCCGTCCATCACAGCAATTTCTAGCCATGAAAATGGTGAGCCATTGTGTCACTCAGTCTTTCCTCTTGTATCTCTCTGAGTAGTTAGTCCCAGGGGTTGGTCTGGTTATAATCCATCCTCATCCTTTAAAGGTCAGTTATAAATTGGAATCGCTTGGACGAAACTCTCAGCCTTTTGCTTCCTACTACATATGAAGGTAGTTCTAACAGGGAATCTGGAATACATTTCTGTTTAAAGGGACACCACAAAAGTTCAAATGAAGCAGCCTGGCTGAGGAGGAAAGCACTCTTAGGACATCTGTAGATGCAGGTACTTCCTTAAATGACTTAGTTCCAAGCAAGGCTTTGAGATGTCCAAGCAGTGTAACTCAGGCCTTTTTCCTCTAACACAAATGTGAAGAGGAGTATAAAACCCTTCCTCCTGCTGTTAACGAACGTCTCCTATCCAACATGTTTTCTTTTAATACCCGGCTGCAGTTGGGCTATCAATAGGGTTTACTGCAGGTGGCCTTTCCCCAGGGGTTTGTTGTTCTCAGTCAATTATACTTGATTGGGAAACCATCCCTGCTGCATCCACTTCAGACCTGAACCAGTCCATCTCTACACTCTTCCTTCTCAGCAGGCATCCCCACCCCCACCCCCATCATGGCAGCACTCTGGTGTTCCCCTATCCTGAAACCACTTTGGCCTCCAGCTAAACTTCTAGGACCACTCTGCAGTTCTTGTCTGCCTTCTCACAAGTCACCCTCTGTCGGGTCCTCTGTTTCATGTGAGCCCACCGCTAGGGACCGTTGGTGAATGAATAGTCCACTGTCCATCCGTCTCCATCTTTCACTGGGACCCAAACTGCCGACCTACTCATCTCATGTGAACTTTACCAACCACCACACACTCTGCAAATGTCCGTCATTTCCAAAACCCTGACAGCTGCCGCAAACCACACTACTGTGCCCCTTTGGCAGACAAGTGCAATCCTCACACGTCCATGAAAAAGAATGCTGTGTTCACATTGCTAGACATAGGAGACTTAACAAGGGAGGTGCAACTTTATGCCCAGTCATGAAAGTGGAAGGCAGATGTGTTTCTTAATATCCCTAAGAAGGGAGTGAGGGTTTCGTAGAGTACAAATATGAAGTTCTCGAAAGCTGACTGAAAGATATGGGCATGCTTGATCACCCTTACTCTCTGGGCAGACGCTCTGCCTATGCATCCCCATGACAAATCATGATCGGGTGTATGGTGGTTCACTGATGCAATGTTTATTTTGTTAAATCAATGTAAACGCAAGGGCCCAGAATGTACTTTAAAAGCCCAATGCTGGTAAAGCCTAATGCCCAAACTATCCAAAACCAAAGACTGCCAGCTCATAGCTTGTTCTTGCACCACCCTACATTTCCCTCCCTGTGGGCCAGATGTACAATCCTGAGTTTTGCGACTCGCAATTTGCGATTCTTTTGCGAGTCGCAAATTGTGAGTCGCAAAACCGGATGTACAACAGTGTACTTTACACTGTTTACGATTCCCAATGGGTTCGCAAATGACCTACCTCATGAATATTCATGAGGTAGGTCACAATTTGCGACCCCATTGCGAATGGCCACCCTCACAGGGATGGTGGCCTACTGGAGACAGCAGACCACCAGGTCTGTGACTGCTTTTAAATACAGCAGTTTTTTGTTTTTTTTAGCATCCCGTTTTCCGTAAAGGAAAATGAGATGCATTTCAAAAACAAAAATGAGTTTTCTTTTCATTTTTTCAGAGCAGGCAGTGGTCCGCAGGACCACTGCCTGCTCTGAAAAAATATTTTTGCTGCCATTCACAAAGGGGAAGGGGTCCCTGGTGGACCCCTTCCCTTTTGCGAATGGGTTAGCACCAGTTTGAGATGCTAACTGCGATTGTTTTGTGACCGTGCGGTCACAAAACAATCATACGTTGGACTGCGACTTGCAGTTAGGAAGGGAACGCTCCTTCCTAATTGCGACTTTCAACTTTTTGCGATTCAGTAAATAGATTAGAAAAAAGGTACGTGCATGTGGCCCTATCTCATTCGTGCAGGTTTCCAGGTCCTTGGTCATGAATGTCTTTTCCATTTGTCACTGTTTTCCTGCCCTTCTCTTCATTTATCCGTTTTCTGCCGCTCTTCATCTTCCTCTGATGGATCAAATCAAAGACTGATAATGAAAATATGTTCTGGTCCCTAAAAATGAGTGCACCTGCCAAACAGCTAAAACTACTGGCACAAACTAAGCGTTGGAAAAAAAGCAGTTACAAATCAATACCAGGCAATAACGGTGTCCAAACATGACCTGTATAAACGCCATTACCATAGAGAGCAGAGCAGTCTGCACACGTGGTGAGCACTTCCCTCAATAAGAGGAGTGCACCAGCTGCCACTTTTCTTCTCCCAATCTGTTTTCAGCATTTCTGCTGTTTTATGCACGTGTCACCCTCTGGGTGCTAGGACTTGAAGTCTGGCTTTCATTCTGAGAAACGTGGGACTGCAGACACCAGAATGAACTGAGCAGCGCGTTCGAAAGTCACAACTATTTCGCAGCCTGACACTTTCTTTTGGGAGCTCTCCAGCTCTCGCTGTAATGCAGACAGACCTGGTGTGCGACGACAAAAGGTGCCTGGAAGTCAATTTTCTAGAAGGTCTCTTAAGGCCAACAGTGAAATGCGCGGAATAATCCTGAGGAAAAACGTAGTCCTGGACTAAACTAACGAAAACAAATTCTCTTCATAATTACTGTCGCAAAGCCTCCAGTTGGGATATACGCACTCGGAAGATATGCTGGATTTCACACGTCGCAGTAAAGGTGAAAACAGCCTCTCTCGCTCCATGCCAAGCCTGCCTTTGGCTGAGGTCATTCTGTGTAGCCTGACTCCATTCAAGCTATAAAGAAATCGGCTCATGGTGATTACTAACCCTTGTTGCTCAGTGATTCAATCCCAGTGGCGCAACCTAGGCCCCTGCGCTGCAAACGGTGGGGGTGGGGCGGGGGCGGGGGCTGGGTGAGCTCCAGGAGGCCCCTCAGCACAGTACCCTGGCCTGAGGGCCCCTGACTGAGTCTGGAAGGGGGAGGTCCCTGTAGTAGGCATAGGAGTTTAGTTTCGTTACACTACTATCTAGTCCATTTTACTCCTGCATAGAACCCCTTCTCAAATTTACTACCTTTGGAAACACTACCAACGAGATGGCCTATACCGAAAGTTGAGACAAAGACCACTATGTCAACAGACATTTCCCCTCAACCCTGTAGCTTAATTGTGTGTATTATGTCTCTCCAATTTATTTAGTTCCTTCTACTACTCGCCCCCTCATTTATCCGCCTTCCTATTCTACCAGATATTCTGGTCCCCCTTCTTCACCCTTCTCTCCATCTCTGCTTTTAAGTTTCATTATCATGATCCCGTTGTTGTGTGAGCAACATACCTGGAACTAATGCTTCTATCACAGATTGTTTCTAATCTTCACCAACCTTCAGCTAACATCTTATTACCTCCACAGATCTTTAATCCTATTTCCCTCACTGTCCTTTGATCAATAAGCTTGCATGTGTAAGAATACGTCACTATTTGTGTTTTTTGTTTTTAATTATATCCCTTGGGTATTTGCACTGTGTATTTTAATTTTTTTGGAACCAGACCTTAAAACCTAACTCTGACGCCTTTGGGTTATGTTCACACTATACAAAAATAAAAATAAATGAATGTGCGTGTGCCCGGGTCAGCACCAATGCCATCTTGTCATGTTTCATCCATTGGATCAGTTTTGTTAGGATGAGCATAGCTGCGCGCAAGTGCTTCTCTTCTTGACAAGTTGTTATCTATTCTGTGGGCTTTAACCAGGCCCAATCCACACCCATCACTTTCATTGGTTCTTGGGCCTGCCTTTCAAAAATCCCTTGATGTGGTTGGTAAATGCTTTACATTTGCCCCACCTTGAGTCTGGGTTGTTACCACCTTTTAAACTGATCCTGTTTCATGGATTATTGCACGATCGGCCATGTAACTTAGTGTGGTGCACTATTTTTTTATTTCACCACGCTGCTTCACACTGCATGGCTGTATGTTGTTTCTTCCTCTTCCCTGTTCACAGGATATTGACCTGGCACTGAGACTTGAACCGTGTTCCCCAGCTCCAAAGTCGGCAGCTCTGGCACTTACGCCACATCCTCTCTCCTAGGGTTCTTTGGTGTGTGTTGGGACAGTCTGGGAACAACTTGTTTTTTATATAGTGCTTGGCAATACAGGTTCTGCCATTTAATGGTGCTGCAAAGCAGGTGCCATTCTTAATAGTCACTATAATTCATTTATATTGACGTTGCAGAGACGAAGAAGTGTAAAAACTATGTCAGGATTGTAATCTGTGACATTTTTGTTCTGTCAAGACCTCTGCAGTGGGTGCAATAACTAACTGAGTAGTAGATCTTAACACTGGATGATAGCACGTGCTCTTGATAACCGCTGGAGGGTCACCAACCAAGCAAATAGGTACGTTCTAGGCAAGAAGATGGAGAAATGTGTTGTTTCCAAAATGGTGGAAAAAGAGTCATGACTTCAGACCAAAGCACTTCACGGCCTCATGCTTGATAGCAAAAAAAAACTAGCATTTGGATGTAAATTGAGCCTTTTCAAATAGAATTTAGTTTGTAGAGGCAGCCATTTTCCTAACCCTGTAACACAAAGAAGCTAACACAAGGGTGTCACAGTGAGAGAAGCAGCGTATCATATGGCACAAAAGTGGAGCAAACTCCATCACTTTCTCCTCTCAGAAATCACTGGTGTCATGGCTTTGACATTCCCCTTCCAGCTACAGCAACCTTGCAGATGCCACTTCCGGAAGCGCTGTCTAAACAGCGCTCAAATAGCACGGCTTCCTGTTTGAAGAGGCCCCACCTCGAATACCTCCAACAGTTGCTGTCACAGGCACAGAGCTCTTCCTCCTCTCCCTCTGGACTTCTGTGTTTAATATCACAGCCAGTCTGGAAGAATGAGGCAAAACACTCCCAAGATGGCGGCCTTGATGTGTCCTCTCTCCTGCAGTGACAGGCCTGGGAGGGTTGCTGTGGCACCTGGCATACATCCACTTTAATTCAAACCAAAGCACATTGGTAAAAGATATTGTCATTTACAACAGCAATAGCTCTAACTCTCACAAATGTGAGACCTTTTGCATTGCAAATGCTTGTTTTATTTTTGAGGATAGCCAGACAGAGAGGGAAAGTGTGTGTGTCTGAATTTTTCTATCTTTTAGAAGGAATAGTTGCTGCCATCCTTCATGTTTTTTTATATATGTAGGCTTTTTTGCTTTTAAATCTGTCACCACAATCTCCTCCAAAAGCTGTTTTTTTGCCGCCAATCCCCGTTTTAAGTTGTAGGTGAAATAAGATGAGTGGGTGAAATGGTTATGGTTGTGTTACCAGCATTCCCTCTCTGCTGTGATTAGGTATTGCAAGAAGTTTGTATCTTGTTCTTTCTGTCTCTTTTACTTTACGTTAACAAAGGCTATGTTTAGCTCCTGATGCACATAGTAAGGAATGCTGAACACGAGGTCTTACAGTTATTTCTGTTTTCTTGTCATACTCCTCTGTAGGTTTCAGCAGCATTAGAACATTTTTTCCTCCAATAAAAGTGTTTGCTCATCCAGCATTCATAGAGATAACTAGAAGGTGGTGGGTGGATGTAAAATTCTTTTAACTGTCACCAAAAGGGCATCAAGTTCAGATTCCACTTGCTATGTGAATATAATGTTATGTTAACTCATATTTTCTTGCGTTATCTTTCATTAATGGGACCATCCGGTGTAGAGAAGAAAGCAATTTTCCTTACATAGTCCTGCACTGCTAACAATCACCAGCAATAGGCATTCTATAATGTTGCTTTGTTTGATGAAGCATGCTGATGTTTTGAGAGCTATTGTGGCATAATTCAAAGGATGGCAACTCGAAGATTTGTTGAGTGCTTGTCCTCACAGAGGTCACTCGGTCAGTGGCGTAACAAAGGCCCCACCATTCCCTGCAGTGCGGGAGGACCCCTGAGCTCCAGGGGACCCCCTCAACACAATACACAGTGAACAGGCGGCAGGTCTGTGACTGAGTCCAAGGGGAAGGGGAGCCCCTCCAGGTACTTTGCAGGGGGCCCCCTCAAGTTTATTTACACCACTGCACTTGGTGAGAGGAAGGTAATCATATATTTGAAAGATCCACAGATACAAGTAAGTGAAACATCTTTCTAAAAGATAAGTGATCGGAGATAACCCATGAGATCTAGAATGAGAAGTTTCCAAGAAAAGGAAAGTCCTTCTGTAAATTTCCGAAATTAAAGAATTCTTTTAAACTTGAAAGGGTTTTGTCATGGACATAAGAGAGCAGGCAATTGCACAGGAAGGCCAAAGTCTTGCTAGGAACTTTTAAATCATTTAAAAACAGGCAGTGAGCAGATTAAACACATAGGGCCTCATTACGACCCTGGAGGCCGGCGGTAAGCTGGCGGTTACACCGCCAACAGGCTGGCGGTGTTCCGCCAGCTATTATGACTGTGGCGCAATAGCCACGGCCATACCGCCAGCCCCTCCACTATACTGTCAGGCTTTCGCCTCGCGGTCATAATCCCCAGGACAGCGGTGCTAGCACTGCTGCCCTGGGGATTATGAGTCACCGACCGCCAGCCTGGCCACAGCGGTAAACACCGCCATGGAAAGGCTGGCGGTAAGGGGGTCGTGGGGTGCCCCTGGGGTCCCCTGCACTCCCCATGCACTTGGCATGGGCAGTGCAGGGGCCCTCAGGCATAGCCCCGTCGTGCATTTCACTTTCCGAATTTCAGGCAGTGAAATGCACGACAGGTGCACCTGCACCCGCTGCACATCCGCATTGCCGCCGGCTCTATTACGAGCCAGCAGCAATGTTGATGTGACTTTTCCGCTGGGCCAGAGGTCAGAAATACCGCAGGCACTGGCGGTATTCGGTGTCCCGCAGCCTCTGCGGTCTTTTAGGTTGTAATGAGGGCCATAATGTTCATAAAGACAGTGTCAATTGTATCAAATGGGGCTCAGGTATTTTCTGCTATAACTCTCACTAAACAAAACAATTGCAAGTGTAAATGTCTGCAAAATAGAAATGAGTCCCGTGCTACTACGCCTTTTGTGCAGCCTGCCCAAAAAGATTCAGTTAGAAGGTTAAATCAGAAAAACAAAGGGGAGAGCTAGCAAGATATAAGACAGAGGAGCCTGCATAGAGCCTTGTAATGAGACAAGCAATACGTAATGGAATGACCAAGACATCTAATGCGTGGAACACCTGGGGCCTTAATACCCATGGGGTGCATATTTCCTATTTGCGTCACAATGCACCGTTCAAAACGTGCGCTGGGAGCATATAGGGTCTGTGCGCCATCTTACAATGAATGTGCTACCCAGAGAACAACCGCAAACTTGTGCTGCCCTGAGGGCAGTGCATTCAGTGAAATACCGAGTGGCTGCTTAAACACTGCTGCATGTTTCATAGCACAGAAGCTGCATGTCGCAGCAGAGGGGCACTCTTCTAAGAAGGAGAATTAGGTGCGGAAGTGGAACCCTGAACCCCAAAACCTAAAACACCCCAAAATTGCCGATCACTTCTACATTTATTTTGGACGGGTCTGCTTTTGGCTTAGGGTTGATCTTGCTATCAAAGTCACCCTCTTCAACATCAGACACAATATTAGTTTAGCAGAGTAGCAAATAAATACCTATGACCACTCAGTAACTGAGTTCTAGACCAAGGAAAAATGTAAAGGGTTTTATTACAAAATCTTATATTTAAAGTGGTTTAGTGAATGCAAAATCTATGCCATAAAGGCTTAACATCAATGTACATAGTCAAAATTCAGAATTATTCTGAGTCCAAATGAATGGCAAAATCATAAGAGTAACTGGCAGTATCCCTAGCTAAAAGCTGTTTGGGAAAATCCCTAATAAGATGGAGACCATCCCTAGTAGAACAGGAAAGACATCTACATTCTGGCTCACCCACAGAACCAGGTGCTTCTTGTACTCAAAATCTACATATGAAATTAGCAAAACCGTGTCTTCAGCATGTTGTGATCCCATGTAACCTTTCTGTTGACAAAGCAGAGAAATTCACATAATAACATTCCATGTTAGCCCTATCCAATTTTCTAAGAAAGCATTGAGCTGTCTCAGCAACACAACATCGCAGGAAGTTCAACTAAATGCAGCGTCTTTAAACAATAGACCATACACCAGTGAAGAGGCTAAACCAGCCACATTACAGGGGAAGGACAGAAAATACCTTGACGTGTTACAAATTATTAACAAAAAGTAGGAAGTTCATTCACAATACATGCACACTTGAAAAATATATGTTGATATCAGCTTGCCCCTTGTTCCACGGAGCCTATGGAAGAGAAGGCATTGCAGGGGACTGGGATGGCGGGGGTAGAGCAGGAGTTGAGTGTGCAACACCAAACAGCATCCACATTATCTAATATGGCGATTTTATGAAAAACGTAGCACAACTGAACTCCATTAATAAACACACACTGCACATCATTTAAATCATTTTCAACTACATTTTATTTTAGTACCCTATTAAACCTGGTTAAAAAAAATCATTATTTATTCATTACAATGATACATGCCTAAAAACTCTTCTACACAGTACAACATATTTTTCATTGAGAGGGCAGAGAAAGAATGAAATTGGCTTCAGCAGCAGGAACAAAGATAAACTCATACTGGAATGAAGAGAGGGTAAATTGAGGAAACTGCGCTTGATTGTTTTTAACTACTACTATGTTATAGGTTTCTATGTTTTTGTGTCAGATCTCTAGCCTATTGGGAAATCTACCGTAGCTACCTTTATTTCTAGGTATCCCTAAAGTCTTCTGTTTTTCTTAAGCTGGCTGGTGCTGCACCTGTAATTTGCATGCGTGGATAGTGCAAGGAGATTTTAATGTCTCTTCTAAAGTTACACAATGGAGAACACATTAGTGTGTACTTGTATGTATAGTAGTTTTAAATTGGTTGTCCCCATCTTTCAGTGCAGTAATATTGCTGTTTGATGCAAGCTCTCTTGTCGCCTCCTATACTTTTATTTGCAAACTTTACATTATGATACACACGTTCAGCTTCTGTTGTAGGAGCTTCCTCTGTGAACACTGGATAGTGCTAGTACAAAGTTACCTTTAGTAAGTCTATTTTAGAAGTTCCTTAACATCCAAATCTGACTGGAAAACAGTGTGTGCTGCCACATATGGCGCAGTGTGACCATTTTGTTGGCTTGTGTTTTCCAGTTGTTTCTTGTCTCTGCTGCTGGTGGCTGCTGTGGTTTGGAAGATCAAGCAGACGTGCTGGGCTTCTCGACGGAGAGAGGTAAGACATCCTTTTTTGAATTTTTTTTTTTTACGAAGATGTAATGTGGTTTTCTCCTATTGCGAGGTGCTTACCCACAGAATGAAAAATATGATAAAGGCAGCCGGAAGGATGAGTTCTAGTTGTATGGGATCCTGACAAAGTCTGTACTTAGGGACATGTAGGATTTTGAAAGAAGATACCATTCTTTGTTGAAGAGCTTGACCAAAAATTGAGAAAGAGTTATTGGCACCAATTTGATTCTTTTTAATACTGTCATCTTTTATCTTCTTCTACCAAAAAGTATAGATCAATCTCTTATAACCGCTACCCTGACAACTTGTCCATGCTACTAGCACAACAAGTGTATGCACTCAAATGATATGCTTCTGCTGTGTGTGGATCATGTTCTAACTGCTTCGAGTCTGTGAAAATGTATAAGTATGATGCATAGCATTGTTTATATCCCTTTGGTACTGTGCACCGTACAACTATCATCACTTTGGCGTCAGTTTCACACTACATAAACACCCTTAATGAAATAAAGTAAAACAAATACAATGACAACAAATAAAATGATATCCGTGGAAACCTTTAGTACTGCATAACTGTTGTGAAAAATGTGTCACAACAAAACTACCTTAATAAACACACTTTTTGCACACCATTTAAATCAGTTTAAACTACAATCATTTATTTTGCCGTAAGAATATACAGTGTGTGACTACAGCTGTGATCATGTATATTATGGGGCATGTTTGTGTGTTTGATTGGTTTACTGCTCATTCCTAAATCAACAAAAAAGTAGAGAAACGTCTGTATATGTTTTTGACCGTTTTTTGGCTTATTGGGGTTCCTTCTGAGCGAAATCAAATGGAAGAGCCCAGTAAAAGATGTTTAACTCGCCCTTATTTTATGTAGTCAGGAAGAGATTTATCATGATAAACCAGGGGCCTGGTTGCTAATTCCTCAAAGAAATGTAACTCAAAGGAACTAACAATGCGCGTGTTAAATAAAGTAATACAGTTATATTCCCTTGCCAAAATTAAGTCACTAGATGATACTTATTTGTCAATTGTTTTTTAGTTGTTTGAGCAGATTTAGGCTCCCATTTTTGTATTAAACATTATACTGTGTCTAATACATTAAATGCCATCTTTCTAATCATTAAAGTTACATTTAAAATGCACTGTGTGTAAAATCCTCACGTGGTAATTAATACAACCAGGCTTGATGTTTTTGTCTGTATGAATGTGCGCAGAAATACTGGATTGGATCATGAAAACAAGCTTTTTTTAATGATTATCATGAGGACTTATCAAGATGGATACTAAATAAGTGCTTATTGAAGCTATTCTGTTATTTCAATAAAAGAAATAGTTGCTAACATCGGATGTACAAATGAAAATGTACTCACGTAAGTGGGTTGTGAAAAATGTTAGCATCTGCATTTATCAATTTAACTTGATTGTGGTCTGTAAGTAGAGAAGAGAGGGGGGTAACTTTCCCTGTAAGTTGTTTTTGGTACTAAGGCGAATCCGTTTGGTTTATGGAAGCTCAGAGCAATTGTGAAACATTTCTGATAACGAAGCAGTATTAAATGTAGGCAGAGCAAATGTGATGGGTGTTTTCAACCTTGTCAAAGACATTGTTTTAAAGAGCGTCACACAGTATTACTTGTCAAGCACTGTATTACAGTATTAATATTGCAACAATAATAATCCGTGTTGGAATGAGGTAAATATCAGCATTTCACAACATCTGAGATTTTATCTGGCTTTTCTAAAATGTTGCTGGCTGCATTCACACCACAACATTCATATTTCACCGCAATTGAGTCTAAATGAACATTGTGAACATGTTTATATTTGTATAATTACTAGTTGTTTTTGTCACAGAATTGTATTTTTTATTAGTAATCCTTACTCTGTTTCTTGAATGTGCCTCAGTAAGTAAGTGTAAGGAGCACACGGAATTCAGCTGATCATACCTGACTGCTGCACTACAGCATCATTAGTCACATCGATCATGTTTGAATGCACCTTGTTTATCTGCGTGTGTAGGGAAGTAAGCGTGTGTCTGTGTGCTCATACATTGCTATGATTTTAATTTGATCAGAGACAGGCTATTTGACAAGAGAAATGATCTTGGGGAATTTCCACTTTTGAAAACACTATTTTTGGTTTACAAAAACTGATTTTTGGTTAATTTTACATTTTTCAAATAAGTTGCTCCGCTTGCAAAGCATATTTTTCATGGTTACTTATAACTGCAGATTCCTACCGTTTAGCATAACACCTAGGTGGCAGACTGGATCTGGATGTTTTTCACAGCAGGCTCTCGTGTGCTGATAGGTGGCATTGTTTAGCTCCGCATTGACTTCGATGCAACCTCTGCGAGCTGATGTCAGTTCCTTTCTTTCCATGCCTTCAAACACAGATCCAATGCTCAGCTCTTCTTTCTTCATTTGTCAAACTTTTGCTAAAATAATTTTTCCTCAAAACATTTAACGCTGTCCCCTCTGGAGCCGACAGGAAATAAACCACGCAGGGACTGTCACAAACAAATGTCTGTTACAAATCACCAAGAGGTATACCCTCATGAACTGTACAGATCATGACGGCGACTTCATCCCAAGTTCATTCAGGGAACCTTGGGATAATTGGGAGAACATTGGTGCAGTGTGACCATTGATGGATCTTTCAACCACCATCATGATCACGCAGTGTCTAAACCTTTGTGCGCCGGAGTTCCCAAAGAGGTTTTATCTAGGGTGATGTATTTAGGTGAGAATAAACCACTGGACTTTCGTACACCTTTCTACCTCTCTTTCTGGAGTTCTAAAGATCAGGAATGACTGGACACAAGGCATTTAGTGTACCCACATTGGGCCAGAAGAGTATGGTACCTGTTACTTTTGGACTTGAGTTTCTGTCCCTCAGTCAAGATTCTACTTCCGGAGGTTCTTCTGTCACAGCAGTAGACCAGGTTCTATACCTGTGCATATGCAATCTCCTCCTTGCATGGAGACTGAGCGGTGGCAGCTGACTGTGTTTGATCTCCCTCCTGGGGTCCTGTATGTCATCTTTGCTGCATGGTGTCCCTCTGAAAAATCCATTTATGCAGGACACTGAGACAAGTTGCAGGCTAAACTTTCAAACTATTGTTGTTTTGTCTTCGGCCCAGCAAGGGTTATATGTTGGCCCTATGGGCTTTTTTGCATTTGCTTGTCAAGATGTTCTTGTTTAAATCACCTGTTGTGATGACATTTTAAAAGGTTTGACACCTATGTTCCTTCCCACAGCATTTGTGATGCCAGAGTGGGGTCTTCATTTGGTCCTGACATTCCTCCTGTGCACTTGCTTTGAGCCAATGCACAGCTGCTCATTGCGTCTTTTGATTCACAAACATTCACAAATTCACAAACCTGTCCTCTTCACTGTGATCGCTTTGGCTTTTATAGTGAGTCAGCTTCAGGCTCTCTCTGTGCAGCTGCCCTACACCACATTTCTCCTGAACAAACTGGAGTTAAGGACCAGAAAAAGAGTAAAATATATATATATATATTTATATGTATGTATATATATGTATATATATCAGTGGCGGCTCCTCCACTATGGCGGAGGAGCATCGGCCCCCGCCAGCAGCAGAAGCTGCAAACCTTTCACAATGAAAGGATGTTTATTATTCTGTGTGAAATTGGCAGGCCATTGGGGGTGATGAGCAGTAAGGGGAGTCCACTGTGCACTCCCCTCAGAGTGCATGTGTGTTTGGCCAGCCGTTTTGGACCGGCCAAATACACACATGCACAGTGTGCTCTCTACAGCCCGGCACTGTGATGCCGGGCCAGAGAGAGCACGCACAGGCTCCCAGTCTGCCTAGGAGCGCCCTGGCTTTGAGCAGCATCAGGATTGGCCTCAGGGCAGACTGGGAGCCTGTGCCTGCCTGCTGAGGAGACAACCGAGGATCCGCGGCATGGAGGTAAGTTTTTCTTTTATTAATCTCCCGTAATTTATTGTGAAGTTTTTCCGTGAAATACATTTTGCCATTATCTAGAGTAACTTTTCTCCGTGAGGATATACCTTGCTTAAAAAGTCATGCTAGATGTCTCATGAGATTCGAGCCGTAAATGTCTCTCTTTGGATGCAAAAATGTCCAGTGCTGAGATGTTTTCTTCTTCTCCAAAGCATCTCTGTGTAATAATCACCACCACCACCACAGAGCAGGAACCTTAGAAGAATGCCTTTTTATTTTTTTTAAACCAACCGAATTTCATTTATATAAGAAATCTGTTATGAAAACAGACTGCTTTCATGATTGTCTGTACTGGATTTCCTGGCTACAGCAAGCCCTTTCTTGTTTTGTAAATAGACACATCTGAAAGAAAATGTAATCACTTTCTGTTTCTGTAAAACTGTGTTTTTAGCATGCTGTGAGTTCCATTTTTTGCCTTTCTTTTTTTTTAAATGATTGTGGCGGCTTGGTCAGATTTTGAATGGCACAACGTATTTTGTTTTTGTCTAGAAGGCAATTTGTTTTCCCTTTTGAATCCTTTCTCTTTGATAGTTTGAGGTCAGATTATGTGAGAAGATATAGTTTTGGAGGAAAGCAAAGGGCCCTCCTCTGATGGCTTCCAATATTGGTCACTCATAAGGAGTCAGTAATTGGTGTAATTTACATGTTCCAACAGGAGAAGTGGTTGACTTAATCCCTGTTGCTGATTATGTTCAGGGTGATTGAGAGCTCGGGCAGATGAAATTGTAGGATGAAACTCTGTGCAAAATAACTGTTTTCTAATACTTATGCTGTTTTGACACACTGCAAATATCTGATGTTGCTACCACTCATTTTAATGGTATTTAAATAGCCCACCCAAAAACCTAGGCCTAACTCAGCGTCACTTTTCACTTCCGAACATTATATAGAAGCAAAATGTGTCTCTATGAAGGGCCACTAATTGTAGGGGAAAGCCAAGTGGCATAAAAAAAACTCCTAGTGGGCAGGGGAATCCAAGAAGAGAATAATAAGGAAACCTGGCTCTCACAACCTTGAACTACAGTACATGAGGACTGGATTCAGCTGCAAGAGGTTCTAGTAGCTGGATCAGGGTTCCAGAGGGAGGGGCAGGAATCGAGGAATAGAATTCCAGGCGGAAGTAACCAGGAGAGAGAAACCCCCTGCCACATTTACCAGAAAGTCTGGCACTCTTAAATAAGGAAGAATAGGATTTTGAATAGTAGAAGAAGCATCAAGTAACATGCAAGAGTTACTGGCGCCATTATGGTTTGGGAAAAGACTATCAACAGAACGTGCATAGGTGCCCATGTTAGTTTGGGAAAAACAAAACCCTTGCACCTCCGGTCTCATGACACAGTTCAAGACGGCCAGATCTAGGAAAAGCCTGGAAAACGCTACAAGCAATATTATTATGAAGTGTTGGAATATTGGACCCAAGCTAAGGCCTGTCTGGGGTGATTAGAGATCAGACTGAGAGAAGCAAAGTTCCTTGGATGAGACAACAGTAAAGAACAAAAGACAGCATCGTCTGTATCACCCCTGGGAACGCCGCAGGAAAGAGCTGCACCACATCACGAGCTGCAATCTTTTTAGGAGCAGCGTGGCAGCGTTCTTGGTCGGAGTGTGGAGATGGCATCCACAGTGGCCCTAGATGGTGAAATGGAAATTTTTATTTCATTGTCACTCCATATTTTTTGATATACCATTGACTTTGGAACGCATTCTCATTACTCAGACCATGTACTAAGACCCAAGTGAGGGCTCGCTATGTCACACAAAACTCCCAGCTTCTATAAGCAATATGATCCCCATAGACCTCATGCCTGGACCAAAATGTAGCTGTCCTGCCATTTTGTTTCGACATCCTCTCCCCTTCTTCATCCCTACTTTTCTAAAATGTGTATAGAAAAGCAAATCCAGGGCCAGTTGATTTGTTCCCTCGCACAGAGCAGGTGCAGAATAGCCAACAGTGGAGCAAATCTCCCTACCAGACAGCTGCAGTAAAAGTTTTCTCCAGTGCATCCGTATTGGTTATCGCGGAGAATACCTCTAACAAGAGGTCATGCAAGCTTCCTTCTTACACAGAATGAGTACAGATTGTGGTGCTGCAGCACTGTAAGAGTCACTCACACAGACATAAACAGGTACAGGAGGGCAACAGTTTAATTTTCTTTCACAGCCAATTCAGGCACTCCCCTGAAAGCCGCAGCTCAAGACACACAGGCAGTCCTATACACTTTTACGCAAAATCCTTCCTCCTTGTATTTTCGAAATGGTCTCTTGACATCCAGTGTATCACTGTTTTCTATGTTAAACCTGTTCTACTATGATATTTGTATCCTTCCCCCGACCTTGTAATTGTTGACTCTTACTGAGTTCAAGAAATGTTTTACTCCAGTTTGTGCTGCTTTCCTTGCTGTGTGATGGATATACATGCACAAGTTGTTATGAATGTTCTATTCACAACCTCTGTGCACAGCTTCTTTGCCCCTGCGGCCTGTTCTTGCTACGTGTTACCATGCAAATAAAATAAATCCCCCCCTCATTAAGAGACACATGAAGGGTGCTATGGCTGAGGAGGTTGCTGCATGCAAGGGTACGGTCCCATCGTCAGGTGGGACACTAGCACATGGATGCAGAACTGAGGTCTGAGCACGGCCATTTTTCATACACATTTCTTTTTTGCCCATTTTAAATCAACATTTTACATAACACAGTGGAGGGGGCAGATTGTCCCTCCTCTCAGCTCATCTACATAGGAGTCTGCCTTCCCGTGTCCATTTGTGTTATGAACATGCTAGGAATCATTATGCCCAGACTTTGAATGGACTAGACTCTATCTAAATGCCATTTGGTGAAGGTCGCCTCGCTTTCCTAGTGGAATGAATTAGCCAAGGTGCCAGCACGCTCAGAAGTGAGGCCCGCCAGGGTTCCTCGCTAAGACCTCTCGGGGGCCCATCATCATCACCCAGCTCCTATTAGCCACCCAGCATGGAGAGGGCAGGTGACAGCGGAAGCCCCTGGTGGGAGTTATCAAATTATTGATAAATTCTCCTGTCCATTGAATGCCTCCATGTGATTAGTTGCAATCTCCTCGCTAAAAGGTAAGGACATGATGACATCATGCAGAGCAATGCACTGGAGTCTTCTTTTGCAGGACGCAGAAAGCGATGGAGGAAGGAGGTGTTTCTTCACCTCACTTCCTTGCTGAAGACCCTCTCAGCAGCTCTTCAACACATTGTCATCTGCTGGCCTCCCCGCTAGACTCCAAAACAAACTGAAATGCAAATGTGCAATTAAAACATTAGAGTATGAAAAATGAAAGCAAGGTTTTTATTAAGAAGAAAAGCTAGCCATTCAAATAGAGAGCATTGAATAAGAGTTGTGTCCTCACAGCCATTCTCTCATTAGGCACACCTGTACGATAACACTTGCACTCTGCAGTCCTCCTCATGCTGTTAGATGTAAGGCTCTTCACCATCTGCCATCACCAGTTAATTGTAAAGTTTCAAAATAGTCGCTGGTTACATTCTCTCAGAAACCAGAATTTGTTTTTACATTTCAGCGTGGAGCTGTATAGTTTACATTATGACTGTAAAAAGTAAAAACTGTATTAAATGGGGCTGCTATGGTGCTCCTCCGGATAAAGTCACATTTAAGACATGTATCTTGATGAATGTACTGATTCCAACATTCTGCTCGCTGTGAAGGAAAGCACGTTGATGCCTTATGTACTAGATTCCAGTGTGTTATGTTGAAAACTGAATAAAACAGGAGAGAGAAAAAAAGGACACCTGGGCGAGCCAATACAGCTCAGTCAGTACAGAGAGCTTCATAAAAATTTCTTAATACAGGGTAACTGTAGGGCAACCACAAAAAAGTATTTCCTCCCGCTTTTAAAATGCTCAGTCTCTGCATCTGCCGCAAGGCGCTCAGACGAACATTGGTTCTGCCGGTGGCAAGCACTCGGGGATGTGTGGTCCAGACTTCCGTGTGCACATGTGCCGGCGCCAGATGGGCAGCAGGTGCACCCTTGGCTCACTGAATGCCTTCCGTCCCAGCGCGCTCACACGCTGCACGTGCACGGCCCCAGCAGGGCGTTCAGCGGGTACAACAGCTGTTCACGCTGCCGTTAGCACTTGTTGAGTTGGCAGGAGTTCGAGAGAGAGAGTGAGAGCGAGAGGTAGAGAGAGACGTTAACTCTAATACATAGACTATTTGTGATGTACACCTTGTAACTGCTAGCACACTCCTTAAAAGGCGGAAGAACCGAATGTTTCTGTGCAGAGCTACTGTGCCACATTTGGTTATGAAAGTGGAACATTTTCACAAGATGGCTGCCGCTTTGCCTAGCATCCCAGAAAATGGCAGTGGGGACACCATTAGCCACTCCAACGTGGAGCAGTTAGGGGCTTACGAGCTTGCACTTTACCCCATTGGAAAGGTGCCAGGAGGGGTCCGATAATGAAGCATGCCACCCCCAGGTGGGTGAGGGATGTTATCCTTAAATAAAGAAGTTTTCACTTACAGTACCCTTCTATCTATTGGGCCCTTCCGCACACATCAAAGGCAGTCATTTCCAACGTGTATTGATTACTTACATGTGTCCATCATTCTGCCTCCATCTTTTTGCCTTCTCTGATTCCTCCTTCCCACCGGTCCTGGTAGCCTGCCGAGCTTTGCTAAGAGGTGGGTGTAAATGGGAGTGACCAGATATGGGAGCACCTTGGAGTTGGCCATAGAGGAGCAACCCTAATTCATACCGCAATGCATGCTGGTGCCCAATACTGCGATCTGAAACCAGCGGGCAGTGCTATTAAACGCTGACGTGCTCAATACCATTGAATTCACCATTTGCTTCTTTAATCTAGTAACAGACACTCTCTACCCCTTAACTCGCTCTCGCAGGTTGCTGCTATCTCCCTTTGTTAACGTTTTTTCTCTCCTTTCTCTTCCTGTGTCGTTTCACTATGTGCTTTTCCCCTCTCTTTCTCTTGGTAAATGTATGATGTGAATAAAAAGTACCACAAAAATGAGTGCTGGTGGGGCCACGTCTCAAATTAAGCTCTGGGAGCAAAGTTTGAGAAGCAGCAGCTCTACAAACCCTGAGTTTTCAGTGTGGCACTGAATTTTCCCACGAACCGCCTGGCAGCGCCGTGTTGTGTGCTGCAACATGTTCAAATGAACATCCAAATGCCCTATTTTGCATCAGAGAATTACAGTTCAGTAACCTAGAGCCCCTTTTATTTTGGTAGATGGGACTCTTTATATGATTAGGACATGGGCATGAGATTCGCTGGATGCAGAGTGGCTCTGCTCGGTCCAGACCTCTAGCTGAGGCGGGGCACGGAGCTGGTTGGATGGGGGACTGAGATGCTGGTGGTCCAGCCCCTCCACCTATGCCTCAGGGCTGCTCCAGTTTCCCTGTTATATGGGATGGCCGTTTATGGACCACAAGGTGCCCCTGACGGGAATGGCACGTTAAAACAGTTTCCTGGTTATGTAATATGTGACTTCTTTTTTTCTGGGTCTGTCATTTCAAGCTGTGTCGCCAAGTAAAACATCAAGCATTACACTTTCAAAAGCAACTTATTGACTCAATTGCCTTGCCGCAGCAGGAATGTGAATAGTAAACTGATGATTGCATCGTATCCTTGTCTAAGATTTCATCAATTTCTCTTGATTTTTGTCCAAGTTTCCAATCTTGATGTCAAGTGCTGATTTGTGCTGAAGTAAATGAAAGCTACGCCCTCGGTGAATACTAATAGACATGGTTTCAGAGCATACTTGGCGTTTCTGTTTCTAGTGCTGATGGTGTGGACTCTCTGTTCCCGGTCTTTTTTTTTGGGGGGGGGGAGTGGGCTCGGCAATGAGTATTGCATGGGCGAGCGGCTGTCTCAGTGGCCGTTAGGGGACAGGAAGCAGCAGTCATTGAGTAAATTGTTATCTTATTTGTATTTATCACAATGAGGTTTTCTTTACAGCTGTGTGATTGGCAGTATAAAGAGACTAGAATTTGCAATGCAATGGGTCTAGCGATTGCTCGAGTTAGCAGTATTAGCGTTGTAAATTCCTAACTGGACTTTTCTTGCCACATAAATTGAAAATGAAAAGTGAAACAATTGACATAAGCGAGCCGATTGAAAGCGCAACCAGCCACCGTGAGCGTGCGCACGAAGAAAGACACAAAAGGAAAAAGAAGTTGGCTCGCTTTTAAACGTATCAGCAGCCATGCAATTATCCATGTAACAGGGTCGATGGCCAAGGCGGTAACAGAACTGCCTCAAGGAGGAACAAAGCCGAAGGATTTTTGAAAGGCAATCCCACGAACGAGTGATGGGCGTGCGGTGGGCGTGGTTAAAAGCCAACAGGTATATCACAGCACATCAAAGCACTTGCGCGCTCAACCAAAAAAGGGAACTTGTTCAGCCATGCCACAGTGGCATTCGTTAAGTGCAGTCAATTGCTCTTCTATATCCAGAAAGTATCAAGCGAAGAGATGACCCCTGTATTCTGTTTGTGGTATGGAGGCACTGTACCTACAGTCATGTTATGGCTGTTTTAATCGTGCGTGCCTCATATATACTGACAGTCAAGATTAACACAAAGTGCCAACATGAACAACACTGCTAGATGCAGATTCCGGTACAAATACCCGTACTGCCATGTTCTTTTTTTCACTGGCTTGGACATTCCTTCAAAATATTTGCATGTATCCTACTTGACATCAAGCCAGTGTGTGTATTGTCCCCTTCGTTAGACTTTATGGCTTGAAACGAGACCTGGCTTTTGTGAATTATTCATCTTGACTACTTAACATCGCAGTTAGTGTTTGAAATGTGACAAGCTGTTAATAAGTTAAACGGAGGACGATATTTCTCTAAGAATATGTTTAAAAATTAATTGCACCAGTATTAAATATATTCAGATCGTAAGTGATTTCCAGAGCCATTGCTCCCTGAAGAAGAAAACAGTCTTGCACTTCCCAGTCTGTCTAGCACCAGCTGCATAGGTGCCACTGCATACACGTCCCTTGGTACCTTCTTATGCATTGCACCACTGCCTGCTTCAGCTCGTCTTTCATCGACAGTATGCACAGGGGTTGATGGCTTGCTGTGGTTGTGGACTGCATCTCGACTCACAAGGAGGTCGTTGCCCCCTGGTTCGTTCATTAAATCGTTTAACCCAGGGGAATCCTAACGGGTTGTCACTGGGTATTTTGGAACCGAGAGTGATGTCAATGTCAGTATCCTGTAGCTGTGGCCCTGCCGCGATTTCCTCTTTCACAGCCAATTGTATCTTTACGTTGCTCTTTCTTCACATATGGCTCCACCCTGTCCATATTTCGTATGCAGTTCCTGCATTTTGAGTGGAAAACGTTCTGTGATCTTTGGTTAATATTCCATCATCCGTGATAGGACTGGACTTGATCTCTGACCATAGGAACATCCGTTTTAAAAATGGTGTGTGTAATCCCAAATGTTAGTCCTTTATCCTCTTTCATAAGTTTCTGCCTGAGTTGGGCTACACTTGCACTTCTATTCTGAATTTTGAGGTTTATTTTGTAGTACATCCATTATCAAGACTTTCCTCAAATGCCAGTTATTGTCCCCTTCATTCAAAGCATTCATCAGAATGTTATATTGGACGTATATCATCCCAGAAAGTGCGTCAATGAGAAGTGGTATACACATTCAATTTTTTGGTGATTGCAATTGAGAATGTTGACCAAACCGTCTACGAGATGAAAGGTAGCACGTTGTAACAACTGGTTGAAGGATTGACGAAGCATTGTCAGGTCAACCCGGCTGTTGTTGTTTTTAGACCTGGAATCCTTGGCATGGTTTTCCCACTAACGTTTTGCCTTCAACCCTCCTGTTTGCTGATTTCGTTTTTGCTGGCTTTAGGACTCTGCATACTTTACCACTGCTAACCAGTGCTAAAGTGCTTGTGCTGTCTCCTTAAAACATGGCATGATTTGTTTATACTCAATTGTCATATTTAATTTGCTTGTAAGTCACTATGAAGGTGGCAGTACCTGTGCCGAGGGCATGTAATTTAAATGCTACTACTTGAGCCTGCCGCACTGATTGTGCCACCCACTTAAGTAGCACTTTAAGCATTTCTCACACTTGCCACTGCAGCCTTTGTATGCAGTTTTAAGTGGTCATTCTTGAATACAGCACCTGGACTCTGCCATTTGTGAGTCTACCCTGCCAAGTGATGATACCCCAGTCCTGGACCCTTAAAAGGTGGCCTATGGTGCTTCACCAGCCTCTGTGAATCCATCAGAACTGCCGCATCTCCTCTGCTGCATGGCACACCCCTGAGCAGAACTGACACACCACCTCTGATGCAGAGGTTTTAACTGTGCAGAGAACGCTGCATTGACCCCTCCCCCGGACCTGCAGCCTGTGCAAAGGTTTCCCGATGCAGGCCCTTGCATCCCTCAGCGACAGCAGCCTCGACAACAGTGACAGACACTGCATCACAACTTCACAGTTCCCCAGAACCAAAGCATTGCCTCGACTGCGCAATGCATCCTCAACGGCGTACTCAGCATCGCAGACCCTCCTCAACGGGATTCTTAATGATAACACAGGCCCCCCTTTGCAGCCTCGTGCATTTCAAAACCAATGCAACCCTTTGGCTGTACAACGCATCTTCGACGTGGATACTTGCAAAGTTCCACAAACCAGGATTTAAGACACTTTGTTGAGCAGGCCTAACTAGGTCCCTGTAGAAGGCCTGTGCTCCATTGTGGTCAGCCTGAACTTGTGACTTTGTCCCGGTCCAGCTGACAAGATGTCCATGGTTGGCACTTTGTGCTTTTTGGCAATATTTTATCTGAAATCTTTAAACCTGCATATCTCTGGTTCTACTGATTGGAGTATTTTTTGTTGTATTGTTCCTGTATTATTTATTAAAGATAACTCTATTTTTCTAACAATGTAAGATCTTTTTGTGTGTTATTTTTTCACTTTATTAGTGTTTGACGTGTTGCACAAATACTGTACACAATGCCCCTAAGTTAAGCCTGACTGCTCTGTGCTGAGCAAAGATTAATTTGGGGTTGGCTTGTGCCTCACCGTGACAAGGATTGTAGTCGCTGCTTGACCAGGGCTCACACCCCAGCCAACCAACAACCTAATTTCTTATAGTTGTACACATCTCTAAGTTTTCATACATCACCTGACTTTACTGTGAGATAAGAGTTAAGTAAATATCATATTGACTAATTTAGTTTATAATGCATGGAGCCTGCAATGCTTATATAAAAGCCTGTCTCTAATTTCCTTAATACAGGCAAGTTGTAACATTTCTAGTCACCTGTTATAAAGCAAAAGCTAGCTGCTCAACTGTAATGCGTTATTGCATTCAAGCTATAATATAGCTGCTTGAGCTAGCAGCCACGTTCAAAGGCTGATAGCACAGCATAATTATAGTGTTGATTCAAAACAGGAAACCTTTTTTTTTTCTCATATGTTTTTTTAAAGACAAACTGATCAATAGAAATTAGATATTTATGGCAGCAAGTTTATTTTCCTATTCTATAGGTCACTACAAGAAAGGTAGAATCTCTGCATGTTTATGCCACCACAGCAGTTTTTGATCTAATTCACAATAAACAGATTATAATATTTTTTTGCAAAAAAGAACTGCTCCTTGGTGTATTTAATTTTGCAGTACTGGTTTATCTTTTATACTTCATATCAGCGGTGACCATGAAAGAGTAGGACCTCAAGAATGTAAGTGGTTTGTGGGAAGGCTGATGGTAACCATGTACTGTAAGGAGTAAACTGTCTTCCACTGTAAATTAAAAATATATTGCAAGTTAACTCAGGGTTCCGTGACTTTATGAAGGAGCTTAGCCTTTGATTGTAGTCAATTATGTGGTCATAGAGCTCCTCAGTGACTTGCAGTATTCTCATAATGTACATTAGTGAGTGCTTTATAACATATACATCTAGATTCAATCCCTCAACATTACCTAGATGGATAACCCTAAATTAGGTCTTCTCTTCTTAACTCAGGGTATATGGATGGCTGCCTGATCTGGAACAGAAAGTTCTAAAGCCCCTGGTAGATACAGACATTGAGATTGGGATCCTCCTCACCACTACAGTGTAACACTGGGAGAGGTATTTGCGTGTAAGTTTCCCAATACATGGTAGGCAATCATCATGTGCAATAAGGATTCGACTTTAAGAATAAAGAGCTGACAGATTCTTAGCCCAAGTGAAAGCACTGCCCATCATCCTTAAACCATTGCTCTTTCCTTTTGCCTTTAAGTAGGATGTGTGAAGAGTGGTATTGACGCTGCACCACAAATAGTCCTCCATTCCCATTCGGACAGTTAATTGCAAATAAAAAATGTGTGGCCCAGTATTTAGTAGCTGTAATACCGTATCCATATTGCCTATATAATGGGGAACGGTAATACAAAATGACAGTATTAACCAAGGAACATAACTTGCTTCCCAATGAGCCCATATGCAGTGGGGAATAACTAGAGGCAATCAATGTTACCACACCAATTTCCATATGTAAATCTATAACTGGGGGCTTATTTCCTGTCATGTATTCTACCTGCTTTTAGCAGTGGTATTTGTAACTAGAATTCTATGTGCCACCACCTCACTTGGAAATAATGCATGTGCTAATTCCGTATTACTCATAACACTGATTTAGTTAGAAACATGAGTTTCAGTCAGATTAGTACTTAAAGCTCAATTGCAATGAGGGCCTTAGGCTTATCCCAGCTTAACGCCCTTAATACCTACTTCTGAGTTTAACCCACAGGAAGTTTCTCTAATGCTATAAAGTTCAAATTAAGAAATATACTTCACAGCCGTTTCAAGCGAACAAAAGAAGTAGGCTTGTTCTGATGACACTAGATCGACATTCAATGAAGGGAACCCATCGGGCCCTATAAATGTCGGGAGTTTACACGGAATTACAGTGTAAGGGTGAGCATAGGGGAATAGTGGCAAAAACAAGTATGGCTTTTGTAGTTCACACCTGTTACAGGTCTGTTGATTATTATGCACCACCAGGAACACCATATAGTCCACAATGTCTCTCTGTAGTTGCCTCGAATACTGACAATGTCTAAGATTCATACATAGATCCCTACACTTACATACCCGCACGAGTCCCTGTGGCATTTCATTTGCCCAGAGCACAAGAATTTCTGCAGCCGCCCCTCTTGACTGACATGAGCTCCAGCGGCTAAGTCCATTTCTATCTCTTCGCCCAGATTGCACCCAAGCAACATGCAGCATGTGTTCAGGCCAGGTTATTCTGTGCGTGTATAAAATCAGTTGAAGTTGGAACTTAAATCCACTACCTGTGCTTGCGACATGTAGGTCTTCTATAGACATCTACACCCACAGATCTCAGTAAGACCCAGGATTCACACACCTCCAAGAGGCACAAAATAGCCTCCGGGGTTCCCAAGAAAACCAGATTATGGTAAACATTCTGGTTGCCAACTTGGTATTTGACGTTGCACACCTGAAGTAATTGCATTGTATGACCGGTCACAGATGGGGACCACTGTGTCATAGCACACACAGGGTGCTGAGTAGGTTACTTGTAGGTGCATCTTTTCCTCATTGGCATAATGCAAATTGATAGGGGCCCCAGCAGAATGTTTTGAGGGGCCCGAGGTTCCTGTATTCCAAATAACCACAGGATCTGGGATGAATGGGGGCCCTGAAGTTTGGGGGCCTCTTGCTTTTCTTCCTCCTCATTGTGTAAATTAAAGACACCGAGAAAGATAAAGGTCAACGCTTTGTGTAGAGAAACATCTTAGCAAAGGGTCACACATCCATGCAGGGCGGGAGCAGGTCATTTTCCCGAGTTAACCTCAAATTAGGAACCGGAGCATTCCATGGAGATGATTTGTCATTACAACAAAAGATATTGAACCACCCCTCCCTTCACTGTGGAGGTGGGGTAGCTTCATGCATGCACTCAAACTGTAGACTCACCGCAGATCTAATTGGGTTACATCAGCCCTCGGTGAATTATATTATAAAATACTTTATAAGCTTACCGACCCATTGCATTATGTCCACAGAAGCACGCATATGTTTTATCTCAAAAGGGACATCGTGTGTTAATCCATTCACGCTTTACCAATACCGATCACTAGCAAGTTCTGAAGCCTCCTCAGACATACTTTTTGTCAAGTTCATGCATCACAGTAGTGTGTGAGAATGACTCATACTGGAAAGACAAGCTAGTAGGCCTGATTGAGTTTTCGTTGCAAAAAAAGTTAATGTTTTCAGCTCATAGACTATGTATTGTTCAGTTTTGCAACAAAAAAAAATGTATTCCTAGTTTTCAAAAATAACAAAAATATTCATGATTGTGAGCAAGGCCTATCTGGAGAGCAAGTAGAACGTATGGTGTTAAGGCAAGCAAAGAGATGTGCAGCCTAAAAGTACCTGGTCATCCGAACCATTGTCTATACAGCTGTCTGTTACAATCTACTCTGTTGTATATTTTTACACTTTTCACTAAATAGGTTATTGATAACTGTATGACGAGCTAGGAAAATAATGTTCAGAACAGTGCCAGCTCTCGATGCAATTTTTGTTTGCAGTTCTTTTATTTACTTTTCTTTGAAAGTGAAATAACTAACTATCAGAAAAATCCTTGTCTTATAAAATTCTATTAATCATAGGTCTTTTACATTTGAAAGCTATTTTTGTACACACCTAACAATTAACACTTGTCCCAACTATCATTGATTGAGGGTGATGTGACAGGTACTTTTGGGGATGAATGTTGAGATGAATGTGGATGTTTTCTGGGGAAATATTTAAAAATAACAAAGACAGAAACCCTTGCAATTAGGATTTTTTTTACTCAGTGTGTATGTGTGTAAGTGTGTGTATGTGTGAGTGTATGTTCACTGAAAAAACAAAGGTTAAACTGACATTACAATTAGGTGTTGAAATAACACAAAATCGAATGGTCACACCATAAAAAACAGTGAAATGCACTGGTTAAAGTTTGAGCTAACTATACCTGACAACCCCTCAAAGCACTGCCTATAGTCTCCCATATTACAGTCATGACATGTTAAATACCATTATTGATGGCGCCACTGACGAAATCTCTTATGACATAATTGAAGACACTGTAGTCATACACAGCATAGGGTTACCCTATGTGGGTGCATATCATGGAACTTGAGGCAAGTGTAGTTGTGCATGTTCAAAGTTATATGGTGCACCATTTGCAAATCACTAAAGTATGTTCTACGATGTTAGGCAAGGTAATGATTGAGCGGATGAGTTGTGGGTTTCAGAATCTGCTTCAAAGCAGAATATTATTTAATGCCAAAGACTATTGCAAAAAAAATCTGTGATTAAACCCAAAGCATCTGTGGCAATCGATTATTTACCCGTGTATATCTGTCACATGTCCATGTTAAACTGTTACAATACAGTCCTATAGACAAATTCTACACAACGAGGATATTTATAAGGTGTGGATGTTTATTTTTAGAACATCTCAAAAAATGTTGATGCATTGCTGATTACTGAATAAAGTAGAACTAGGAGTGTTTGACTCAGAGGTGGTTTATCTCACACTGGTGTTGTAAACATTGCTCCTAATTATAAATCATTTTTCCTACCTCTAAAATGTATGTGATCTATGTTACCAAACTACGAATGGTTGTCCAAACAGCTTGACAGAAGGTGTCTTTTCAGAGGCCTTTGGTATTACCGGTCAACCTCTTCACTTTAAACTGTGGGCCACGTGAAGCCTTTACAAGGGTGATAAGTTTTGCACGTTATTCAAGAATTTAAAAGGGAGTGACACCATTTAGGTCTGTGGAGACTTTTTGTTTGTTAGCTCAGCAAATACCAGTAAAATAACAATAACATACCCCAAATGTGGACAGCTTCACAGTTATGCTATTTGTCCAGCATGTGATCAAAGGTTATGTCCCTTGTTACTTGACTGGGGACAGAAAATTCTCCATTTATGTAACGCATTGAATTACTTCAAGTCTACTAACCCCTTAGAAAGCTGTCATAATGAGCGGACAATGTCATTAGTGATGTCATTAATTATCATTTTTAATGTCATGTGAGATGTATGTGAGTTTGTAAGCAGCACATGGTGGGGACACATGTTGTAGTCAACTCAATAAAACTGTAACTGGTGAATTTCAGTGATTTCTTTGGTTTTTAAACTTTAGTTTTTGTGTTATTGCAACACCTACTTGTACTGCCACTTTAGCTTTTGGTGCTTTCAGTGAATTCCCAGTTTTTTTTGTTGTTGTTTTCTTTTGTAGATGCTCAGATATTATTACCATACCTAACTATTACTTCACTTTAAACTTTGCATTTTTTGAATTTCTGTTTTTTTTCAATCATATTCAGTGCAGCCAGGGCTCGGAAGCAGGGCTTGGTCTCTAACGGACAGCCAACCACCCATGCACAATGCTGGAGTGACACAGTGTTTGGCCTCCAGCCCGGACCTAGGCCCTACCTACTGGACGCGATCCCCTTGCACATTGCAGTAGGACCAATCAAATTGTGCAATGGCACAAATTATTTCATTTTCCTGTTCCTCACTCTCCTTATCTACTAAAACTGGTAGTGACTTGAGATGTTCACAGTGAGTGTGGAGTAAAGAAGGAAAATATTTTGTTACCCCTCAGGCCCTAGAATTGTAATAAGACTAAGTTTGAAAGATGTGACCGGTAAACTAAAACATCTTCCTTGTTAAAGATCATAGTCAATTCTATATTTTCATCACTGCTGGTATGTGTGCCTACAGCGCCTTTCTCCCATTTTTGTGGTGTCTGAATATTCATAGTTCTTAATAAATTACATTAAGCATGTCAAATCATTACACGCAGAATATTAGTTGCTAAAATCACCTGTCTCGATATCATAGAATCTAGTGCTATCAAAACAAGTACAATTAAAATTGTAAATATAGCAAGAGTTTTACGCCATAGAAAATATCTTAGAATTGGGAGATATTTCAAAATGTTTGCAGTCACAGTTCTTTGTAAATTATTAGTTGCATTACGGACAGGGGCGTAGCTTGGTCAGTGTGATTGGGGGGAGTGTGAGCTTCAGATTTCCTAACAGTCACGCTGGGATATATTGTTAAAACACATCATATGAGAAGAAGGACATTGGGTGGGGGGGTCAAGGGGAAACCTAGAGGAGGGCAGATTGTTAGGGGTGCTTTGAACTCAATATTGTTCAAACTAATTAACATTTCCTAAGGCCTTCAAAATATAGAAGAGAGTGTGTGTGTGTTTTTATCAGTGTGTGCACGTAAACATTCCAGGTAAAATCCAACACACACGTCACATTACCCGACTGAAAGCACTTGCACCCAACTATTTACTACAGAATACAATTTCTTCTGAGGTGCAACACCCCAAACAGAATACTACAGAATACAATTTCTTCAGAGGTGTAATAGCCCAAACGTAATACTACAGAATACAATTTCTTCCGAGGTGTAACACCACAAACAGCTCCTTGGAGCTGCATCCCTGATTCTCGACTCGACTGTATATGACAAGTCACCAAACTACAGCGAATAAACAAATCAGTGCCACAGTGTAATCTTGAAAATTGCAGTAATTCTGGGATCAATATTTTACTAAATATCAGCAGTATTGGAGGAAGCTGTGCCCTCATTACTGGCATTATTGGTATTTTAAATCAGAATTGGGAA
The DNA here is from genome assembly GCF_031143425.1 of Pleurodeles waltl. NCBI lineage: Eukaryota > Metazoa > Chordata > Amphibia > Caudata > Salamandridae > Pleurodeles > Pleurodeles waltl. The sequence goes on along the minus strand of NC_090445.1, from coordinate 745,427,154 downwards.
TCATTCGATGTTAAAGATCATCAGGGCAGTTAGCCAGATGCAAGTACTATGATTGCAGAAAATAGGTACGGCAAGGAAGCCATTATTTCCTATTTATGAGGCTAAAATAAAGTTAGGCTAATTGATGCAACTGCTTATATAATTCCCGGATTAAATGAAACTCGAAATCGTTGAGTGAGATGCTCTTATGAAAGTATTTGATTAGGACGATTGGCTAGGTGCATAATCAACGTCGTAGGTAGTTTCCTCTTTTTTTGCCCACTGATGTATGACACTAATGAAAACAATATTCAAACAACAATACACAGGTATATGATAAGTGATATAAAGTCATTCATGATTGTGGATGGAGTTATCCCTTTAGTGCATAAACTGGAAACCATGTAGATTCTAGGTTTTGTTAGAGTTGGGCCATGTACCTGTGAACCACTTCCCTTTAGTAAAGATTGAAGTTAAGACATATTTTGGTAACTCCAGCCCTTGTTGTGCTGTGACTTTGCTGGGCAAGAGGAAGTTACGTTTGCTGTGTGTAAAGTAACCATATTACCTTAAATCTAAATTGTCAGTCGGGCTCATAGTGGGGGGAAGTTGTCCCAAGTTTTTGGATCATGAAAGCCTCCGACAGTAAGGCACTAATTAGGGCTGAAACCGAGTCATTTGCATATCACAAAGCTATTGACTTTTAAGTAGCAACAACTTGGTAGGAATTCCCAGAAAATCTCCCATGTTGGGTATTGCTTTCACTGTGTGTCACTGATGTTTTCCCGGTTCTGCTAACCTGTAATACCATCTCTAGCCTGCCATATGAGATATTTTCTCTCTGTACAGATCTATGTGAGATCTATTGGCACCGGAAGCACAAAGGGGGAAACATGACTGGGATACTGACTGCTGCTGCAAGTGCAGGCTCATTGCAGTGGTACAGTGGGCTTGTTCTAATGGGCCCGCACAAGAACGTGTGTTTCCTTCATGTATTAAATTGCTGTTCACTGAATAAGATTGACCCCACAACCGCCTGATTTAATATGAGAACCCTTGAATAATGCTTGGCTTTTTCTAATTAATATTAATGCTAGTTTGCTAGCATCTCTCTGGAGTGCTTGGAGTGTCTTGCAACACAGATGGACCAGCAATCAACGTCTTAATAATGCCGCAGAGCATCCATTTAATAGCTGCCGGCCTACTTCCTGCTAACCGGGATAAGTGTTTGAGAGGATGCCTTTGGCGATTGCACTAACGTATGCGGACAATATGCTCGATCTCCCTTAGACGTTGCACTCATGACTTCGTGCTGTCAGACATCTTCCTTTTTCAGTGGGAAAGGAAAGCATTAATGTCTTCTTGGGATGTTGTGTCTGCAGCAGCACTGCACGGCAAGAGTAGCAGGGGGCTGCCATTTGTTAACGATTCCTCTCCATTAGCAAATGTTGCCCTAATTTGGATGACAAAACAATCAGTGAACCATCATTGTGTGTGTGGCAGAGCTAACAGTGCATGGTGCACAAAAGGGCAGGAATGCTTCTAAATACACAATTGAAAACGCTTGTTTTTCCTTGGTGGTTTTGTCATGATCACTGTTTTCTTCAATGCAGAAACCTTTTTATTTCAATATGAAAATGTGTGTTAATGAACATACAAAAGGTGAATAACTATAATTCTATTAAATGCAGAATTCGAACATATTCTCTGCAGATGTCATGAACTGGTGGTAATCATGCTTCTGCAAAGCACTTTGATAATGGTTAAATATCTGCGTGATTGTATAGTTTACATATGTTCAACAAGCAATTGCAAGAACACTTGTAGGCGCTATATATATTGTTTAATTTGGAAGTTATTTCATGGGTGTCATAAACACTATGACGTTCCCCTTCAGATTCTATTATTTCCATCATTTGTCTCCCCTAATCTATTTTCATCACTTGTCTTTTCAGACTTTTCCATTTCTATTGTACAAAGTGTGACATGCTCAGACATACCTTTTTAGATTCTTCTATTTCCTTTAAACTAGGGGTTCAGACATCTATTTTCATTTATGATTCTTTTTTTTCTTTTCATAGAAAGTTTGAATTTTTTGAGAGATGCATGGAAATGTTGACATCACTTCTGCTTACTCTGTATGCTGATATGTTTTAATGTTATAACCATGAGATCGAGAGGCACATTTGCCATTGTTTTTCGAATATAAGATAAAATCGGTGATCAGATACTATTAAAAAACAGGAATTCGTGATAGTTAGGAGAGGACTTCACGCAGGCAAACAGATGGGGATGGGCATAGCCAGCCGAGCAACACCCATTGGGCTGAAATGGCTTTCCCTTGCCAGGGTCCGTGGGCTGGGCTTGAGCGGGGTCCTTGTTGCCAGACACCTTCAAAAGCATTCCTCTAATCTTCACCAGAACGTTTACGAACGTCATAAGCGTCCAGTTGTGTTTTTTAATATGCTTAATTCTTTTTCTGCGTATTTCTTTTGAGCAAGAACAGCCAAGTGCAGAGTATAAACTGAGTGTAGGACAGGTGCATTCACAGCAGCGATAAACCTGCTGTTATCACATGACAAATAAACAATAGGTGTACCCAGCAACACTCTCACTCTTAAAAATGAAAGACAGAATAAGGGCCCATCACATGGCAATTAAAATACAGAGGTAGGGATTTGAAAGACAGATGATGCCTTCCTATGGATAAATAAATACTTTTTAGTGGGGACCCTGGAACAAACATTTGAATAGTGGTTTCATTTTCTTTAATGTGCAACTGCTATTTAAAAAAAAACTGAACAAAAGAAGATTGCATTCTTGGACCCTGTAAAAATGTAGTCTATCAATCCTTCGATCTCATGGGTGATTTTCTGCTTTAGGCAGGAGGGCATATGTGCACTATTGAGCTCCCTGCAACCATCTATGTGAAACTGCAGCAGTTTTGAATCCAAGCAGGGTTATCTCATCAATTTCATCAGTCTTCCTGGTAAGAAGCCTGTCAACAAATACAAGCCTCAGAGCACACTGTTTGATCTGTTTTTCTATTATTTTTTAATTCTTTCTTCTGTCTCTTCTGTTTTTTCTTTATTTCTGTTTTCTTTCTCATGCCTTTCTTTTGTTTCTATCTTTCCCCTTCTCCTTTCTGGCTCTCTTTTCTGTCCCTTCCTCTCCTCTCCTTTCCTTGTTTGTTTCTTTCATTCTCTCGTTCAGTCTCTTTTCTTTCTCTCATTTCCTCTTTTTTGCTTTCTTTGCTTCATTCTTACTTCCTCTTTTTTGTTGCTTCCATCTTTTTCCTTCCCTTTTTCATCCCTTCTTTCCTTCTCAGCTTTGTACCTGTGTGCTTTCTACACTTGCATTCTTCCTTCTTTCATTACTTTTTGAATTATTTCATTACTTTTTACCCTTCCTTCCTTTATCATTTCATCCTCTCCTTGCATCCTTGCTATCCAGCCAACCTTCACAACTATCAATCTTTTATTCCTCCCTCCTTTCCTTCCATCTTCCCTTTCTTCCTTCTAGTTTGCCTTTTTCTGTTGTTTTTCTTTCTGTACTTTTCTCGTCTCACATTCTGTTTCTTCCTTTCATTTCCTCTTCCCCTCCATTATTATCCTTTATTTCTTCCACTTTTGCTTCTCTTTATCCTTTTTCTCCTTCCCCCTTCTTCCTCTCCTTTCTTTACCTCTCTCCTTCTTTAAGGAAAAGTGCTAAACCTCCTGAGTTAATCAAACATTAATGTGTCCTTCATCATTGGCTCATGGGTTTTCCAATGGGCATGAGGATGGGGGCAGATGTATATAGATATGTTTTCTTGTAGCGCACTAAGAAGTCTTTGTGCACCTTTCAGGATCCTGTAGGGTCTATTAAACCCTTGCCCATAAAACCTATACCGTTCCTGCCAGCAATAGAATATCCATTTTAATTAAGATTGTATCCTGAAAACAGTGCAAAGAATAAAGGTATTCTCTGCTGCAACATGCAATATGAGCAAAATAATATTTAAAAGAACGTGCCTATACAGCCATCATGTGTTAAGCATCTTCTAAAATATTCTTATATACCTAAAAATCTTATAAAATGTGTTTTCTAAAGGGTAAGACCTATTTGACACAAAAACCTGAAATTTATTATTCTGCTCGGTCTGCTAGCCCAAAGTATGTAAAAGGAAGCATTTGTCATCCGTTCGTTTACAACTCCTTCAGGAAAACCCTTAATCCAAGTAAAGACTGTAGAGCTCACACCACTGTTAGTGGCCCTTGGAACATCTTTGAGTAAATATTGCCCAGAAAATGATCTCCCTAATTGTGAAGTGTGCCCCTAGATTAAACGGTGCCCCCAAAAGTCATTTTCACTCTGTTTCAGGAGATGGCTCTGCCACCCCACTTTGAAGTATTAGCCCCCCGAAGTATGGGTCTAGTTGCGCCCTTGGGCATAGCTCCAGACTCGGCAGATAAGGCTTCAGCAACAATCCTGTGAGTTTCCAGCTTCACTCCCTGAGGCCGGGGCTATATTTGTTCTTCAATAGACACTATGTCCTTGTCCTTGTACACAGAATAGCAGACATGCAGATAGCAGACCTTGTCCCAAACCAGGTTTGTGCACCATTTCTGAGACTCGAAGAATAGGCTCATTATTTAACGCTTCTGCAATAACTAGCATTGCATAGCACCTAAAGATCGCACAGTTAAGGTGCTAGGGCTACATAATTCAATTTAATTTTTATCTGTGATGTTACCATCCTTATTGTGTGCACTATATTAAGAATTTAACTTGTTGCTCGTCCCCATGGAGCAGACTTCTTTCACGTGCTCTGTCAGTGTCATGTGATTAGCGGGTATTGGGCCCAGATAGGAAATACCTTTCAGCAATCTTGGCCAGGCCCATTTCATTGACTGCAAAACGGGCCCTTCTGGGTGTTATTGAGGAGTTTAGAGGTACGATGGCAGACAGGACATTGGCTGGTTTGGCGGCACAGGCGGTCAAGAGAGATATAAATCAAGTGCCTGGAAGTCACTAGGGCCACCTAGCTTGAGAAAGTGGAGATCCCACATAGACTGGTGTGCCAAACAAAAAGAACTGATTATGTTTCTCTGGGCTGGCCTCGGAAATGTAACAAAATCTGGGGTAGATGGTAGGAGTGCTATTGCCTGTCTTCTACTTTGGGGACTGAGCCAGGTGATGATGTGCTACCCCAATGATTTTCTGGAAGTGTGAGGGGTGGGAGAATGGGGGTTTGATCAGGATGCAATGCTTACTTTCTTTGTTACTGTAACGTTATGAAAACTGATAGTCAGTTTATTAAAAAAAAAATCGACACTTTAAAATAAATATTTTAAAAGCATTCTCCAATTCCAGTAATCTTTGTGTTGAGGGGAGTAGAAATCAGACTACCGTGGATCTGGCAGACGGAGATGCAGAGGGGCAGAAAAAAACCAACAATCTGAGGTCCTGACACCACCATTGCAAATTATCATAACATGTTTGTGAGAAAGTGGAATACTAGTTGGGGAGGATGGTACACTACTACAAGTAATAATGTCATCATTCTTGCTAGGTCCAGCAAGGGTTTCAGAAATTTAAACCTGAGCTTAATCCCTGGTAGCTATGGCAAAGGTGAGACAATCTTAACTTAAGAAAATGTGTAAAATATATAAAGTACCAAAACAGTTAAAAAGTTGAAAACACAACAAAATAAAAATCCCACTCCAATTTATGAAAATAGAAACTGACACCAAAATTACAAAAAAATCAAAAAGGGGAACCAGAGATCTGAATTTTTATGGTTTTAATTAAATGTGACCACCAAAAGCGCAAAGCTCCAACTGCGGGGAAACTGGTGGACTGGTCGCGATAGACTGGGTCAAAGGTAGGTTTATGGCCGACCATGATGGAGCACAGATCAGTTACAAGACCTTCTTGCAAAAAGCCAAAGAGCAAAGTCAGTGTTGATCTTGTTCAGCTTGCTGATGCTCTTCGGTGAAGCCCTCTAGGTTTGGACTTGAAAACATTTCTCAAAGTCAGATCTCCTTAAGCGGGACAAACTAGCAGGTTGAATCCAACCGACAATTTGATGACTTCGGCTAAATGGCTGTTCTGGTCTCCTGCCGGTTCTTGAAAGATAAAGTTGGTAAAAAGTTTCCAAATACCTATCTTTTGCTGTTTGTACACTCTAACACCAGCCACAGGTCCCAAGACCTTAGAAACTGCACTTGAGGGTCAGAAAACACACAAACAGAAGCCACCAGCAGGGTCTAGGGCAGGTCCAATTGGAATTGTTCATGTAGACTCCTCAGGATGGAGGCTTCTTGCAGAGTTTGTGTCCTTGCAGCTTAAAAGGAGGTCAGCCAACTGAACCTTGGAGTCCACTTCTTGGTCCTGTCATGGTCTGCACGTCTCTTACCGCTGTAGGCTGCAGTAATTGGAAGGACCCCCGGTTACTTACTGGTTCTGGACTGGCCAAGATAAGGGCGACCCCTTCTAGTAGCCACGGTGCTGCTGACTAGAAAAAATGCCAAGACAAGACCGTACCCTCCAGAAGGAGTCCCAGAGGAAAAACCCAAGTAATGAGAAAAAACCTCTATCATGGGAACTCATGAAAAGAGGAAAAAACAATGAAAAAAGGCAAAATAGAAGTCAAATCCGAAGGGAAAAATAAGCAGGAGCGAGAAGAAAACTGGAAACAGGTGCGAGGATCACCACCAAGACGGGAGTGTTTGCAACACAAGGAAGGAGGGAGCTGCAGGGCTTATATGCAATGAAACCGGAATTGACAAAACAGGAAGAACGTACGACACCATCTTGGATTGGGAAAAGCCACATAGAAATAAATGAGAAAAAAAAAAATAAGTAGAGAAGGAAAAGGAACAAGGCATGCTGGGAAGACAGCCACTAAACAAGAAGACAATATGGACAACCAAGAAGAAAGAAGACATGAAGAAAGAAGAAAAAGAAGAAAAAAGAAAAAGGACCCAAGTAAGGTAAGTGGGATGGGAAAGTCAGGGAGGCTGCCAGGGGCCACGGTCCGACCCGGAGCACGAAATGTGCCTCCTGGGCTGCACTGCGGCACAAAATGCCAAACAGTTGCCAAAAAACGGGCCGCAGTGGATTTGGTGTCCAGAAATGGTGACTGCTGGCCTGACCACGGACCAAAAAAAGGATGCCGTGGGAGTCCGCGACCTCACAGGTCCTGGGTAGAAGTGGGAGCAGGTTCAGTCTGTACGTTTCCCCTCACAGGTCAAAACAGCCAGTGCAGTCCTTCGTCTGTTTTCCACAGATCCAGCAGAGTTCTGAGGAACCAATGGAGTACAAGTCCCCAGGGTTGACGCTACCCACTTATGCAGCACTTCCTGAGTGTTTTATCGCAAACTATCCCATAGTGCCTCTCTCTACCTAAAGCCAAGATGGCTGAATCTTTCTTTCCCTGTTTGTCCACCCTGGGGGTGTTATAATGGAAATTAGCAAACCCTTCTTCAATAGTCATTCAAAAATGGTTCTGGGGACAGCTACTCTCTCACCGGGGTTGGTGCCTGGGTGGCTAGGTGGACAATAGAGGAGGCCGACCCAGGTGTGAGCTTCATCTTCCAGTGACAGAAAATTCATCCTTTGAAGTTAATTATGTTCCTGGTAACAGCACCGATGGCCATCCTGCCAGGGATATGTCAATCCCGCCTCCCTTTGTCTCAACTCTGCAAGCCACTTCAGACCTGATCAAGGGGTGATTAAGCTCCTGGTTGACAACGAACGCTGGAGGAAAGGCACATTTAACTCACGCAGGAAAACAACAAGTTTTTAAAAGTAGCAGTTTAAAAAAAGTCATATGAAATCTGACTTGACTATAAGTTGAATTTTAAATTACTATTAAAATGAGACCTTGAATTATTTTTTAGGAACTCCCAAACTGAAGTCAGGCGCTATAAGGTGCTACATTGTAGCCTGGTGCTTTCCTATAAGAAAGGCAACCTTGCCAGAGTGTAAAACAACTTTGGGAGTATAATTCTGAGTATAAAGCTCAAATTTAAAACCAATGAATGCAATGCCACATTTATTGAACAAACTGAGTTTGCACATGAAATGTGGATGGATGGATGGATGAAGCATTCTAGATGAGGTCAGTTTAAGAATGTATTAATAAAAATGATGAATGAGCGATCCCATGTACAACCTCACTCAGTGCTGGTCACCATGAATGTAAATAGGGTAGGTTAATTGAAACAGCGCTGTTACCTTTCTTTTTTTTGCTGTTGGTTCCACATAACACAGAGGAAGAACATTAGCCTGCACAATATTCAAGGCCTGCTCCTAAAATTGTTATAACTATCCTCACAAATTGCTCATCAACAAAAACCAAAACTCAGTCTTAGGTTTTCGACTGCATGCAAAATATACATAGGCATTTAAAAATACACAAGCATATGAGGCATTCGACTACAACTTGAGGACCCTGACTTATCAGCCATCCTTGACTCTAAGCTCAGAAAACCGAGGAACAAGACAGAAGTAAATCTAACTCTCTTCTGTCAGGGTATAATGCAACTAGACTTTGCCTAATGAGCACATTTCTGCTTGACTAGACCCTGCCTGATGGCTGAGCCACCTGAAACCGATGCTACCCCAAAGAAAGCATGGATGGGCAAGCAGCTTGCTACTCAATGCCATTGACTGTCTCCATGAGTGTCAACTCCCATCTCTACTTTCCTTTCGTTTGTTTTGTTTTGTTTTGCAGTAGAGCAGCACAATGCCAGTAGGAAATCCTGCTACTTACATCACTGGACGACTGTTGTAGCAAGAAATATGTATACAAATTGTTATGACATAAATTGACCGAGTCACTAGCATATACAAAGCATATTTGTCCACAGTCATGTTCACCATGTGACACACATTATTTCTAAATGCTATATTTCTGAAGGGCGTCAGAAGTTAAATGTGGTAGGGTACATTTATTGTTTACTTGGTTTATGTATGATCACTTAGATTGACGAAAAACCCTTTTGGCTTTGTTTATTGCAGCTAAAACATACCCCGTGTTTTAAACTGTCCTCTTTTATTCAAAAATCTGGCCACTGGGCTCCTAAGTCTAAGGAAAAAGTACCACGCTCTATCCCAAGCTACTGATGGGCCGATCATTCCATCATTGTAGCACACATTCAGACTGACTGCAATGAGCTATACTTTGGAAGAGGTTACCTGAAGGTTATCACATGAATTTCATGAATTTCATTCTCTCTCTTCCCTTCTACATCTCGTTTGTAGTGGCATGTGCCTTCATTGAACAGACGCAGGCTCTGTACAGGAAATTCTATAGAAATACCATTTGTACAGAGGAGTTTTGTAGGTGTTCAAGCGCATGCAGTCATCTGCTGATTTTTTTCCCTCCATAGATATTTGTAGTGAGGTGGCCCACTGGTAATTGTGTTTTTCTTTAAGTTGTTATTTTGAATTGATTCACTCCGAGGACTGTACCTGGCAGTTTGAAATGTAAGGAACAGACAGCAGCAGGCAGTTAATCGACACAATCAATGTCTTTCTTGCCTGCGGCTATCTCAGGACATCAGAACCTGTAAGTTTTGCATTGAGTCTAAGTATACCCAAAAGAATGTGAATTCTGAACTTGGCAAGCACAAGATCAAACAGCCTTTCTTGAAAGCTGTCAACCCTAATCCTTCATGCCAGCATGAAGGCCTTTGTGAGCCTATGGTGTCATACAAACCTGCAACGCCGCCCACTATAACTCCAAACCCACAACGCCACCCCCAGGCATCACCAGCCACTTAATCTAGGATAACTATGATTGGATCAGATTCTTCACAGAATATGTCACAGTAACCCCAGTTCGTGCCTGCGACATGCAGCAGCCATTCTAAATGCCCCGTCCCATATATTCTCCTATAATGCTGGGTTGCACACCAGAGTTAACTCTTTTAGGAAGTATTTTGCTGGTGCCTTTTATATTTAAATATTTTTATACGAACACCGCACAATTCGAGACAGGTCCCCTAGAGCCAGCAATTAACAATACAATACAACATGTATCCAACCACTTCCTCCTCACCGCACAAGAAGAAAAGACAAGAACGCTATTTCAAAATATGCCAGCCACAGAAAGAAAAACGTCACCGAATTTGTGTTAACTCGAAACACATTGCAACACAGCGCCTCTTGCAAGTACCCTTAGGCTCACCTTCAAGGGGAACAGACTAATCCCGAGGCTAAATTCCATCACGTGTGCAGGAAGATGCAGGAGTCAATAAGGTAAAGTGCATACAGTTCAGAGACCTAGAAAGTACAGCTCAATGTAGAGTCCAAAAAATAGCTTTTTTACAAATAATAAAAATGTATTACCAATGACTCGGGTCTGGAACTGTGACAAATGAGTGGCTACAGCACCGACGCCTCTCTGTATCCATATGGTGCCTAGCAAACGTACCCTCAAGAACTAGACTGAGAAAGTCCCTGAGGAGAGTTTGCAATGAGGGGCGTGTATGAATGAAAGTGGATGTGACAAGTCTGGCCTAGAATGGGGTCCACTGACTCACAGGAATAATAACAAATCCACATCGTTTTTTTAATAGAGATTTAGAAATTTGGTCCTGATGAAAAGCGATTGACTGACTGGGTGTGGCTAATCTATGGCTGAAACGTGTAGACCCTAGATAGGTGAGTTCATTAGTTTCTCTGGTAGCATTACATGTGGTGTTTAACCTTGCCAGGGGACCCAAAAATAGGCATATCTGAAGATCCTTTAGAGCGCACACAGGCAATTTTAGATAGATTCCTCCCTTATAAATAACAGCTCTCATGACCATCAAAATTGAGCTCACCCAGGCAGGGACAGTTTAGGGTTTGAGGGGCCCTGGGCCAAAGTATTTTGGGGGCCCTGTTCAGGACAGCTTTGAATTTATGACCCAGTTTCAGCACTTTCATGCCCTCTTTGGGCAGGTCACTTGTCCAAGTTCTAAATGTGTGTGTACATATAATATTCAGGGATCGTGACTGCTCTTTTGATATTGTAACACAGCAGCAGCTCACCAATATTACTGCAAATAATCTCACTGACAACCTCCAGTTTCCCATACGTGAGGTCCCCTGTTTTGAACTGAAAGAAACTTTTTTTTCTGGACGTTGTATGAAACATAAACAACATTTCTCTGCAAAACGTCTGTAATAGACGCTCACACAAAAAATAAATTCAGGGAAAACGGTAGATTTAGCAGAGCTGTTTAAGATGTATTTATGTTTATTAGGGCAAGACTCTGCAGAACAGAGTTCTCTATCCCTCTATCAGGGGGACTCCTGAAAGGCTGGGGCATTGGGCCACAGCCCACTTTGCCCATGCCCTAAATGTCTCCGCAACCAGATACAAAGAACATCTGGGTGAGGAATAGATGATGAAGCATGCCACTAAGAGAACCATGGTGGGCAAGGGTCCTTTAAGAAACTAAAAGTAATACCTGGGGTAATTGTAAATCAGGAAAAATCTTCCCTTCAAGTGTATTTGCTGTCTTTTGATTAGACAAAATTGCTGCTGAGAAATAGGGAATCCTCGAACCATCGAGTCCTGAGGGAATGGAACCTTATTTGTACATAGGCACATACATGACTTGTTGCTCCTGAGAAATGTTGCTAATTGGTTTTGTGCCAGATTCGGAAGTATCTTCCAGCATTCCATATATACTGTGCTGGTCACGTGTCTATTACATTTTTGGTTACCTTTTAAACTAGCTTCCAAAAGGATATAAAGTCTGGCTACTGTAGGAAGACGTTCCAAGCATTTGTTAATTTTAAAATAGCTGCCAAATTTCATAGCATTTAAGCCAAAGATAATGCCGTTTTTGTGGATATAGTAATTTTCGATGAGTTCATACACGTACTCAGTTGAAATTCGCACAACCATTCTTGTGCCCCAATGCCTATTTAATTGGCCATTTCGTTTTTTGTTATTTTGTTAATTTATAATGTAGAAAACATAATGTTGCCGAAATAGTTACCCAGTGCATCCTCTGTGATACAGCAGCTCTTTAGAGAGTCTGTCCATGAACCGAATTCCTTCTATTATGGTGTGAGAATTGGGTTTACCAGTGAGTACTCATCTTTTTTTAATTGTGCCTTTTAAAAATGTCAGTGAAACAACTTTAGCTTGATTTGCATTTCTAATGTGTAATTGCATGTATGTAGTGTTTCGTACCCCTGGAAAAGCGGTAAAGTGCTTTTACCAAGTGGGTAGCATGCCATTGTTTACGTTTTGGCCTACGAGTGAAAACTCATTTTGATGAAATTGGACTTGATTCTCTGCCCTGGTCAGATTATAAAAGTGTCACTAAAGTTGGTGCTTGCCCAGTGAGGTGGGGCTTCATATATATGTTTTAATTAATTACCTTCCTCATCGGCATTCACTGCAGCCTTTTGATCGCACACATATAGTGGGCATAGATGCAAGGTGGGATGGGCAGTCATTAGCCATGCCTTTAATTCGTGACTCCTGTCTTTAAATATTTACAACAAACATGGCAAATGCCTCTCATTTAAATTAATCTCCTGAAAATAAAATGGAAATGAACTTGAAATTCTCTAGTTCGAGAGCTGGGGACACACTGAGGTTCATGGGTATTTGAGGTAGGCAAAGGGTGTGTTGTGTTGGGATGTACTGTATCGTGGGTTGGAATGCACGAGAGGGTGGAATGTACGGGAGTCATGGGAACACCACGTGAGGGAGGTGGAATGCGGGAGTAACGGGAGGCGAGAGAGACGGTTGAGGAGGGCAGAGAAGGAATGACTTGTTCTTGCTACGGCTTGTTAATAAAAGGAAAATACCACTTACGAAGTTGCTGTCTCTGTCTTGGATCGAAGGAACACAACAGAAAGTGGCGACGAAGGTTAAGTCGAATTCCAGCGTGGCCCAGCGTTTCCAATTTGCTGACGAACGCCGAGGATCTTCGTGGAAACGGGCTAATTCTTGCAGTGAGTCGGGTTTGTGAGGTACAGTGCAAAGTTTGCCATAATAAGCGGCACGCGCAACGTCCGTTGGGTGCTCGAGACAAGTTTCATATACGCACGCCTTTACTGGCGCGTGCGTTGCTACGAGCTCAACGTTAATGCGGCATGATGCACTGTGTGTTGACGGGCGTTGTCTAGGCAACTACATAAACTGTCCAGGACGTTGCCAAGCAATTTATTATTATTTTTTTCTCTTTATATGACATCGTAATGAATTGAGCTACTTTGTTTCCAAGGAGTTCCCTTACTAGTGTGCTGAGTCGAACAAGTTATTAAAGAACAGAACAGAACAGTAAAGAACAAGTCATTCCTAATGGCACAACAGAATTTTAGCATAAGCCCACCACATGCATTTTGGGCTTCAGGTACTGAACCCTCAATCAAATGGACAGAATGGAAGGATTACTTTACTAATTACATTGAGGCTATAGACGAAGGAAAAACAATGTCTCCAGAACAGAAAAAAAGAATCCTGTTACATTCGCTTGGTCCAGTAGGATTGAAAACGTATAGTAGAATGCAGAAAAATGTACCTATTGGAGATGGAAACATTTTTGATGCAGCATTAATGGATCTTGACAAGTATTTCGCACCAAAAGTATGCATTGGCATCACACGTTTCAAATTTTTTCAACGCAAACAACATAAAGAAGAAGAGGTAGATGATTACGTAGCGGAATTAAAGAAGTTAGCCATTGATTGTAAATTTGGCATTTTACATGATGATCTCATTAGAGATCAATTAGTCATGCATGCTCGTAATCAGTCCATACAAGAACGCCTATGGATAAATGGCGATGCACCACTGGAAGATGTTCTAGCGATTATTCGTAAAGCTGAGATTTCAGGAAGGTGTGCGACGGAATTGAAGTCTTCAGATAAAGAGGACTGTAGTGTTTTCAAAATAAATAATCGCAAATCAACATCTAACTACAAAGAGAGAGCATCAGAAAAAACTCCAACGTTCAACTACAAGGAGAAGGTAGATCACAGAGATAAAAAGTGTTTTCGTTGTGGCAGTAAAGAACACTTGGCATTTTCAAAATCGTGTCCTGCTGCGAAACAAAGGTGCAACAACTGTGGTGTAGTTGGCCATTTTGGAAAGGTATGTCAAAAGAAAAGAAATAGCGTCAAATGCGTGTATGAGAATAATGTCAACAGTGATACAGAAGACGAATGTGGAAGTATTAACATGATCAAAAACGTACAGAACAAATTTGTATTGAACATTAATGGAAGTTATTTGTCGAAAAAAACTATGTGCGAAATGAAGATTGGAGGGATAGATATCAATATTCATGCTGATTCGGGATCGCCATTTACCATAATTAACGAGAACGTGTGGGAAAATAAATTTTTGCCAAAAGTAGGGAAACATTTATTACCTCCTGACATTGAACCGGAGAGTTATACGGGCGAAAAAATCAATGTACTTGGGTACAGATGGTTAGTTTTTCAATTCAAAGGAAGGAGTGCCAGAGGCAAATTATATGTAGCAAAAACAGGACCTTCAGTCCTGGGTTGGCAAGACCAAGGTAGATTACATATGATTTTAGATCCCAACGGTGAGGATAAAGTACTTCTGGCAGATTTAGGAAATTCAATGGAAGAGGAACTAGAAAAGAAGTTTCCTAAAGTCTTTAACAAACAACTCGGGAAACTATGCGGGTTTGAGCATGAGATTCTATTGAAACATGATGCACATCCTAAGGTACATAAATTACGACCTGTACCTATAATGGTAAGAGAAGAAGTGTCGAACGAATTGGAGAAATTGGTACAAATGAACGTAATTGAGCCCATCGAGAGCTCGGAATGGGTTTCACCGGTGGTCGTAGCACGGCGCAGTAACGGGAAGATCCGTCTTTGTGTGGATTTGCGTCACCTCAACAATAACATTGTCATAGACCAATTTCCGTTGCCAAAAATTACTGAAATGGTATCCAGTCTTAAAGGCGCTACTTGGTTTTCTAGTATTGACTTATCAGCGGCGTATCATCAGATTCCTCTGTCACTACAATCGAGGAAATTAACAGCCTTTATCACTCATATAGGGTGTTTTCAATTTAAAAGAATGCCTTTCGGTTTGGCATCTGCCGCTGCTGTTTTCCAGCGTTTGATGCACAAACTATTTGGAAAGGAAAAAGGAGTAATGTTCTTTCAGGACGACATCCTTGTGTTTGGAAACAAAAGAGAATGTCACGATGATAGAGTGCAACGTGTGTTACGTATTTTGGAAAACAATGGATTGACTGTTGAAATGAGTAAGTGCAAGTTTGCAGAGAGAAGTGTGACATATTTGGGGCACGTTATTAGTGGCGAGGGAGTTAAACCTAAGCCATCTTTAGTAAGCACTATTAAGGAAATGTCACCACCATCATGTAAGGATGACGTTAGGTCATTCTTGGGCATGGCAGAATTTTGTGCAAAGTTTATTCCAAATTTTGCAGAGAAAGTATTTAACATAAGACAACTTCTTTAAAAAAATGCAAGATTTGATTGGAACTCAGAGTGTGATGTGGAATTCAAAAACATCAAAGAATATTTGTGCAAGGTCCCTAATTTGAGTGGTTTCGATCCGCTACTCCAGTGCTACTTGACCACAGATGCGAGCGATAAAGGTCTGGGTGCAGTGTTGTCACAGAAGGATGATTGTGGTACGGAGAACATTATCCTGTTTGCATCTAGATCTTTGACATCGGCTGAGGAAAAATATCCCATTATTGAAAGAGAGGCGCTTGCTTGTGTGTGGGGTTTGGAGCATTTTCGTTCATTTGTGTGGGGTAGGAGTGTCATCATCCAATGTGATCATAAACCACTAATGAAACTTTTGTCTTCAGAGGGTAGCGTTGTAGCATCGCCAAGAATTGCGAGGATTTCTATGAGAATGAGTGAGTACATATACAAGATGGTGTACGTACCAGGGAAGAAGAATGTGTTGGCTGACTGTTTCTCTAGAATGCCATGTCCTTTAGAAGAGTGTGTGGAGGACTCTTGGGATCAGTTTAAAATTGCATTTATTTTTGATTCTGGCTTACCTGCTTTAAGTAAGGACAGGTGGGAAGTGGAACAAAAAAAAGGATGAGGAATTGCAAAGTGTGCTAAAATTTTTGCGGGTAGGGTGGCCCAAAAAAGATGTATTGTCCGAAACCTTTTTGGGAACTCAGAGCGGAACTATCTATAGAGAATGATTTAGTTTTGAGGGGCAATAGGTTTGTTCCTCCTAAGAACTTACGTGCAAGCATCATAGAATTATGCCATGAGGGTCATTTTGGGATAGTACGTACTAAAACAATTGTTAAAGAATATTTTTGGTGGCCAGGAATTGATACCGCAGTGGAGAGATTTGTGCGTAATTGCCATGTGTGTGCATCTGCTGACAAAACTTTACACACTTTGAAACCACCTATGGATCAGAAATTAGTTCCAGTAGTACCTTGGGAATGTGTGGCCATAGACTTAATGGGACCTATTGGAGAACAGCAGGAGTATTTGGTGGTCATCATGGACCTTTTTTCAAAATGGCCTGTGGTTAAAGTAGTTAAAAAGGCGGATACTGCATCTGTGTTGGAATGTTTGGACCAAACATTTTGTTCGGAAGGTATTCCGGCCTTACTCTTAAGTGACAATGGGGTACAATTTGTATCAAACATTGCTAAAGTTTATTTCGATAGAGTTGGAGTTTCACACAAAACCACTTCATTGTACAACCCTAGTGGTAATGGTTGTGTTGAGAGGTTTAACAGAGTGTTAAAGGGAGTCATTCAAGCAGCTATGAGAAAACAGTACGATTGGCATACGGCTGTTTGGAAAGCGGTTTGGGCATATAGGGTAACAGAAAACGAAGTTACTGGCATTAGTCCATTTGTTGCCATGAGGGGTAGAAAGCCTAGGTGCAAGTTTAATCCAGCATGGTTATACAAATGTGGTATGGATTTTTGGTCTGTGAATGATGTACGTAAGAGGATGGAAAAAACGCAGGATAGAAGCAAATCATATTTTGATAAGGCTCATGGTACGAAAAAAACCCAGGTCAAGGTTGGAGATTGGGTAAGAATTAAAAAACCTTTCAAAGTAGTCAAAGGTGAGAGCCAATATTTTGGACCGGAACAAGTAAAGGAGGTATTACACAATGCTGTGAAGTTACAAAATGGAAAAGTGTGGAATTTGAAACGGATTGCATTATGTCCAGTAGTACATGAAGGTGAGGATGTGGAAAATGTAGAAAATAAGATGAATGACCCTTTTGGAGTGGATGATGGTGGGACTTATAACCCAGGCACACCAGTTTTGAGAGACAGTAATTGGGGTACGCTTGAAAGTTTGTATAACGATTCAACCAGCGAAACGAATGGTGGCGATGATATGGAAGGAATTGGTGAAGCAAGGGATCAAATTCAGAGTAAACAAGAGTCACAATTGGTTTCACAAGAGTTGGAACACAACCAGATTTTGGACACTGATAAGCGAAGAAGAAATTTACCCCTGTGGCTAAAAGACTTTGTTTTAGATTAAGAATTTCACTATTCAGTAGTTCTTCTTTTGTATTTCCTTTTGGGGTTCTTTTGTTCTAATTATTTAATTTTATTTATTTATTTATTTATTTTTGTTTTTTCTTTCTCTTTCATTGTATTAAGGAAGGGGGGTGTGTTTGAATGTAAGTCTTAGTCAAGTCTTATTGAACCAAGTCTTATTAAGGAAGGGGGATGTGTTGTGTTGGGATGTACTGTATCGTGGGTTGGAATGCACGAGAGGGTGGAATGTACGGGAGTCATGGGAACACCACGTGAGGGAGGTGGAATGCGGGAGTAACGGGAGGCGAGAGACACGGTTGAGGAGGGCAGAGAAGGAATGACTTGTTCTTGCTACGGCTTGTTAATAAAAGGAAAATACAACTTACGAAGTTGCTGTCTCTGTCTTGGATCGAAGGAACACAACAGGGTGTTACAGGAAAATAACATTTCTTCCCCACCCTCCTCTAGGACCTCTACTAGTATAGGTACACAGTAGTCTGCATCCAAATGAATCCCTTGATATGTTCTTCTGTTACTTGCGTTATTGATTCGGTGAATGCAAATCCGCATGCATGAATCATTGATTGCTGCTCAATTAATTCCCATTGTGACGTACACATATCTAATTAAAGCTACGGGAAGCCGTTGATGGCGTTTTTATATCATTCGTTTTATGTTACCTGGCCTGATAAATATACCTGATATGTTATCTTCATATGGGAAGAGAGAGTTGGGTTTCCTGCTGGTAGAGCAATCAAATTAAAACGTGGCTTAATCTAATCTCTGACTATTTCATTTAATTTTTCTAAGATAATTAATAATTTACATGTGACCTTTGGCTCGCCGGTTATTGGCAAGTATTGGTAGATGTCGCTGAGCACAGGGAGAACCGTTTACGAAACGAAAAACCTAATTAAAATGAATGCGTGGTTAGTTTCGGATACGAGCTCGGCTGAAAGATTCTTTGGGGAATATGCTGAGCATATGAGCAGACCATTATTTTCGGCTGCGCCTTACAATTAATACGCAAGCTGTTTATGTAAAGTGGTGGTATTTCCGGTGTCGTCCCAGATGTCACCTCGCGCGGAGTTATAGCCGCCGTCAACTGCCTCCGACCGTTCCACCAATCACCGAGCACCCACGTAATTAACCAAAAGCCAACTGCCAGGGACCGCGTTGACTAGCGGTTTCCGAATGCTTTATGTGCAGTTTGAAATCACTGTTAATCAAATGTAATGTGATAACTTTGGGAACTGTCACAAATTCTTCCTCTCAGCAACGCAGCTGCTAAAAAAGGCCTCCCGGGGTTTGGAGGGCCCTGGAGCTAAGGTGAAGCTGGACGCTGAGACTGTCAGCACTCAAATTACTATGGGGTTTAAGGGTGTTTCGTTGTCCCCATACCTCCAGCTAAGCGACGTACTGCTACTTGGGTTGGGTAGTAAGGGACCACAGAATACTTCTCATCCAATCCGGAACAGGGTTTGCAAGATTGCCATCGCGATCCCAAACTGTCTTATAATATACAATTCTTACCCTGCAAGCTGCCCCCCTGTAGTATTTCCCTGGGAATGGTTCCTTAATGGTTCCTTAATGGATTTAAGCCTACGGCATTGTACATTATCGTGCCATTTTTTAAACGCCCGCTTCCTGCTTTTAAAACCTTTTTTTCAGCACTAGGATATTATACAATTGCATCTGGTCATTTTCAAAGTTTTAGAACTTTCTGTTTGGTTTTGTTTCAGAAAGCCATTTCCCCTACTGCCTGCGCTCCGTTAGTAACAAGCATTTACAGCCCTGTTAATGGTACTACAGACCTCACCCAAATCACCTAAGTGCGTGCGCCTCCTTCATGTGGCAGAAAACAG
Source organism: Pleurodeles waltl (assembly GCF_031143425.1). Classification (NCBI taxonomy): domain Eukaryota; kingdom Metazoa; phylum Chordata; class Amphibia; order Caudata; family Salamandridae; genus Pleurodeles; species Pleurodeles waltl. The sequence continues at coordinate 745,407,803 of NC_090445.1, read as the reverse complement.
GAGAGTGTACTCCTTGCCTCTTCAGTGCAATCTCTTCTCTGCTGAGACCTCCAAGTCTCAGTCTCCCAAGCACCGTTCTTTGTCAAACTTATGCACTGTGGCAAAACAGGATTTAATAGAGCAGCCCTTGGAGACCCCAAAACACAGCAACATTTGTAAACAAGAAATGATTATTTTAATTAAACATCTATGAATGCATTACTTTTTGTTTAAATAATCAGGGACGCCACACAATAAATGGTGAAAAAGATGTTGCTAGGTCTTTCTCTGCTCTAGATAGGGAAATTGATAGCACAGCAGGATCACTTTGGCAGTGGGAATATTGTGTTTTTCTTATCAGTGCATCACCTACTTTCTTCTAAAATGAAAATTGAAAACAAAATTGCATGGCAGTAAATGAAGAAATAAATTGAAATAAATGCTGGAAGAGATTGAGCGCATATAAAAAAAATGATTCATGTGTGTATTTCGGATTGATTTTGACTTTTTTCCATTCACCTTCATTGGCTTAGATGGCGGATGGACAAGTGGGGAATAAAACTGTAATTTAGACAGAAAGTTTCAAGAACCAAACACCGGAGCCTGCTGGAATGATTTACCTGGTCACTTTACTTAAGAGGAGAATTTATTATGCATCCTTAAAGAGCATGCACGGGAACAGTGTTAGAGCGGCGGGAATTAAAATCCTGCAGCAGAATACAGCGAGCAGATAGATGTTTGCCTTTTCGAGTCTTCATTTGGCAAAAAGGTTAGAAGAAAATGTTCAGAATGAAGAAAAGGGATAAGAAAACATGTTCTAGATTGATTTTGAGTCTTTCTGAATTGATTGGATACATGTGACTAAAATTTGAAACTAGATTTACAAGTGGTTACCATTGCATATAAGACATACCATGAACGTTCGTTTTCTTGGCTGAGAAAGAAAATCAAGCACTATGGGTACTTTTTAGTTCATAAATAGAATGTAATTCCCGCTTTCCTACAATCACCTACCACTGCTCTGGTCTGAAAAATTAACACTTTCAGCCAATGACCCTATTGAGAGTCCAACTACACTTTCGAGTGGACATGACTGATACAGCGAAGGGAAGATTCTGAGAGGGCTATGCTAAAGTTGGTCTTCAAGTAGGGTCTGTGTTATCAGCAGGCAGGGAAAAGAGAAGGTGGGATGAGTCTGCCATTGCTTTGCATTATTGTTTGTAGCCAAGTTTACATTATGGAATCTGACATTTATCCCCCATTATCAATGTCAATTTTATTTATTTCCTATCTGTCAAATATTTTTCTTTTCTGTGTCCTTTTTTTTAAACTATTTGCAGGGACTCACCCCCCCCCCCCTTCGTCACTTGCCCACCATTAATTACCCTCAATTTTTGTGCACCTTTTTATGTCCTTAGAATGAAAACTTGGTAGTCAATATCGTGATTTATCCAGTTATTAGCCACTTCGTTTGGGTATGTCCTTGGAGTCTCTTTGACCTTATTTTCTGGATGGCATATTGTGTATAAATGAATTGTCCATTAGGAAAAAAATGCTTTCTTTCCCTTTCCATCTGTGCCAAGCTATGACGACTAAAATTACACATTCCTTTATTCTGCTGAGCCATTCAAACCCACTTCTCACTCCCAGCCTTTTATTTGTCCCAAATCATCACCCAGTCTAAGAAGCAGCTTACATGTGTACACTAAGTAATGCATTGTTTCTCTGTTAGTGCTAAGATTTATTTAATCAGTAGTCAAATGTGAATGTCTGGTATCTCCTTGGGTTTTTTACCAGAGAAGTGTTTGAGGGGTCCATACAGTTACCTTGGAATTCTACCCCACAATATCTGAGTTTCTGCCTTGAGTGAACTCAGCAGATAGCTGGCATAAACTCCTGCATTTGCCTCTGAAAAGAAGGTGGTCATTTTGCAAAAGGAGCAAGATGTTACTCCATCTCATACCTGTGTCAAAAGCAGTCCATTGTGAAACAACACTCGGTTAACTTATCTCTCACTGTAGAACTTTTGGATGACCTTTCAATAAGCCCCGCTCCTTCATAAGGGGTCCCGCACTATGTCAACGCTGCAGCAACCAAAGGCAATAACGTCCTACGCCACATAGAGGTTCTACAACCAGGGGACTTTATTTCTCCTGCACGGGAAATAGGGAATGGCTTTTGTGGCACGAAAGGTGGCCTTTGTGCTGCTGCTCTCCAATACCTTCCAGCTACTGCAGTCCCATTCACATTCCCATGCACTCTGTTGAAGGTCGGAAACCAATAACATGATTTAGATAGCAGCCGATGTTCAGTGCTGCTTGTGGTTTCAGTACTCGACACACTTTGTTAGACACTCATTCTTTAATTTATAATCTTGAAGGCTCTGCGTATGTACCAAAATATGATTAACAATAAAATGCATTATAAAAGGTGAGGAAAGGAAATGCCACCAACAAAGTCTAGATCTCTATCACTTGAATCAGTTCTTGATATCCATGAGTGTACCATGATAAACTTGTGTGACAATGTATCGCTCATTCTCTATGCAGGAATTATTCACTTCCTTGAGCAGCATACTTTCCTTTGTGGATCTGTATGATGCTAACCTGTACGGTAGCAGGCTCATGTTCTGATACAGTGTGCCCATGCGCTATAGGAATATAGTATCTCTCACATATCTTCTCTGGTGCTTCCATCATGGTCCGCTGGTTCAGCAGAAAACCACCAAACTCACAAAGAAATCATACACTCACACCACCACCCAGAACCCCACCTACACCCCCCTTACTTCTGTGCCACCGGTTGTCATGCCTCCTCGCTGAATTCAAGGGGTGGGGGCAGGGGTGCAACAATTAGTATGGTCAAGCAGATATGTATTCAGTACCCACTAAGACCTTCTCGGGTCCATCTAAGTGACAGGCTATTTAAGTCTTGCATCAGTAGGCAAAAACCTAGGATATGGTTCTGGTCCCTCTCTACTGTGGTGAGCTAAGAACCCACCCTTACAATTGATTCAGCCCAAGTTGGTAGCATTTAGTGTAGAGGTGACACACGGCGTGGCACCATCATGTGCCTCTCTGTTCCTTCTGAGTATGTGCTGATAACGTCAAGAGCTTTGGGAATCTGCCTGTCTGTGGCTCAACAAGGTCAGTTTCCCAGCGGACCAGCCATGTGATCCCTCCTGGTCCAGTTCTTTTTCAAGGTAGTGCCCTGGCTAGTTATGGTCTTCACACAAGAGGTGGTGGCTGCCACGTATGCTGACTGGGCTTGGTGGGTCAAAGTTCAGAAGGGCAGTCCCACGGTCAGTGCCTGTGAGTTCCTAGCCCTGTTTCAGGGACCAGTTCTCAAGTAATTAATTCAGGATTTTTGGAATCTCAAAATATGTCCTAGCATATTCGCAGACTGCCTAATTGACAGCAGCAGTGTTGTCAATCATCCTGGAATCAGATACACTTGTCCTGCTTGCATCCTCCTCCTGTGCTGATGGAGATATATCGCCAGCTTCTTCCCAGGCCTCCAAAGATGCAACTTACCTTGTGCTATGCTTGACACAGCACAAGGCACCCACTGTGTCATAGTAGCTGTAAGTAAGCTACCACAGGAAATCACCGTACGGAATGTGGCCCTCTACACAGGAAGTGGCAAAAGCACTGCTAGGATCATCAGGAGTTGATTTCATACCTGCATGAGCCTGTAGCTCAAGGGCAAACATTTGCAAAGGGTATGAGAATCATTGATTTGTTTCTTGGAGTCCTTTTATGGGATCACTGAAAGACAATTAACCTTTACCATCACAGACATGTTAGTTTTGACAAGGACACTTAATCTGCAGACTAGTGGGTTTGAACTGTTAATGTCTGCACCAGGTAAATAAACCTCCATCGTGCTCTGGTGTTGTCTCATAAAGTTCCTCTCTTTATGAGAGATTTGCGAAACAGGGCCCGCCAGACCGCAGATGAGTCGGGGTGGTGAAGGCCGAGTGCACTGGCTCATAAAGGGCTCTCCGATCTGCAGAGGATAATTCAGGAGGAAAAAATAACATTTTATGCCCTGACTGCAAAGTTAACAAGGCATTATATCACCACCTGGCCATCTGTTAGGTGAAAATGGGTTTTCACTTGAGTGATGTCGCTCTGGGCCTTTTGAGGTTTGCCGTGCACAGACATCTCTCAGAGACAGAAGAAAATCCTCGGATGCATCTCGTCCATTCAGGCACAGACTGGAGAGCAGTTCTGTTCTTGTTATCTGTAGCAGCACTACCAGCAGCCGATGATACATGCTGGGACACATGGTGCTGACTGAGGAACTGACCCAGAGTGTTACTGTGAGGTGTTGAAAAGTCGTGGGGTTCTAACTAGAGAGCTGCTCGTTTATGCAGAATAAAGGTGGACTTTGGTCAGTGAATCGAAACAGGTTTAATGAGAGACCCAAATGTGTGTGGTGGGCTCTGCTTTTGTTAATCAGTGCAAAGTCACATCTCCAGGAAATATGGGGCCAGATGTATCATCACGGCCCTTTGCGATTCGGAAATAGCGATTTTTAAGAAATCGCTATTTCCGACTTGCAAAGTGCCATGTATCACATTTTCGATTCGGTAATAGCGATTTCTTAAAAATCGCAAATGCTATTACCGAATCGCAAATTGCCATGCCGGCCCCATTCGCAGCTATGGGCCTGTTGGTCCATATCTACGAATTTTTTGCATTTCCAAAATTGCGATTTCTGAGCCAGAAATCGCAATTTTGGAAATGCAAAACCCCAGGGTGCTGGGGGGCTAAGCCCCCCCCCCCGCTGCACCCCAAAAAAATGTTTGGGGACATGTAAGGTGCACACATGCCAAAAGGGCATGTGTGCTTTACATGTACAATTTTTAAATGCATTTTAAATGCATTTTTAAATTTTGCACATGGTTACCACCAAGTTCAACTTGGTGGTAATTAGCGATTCCTAAATACCAAAATCGCATTTAGGAATTGCTTCATACATGTGCTAAGAAATCACAAATAACGAATCCTTATTTGCGATTTCTAATTTAGAGAGTCGCAATTTGCGACTCTCTAAACAGGGTCGCAATTTTAAGGAATCGCTATTTTAGCGATTCTTTAAAATTGCGTTCAGAATGTATTTCATACATTCTGAACTGGCATTTTGCATTCGCAAACGGGCATTCGCACCGTTTGCGAATGCAAAATGCTTTCATACATCTGGCCCATGGATTCTTCCTTGTGTTTCAAATGTACATGGAAAATGCTTTGCAAATTACTCCGTGCATCCCATTTATTTTTAGAAGCACACTGGTGCGCAGTTCTAATGTGCACACGAATGAGAGCGTGTATTAACAGCAAAATGTTTAAAAAAACTATATATATGTATGTATATATATATATATATATATATATATATATATGTGTGTAAACGTAGGGGGTTGAAGTAACATTCAGTTAAATTAACTGTTGTTAGGGTGCTGGCATATGTTCAATATAGGAAGAGGTGGAAATAAAAAAAGAGTAGGGCAGTTGGGAGAAAGCCAAAAAGAACCTTTGCCGCAGCCAGGAGAAATAAGAATTGGAGGTAGGGGCACATGAGGGTATTGAGGAAGGGACGTGGAGGTTAATAATACACAGTATAGGGACTGCACTGTATATCAGTGACAACACTGTCAAAGTATAGTCTGTATGTTAGAATTTGAAAACATAGACTAGACTGCCAAATAAGGGTAATCTTAAATATATCCCTTCAAAAGTGTCAAAATGCACAAAATCTCACTATTTAGCACTTTATATAAATACTGTAGGACGATAGTTAAAATAACATTTTGACCCAGTGCTACAACTGGTGGGAAATGAGTTAGATTTCATGTGTATGTTTAGGACATTCCAAGTTTTGGTGGGGTAATATTTACCTATGGATGACATTTCATCAGTCTATATTTTTACCCTAAATTATTAAAGTCAATGTTTGCGTTTGGCCTACCCACCCCCAAACATTGCATGACCTCCTCCAAAATACATGCCAAATGTATAATCAAGTGTACGGGCTCTAAATAGTTTGTTCTCAGTTTACCGTTGATCATGTTGCTGCCTTGTTGTTTTTGAGGCCATCATGCCATGTTGATATGGGTCGACCAACTCATGAGTAGAGGTAGTGATCATATGATGTAGTTTGAGGTAAACATATTTGTTCTCTTACATCCGAAAGAAGATTTTTAAAATTATTTTGCCCATATGCACCACCTAGCTGGGCCAATCTTCGTCTACTAAATCCTAACAAGACAGAGATGACGTCTGGTTCCAGAATTGCACTGGAATAGAGGCAGAGCTCATACCTTGCAAAAAGCATGAATTGCATAAACTGCCTGGGGGTGAGAAAAGATGGCGGCGGAGTGCAGAAAGGGACAAAAGTAGAATTTCCACCTAACGCGACACAGTTTTATTCCTAATACTTCTCAATGGACTTGTTCCAGTGAAAAATGAGTTGTGTACACCTTAACACTTTCTGATTGTAAACTTTACTTAAACATCCACGCATCTAAGCACAATTATGTGTATAAGGACAGTCATGGTAATCACATCTATCACATCTTCTCACCTGAGCTATGGTTTGAATAACGTGCTACAGTGGTGAACCATGAAAGAGTGCTCATAGAAGAAATATAAAAAAACATGTAATTTGATGAAGAAAATAAATAGGCCATTTCTTTTGTGTAGTTTCCTTGTATCGTTTTGTTTCTTATAGAGACGTCTAGCTCCAGAACCCCCACCTTCTGAATACTGCACAAGCATCAGACTAGATTTGAAACCCTTTCTACAGTACCTCTGCGTGCCGGAAGTGGCTCCTTTCAATTCCATACTGATGCCATTCTGCTCTGAAAATAATGTGCGTGGTCGATATAGCTGCCACTCCCGACCGCTGTCATCAATTCCTTTATTTCTGCTCCACCAGACATGGATACGGAGCTCCCTTCAGGTCTCTGATACATTGTACCTCAAATGTATCATTTGTTAGGGATGCTACCCCCCAAAACTACAGATTTCAAGCCCTGTAGGGACTGTCGCAAACAAATGTCTGTGACAGATCCCTACCAAGTATGCTTGTGATTCCTGGGGTCGTCGAGCCACGACTCCAAGGCCTGTACCGATTGTGCATCAATGAACCCAAAGACTTTCAGGGAACACAAGGTGAAACTCTACGTTGCTAAACAGAATAAGACTCCGGCTTGGGCCTCTCAAAGTCACGGTTTGTGTCCAAGGTTTGTTCCCAGTCTCTTTCCCATTCCTGCACTCATTGGAGCTGCATGAGAGGCCGGTCTTTGTCACCATCGAAGTCTTTAGGTAAATCTAAAAAGAAACACAAGAAGTCAAAGCGTGATTCCGTTCCCTCTCACCACTAGCATTTGTCTGAGCAGACTTTGGGTATGCACCATTCTTTTCGGTCTCCCTCCCAAAGTCACCCAACCTCGGAGCTGATCCTGCAGTTCATGTCGGCACGGCCCAAGTTTCTTGGGCCAATGCCACACTGCTTCAGATCAAAGAGTTCTGAGCAGCTATGCTCTTCATATACCCCGTGGCCCATCACGTACCCCTAGTGTACAATATAAACAGGGCGTATAAAACATGATAGGTAACGCTTACTGACATACTCGTAGAAATACTCCGGTTGGGTAGACCACGATGCTCATTTTACAGAAACTAAACCTCAACAGGAAGCACTTACAAAATATAATCGTAGCTGGTGCCGCAGTTAAAGCTCAGCTTCTGGAAAGGACAAGCCACCCTAACTCTTGGGCTTGGCAAAGATAAAGCAAGGCTGTGCGCTCAGAGATCCCATAGCAGAAAAAGATATAGAATCCATCCTGGAGGTGAACTGATGATGTACTGGAGCGTAATCTGTATCTGACTGAGACGCGCGGGTTCTATCTTCCTCTGCTGGAGACACAGAGTAGAAGGTTCTCCCTTTATAAAGCACCTGTAAGCTCCGCCCGCTGAGCCACGCCCCTTCCACCTCGAAGTAGGTAAAGGAATTCCCGCTTTTTACCAGGATGATGGACAGCTTTCCAAAACGACCCCAATGCGTTTTACCGCCGATTCCGGTGGTGCGTTGTTGATGCTCAGAAGCACAATGACATCTCCACAAAGACGCACTAGTAACAATCACATTGCCAAAGGCACACAAGGTTGCTGGAGACGTTTACCCCGTGGCCCATCACGTACCCTTAGTGTACACTATATACGGGGCGTATAAAACATGCTAGGTAACGCTTACTGACATACTCGTAGAAAATACTCCGGTTGGGTAGGCCACGATGCTCATTTTACAGAAACTAAACCAATAACAATAAAATACACACACACTCTTTTAAACCTGTCTGACTAAGTATTTTTTACCCATGATTCTAATTATGTATTCTATGTGCATATGTGTGTGTATTCATGTGTGTGTGTGTACAAATATATATGTGTATGTATGTGTATATGTTGTTTCTGTGCCTGGCATGTTTGTGGATCATTGCATGGCTCCTGGTTTTTTGGGTTGTTATACTAGATATCTACGAATTTCTGCTCTCTTTTTATCACACTTATCTTCTCATCACTCTTATGTCATGTCTCTATCAAACTATCCTCCATTCTCACTCGGACTCATCCCAAATCCCTTCGACCACTTTCATCTCCTAAATATCTCTGCCTAAGCTCTTCCCTCCACCTCCACATCTAACTCACCAAACCTCACTCTACCTCTGTGACCTCCCACACAACCCTACTAAATTCTCCTGCATTCATCTCACCCTGCTACTATGCTCTCCCTAACCCTTCCACATCCTCTTTCCCCTCCGCACCCCTTTTATTCATCTCAAGCCTTTGGATTGAGTAAATGAAGGATAAACTCCCAATTAACACTTCTGGATTTCTTTCCTCCTCCACCCCTCCATTACTCCAGTCAATCTAACTAACAAACTCTCATATCCGCAACTCAAATTAACTCATAATAATACTAAAACTGTACTCCTTATTAAATTATACTAATCCATCACTAATTCTTGTTGGGTACTGGAGTAGCGTGCTACTCATCGAAAAGCGCTTCGACGCCTCGTCAGGGGTAGTAAGCGCTATATAAATACGATTACAATACAATACAATATACCAACCCATTTGGTTTACTGCCTGCAGGATCACTGTCAATGCCAATAGGACCCTCAGAGCCTGGCTTGACTCTGGTTCCACATGTCGGCCCGGCTTCCAGGCTCTAGACCAGTGCAGGCAGGGGCGTAGGAGTCACAACATTTCTGGGGGGGACAGGGACAACCTTGAGGTGGGCCTCCTGCACAAAGCTTGCACCCAGAAGGGTTGCCGTGGGGGGGATGATAGGGGGGGGAGGCGGTCGCTTCCAGTCGAGTCCTGTGAGACTGGCAATTCCTTGCCTGCTGGGCCCTTGGCTGCCTATTAGGCAGCGACAAGCTCTGTGCTGCAGTTCGCCTGTGTAAAGTCCTAAGAGGCCTGTACTGCCTGCTGGGCGCAGTGCTTCCTGCCGATTCCTGTGCTGCCTGTCATGCACTGTGCTGCCTGTTGGGAGCTTTCTTTCTAGTCAGGCTGTGTCAGTCTCTGGCCCCCCCGCCTGCCTGTGAAGGCCAGTAAGGCCTATGATTGCTGCTAGGTCCTTGTCTGACTGTCAAGTGGCAGTCTCTGTGCTTCCCCCTTCCTGTGAACTGCTGTGCTGTCTGACAGGGCCGGCCTTAGTGCTGGTGGCGCCCTGTGCAACATTGTTTGTTGGCACCCCCCAGTGACCACCTCTGCCACGGATTTACTCACTACTATCCATCACCACTCTCTCTCAGATGCATTTCATTAGTTTTATACCACCACTCATACTGGGAAATTTCCCTTACAACGCAATCAATGCATGCAATGCATTGACCATGCTGCCATTACCACAAATATGGGGCTAGCATGGATGCCTTTACCACACATGTCTTTACCACGCATATGCGTGGTTACAGCATAGAGAGCGGTCTAGCTGTCCGGGTGGAACAGGAAGAAGCAGAGGAGAGAGAGGTAAGTAGGGCTGTGGCCGGGTTTAGGGTGGGAGGTCAGGTTCATTTTTAGGACATGGTAGGGTCGGGGTAGTTTTTAGGACATGGTGGGGTAGGTTTTAGGGTTCCTTGGGGCAGGGGCATCAAGGTATTTTTTAGCGCAGTTCAGGGTAGGTTTTAGGGTTCAGAGTGGGGGCGGGTAGTTTTTAGGACAGGGCAGGGTTACTTTTAGGGCTCAGGGCGGGGGGGGGGTTAGGGCTCAGGGCGGGGCAGTTTTAACTGATTGGGCAAGGTGGAGTATGGTATCAGGTGTAAGGGGGCAGGGCGGGGAGAATTTACCACGCATGTTTCTTTACCAAACATTCTTTTACAACGAAATTCGTTGTAAAGGCATGAGTAGTAAAGACACGGTCGTTGTTGAGACCGCGATGTTAAGGCATGCACGATATACGCATGTGTTGTTCCATCATTCATCCCTCATACCAGTCTAGGGTGTCAAAGCACTTTACATCACACAGATATTACGCAGAGACAATCATCATATATGTGTAAATCAGTGTATATGAAATGTTACATAAGACAGAGGACAACAAGGTGTAGGTGTCATAGGTCATCCATACTGGTAGCAGGTATAGTTTAAGTGTGGTTTATCGGGAGAAGCGCAAACTCAGAATTTAAAACATAACACCATGGTTGGGGGCTTTCTTTAATAATAAGAATTGATTTGCGCTCAAATTAACTTGTTTTGCAACATTAAGTTAATGAAAAAGTGGGGGGAAATCATAACGCTCTAATCTATACCTTGATGTTTGCATGCAGCTCGTTGATGAGTTCGTTGCTCACTGTTCTATATTCAGTTTTAATTTATAAATTGCAGGGGACAAAAAAGGAGCTCTCTGATGTAGAAAGCTGGCCTGGTATGTGGTGAGTACCTATGGTATTATCACCTTATACCAGGTCTAGGTATCCCCTTATTAGTGAGGTGTAGGCAGTGTCTAGAAGCCAGGGCTCTCTAGAGGTAGCTGCGGATGAGCAGCCAAGACTTACCTAGGAGACAGGCAAAGCTCATGCAATACCACTGTAGTCACGCAGCACTTACACACATGAAAGAAACACGTGTTATGAAAATAAAGGTTCCTTATTACAGTAACACAAACACGAAAACACTAGATAGGCAATACTCCCAATAGGATGTAAGTAGCACACTATCATATGTACAGCAGCAATCAGAAGTTGGCATAAAAAGCAATTGAAAATAGTGAAAAGCAATAGGCAATACTGAAGGCCTAGGGGGACCAGACCATATACTAAAAAAGTGGAATTCGAAAGCTGGGTCCCCATGCAAGGAAGTGGAATCTGTAGAGGGGAGCTGCAGGAACTAGGAAACCCCAAAGGTAAGTACCAGAGTGCCCTCCAGTGACCAGGAGAAAAGAGGTAAGTTACTGGTTTTTCCCCAATCCACCAAAAGGACTTCAGAGAAGGATATTGCAAAACGCAGGCAAGACTGCAAAAAGCTAGAGGTGGATGCTGGAAGAGGAAGACTTGGAAAAGAAGGGGACCAAGTCCAGTTTACGTAGGAGTGTCCGGTCGTGGCAGGAGCCACTACCCACCCATCTGTGGATGCAGGAGTTGCTCGGCCGGGAGATGAAGACGGTCAGCAGTGCAGCACTGGAGCAGATGAAGCGTTCCTAGGTGATGCAGTCGACGTCCCATGCGGGATGAAGAATTGCAGTCAGTCTGTGGTGTGGAAAACCAACCAGCAAGCCTTGGCAAAGGCAAATGTTGCATTAGGACAAAAGTGGAGCTGCCGGGGACCAGCAAGGTCCAGGGGGACTTAACCCATGGAGGGGAGTCCCAGGTGACCCTCAACAAGGCAGAGAGTCTGGAGAAGGAGAGGCAGCCCCCACAGAAGACCTACAGGCAAGGAGCCCAGGAGCTGCAGAGAGGCCCAGGCAGCACACCTGAAGAGAGGTCCCATGTCGCAGGCGAAGCACGTTGAGGGCTGTGCTTCACAGAGAAGAGTGCTGGGGACTGGGGCTACATGGAGCCTGAAGATCCCTTGGAGGAGATAACAACAGGCCTTGGTAGCTGCAAGAGACGCGGTGCATGGGGGTACTGTCCTGCATGGGAAGGCAAGGACCTACCTACTCCAAAGTTGGACAGCTGGTAGAGAGGACCAAGGAGACCACTCCAGACTATCACCCCCTGATGCAGGATCCACGCAGCTCAGGAGCAGAGGAGATCCACGCAGCCGGTCGTTGTTGCAGTTGGTGCCTGCAGATGCAGGTAAGTGACCCCTTCACTCCAAGGAATTTTCCTTCTTTCTTCTCATGCAGACTGAAGACTTGCTGCCCTCAGAGGAAGCACAGCCGGGCTGATGTTGCAGTTGCTGGAAGGAGCCGGAGAAACAATGCTGCAGGGTGAAGTCACTGCTGGAGCTGCAGATTGTAGGTTCCTGTGAAGTCCAGTTGCGGTTCCAGTGGCCAGAAGTAAAAGTAAACGTTGCAGAGGAGTCCTGCTGGAATCTTGCACATTGAATCTGAGGACCCACCCAAGAGGCAAACCCTAAATAGCCCAGAAAGGGGTATCGGTCACCTAGCAGGATGACCACCTAGGAGGGGGCTGTGACGTCACCTGCCTGACCTGGCCACTCAGATGCTCACAGAGGCCTCTGCCCACCTTGGATTCAAGATGGCAGAATCAAGTGGCCACCTGGAGGAGCTCCAGGCACCACCCCTGGGGTGGTGATGGACAGGGGAGTGGTAACACCCATTTCCATTGTCCAGTTTCGCACCAGAGTAGGGGCTGAGGTCCCTGAACTGGTACAGACTGGTTTATGCAAGGAGGGCCCTTCAGAGCATACCATTAGCTTGGCGAGGGTACCCCTCCCAACCCTTGTAACACCTATTTCCAAATGGAGAGGGTGTTGCCTCCCTCTTCCAAAGGAAATCCTTTGTTCTGCCTTCCTGGGCATGAGCTGCTCAAGCAGCAGAAGGAGGGCAGAAATCTGTCTGAGGGGTGGCAGCAGCATGGGCTGCCCGGAAAACCCTAGAAAGCTGATAGGAGCAATGCTGGGGATCCTCTAAGGAGCCCCCAAAGTGCATGGAATCATACAAAAAATACTGACAATAGGATTGGGGTATGATTCTGACATGTTTGTTACCAAACATGCCCAGGTTCTGAGTTGCCATTATGTAGCTGGACAGAGGGAGTGACCTATGTCCAGTACACTCGTAAAATGGCGTCCCCGCACTCACGAGGCCCAGGAAAATGTAGCTGGAGTTCGTGGGGGCACCTCCGCTCCTCCAGTTTTGCCCTCACACCCAGGTACTTGCACCCTGCCCTCTGGCTAGGAGGGCCTGCCATAGAGGTGACTTAGAGTGACCTGGTGCAGTGACCTGAACTGAAAGGGTGCATGCACCTTTTCACGCAGGCTGCAATGGCAGGCCTCCAGACATGGTTTACATGGGCTCCTATGGGTGGCATAATACATGCTGCAGCCCCTGGGGAACCCCTGATCCCCCAATGCCCTGGGTACCATATACTAGGGACTTATAAGGGGCACCAGTACGCCAAATGTGGGGTGTGTGTGGTCCAAACAACCAAATTTAATGGGAGAGAGCACTGGGGTCCTGGTTAGCAGGATCCCAGTGAACACAGTCAAAAGTGGGGTAACCATGCCAAAAAGAGGGTACTTTCCTTCATCTGACAAAAGCAGTAACCCACTGACCTATTCACATTATATAGACTTTGTGATCTGCATAGTAACCCTGTACGTTATGATGAGTCAAAACTCCGACTAGACAAAACTTCAATCTCTCTTCAGGAAGACCATTAATCACCGGAATTATCTTGAGATTTTTATTGTTGCCTGAAAACTGTTGATGGCAAGGAACACCCAGCAGGTTCTTTTAAAGTCAGAATATACTTGCAATCACAGCACCCCCATCCTAAGTCAGCACCCGGTGCAGCGGCACCGGTTGCATTGCCCTAGAGCCGGCCCTGCTTCCTTACCTAGCCCTGTCCATCTCTCAGGCCATCTGGTTCTTCCTGGGACCCGTGCTGTGTGCTAGTCTCTCTGCCGTCTATCCAGCAGTGCCAGGCTCTGTACCACCACAGCCTGTGAAGTCCTGCAAAGCCTGTGAGCTGCCCCAGTGCTGGCTTCCATCCACAGGCCATTGGCAGGAAATGAGATTTACAGGCAGCCCTTGGCCTTTAGAGCAGGCTTTCACAAATACCAGGAAGGCTGAGGGAGAGACAGGGGACCGAAATGTTGGGGAGGCAGGATGTCAACTTAGGGGACAATAATTAGCTCTGGGGCAGGCAAGCTGGAGACAGAGGAGAGAAGAGAGTGAGAGAGAGGTGACAGAAACGGGTGCCCTAACAAACATTGCTGCACAGGGTGCCACCAGCGCGCTAAAGCCTGCCCGGCTTATATCTCACAGTAACTCAACAACACTGTTTTTAGAAAGGGAGATACTCTGCAACACAGCACTGGATTTAAAAAGAAAGGGAGTTACTTGGCAATACTTTATTTAATTAGCCAAACCTCTTTACCTTCTCAAATCTTGCTGCTGTCTTCAGGGTTCGATTTTCAAGGGAAGGGTAGGGCTCAGGAGGGATGGGATGCAGACAGCAATCAACAAAGGGCCTCTCTTCTCCCTTTGTTCTCAGAAGTACAGACTGCAGGCAGCTGTGGCGGCAAGATGAGAAGGAATCCCTTGTGTGCTGCAGCACAACAAAAGGGCAGAGGGCAAGTGTCCTGGAGGCAGGTCACAGGTCAAGTGCAGGGCCAGTATAGGTAGCGCTTCACGAGGCGCTAATGGCCCTGCGAATTACAGAACAGAAGGGAAAATTCTTCTGTCCCCTCGTCCCCCCCACCCTTGTCCCCCGTGTCCCCCCCACTCCAAAATCTGGGGGGGACATATCCCCCGCGTCCCCCACACTTCCTACGCCCATGAGTGCAGGCCCCCAGTTCCTCGACATCAATGCTCACTCCATGGATGCTGAGTCAGCACAGCTTTGGCCTCGACCAAAGGCGTGCCCAAATCCATCTGAGGAGCCTCTTCTTGCACTCCCTTTTGCCACCAATTCGAATAACTATGACCAAGGAAATGTGTTTGCCCAGCCCTACCATGATGACAGTTAGTATGAGGATTTGCATGAGGCTACTGACCACAATACTTCTTCAGAGATGGCTCTTTTTTTTCTCCTCCCGGACCTGCCACAAGGAATCTGCTTCCTATGGTCCTGCATGGGGGACTGAAGTTCTCGACCTCTGTTCCCCACCATGGAGATGAAAACTAATGCTCTTACCAAGGTTCTGCAACCAAAACAGATTTCTGCTGAGCCTCTTCTCCCATTTAAATAATGAAGCAGTGATGGACACTTTATGAGAGGCATGGGCCAAACCTTACTCTGGGCCCCCTGTCAACCGACATATTACCAGGCGCCATCATCCTGCTCTGGATTACCCTGTTTTTTCGGCACCAGCACCCTTCATCCGGTAGCCTTGTGGTTCAGGCCTCCATGAGTCGATCTAATCTGAACACATTTCCTACTACTCCATCTGACAGGAAATCTAAACGAGTAGAAACCTTTAACAAGTGGGTCTTTTCCTCCACAAGCCTGGCCCTTAATTCTGTCAGTGCCAGCTGCTTGTTGGGGCACTACGCGTGCCGTTTGGGATTCCGTGGCACAAGTCCTCCCTGGCATGCCTGATAGCAGTCACCTTGTCCTGGTTGAAGCAATTTAGTATGGTTGTGATACAGCTAAGTTAAAGATTCATTGTGGCTTGAACTCCACCAATTCAACTGGGCAAGCTACTACCATTCACTGCCAAGCGTGGCTGCAATCAATTGGGTTCTCTGGCGACATCCAGTCCTCCCTGATGGTCATGCTGTTTGATGGGCTGCACCCTTTCAGGGACAATGCTGATTTTGCTCTCAAGCAATTTAAAGAGAGCAGGGATACCCTTCACTGATCTTCTCTGCGACTCTTCACTAACTGCACCAGTTCCACGCTCCTTTCTTGGTTTTGCATGGTGCACTCCTTATCACCAGTCTGTCCAATCCCTTCAGGGGACCCAGCAATTTCATTGTTGATGCCAAGGTGCCCACCACTAGGTGGCTAAGGTCAGCGTGCTGCCCAGTCCACCAACACCCCTCCCCCGTCTCAGCAGCCACACCTATCAAACCTCTTCAGCGTTCTCTTGACAGAGCACAGCCACCAGACAGTTTATAGGGAGCATGCTCTATTATTCATTTCTTCCCCTTCCATACCTTCCACTGTCTTCCAAATGACTGATGGAGGACCATCTCTTTATTTTGAGTCAGGAAGCGCAAAGCCTTTTGGCCAAAGGTGATGTTGAGATGGTACCAGAGCCAGAAGTATGGAGTGGTTGTTATTCCCACTACTGTCTGACCTGCATTCCCTCAATACCTTCTTCCCAAAGCAGAAATTCAGGTTTCTTACCCCGGCCTATGTCTTGTCTGCCCTCAACCCTGGAGAATGGATGGTAGAATGGACCTGCATGATGCCTATTTTCATATTCACAACCTGAGGGCCCATCTGTGCTGCCTGTGGTTCATGATGTGACAGGAACATTCCCAGTTTGCTGTAGTATTGTTTTTTTGGCTCACCATTGCCCATCAGGTGTTCACAAGAGAGATGGTGATGGTGGCAGCTCATCTTCAGAGATCTGAGGTGCCAGTCTTCCGCACCTTGATGACCGATTGTGGAAGGGAGGCTTGCCCCAGGCAGCCGTGAACCACCTCCAGACTACAACAAACATGTATCATCTTTGGGGTTCTCTATCAAGAGGTTGAACTCACCCCTGATTTATTCGCAGACACTCTTCTTCATCAAAGCCATTTTATACATGCTTCATTTTAGTGCTTTTCCCACAGGAAAGAGAGCCCAGGACATTCAGGCAATGATTCTGGTCTTTAAGCTTGGTCCTTGATTTTAGTGAGGTGGATTCTGAGGCTGCTGAGACACCGATGGTCGCCTGCATTCTGCTGGTTGAGCATGCCAGGTGGCACATTCGGGCCCTGCAGTGGGATCTGAAGTCTCAACCTCAGGGGGATCTCTCCGACAAGGTCAGATTGTGGAGGAGACTGCAAAAGATCTGAAGTGTTGGTTGATGGACTGTGACTTGGTCAGCAGCAGACCCCTCTCCCTTCTCCCAGACAGAGTTGACAGTGGTGATCGATGCATCGCTTCTGGGCTGGGGCAGCCATCTGCGAGAGGCGGATCAGACGCCTCTGGTTCCACATCAAAAGCCTGGAGCTGGTGTTGAAAGTCTTCCTGTTGTCCATCAATTGGACAGCTGGTATAGGTGCTCACAGACCACACAAATCCCTCCATGCGGTACTGCAACAAACATAGATGGCAACATGAACCCTGTGCTATGAGGAATAGCACCTTTGGAAATGGCTAGACCACCATAGGATTATCCTGGTGGTGAACCACCTGGCACCTGGATGAGTGTCATTGCATATGAGCTCAGCTGTCTGGGCCTAGCAGATTATGAATGGCTATTGGACCCTGAGGTGACTTAAGGTCTCTTCCGCGCATTGGGGGAAACATGGCTCAATCTGTTCACCACCACCAGGAATGTGTAGTGTCAGCACTTCTGGGCATTGGAGTTTCCAAGGCATCTGTCGCTCTGAGGTGGTTTCTGCTTTGAGTGGAATTCAGGACGCCTGTATACCTTCCTGCCAAAACCAATCCTGCCCTGTGTTCTTGAGAAGATCTGGATCGACCGGACACAAGTCATTCTAGTGGTTCTAGATTGGGCATGAAGAGAATGGTATTGAGAACTCCTGGACTTGGGTATCTGTCCTCCGATCAGGCTGCCGCTCTGGGAGGACCTGCTGTCGCAGCAACAGGGCAGGGTTCTGTACCTGAATGTTTGTAATCTCCACCTTCAAGTTTTGGCGATTGAGCAAAGACAGCTGAACACTGTTGACCTTCCTCCGGAGGTGGTTGATGACAAATTGTTGCTTGTTGAAGCAAATGCTATATTGACCCCATCCACGCCAAGTTATTTGATGTTCTGTTGCCTCTTAAAAAAAAAAAAAATATATATATATATATATATATATATATATATATATATATAAACTGTGCCCCACCCTTTTGACTACAACTTTCACGTACTAAACATTTCCATAGGTTCTTCGCTGTCCTAGAATTGCTTGCTCGGTTACACAATGCAACCACCAGCTTGGCTAGCTTGAGGACCCTATTACAGAAGCGGCAGAGCTAGAAGTCATTAGAAGCATGGTTACATGATGCAATGCACTAATGGTGCAGAGACCGCCATAGATTTGCATTTCATCTATTTGATTGCTTGCAGCATTTTAATAGAATTCCCTTAAGAGTGGAGGCATTGAACTAATGAAGACTGCATATATGAATAGATAGTTTAGATAGATATGGCAAATAGATACAAGAAGCTCTCAACCCTCCGCAGCATGTTGGTGTTATCTGTACAGCGAATTTAATTTAGTGGACACGGAGTTAAGTGAAACATTCCCGAGCTGGAGAATGTCATGGGTTAAGACGTCCTGATTACTGCTGGCATACTTTAGGGTCCCATAAGTATAATATTGATGGGAACTGAGTCGAGCTCTATAAATACTGTGCAAGAAGTCATAAAATAATGTTACTGTGCTCCTATCGGCCTAAAAAAATATGAACGGTCTTGTAAGTTTCTTCTCACTCCATGTAATTGAAAATGTGCTAATATAATGCTATGGAAGTTAGATTTACATTTTCATAAGACTGTTTTACAGTTTGCCTTCAGGCCGCCCACGTAGCAGTCTAACAGTGACTGGGCGAGGAATCAGGATGACAGAGGGTGAGAGAACATCAGGCCGGGGGGAGAGGTGGGGTGAGGGAGGGATGGGTGCAGGCGCGTGCAGTGGAGCAGGGGTGCAACTGTTGTGTGGCTTTTCACCATCAACACCACCTTCTCTGCACCACCCGGGGTGTCCAAGGGTCTCCAAGGGTCCTGTGGGGCCACAGTGAAAGCAGCTGCCGGCGCATAAGAATATCCACAGTCCACCCTCCCACTGGCTCCTCCCCTCTGCAGCGGTGACCCTAGTAATGCCATTACTCAACCAGCATCATGTTCAACTAATTGTCAGTGCTTAAGGCTGATTTCTCTTTTTTTCTGAGTGGAGCTAATCATTCCTCTGAAGCTTGGGCACACACAGGAAGTGGACGGTTACGTCCTATTGCAATGTGTACAATTCATGCTAGCAGGGGAATGAAATTCTCACTGTCACTTTAAATGGATAGTGGATAGTGGCAGTAGTGGAGGTGAGAGAAGTGCTATGGTCAGGAGAGGCTGGTGAGTATGCTGCATATAGAGTGTACATGGAGCCTACAAATCTAAGGCAGGACGTCCAACGGAGTTCATATCTTTGCTACTAAAGGCGAAATAAGAGAATTTAGCAGCTCAGCTAGCAGCTCAGTTAATTGGGTGTTAGAGAATCGAGATGGGCTTATCACCGTGAAGAAGACAGGCCTACTCAAACTGCATAAACATGCGAGCGGAGAAGTATCTGGAAAGTTTGGAACAGTCAGTGTGACCTCAGTGTTGGGAACTATAGTTGAAGCACTAATAATGGGAAAGTCTAAAACATCTTTGTATCTTTGCACGAGAACATCTTGTGCAGCAGCGGGAGTGGATGTTCACTAGTTGGCAGCCAGGCCAGAAAAAAGAGGAATGGGACTTTTGTTTGGTTTACTATAGATGTTGGTCGGGCCTTTTTGCCTGGTTACATATAACCTGCTTTTGGAATAAATCAGGGAAATCTGTGACATGGTTGAACTGTAAGCATGGAACAACACTCCCTCCAGCCTTGTTATGGTAGCTAGGGATGTGGTTGGGGTTAGGAAGAGCCAGGCGTGTTCTTGAATTGATGGAAAACATATATCCACAATGATGCTGTTTTACATGCGTTTCTGATGCCTTATCTCCGAAAAGCAGAAGGGCAGTTTGGAGAGAGTAAAAGAAGTGATCCAAAAAGATAAACACACATTTACACTGTACATGGACAAAACGTCACTAGAGTCAATAGTATGGTGCAATAAGAGGAGATGTTTTCATCTGCAGTTGTTGATCCAGAGACGTGTTTGACAAAGTAGAAACATAGTATACCATAAGTAAAGGTAAAGCATTAGACCAGATGGGCCATTCCGTTGTAGGACAGGTAGCCCTCATTTGCTATAGCATTCCTTGTTTCAATGATTTCCTAAATCCCAGTGACATAAGGAGGTGACTAAGAAAAGGGTGTGTTCTACATAGACATTTGATACTACTGTTGAGTTTGGCAAGCGTACATGGAAGGCCAGGACTGGAACATGCTGCTGCTTTCCACTGTCCCACATTACAGCCTTGTGTCTCTGTAGATATCAGGGACTGATTTAACATTGCACTTTTAAAGAAGACCCTGGAATGCAATAAATTTACTCGGTTTTACTCTTGTCTTTGATTCAAGTGCGCCGACTGGATCACAGGAAGCTTTTCCTCTTCAGTATATCAAGGCATAGCTGCCACTGTAGAATGTTTACAGCTGGAAACAATCCATCTTCTCAGGGAAATTATAGTTCCCCAGCTCACACATTCATGCACAAGCCAAAATGAACAGAGTAGACTGCCAAGCTCCCTTATGAGTAATGCAGGAGCAGCAGCACAGCTTTCATATGTTGCTTGGTCTTGCAACTCATCAGGATCGTTATCCATCTTTGGACTTTATTGGAGTTACGCGTTTGGTTAGGTTTTAGATCTCTCACTGCAATTGGCATCTTATGGCTTGTTTATGGCCTGTTTGCGTCATACTTGAAGTTATGGTTTTAGGTTTGTTTTGCTGATGTATCTTTCTCTGTTGCCTAACGGCAGTTTTAATGCACGGTCTCTGATTTGATCGGTTGCTTTATGTAAAGTTAATTTCCAAATTTTCACCTCTCTTGACTATTGTATGTTAGGTCTTTTCTGTAGATGCCTCTCCCTTAAACATTGTGTTGGTTTCCTCATGTAAGTGTAATTCGAACATTCTGGTTAGCGTTGTTTCCTTATTGTGTTCTTGTTTGGACATCTCCTAGGTTACTTTGCCCTCACTTCACTCTTGCTCCTCCCATTCACCTATATGACATAAAGAATGTTTTTCAATTGAAACTTACAACAATGTCGGCTCTTGCTCTCCTGGCAGTAGGATAAATACCTCGTCAAACAAAAAATAATTCTGCCTCCTGACATGAAGATATAGATTGAATGGTTTTTATTGCCAACAGCAACCACGGTTACACATTTTCAGAAAACATCAGAGAAGATACCCACACAGTTTGAGGTACCACCAAATCGGTAGGGAGGCACACAATTCTTACAGTACAAGAACAAGTATATTCAGGCTTGTCTTAGACGTACAAAGCTGAAGAAATATGTGGTATTGATGAATTTCAAAATGGATAGTGCAGAGGATCATCCCAATTATAGTCCCAGAACATTTTCTGATGTCGCAGAACGTAAGGGAGATTATTTAATTATCCCAACCTATCTAGAAAACCAGGAGCTACTATGAGTTGGAGGACATAATAGAGCAGTCACGAAACAGCATTGAGCTGTGATAACATTCTGGGATGGTCAGCTGGATGGTGAGGATCTGATATCAAAGTTCTTTAATAGTTTGTTCATCTCCCACCCTGCCATCCGATCCTTGGATTCAGCAAGTTCACGGAAGGTCCGCAAATCCAATCCACTTATGATAGCGAACAAGGCTTTTAGAATATAGTTTTTTTTAGTGTCGCTCAGCTAGATAATTGATGGCAAACTTCTCTTTAGGGAACCACTGTGGTAATTCAGCACAAATATTCACTCATTTATGTATTTCTCATTTGGAGACACATTACATATGTTGGTTCCTTCTATCCAGCCATATTATGGATGGATCATCGAGTAGCATTGTGACATAGGGAATTATTTGCAAGTAGACAAAGGATACATAAAAAAAAAAAAAAATCGAAAGTTTGAAATATTGAGCTAGACCACAAAGCTAACAAGAAACGTCTTCACTATTGGTCTTGATAAGATTGTATGTACACCATAGACATTACCAAAACAGAACTCGTGAGAATCTTAAGGCAGGAACAATTCCTGTGAATACTTGATTGACTGTGCATTAAGTGGCACCACACCTTTATTAATTCCATATTGTAACCCTATCTGCACAATTTTCACTGTAAGCCACAGCCCACTTGTTTTTTCTTTTGATGTTAGTTTTCCAGTGTCCATCTTGCGTAGGCATCATATGTCTAGTTAAAATCCCTGTTTCCACACTTCTTGGCTTTTCTTTGTCAAGGTACTTCCATGTCTTCATCTTACTACACTCTTATGTGTCAGAAGGGTTTTCTAATCTCAGCCGTGCCAAGTTCTGCATGACCACACATGTGAGTAGATGCTCGATTTCATTTTTTTCTGGGGCTAGTTTATAAAACAAATACTACACATCCCAGAATGCAAAGGAAAAACGTACAGTGGGCCAGCTAAATCACAGATGGGCATGGGAAACCTCACAGCTAAGAAACAATCCTTTACGTAGATCAGGGCAATTTCTTTACTTCTGTCTGGCTTGCGTAGCCTGCACCAGAGACATTTTTCTGCCTCTGCCTTGCTTTTTAGTTATAGGTCAGTTTAGCATCCTGCCTCTGTCTTGTGTGGATGTCTGTCATTTGTCTCTTCCTGTCTTGCTTAAATATGCTGTCTCACTGTGGTTGTTTCCTGTATCCTCTGTGGATTTTCTGTGTGAGGGCAATTTCTCTACCTCCCTCTTACTTGTCATCCTAGTGCAGAGGTTTTCAAACTATGGGGTGCGGCCCACCTGGGGGGTCGTGACTGTATTCTCACTGGGTGCGGGAGCACAGATGTCTCAGTAAATACTAAATGAAGATGGCTTGGAAGCGAGACCTTGTTTATTCTGCTTGTTTTCAGTCTGTTTCCATTTACATGCAGCCATTAAAGTGCTTAAAAGAATCCTAAGTGCCATGAGGATGTGGGTCAGTTAGTGTGTTGTCAGGGGTCAAAGACTTACATAAAAATAACAAAATATCTCATAGAGACTTCTAGTTGCAGATTCCTTACCTTAGAATTTTCCCCCAGGTGTCAGACTGGATGCAAAGATTTTTTCTTCGAACAATACCGTTGCACGTCGGTAGGTGGCGTCGGTTGACTCCATGGGCATCATCGGTGTTGTAGTTGCTGTGATGACGTCGGGAGTAGTACATAGACGCTGCCTCAGCGCAGTGACGTAAGTTCTTTTCTTTCTGCGCCACGCGCCGAACCGGAGAGAGCTACCCTGGTCTTTTTTTGACCAATTTCAACCATTGTGTCGAGTTTTTTGGTGAGTTTTTGGTGCATTGAGATGTCCCAGAAGACCGGTTTCAAGCCATGCGAGGACTGTCACCGCATGATGTCAGTAACCGATCCGCATCGGGTCTGTTTGTGGTGCTTGGAGTGCGACCACAAACCAAAATCGTGCTCTGAGTGCTGGGCCATGCACTCGAAGGCCTTGAGGGAGTGGTCCCTCAAGCTCATGGTGGCCTGGCACTCGACTCCGCGTAGGTCCCGGTCCAGGGGACGGTCTCAAGACTGTTCGTAGAGCCATCACCATTCTTCTTCCTCCAAGTTTTGGGGCACAGGTAAGGAGAAGAAGAGGTCGAAGCGGTCCCATCACCCTTTGACTTCACCCCGTCGCTCAGCTGATGCGGTGCAGGAGGAGCGTTAGCGCTCGAGGCATCCATCTTAGGAGCCTGCTTCTGGGTCTGCTCCGTGCTTCCCTGAATTTCCGGGAGCCGTAGCTACTGCTGCCCAATTAAAGGAGCTTTATGAGGTGCTTCATTTTTGGGCAGGCCGACCCTGATACGGCGCCTTCGGGCTCAAGGGGTTCGGTCAGGGGGCCTTTGGGTTCTGCGCCGATGGCTTCATCTCCGGCCACTGAGGTCCAGTCCGGATCCACTCATGGATCTGCACCGACACAACCGTACCACTGAGACCTTCAATGGCACTGGCTCGATTGTAGACACTCCAGTCGTCGGTGGTGCCCACCATCAACATCGACTTGGTCCTCATCTCCGATGACTCAGAGTCAGAACGGCTTCAGCTAATGCGGTCTCTGCCTTCAATGGGGCCTACTTACCCCAGGTCAGATTTGGACCCTTTTTCTTATGGGTACGAATTTGGAGAAGGATTGGAAGGGTCCCTGGACCCTTATGAATACCAGGATGACCCTAATTTGGCTGGGCACAGGAGTTGGGTGTGGCCAGTGGCCTGGACACTTCTCCATACGCTGGCATGCAGTCTCCTCCTACCGTGGCTACAGAAAAGGGAGCAACTTATTCTATCATGGTCAGTAGGGCAGCTGAGGTCCTTGGCCTTGAGCTGCCTACTGTGCAGGTCAGATCAAATCTCCTGACGGAGGTGCTTCAGCCAAGGGCTTCCACATCTGAGCCCCTTCTGCCATTCAATAAAGCCCTCACCGTTGTCCTCTTGGGTACTTGGTTCAAACCCAACACCGGGGCTCCTGTGAACAGGACTATTGCACGATGCCATCTGCCTGCCCCAAATGACCCTAAATTCCTGTCCCAACACCCCACACCTGAGAGTCTTGTCATCCAGCCTTCCTCTTCCTCAGGCGCATTCCCTTCCACACCCCCAGATAGGGAATCAAAAAGGCTGGAACAATTTGGGAAGAAGATGTTTTCTTCCTTCAGTCTTGCGCTGCGGTCCGTGAACACCGAATGCCTTTTGGGCCACTATACCCACTCTCTGTGGGATATGGTTGTGCAAGTTCTGCCGCAGATACTGGAGGAGGCATGTGCTATTGTCTCCCAAGCTGTCACCAATGGGAGAGATGCAGCGAAGTTCACAATCTGATGTGGGCTGAACACAACTGACTCTCTAGGCAGATCGGGTGCGACAACGGCGGTCTTGAGGCACCACGCCTGGTTGTGTGCTTCTGGTTTTTTGGGGGATGTCCAACAGTCTCTTATGGACATACCCTTTGATGGCTCCTGTCTCTGTGGAGACAAGGCGGGCACGGCCCTGGAGAGGTTCAAAGACTCCCGGGCTACGGCTCGGTCCCTTGGCCTTTCCACCTCCCCTCACCCCCAACAGTCCACCTTTCGCCCCTTTCGTGGTCACAGAAGGGGCTCCCTCTCGCATCCCAAACCCAGACACCGTGCCACCCATGCTGTTCAGCCACTGAGTGACGAGGGACACGGAATCCCACTTAGGTGTGGGACAGGGAACCAGAGGCTGCAGTTCCTAGTCCGTCTCCTCACTCCAATTCAGTTGTCGCCAGGACTCGCCATCACCTGCCCCACTGGGAATCCATCACTACGGACAGGTGGGTTTTGCAGATAGTTCGAAAGGGCTATTCCCTCCCCTTCGAATCTGCCCCACCAGCCATGCCTCCATCAGTCAGCCATCTTCCGGAGGATCATTTGGCACTTCCCCACCAGGAAGTCGCAGCTCTCTTGGCCAAGGGAGCCATAGAGAAGGTTCCTGTGCCAGAAGTAGGTTGTGGTTGTTGTTCCCACTACTTTCTGGTGCCAAAAAAGGACAAGTGCTTGCATCCTATCCTAGACCTTCAGGACCTCAATTACTGTCTCAAGAAGGAGAAATTCAAAATGCTCAACCTGGCTGGTCCTGTCTGCCTTAGACCCAGGAGACTGGATGGTAGCATTGGACTTGCAGGATGCTTATGTCCATATTCCCATCCTGCCTTCCCACAGTCATTACCTGCAATTAATTGTAGGTTATGAGCACTTTCGGCTTACCATGCTCCCATTCAGCTTTACCAGTGCCCCTCGGGTGTTCACGAAAGTGATGGCGCTGGTTGCACCTCATCTGCGCCGGTTAGGGGTTTCAGCATTCCCCAACGTCGATGACTGGCTGTTGAAGGCAGACTCGCCCCAGAAAGTTGTCTCCCACCTTCAGACTATGGTGAGCCTCCTGCACACGCTAGGGTTCACTATAAGCGTGCTGAAGTCACACCTGACTCCCTCTCAGTTGCTCCCTTTCATTGGAGCTGTTCTGGACACAGTGCAGTTTTGGGCTTATCCTCCCGAAAAGTGAATCCAAGATATTCAGGCTATGCTTCCGATCTTTCAGCCTCTGTCTTGGGTTTTGGTGAGACTGACTCTGAGGCTGCTGGGCCTCATGGGCTCCTGCATCTTGCTAGTGACACATGCCATATGGCATATGCGGGTTCTGCAGTGGGACTTGAATTTCCAGTGGGCGCAGCATCAGGGGCATCTCTCCGACATGGTCCAGATCTCGGAGGGGATTGCGAAAGACCTGCAGTGGTGGCTTTCAAATCCACATTGCGTCCACAGCAGATCCCTCTCCCTTCCCTAGCCAGATCTATTCATGGTAACAGATGCATCACTTCTGGGTTGGGGCGGCCACATGGGAGAGGCAGAGATCAGAGGCCTCTGGTCTCCAGCAGACTCTGGGCTCCATATCAAGCTTCTGTAGCGCCGGGTGATCAGGCTTGCATTGAAAGCATTTTTTCCCTCTCTCAAAGGGAAAGTAGTGCAAGTGTTCATGGACAACACTACACCATGTGGTACTGCAACAAACAGGGCGGAGTAGGGTCCTGGACCCTTTGTCAGGAGGCACTACATCTCTGGACATGGCTGGAACATCAGGACGTTACCCTGGTGGTTCAACATATGCCGGGCTCTCTGAACGCCAGAGCAGACAAACTCAGCCGTTGAGGTGGCGCAAGGTCTCTTTTATCAGTGGGGAGAGCGTTGGTTAGATCTGTTCGCCTCTACAGAGAACACCCAATGTCAGCTGTTTTGCACGTTGGAGTTTCCAAGGCAACACTTGCTTGGAGACGCTTTTCGTCTCGAGTGGAACTCCAGCCTCCTTTACACCTTTTCATCTATACCACTTCTGCCCAGAGTTCTCAAAAAGATCAGGAACGACCGGGCCAAAGTTATCTTGGTGGCTAGGGACTGGGCACGGAGAGTATGGTATCCAGAGCTATTGAGCATGGCCACCGATCCTCCACTTAGACTGCCTCTTCAGGCGTATCTTCTGTCACAGCATCAGGAACCGGTTCTCCACCCGAACCTGTCCAATCTCCGCCTCGATGCGTGGAGATTGAGTGGCGGCAGTTGACGACTTTTGACCTACCACCCGAAGTCTGTGATGTTATCTTGGCAGTCAGGCGTCTCTCCACCAAAACAGTATATGCCTGTCGTTGGCATAAATTTGTGGGATGGTGTACCAACAAATCTGTTGATCTCCTCTCTGCTTCTTTTTCTGATGTTCTTTTGTTCATTCTTTCTTTAGCCCAGCAGGCTATTTTGGCCTTTCTTAATTTACCTGATCAGCCCTCACTCTTTAAGTCTCCTTTTGTCAATTGATTCCTTAAAGGTCTCACCCATTTATTTCCTCCCACTCCATTTATCATGCCTCAGTGGGACCTCAATCTTGTCCTTACTTGCTTAATGTGTACTACCTTTGAGCTGATCACAATTGCCCTTTACAGCTTCTCACTTTCAAAACTGTTTTTCTTGTTGCCATCACTTCTGCTCACAGAGTAAGTGAGCATCAAGCTCTTTCTTCAAAGCCTCCATTCTTGTTTGTGCACCCTGACAAAGTGGTTTTGCGCACTAAGGTTTCCTTCCTTCCTAAGGTTGTTACACCTTTTCATGTAGGCCAGTCCATCACCTTGCCTACTTTTTATGCACCCCCGCATCCTTCTCATGAGGAGGAGAGACTTCACCGTCTGGACCCAAAAAGAGCATTGGCATTAACGTTACCATCTCTTGATGGGTACATCTTTGCATCAAGATGTGCTACACTGTGGCCAAGAAGACTCCCCCTAAGGGCTTGCGGGCTCATTTCACCATAGCAACTGCTGCTTCCATTGCGTTAGCACGTGGAGTTCCTGTCCTGGGTATCTGTTAAGCAGCTACATGGGCATCCCTGCACACATTTGCTAAACATTGTCGGGTCCGTTGGGCGGCTATTTTGGTTGTTCGGTCCTGCAGGACTTTCTAGTGTGATCTTGCATCGCAGCCGACCTCTGAGGATGGCATTGCTTGGGTATCTATTCTAAGGTAAGGAATCTGCAACTAGAAGTCTCTATCAGATGTACAAGTTACTTACCTTCGGTAACGAAATATCTGGTAGAGACATATTCTAGTTGCAGATTCCTTACCGACCCACCCATCCGCCCCTCTTGCGAACTGATTTCTAGGGACAAGGATTCCCCCTCCAGGTCCTTATCTCTGGCGCACCAATCTCAGTGTTCTTAGCGGCCCTGTGCTTTGGCGTGTAAAGTCATTAAAAGACTCTGACGTCACTGTGCTGAGGCGGCGTGTACGTACTACTCCTGACGTCATCACAGCGACTAAGATGCCTGCGGAGTCGACCGACGCCACCTACTGACGCGCAAGGGTATTGCTTGAAGAAAAAATCTCCGTATCGAGTCTGATGCCTGGGGTAAATTCTAAGGTAAGGAATCTGCAACTAGAATATGTCTCGACCAGATATTTTGTTACCGAAGATAAGTAACTTGAACCTTATGTAGCTGTTTTGTTGTTTTCTCCCCCTCTAGTTTGCTCCATATAAAATAACACACACTCTGTAATTGTAAAATAAATTTAAATTATTCAGTGGAAAAAACATGCCTACATTGTGAAACGTGTGTGTGTGTGTGTTTATTAAGTTTGTGTGTGTGTAAAGCCTTTGTGTTAGGTTTGCATTACACAAACTTCAAAGCAAACCGTTGTGTTGGTATTTACAGTACAATGTGATGTGATTTGCGCTGGATTGTAACCAAAAGTAACACAATGCTAAGCAAAGCTACTTTGAGTGAAAGGGTATTTTCATGAGTGGTGCAGGGGATTCCCATGCAACCACCCATGGGTTTTGGTGCACATTCCTATCTAGAAAGAATTGTAGACATGGATGTGCACCAAAACCCTGAGCGTGTTTGAAAAGCTGTGACATGGAGAAATGTTTGCATTCCTCATCTTAATGCTCATTGCATGTGTACTGCTTTCTACAACACACATATAAAGTGGGAAGGGCCTTAAAGCATTGTTTTTTGTACAGGAAACAATGCCTTTCTATACAAAAGCAGGCATCTCTGCACTATGACATAACAATGTCTGCATTGGCACATGTCAGCATGAAGTGTGCCATCTCAGGGAGAGCAGAACAGTGCCACATATTAGTAGATATGGCGCTGTTTCACTCTCTCCCACTCAAGCAACACAGCAACTTTACTTGTTGCGCTGCATTGCATGATTTTATTGTAAATCTGGGCCTTAATGTTTGAGGTAAAACAAGTGCTTTCAAAGTATATATTTTAGTGATATATAATCAGACCATATCTTCTAGCAAGATGTTTATAACTGTCCATTAAAAGGACACATTGCAGAAGTCAGCTGATAACATGCTTAGATTAATTAAGCAGAAAGAATTGGAGAGATGGCCAAGTGGTAGGGAATGGGTCAAAGAGGAAGAGGAAACAGCCTGCTACCCTTGGCTGCAGCTTCATTAGTGCAACAAGTGATTTTGCATTACAGACCAGTAGTGTGAGGGGCTCACAGCACCTCAATTATGGGGAGCAGTGTTGATCAATGTTCAGAGTTTGTTTGGTGGATTTACTCTTTTATAAGTCTCATGTTTAGTGTGAATTATGAGCTACAGAAAATGTACCCCTGAATTTATCTCACAAGACCAGTCCTGCCCTTCCTGTTCCTCCAGTCCTTGCAGTCACGTTTTGGAGGGTGGCCTACTTCCAGACATTCAGTTTAGGGGCGTTTAAAGCAAAAACATTTGAAGATCTTTGACCGAGTCTCTGCCTTTGTTTTGCTTCATTTCTCTGTACTATGCCTCGGTCTTTCTTGTTGCCCTTGATTACGTTAATTTTCCTTTCTCCATCTTACTTGAATTACTTCAACAGGTTACATCTCCCTTCTCCCTTCTGTGTGGGTGTTGTGTGTCCTTTGCCTTCATTTCTTGGATGCCCTGAGTTAGGTAGTCTTCCTTCTCTTCTGTCTCCTTAACTGAGCATTAATTTCTGTCCACAGCAGTCTGTGTTTTTTTACCTCAAGGATTATTCAAATGAAACATGTGCAGACCTTTGCCACCAGCTCAGAGAGCCTGATGGACTCGGACAGGCAGAAGATTGCTGGTGGCGGCAGGCAGGAGTGGGCTTAAACGCTTAGAGTCCACACAGCGGGATAGCTTCAGATACAAGCAGATGTAACAAGAACGTGTGTGCTACAAATGAAGGCTTAACTTCACCTATATGAAATATGTGCCTGTTACATTATTCATCAGAATGGGTTTCGGATGTGTCTACCCTTCCTCATTATTAAAGCAATGCTCCACCCCAGATGTTCCTGTTTGAAACTGAAATCACATTGTAATTTAGTTTGTCTTTGATGGCTAAATGTTGCAAGCATGCAGCAGCAGTATGCCATGATCTTCCTACACATACAGACGCTTGAAATGTTGATGTAGTAAAGTCATCACCGAGTATCCTGTTTTGGGAACTGAGCAGTGGCATAGTAAACCCCTTAAGCAGCTGAAGCAGGGTCTGCCGTTGGTCTAATGAGCTGGGGAACTGGGTCCCACTGCAACATTAATTAGAAGTTTATGGGCCTTTGCTGTGTGCAGTCCTACAGGCAAAACTCTCATAAATAGTACTGTTAAAGAATACCATGTCAGAGAGATGTGGGAGGTGGAGTGCCAAGCACAACAAAGTAAACAGAGAAATGATGGCGTGGTAAAAACAGAGGAAAAGAAATAAAGATGGTCACATACAAAAGTGGACATAAGAGATAATAGTAAGAATGTAAAATAGATGCCAGACAGAAGTTGGATAGATAGGGGAAAGAAAGAACTGGAGGAGAGGTTGAAATGTGAAAAATATTAAGGAACAAAAATTGAAAGGTAGGATGGAAGGTTAAAAGAATGAATGTATGGCAGTACGAAAGAATGGATGGATGAAAGAGTGAAAGGATCGGTACCGGGTCAGACAGGGATAGAAAATAGGCCTAGGCACCAACATAAAAGTGGCCCCCGTTAGTGAATCAGTTAGCTGAAAAGGGGCTGCGTGTTTCCAAAATTGGGGCAGTTTTGAACTTGGAAAAGTATAACGTATAAGTGTTTTGCAAGATATGGAGACTGCATTGATCTGTGCTTGCTGCAGGCAATGCTTGTTTTAATATCAGGGAAATTAACACTAAAGACCGGCCCAGAAGACCATAAAACAGGCCCATAAACAGCGAAAAAACAGCTCACACACTGATCTATGAGACCAGTCCTTCTGGGCACTGCCTGTTTGCCCTGTGGGCGAGTCTGAAACTGCTTAAATAGGCAAAAGGGTGAATGGAGGGATGGTGGATGATGGGCAGATGGGGAAGAGTGAAAGAATGGATGGATATGTTATGGGCATATGGGTGAAAAGCTGGATCAGAGAATACATATATTTATTGGTGGGTGCACGGATGAAAGGACTGATGTATATTTGAAAGGATGAAAGCCTGGGTAGATGGTAGTGTGAAGGGATGGATGGGTGACTGGTTTAGTAGGTAGATGAGGGAAAAGATGGATTAAAATATGATAGGAAGGAGGATGGAAGGGAATTCTTCTAAGTCGAGTGGGATTTGCCCTTTCGGACTGCTGTGGGTGGTTAGAGGTATGATTAAGCGGAGGGTATTTTAATTTGTGTGATACTCTCTTAGAATTGAGCATACAATGTAAGGATTTGGCTGACAAAGCACACCCAATCATGCCAAGTCTTTAAAAGTAACATACAGAGGCCATACACGTATTGGTTTCTGCAGTTGCCTTACTCTGTTCATTTGTGCAAAGTGTGTACGAAGGTCATATTTCATAGTTTCATAGCAGAGGAGCAAAAATGTAGCAAATCATTGTTGCTCTGCATATTAAGGAATGATGCAAAGTTATTCAGTCGCCAAGGTAATTCTAACTTTCACGTTACGTATATATTGTGTGCATCAAAATTCATGATGCATATCAAGACCCGTGCTACCTCTAGGCCTGTGCGACACCAGTCACTTCTCCCAGAGCCTGCTGTGCTTGACCAGAGTTGAACCTAGAAAGTCCAGCAGTTTAGGGGCATTGAGCTTCTTTGGTGAAGTCATCATCGATACCATTAGTGATGTCAAATGTGATGTTCTCGATGGTGCTCTTTGAGATGTTCTAGGAGAGCATTTCCTTGGGGGGATTCCTAGCTCGGCACTCTTACCCATCCATACAGGATGTCACAAAGATCTTCTGCGATGAAACTTAGTTCACTGTAACGCTGACTAACACAAATCATTTTGACACTAGACAATGTATATATTCTCTACTGACCATACACACCAAACACCCACATTATATGAGACACTATCAAAGATGGTTCCTCTGTCTGATTGACGACCTTCCCTAAACCGTAAACCCCTAAGCATCCTAAAATAGATAATGCTATAATGACATAACTATGGTAGTTTGACCTATACAAATGTGAATAACACAACATTACTTAAGAAGCTCAGTAGTATTACAGTTTCGCATTCTATGCAGCATCCTCCCTTCAGCTGAGGTTTTAGGGGAATTTGAGTCGTTTTTCTGCCAACATAAAAATTAGGGAAGTGTTTAACCGATGCAGTTTGCTATAGCGTAATTATGTGAAAATGATGCAAAATTATGCAAGATTATGCAGAATTACCCAAGCAGTGTAACCTTGCATTCAGCACTATTTCCTTGGACAAAATACACCTTTGCATCTAAAATGAAGCTGAGGATGCATTTTTTTCTCTAAGAAAGTAGCGATAAGTGCAACAGAACAGGAGCAAGAGACCAGGAACACCAGCAGCCCCCCTGTTCCTGGGCTCTTGGGTACACACTTTTGCCCCCCGAGTGCTCCAACTTATGAAACTAGGCATAATCACAATTTTTTCGGTAATTTTGCATCACAAAAGTAACATGAAATCACCAAAATTATTCGCATTACTTCAGAATAGTTAAAATTGTGCCAACACCTATAATAAAAAATGACATATTTTGCTAGTAAACAACTATAACTGTATCTGTGACTAGAACCCACTGTACCTAGCTCATGTACCTGCTGCACGTGACCTTCAGCCACGGCGCTGGTTAAAGGGGCTAGGCCTTCGGCTACTGGAGCCAGAAAAGAAGGCAGTGTGTTGCAGATTATTATCAGAACACAACATTTGGGTGCTTGATGCCAGAG
Source organism: Pleurodeles waltl (assembly GCF_031143425.1). Classification (NCBI taxonomy): domain Eukaryota; kingdom Metazoa; phylum Chordata; class Amphibia; order Caudata; family Salamandridae; genus Pleurodeles; species Pleurodeles waltl. The sequence continues at coordinate 745,374,494 of NC_090445.1, read as the reverse complement.
GGATTTCCCATTAGGAAAATTACCATGATGTTCATCAATCTAAATCCCCTTTCTAAATCTGCCCCAGAAACCGGGGACATCAAAAGCTATACAAGCAATACTCTCTCATTTAGGGCGAAGGTAGCTAATTGTTATAGAACTTGTCAATTGGGCTAGTTTTGCTACTTTTAGGACCAATTAGGACTGTTCAGCCTCTGACTTTGCATTGTCCGCTCATGCACATTTTACCCATTTTATCCCTATCTTCGTGGAGAACAAAACACGAGCATTTTGCCTCAGGTTTTGGACAGGTGAGAACTTACATAGCGGTGTTACTCAGCTTGAAACTCTGGATTAACTTTCTATCTTGTGGTTGAATAATAAATAAAAATGCTAGCTCAGTTCCCAACCAACAAATACTTGCTTTCGATGGGAACACTAGGGAAATGCTGCCAATTTAAGACTGGGTTTCTAAGGCCAGCACCCACTTCTACCCAGTGCTCACCTCATCAACCGTGTAGGGGCTTTCTGGAGGATGTGCCCAGGGTTCAACCTCTGGTAATGAGACAGAGTTTTTTTTTAAAATTATATCCAGATGTCAAACGGCCTCATGTTATGAGGTTAAGTTTTATCCATCTGCACCTTTGAGTGCTGGAACTTTCGGGCAGGTGCTTATCACAGGAAAGGCTAAACTAAAAATCCCAGCATGCAAAGCATTGTTGGTTGAAAAACCAGTATCAGTGATCTTCGCAGAATCGGCCATGTGGAAGCAACGATTATCCACAAGGCTAATAACTTGCAAAGAGAGGCTAATTGAAGCGGCATAAGGAATTCACTGACCCAAAAACTAAGAGAAAATTTGCTCTTGTGTATCACTTGTCATGCAGTCTTTGTGGCGGGAGACCTGGGGCCATCAGGCATAAGTGAACTAAAATGCTAACTGTGATGCTGCTTTTGATAGTATGTTTTGATAGTATGGCGTTAAAGGCACGTTTCATCGTGGGAGCTCATCGCTGGGTGAAGCAGAGTTCCTTGATGTGGTTTGTCATTTCCCTTTGCCCAGCTCCAGTGCTGGATGACCAAATAGGCATAGTAGGCACTGGCCTGTTGGTCCCACTCCTTTTAGGGGCCCTGTGACAACGGATCAAAATAAGATTGATTTGATCTTGAAAGAAAATCACAATCAAGCTTTCTTAAATTGTTTCCAAAAGATAGAAAAAAATGAATCAACACAAAGAAATGAAGACTTTACATAAAAAACTCTATAGAGAAGATACTGGATTAATGTAATGGGCCCATTAACAACTTAAAATACACAGGGTTTAATCCGGTACTGCCCAGCTCCTACATGTACAGGGTTAAATTGGACTCTTTGGTAGACTTTTAAAATGCGTACAATTTACCTTGAGAATAAAATATTATTTTTTGTCTCTGTCTCTCTCCCTTACTGCGGGTGCCACCACTGTATTAGATAACCCTTCTTTGTATAACATGTAACGCTGCTTTCCCTCTCACAGAATGCATTTCTAGCACTATATGGCATAAATTAGCCACTATCATTCATTTTAAGGTTATTACAAGTCACACGAATGGATCAAGGAACTCTAAGGTGACTTGTAATGTGCTCGTTATGGATGGTAGGGGGTATTTTATTCTGTGTAACATCTGGACACATTATTCCATGTAAAATCCATATCCACATACACTCTCTCTCACACACAGTCTCTGACAGAAACAGTCTAATTGGTCTCTTTCACCTCATGAAAGACATTATCTGGTTGCAGTTAAGTGGAAGGAATTTTGAATCCTTATTGTGACAATAAGCTCGCATTATTTTTCATAATGTGTTGCAGATGCGTGTTAAGCAGTTGGATAGAAGACACTTTTAAAACTGTATGGATTAAAAAATTTGATTGAGTCCTGCATTATGTAATAAACTCCATGAGTGCAATAAATATACTACCATAAATGCCCCACTACAGTATGCTAGTCAAAGTGAATTACTAGAGAAAATGGTACAGAAGAGATGAAAGCCTAGTTCTTTCCTTTGTTGTTGAAGCAGCAGTTGTTATTCTGCTATGTGAACTGCCTTTCATATTGCCAGCCGACTGTGGTGGCAGCGGGCATTCTTACGTCTTACTGAACTGTAATAAGTTATTACAGCAGAGGAAGTTCATATCTAGACTCTAATGAGAAAATTAGATACATATTTTATACAGCTACTGCCAGCTTCCATGCATTATAAAAACATGATGTTGTGGCTGCGGATATCATCAATTGCCTATCTTGCAGAATTAAAATGGCCACTGGAATTAGGTGGCATTGGAGGACTATATTATGTGGCAATGTTTGGCTAAATTATGCAGCAAGAAACGGCAAAGTAGGGAACATAGTGCAGCGTACTCCGTGGCAGTGTCACTATTGTGTCCTTTTAAGATACGTTGATGTGTGTATGTAAAGATGTGGAATTTGTATAGAGTGAAACTAGCCTGCTACATATTCGATAAAGGTTTCACCTCAATAGTTCCAGTTTTACACTTGACTAAAGCACCTTACAGTTGAGCAGCTAACCATTGTATATGGTCTAACACTGTGCAGCCCTTTGAGATGTGTTTTTAGCAGCGTTTGATCTGTTTCAATTAGAAATACTTTTTGTTGAAATCTGCTAATTTTACACCACATGGTGGAATTTTTGTGGCAAATGTGGTACATCCATAATTATATGGAAAAAGCCGAGGTTGCAAAATTTCAAAATTCCAGTCGCCCCGGGTATAATTTGGTATGTTTTGTTATTTTATATTAATATTTTCACTGCCATTTCAATTGACCTTTTGCATGGTTGAACTGAAACCATATCATATGTACTTTAAATACGTTTTAGTTCAAATTACCGTTTTCTATTTAAGTGCATATTCGTCATTTTCCATTGTGATATGATTACCATCACCTGTATCAAGCTGGAAAGGTGGGCTATATTGATGAAGTCATAGCCCTTTGGTTAACTATTAAATAAAATCCTGCGGAGTATCTGAAAATAAAGCCTGTGTTAATAGAATGGCCATAGTTTTCTTAAAAGCGACAAGTAAATTCGTATTCTGAGTTTTCTGTCATTTGATGCTGAGAGAAGTCTCAAGGAATGCAGTCACGTTAAATATCTGCCCGCATATTAGAGCCTTTTCCATGTTATCTCACTTTACTGATTCATTCCTGTTATTCTGGAAGCTTCTTTGGGCAGTCTTCCCCATGGTGAGGTAGATGGATGGATGGATGAAAAGATGAAGGGAGGCGCAAAGAGTGATGGAAAAAACAATGATCAAACAAATGGCACAAATAATGGAAATACCAAACCGCTATGCCTCAAAGAATATTAGTAGTCAATTACGTTTTTGGCCACTCACCAGTCTACTCCAGCCATGATAAAGCAATTTTAATTAAATATTTTTTGGGATTTTTGTATTTATCCAGGAAATGAAATGAGTAATTTGAAGTGGTCATAATCAGACTCTCATTAGTTCATGGATTCATGTAATAGCTGTATTTTAAAGATTCTCTTTGCGTTGTTTGGTGGTCACTAGTCTCTGAGTTGGTGCTAAGTTCCCTGTAATAGAAAAATTCTAGCATATCTTAATTAATGATACTTGTCTGTGGTGAGTGCTATAGTGACACTGGGCAATCTGGGTCCTGTGACCTTTAAATGGGTCTATATGGCACAGACTGAGACAGTTCAACCAATGCAAGTACATACACTCTCTTTAGTGCAGACATGAACCCATGTCTTCCCTGGGGGAAGCTCATCAGTGGATAGTAGACCGGCCGTTTGAAGCTGCTGATGTGACTTTCAGTGTGCAGACGGCAACCTGACCGGCATTTGATAGGGGAACAAATACCCCATGGGAGGAGGGTGCAGGTAATGATTGTGGGGGTGGGAGGGTAGTCTCTGATGCTCCCTTTCTACGCTCTGTGAGGGGTATACGGGAGTGCACTGAATATGCACCACCTCAATGTGGTGCACAGTTAGGGCTTCTCCCTATAACTCCTTTGCCACTGGGCACACATCTGTAATACAACGATATCAAAGAGACAAAGAGGTTCCTCATTTGCATGGACCACCCCCTTTGACTGTGCCAACGCAAGATGTGTACTACGTGATTCATATTATACAACGGGCTGCACAGGCATCTGCAGCCCCTTCTATAATACCAAACTCCCCCAGTGGAGCAAGAAGTAGTTGTAGTGGCCTGTTGTGCCTCTAGGGCATTTACTGTAATATGGCCCTTGATACATGTGTGTCAACTGAACTGGCAAGGGTAACATTTGTCAGTTCGGTTTCAAGGTAACTGAAATCACTTATTTACAGTTCCAACAATTTGCTAGAACAAGCATTGAGAATGTAATCTCTAATACATTGCCAACGACCCATGCATTCAAAGGGATGTCCGAAAACTGGCTCAGGTGGCCTCTATAAACCTTCTTTTTAACTACCCTACTGTGTTGAGCCCTCTGAATGCCTATTTCCAACACAAGCCGGCAAACTATACTGACCTGTCACTCTGACCCTAAATTAATATAGTTAAGCACATAGCTCAATTGTAACTTCTGTGTGAGGGCCTCCCTTTATAAGCTATGCCACACAAGGTAAATGTTGTAGTGGCTGCGATAATATCAAATCAGGTTTATAAAGTGCAACTACTCAGCATAAGGGTTTCAAGGTGCTAAGGGGGTTTGTTCTCTGAGCTTCAGTCGAAGAGCCAGGTTTTAAGATCCTTCCTGAATTAAGGTAGCAATGGTGACTGTCTGAGGTGCGGGGCAGGGTGTTCCAGCTCTTTTCTGCGAGGTAGGCGAAGGACCTTCCACCAGCCGATGTCCTCTGTTTGCAGGGTACGGTGGCTAGTGCTTGTTAAGCGGAGAGGTCTGGTGGGGGAGTAGAAGGTGATGCAGTGGTTGAGGTAGGCAGGTCCTAGCTCATGGAGGGCCTTGTAAGCATGGATGAAGAGCTTGAAGTTAATTATTTTCTTGATAGGAAGCCAGTGGAGGTCTCTTAGGTGATTGGAGATAGAGCTGTGGCGGGGAATGTCCAGGGTGAGTCTGGAAAAGGCGTTTTGGATGTGCTGCAGTTTCTTCAGGTTCTTCTGGGTGGTACTGGCATAGAGGGCATTGCCATAGTTGCATCTGCTGGTATACCAGGGCATGGGTTACAGTGTTGCAGCAGTCCCTTGGGATCCATTTGTAGATCTTCTGGAGAAGTCGGAGTGTGTGAAAGCAGGAGGATGTGACTGAGTTGACTTGGTGGGTCATGGTGAGCGATGAGTGCAGCATGAAGCTGAGGTTGCGTGCGTGGTTTGTTAGGAGTGACGTGGATGCTGAGTGTGGATGGCCACCAGGATGAGGATCTCGGTCTTGTGAGAGTTGAGTTTGAGGCAGCAGTCCTACATCCAGGAGGCGACAGCTTCCACCTTGTTGTGGAAATACGTCTTGGCAGTAGTGGGGTTTTCGGTCAGTGAGATGATCAGCTGAGTATCGTCGGGATGTTCAGTCTGTGGTTCATGACGATGGATGCAAGAGATGTTGAAGAGTGTGGGGCTCGGGGAGAAGCCCATTGGAACTCTGCAGCTGATCTGGGTAGGTTCTGACAGTTAAGGCGGGAGTCTGACTCTGTGTTCTGCCAGACAGGAAGGAGCTTATTCATTGTAGGGCCTTTCCGCGGATGCTGGCTGTGTGCAGCCTGGAGCAGAGGGTGAATTGTGAGACCATTTTGAAGGTGGCTGATAGGTCCAGTAGTATGAGGGCTGCTGTATGGCCACGGTCGAGGAGTGAGCGGATGTCATCTGTGGCGGTGAGGGGGAGGTCTCTATGTTGTGGTTGCTCCTGAAGCCTGATTGTGAGGTGACCAGGATGTTGTTGTCCTTACAGAGCTGAGCGTTGATGGCCTTTTTGATGACCTTGGCTGGGAAAGGCTGCAGAGAGATGGGGCAGTAATTCTTGAGGTCCAGGGGGACGGGTATGGGTTTTTTCAAGAACAGGCAGATCTCAGCTTGTTTCCAGTCCTCTAGGAAGGTGGCTGCTTCTATGGAGCAGTTGAGGGTGGGTCAGAGCACGGGTGCGATGGAGGTGTTGGCTTTGTTGCAAATGTGGTGAGGACAGGGGTCCGTAGGGGCTCCGGAGTGGATGCTGCTCATGACGGTGCGGGTCTCGTCTGTGGTGAGGGTCTGTGGTTGGTTTGGTTGGTCGGATCTGGGGAGGTTGTTGGAGGGCTCGGAGGGTCCTGGGATCTGAAGCTGTCGTATATGTCTTTGATTTTCGGGTGAAAGAATGGTGGTGGAATTTGGTGGCAGCTTTGAAGGCCTCAAAGTCTTCCGGGGACTTGCTGTTCCTCCATCTTTTCTCTAGCCATCTACAGGCCTGGAATGCGGGAGAAAACCAACTGGCCTTCTTGAGGTGGTGTTTAGCTGAGGTTTTACAGAGAGTTGCTAGGGTGTTGGTGCATTTGGAGATTCATTGGTGGAAGTTCTGTGCTGAGATGTTAGCGTCCGTGGTGAGGAGAGGCTTGCTAAGGGTGTTGGAGAGCTGTTCCTCAGTGATCTGGTTCCATTTCCTGCTTGGGGCTCGGAGTGTGCGGAGGTGGATGGTTGGTGAGGTGAAATGGATGCAGTGGTGGCCAGTCCAGTGAAGTGAGGAGGTGTTGTCGACATTGATGTTGGTGGAGCAAATGGCATTGAACCTGTGTCCAGCGCTGTTTGTTGGTGAGGTGACCAGTTGCTTAGTCCTATTGTGGCGAGGTTATCAAGTAGGAAAGCGGTGCTGGTGTTGTTGCCATTGTTAATGTGGTAGTTGAGGTCGCCAAGGAGGAAGTAGTTCAAGGAGGCAAGAGCATGAGGGGAAATTATGTCGACGAAGGAGTTCGTGAGGGCCGGGTGGGCTGTAGATGAGTGCCGCAGAAGGTTGACTTGGGTGTGGTGTGTGTCTGGAAATGTAGGTGCTTCATGAGGGGGGAGTGTTCTTCCTCGTTGGTTGTCAGGTGGAGGGAGGATTTGTGTACGGCAGCCAGGCTGCCGTCTGGGCGAGAAGGCCAGTCTTTGTGGAGCAGTTTGTAGTCGCTGGGGATAGCGATGGCTATGTCTGGTGCAGATGCTGGGTTTGTCCAAGTTTTGGTGAGAAAGGCAATGTCTGGGTCGATGGAGTCCAGTAATCCCCAGAGTTCTACGGTGTGTTTGTGGAGGGAGCGAATGTTGAGGAGGATTCAGCTGAGGCGCTCCGGGTTGGTGTTCAATGGCTAAGCGGCGGGAGGTTCTGGTGCTTGGTGTAGGGTGAGGGTCTGGTGGCAGTGGAGGCAGAAGAACCGTCATAGGGTGTGTCTGGGCGATGCAAGATGGCAGGCGACAAATTGTCCTGTGTTCAGCGCAAGGAGGGCTTGTGGCGCTAGGCGTGGTCCAGGCATGGATGGGCGCAGACGGGTTTGCCTTTGGTGCGCCTGCTGTGTGCGGCCGCAGAGCAACCACCATCAAGAAGAGGAGGGAGGCAGGGTTCCAGTCAGCTGGGAGGGCGGGAAAGCATTTTGCAGGGAGAGAGGGGGTGGGGCCACAGAGGCAGCAGCGCGGAAAATGCAGGGAGAGTGAAAGGCTAATGGAGAGAGAAAGAGACAAGAAAGAAAGAAAAGAAAAAAAGACACAAAAATGAGCAGAAGTTAAAAGGGACAGTAGATGACCACTAGGCCACCAGGGATGAGGTGCAGGCAGAAGCCTGTGAGTGGAGGTAGGCCTTGACCTGAGAGTCAGGCTGGCAGACAGAGCAGCAGCAGCAACAGGTGGAGCTGCGCAGAGGAGAGCGAGCTGACGCTGACCAGGAGGTCAGAGGAGTCGCCCTAACAGTGCGCAGTGCCAGCCATTAAGAAGGGTAGGGAGGTGACGGGTCCAGTGGGCTAGGAGGAGGGAGGGCAGGAAAACTCTTCATAGGGAGGGAGGGGGCAGGCCTGCAGGTGCAGCAGTGGCACGGGAAACGCAGGGAGATAAAAAGGCTAAAGGAAAGAGACAAGAAATAAAAGAAAAAAGAAAAATGACGGAAAAATAAGCAGAAGTAAAAAGAGGCAGCGAAGATACGTACATACATATGACCACTATGTCACCAGGGATGAGGTGTGGGCAGGAGCCTGCGGATGTGGGCCTCGAACTGAGAGTCAGGGAGGCTCTCAGTTTGAAATGCAGCAGAGGCAGCAACAGGTGGAGCTGTGCAGAGGAGAGCGAGCAGACGCTGACCAGATGGTGACACCTGGACTGACGCAATGCTGTCTATTCAGGTCTTCTTGGGAAGCTGCATGACAAAGTACACATAGTCTGGAGAAATTCAGCCTGCAGCAAGCATTTTTGGGCTAAAGTTCACAGATATCACCACTTCTTCATTGCAGGAACTAAACTGGCGTGTGCTGTGGCAAAGAACAGAGCTGAGGACCTTGTGCACCATTCACAAGTCACTCCTTGGTAGCTATCTTGGCTACTTCGAGAAGATCCTGACCCTGTACTAGCTGAGCAGAAACCTTAGCCAGAATGTCAATAATTTACTGACCATTTGCAAAGTAAAATACAAAAGATTTGAGGATAGTTAAATCCTCACAAAAGGCTCAGCCGCCTAGTCCCAGTAGCCTATCGCTCTGCCTTATCACACGCAGCCTGTCTGTGACCATTGTACTGCTGCGCTTGTTCGCTTGAAACACTCGGAAATGGTTGTACAGCAGAGTACGAAGTAGCGAACACTCCAGTTTAAGTAAATAAGTTAAAATAAACTCTTTGAAGGTGTACCATTCCTTCTATAGGAAGTCAATTAAGTCTTTTTAAACACAGAAGTGGTGTGGATTGGATAGACCAACTTTACTGTTGTGCTATCTGGAGTTTTCTGTATTTCACAGGCAGAGCTGTTTTTTTACTTCTTCGCACAGCAAAGTTTTAGCGTCACTAGGGTAGAATTTCGGAGTTCTAGGATAAGGATTTTATTATTTGACAGGAAGTCGGTGGATGCATGATTTAGCGCCACTTTAAAAAAGAGTACTTCCATTACTCCGCATGCATGTTAACCCTTCCGAAGGAACCAACGCATCCGTCTGTGAGGCGCTGATAACCGTTAAGCAAATGGCTGCAACACCATCTTAGCACAATGCCTGTTTCAACGCCTAAAACTAGAGCTGCAGCAGATGTTCCCAGTCTTGTCCTTTTCTTTGTTTTAAGAAATGTGGCCAGGAGTGATGCTCTAGGCAGCACCGGCAGCCTTCTGAGCGGAGGAGTGCATTGATCTTGCCGCCTCGGAGATGGATGTTGCTCTGACCCTCCGATTTCACTCACTTGCCAGAGTCTCATTAAGCCATCTTGACTCCTGGATGATAGACCGTGCCCTCATTCCACATCCCCCAGCTGTGGTCCATTCTGCTTCACCCTCCCTCCCGCATCCCAGGGCTTACAACTACTCCTCTTCCTCTCGTGACACCGGGCAATGTTCCATTCTACCCCTTTCCACCCTGATGCTTCTTCCGGAGGAGGATTTCTTTCGAAGAAGCTGACTGCTCCTTGTCCAGCTTAATGAAGAGAATAAGCAGAGAAAAACGCCCACCGGCCTCCCCAACATGCCCCCCTCGCCATCGTCCCCAACATGGTATGCAGGCAGTTAGAGGTTCTGTGTTTGTTCACTGCCACATTATGGGCCTTAGTGAATTAAAAACTTCTGCTGCTCCTATTCCTAGCAGGTGATCACAGCCAATGGTGCTTAGCAGGCTATGCCTCAGGGATTCCAGGTGCTTTCTGTACACTTACATTTACGACCCATGAAACTGGCAATGTCGCAGTATAGCAGACGGCTACCACTGTGCCATACTACGCTGACCGCAAATCAGTCTGCCCATGTCCCTGCAATAAAGGCACACTGAGTGCTCATACAATCAACATGCCTAATGAAGCAGAGGTAAGTGACCGCGTCTAAAGCACAGCACAGTGTGGAGTGCCTGCTGTCTCCTGGACTCCAGGCCTGTCCTGTCCTAGGAGTCCATTCCAGGGGCCCCAGGAGTGGAGTTGAGTGGGCAGGACCTCTGCTATTCCACCTCTTTCTCTAACTCTGCCCGTGTTGGGGGGGGGGGGGGGTCTTCTGCTCCGATTCCTTGGGTGCTTAGTGGCTGCTGAGGCAGTGCCAAGCACCCAGAGTCGTTGCCAAATAGATATACTAGTTGTCTCAGAAACATACTAACGTGGCCCTGTCCGAGTTAGCACTGGCCACTAGCAAAACAAAGGCTGATCTGGGGCACTTGTTGGGATGTTTCTATTTTTTGCACATAGTTCCTCTTGAGCATCTTGAGTGAGCTCGGGCAGTCAAGGTTTCTGTGATGTGATGTTTCATGGAACTGCATACAACACATACAATCATTTCTTTTACATTAGTATATGACGTTATGTTTGAAGCTGTGTAATATTTGGGTCTATATGATCTTTCAAGGTGCTATAGCTGGCGGACAGACACAATTATTTAACCACTAAATACGCACTAGTGCACAAAAAATACAAGTATTGTTCCTTTTAAAGCAGTGGTTCCCAACCTTTTGACTTCTGTGGACCGCCCCCTACACACACTTTATCATTACTGGAACCCGGGGACCCCCAATGAACCTTTATTGGAATCCAGGACCACCCCCCCACCCGACCCCCCCCCCAGTGAGTTATTGCTGAAAGCTGGGGACCTAATATCTATTATTTAATTTTCTATGTAGTCGTTCACCCCCTGAGAAGGCTTTGCGGACCCCCAGGGACACGCGGACCACAGGTTGGGAACCACTGATTTAAAGTATATCAGCCCTGCAGAAAAGTGCTGCAGCTATCCCATTAAAAGTATGTCAGCCTCGCAGAGAGGGCGGTGTGGTACGACAGTGCTGTCCCTTTAAAGGGCCCAGCCGAGAAGTGTTGGTACTGCCCTCTACCAATATGGCAGCCCTACTGAAAAGTGGTAGCATTGGCCTTTGAAAGTATAGTGGCTTTAAAGAGCAGTGCTGAACTATACATTGACAGCCTTGTCTAGTAATGCTGGTAATTTAACATGTACGTTAAGTGCGTTTAGTATGGAAACATGCTGAGGTGCGCTCTCGGATACCTGTTACGAAAACCTGTTAGCCTTGCCCCTTGCACTCCCATCCATTGGAAGTGATGAGGCCTAAGTGTCTTTTCCTCGTTTGCAGTGGTGGAAAAGACTTAACAGCTGCCCCTTCATGCGTCACTTTTAGCATTTAAACCATACGCCTTAAAGGAAGCAGTGCTGCCCTCGGTGCAAACGCCATTTTAGTGCACATATTGCCTGGTTGAGCCAGAAATATATGCTATTCTGATAAATTAATAACTCGCCTCTTTCTCGCTGGTGATTAATGTGACATTATAATGCTCCCTTGTCATTATCTTGATGCACTCCACCGCTGGAGGCACAATCAGCATGCAACAGTCTTTTTACACCTACCCCTCGGTACTCGAACTACCCTGAAAGCCCATTTCCTTAAACCCATCTCTCTCTATATTGCTTCACGCATTCTTGCGCATGGACGCTGCTCACTTCCTGCTCCTACGTTCGGCCGTACGCAACTGTTTGCACTTAATTCCATTTTGTCCTTTTGTTGACCGTCGGACAACAAATATATCTGCTGCTGTTTTTTATTATTGCTTGTCTCTTGGCATCGCTTGCTGATATATGTTAGAACCCAAGTGGTCTAAGACCGCAGTATTTTGTAATGTTTGTGTCCACAGTGCAACTGTCAGCAATGAAGAGAATTTAAAAAAAAGACATCAATTTCTTGTCCCTCCAATGCTAGTGGTATTCCCAACCAAATTTTCCTTTTTCCCCCTTGCCAACTGCACCTCTGCGGGAGTTCATGATGGCCATGTACGTAGATCAGGGTTGGAGTAAAAAAGCAGCGAGGTGGTAAATTCAGACTTGCAAGCGTACTGAGACCGTTCACGTGACTTTTGCTGTAAGTGCGACCGTATGAAGGCGGGAAAGGAAAGAGATCCTGATGGCGCATCAGGCGGTGCCGCTGCTTGGAGGGAGTTTTCTGCTGTGGGCAAGTGCTGTCCACGTCACGCAGAGTCAGTGCGACCGCTGGTCACATCTGATTAGCACTGTGGGCCTGCACAATGCGGCTTGCAGCAAAGGCCAAGCCAATGAGCTCAGAAGCATCCTTTGTTGCACCGCACGTTGGAGACGTCACCAGCCCCAAGAGCCCACCGCTCGCTAAAAAGAGCCTGATTGTTAAACGATTGCCGAAGCCGACTGCCACAGGCCAAACAAATTAAAAGGTCCTAAGTGCTTCTTTCAGACGGAGAAGCAGAAACTAATTTTACATGAATGCGAGGCCTAACGAGATTAGCGGGTTTAGCGAGGCGTATGAATTACACTTTTGTTCTGCGCGTCGAGCAAGTTTTGATGGGCAGAGCCTGCGCACGTTTATCAAGCTTTCCCTGGGCCTCTAGCTGGCGCAGTCTGTTCTCTTTCTTGCACATTTTTAATTACAGATTTGGTTCGGGAGTAAATGGCAGCCCTAAGTAGTGTGCAGTGGGGCCCTCACACATCATAATCCTAGTGCCACAAACCCATGGGGGTAACACAGGCCTCTGCAGCCCTTGTGGAGCGGGAGACCCCTAACAATTCGGACGAAGGACAATTAGTGTATTTGAGACATGGGAGGCACCCTTATCACATTCTGCAGGGGGCGCATCATTGCCTGCGCTCCTGTATCATACTCTTTCTTCATTTCTAACTTTAAAACCAAAACTTTAGCTCTGGAAGTTGCCATGTTTCGAACTAATTAATACAGTTTGTTTCAATGTCCTCTACTTGTTTAGATGTAGAAAGATTCCTTAATTCTGGTCCTCAGCCTCTTTCTAAACGCTGACAGTTTTGACATACTAGGTAACGGGATATTTTTTCCTCTCTGACGCATTACAAAATGCAAATTAACGACAGGCGTTTGGAGTGAGGAGGTTGAAATTACTCCTGATAACAATGCAGCTGCCAGTTACTTCCCCAAATTAAAGGGCAGCCAATAGATGAGGGATGTGCAAAGTTGTCGAAACCTGTCTCGCAGCTGCTTGGAACAGCTTTAACTTTCTGAAGTTTTATAAAGTGTAAAGCTCGCGCTTTAAAAATAAATAAAAATGAGACTAAAAAATTAAGCTCTAGCAAGTATGTTCCGTAAATGAAAAACCCTCCTGCTGCAGCTCGCGGCTGCAAATGACAGCTCGGAAACCACCACAACTCCACAGCCGAGCACAGAAGCTTCCCTCCTCTAGTTCTGATAGTCGCAGGATTTCTGTCACTGCTGCCCTGGGCTTTGATCAGCCCTTGATGCCGGCAGACAATGGCTGTAGCCGCGCACTGAAGGGTTCTCCGCAGGCACATTCTGGCATGACATCCCGATGCAGCAAATCACCCGGTGGGCAGTTCTAACCATGCACCAAGGAAAGACGTGGCGAAAGGGCATCTTAAGTGTTTGCTTCCCTCAAAATCGAGTAAAAGTGCTTTCCTTCACGGACAGTGTTTTTCATTTCACCCAGTCCTATTTTACATAAGGCATTAACGACTGCCTTATGTACAATAGGGCTCCATTCTTATTGCTAAAGAAGTTCATTATCAGGTTCCGGGTGCTGCGCAGGAGACCGAGAGTTTCTCTGCACCAAGACGCTCTGCATTAAGGCTCACAAAGCAAAGATGCCAAGAGCCAAGAAACTATAGGAATCTTCAAGCAGCTTCGTATAGAAATAAGACAAAACTCAACAACACTTTAAGAACATATTTTGCGTTTGTATTTTAATACAAAGTCCACAATCACACATGCTCTCATTTTTATTACATTTACTGACCCAATTTAATCTTGTAGTACCAGCTCATCAGGAGCAACCTGGAGGGAGAGCTTCCAGAGCGTGAATGACTGCTGAGGGCCACAGGGAGGTTGTGGGTGCTTAAGGAGAGCAGATTGCTCTGGTGGGACACTGCACACCCTCTTGATATTGCAACCCCTTTCCCTAAAGGAATAGAGGTGGCAGCAACATCACTTTCTGGATGCTGAAATGGATATCTGCAGCTCCTTCCAGCCCCCCACCTCTAAATTCGCAGGTGATATTAAGAATTTGCTAAATTAATCCTACTGCATGAATATTGACAAGACAGAATTTGTGTGAATTATTGCAGCATCCTCATTGTGCAGTGTTGGACTGTTAGATCATTCACATTGCAAAGAATTGGCGAGGTCACTTTACAGATGCTCTACAAACACCAGTACTGGACTGGCCGGTTGGACTGTCTGGCAAAGCCAGAGGGGCTCCCCTTAAGCACCCCTTCCCCCCCCCCCCCCCCTAATACCCTCAGCTGTCATTCACACGCTGGAAGCTCTCCCTCCAGGTTGCTTCTGACCAGTTGGAGATGGGAAGGGACTGGCCTTTAACTACTGATGATGAAGATTATTCTCCTGGCAAACTGACTCTTAGGAACGAGTTGTGCTTCTTTCACAGATGTAAGGAAAAATGTGACCAATTTAGAATCATAAGCCACTGAAGGAAGTAAATTAGAAGAAGCGCTGCACACAGCCAGAGTTAGGTCTTTCTAAATCATAGGAACACATGATAAGGGCATTCCCTTTGCCTGCTGTGATGTTAAAGTCTTCTCATCTGAAGTACCCTGGCCAACATTAGCTATCAAACAGTTCATTGTCCGTATTCCTTGAGCCAACGATGGACACCAGTAACACATGGGTAGCCCCTAGACACAAATACTGGGTACTGTTATGCTGCTGTGTTGTCCTAATGTGTGGGGAGATTTCAGGGCATGCATAAGGGATGCTCAGTCATTTGGACCAATAACTATGCCATGCACAGAGTGCATGGACATTTATCTAAAGGGTTTCAGAGCATATGCTACCTGAGATGAACACTCCATTTTATTTTGTTTCCCTTTTCTTTGAACATCTTTGCACTAAACAGTACACATTGCCTACATTAATCTAAACCTAGGTATAGTTCACTCTGTTGCTGCAAATGTGCAGTCACGTGTCCCTATAACCACCTCCTAACCCAACCACATACACTGCAGCAACATCACTGAAACCCCACTAGTAAAGAGGCGAGTGAAGCACTCCTTGCTAATGCTTTCCTCTGCCCATGTATCGCCAGAAGGCCAGGGCATGAGTCACCAGGCACTGATTTGAGAGCAGGTCCTTTCCACACCCCTGAGGAGGAGGTGGCGCGAGTGCAGAGTGTTTCCAGACACTGACATTTGTGAATCAGATTCTGGCAGATCTGAGACAGTCCAGGTCCGAAACACTCAATCCAGTGTGTCAGCAGAAAGCCTCAGAGCAACAGAATGAGAACAACAATTTGCTAATTGAGTGAAGCGCGGGCGGGTGAATCATCCTGTTCTTGAGGCTTCATGTACTGCCAGTTCTGGGTGTCCAGTGAGGGCTAGAAAAATATGTTCCGTTTATTGACAGGTTACACAGGCAAACATTTGTTAAGGAATATTTGCGATGCACAGCATCGAGGAGACGTTAGAATGACGTGCACCTGCACTGCTCAGGTTAAGAATGTCCTTATGGTTGCCATCTGATTTTAGGCATGGCATGCCTTGTTCTTGCTTGCCTCCTTTAATTATCCTTAGTGCCTCTGATTCTAGGTTTAACCAGTTGTTCCTTCTCCTTGGCTGCATTGCTCCTCATGTAGTGCACCTCAGTGCTTAATTAGTGCTTAATTTGTGCTTTTTGTTTCCGGTGCTGAGCACCGGCACTTATTTTTGAGGGCCGGGGCTTATTCTTCTCCCTCAAGCATTTGCTGCGAGCAGAAGACACATTTGGGAAAGACGGAAGAAGAGAAAAAGGAAAAAGCGTCACTAAGGTAGAAAGCAAAAAGCTGCCAGAGTCAGTTGAAGGGGCAGGGAGAGGCTGTAAATGGATTGAAGAGGCCCGAGATGGCTTCAGGATTGCGCTGCCTCAGTATTCCATGCTGCACATTGAAAAGCAGCAGCCATGTGTTCAAGAGGAGGGCTTTGGCCACTAGCACGTTTCTATGTACAAATTAAGCACTGGGGCACTTGGTTCCAGATACCACTAGTATTTAATATCATTGTCCCATGCTTATTGCATCTCGTGTAGTGCACATTGGCCAACATATTACTGCTTTGTGATAGATCTTCATCTTCGTGCCTTGCTTGTTTCTCCTAAGATAATGCATCTGATTTCAGGTTTCACATATTTTACATGTTCGTTGGTACTTGGTGTGCTAGTTCTGCATTTAAATTAAAATTTTCCTCATTTGCTACAAAATTCCACTGATTAATTGTCCCCTGCTTCCTCATTTGTTGTTTCTACGATCGTACACCAAGGTCCGCGTGCCACCTGTCTTGTCCTTAATGCCTTATTTATTGCTTGTTGGATTCACCACGAGGCACCAGATACCAGCAATACTTTATAGCTGCATTTTTTTTATCTACTTTTTTGTTATTTTTCCGCTTTGACATTGTTGTCCAGGTAACACATAATTTGGATAGTGTCATATCATCTTCACATTGTTTGTCACTACTAGCCTACTGCACCAGAGATAGGCACAACTAGGTTTTTGGCGGTTGCTTACTCTCTGCCCTCTTTGTTGCATTTTGTTAAAAAAGAGCCAGTCAAGTCACGATGAATCTTGCTTTATTTCCCACTATAACAGCCCCAACACTGATACAGAAGCGTGTCCTTCCGTTGCCTCTTGATCTTACTCGTTCCGCACTTGTACTCTGAGTTCAATTGACAGCATAACGTTCTACCTCCCCACACCCACTGGATTGTCCTAAGGGCAACCTACCACCCCACATTCTATCATCCCTCTACACTTCATCACAACACATTTAAGTTACAATACAGTTGTCCACATACTAGCAGTTTTCAATAGTTAATGCACTTCTCTTCAGACATATTTATACATCTACCAGACTTTGCATTTTGATTGATTCTCAGGTACTTTATCAGGCATCAAGTTCTGCCTGTTGCTGACACCGGAGTTTCCCCCCTTGCTGTGGTTGTAGCTGCCCAGGGAATGTATCTTGTCACCAAATCCACCACTTTATTAATAGATGATTGTCCTCCATTGCTATACTGAACCTACCTCTTCATTTCTCTAGCTTTTATTGGTTGCTCGTTGTTTGTTACCTTTTTTATTGCACCTCAGTTTCATAATTTGATTTCAAGTTGCACTAGTTTTCGACGGTTACTCTCCCACATTTTTGAATATCCTCTAATACTCAACTGATTTGAGAGAACATGTCTGTGTGCGCAGAATGGGAAGTATGCAGAAACAAGGAGAAGGAGTTGACAAGTGAAAGACCAGGGAATAAGGAGGAATAAAACAAAGAGAACATGTAAAAGAAAGAGAAGGGAAAGAGAGGAGCAGGAAGGAAAAGTCGGAACAAGTAAAGGGGAGGGCAGAAAAAGACGGGACGGAAGGGGATGTGTAATTGAGAGAGGGGAAATTGAAGGGATAGTTTGGACAACAAAGAGACGAGATAACTATGTTTTGACTTCCGAATTTATTCCCACAGACTAAATCTAGGGCGTTTAATAAGATTTATGGACAAACAGATGTAAAGACACACATCTTGCTGTACTGAAATCCAACAGTTGTCCCTCAAGACAACAACAAAGGTTCTATTTGGGCAAACCAAGAGGAGGATAGCAAATAGGGCCACTAAACCACTCCAAAAAGAGGGAGCAAGGGGACAATATTTTAATTACAAATTAAAATACGGTGGCATAATCAACATACATATGTAGAATATAACGGAGAACAACCCCAAAGAAGGTATTTTAGTGAGTTTGGGATTTGTAACCTACAAGTTTTTTGAATTGCCTTCACAGGAGGATTGATCTACTTTGAAATATTATTGGGATTTAAACCTGCAGCCAACAGGCTGTACACACATATTCATGTCTTCCAACAGCCCTTCATTAAGAAACCTCTATATTCTATGGGCCAGAATAATCTGTTTCAATACATTTTTTAATGAAATGACTCCCTAGGCACCTGTAGATCCAGCAAGACAAAACACTAGACTTTTGTTTTAAGAGTTAAACTTTTCTTAAATATCAGGTTACTTTGATTTTTAGAAAATTGCCTGCTAAGAATTCAATTGTGGAGAAAATGTTTTGTGTATAGTGAATAATATCCACCAGACAAAGAAGTACTTTGCTTACAGTCGATAAGTATAAGCCTCCTATCAAGAAATAATTACCAATCAGGTACACAATAGAAAAAACTAATTCTTGGTTCCCATTTGCTGAGAAAACATGGAGACATTTAAGAAAATAATTGCAGCGTTGTCATTATGGAATTGCCATCAGAATTTGAATAAGAAGAGGGTGCAACTGCAGACGAAAAAAATGTAGATTCGTCATTGTTAGCTATTATACTGTGAATTTCCAAAAGGTTTCCAACTGAGACATAAAACGTGAAAAGCTCTGGGTTGACATTAATGATTTTGGGAGCTCCATTCAGAGTTTCCTGGGATAAGATATAATTTAGGGACTAAGAAATGGTGTGTTTGTAGTCTTTTTGGGAAAATGTGGTTTTGGTGTATGGCTGTAAGATGTGTTTGTAGTTTGTTGTTTATGGATTTGATGTTAGTTTGTGGCTGTAATCTGTAGTGCAGTGCTTTGTCAGCACTTTACGTTTGATATATTCTAATGTTTTGTGTGTTAAAAGAACATTGTGAAATGTAGATTTTCCTAGTAATTTATGACGGAAAGTCTTAATTTTATTAAAGACACGGAGGCGAATATTATGCGCTCTTTTCTTACTTTATTTCAAATAGCAGCAGTCAAGAAACTACAACTCCCAAGAGGGTTAGAAACAGACTAACCAATGGGAGTAGAACAAGAACTAACGATGGACCAATCAGCTGAGGCCATAACCATAGAGTGTACCCTTGACTGCAGGCAGCCCTCTTTTCTTGAACGAGCCAGTCAAAGAGAATCATAAAACAAAGGGTAAATGAGTCCCACAATCGCGAAGGCTAAGGAAACAGAACAAACTTCTTGAACCACAGCGATAAACCAGGAGTACAAAGGTGAGATAAGATGCTCCTGAGAGGATTGTGATGACACGTCTCGAGGGTTCCTCTTGAAAGATGCGAAGAAGGTGCCAGCAGCGTTATCCGGAAGCTGGAGGTAATGCCGGAGTCGCTGGGAGGGAGAGAGAAAGTACATATTAAAAAGTACAGTGGTGGGATAATATTCGCCTCCGTGTCTTTAATAAAATTAAGACTTTCCTTCATAAATTACTAGGAAAATCTACATTTTATGACAAGACCGGAGGCTCTATTATGCGAGTTTAAAGCATATCAATAACTACTGAAGAAGCAGTTCTAACAGGTTTACAATAGAAAGTCTTAAAAACATTATCATTAGACCAATCTGCCGACCTGAGAATGTCCTCCAAACTAGATCCTAAAGCGAACGCTTTAGAGGCCATGGCTCCCCTGGAAGAGTGGTCTCCAAACACAGAAGTGTCAATTCCCGCTAGGGACATAATCAATCTGACCCAACGGGCCAGGGTTGCGGAAGTCACCGGGTTATGAGGTTTGCGAAAGGAAATTAAAAGTTGGGTAGAGGAGGACGTTCTCAGGTTGACGGTTCTTTTTTCGTATTCTTTTAAACAAAGACCCACACATAATTTTGGTTTATCAGGGAAAAAGGGATAGAACACCGAATGTAAATTAGTTTTGGTGCGTTTGGCAATGTGAAACAAAACGCCTGAAGGTAAAAACTGGCGGGCAGAGACATCTAGAGCCTTAACATCAGAAACTCTTTTGATAGAAATTAGGCATAGAAGCATAGTGAGTTTGGCAGACAGCATTTTTAGGGAAAGACTCGGATTGTCTGGCCAAGAAAGTAAAAGATTCAGAACCAATGAAACATCCCAGACATGGGAGTACTTGGCAGAAGGAGGTTTAGAGAGTTTGACCCCTTTTAAAAGGCGACAAATTAAGGGATGGATCCCGATAGGATTGCCATCGATATTAGAATGGTTCATAGAAATAGTGGATCTGTAAAGATTGATAGTACGATATGATTTACCCAGTCCCGCCTGGGCCGCTAAGAAATTAATAATTAGATTTAGATCCGCTGAAAAGGGATCGGCACATTTTCCCACACACCAGCTTGCCCAAAGAGACCAAGCTGATCTGTAGGCTCGCCTTGTGCCAGGCGCCCAAGCATTATTGATGAGCTCTGAAGCTTCCGACGAAATAGGGAAGGACCGCTGGGTAGGCCGGAAATGAGCCAGGCTGATAGGACTAACGATTTGTTGAGAATCAGATTGTGGGGCCGTCCGAGCGGGTCTAGGAGGAGAGACGGAAATGAGGGAAGTAAGATCGGAAATTCTGCCGAGAGTTCGAGGAGGGGTGGAAACCAAACTTGAGATTGCCAAAAGGGGGCTATCAGAACAAGGGACGTCATTTGGCGCCTGACTTGATTTAATACTCTGTTGATTAGAATAAAAGGAGGGAAAGCATAATTGAGGGAGTTGGACCAATCCTGAAGAAAAGCGTCTGTAGCTAAGGCCAACGGATCCGGACGCCAACTGAAGAAGCGAGGAAGTTGAGAGTTGAGTCTGGATGCAAAGAGATCCACCTGAAAGGGGCCCCATTTCTATTTGGCGAAAGACAGAATGGTGTAGTTTCCAATCGCTGGAATCCGAGATATGTCGGGAATGCCAATCTGCATTGGAGTTCAGAGAGCCTGGGAGATACTCAGCAAGAAGAGAAAATTTGTGGGACAGACAAAACTCCTAGAGGCTCTTGGCCAGAAGAGCAAGGGGTCTGGACCTGGTGCCACCTAGATGGTTTATGTAACGAACTGCGGATATGTTGTCCATGCGGAGCAGAATGGAGCAACTTGCTCTGTCCTTCGTAAAACTTCTGATCGCAAAGGAGCCTGCAAGAAGCTCTAAACAATTTATGTGCAATCTGGACTCCTCTGCGGACCATATACCGCCAGTCGATATTGAGCCACAACGGGCGCCCCAACCG
Organism: Pleurodeles waltl; assembly: GCF_031143425.1. Classification (NCBI taxonomy): domain Eukaryota; kingdom Metazoa; phylum Chordata; class Amphibia; order Caudata; family Salamandridae; genus Pleurodeles; species Pleurodeles waltl. Next base: position 745,353,458 of record NC_090445.1, on the reverse strand, counting down.
GTGAGACTTGCATCTGATTCTAATACAAGATCGGGCACAGAGGGGAAGATGGATCTGCCGTTCCAAGCCTCTAAATGGGATATCCACCATTGGATTTCGAGTTGAGATTCTTGGTCTAGAAATACAAGGTCGGAGAAAGCCAAACCTCGACGAAGGTGTAGGATCTTGAGACGCTGAAGGGCGCGGTAGTGAAGGGGTCCTGGGAAGATGGCCTGGATAGAAGAAGAAAGAAGGCCGACGACTCTTGCAAGAGTTCTGAGGGAAATAGAGTCTTTCTGGAGAATTAAAACCAATTCTCTTTTGATTGCGGAAACTTTGGCCCGCGGAAGAGACAGAGATGCCAAAACCGAATCTATTTGGAAGCCTAGAAATTCTATTTGTTGTGAAGGAACCACAACAGATTTTTCGAGATTTAAGAGGAAACCGAGCTCTGCTAGGAGAGTAGATGTTATCTGTAGCTGAGACAGAAGAGAGGATTTGCTTTGATGCATAATTAGGATATCGTCGAGATAGATAATGAGTCTGAAGCCCAGAGATCGAAGGTAGGATACAACCGGCTTTAAGAGCTTCGTGAAACACCACGGAGCTGACGAAAGGCCGAAAGGAAGGGAGGAAAAGTGATACGTTTTTGAATTCCAAAGAAATTGTAAATATTTTCTGTGAGAAGGATGGATCGGGATAGTGAGGTATGCATCTTGAAGATCTAGTCTGACTAGCCAATCGCCTTGGAGTAAAATATCCCTGAGATGGATAATAGTCTCCATCTTGAAGTGTCGATAGACGACAAACTGGTTGAAGGATTTTAGATTGATTACAGGTCTTAGTTTTTTGTTCTTTTTGTGGACGAGAAAAATAGAACTGATGAAACCGGAGGAGTCCGGGATGCAACTTTGGATGGCATCTTTTTCTAGCAAAGAATGGATTTCCGAAGAAATTAGAGATGACATTTCGAGAGAGAACCTTGGAACAAGAGGGGAACCTGACTGGTAGGGAGGAGAGAGAAATTCGATGCGATAACCCTGGATAGTGGAAAGAATCCATGGGTCTGAAGAAATTGACTTCCATTTTTGAAGGAAGAATCGAAGGCGACCTCCCACGGGAGGGCCAGAACGTTGGCTTACCTGAGGTATTGGCCGCTCTGGAGATGCGCTGGCCACGGTTGCGGAAACCCCTTGATCTTTGGGGATAGAAGTGGGGTTTAAACTCTTGGTTGTAGTAGTAGAGGGGTTGGAGTATCCTCTGGAGCCTTGGTTTCTATATTGGCGGCCGGTAAAGCGACTCCTACCTCTACCGGCCCGGGAAAAAACACGCTGGTTGAAAACCTTCTTTAGAGATTGTTGGGCTTTGTCAATAGATGAAAAAGTAGAAACGAAACGACTAAGGTCCTTGATGAACGAGTCTCCGAAGAGTTTACCGTCGGCCTGAATGCCGGGATCTCTGGTAGCAAGATTAGCTAGCTTAGGGTCCATACGGAGAAGGAGACCCTTACGTCTCTCGTGGATGATGGCCGAATTAGCATTGCCCAAAAGACAAAAAGCTCTTTGGGTCCAAAGAGAAAGGTCCAAAGGGTCGATAGGAGAATCCTCCAATCTAGCCGACTCGGCTAAGTCAAGTATTCTTGCAAGTGGACCGACCACATCAAGGAGTTTATCTTGGCACGTGGTCCAAGCTTTGTCTACCCGTTTACGGGGATCTTTTCCATATTTTGTAAAGAATGTGATGAGGGACTCATCAATAGCTGGGGTTACAGTAATGTTAGAGTCCAAAGACGGTCTAGGGCATTCAGACTTGAGTTTGGAGCGAGTCTTTTTGTCCAAAGGAAGGCGCAAGCGGCAAGAAATATATTCAGCTACGTGATCCAAAGGAAACCACTCTGTGGAATTGGGGTGATGAATGAGAGACGGGTCAAACATGGGAACACCTTCCGCATCAACCACACTGGTAGAGGGCTCACTAGAGGAAAATTTGATACGTTTGGTGGGGGGGAGAAGAAGGTGAAAACGTATCGTCAGGATTATCTGACAAAGATAATTCGTCCATGCCCTCTTCATCCGTGTCCAAAACCTTTGTAATAGCAATCTTTTTTGGCGCTAGTATATGTTTCGATTTTGCTTTACATTTAGCATGTGAGCTCGACTTTTTAATAGAGTTCCCCTTCTTAGAAGGAGGCCTGGGAGGAACCAAGTCCTCGTTCTGGTGTGAGGCAAGCTCACTCTCTGTATGTGCGCCTTTTGCTGTTTTAACAGAAGAGTTTATTTTGCGTTTTCTGCCTTCCCCCGCAGAATGGGCCATAGGTTTGGACATCATGGACATTACAGAACTCTCAATGTTCTTTGACATCGTAACCATAGATGCTTTTAAGGCATTTTTATCTGAGGATTTTATAAATTTGTTCAAATCCTGTTTAAAGGACTCCTCATTATCCCCAGAATCCGAGCTGACAGACGTAGTATCCGTATTCATATTTATTTGCGAGCTGACAGCCTGAACAAATTAGTTGAAATATGCTTTTGAGAGAAACGAGGGAAGTTAGGGGTTAACAAAGAGCAACACGCTCTATGATGCTTGAAAGGCCCTCCTTTGGGCGGGGCAGAGAGGGAGGGTCAAAGAAATCCCAATGACGCGGCGAGAAGGAGGCCGGACTGCTCCGGAAACGACACGGAGCCGGCGATGAGTTGAAGCTGCTTCGGCAGCAGAGGAGCGCGCAGGAGAGCCGGAATGCCTCGTCTGTCAGGCGCGCAAAGCGAAATGCGCTGACAGAACGAGGAGAACACTCGAGAAGAACGCGCGACGGAGCGCGCGCTACTCAGTGAAAACCAACGGTAACACGGAGGAGCGGGGAGGGGGAAGGGGGGAGTCGAATATTCACAGTTACCACGACGCTGGAAGGCGCTATGCTTATACAGAGAACCGGCATATAAATAAAACGATAGACATGCAGAAGTAATAAAATAGCCAAATAAGTATACGCAAGACCAAAAGAGTGTACTTATCTTGACTGCGAGCAGCAAGAAAAGAGAGCTGCCTGCAGTCAAGTGTACACTCTATGGTTATGGCCTCAGCTGATTGGTCCATCGTTAGTTCTTGTTCTACTCCCATTGGTTAGTCTGTTTCTAACCCTCTTGGGAGTTGTAGTTTCTTGACTGCTGCTATTTGAAATAAAGTAAGAAAAGAGCGCATAATAGAGCCTCCGGTCTTGTCATAAAATTAATAATCCTAGTTTTCATGTATATAAGGGGGTTGAAAACCTTTAAGGAATCTTATCTTATAGAAGTGAGAACATAAAATGGGAGGTTGTTGGACTTTGTAAGGTTTCTTTCTGTTGGCTTGGAAACAACTGTCCTCGTGTGCATCTCCATAATTAAACATATGTTTGTAGCTTCCATTCTGCCATGTGAGCTGCTATCTTGCAGATACTATGTTTCGGTCAAAGCTTCTTCACTTCATCAAATCCTGGGTAAAACAATCGACGGCCATTTGGCTCCGCACTCAAGTTTGACAAAATTCCGAGAGGCTTAAAAGCAATTCTGTTTGCTCCATGTGCTATCCAAAAATCGTGTTAATTCATGTTGATGATATACACGCTTTTAATTATCACTGTGGGTGAGATGTGCCCTAAGGTGGGTTGCACCAAAACATGGGAGGGGAGATGGGGATTGGTGTTTAACTGCACTCATTGTGTATGCTCCCCTTCAATAATGTTTCAGTTTGAAGGGGTGCGTGACATTACGAGTGGACAGAGGGGAGCTGGAGCAGTGATACTTTCAATGCGCGTCAACTACATCAGGTCACAAGTAACCCTCAGTCTTTGAATCCATATCCTCAGGTTCTAGCCTCCTGTTCCAGAGTGCTGGACATCTCTGATCATTGCCCCAAGCACTGTACAGCAAGGCACCACAGGATGTCTGTTCAGAACAACAATGTTGTCAAATCAACATCCTATAAAATAAATGTAATATGTGTTGATTCAAATAAAGTACTTTTGTGCCATACTACCTCTGTCTAGGGTGATTGCACCACTGATTTTTCTACTTCTCATCTGATTCACACCGCCGAGCCATAAAACCTTGGCCCTTCCTCCCAGCGTTTCAACAGTGGTTGCTTGCTTGATACGTACCATGCTTTAGAGCAGAGGTCTTCAAACTGGGGGGTGGGCCCCCCTTGGGGGGCCTCAAGAGATCCCAGGGGGGGCGCCAAAGTCTGGCCAAAAGAAATATTATACAGGTAACATGCCTTTGTTTTAAGCAGAAGCATGTTATTGTAGTTTTAAAACGGTAACAGTACTTAACTGCAATGTTTAAATAGGTTTAGACCTATTTAAACATTACCATCTTTCTAAAATGATTGTGAAAAATTCTGAGGGGGGGCCCAATGATTTTTATTTTTCAACTGGGGGGGCGCGGCATTAAAAAGTTTGAAGACCACTGCTTTAGAGTGAGGGCAACAAATATATTCATGTAAAGTGATAGTCAATGTTTAGTTCAAGTCAGATCTACATACATATTGATTCATGTTGAGTTTATTTATGTGGCGCTATCCTTGCTTCTAAGCCCACCCAATTTTGACAGCTGTGAGAACGCAAGATCACATAATGTGGTGAAGGAGAAACACTGCGGTGAGAACTCAGGTTCTGGGCATGCTCACCCTAGAAACCCTGCTCTTGGTCTCAGCATTGTGTTGTTGATTGTACAAGCGCTCACCTATTTTGCTTTGACAGTTTGAATCAAAACCACTTTAAGGATTCTGGCAAGTGTTTATCTTTTATTTGTCTTATGCAAGATGATAATTATTTCTTTGAAACTAGGTGAATTTATGCTATTTGTAAGAGAAATTTAATTAAAGTAGTCTTCCATACTCCTGCTCCTTCAGATTGATGAAAACCTGGATTTCTCTTTCCATTGAAGAGTTATGTGATCCTATAGTGCCTCCAAGTTTCTGGCTGGTGCTTCTTTAAGGCTACCATACAGCAAGGCGATGAGCAATCTTTTAAGCCAAGAGCCAAGGGAACTTTGTTTATGTAGTGGGCAAATGCAACTCCCCGGTTGCTCCTTGTGAAATCCGCTTCATTGAAAAAAGCAAGTGCTTCTGCATTTGTATGCTTTTTGTGTTTGCATCTCTTTTTTGTGCTTTCATAATATATTACAACACTAGACATAACAGAACAGCTACCATAATCACTGTCATCATGAATGCATGGTATATCACAACTGAGTTTCAATAGGTAACAAAGTTATGCAAGGTCAGAGATCAAGAAAATCCTTATAAACAACAAACGGAAAGGGAAAAAGTGAACAGTAACAGGAGAGAGTGGTAGTGTATACAATTTGCTAGGCTCCTAGCCATAATGAGGGTTTGGGAACCGGTGAGGGAGTCTGCATTTTGAGAAGGGGGTTAGGGGTAGTTTCAGCAGCTAGAAAGGGGTAAGGCGACAGAGACACGAGCTTCCAAATAGATGGGAATAGGGAGTTGGGATTAAGAGGTATAGAACAGAGCATGTGGTGGGATCAGTTATTAGGTGCAACTGTGTCCTGGGGCATCCCCAGTGATGGCGTCAATGGGCAGGAGATGGATCTTTCGGGTATGATAAGGATTGGAAAGTGACTAGAAACATGTCCCAGCTATCAGGTAATGGGTACTTACAGAGATCACTGGTATCCTTTCTGCACAATGATACCTCCTCAGCACGAGCCAATTCCCACAGACATCTCACAGACAGCAACTGATGGTGGCAGCTGCGACTTCCAACTTTTTCAATGAATCTGGTGGGCACCCTATGTTTCTTATTCCTGTGGATTAAATCCAATAGGCCGGACTCCCAGGAGTGCAGTATTTGTCAGTCTGTGGAACGAGCTAGGTGAGATGTCACACCCAGCCAGTATTGGTGGAGGAAAGGACAATCTTGCAGCATGTGTACCAGAGTGGCATTGGGCTGGTTGAATTAGGCACAGGCAGCATCTGCCCGATGATAATAGCGATTAATTTTCACAGGTGTGAGATAGGCCCTGTGGAGAATGCAATAGTCATGCAGTGGAGACAGTGAAGCAGCATTATGGTTGTGAAACAAATCAGCAAACCTGCGCGTTACTTGGTATGGTATGGCCTGAACCCATTGTAGGATGCACTGGGCGCTCTAGCTGCGGGTTCCTGCAGGCAGTGTCAAGAGCACCAATCAGATAATTGTATACTAGGAAGTGACCGGGTGGATGACCCTCCTCTTTTGACAAGGCACCAGACATTAGTGAGCTGCTGTCACGATGCAGGTCTCCTAGCATGTGTAGGCTGACCTCATGCCAGGCAGCAAGCTACTTAGTCATAGTAAACCTGTCCCCTCTCAGGGTGTCTAACAAAGGGAGCACAGTAGCATATGGCTGTTTACATCTAGTGATATAAGGACTATGCTTAAAACTGTGATGCACTGCCCTTAACAGCAGGTATTGGGTGGTGCGAAGTTTAAAGCGTACTACCTGCAGGAGACTCCAGGTTGGTGAGGCAGTGGCACCTGGCCACCCACTGCACCTGAGAGGCCAGGTAGTAATGTTCAAAATAAGGGACTGCAAGTCTGCCACTCTTAGTTGACAATTGGAGTTTGAGTAGTGCCACCCTACACCATGTATTATGCCAGATGAGATTGCTTGTGAGGCTACTTAACATGCAAAAAGGATTGAGGGAGGTTTAAGGGGAGATTGGCAAAATGATATAACAGGCGGGGGAGTATGACCATTTTGACCAGCACCACCCTGCCTGTCACAGAGAAGGGGTTGGTCTTCCAAAACAATGATTGGGAGCATATCAAGGGCAATGAATGTGTAAAATTGCCATCAAATCAGTCAACAGGTTAATGGCAGATTCAAATATTTAAAGGTGGTGGGTTGCCATATGAGACATGTACCCTAAGAAAGCAAGCTGGGCCAGGGACCGTGGCGTAAAAGGAGTAAAGACAACATTTCTCCCAGTTAATTCTGAGCCCAGAAAGGTCTGCAAATGCCTGGAATATATGTGCCAAATCTTGGGGGATTCCATTGACATCTCTAAGGTAGAATAATAAATCATCAGCATATAGGGACACCAAGTGAACACCATCACCTAGGGGGATACCCCAGATGTGCCCATGTGTGCAGAGAGTCTGTATTTGTATGTTTGAGAACCATGAAGGAATTTGAATAATACTTCTCAAAGCTGACTATGCACCCAATGGGCTTTCAATGTAGTAGGAATAGGTTACTATAAAAATAATCAAATTCAATTATATTTCCAGAAACCTTGTGAAGGACAGAAAGACTACTGAACCATGTTGGAGAGGGTTGTATCTGCTTTCTCTGCTTCGTTACTTGATCCTATGTGCAACTAGTATTGGAAAACGTTCTATGGCTGTTTTAGCTCACAGTCTAGCCCTGAGTGCAGAGACCCAGCTCTGTCAACTCTGGGCACCATTTTCATGGTGTGTTTTGTTGCTACATCCTGAGGGAAACCTGTGTGTGTGAGCTAGTTCCCTCATTCTACTGATGCCAACATACTTGCAAAACCTGCAATTCCTACTGCCTGTCAATTTTGCAACACATCCCTTACAGCCTTTTAATGCCTGTGACTAGATGACGTTGTCCTCCGAGCATGTGCTGTCAAGTGATTTACTGTGATGTCATTGTTGGAACAATGGTCTTGTGATGCAAATTGTAGCCAGGTCACTACTGTGCTAATTAGCTATTTTGACAACTGAAAACCCTACCTCTTTTAGTCATAGAATGTTGGCAAGTATGTATATATAGCTGCTACTTTTGGGCAGCCGCCTTCCTGGTATCTCAAGCTGTTTTTAATGGTGTTTGGCTGCTATTTCTTGCAAGTGGCCTTCTGGGGCGCAGACGAATCTTACTCTAAGGGGCTTCTCTAGTCCCCATGGTCATCCCTCCTTTCATGTCATCTGTGAGAAATAAATGCTTAGGAGCCAGGGCAGCATTGTGACATCTCGTAGAGCCCATGATAAGTGACTGGAGGCAAGTAATGCTGCCTTTTTTGTATTGCAGGCACCTTCTGATATCAGAACACGAGTTTAATAATAATGTAATAAAGTGCAGGCATTTATAGGGATATAACAGTCTTTCAGGTTTTTATAGTAAAATAATATTTATTTTAATTGAGCTCCTCTGGCAGAAATCTTCCTGTTTATGAGAACTGTAATAAAATAGGATATCCTTACCACATACAATGGTAGGTTTCTGGAAGGACGCATACGCTTTAGAAATATCATTTTTCCCAAACTATTACTGTTATAACTTTGAAAAAATAAACTACATCAGACAAGGTCGACAGCAGCAAAATAAAGGTTTTAGTTTTCTTTCACTTTCACCAACAAAGAGAAGGCAACAATTTACATTAGTGTTGTAACTGATTCACATATGTCTTTTCTTCTCCTCCTCCCAAGAATGTGTTTGTTTCTCAATGCGGTTCACAAAATGGAGGACAATGTGAGCCAGAACAATGCCTACAAAAGGGTAAAACATTACATTCGATTGAAAGAGGTTTTTATTTGAATGTCGAACTGAAGTTAAAAATGAGTGACGTGGCAAAACATATTAAATTCATTTAAAATCATATAGCTCACCTCTACTAACCATAAAATGGTGAAAAGATGACTAGGGGGCATTCAGACCCTATGACTGGTGGAGTGGAAACAGGTTCCATAGCAGGGGTAATGGACCCACTATCATAGTTTACAGATCTTACCCACAGTTGGTTACATGGGAAACACCGTCCTGCCAACAGCAAGCCACACTCAGGATATTAGCTGTCTTGGTTCTGGAAGAAATGCTGTCCACCATCTGCATTCATTGCTTTTAATGGGGGTGAGGTGGATTTGCTTCTAATGGGGGTGAGGGTGACTTGAAGGGTGATGTGTCATAAGGATTTATAGTGCACATAAGACACAACTGCCAATGAATCGTCGCAGAGTTTTGAGTGACAAGGTTGAAACCAGCCAACCCTACTTGAAACATTACAGTAGTGAAGGATGGGTATTGACTTGTTTAATCTACTGCCTGGCAGAGTTTCACAAGTTGGCCCTAAGCACGGAAAGTGATCTGTGCCTTGTAGCTATATGAAATACCCGGAGTTTGCCATCATGAGTTGAGTAGGTCATAATAGAACATAGTGAAACTATATGGGAGGTATAAAAGTAGTCTAAAAATTAAAGGGATTCCTGTGTAATGTATAGTTATTTAAGCTGATCTCCTCTGGTGAATAGAGCATAGTGGAGATTGGATAAGAAATATACGCTCTACCACATCAACTTTTATAAGGAGAGGTGCTGATGCAGTCCTTAACTGTTTGCATTGTTTGAGGAGTATTAGATAACCGTAACAACAGAATTCTGCATCAACCCACCCACTTCCAAAGGCAGGACCACCTCGGGCATGGGCATAGCTCATGGCTGCATTCAACATTCCTATCCCTCCCCCGCGAGCATACCAGAAGGGGAACAGGCCGTACACCCTCTGTCCTATCATCCCCTATTGTTAAAGGATAGCCACAGGCTGAAAGTAATGTCCAGGGCTGTATGCAACCCTCCACCAATTTCTATACAGAAGGAGTAGACAACACCATATGAAACCCAACCACAGTACCTGACTGTGTTAACTAACTTGAGTTTGTATCCTCTGGTAAAGTATTAAGTTAAAAGTACCTTCAGACCCTGTTTTTAGATATGGCCATCATAAAGTGTGCCTCAGTGGGTGAATTGACATTACCTGTTTCTGACAGGTTATTCTGGGAGAGGTGATGAGCTCATTGGTCAGTAAGTTAAGTAGAGGATCTGAAGGGAGGGGACGCACATGTGATCCTTGAGGGCAATGCAGTACAGACTGCCTTAAAGAACAATGCCGGGCAAAACAACAAAAACAAGCCCTCAAAAAGCTCCTAATTGTAAGATAGAGACACGAATCACTCTGCAGTTCTGCATCTACCAGGAACGAAACTAGGTGAGGCAAATGTGGCAAATATATAGGATATATGGCGTAAATAGCAGTGAGACATTATCAACCATGCTTATAACAAACAATTCATGACAAAAGTCCTTTTCCCAACACAGAATGCTTTGCAACTGCTCTGAGGTTGGTGTCGTGTTTGGATCTAGTATTCATAGGGGTTTTCTGGAGTAAGGTGTTGCAGTCACAGCCTGCTGAAGCTCGCTGACTCGATGGAAGATTACTGATATGTGGTTGGATGTGCTAACAATAGAAGTTGCTGCCTGTAGTCAAGAGTGCAGGATGTGCAGCTCTAACATTTGGTGGTGTGGTAAGCTGTGAGGCACTACAATGCACATGGTTGGTGCTGCATTGATAGGTAAATAGTTGTGTGCATAGATTGTCCCCGTAAGCAAAAATAAGGCGTGGTTTTGAGACAGACTAAAAGGTGGCAGTATTTGTGATGCACATATGAATAATCCCTTCAGGGAATAATAAGTAATGTTTTACAATTATATGTGACCCTAACATTTCCAATTGTCTTTTAGTATTTTGGCTGTTGGTTTTAATATTCCCTTCTTAACTCCTCCTTCCCTTACAGTAGGGCTATGTACCAGCTTCCTGGAAGCATGCCATGGAGATTCCACTCAAAAGAAGCCAAATCTAGACCCTAATAACTGGTTGAATTTTCCTCCCATTTCTTTTGCTTCCGTGCCCCTGTTAGGTTTTGGAGAAACATGTAAATGCCTCACTAATATCTTATGTGGAGAACCTGAAGATACTTCATCCTTCACAAACACATTGCAGGGCAGGACACAGTACGGGATTCACCCTCCTAGGCGTTATGGACCACTTCAGAAAGCTCTTGGACCATGGTGGAACTGCAGCAGTCATTCTATTTGATTTGAGTGCAGCGTTCAATACTGTGTCCTATTCCACCCTGACTGAGAGACTGTCATCACTGGGACTAGAAGAAACTGCACTGGCTTGACTAGTCTCATTCCTCCACAATTGGACTTTTCAGGTGTTCTCGTGCCGTGTCTGGAAGGTTTGTTTAACATCTGGTGTCACACAGGGTTCAGTGCTCAGCCCGGTGCTGTTTAACATCTGTGTCCATCTGCTTGCAGAAGTAGTAGAAGGCTTTGGCCTGGCCCTTTTTTTATGCAGGCGATTGACAAATTGTTTTTTCATTAACTTCGGCACAAGACCAGGGTCTCTCCAATCTTACCTGCGGCTTGAGGCTAATTGGCATTTGAATGAGGAATAACTCGCTCAAGGTGAACGACGATAAGATGGAGGTGATGATCTTGGTTAAGAGTGTCTAAAATGGTCCCCCCACAAATGGCCTTCTTCTTTGTGGCCTTATCCTACTCCGTCTCCCAAAGTTAAGAACTTGGGCTTCCTACTGATCGAAATTTTTGATGAGGAGTCAGGTGGTGAAGATGATATCCACCTGCTTTGGCTATACTCAAAAGGCTGAAGAAAATGATTTGGATTCTCCATTTGTCAGCCCAAAAGACAGTAATCCATGCCTTAATTCTGTCTAGATCTGATTATGGTAACATTGTCTACCTTGGCATTGATCAAGCTTCTATTCGCCTCCTTCAGACAGTTTAGAATGCTGCAGCACGTCTTCTGCCTGCTCCCTAAATTTGCCTCACCTGCCCATCTCCTGCAAAAGCTTCATTGGCTTACAATCTCGAAGTCAGGAGTTAATACTGCCTTATTTGCTGGCTGGCTCCTTAAGATCTCAGCACCTGGCATTATGTACGGCCTCCAGGTTACACCTGAGCCGAATAGGTGGCGGTTCATTCTTAGTTTTGAGTCCCAAGCTCTGGCACTCCCTTCAGTTACCTTAAGAAACTGTTTCACACTCCTTGCCTTTCGCAAGAACTTGAAGACGTGGCTATTTTAATATGGGAGTGGGTTTTCACAGTTTTTATGGCTTAGTGCTGAGAGATCCTATTTGGGTAGCTATGCACTTTACACAATCAAATCAAATCAAAATCATCTTCAGTGATACTCATTTTATTGACCCTGGAATTATAAGCACTAAGTGGGTCCTGCCATGATTCAATTCTGCAATCTGCAGATTAAGCACAAGAATCCTCTGCATGAGCTGACCTCATAGTTAGGTTGTCTGAGTAAACTCAGTGCAAGTGACTGGCACTTTAGTCTCAAATTGCTTCTACAGATTGATCAAGGGGGTCGTGGCAAGGCCATACATAGAAAATCAAATGGAGGGACCAACCCATTGAAATATTTGTTCACTGTACGATGCTCGGTGTTTCAAAAGAACATTCCTATAACATGGCAAAGCTACAGCTCTATACAGTTTGCCAGTGACCACTAGGATTTACTTATTGACACATCAGTTGTGGTATTTTCTGAAAGAGAAGAGGGAGGCCCGTCACACTTAGAAAAGTGGTTGTGGTGTTGTTTGTATCATAATTTTTTTAAATGATTTAAAAAGTTTTAAAAAAAAATAATAACACTTAGAAAAGTTGCAGATCGATGGATTCTGTTATGGATCCTGTCTACTCTGGGAAAGCAATCAACACCACAAAATGGTTATTAGTTAATCTTGGTTCTTGGAAATGGTTGGAAAGGTGCCTGACACTGTGTCATGGATATCTATTTTCTAGTTCCTTCTGTAACTTGTAGATTTAGAGGTTGATTTGGCAAAGGGAACCACCACAAGGCACTACAGTTTTCTCGAAAGTGTTGATAAAATTCCTCGTTCTGCTGATCACTTCCACATCAGCCTTGTAAGCAACGCTAGGACTGGTGGTTTTATTTGCTTGAAGGGCACCATACAAAGCATTTGAATAGACCACATCCAGTTATTAGCCGCAGTGAATGCCGCATGAATTGCCTCAGAATTCTAGGCGGTGTATTTGCTTCTTAACACAAATAATATATAATATAGCTGATGCGCTACATTATATCACTTATTACTCCACGTTGGGACTGTGACATCGCATTTACCACTGTGGTGGTGGAAAATGGACTTTCAGCTAAGGGTGCCAGCATTTTAACAATGCTTCTTTGTACTGAACTGTATCTTTTACATTTACAATGGGAAATATGCAGTTCACTGGGTTATTGACCCACTCAGTCACTGCCCCTCTCCGCTTCAGGAGTAAAAATAATCATGTACATTTTTGGTCTTGGTCCGGAGGTTGTTAATTTATTTACATACACATATGGTTCACCCCATACCAGTGGTTCATTCTATATGGCTGAAGGTGAGTGCTGTTAAACCTTCTAGGTTTGTATCCAGAACTCGAAGGGAAGTACCCTTTTTGACTTAGCCTATATGGCCGACTGTTTGGGGTTGTATCCACCAATGTGTAACATCCACGTGGCCACCAATAAGTACTATGAATCTTTATGGAACTGTTTCTAGGTACAGTGTGGTATTATTAAATATTGATGTCCTTTGTGGTAGTATTGAACATTTCTAGGTTGTGTGGGGTATGATTCATTTGTTGCAGTGCAACCCTGATATGAATCCTCTGAGGCAAATCATGGCTGATTGACAGATATTTCTGAAGAATCTATAGCACAAAAGGGAATAACATGGTTATACAACATGGGTGGCCAGCTGTCCTTCATTTTTTGCAGGTTTGTCCTGCAATCGTGATTCTTGCCCTGCTGAGCACATAAGAGGCACTGCAAGATACCAATTGTCCTGCATTTTGTTTCATCTTGTTATCACTTGTAACCCTTTCAGAGACAACCAACTCTCACAGTACTTTGAGCTGTAAAAGAGATAGCTGTTAGTGGCTAGAGGGAGGAGCTTCAGAGCAGGAGAGGTCCTCAGCAATGCTGATTTAGGATCTTAGCTGCCATCACAGAGAAGGCAAAACTACTAGCTCTAGAGTGGCTGAACCTAAGAGCAGCAAGGAGCTGGACCTCCATTTAGCAAACTGTGCCTGATTGGTGATATTGTTGAAACCTGTCTTGCAGGTAAATGGGATTGAGATGCAAATGCAACTACCTTCTGGTAACCAGCCCTGAACATACAAATGAAAACAATGGTGGAGACCTGTCCTTGAAGAACATCCTAGGTGTTTATTTCTTCCATTAAGCTTGTTTCACAGTGCTGACATATTGTCACATCAGTGAACAAAGGCACTGCGAGAATATGATTTGCCAGGATAACACAGTCTGTTGAGTATTAGACCAGAGGTTGTAACATTTGTATTTGCTGCATGGACACATATATTGCCATATTGATTTTGGTGAATAAACAATGTCACTAGGCACTTCGCCCCTTCCCCAGGGAATATCCAGTCAATTTTTAGCCACATGCTCCCAGCTTTTCCGTCGCTTCTAATTACTCCCAGTCTGGTAAAAAACGATAGCAGAGGAAGATGTATAAAAAGTGAATTGCCCAATAGCCCACACATTTACCAAATAGGAGACTGGGATTAAAAACCATGTCTCCTCATTCCATGTTTCCAACCGGCCCACCAGATCACAACTGGGGTGGCAGTGATTCTGATGACAAGCACAATGGGCTGCATTTCCCAGGAAAAAGCTGCTGTGCTGTGCGACTGTTTTGCTTTACCACAGACTAAGAGGAGATAGGAATTTCTGGTTTGTAACACTCTCAGTCCGAGAAATGCATGTATTAAGGCACTTTGCAAGGTTTGAAAGAGGAGTTCAATTATGTACAACACAAGTGCACATTTGAAGATAATCACAGCAGTGAAATAAAAGTGTTCTTCTTTTACTTCGGAGTCAGAGAAAACAAAAATAAAAGGAATTCCAACAATGTAGAGCTCTTAGTCTGAGCAACTCATTTATTAAAGTACTGTTTAAGGTTTGAATAGAGGAATCACGTAGGTCAAATGCAGCAACACAAATACACCTCCAAAAATGATCACAGCAGAAACAATGAAATTACTCTGATGTAATCATGGATCAAATATCTGCATATACAGTGATTATATATTAATTCACAATACAAAGCTAGAAATAAGAATTAGAAATAATACATCACCATAAGGCTTGCTTTTTTCATCTCTTTGCCAGCAACAGACTGTGAACCCAGTCGACAGTGAAGAGAGAACTACCCACAATGGGAGTGACGGCGGGCAAAGGCGTCCCTTTCCCTCCTGAGTTCAATATTCACAGTCATCTAGTTTCCTCCTCTTATATACTTTAAACAAGCTGGAGAGGAGAATTCTAGAAATTCCCGCCTCCCATTCAGTTAGTTGTTGTTCAAACGCTGGCTGTACCTGTTAATGTTGAAAGAGCATGTTAGAGATTTGGCCATATCCCAAGGTGCGCTCCCAAGACTGAGCTGTTTCCTGCCATACCATAAACATTCTCCTCTGGTACATCTTATCTGTGCTCTTCACTGCCCCATGGTATGTGCCTTCCCTTGGTGAGAAAGAGTACGAAGAGTGAAAACGTGAATGAAAAACATGTTGTATAAGTTTGTGCGTGGAAAAATACCTGCATCACCAATATGACTGTGTTTAAAGCTAAGTTAAGATAAAATGGAGTCAGTGGTCAAGACACACAATGGAGTCAGTAGTCAAATCGAGATATCTTTACAGGGCCCAATCCCGCTTTGGAATAAAATGTTTAGTTCCACCATATATGGTTGAAGTGGTAAGGTGAGATTAAATATAGTATCCTAATTCCCTATCCAAAACATACCCACTGGGCCAAGCCCTGAGGCTGTAGGGGATTACTGGCTAGTGTGTGCAGTAGATACTAATATTTACCTTTGGTGTTTCAAAGATTAAGACTTTCATTCCATTTGGATAACAAAATGTCTCTCTCTCTAAGGTTGCCATAGTAAGCAGTTTAGGTTTACTTGAGGGAGTGGTAATGAGCCTAGAGCTGAAGTTCGGTATGAACAGTTATCACACTTGATAAGCTCATTTCCAGTCAAGATATAGCTTTTAACATGGCCTGATTTAGAGGAGGAGAATTTAAAACGAAACCCCAAGCAAGTGTTAAGTGACTCATAGCCCCCGTGCTTCCCAGAAAATGACGTCTGATGTCTCCAGGTGTTCAAAGTGTCCTGTGAAGTGATATTGGAAAGCAGACCACTTTATATCCAACTGTGGTGCAACAGTGCATTACAGTATTCCCAGTATAAACACTCACTGCCCCAGGCTCAAAGAAAAAGCCTCACAGCCCACCTTTCTGTGGCACATGAATTTATGACAGTAGTGTTAATCAGGAGTCGCTGGCTGTTTCAACAGTGACTTCCTTGAACTTTATTGTGACTCCTGTGCCTCTCTTCCAACTCCTTCGGTAAGAGTTTGAAAACAATATTAGTTTTACACTAGATTGAGATTTTGTATTCACTGCCTTTGAGTTCATCAGATTTAGGGATGATCTGCCATCATAAAGGAGTGTGTCATGTTGCCCTGCTACCCTTAAGAGTTTAATGAAATGGCTTATTTGCCATGAGATAGTCTTTGTACCTTCCCTTTGTTTCTCTGTGCACTCTTTGAGACCTATTCACAAAGGTAAATCTACACATGTAGATTTACTAATAGTACATTTTTCTTACACTTTTTTTTTTTACAGAATCTTTTTTTATCAGTTTCCTTGAAACATACATCAGGCCATACACAGCACTTAAAGAACACAATATAACATTAATAATAAACGTTATCAATGCCACAATCAGTCATTTGGCTTGTACAGAATTGGCCTTTTCCCAATACGATCACATCAATATTCTGATGTGCAGGCATAAAATACCAGAGTTAGTATTATGTTCCCCATGCAATAAAAATAAGAACAATTCTATGTTTGTTTATACCTCCCCATCTGTAGTGTCTTCCAATGACGGGCTATCTCCTGTTTCAAAACTACCTATTACCGTATTCCATGTTTGAAGGTCATCCGCATATTCTTACACTTTTGAGGAAATGTACTTCTTTGGACTATTCGTAACATCTGAGAGTAAAATTACTCAAAAATGTAGACTTACACGTCCCCACCTCCTGAAATGAGGGTCAATTCAGTAAATACATAATATACAGACATAAATGTACTACTAGTAGTGAATTTACAACCATATTGGATGTTCTGCACACTTGGTGGGACCTCCACAATCAGGGAGGAGATCTCCCTTTGAGAAGGTGTAGGGAAATGAATTAAAGTTTACTGAAGTTAGTAAAAACTAAAAACAGTTGTTAAATATTAATATTAAACAATTTTATAGATTTGTTAAAATGTAGAACTAATTACTAAAAGGGCAGCTACGGATTAAATTTCCATAACAATTATTAAAATATACTTCATAAATTAAGTGATAAGTAATCAGTTTATAAGTTTGAATAAATAAAAACATTCCTACCTAGATGTACACTTTATATTTATTATGTACTGAACATACTAATAATGTTGTTTAGAATTATTTTAAAACATTTTACATAAAATTAAAATTCATGTTAATTTAAAATTCAAAACGTAAATGAAATATTTATAAAAACTCTTTATTCAAATATAATTGGGTTAACATTAAATTTAAATGTGTTTCTTTCTGAAGAAAATGCCTTTTCACGTGTAGCCGGAGTTCACCACCACCAGGGTGGAACACGCTCTGTGGTAAATATAGGGAAGCATTTAAATGTTCAGAAAATAAAACAAAATACAATTGTTTATGTGGCAAATATTATTGTAAGTTAATTGTATATATTTATTTTGAATATAGAAAAAATAAAACTTGATATGACACAGGTACCTTTTAATTAAATCATTAATCTAATTAATTATATTAAACTAGATTTATATTATTTTTTAAAAGGTTTACTATAAAAGAAAGTTACTACAGAACGTATGAAGTTTACTTATCTTAGTGCATTTGAAATTACTAAAAGATTTGTACATAAATTGAAGTGATATTTTACTCAATAATCTTTTTGTACCGACAAGTGCATTGTAAATGCTCTTCTGTTGGTTTCTGGTTCACAAGAAAATGTTGGTATAACAATGCTCTCATTCAATAGGTCGCCTGACTTTAAACATGTTTCCCAGGCAATTCAGCAATTAATTCCAGAGTTTCCAACCCCAAGAAAGGTGAACACTTTATTAGTACCCCAGACGTGCTTTAAAAGTCCTGGAAGAGATTTCTAATTAAATACATGTCCGAAACATGCTCAAATGTAAAGGGAAAAGTAATGGCAACCTTTCTCTCCGCTACCTGAAAAAATCACATGCACTGCACATTGATATATTTCTGTTAGTGCTGTGTGATTCCTCCAACTCAACCCCTAAGTCTGGAGGTTCACATACTTCCAGAAATACATCAATGAGTCCAAAGCCTTCCTAAATTTAAGGCTCATAAGAGCTTGCCTCAGGAACTCTGGACCCCTGCCTCTTTCTGCCAGAGAAACGCGAGTCAATTGAGAACTGTGTAATTTAGATTACAGGCCAGCACCTTTTAAAAGCTCGAGGGACTACACAGAAAAACAAAATAGCCACTACTGAGAACAAAAAGCCCCGCCACTTGGTGGGTGAGTGAAGTGTGTGATACTGACCCCTTCAGGAATGTCCCCAAGAATTGTTCCTGCAAGAAAACTTTCCTTCATATTTTTTCTTATTCTTTCTTCCTTTACCCCTCTTTACTCCTTTACATTTTCCTTTTTTCTTTTATTCCTTACTCGCTTCTTTCCCCTGTTTTCTTTTCTTGCATCTTTGCTTCTTAGCATTCTGCTTTCCCCTCTTCTTTCGCAATCTCTCCATTTGCCTCTCTCTGTTTTTGTAACCATGTTTGGTTCCTTTACGACCCCTTGCCCCTCCCAACCCTCCCACAGCTGTCATGAAATCGATGTACTGTTAGTTGTTAGCTTCTTCTTCCCTCTTGTGAACTTGGAGCCAAAGTCAAAATTATGAAAACAATTTAAACTCTGCTAATCTGTCCATTGGCACCCCAGGTCATAATTGCTATGTGGTGAAGTCTGCGTCTGCCTTCTGTGGCAAGGTCCGCCCCTATTCCTCCCATGAAGCCTACAAACATGCACACTTGCACCCCTTTACTTATCCAGCACTTGCAAATTCTGCTGACACCTGGCTGTGGTAAGCAAGCTGCTGACCCCTCCCAGTGCAGAGCTGTGGCGGTGACTGATCATAAAACGTCTGCATTACAAACTCCTTCAAAATGATAAGTACACAGAGTATTTTATGTGTAAGTCTATGCGCTGTAGGCCAAATATAAGACCTTTCAATCCCTGTTGTGCAATATTAATAGAACACAAATGTATTTAGGTTAACTCTGTCATCTATTTCGGAGTGCAGTAATCGTTACTGTGACCTGTCAATCATGCATGCAAGTCATCTATATTTTCAAATATAAGAAAATAATAAAAATAATAATGTATTTACAGTTATTATCATTTTTACTCTGAAAATAATGAAGCACGCTGTTATTTTTAGTTGCTGATTTAAAAAATATATATATATATTTCTTGGTGCTGGTCTTGCAACCAACATTTAGACATTAGACCTATTGCTATTAACCAGCTTAATTGTGTTTGTTTTTAGATCTAGCCTAGAAACAGCCTTACCCACTTTACCAGTCTCATATTTGATTTTAAAAAAATCACAATAATAGGAACACAGATACATGCCTAAGGGGATTTTGAGTCAGCACCCTATTCATCTATTATATGTTCGCCATTTGATCCTGCCCACCCCATCCAACAGCATAGGGCAGTAGGTCAGTCGACTTCAGGCAATGGTTCTCTTCACTGTGAGTGACATCATTTAGTTCTTGCACGTGTGCCCATTCACCTAAACACATTCAGTGTTAAGAGAGGTAGCCCAATCTCTTCCTCTTCAACGTTTTTGCAATGGGTCATATTTTACTTCTTTTTTCAAACATATGCATGTAGATAGAGGGATGTTTTTTACTTTTTGTTATTTTCAACCTTTTAATGTCTATTACATACATACGTTTGAAGAAAAAGAAATAAAAACATAGACTTGCTAACGAAGACTAAGTGGCTTAGCCCTTGCTTGCTTCTACCGTAAAAGAAAAAAATGTGTAATTTCAATTACAATGATTACAGCTTCCCTCCTGTGGGCTGAAATAAGGAACACCGCAGCAAATAAATTAACCTGTATGTTTACTATATGTTATGTTTCGGACCTTTGGAATTGCGATTAGTCTGGACTTGTAAGCACTAATAGAGCCCAGGTGCCCTTCAGCCTTGGTTTTGAGTCCATTCTTCACAGGTCTGTGATTTGGCTTGTGATGCTATCACCATTGGTGTAATATGTATGTTTTTTAATGTTTCGAGTAAGCATTCCTTACTCAAGGAAATGTCAGTGGCCTGTAGGGTTAGGTAGGCATCGTCTTAGGTCTTATTGAATATATTGGATGCGGTCTCTGTTACATATCAGCATATGTATATCAGCATAGATGTTGTTGAGATACTTGACATACATAATCTGGGGAACATTACATTAGAAAAGATGGCTCATCTGGGATACAGTAGGTTACTTTCTAACTCTCTTCGCCTGTGCTTTCCTTGTACAAACCACTCTGGTGATGTGCACTTGAGACTGTTCACTTTTTAAGCAGTGCTTCAAGTACTAGTGTATCGTAGGTTGCTAAGCAGGAGCCTATGGCTGGAGCTCAGTTCCCTCCCTCACATGAAGTCACCTAGTGTTCCACATCTGGGTTGGAATGAGAATTCTTGTGTGCAGAAATGAAATACACCAGGCATTCACATGCTTCCAGTTTATCGGTCATCTCATTCTATAACTGTACATATGCTAACTGGAAGCTTTTAATAACAGTCTGCCATTTCTAAGACTTGCAGATAAGATGCTCAAAACCGCCTTCATTCCTAAAACAGACCCCAACATTGCCTAGTCTTCATTTGGATTTTTCCTGAGGTCATACCTTGTTCCCAGTGCAGATGCAAGTCTTACTGCAGCACTTAAAGGCCTATTTTATAATGGACTGGAGGCTTTGAACAGACAAGCCAGGTTTGTACTCATCGAGGCATATGTGAGAATGCTGTACCGTAATCTTCCAGGCGCAACAGGCAAGCAAATGCAATGTATTACCTCTCACATAAAGCTCTGTCTGGTAGCAGTAGTGGTTCGCATGCCGCAGAAGGGGTGGGGCGGGGAGGCGAGGGAGCGAATAAACATTTAATTTAATTTGAAAAAAAAAAATCACTTACCTTCTCCGCCGCTCCTCTGTCCCTCGCTGCTCCTCGCTGCAGTCACAGGCTCCCAGCCTGCCCTGCGCCAATCCTGATACTGCTCAGAGCAGCGTCAGGATTGGCTGGGAGCACCCAGCCAGGGCGCTCCCAGGCAGACTGGGAGCCTGTGCAGAATCTCTCCAGCCGGAGAGAGCCTACAGCACATGTGTGTTTGGTCAGCCCGAGATGGTCAGCCACCACTGTCTGGCAGTAATGAAAACCCAGAATGAGAGACTCTTGTGTGAATGAGCCATATGTCCTTGCCCTGGCCGGTCTTGGAGACTCCCCACTGTGTCTGATTACAGTCACCATTGAAGGGGTGCCCTACCCCCTTTATTGAGATTTACCGATTTTTAGGTCTGACCTAGAGTCACCTCAGTCATTTCAGAACCTATGGTTTACCGAAAATTCATACTAAAACCCCATACATGAAGACGGACATAGAAAAGGGTGGGGCTTTTGTCAGCCCTTTCTATCCATTGGTCTGGTCAAGTGGCATTCATACTTAGTTTCTGCCCAGCACAGCAAACAGCATCTGGCGAAGGGGTCAGCCAATGTTATTTATTTTCTGTGTTTTGCTGCCAGAATAGTGTTTGTCACACCAGTTGAATTTGGGCTGGGAGATAGTCTGGGGGAGGCCTTGTAATTGTTGGTGTAGCTGGAGGTGCAGTAATTTCCTTGACAGCAGATGCATACCATGAAGGGCTTTTAATACTTTGACTTCAGACGTTGTACCTTTGATGCAATTTGCATCCTCACTGGAGGCCATTGGAGGTTTCACAGACATAAGAGGTGAACCTATCTTGATTGAGGCTATTGATGAGAAGTTCTACCGCATTTTTGGTGTTTGCGAGTCAATCCACAAGCACAAGGGTAATTTAGTCTGTTCGGCCTTACTGAAGGCTAGCTTGGTTAAGAAGATGAAACCAGAGTTTCTGTTGAGCTCTTCCAAAATAAACTTTAATCATTTGCTATGATTAAAGGAGTAGAATATGCTGAGATTACATATAACTCATTTGTACATTCTGGGGCCATATTACACATACGGCACTTTCTCTGTTTGCACCACTTTGCACCCTAAAACACGTGTGCCAGGTGCAAACAGAGAAAGTATGCCCTGTTACATTGAAAACATTGCCCGCACAGCACCTGCTGGAAACTTGTGTTGCCCCCAAGGCAGCGCATTCAAGTGAAAAACAGAGCGGCTTTGAAGCAGCCGCTCCATGTTTCACTGTGGAAGCAGCAACTTGCCCGCACTTTTAAGGCGGATTGGAGATCCCCTTGCAGGCGGGTGCAGTGAGCGACTGCATCTGCCTACAAGGGGATGTCTGGGGGGTCCACAGGGCTGCCATCAGGCATGCACTGTCAGTACATCTCCTGACAGCTTCCTTGCCTCTGCACCTGCATCTATAATACGGTGCAGGCACAGAGGCAAAGGGGTTCTCTCATTTGCATGGAGCCATGCTTCTGGTGATAGCGCTGGCGCACATATCTGTAGTACAGAAAGGGCAGCACATATGTCTGCGGCCCTTTCTGTAATACCAAAGTGCTCACTCGCCCGTTGCGCCCCAAGGGCTCTTTGAATAATATAATCCCTTGTCTGATTATAAAAAAATAACAATCATTGCATAAATCATCATGTACGCCTTTGATTTCTTTTTGTGTTAGTCTTAGTACAGAAAATTTGACACCCTTTTTATGGCCAGCTTACCGAAATGTTTCCTCCTCAATAATATTGGTCTCAAATCTGTGAAGTTTTCTTCTTGCACATATATTACTGCAAAAAATATAACATAGGCAGTTTTCAATGAACTCTGCAGTTTATATGGGATGTTCCTACTCTGACTGAATTATCAAATATATGTGTGTGTTTGTGTATTTTCACTGAAAAAGCCAAAAGGTACAGGGGCATTATAATTACAGGGAGTGCAGAATTATTAGGCAAATGAGTATTTTGACCACATCATCCTCTTTATGCATGTCGTCTTACTCCAAGCTGTATAGGCTCGAAAGCCTACTACCAATTAAGCATATTAGGTGATGTGCATCTCTGTAATGAGAAGGGGTGTGGTCTAATGACATCACCACCCTATATCAGGTGTGCATAATTATTAGGCAACTTCCTTTCCTTTGGCAAAATGGGTCAAAAGAAGGACTTGACAGGCTCAGAAAAGTCAAAAATAGTGAGATATCTTGCAGAGGGATGCAGCACTCTTAAAATTGCAAAGCTTCTGAAGCGTGATCATCGAACAATCAAGCGTTTCATTCAAAACAGTCAACAGGGTCGCAAGAAGCGTGTGGAAAAACCAAGGCGCAAAATAACTGCCCATGAACTGAGAAAAGTCAAGCGTGCAGCTGCCACGATGCCACTTGCCACCAGTTTGGCCATATTTCAGAGCTGCAACATCACTGGAGTGCCCAAAAGCACAAGGTGTGCAATACTCAGAGACATGGCCAAGGTAAGAAAGGCTGAAAGACGACCACCACTGAACAAGACACACAAGCTGAAACGTCAAGACTGGGCCAAGAAATATCTCAAGACTGATTTTTCTAAGGTCTTATGGACTGATGAAATGAGAGTGAGTCTTGATGGGCCAGATGGATGGGCCCGTGGCTGGATTGGTAAAGGGCAGAGAGCTCCAGTCCGACTCAGACGCCAGCAAGGTGGAGGTGGAGTACTGGTTTGGGCTGGTATCATCAAAGATGAGCTTGTGGGGCCTTTTCGGGTTGAGGATGGAGTCAAGCTCAACTCCCAGTCCTACTGCCAGTTCCTGGAAGACACCTTCTTCAAGCAGTGGTACAGGAAGAAGTCTGCATCCTTCAAGAAAAACATGATTTTCATGCAGGACAATGCTCCATCACACGCGTCCAAGTACTCCACAGCGTGGCTGGCAAGAAAGGGTATAAAAGAAGGAAATCTAATGACATGGCCTCCTTGTTCACCTGATCTGAACCCCATTGAGAACCTGTGGTCCATCATCAAATGTGAGATTTACAAGGAGGGAAAACAGTACACCTCTCTGAACAGTGTCTGGGAGGCTGTGGTTGCTGCTGCACGCAATGTTGATGGTGAACAGATCAAAACACTGACAGAATCCATGGATGGCAGGCTTTTGAGTGTCCTTGCAAAGAAAAGTGGCTATATTGGTCACTGATTTGTTTTTGTTTTGTTTTTGAATGTCAGAAATGTATATTTGTGAATGTTGAGATGTTATATTGGTTTCACTGGTAATAATAAATAATTGAAATGGGTATATATTTTTTTTTGTTAAGTTGCCTAATAATTATGCACAGTAATAGTCACCTGCACACACAGATATCCCCCTAACATAGCTAAAACTAAAAACAAACTAAAAACTACTTCCAAAAATATTCAGCTTTGATATTAATGAGTTTTTTGGGTTCATTGAGAACATGGTTGTTGTTCAATAATAAAATTAATCCTCAAAAATACAACTTGCCTAATAATTCTGCACTCCCTGTAGTAAACAGAATGAAAAAAGAACATAGAAAGTCACTGAAAAAACACAACGTTTACAGGAATGTTATAGCTAGGGTCAGATTTTACACACACAAAATCATAGAAATTCAGCATTTACAGTTAGCTCATCTAACTGTAACTTAAGCCCCCTGGCAATGCACTGCTTCTGACCATACATATTACACCCCTCATGACATGGTCATTGACATCACTGATGACATCTCAAATGACATCATTGATGACATCATCTAGTGAGTGTTAATGTTTTATAAAAGTTTTTTACACTGAAAAATATATACTGAGCTGTTCCATAAGTTAAATTACTTTTTGTGTGTGAGTGGGTGTAGGAGTGGCTGTGTGGGTGTATGAGTGGTTTTATGGGTCTGCAAGTGGATTTGTGAGTGGTTGTATGGGTATGTAAGTAGATGCCTGAGTGACTGTGTGAATGTGTGAGTCGGTGTGTGAATGTGTGGATGTGTAAGTGGTTATGTGAGTGTATGTGTGTTTGTGAGTGGCTGTGTGGGTATGTGAGTGGGATTGAGTAGTTTTGTGGGTCCGGGAGTAGGTGTGTGAGCGGTTGTATGGGTGTATGAGTGGGTGTGAGTGGTTTTGGTGGTGTGAGTGTGCATGTGGTTCTGTGAGTGGGTGTGTGGGTCTGAGTGGTATGTGAGTGGCTGTATGGGTGGGTGACTGTTTGTGTGAGTGGCTGTGTAGATCTGAGAGGGGGTGTGAGTGGGTTTGTGTGTGGGTGGGTAAGTGAGTGCAGGAGTGGCTCTGTGAATGGTTTTGTGGGTCTATGAGTGGGTGTGTGAGTAGGTGTGTCAGTGGTTTAGCTGTATGGGTGTGTGAGTGGATATGTGAAGGCTCTATGGGTCTGTAAGTGAGTGTTTAAGTGGCTGTATAGATGTGGTTGTGGCTGTGTCTGAGTACCTGTGTGGGTCTGTGAGTGGGTGTGTGAGTAGTTTTCTTGGTCTCTGAGTGAATGTATCAGTGACTGTATAGGTGTGTGAGTGGCTGTATGAATGGCATAGATGATTGAGTGGGTGTATGAATGGTTGTGTGGGTGTGTGAGTTAGTGGGTCTTTGAGTGGGTGTATTTTTTTATTGGGGCTGGATCTGAGGATCCACCACAGATTCACGTGGGGTCCATGCTAAGTGCCACGGTGGATCCGCAGATTCTCATGCGCCCTCAAAAAACATTTTGGGGCAACTTCTTGCCCATGAGGAGTCTCTCACAGACCCCTCCATCAGTCCCATAAAGGTCCTCAACCCTTATGTTCTATTTACACTTTATTCCCCCCCCCCGAGGCCCTGGGAACCCATCCCGATTTACAAAATGGTGACTGCAACTCTTCTCTCAGGTTGCAGACAGCCAATCACGGCATTGCTGTTGGCGCGTGGATCCGTTGGATCTGCATCTCTTGATATACATATTTCTTTTGTCTTTACTAACTCCAAAACTACTGAACAGATTTACACTAAATTACAAAAAGCACTCTATCTGGACAAAGATCTAGCTTCTGCCAAATTTGGTGTAATTCTGTGCAGTGGTTCGAGCTGTTGTCATGGTCATAATCCCTATGGGAAATTACATGGAGAAAACACATTTTGGGACCCCCCCCTTTTTCTCAGCTGCCGCTTAATGAACTTTCCAGACAGTTGCTGAAGTGACTGGCACACTGGTTTTGAAAACTTCTTGAAGATTTGTCAAACAGCTCCAAAGTTATTAGCAAAACAAAAAATGCTTTTCCTTTGGCAACTAGTTGCTAACTATAAAACTACCTATTAGCAACCACCCGTAGGTAATATATATCTGTGTGTTTGTATATATAAATATATATAATTTTATGTATGTGTGTGTGTGTATATATATATTTTTTTTCAATGAAAAAACTAAGTATACATGGACGTTATAGTTAGGTTCTGAATTTACTCATACAAAACCATATAAATTTTGCAATTATAGTTATGGTTAACTTAAGTAACTATAACTTGCACCCTAAGGTAACTTTAACTCACACCTTCGCCATGCACAGTTCTCTCATCAATATTTTCATTGCAAAAATTGCAGTGATATTATAAATAATGCCATAGAAGGTGTCATCAATTATGTAATATATGGAGTAATTAGCTGTGCATGGCGAAGGTGCCAATTATAGTTATGTTTTTTTCATTAAATGTCATTTTTTTTTTTTTTTTTTTAACATGCACACATGTAAATATAACTAGCGCATGGCCTATGGCCAGGCACAGTAGCCAACCCTTCTGCATGCACCCAAAACCCAAGTGGCACACAGCCTTTGCCCGGATGCAGTGGGTGTTATTTTTCAATTGATACGCAGATCAGAAGAAAAAAAAATTGGGCAATTTTTTTGCCCATGCCCTCTGTTTCATATGGGGTCAGGATACCTGTATCCTGACCCTTTGTGTTTTTGCACTCTTCTTTTCTCCCTCTACCCCTCGAGTCAATGCAACAAACAAAATGACGGCCGCAAATTTTTTATCAAGTTGTGGCCAGCCGAACAAGGCCTTGCTTTTCCCCTGGGATCAGTGGATCCTCCGTGTCCGTATAGATAGATATTTTTTAACCCTAAATAGCTCCAAATCTACTGAACGAATTTACTCCAAATCTCAAAAAGCACAATCGGCGTACCAAGATCTAGCTTCCTGACAATTCTGTAGTAATTCCTTTCAGCAGTTCGGGCTATAGGCGTGTCTAAAGACCCTATGGGAAAATGAATGGGGAAAACACCCTTTTTCTCAGCCCCTGCTTGATGGATTTCAAGACAGAAGCTGAACCGACTGCCGATTAAGTTTTGAAAATTTCATGACGATTCGTCGTGGCACCAAAGGTATTGGCAAAACAAAAAATGCTCTTCCTAGCCTAACTATAGCTTCCTACTGGTGACTGCCAGTAGATAAAATATATATATATATATATATATACATATATATATATATATATATGATTCCTTCAAGGTCCCATTTTCTCCTTGCAACCTTCCGCCCAGCTGCACCAGGTGTCTTGCTGAGACACCTTTTAAAAATGTACACCATCCATCAACGAGGCACTGTTAAAACGTAAACTCCTTTATTGTTCCGTAAGCACCATAACACGAGAGGCCAACACGTGTATAATTCTTCTCTCTGTTAGCTCATCCCATAAGAAGAGATAACGTTTGAACTACACCCACAACAGCTTGTCAGGTTTCTGTACAATTGAATACAAATATTTCTATTTACAGCGATTTCAATCTATGCACGTGTTTTGATATCCCTATTATATGTATATGAATTCTGTAATATACTTTCTTAATGCAAATGAGTTAGACACAAACGTCTGTGCAGGGGGTTTTCAATACATCTATTTTGGTGGTATCGCACTGTTTTTAGCATGAAAATCTATTTTTTTATTGAGTTGATTCTACTCAGGTGAGTGTATCTTTCAATTGAAATAGTTTACAATTTAAAATTGTCTTAGTTAGGGATTTATCCAGTGAGAGAATGTTTTTTTTCAATCTGGAACAAAAACAGGGTAACATATACAGATGTGTGGTTTTACTGAGCCCTGGAAATTGTCTGGATGCGGGGGGTCCATGCGATTAAGACTGGGGCCAACAGGTGTAGCCGGACATACATGTGATGCAAATGCTGCTCGGGGCTAGCGACGTAGCCCAACAGATGCACTGGTTCTTCCCCATCCCTTACTTGTCTTGGCCACTGAGAATCACAGCCTCTTCCATTGATTAGAGTCCCCTGGTTCAAAGAACGGCATTCCTATGGTTCAGGTCTTTATGTACTAGCTGCATGCAGCAGGTGAAACTGGTTTCTTTCTTCCTCACACTTCTACTATCACTTGTGCACAAGCGTCAGCAATTCATTCCCTCCATAGTCTTCCGTCCCTAAATGGCCCCTGGACATTTATGCTACATGCTATCAATCTGGGCTGTCCACACGTTTGCCCACATGTGAGTGTCTAAGGGTGCAGACAGTTGATGAACAATCTCTGCTGTGCTGCAAGAGTGACTGACTTTTCCCTTGGACATTCCTCTCCAATATCAGACAGCTTTGTATGGGTTCTCTTCAGTTCCAAGCTGTAATCTGTGTCTCAGATCAGCATTGTAACAAAGAATGCACTTATTCTACTTTGCGGCATCAGAGGATTATTCTTCTGTTGGTGAATCACAAGGTTCCAAGTTTTTCATTTTTTGTGATTTTTACAGCTAAATACAGACAGAAAACAGTATGTTTCCGGTCTATATTTACTTTTAAAAGTGGAAAAATACAATACAGATAATTGTACTTCTTGTGAGTGACTCTTCATGCTGTTCTTCAGGTATTCTGAGCTTACAGCTGAGCAGCTAGACAACATGGGGATTAAAACAATAGGATGAGATTTTATTAAATACAAGCATACGGTAACCTATGTTTGTATAAAAGGCTAATATTTACCTAAGGGTGTATGTAGTGTTTTGTTATAGTTGTCTGCTTAACTTGCTGAAATACTACAGGCATCAAAGTATGACAGCATATTTATCAGTTAAATAAATGTGAAAATCTACCATTTTGGGATTCTATGTATTCTCAAAATACAAAATAAATAGGATAAAGCCCAAAAAGACGGCCAAAAAACAAATATGACAAATACAGACAAGAAATGTTAAAAACAACTAAAAACATGAACACCATAAAACCAGGAGCCCTAATCACAACCGAATTGGACATGTCATTACAGTTACTTTATCCAGGATTTACTACTGCAGTGGTGTTTATTGAGGCCTGTAGACCACATTAAAGCAGAAGCTCCAGAGGAAACGCAACTGCATCTCACCTCATCAGTAGAATAAAAAAAAGTGAACAGTGGGACCAACTCTGAAATCCTCCATTTGTGCCATTTGAGCAGTGTGCACAGGTCAAGGATGTTTATCTCGTACACAAGACTTATCAAGGCTATGCTGCAGACTAAATTTTGAAAAAAGTGCAACTATATGACCTGACAATGCACCTCCGGTCACCTTCCTAAACCATCTCTTTTTCCTTGTGACTAGGAACAAATAGGTTTAGGGCAACACTGAAAAGAATCTAACTTTGGGAATTCTTACCCACTTCTGCTTCACCTAGAAATGGTTTGTAAGAAATACAGAACTGAAGCCCTTTGTCTATCTGGAAGCATTCAGACTAAACACTGCCCGTTCCCTCTCTTTATCTATTTCAAATTTTCTTTTGTAAGTTCTTGAGGAAGGGTTTAATGGGAGTGGCTGTGCAACTTGGAGCTACCCCTCAGTCATTTTTTGACTGATCTTTTTCAACTTTTTGTTGAAGATCTTTGAGTGTTGACACTCCTGGTGCATCAAGGATGTCTCTGTGTAAGACTGGGTTTAAGCCCTGCAGATCCTATCTTCGGGCAATGTCCTTGATGAATCCACATCTCATGTGCTTGTGGTGTCTGGAGCGCAAACAAAACCCGAAGTCATTCATCAAGTGCTGGGCCATGAATCTGAAAGCTTTGAGGGATCGGTCCCTAAAACTTCTTGTGGCCTGGTGCTTGGCTCTGCGTTTCTCCTGATCTCGGTTGAGAGAAAGGTCCCGAGAATGGTCACGGAGCCCCAATTCATTGTCATTCCACTCCAAGTCCTCATAACGCTTGGGTAAGTCGACAAGCATTCTTTGACTTCACCCCATCCGTCGGCCGACGAGATTAGGGAAAAGTAGCGTCGTTGTTCTACTCCTCCATCCTCAGAGCCTGCGTCTGGATTGACTCCGCACCTCCCTGAGTTTCCAGGGGAGACTTTTATGAGACCATGCACCTCAATTTTGGGCAGTCCGACCCCGCTGAAGTGTCCTCGGGCGCCACAGGGTCAGAAGGGGCCTCCTTGGGTTCCATGCCGGCGGCTTTGGCCTCGGCTCTGGGAGGCACCCATGGATCTATCTGGGATCCCAACCGGCATTGGTTGTACCACCTTGACTTTCCCTGATACCGTTTCCAACATCGATGCTCTAGATGCCACCCATGCATCCGGGTGGTGTCGACTCCATCCTCATTACCAACTCAGACACAGAGCTGGCCCGACATCATCCAACGTCGATTCTTAATTTGATAGGTGCCTTGCCTCCTAAGTTGGATCCTGACCCTTATTCTTATGGGCTGGGGTACAGTGAGGAATGGGAGGGGTCTCTGGACCCTCTAGAATACCAGCTGCTGGACCCTATGGATTGGCGTATTGACCTGGGTGAAGCCAGCTGTCTGGATACTTTCCCTGACACTGGCATGCTTTCTCCCCCTACCGTGGCTATGGAGGAGGGAGCATCCTATGCCGTAGTGGTGCGAAGAGCGGCAGAGGTCTTGGACCTAGAGCTGCCTTCAGTGGCAGTCAGGACTAACCTCCTGACAGAGGTGCTTCAGCCTGTGGCTTCATCCTCTGAACCCTATATTGTCCTTTAATAAAGCCTATACTGATGTCCTGCTGGGTACCTGGTCCAAACGCAGCCCAGGGGCTCTTCTGAAACTGACTATTGCCTGCCACCATCGACCTGCTCCAACTGATCCAGCATTCCTCATGCAGCACCCTTCCCCCAAGAGCTTGGTTATCCAAGCCTCTACATCCCAAGGTGTGTTCCCTCCTGCACCCCCAGATAGGGAACCCAAAAGGCTAGACCAACTTGGGAAGAAGATGTTTTCTTTCACCAGCCTGGCATTGCAGTCCTTGAGCACCGCATGCCTTTTGGGCGGTTACTCCCACACACTGTGGGACATGGTTGCAGAAGTGCTGCCACAAGTCCGGGAGGAGGAACGGGCTGTATTCTCTCAAGTTGTTGCTGAGAGGAGAGATGCAGCAAAGTTCACAATCAGATGTGGACTGGACATGGCTGACTCACTGGGCAGAGCGGTGGCATCAACGGTGATCCTCAGGCATCACGCCTGGTTGAGGTTGTCTGGCTTTTTGGGACATGCCCTTTGATGGCACCCTGTCTTCAGAGGCAAAGCAGACTTGGCAATCAAGCGCTTCAAGGATTCTCGTGCTATGGCCAGGTCCTTGGGCCTCGGGCTGCCCCTCGTCCATCTGTCTGCTTTTCGCCCCTTTTGTGGCTACGGAAGGGGCATCCCACCACGTCCATTCCCTTCCATTATATATATATAATTTAATAAATAAAACATGATTGTTGACACTAGACACATTTAATTGCAATTGGACCTCTGTGGTTTGAGACATTCGTTTGCTTGGAGTTTGGGATTCTAATTTTAGGAACCCATCCTGTATGAGGAACATTTTTGTGGTTTCATTCTCTTCCAGCCACCATACCGCGTACACTGCCCATCCTCTGCAGGGTCAGGGATGTGGGATCCACCATCCTAGTGGATCAGGTGGCCAGCGGTCCGGCCAGTCCACCGCCCCCCCACCCTGTTGCAGCTGCCTCCAAACCTTCCTAGTCTGATGTTTCCCCACCAGGGTCCAGTCAGAGGCAGGATTCACCATCACCTGCTCGCCTGGTAATCCATCAAATCAGACAGGTGGGTTTCACACATAGTCCAAAGGGGCTACTCCCTCCCCTTCAAGACTACCCCTCCATTAATGCCACCATCCTATGATCGGATGATGGAGGATCACTTGGCACTTCTCCGTGAAGAGTTTATGGCTCTCTTGGCCAAGGGAGCCATAGAAAGGGTCCCTATGCCAGAAGTAGGTCATGGTACTTTTTCCCGCTACTTTCTGGTGCCCAAAAAGGACCAGGGCCTCCACCCTATCCTAGACCACTGGTCCCTCAATCTATTCCTCAAGAAGGAAAAGTTCAAAATGCTCACTCTGGCTCAGGTTTTACCTGCTCTGGACCCAGGAGACTGGATGGTAGCTTTGGACTTGCAGGATGCTTACTTCCACATCCATGTCCTGCCTGGCCACAGATGTTACTTGTGGTTCATTGTGGGCCACAAGCACTTTCCGTTCACCGGGCTCCCCTTTGGTATTGCCAGTGCCCCTCAGGTGTTCACCAAGGTGATGGCAGTGGTCATAGCTGATATGCACAAATCAGGGGTTCCGGTCTTCCCCTATCTCGACAAATGACTGTTGAAGGCAGGCTCGCCCCAGGCTGTCGTCTCCCACCTCCAGACTACGGCAGACCCTCCTGCATTTGCCAGGGTTCACTATAAATGTGCCGAAGTCACATCTGACTCCCTCTTAGATACTCCCTTTCATCTGAGCTGTTCTGGACACAGTGCATTTTCTGGCTTATCCTCACGAGAGGCTGGCTCAGGATATTCAGGCTATGATACCGATGTTTCAGCCTCTATCGTGGATTGTTGGTAAGAATTACTCTGAGGCTGCTGGGCGTCATGGCCTCCAGCATCTTGCTGGTGACACATGCCAGATGGCAAATGCAGGCTCTGCAGTGGGACTTGATGTTCCAGTGGGAACATCATCAGGAAACTCTTTCCGACATGGTCCAAATCTCGGAGGGAACTATGGGAGATCTGCAGTGGTAGCTAACGAACCGCGACTGGGTCAGTGGTAGATCCCTCTTTGTTCCCTCTTGGGATGGGGCAGCCACCTGGGAGAGGCTGAGATCAGAGGCATCTGGTCTCCAGTAGAGTCCAGACTCTACATCAGTCTGCTAGAGCTCCTGGCGATCAGGCTAGCATTATAAGCATTTCTTCCTTCTGTTAAAGGGAAGGTAGTACAAGTGTTCATGGACAACACTACCACCATTGGTACTGTAACAGGGAGGAGAGAGTGGGGTTGTGGGCCCTTTATCAGTAGTCTTTGTGCCTCAGGATGTGGCTTGAACAGCAAGGCACATCCCTGGCAGTTCAACATCTGGCAGGCTCTCTGAATGTCAGAGCATACTAACTCAGTAGGTAGTGCTTAGTCGATCACAAATGGTGTATCCATCCAGAGGTGGCACAAGCAGTGGGGAGAACCATGGTTAGATCTGTTCGCCTTTGCAGAGAACGCACAATGTCATCAGTTTTCTAATGCTTTTCGTTTTGAGTGGATCTCAGGCCTCCTGTATGCTTTTCCGCCCATACCACTTCTGCCCAGGGTTCTCAAGAAGATAACGAATGTCCGAGACCAAGTAATCCTTGTGGCTACAGGCTGGGCACGAAGAGTCTGGTATTCTGATCTACTGAGCATGGCGATTGATCCTACAATCAGACTGCCCCTACCCGAGGATCTTCTTTTGCAGTAGCAGGGGAGGATTCTCCACCCGAAACTGTCCAGTCTCTGCCTTCTTGCATGGGGATTGAGCTGTGGCAGTTGACAGCTTTTGACTTTCTGCCCGAAGTATGAAATGTAATCTTGACAGCCAGGGGTCCCTCCACCACAATGGTATAATCCTGTTTGAAAACAAAAATCCATGTTGCACAGAAAAGACTGACACAGTGGTAATTCTTACACGGACCTCCTTTCTTCTGGAAATGGTTACGCCCTTCCATGTAGGCCAATCCATCACCTTGCCTACTTTTTACGCATGCCTGCATCCTTCTAAGGAAGAGCAGAGAGACCACCCACTGGAACCAAAAAGAGAGTTGGCATTCTACCTGGGTCGTGCCAAAGATCTCCGGGTGGATAATCAACTTTTTGATGGTTATGTGGGTGAGAAGAAAAATTGGGCAGTGCAGAAGAGAACCATCTCCCCATGGATTGTACTCTGCATCAAAATGTGCTACGCATTGGCTAAGAAGCTACTCCGGGGGGGCTTGCTTGCTCATTCTACCAGAGCTAAAGCTGCAGCCACCTTGATAGCACATGGAGTTTCAGTCCTGGGCATTTGTCCGGCGGCAAAGTGGGCATTTCTGCACATGTTTACCAAACACTACTACCTGATAGGTGTGTGGGGACAGGCCCTTTGCCAGTTCAGGCCTGCAGGACTTTCTGGTGTGATCTTGGTTTGCAGACCCACCTCCAGGGATGGTATTGTTTGGGTATCTATTCTAGGGTAAGAAATCTGCAACTAGATGTCTCTATCAGATGGACAATGCTACTTATCTTCCGTAATGCCTTATCTCGTAAAGACAACATTTAGTTGCAGATTCCTTACCGACCCACCCGTCCTTCTTGCTCTGCGAACTGATTTCTAGGGACAGGAACGTCTACTTTCAGGGCCTTAGTTTTGACACAGCAGTGGTCATTGTTCTTCACGGTTCTTTGCCTCTGGCGTGGAGAGTTGTGAAAATAAATTGACTTCAGTGCACTGTGATGGCACCTACATAGGACCCATGATGTCATATTCAGCGCGCACAATGCCAATGACAGAGGCCCAGGTGATCTATGCCACCTAACAGAGCGCAAGGAGTACTGCTCAAGAAAATTCTCTGGATCCAGAAAGACATCTCTGGGAAATTCTAATGTAAGGAATCTTCACCTAGATATTGTCTCTATCAGATAAGGTGTTACTGAAGGTAAGTGACTTGTCCATTATTCTTACTGAGTAAAGAGTATAAGTCACTGAGATAAAGGTTAAATACTCCATCCTGCTCATTGCTGAGAGAAACTTGCCTGCACTGTGTCCGTGTTCCTCTCATGATGCTGGTACAGAAAGCAAAAAGTGCTGCTGGCCCCGGAACGCTTCAGGAAAGCAACTTAGAGGAGCTGTCTAGAACTTTACAAAGGAAATTAAAACAAAAACGTGGATAGAAAGTAATGCATTAGAACCCTCTCATTGGCTGCTCGCTTGCTGTTATCTTTTCAATGTTTTCGGAATTATTTGATCGCTTTTGGCCTCATAGGTTTTTTCAATGCTAAAAACTTTAATTTAAGTTACAAAGTTGTACTTTTTTCTTTCCCTCTATGTAGTTGATAAGGATAAGCTTTTAAAAAGTCAGTCGGTTATGCCTACCACTCTCATGGAGAGCATCTCTTACCACACTATCATACCTGAGGCTGATTCACATGCTGAACAGCTGACTACTTAGCGTTTAAGTGGTGAAGTGTGATGTCATGGGGTATTTAGTGCAAGACGTCTACCCCAGTACATTTGTGCACTGGGGTAGACTGGGGCACAAGCATACATGTGACCGCTATCCATAATACTGGTAAAGGCAGTTCCCTCTCGTACCATTGACTTGGTACCATGAAGGGATGCATCATCATTCAGTACTGAAAGGAAGGACACAGGTCTGACTGGTACTAAGAATCTAATGGGTGAGTATGGAAACCCCGCAGATAGACATTGGTGCAGAGAGATCAGGGGGAAACAAGGTTTGATCTTTGATAAGGCTCTAATGCCCAATTACTCACAGTCTACACCATCTTTTACAAAACAGCCACTCGCAAGCATACCTGGGCCCTTCCAGTATACAGCTGGTTGACCACAGTGAATTATACACTCCTTGCTGCTTCAGGCACTAGTAGAGGTATTCTGTGGATTATATCCAGCATGTGCAAGCAGCATGCCTAGTCATACGTTTCAGGGGTTGATCCTTTTCAATTATTTCTTTACTATCCAGATTCTGAGCCCTCATCTTCTCCAAAATTGTCAGATGACTTTATTAGCAAGTCATAAAAGAGACAAGATCTTAGAGCCTGCTATATGGAATTATTTGGCCTATCATCAGAGCAGAATCTGGCTCACTCTGAAGCTGGCTTTCAATGCAGATGTCCTAAAAATGATTCTAAATTTAGTGGTAAGAATATGAGAAGACATCAAGTCAAGGCTCTCGTTTTGAAGAAAGAAAAAAACACATAGAACTGTTTACTGTCCTTTGTTCAATAAGAAAAGTCTATAAATAGCTGGCACATGGCCCATTTCAACAGGCTTTTTCCAGTGGAATAATTCTGTTATAGATCCCTCAC
Source organism: Pleurodeles waltl (assembly GCF_031143425.1). Classification (NCBI taxonomy): domain Eukaryota; kingdom Metazoa; phylum Chordata; class Amphibia; order Caudata; family Salamandridae; genus Pleurodeles; species Pleurodeles waltl. The sequence goes on along the minus strand of NC_090445.1, from coordinate 745,317,037 downwards.
TGTGTAGTTCCTGCACTTATTGTTCGGTTCGTCTTTAGAAGTTTCTCACCGGATTGGCCATCAATTCAATTAAGAGAGTACTGTGCCTAATTTTTCATCTTAGAGGTCTGTGGCAGTCTCCCCCAGAAAGACTAGAGGTCTGATTTAGAAATTGTCCGGTGAGTTACTCCATCACATCAGGACGGATATCTCATCCGCCAACGTCTAAATCCCATAGGATGTAATGGGCTTTAGATTTCAGCAGATGGGATATCCGTCACTGTTCTCATAGAGTAACTCGTCTGTCAATATCTAAATCAGGCCCCATGTCTTGTCACCCGTGGTGTTATTAAATTGGTGCACTCCTATGGTTCCCTTCATGCCGATATAACATGTGCCTTATTATTGGGTATTGTGTTGTCTGTTTTCCAGTAAGTATATAACAGTGTACTTGTCATATGATTTCTGGCTGCAGGGTGTTTACTTAACCCTGCCCTCCTCGCACTGCTGTTTTTGATGTCTCCCCCAGTGTAAAGGAGTGTGGCTGGTGAATCCTGTAATGTTTGTCAAGTTGTGGTGGTGGTGTGCTCTTGTGGTTTCTGTGATGTCAGTCTAGGCAGCAGCACGCTGTGCTTATCCAAGCCTGGCTCACATCAGAACATAAAGTGACAAAACTGATGATTTTTTTAAATATTATTGTTTGATGTACTAATACAAATTGTGATGCCATACTGTATGACACTTTTGAAAGATATTAACGTAGAGAAGATTAAATGCAGTTGATCTTTTATTTTTTTAAATAATTGAATGCTACATTTCATATATTCCACCAAAGATAAGAAAATTAAAATCGCAACATACCAGTGGCCTTCCTTTTAAAACAAAGAAATGGACGGAGCATTGGTTGGAAAGATCACAGAGACGCGGCCGCCATGTTTGCCAAGCAGCTGAGGGAGAAGAAACCGCTAACATCTGAAGAGAGCTCGGGCCTGCCAGAGCTGGCTTTAAAGTGTAGAAAGGATTGTCTTTGTTGCATTTCTTTGAAATGGAATCTGATATCATTTAAGCCTGTGGCTGTTACCTGGGGATTAGCCCTGATGATATCTAAAGTTACAGCAGGAAAGGAGGGGGTGCGCGGCAGAGCACAACTAAGGAGAAATTTTGTCTATGGTCATTACCTGTGGTCATTATCTTTTACGTCATTAGGGGAGTACGAAAAGGACATTTCCGAGGACCAGATGCTTTGTGTTTTTTTTTTCTGGAGCTTAATTTGCCTTACTTTAGAGAACACACAATGTTGTTTGCAGAGCGCGTTCTAGGCCCAGTCGGTGTTTTTAAAACTGTCAGACTGAATTGTTAAAAGTGTTTACTCTTGCGTTAAGGCCTGCTATCCACTGTGGTTTTAACATTGTTCACGGATAGCTTTCAGTGTATCTATAGAGAGCACAATTGTGCTTGTAGTGAAGAAGAGTGTCAGTTTATGCAATACTACATTATGCTGAACTTATTAAAGACACCAACTCGTGCACACCACTCACTGCCTCCAGCACCCGCACGCGCCCTCCTCCTGATAGTTATGAAGTCCAGCGGAGAAGGAACCGTGCTTTACAAGTAGGTGGCAAAACCCAGCCAGTTGCCACTATGTCCACCTGCAGGACAGCCCTCCTCTAGCCTGCATGAGAAGGACTGGACAAAGAAATTATATCTACAAGAAGTACATTGTGCGTGAAGAACACTGGAAAGGAGTCGTGCAGATGAATCCTATTGCATATCTTTCTGCAGTTCGGTGCATTCAGTGCCCAGGTGTTGTAGACTACTCTCTTCTTACTATTGATGTCACAATAAATAGAGATTGCAAATGATCTCTTTTATGACGACAGTGTAGTTGAAAGACATGGTCACATTGCAAGTTTTTTGTCTACATTTTAGGAAATATAAGTCCTTAAGGCCATTACCGGTGACACTGGAGAGCCTATTAACAAAGGCAGGTCGAAGTACGTAAAGAAGTGCTCCTGTAGTACTCTTTTACATACTCACACACGCCTTTGTGAACTGACTCCACAACACCTAAAATAGGAATAAAATTGGAATATTCAGTGAATATTTGTATACATTTAGTACAAATAGAAAGCACTGTTCTCTCTTTGAACTTTTACATACAGGGGTTAGGGGTTGTAGGAGTACATACAAAAGTACTGCTTCCCATACTCAGAAATGCCTTGTTAGTCTTCCCCCGAGGGTTCAATTATTCAACTGCAAACGTCATACCATCTCCTGATTGTCCAAGCTGAGCCCTTGTTGGTGTTTAGTTTCAGATACACCATGGCTGTGGCAGCTTTTAGCTTGTAGCATAACCTACCATGATTATAGTTTTCACTCGGCTAACCTCCTCTCACTAAAAATAACAAGGTGCCAGGTCTTTTTGCTTCTTCTTGCCACCTGCGTACGCAAACGGTTCATCACCTCAAGGACACTCCACTTCAAACGGCTCTACTAGAACTGATATGGCCTCCTGCCCACCACCAACAATCGGATGCTTAAGATGCTCTCCTCACTGGCCTCACACTGCCTTACAGAGGCACCACAGACTAGGAACATAATTCCCAGTATTTCTAACTCAGTCCAGGTAGTTAGGCAGCCACACCTGCTAATGCCCCAGTATGCTGACGGTTTTGACTGACAACAGGAACACACTTCCCCACCTGGTGGGCATATTATGGCTTTTTGTGGCACACAGTGGTGGGCATGCAGCAATAGGCGGTAGCTATGGTGATCTTACCACTTGCTAACATTCACTGCCTGCACTAGCCAAGTTCCTTCTTCCTTATTGTCCTTGCTTGCTTGACATGTACTGAGCCCTCCATATCCTAGATCTCCAGGGAACCAATTCAATTCTAGATAAAGCTGTTAAGCACCAGCCGGACTGCAGCGAGGCTGTCTCCAAATGGTCCACCCTTACTTCTTCCTGAATCAAGATGGACTCTATAGAAGGAGGGGTTGGGTTGGCTGCTCTTATTTATGCACATACTTTAGTGTGACCAATCCTGGTCTCATGCCAGTACTTTGCCTTAAAGGTTCTGGTTCTAGAATGAAGAGGTGTTTGTGAGTTGTGCTGCCTGGACTGTTCTGTTCTACAATAAATCTTTTGAAACTGCTTTTTGACTCCAAATTGTTGATTTCAACCCTGGCGATGGGGAAGAAGAGGTACCTTCTACCTTATCCACAGTACAGGAGTAGTACCCTCTTCTTGGATTATATTCTGATATTTGAAGCTTAATATTTTACGGCCTTCGACTGGACCGGCTGACAGGCGAAAGGATTCTAGAGACTGCTAATTATCGCTGGAGCGATTTTTGAGTGTCAGGTAATTTTCTTCAAATTTGTACTATATTTGGTACCCCGTGTGTTGGAGCAAAGCAACATAGCAAGGCAGTGGAACGAGGTGTGGCAGTCTTGGTCCCGTGTGATGAGGTGTTGCTATGACTGTGCAAGGATTTTCACATCACTGAGACCAGGTTGAATGACGTGGGCGTGCCTTATCTAGGCGTTACCAGGATGCAGGAACATGGGGCTCTTGAGGATGCAATTTCCATTGCCCAGTTGCTAGGACACTGCAGCTTGCTATGCCATTAGCAATGTAAGCCACGCAACGTGACACTGCTTCCTTACTACATTCATGCTTCACCACTCTTGTAACATTCCAAACTTTGCCTTCTTGAGTGGCCACACTGTTTCTGTTGACCTTGACCACCCTCACGGCCTTCCCAAATCTGGAATCATTTTTAGCCAACTTGACGCCATCTTGGATAGAGCACATTTGCATATTCTTCTGCTGCCACCTGTTGATCACATTTTGTGCATTGGACATTTGAAATATGCCAATAGTCATGACTGCACCAGACTAGTAGTAAACATTAGGCTTGTATTGGGAACCACACCGATGTGTACAGCTGTGCTGTATGCTTAGCCCCTTGAAAGATCAATTCCTGCAACAGTACCAGGGACTGTAATCAAGCTCATAGGCATGGCTATCAGGTGTTTTTGCAGCCTCTAGAGATCTACTTAAGGAATCGCATGCATCATGATTTAAGGTGACTTTAGTCTTGTGTTAAAAGTGTTGTCATGCAATTTAAACACCACACTAAGTTTCCACAAAGTAAAGGTGGTCCTCCCATTCTAATGACCCAATGGAAAGAGGAGTTTGTGATGTATATGATACGGGATGGGGATAGGATGGGTGATGAAAAGAAAAAAGTACATTGCTCCATTGCTTAGGCGCGAAAGGGAAAGTAACTTTTAGGACTCTGCCACAGATTGGTCCCCAGGAAGGGCAAGGAGACCTTAATGTGTTTGAGGAGGCTTTATTGCAGATGTGGCACAGGTTTAAGCCTACCTCTAGCATAGTTTTGAACAGGCTTAAGGTTTATACCAGAGCTCACCGAGATGGAGACTCATTAGACGATTCTATGACAGCTCTAAGGGCATGGCCACAAACGGTACCTTTGGCAAAATGACTGTTAGGAATCAAATAATTGTGAATGTAAAGAGTAAAAAAATACAGGTGCAATTGTGGGTGATGGGAGATCCAAAATTGCAAGATGCCATCGCTAGAGCTAAAGCCCTTGAGCAGACTGAAAAAAAGGATGAAATCCATACAGGATATTAATGTGAAAGGTATGAATGTAACAAAAGAAGTATGTGCCATTAGTGATAGCTCTGCTCACAAGAATATGCAAGCAGGAAGGAAGTATGACAAAGCTGTAAGTTGTTATAGATGTGGGTGTTTTAGCCACTTGGATTTGTCTTCTCAGTGACCCGCCATTGGGAAAGAGTGCAACAAATGTGGATGGATGGGGCATTTGCACATGTTTGTAAAGATAATAAGGTTGCCAATCTGTCCAAGGGCAGAACAACCAGCATGAGAAAAGTAGCATGTGTGAGGTGTGTGTGTGGTGGAAAAGCGAACAACAAAAAAGAAGAGGGAAAAGTGTTATCCGTAAATACTTGTGAGGAAAAACAGGAGAGCAGGTTTGAAATCCTTCCAAATGCAAAGTCTATATACTTGACAAAGATTTGGAGCTTATGGCAGATTCGAAGTTCCCGTGGACAATAATCACAAAGCAGTATTGTGAATAACAGTTTTGTGATGTTATGACTCAGGATAATTTAAACAAATCAGACATTGTGGCTCAGAGCTTTGATGGATCCTCTATCAATATGATGGGTTATACCAAGGTAGTCATAAAATTCAAGGGAAGGGAAGCCCTGATTAAGTTGTATGTGGTAATGAAAGGAGTAAATGTTGTAGGTTGGCAATATCAGTGGAAATTGGGTATCATGTTGAACCCATGCAGCAATGAATCTGTGTTAGTGGTGAGTGAACTTGACATGTTTGCATGGCTAATCTCTCAGTTCCCTGATGTATTCACTGAGAGGTTGGGAAAATTGGAAGGCTACACTCACTTTTTTAAACTTAAGCAACGAGTGTGGCCTGTAAAGCAGAAGTCAAGGCGGTACCTATAAATGTGAGGGATAAGCTGAAGAGCATCCTGGTTGAGATCTTGAGTGAGGGTATCATCGAAGAAGTTGAATCCTCCAAATGGGTGCCACCCATAGTTTTGATGCTGAAGGTGAATAAGACTTGGAGGATGTGTGTAGATCTTAAAGCGCTCAATGCTAGTATTGTGGTTAACTGTCATCCGTTGCAAATGTTAACGAGGTGGTGAGCATGTTGGATGGTGCAATAATGTTTTCCAGGCTCAATCTACGGTTAGCCTATCATCAGATTGAATTGACCAAAGATTCCAAGTGCTTGACCACATTTATTACAGCGCAAGGCCTGTTTCAATTCAAGAGGATGTTGTTTGGCCTTACGTCTGCGAAATTCGTATTCCATAGTGCAATGCTCCACATTTTCAAAGGTATGCAGGGTTTTGTCAGGTGCTTCCAAGATGATATTCTTATTATTTCTAAAGATGTGCAGATACACCTGTAACATTTGATGGAAGTGTGTAGTTTGTTGGGACAAGACGGGCTGACATTGAAAGAGAATAAGCGTAAACTCTTTCAGGATTCAGTTGAATATTTGGGACACACGTTGTCAAGTAAGGGTGTGGTACCAAGAAATCGTTGCTGGATGCTGTTGTCAAGGCACCTGCACCGGACACAAGGAGAAATTGCTTTCATTTGTAGGACTATATGAGTATTACAATAAATTCATCAAAGATTTCACCATCAATTGAAACCATTAAGAGAGCTGACCAGGTGTCAAAAACACTGCAGCAAGCGTTTGATTTGATAAAATCTGCAATAGTGGGAGCGCCAACCTTATAACCTTTTTGTGTAAACAGGGAATGTGTTATAACAGTAGATGTGAGTTTGTATGGGATAGGAAGTGTGCTCTCACAGAAATGTGGAAAAGAAGAGTGGAATGTAGCATTTGCTTCACTCAACCTGAATGATACTGACAGAAGGTACTCAGTCACAGAGAAAGCACTATTGGCATATATGGGCTGTTGAACATATTTCACAATTATGTTGGGTCTCACCTTCCATGCTAAGAATGGGTCACAAACCGATTGTATGGATTTTGTCACCTGGAGGAGGGTGCAGTGCTACAGCAGCAATTGTGAGATTGATGTCTAGACTCCAAGAATACAGCATGATTTGTTGTTAAAGAGTGTAGGGGAGTATGTAAGGGAAGGATGGCTCAAGAGGAAAGAGATTTCAGCTGAGTTGTTCCCATATTGAAAGATTTCAAGGGATCTGAAGGTGGAAGGAGGTATGCTGTTTGAGGATGTAAAATGTATACCCCCTGGTGGTTTGCGGGATCATATATTGTCCTTAGAACATCAGGGACATTTGAGAATATCATCCAAGAAAAGGTTGATAAGAACAACTTTTTGGTGGCCAGGTCTTGATAGAGTAGTGGACAGAGATGTACGGACGTCTGTGCCACTGGTGAAAAGATGCTAAGAGTTTTACCTGCACCTTTGTGTCTAGTTGAATAGCTGGAGTTTCCATGGCAGAAAGTGGGATTTGACACTTCGGAACCTTTTAATTTGTTTCTGCATAAAAACAGGTTTGCCATTTTTTTCATTGATTATCACTCCAAGTGGTCTGAAGTGAGGTTTGCTTCCCAGGTTACTACTGTGAATGTCATTGAGTTCTTCAAGGAGCTCTTTGCTGAGAAGGGTTACCCTGAAGTCCTAATAACTGACAATAGTGTGCAGTTGAGGTCACATGATATGGAAAGTTATCTTAGATTTTGTAATGTTTGCCATGTCACCGCTGCATTGTACGTGACTCAAGGAAATGGACAGGTGGAAAGGTTTAACCATGTATCCAAGGACAGTATTTTGTGGGTACATGATTTTGGAGGGGAGTGGAAGGATAAACTGAGGGATAAGTTGTGGCTATATCGTATTACCCCACATAACACCACGGAAGTCAGTCCGCTTAAATTACTTAAAGGAAGAGATCCAGTGTTAAAGTTGTGCAAGTAGTGTTTTAGGAAGACGCAAAAAGGAAAGGAGGACATTAAGGGAAGTGAGGTAGTAGCAATTAGAGTAGAAGGGAAATAGGAGAAGGTCATGCATGTTTATGATGCCAATTGTAAAGTCAAGAAGCCTGGATTTGAAGTAGGAGATTGAATCAGGATTCTCAGACCCGGGGTGTTGGCTAAAAAGTGATTAAAGATTTGGTAAAGGCCATGAGGGTGGTCATGGTCAACAGAAATAGTGAGGTCACTCAAGATGGCACAGTTTTTAATGTTAGAAGAGTGACAAAGTGTGAATATAGCAAGGGAAGGGTGTCACATGCTCATTCAGAAAGCGAGGACACGGGTGAAAGTGTGGCATCGAGGTCAAGCAAACCGTTTGTGACGGAAGAGCTCCTTACAAGTTTGTAGATTTTGTTCAGTGTTCCCGTTTTGTTTTGTCCAGTCCGTGTAGTTGAGACTGAAGGCCTCCTTAAATTTTTTGGAGACTTTTTGTGGTGTTCATATTCTGTTTTGTTGTGTTCTTTATGGTTGAGTGCATGCAGGATGCTCTGCTCCTCCACGTTTGTTGTTTGGTGATTTGTTCTTTGTGATGTTATGTGTTTGTTAAAGGGGACAAATGTGTTATATATTGTGTAGTTTACTTTAAATGTATTGTGTTTATTTTCAGTCCTGGTCTCATGCCAGTATTTTGCCTTAAAGGTTCTGGCTCTACAATAAAGTAGTGGTTGGGAGTCGTGCTGCCTGACCTGCAGGTTGTTACTGTGCTGTTCTTCAATAAATCTTTGGAAACTGCTTTTGGACTCCAGATTGGTGATTTCAACACTCATCCTTCTTGCAAGGGCCCTCGGGGTTCACCACTGTCTCCGACATTACTTTTTTAAATTATTTTTTCTGATTTTCAACAAAAATATCCAATACTACAATTGTAATAATATGCACAATACACAGTTTAAAGAGCATCATGACATTTTATCACACCAACTCCTTCTCTTTAGATAACGTCCATGCTGTTTAGTACACACATAAAAAGGAAACCGAGTTTAAATTGCTAATAGCACTTACAGTATTTTACAACATTCCCATATTTATTTTATGATGGCCTACTACTCGGCCTTTCAGTCAGCTTTGATATTATTTCTGCCTATTCAGCAAGATCTTTTGCCATGTTATCATACTTTCTCAAGAAGTTAATTTGCTGTTCATCTTCTATAACCCAATCCATCAAATTATTTTTCCACTGGTTGAACTTTGGGGCACAGGGATTCGCCCAATGGATCGCTATATGTCTTTTGATAGGCCAGTTCCCAGAGACAGCTCACATAGTTTCATTTTACAGTTTTGCCTCCTAGGATATGTACGCAATAAGCGCTGTATTATGGAGTTCCCAAGTAGTGGGTACGTTGCCCAAGCAAGCTTCCCACCACTTCATCCCAGAACCCCCCAGCCTGGTGGCAGCTCCATGTCATGTGCCAGAAGTCCACAACCTGTGAATTGCACTGAATACAGGCATATGGTCTGCCTGGGTAGGTTAGTGCGTGTTTTGTGCAGGTGAGTCAGGTTTTATGTTAAAAAATATAATTGTATGAATTTAAAACATGAGTTAGCAGAGGTTTAACCTGCTCGCAAGCATCCTTGCAGTCTGATCCAAACAGCCACTACGGTTCTCAATCCATTTCCCTACATAGTAGAATGTGGTTAATTGTCTCCTACCAACCACGCTTAATAATTGTGTTATAACATTTGTTTGTGGGGGTATTTCCAGGAATGTGTTCCAGAATTCTCTGTTAGCCAGCCTAGCACCTGGAGGAAGTGCCCCGGGGCTACTCCAAATACCTCCTGTACCTGCTCAAATGACAGAAACTTGCTATCATGAAACAAGTCACCAACCATGCAGCAGCTCCCCTACCCCCATCTTCCAAGTGATATGCCGATAGTCTTATCTTTGAATAGCTTAATAGGCCATAGTGGAATGTTTAGTGTATGCAGGGGGCTTTTGAGTACAGAGGTTACCACCATTAACCAGGCCATCCCCACTTGCTGGATCAGATGTGGGATATAGTTAAAGGATCTTGCTCTCCCTCCTAAAAGCTTCTGGCAACATGTGTTGCATACAAGACCTCACCAAAAGGGCCTCCTCCTAATTCTTTGCACCCTCAAACCAGTGTACAACATGTTCTAGCTGTGTTGCTGCATAATATAAAAATAGGCCATGAATACCCGGTTCACCTTTTAACCACTGGAGTTTTAGTGTGACCAGCTTGATGAGGGTGTTGTTGTCCACCAAGACCTAAGAAAATATGAATTTATCCAGTTCCGCAAATATGCTGAGTGGTATATGGCATGTAGAAATCTTCAGCAGTAAAGACAGCACAGAAATAGAAGTACCTTTTTTTGTTTTTGATGTTTTGCTTATAATAGACTAGTAAAGGGTCCTCCAGAATTCCACAGAGTGTACATGTCCCTCAAGAACTCTCTCCATTGTAAAGGTAAACTGAGCAGTGGGGTGCATGGCCTGAATTCCTAAAAGCCTAAAATCCCTAATTTTGCATTCTATTTCTATCACAGCGAGCCCTGCTATCTCACCCAAACTGAAGAAAGTTGAAAGATGAGGTGAGAAGTATTATATTTCTGTATATTAATCAAGGAGAAACCTGTGGATGCGAAAAAACTGATTTGTGCACTTCTTAGCTTGCAGGTTGAGCTATTTAGGGCTTGAACCTTGCGAACCTTTAATTGTGAGAGGCTGGCAGTGTCTTTAATGTTCAGAAATATGTCCATATTTATTGTACCCTACAGGAAATAAACCCCTTTCCCAATAATATGTATGACCACTGTTGTATAAATACTTGATTTCAAGCACTTTCCCTGTTCATATAAGGGTGCACTGAAGGTAACCTATCAGTGTATGCTCCTCATCGTATTCTACTGTTCCATGCCTTTCCAATGGGTATTCGGTTTCCAGGCCCCCATGAGTCTGAAATGAGAAATAACAGGATATAAAAAAGAGCAAATTACTAACTGTTGTAACATTCTATCTTCCATTCATTCACCAACACATTACTGCTACCCTCTGCGTACCACCTCCGTAGGCTGCGAGTGACTGTAACTTTGGAGAGGGATGCAAAAAGCATAATTTTCAGAGTGCCCTGTAGACCTACAACCTGAAACATATGAGGCACAAAAGAAGGGGTTGTCTGTCTTCGATAGGTAGACATGGATCCCTCTGGGGGTATTCCCTGCTGCTGGTGATTATATGCCTCTGTCTGTGTAATGATAGGTTTATAAGATGCGTACCCCTAGACCAACATCTCAAGATAGGAAGTCCTGGAAGGTAGAATTTAACATGCTTGAATTCTTCAAATGTAGAATGCTTTCTTCTCTGTTTGCCGATGGCAGGTTTTTAATGCATATAGTTTGTTTCATTCCTACAGTGATAAACACGTAGGACAAACGTGCACAGGCAAAGGTAGATCTATTGACTTTGTCAGTGGTTGTTCTTTTTCCTGCCACGTTAATTTTTAGTTCTTTGCACGTACCAATGCTGTCTTCACCCAGTTCATTCAATTTCTAACAAACTGGATAGTAAGGAGATCATCCTCAGGCTTGGATGTTGTGTCCGGCAGACTATTCCTTTTTTGGAAGTGAGCGGTGTATATTTCTGGTGAATGATCCAAAAGTTCCCCTGGATGAAAACTCTTGAGGCCTATTTGTGGCACCAAATATGTTCTGATTGCCAGTTTCACAGGGAACAATTTCTTTTTCATCGGGAGGACGTAAAAGCCTTCCATGCAGTGACAATTACAGAGACCTCTGCCTTGTAAAAGTGCTCTTTCATTTTTCTTCGCTCTCTCGCCACACGACATTTAATTGCGGCTTAGACCTCAGAGGGCGCCAAGAGACCCACTCTAGAAATTATAACTCTAAACAGTTTCTTTACAGCATCAGCCTTTGGAACCTGGTATCCTGAGCATGGCAATTAGCTTTCCATTACTGAGAGTTGCCCTCTCCCAGGGGTGAGGCGGAAGGGTGAATGCTCGAACTTTGAGAGGCTGCTTTTAGCTGCCAAAATAATGGCTGGGTGTGTGACTGGTGGCCCCTTTGAGGACTGAGTGAAAAACTGTAATGCCAGAAATGTAGGCCCCTGCAGCCCGTGCCATCCAGGGGTCCCGATCCTTTAGGAACCTCAATCTATTAGGAACCTCCAATCAACCCAATATGTGAGATATAGGAGGTTTAGAGGCAACTCTTTACATACTGCAGGAGGCTCATTATTTTGCGTTATTACTCGCTCATTGGGTCCCCTATCACAAATTTACTAACAACCCCGGGCCTCAGGTCAAAAAAAAAAAAACTCTTTCCCTCTAAAAAAATTTAAAAAAAGATTCCTAAATCCTAAAAAAAATACCCTTACACCCCCAAGAAACTTCCCATCCCTGAAACATAACAGACCTTTCCCCCCTAAATAACTGCCATCCCTGAACTCTAAAAACTTATTTTCCTCCAAAAAACCCAAATCCCTAAATCCTTAAAACTCTTTACCACCCTACCCTAAAAAACTGCCCATCAATGCACTGTAAAAATGCCTTGGCACAAAGAAAACGTACCCTTCCCTGAACCCTGAAAAATGATTACCACCCCAAACAAGCACTGGCTAATCAAGTATATCTTGCCATTGCGAGCTATAACCTTTGTCAGTGTTTTGAACTATGTTGCACGGAATCGCTGCTGCTATGGAGCATGGCTGAAAGTAAAAAAATAAAAAAAATAAAAGCTCTGTTTTTTTTAGCGAGTGGGGTGAGAGGCATCTCAGAGGGAGAGCAGGCAACATGGAGGATGTAGATGCCTTTCTTTAGCAATAACTAAAGCACTATGACACCTTATATCAGATTATTATTATTATTTGTTTACATTTTCAGCCACCCCGCAGAGCTGACGTGTCTAAAAGGATTGACAAAGCTAATAGGTCAAATAGGCCTACTGGCTTTGCCAATGCTTGTTTTTATTATTGGTGAGAGGGCGGTTGGGACACATCCACATCCTCCGTATTGCATGTTCTCCCTCCCTCCGAGATGCATCCTGGCCAGCCCTCCCACAACCAGTTTAAAAAATAAGCGGTAAGATGCTACCAGTGCTACCCACATCATAGCGCTTTTTTTGTTTTTGTTTTAACTTTGTCATGGTCCCAGGCCCAGCTGTCCTCTGCTCCCATGCTGCTGCATCGCTCTGCATCTGCCCCATTTGCTAAGTGCTTTCTCCTTATTTTTGCTCAGTTTTTCTATTGCTTTCTTTTTCCTTACCCCTGTTTTCTGAGTGCTTCCATCTGCTTTTCCCTCCTTTTTTATGCTTTCTACCTTCTCCCCATTTTTTGAGTGCTTTCTGCTCCTTTGCCCTCATTTTTTACTGCTTTCTTCCTTTCCTCCTGTATTCTGAGTGATTTCTTCTGCTCTTCTATTGTTTTTCAATTTTTCCCACATTTTCTGAGTGCTTTCTCCTGCTTTTCCCTCGCTCACTGCTTCTCCTTGTTTTACCCTCATTTGCTGCTCCTGCCTGCCCTTGTTTTCCCCACCTCCTGCCTTGACCCCCCCGCCTCCCAGCATTCCTCCCTCCTCCGAGGCCATACTTATTGGAGGCCACAGAGCGGTTACACAGTGGATGTGCTGCCGGTGTGCCAAAGGCAAGCCCATCTTTGCCTGTCTGTGTCTGGACCACGCCCAGCGCCAGGAACCCTAGTTCTCCCATCCTGAGCACCAACACCACCGCTGGCCTCCGAGCCTTGGGTACATCGACAACAACTGCAGCCGCACATCTTCACACTCCACTAGAGGACCGTTCTCCTTCCAGCACTGCCACTTCAACTGCAACACGCCGTGAAGTGAGAGTGAGACTGACATGCCGACTGAGACTGCCTCAGCACAACTCCAGTGTATTCTACTCAACGCACAATTGCTCCACAAGCAGGCCAGAGAGATTTGGGATACAATCTCATCCCTCTCTCTGGTCATCATCTTCCCCCTCCAGATACCTAGCTGAACACCGCCTCCTTGCCAGACATCGCCATCGCCATACCTGAAGGCTACAAGATAACACACAGGGTCCAAATCAACAAACACGTAGGTGGAATCGCCATCATCTACAAGGACACCATCTGCTGCACAACCTCCTCAGACAACCCAACCCTGATAATGGAACATCTCAATTTCCAACCTCACACAGATGGAAAAAGCACACTCAGAGGCCCCTCGCATATAGATCACTGAGACCACGCCCCAGCCTCTGTAACGCCATCCCTGACCTCATTGCCCTGATTGCTATAGACTCAGAGCACATTAACTACCAAGGAGATCTTAACATCCACCTTGAAGCCCCCGACAATAACAACACAACCAACCTCCTAGAATGCATTAGCATCATCAGCCTCCAACAACTTGTCACCTTTCCCACCCACATCGCAGGACACATGCTCAACCCCATTTTTACATCCAGAAACAAGGTCAAGTACAACCATGTCGCACAGCTCACCTGGACCAACCACCAGTGTCCACTTCACCATCTCAGGATCTACCAAGACTGGCACCACGCCCCCAAGCTCCACATGCAGAAACTGGAAAAAAGTACCAGAAGACCGGTGGAACAACGCTTTCAACTCTCACCAATCCCACACATGGCCCAACCCAGACCTGGCTGCGAGTAACTTCTCCCAGTGGATCATGGAATGCACCAACACAATCGTCCCCGCCAAGCCAGCCAAATTCAGAGTCCCAGCCAGAAGAGCCAGATGGTTCACTGTGGAACTGAAATCCTCCAAATGCAAATGCCGGCAACTAGAAAGGAAATGGGGTACTAGTGAAAAGACAGAAGCCCATACCACCTTCAACACAGCACTCAACCAGTGCCACCGCCTCCTGAGAGAAACAAAGAAGAATGCTGTAGCAGACCGCACAGAAGCCAGCAGAAACCACAGCAAGGAGTTCTTCACCATCGTGAAGGAGCTCTCCAACCCCTCAGCCACCACTAACGATGTCACCCCCTCCCAAGAACTGTGTGACACTCCAGTGGACTTCTTTCACAACAAGATCTAAGCCTTTTATGAGAATTTCAAACCCCAGCCCCAGGCTGCCGACAGGATCAGCCTACTCACACCCACAAACACAAACCCCAGACACCTGCTCTCCTGTTTGGACCCTCTCACAACTCAAGCCACAATCTCCATCATGAACTCCGCACACTCTGGAGCACTGATGAAACCATGTCCCCACCACATCTTCAACCTCGGTAGCAAGACAATTAGTGACAAGCTCAAGAAAGTCCTGAATGCCTCCATCACCACGGTCTCCTTCCCTGGGGACTGGAAACACACTGAAGTGAGCCCCCCCGAAGAAACCATCTGCTGATCCAGCAGATTGAAGAATAGCTCCCTGCTCCCCTTTCCGGCAAAGGTTCTCGAAAGGGCAATCAACCAGCAACTCACAAAACGCTTGAACACAACAACCTCCTGGACCCCTCTCAATCTGAATTCCAAACCAACCACAGCACAGAGACAGCCCTGATTGCAGCAACCAACAACATTGAGCCTTCCTAGACCATGGCAGTATAAGATGCTGACCCATGCATACAAAACCCTGCACAACAAAGGACCAGCATACATCAACAAACAAATGACCTTCCACCAACCGACCAGACACCTTTGATCCTTCTCCCTGTTACTCGGAGTCACCCCTTGGATCCGCTGATCCAATAGTGGTGGATGCTCCTTCTCTCACCTGGCGACCAAAGCCTGGAACGACCTTCCCTCCAACCCCAGTAATGCCATATGGCACCGGGAATTCAGAAAAGGACTCAAGACATGGCTGTTCAATGAACAAAGCATCTGCAAAGCAGCTAGCAACTCCAGTGCCTTGAAACCCTCACCGGTGTTTTGCTGCACTTTATAAATTCTGATTGATTGATTGATGCTGCTGTGCAACATGGCTACAAAACACTGACAATGACAATAACTTGGCTTTTTTATTCATTGCCTCAACTGAAACGTGTTACCAGGTAATAACTATCCTAAAGATGAATATGGGAGCTGAACTATAAAACTGTTTGCATCCACTGTTCCACTGTTGTAATTGATTTCTTTCACTAGTCGCTCAAATCGCTACATTGTGTCTGGAAATTCTCTTGTCATCCTTGTACTTTACTCTGCATTAAGTTCAAATAAAAAGAGCTCTACTGTTGTCAAGCGAAGCACACATTGTATGATGCATGGGCTTATTGTTAATTGAGAAGGACAAGTATAAAGGACCTCTGGTTAACAATCTTAAATTACTGTGTTTTTTAAAAGAGTGCGTGAGTTTTTTTTAGTGTGTGAGTTTTTGTGTGTGTGTGTGTGTGTACATACATACACACACACACACGGGGTTCTATTCAGGTTTAGCAACAGTCCCCTGTCACAGGTCCTTCGGTCCTGGGTCTCCTGGGCAGCTCTTTGCAAGGGCTTGAACAACTAGTTAGCATCCTTGTGGTGGGGCATTAGCTGTCAGCTGTGAGTTATTCTCTGCACACAGGAGCTGCTGAGAAAGGAGGTGGGTGAGGGGATCAGGTAGAACAGGTCGAAAGGAGGGCAGCCACTGAAAGCAGAGAGGCTAGAAGGAAATCAGATGCCACAGGTTTGACAACATTATCATATGTGGCCTTGTCCCACTGTAGGTGCTGATGCATAAAAGCCATGTTTTCTGTGACGTATAACAATAAAATGGTACTGCATGGAGCCATGAAGGAATGTGTGCATGAATTAACTATGAAGCAATTAAGTCAGTCAGGCATTCTATCAGCTGATATTGCAATGAGGTGAGCAATCGTCTGTCTTACCTGCAAGTTAAGTTTTCTTGTTAAAAATGTGCTCTGCCTGTTTAGAAACATGGTTTTGCTTTAATGCAACAATACAGGCAAGCAGCAATGCGTGGTGGAACAGGGGTTAAGCAGGACCGGGGAGGGGGTTGGGCTCCTGCACTATGAATTGCTGCAACTAAGTTTAAAAAGTTGCTCCGAAACGCCCAGCAGTGGAGGTACTCTTGACATTAGTTGGGCCATACTCCAAAGGGGGACTAACACACGAAGAGGAAGTGAAGCTGGCATGTACTGACCAAAGAGAGGCAAGGAAATGAGAGAGATGATGATGCCAACCAAGATTAAGCAAAAAGGCATGTTCTAAGCCCAATGTAAGTAAACAAAATGTCTTTCAAGCAACAGCGCATGCTCTGTCTCAGACGAGAACTACAAATGCCCATCCCTGAAAAACCCTATCCCCTGAATAAATACCAACAAAATAGAGAATATTTATATGAGCACACATATACAATTCTAGATATATAAAAATAAAAATGCATATACTCACCAGTGTAGTAACATTGCCATGCATTTCAGTGACTCTTATTGTAAATGTATTAAAAACTTTACTGGAAATGGCATACTTTGGAGTGCAGGCATGGAAGTGATTGTTTCTAATTCACAGCTGCCAAATTTCCTAGGTCCATGCTTCATATACTGCTCCAGACCATGTTTTTACTGAATTCTGGAACTTGTAGTCTTGTTTAATCCATTATAAAAGAGCACTACAAGAATTCAAAGAAAAAAAACTGAACTGGAACAGCTTCTCATGCATGGTACTATGAAACAGAGGGGGCAAGCTAGGGAAACCTCGACCCTGGCTCGAGTTTGAAGCCTGGTGCTGGCTCAGATCAAGGTCCTGTTGGAACCTTGAGCCCATAACGAACCGAGCTTTCATGTGGCTTCTGTCTGCCTTCCTCCCCTACTTAGTATGTTGTGGCGTTACTGTCAGAGCAGCCGACTTTGGAAATGGGGAGCCAGGTTTGAGTCTCCGTGTCATACTGTGCTCCTGAGCAAATCAGTTAATATCCCCATGCTTAGAAACAATTTATGTGACCTTGTGTATTGTAATTGGTGCTCATGTAAAGCACTCAGCTTCCGGTCAAGTTCACACTATATTTAAAAACTGCAGAAAAATGCACTGAGATAAAAACAAAGTGTTAACTTAGGAACGACAGATATCCATTTATGGGCTGATTTGTACAAAGCGAAAGAGAAAACCTGGATAAATGGTGATTCCGTGGATAAATTGTGATCTTAAGAAAATATTTTATTTGATCAAAACTCTTTTTTTCTTCATTATCAGGTATGAAATTACTTTCAAATATTTCAGTTCAGAATACCAGTTGTACAAAAATATCACTTTTAATAACTACCTCTCAGTACAGTACTATAATGTGCTCTCTTGATGTCAAAGCCTCCACATGTTAAAGAAATACACTTTTTTTTAAGAGACTTGATCATATTGTACAGGGTGTTTGTTGGATGATTTACATATCAAATATGTTTAGGGTAATGCTCGTGCCTGGGCTCTAAGATCCGAGCAGCTGTAGGAATGACTTTACCTTAGGAATGACCTTACCTTAGGGATTCAATCTACGCAGGGTCTACGTAGGTTATTTGGTCGTGGTTCCTTAGTCCATTGAGCTAAGAGTGATGGCCACTAGGCTCCCAGAGCTTTGTTTTGCTCTTTCTGTTTTTTTTCAAGTCTCTGAGTGAGTTGTCTTGTTGGTTTTAAGCTAATAATTAAAATGTTCCTGTTCAAGAGCCTCACAGACCTTACCTTCATATTTCAACAGCTGCAAAGGCAAGGCTGTTCAACTGAACAAGTCCCGGACGCGGCACGACAATGGAAGAAGAATTTAATAAGGTGGAACTGATTATGCCGGCCATTTGTATACCTCCGTGGATATTGTGTAATTGTCCATGAGATTGAGTTGTTAAATGCGCTCTCTAATTTAGACCAAAGAAACGTTTAACTGGAGCTATAATAGCAAACGGCACCGCATTCTTTGTCTGAGATCGGCGATTCTTAATTACACGCAGTATGTTCGAGTGCGCGCGCGCGCCTCACAGCGCAGGTGCTTGTCATTTTCAGCTTTCAGCTCCATATTGTCCCGTTTTCTGTGCGTGACTGTTTTGCACTACCTGTCCAAGCGTTGTCTCAGGGATGAACCTGGTCACGGCCACGCAAATGATGTTAGTCTGATTCCAGAGGACCTCTGAAAGCCACCGAATCCGTGTTACAGGTACGTAGTTTACGCATTTCCAGAATGCAGGCGAGTGGAGCAGTTGTACCTGCTCCTTTTACCAGACAATCTTTTAGAGGACATTTTTGGCTAAAAGGGTCATATTTAAAGTGACACTGTCTTTACACAGGGTACATGTTTTCGTGGCCTAGACTCGTTTTCCTTTTCAATCCAAGTTTAACGGTGCTGTGTCCTCTCTACTCCCATTTTCAACATTACTAATTTGGATGTGGTTTGATTTGAATGGCCCAACTAGGGAACCCGATCCCCGAATTAAGCTCAGTGTACTGAGGTTGTGGGGTTTGAGGGCCTAGCTGCTGGATATGATAAAGTCCAGAGCTTGCAGTCATGGAATCTAAGACGTTTGTGGCACACCTGTGGCTTTTGCATGAGTTGTGGTTTTCGATGAACATCACTAGGCAAAGGCTAGGGGGAGCACAGGGCATGTATGTGCATTTTCTTTTACCAAATTGGTAGGAAAAGTAGCAGTCACAGATTCAGGACCCAATTTACTGCCAGCCTTGCATACATATTATCTGTAATGTAATGATCTAGTACTGAGGTGTTCTAGCCTAGAGGCCTAGCTCTGTATTTCCCACAAAGCTCTTGAACTGTAGCACTATGGCACAGTCTATCGCATGTCAGGTTTGTCTGACCGGTAGCCGACTACCCCAGCCTTTCCGACCTGCAAAGTTGTTGGGCAATTTATTTTTCCCTGTTGGCTTCTCTGGATTAACCCAAGGTTGCTTCTGCCTTGAGTCTGCAGTTTGAATGTTATCCTTTGACAATGGTGGGTAAGGTGGCCATATTCCACCATGGCACTGGTACAATATGATCCAACACCCGGCTTTCTTTTAACAATCCATTTGAGTCTGGTACCCGTTCTCTAATTCACTTAAATTTTGTCCAAGACTACATCTCCAAGGATACACCAGTTTGTCAAAGGTGTGCTTAAACTGGAAACATAGTGGCACAGTATCAATCAGTTAATCTGAACAGAGGCGGCCTGTCTGACCCCAGGGTGGTCCTTTGCAAACAGATGCCCTTTCTAGCATAAATAATTGAAACAAGTGTCTTATCATTGTGTAATGGGTCGTAGCCGAAATGGATATTTCTTTTATATTGTTTGTTAATCCAGTGAAAAATAGGGCCATATGGTCGTAGGATCATTTTTGTTTATTTCTGAAGCTTTCTGACATCTCCACCCTGAACATAATCTGATTACAAGATATCAGTCTGTGCGGCATGGACATTATCGACTAAGTACACTTTTTCTAATGCAGTCATACTGACCAGATCAGCTATTTTTTACCATTCTCACTAAATAAATGTATTAAAACACATTTAACCTATTTTATTTTGACTGCAGATATTTGTCAGTGTGGAGGGTGTTGTGCTATCAGCTTTCTCATATCAAGCATATGCAGTGGTGAAAAGGCAGAATGTCTGTATTTGCACATGCATAAAAACACTGTGCTACTGTTGTGTTAAAGAGACATGTTGCAGTCTTCTAAACTCAAACAATTTTTAAGTCTCAGTCATTTCACTTGGTAAGCTGACACTCTGTATCTCCATGTGGCTCCAACAAGGACATGTATGTGCTTGATGCTCACCATGACAGGTTCAGACTCCAAATGTCATCAGTAAGGCCCGACAGATGCCAAGTCTATGATGAGCTGCTCACTAATACCTGCTGAAAAAAATGAAATTCCACCTTGCTGTTTTGGGGACAGGCCTCCCCTGTGGGGAATATTCAGGATGTTTTTTGGGCCTCCGAATCCTCGTTGTACCTTACATTTCAGATAATTTGGGTTTCACACAAAGAAGGTCACCTGAGCCCATCAGTCTGTCCTCCAAGATCTGATCAGACCCAGGAAGATGATGTGAGTGATTGAGTCCTCAAGCGTGGGTCCTTGTTAATTCTAGGGTTGGATTAGGAACTAAAAGCAGCCTTGAAAAAAGTTTTAATATCGGCGCTATGCCACCAAGTGAGCCATCCCAGAGGTTTTTTCATATTTCCCCACCAAAAATGTATTAAAAGATGAGACCAAACAATTTGCTTTACAGAAAAAATCCTAAAGCTATTAGCTGAAACTTCATAGGTTTTACAGGCTATTCTGAAGAGAAACTCACGAAATATCCCAATATGCAAGGGTCAGGAAAAACACCTAGGCAAAGTAAGTCATATACGTGCCTATAAGAAAAGAGTAAGCAGCTCAGAGCTGCTTTCAGGGTCCCTCAACCTGTCCAACTCTAAAAGCACTCATATCCATCGACCGACTGTTGATTTACTGTGGATAGTTTTAGCCAATCTAGGCCTATTCAAGTCACTTTATCTCCCTGTCTCTTTTGTTTGCTGCAAAATGTTCCTCTTAGCATTATGCTCCACATAAACAGGTCCGAGGAGTTTTCTCTCTGTAAAGGTGATCAAGTCCATTTTGTCCTATTTTAATCGTTTTCCTTTGCACTATTGAGGTGCTGTCTTGACCCTTATGGACCGAGCCTAGTAAATAATTGCAGGAAGGCTTGAGATCTATAGACTGAGCATAGTAAATACTTGACGGATGTGGTGGTTAGACCTTTACTGCTGACCTCTGTCTTTTATAAAAACACTGCAAGGCTGGGCCTCTTCTAATACTACAGTTCATGACTGGTTTCTCTCTTGATACTTCATTTTCCAAATTCATGTAAATAAATTTGTGAGTTCCTTCCAAGAATACTATTTTATTAAAGTGAAAACATTTTTGTCTACATTGACTTCTCCCACGCACTATCAAGACTGGACTATGGCAGGTGTCTCCTTCTCAGGCTTGCAGCCTCTACCTTGAAGTTATTGAATGTTTTCCAACAAGTAGCTGCAACACAGGGTCATTTTTGCAGCCCCTGATTTGGTCATAAATATCAAGCTCTTTATGAGTGGCACTCGTGTTTTTTGGATGATAAATTAAACGTGAAGGGGCCTTTATTCTCTATAAGACAACCTACGTACTTTGCAAGGAGAATTAATATCTCTGGTGGGCATCATTACCTTCACGTTAACCTTCCAATATCAGAAATAGTTCAAACGTCTCTTGCTAACTATTCTTAGCCAATGCTCAACTGCCTTGAATTCTCTCCTTGTTTCTTCATAGACAGTTCCTGAAGGATTGTACTGCTTTCGTGCTTTGAACATCTATTTGTCTACTTATGGATTGCCAAAGCTGACTATGTATTAGCGTTTGTATAGCAGGAACCTAGCAAGGAAGCAACAAAGTGCTGTGTATTACTTGGTAGGCATGGGAGCTGGTCTACAAGGTCTTATGCATCAAAGTGGGATTATACAAATAGTTCTCACACATTACAGTCCAGACACAGGAAGGTTAAGTGATTCACAAGTGTTGAGTCAAATTCCAAGGCTGGGATTCGAATCTGGGACCCTAGAACAGGTCAGCAGCGTTAGCCACTTGGCCACTTTTCAGTGTTATTTTTTATTTTATTTTTAACGCTTGGTTCGATCATTTCATATTTTCTTGTTTTACTTTTTGGCATCATTTTCTTTTAATTTGCATCGGTTTCTTATCATCTCTCATTACATTGTTTCAGGGTTATTATTGTTGCTTGGATCTGGGTGCCCAGGGTTCCCAAATCATAAATGGTTGTGAAAATTGTTCCTGGAGGTGTTTCACAGATCCTCCAACAGGAAACAGAAAAAGGAATAATTGTGGAAGGTATGCCCTTTGCCAGGCAGTCCCTCTATGACCTGATGGACTAGACCTCACAAAAAGAAACATGAGGGGAATTTATTTGGAAGAAATGCAGTGGTGTAACACACCCACTCTACAGGTGGGCACAGCCCTCTTGGCAGCTTCTCTTACAAGGGCAGCAAAAACTGGCAGATCGGATGTCCCCTCATTAAAACTGAGGGAAATGTGGGTGTAACATGGTTGCGGTTGAGCATTTACGTTCTGGGTGGCAGAATCCCTGGAAACATACAACATATTTTACATCCCCATCATTTTGAGTTAGAGTACTGACTGACAAACAAGAATTAACAAATTAATCGGACAGTGTTCTGCACCGAAAGCAGGAGAAAGGGTGTAGGACCTTGGTAAGACATTTGCCAGAAGCGACAGACGTAAATAAAATATGGTAACCCATATGTATTTGGATAACTGGGGTTAATCACGAGCCATGTATACAAGTATAAATACTGACTCGAAAGAAAAGACATTCTTGCATCTATAAAATAGCTTAGTTTTTAAATGAAGGGATAACTTTACCTTAATACTTCTTACTTGAGTGTCTTTACAGAAGCACTCCAGTCTTCTCAGACACCCGATGACACTGGTCAGTGCTTCAGGTTGAGCTAGGATTTTTATACTGATGGCTTGGCTGGAGTCGAGTTTTTTTCTAACGCACATGGCATCCAAGGTTAACTATCAAGCAGCAGTGAAAGGATGTCTTAAGTAAAAGTTAACAAATATGGTCCATTCCTTGTTATAGGGGCAGTTCTTTTTCGCTTCAGCACGAGGTGGTGAATTTACATCACCATCCAGATGGACAGAGCTGCTTTTTCTGTTATCAGCTTTTGTCCTTGTCAAAGGCCAGGAGAGTACATTTTTAAAAGTGCACTTCTTGTCTGGTATGGTCAAACAATTTGAAAGTTTTGGCGAGAGATAACTTAGAGCTGTGAAAGCACACCAACCACTAAGGACAGAGAGGTTTGTCAACTAACACCTCAGCAGCATTCAGCACACATATTTGGGAAATCTTTTTTTTATTGTGACTGGTAAGTCTTCAAAAGGTGGAAGATTCCTGAATCTCCAAGTGAAATGCTTGCTTGGTGGAGACTAGCGGTGCCCCCCTGCATCTCTCTTTTAATCACTGCCACGCCACTCAAGGATTGGGAACCCGGGCCCGGCGAGTAGAGCATGCACTTCAGCAGGAGGTAGGTGAACACGAAGGAGCAGCCATGCCTAATCGTCAGCTCCTTATGCGAGGCATGCTCAGAGCGCGCCACTCTTGAGAGACTGTGTCCACCATTCAACAAGTAACAAGCTTCTTGGGAAATTTTAGACATTTCTCATTGGCACTGCCTAACTTAGTCACACAGGTTCACATATCCTATCCTCAAAGCTGTATACTTCTGTCTCCGTTAGTGCTCATCTCAGTCCCCTTGCCATTCACTGCAAAAAACACTAGGCTGTTACAATGGGATCCATTTTTAATCTGGTATACACATAGCTTTGCGAGTCAATCAGGCATCTAAATGTGTGCTGGAGAAGGCTTTCAGCAGCAGGTACTAACACACATGCCCTGTTAGGGTAATTTTACGATACCAACACCACAAAATAAAATGATGGACGAAGTGCTGAAACTTTTCAGACACTCACCTCCCATCACAGATCTGGGTTGAATCAATTGTTATTTTGCTCGGCAGGCCAATTCAAGTTTGGACCCAGCCATTTGCAAATCAGACTTGACCCTGCTCCCCATAGGAACAGTCCACCCGAACTGCCAAGCCAGGTCTTCCCTGGACCAGAAGCAAGTATCCCTCATCCGCCACGCTAACTAGAATCCAGTGGTACTGTGAGCATGGTACCCACGTCTGGGTATACCCTTCCCACTTAGGGCGACAAAAGCAAAAAGAACAGATGATGGACGAAATGCTGAACAATACAAACATTCATCCCCAGTCACAGATCAGGGTTTAATCCATCGTTTTATGCCCACCATACCACCCCAGTTTGGACCCAGTCACATGCAAATCAGTCTTGACCCTGCTCCCCCTGGGAACAGTGCAGCCCCTTACTGCCAGGCCAGGTCCTCCCTGACCAGGGTATTCCCAGATGTGGGTCCCTTGCCATTTACCGGTGCCATTGTAATTTTATTTATATGGTGCTTACTACCCAGGACAAGGCATTGAAGCATTTTACTCACATGAGCACTCTTTTTCAGAACGCATGGTTAGTAGTTAGTCCACAGTTTTTGTTACTGTTTTTGGGATTACTCTTGTGTGCTCAACCAAAACATTCCATGCATTCACACCAGTTTCTTAGGTGCTATCATTGGGGTGTGCCGTAGTAAGGCGTTTAATGGTTATAGTAGACTAGAGGAGGTTAGGTGTTATGACTCCAGGATTATGACTTTTAAAATAGCAGAAGTTTAAACGTTTTTAATGAGTTGTGGGCAAACTGCAGATATACATTAATAGCGATTAAGGCAAGTATGCAGGTAAGTTACAGAAGGTGGTACCCACATGCAGAAATGAAAAGGAAGAAGGGGGTCATTTGAAGAAGGGAGAGGCGACAATTCAAAATTTTAGTTAAAGGTAAAAGATCAGTTTTTCATGCTTGGTTTTATGAGCATGCAAGACTCTAGAAATGGTGTCTTATTTGCATGTGAAGACAGCACTATATGCTGTACTTTCGAAAGGCGCTAGAATTGGGTGAGCAGTCTGTGCTGTGCTAGGCTGTCATTAGACCATCACTTCTACAAGAACAATCTGAGGGTTTTTTATACCTAAAATAACGACTGGGCGCCAACCTTGAAAGGCAATTTTACAACTGCTGGAGTGGATATCCCAGGTTTCGCGAAGTATACCTGTTGCATTAATAAAATAGCTTCTCCTTGCACTGTACCTTCCTGTTCTTGCACGAAACCAGCCACCTTCTCTGAAATGGTCACACTCACTGGTGTAATCAGGGCTGGCTTTTGGCATTCGGGAGCTGGGCCCAGGGCACCAACCTTTAGAGGAGCCCACTGACCTCCAATGTATGAAGGTCATGCTTGGAGCAGTCTCCCTCTGTCCTGCTTCCAGAGATTCTTTTTTAATTTTAACATGCTGCCGGCACTGTGCTTAAAATCTGTTAACTCTCCTACACGCCCGCTCTCACCCTCTGCCATCCCATCTTTTCACACCCTATTGACCCAACAACAACTTGTCACCAGTGCGAAGGAGGAAACGTGGGAAATTAAGGTGGATTGGAGGAGGGGCCCGAATGTTTGTGTTAGGAGGCAGACACTGTGGGTAGGTAGCAACTGACTTGTAAATAGAAACTGGGACCCCCAGTTGCTTCTCGCTTTAGTGACTAGAAGCAGCCTGGGTGACAATTTTGTTTCTGCCCAGCGAGATAACTGAGCAAATGTCGGCTCTAGGTGTGATAGTGCGCTGTACCACTTTACTATTGCTACAGACACTTTAAAGAAGCACAGATTCGAGGGTGGTGTCTCGAGTCACTATTGTAAGCATGCAACACACCCGGTATCACACTTTTGTCATAGGCATTTTCTATAGTTATAATTCTGTAAGGCGATACCGACTAAAAAAACAATGTTGGGCACCGAAATGCCTGCACCAACAGGAGACATCCATCAATAGCTCGTTTTCTTTATTTTTGTGTGGTTGTCGATTGAGAGTCCACAACGCCATGTTTTGCTAGTTCAGTGAAGTGGCCTTTCCTGTTACCCCCCATGGCTACTCCTTCCTTTACAGGTGACCGTTAGTTACTGGGGCATCTCTCTTGATTTCCACGTGACTTTGCCTCGACAGACTTTCCATTTCACGCTACGCAAATACCCACTCATTAGCAGCGGCGCTGATGCTCACGTGCGCTGGAGCGTAAAACGCGCTGACCTGCTTCCGGGATGCTCCCAGGCGCGAAAGGTGTCCCACTCTCTGTCTCTCTCACTCTCCGTCTCTCTCACTCTCCTGTCCTTCGGCTCTTATGACTTAAGACAACTAGACTGGCACCTGTTAATAGACAAATACTATTTACAAAAATGTACAATTAAACATCTTCTTCTCTGGAATCCAGCCTGTCACATAACAAATCTCATTGTTTTGATTGTTATTGCTAAAAGGTGATATTTAACTAGGAATGCTTAGCTTTGCCTTAGTCTTTTTAACCAGGATACACTATTTGCAGAGAGGAAACTGTACGTTTATTCAGTGTGCATTGTATCTCCTGGCATGTCATCTCTTGAATGTATGTCACAGTGTAGTAACTAATACGGTTCCGGCAGTTTCATAGCCTTGTCGGCCGGACGTTAAAGATGGTACAACTCCCATCTGGCCTTGAAGGTCCGGCTTCTTATTGTCATGTTGTGTACTCACCAGACTTGTAGCGCTGCGAGGACACCAAGGGGCAGTTGGTAGCGCATTATAAAATATCCTTAAATAAAAATAAATACATTTCAGCAAACTCGATGAGACATTATAAAGAACCTTCAATGTGCAGCCATGGATGGGGGTTTAGTGGTTACTATGACAAATGTAGATTACAACATTTTGCCGTGCGCTACTTTTCTAATCATATTGGCTCTATTGAATATACATTTTTTATTTCCATTTGCCAAAATGTAAAATTGTAATCTTAAATAGGGCTTGTGAATCTGCAAACACACAGTGGAAATATGAGAACACCGTGCATGTTGGTGTGATCTCTCTTTCCCATGACGGTCAGTTGTGCATTACGGTTCCTGCCTGCCTGTATGTATAGTTAAATGTATTTTTGGAAATGGAATCTGTGAGCAATGTGATATGTGAGGCCATAAGCAGGGCAAGGTGGGATCACAAGCTATAGCTAGCTCAGTAACATATAACTGGGTCATTTCATTCTTTTGTGCTTAAAACATGACATTATGACTGACATATTCCCCAACTATAACGCCACTTTACCTTTGGTTTTTTTTCCCGTGAATTTCTAGCATTTATTAAAATATGAAGTTAGATATTGTTATTGTACCTAAGTGTAAAGTCACTTTTATGTTTGTTTATTTCAATGAATTTCGGGGGCGTTGTAACGTAAAATAGCATCATATTACCATCCCTAACACATCACTTTTACTTTAGTTTTTTCAACGAATTTCTAGGATTTTTGGGTATGAGTTGAAGGCTGTGTGTAGTAGGGACCCTGACCACCTAAGGGTCCTTGGTAGTGGGTTCTCCATGGAGCAGTTCTGCAGAGTGTGAAAACTGTCCGCATTTGGTATTTTCCCATGTATGTATATCTGCACCCAAAAATTCAGTTTTCTGCAGCGGATTCAGAACAGGAAAAGGGCTGTACGTAGTAGGAGCATGGACGGAGTGGATTCTCCGTGAAAAGGTGTTTACAGGGCAAAAATAGTCTGCAGCACAACCTTACCTTCTCAGGTCTGATATATAACCCATATGAGTGTGGCTATCCACAAAGTGTTTGGGATAGGGCGAAGGCTGCACATTGGATCACCTTGGTTAACCGAAGGGAGCATGTGTGTGTGGATGGTAATTTATGGCATACATAATTCGGCACCATTTAGTACTTAATTTCATATCTGAAATCCTGAACTGATTTATTGAGTAATTTGAACAACAGTAGGTTTGACATCCGCAATCACATGATCATTAATGTCATAAATGATGTCATTTGAGATCTTATCAGTGGTCATCAATGATGTCATTAAACATGTCACAAGTAGTGTGACATTTGTCAACGTGGTGGGAGTGCAAGTTATAGTTAGCTTAGTAAACAATAACTGGTTAATTTCAGTGTTTTTGTAATTAAAATGTGAGGTTATGACTGACACCTTCACCTAAATATAACGTTCCTTTAACCTTTTTTTAGACAACTATGGTTTTTAAAATGAGATAATATTACCACACTTAACTATAGCAAATTTTTGTTTTGTTCAGTGAATTTCAGGGTGGTTAAGATTGGGGGGGGGGGTTAAAATGTAAAGTAACTCCTAATTACCATCACAAACCTTCACATGCTCCAAAGTCTATAACTTTACCACCATAATACATTTAGGTAAATAGGCTATGAGACAGGCACTGCTTTCCTCCCAAGGTAATATTAAGGCCAGTTACAAGCACTACCCACTGAAGGCTAGTCCCTTAGCATAGCCATCAGAATCACTGCTACCCCATTTGGGGTCTACTGGGTTTGGTGGATACTGTGGAACATGGCTGCATGATTTTTCATTCCCGCCTCTTCACTTGGCCTAATTGTATGCTCTTGGGTAAGCCCATTTTGAATGTATTCATCCATTTCCATTTTGGCAAGACTGGGAGTATGCAAAATCAATCTAAAAGCTGCTAGTAAGGTTGTGGTTAAAAAAAAAAAAACTGTGGACTGAATATTCCCTGAGTGAGGGGGCAGTGTCTAGACTCTTGCTATGTTCATCAGCTTGCAATATAGTGGGAACTTGGTAGTTTTTGAAGCAAGAAGCAATGTGCTGCATTCTTTAGTCTTATATGCTAACAAACAGGTTGATCCTGGGTAAATTATACTCCCCTGTGCTTCTGTCCACTAATCTTACAATATATGAATACTTTGAAGCAGTCTTATTGGAAGAACACCAGTATCATTCTCATCCACATATTTAGGGCTGTTTAACACCAGGTGGCTTTGTTTTCATCTCTGTAGCTGAATGTGGTTCTGAAGCTGGACCATTGAGACCCTTCTTGTGCTTTGGCTCCTCCCTTTCAACCATTGACTGGCACCTTTTTAACAGATCATAAATCACTGAAAGAGTGAGGGATGGATGGCATGTTGTCCAGTGATGCCCGAAGTTGCAGATAATTGGGTGATTAGGAAAGGAACCACTATTGTGGACAAGCCTACAAATTGCAGAATGATTGGCTGCCCTAATGCCACTCCATAAATGGGTTTGGGCACCAAGGCTGTGAAGATTGCACAGGGCACAGACCCACCCGAAGCCCCTCCCCTAAAAGATGTCTCTAGATTGATGTATTAAAATGCCACTCTTCTATGCCTTGTAAGGTATATGTGTGTTTGTATATTTTTACTTTGTTGTACGTTTTGAAGTTATATATATAGTATGAACCACATTTTTTGCAGAAGAACATTATGTGTCTGCAGGCATTATATCCTTGGTGATAAGCACACCAATTTCGCTCTTTAAAAAAGCTAAAGGGATGTTTTGTACTTTTGTCCTGCTGTATCTTCTATCTCCCCCTTCTCCCAGCAATATAAAAAGCTTTTATCCCCCTCCTCCTTCCTATTACACAAGTTATATTTTGACATTCTGTCTTTCGGCCTTGCGCCAAATAGCTGATAAAAACACAAACACCTCTTTTCTTGATATAAAGCATAGTTTCAAATGTGAAAGCGTTTCTAGGCATGGGCTCAGTGCTTTATTTGTAAAATAATAAGTACCGGTGCCCAAAGCGCTGCTCAGACACCCGCTATACAATGTTGGAGTGCAGATAACTAGGGTGTGCAGTCCCGACTCTACCTCAGGTCTCTTTAACACACTGCCAGGCACTCCCTGGTTTCTTGGCTCACTCCTGCATGTGTCTGCTTTCTCCCTCAGTGCTGAATCTTCTGTATTTCCTTTCCTCCGTCTTTTCTTTTTGTTTGGTTTTCACTCTGTTGGCCTCTGGAAATGTCTGAAGTGGAGAAATAAGTGCTGGTCCCTAAAAATAAGTGCTGGTGCCCCCTACCGACAACCACAGGCTCAAATTAAGCACTGCATGGGCTGCTTAAAGAAACATATCTCAGTCCTTGATTACTTGTCCCTTTGTGTTCCCAGTGCAGTAGAGTGGGGCAGAGAGAGTTGGTGCTCGTGTAAGGAATATTTCTGAAGTTCAGGGGTCATGAGTTGTTCATTGCTGCGCTGCTGATCTCACGTCTCTTGAAACCCTACAGAGGACCACCGCAGCTTACCGCGGGGGCTCCGAACACGGTTGAGAATGCATCCGAAACCCCGCCACTTAGGCCGCCCTTTCAATATACGCCACAGCCAAACCAAGAAAAAGACATATAATATGGGCCACCACGTAAACACAGGGGGGAGTGAAGGACCCTGGTTAAGGGTTAGAGAGTGGAGTTTATTAGGTTAGTGGTGGGGTTAGTTAAAAAATAATTTTCCTTGATATCAATTCATCTGGTACCAACCATCAGTCTCCTAATAGCCCAATTCAAGGGCTTTGCAGCCACCATCTAGTCTAGGTGTGGGAACAGCTGCTCAGTATCAAAACATCGTTCTCTGCTGGGGAAGTTAAAAAAACTTTGCCACACCCCGAGAGGACTTGCAAATTATTGAGTTAGCCGAGGAAAGATGCAGCGTAGCCAGCTAAAGTTTTGTAAGGATCTTAAGACAGGGCTTTCTTGCCATACAGGACCATCCCCTCTCTAATTCCTGTTGTCAGAGCCATCACTTTAAGATTACCTGTATGTCTGATGGCCTTGTGAACATGGTTGTCTTTGGGTGTGTTGCACTGCTCCTGTGGTGTGATGTTAATGAAAATAAGTAGCCAAACCTGTTGACGATGTTAATGATTGGTTGCATTATTTTTTTCTGGCTTATCCCTCCTGTACACACTTAGTTTCTTCGCTTAGTATTTCTCTTCTGTTTGTTTTTTTTTCTATTATTTTTTGGTTTAATCTTTCTTTCCATACAAATTACTGGCTTTCATTCATAGTCATACTGCCTCACATGATCTTCCTTTTTTAATAATTCCTTTTGTTATTTATTTTCTCATTCGACTGTCACTTGTCTTGTAGTCCTTATTTCTCTCTTCTTCACTTCATTTCTAATTGATCCCTTCCATTCTGTCACTCCTTGCTTCGTTCCTTCATCATACATTTCTTCTTTCGTTCCTACTGTTTTTCAGATTGCATCCTTCTTTCCTTCTTGCTCATTATGCCCTTGTATTTTACTAAACATGTTCCTCCTTTCCTGACACCCTCTTAATCTACATTTCGTCTGTCCCTTTTCCGATATTGTAGGTGACTCCCACACACTTAACTGTCTCACTTGCTAATATGGCTGAGATAATCTGTCTGCGAAAGCAGTATAAAATATACAGCGTGCTGTGGCTGTATCGACGCCCAGTCCTGCTTTTCTGCTGATGGCTTCGTTTCTTGGTGCGTTTTGGCAGCAGGGTTTGTTTGTTGTGTGTTCGGTACTCCCTACAAATCTGAGATTCTTGTCTGGTCTCTGCTGTCTGTATACCTTGGAAGTAGAGGGATAACGCATTCTGTTGCCATTGGCGGGGTCGGGCTGGGATAGAAAATAGGTACAAGAACTAACATAAAAGTGAACACTATTGGTGAATCAGACAGTATAAAAAGTGTGACACACGATAAATCGGGGAAGTTTTGAACATGTACAGACAAGATGTATAGCTGTTTTGCTAGGTATGGGAGACGCTATGCATTAGTACTTACTGCAGGCAATATTTATGGTAGTATGATGAATAGCATCAGAAAAAACTTCCCATCAGACCAAAGAAATGGCCCACACACTGGCCTGTCAAACCAGCTCTTCTGGCAGTGCCAGACTGCGCTATAGTCCAGTCAAGTCCTGGTCACTGACTCAGTCTATTTCCATGAATATGTTGGTTCGTAAAAGTCCTCCCTGGCATTTAACGAGCGGAATCAAAAATGTGTAGTACGGTACCCTTGAAAAAATCTGCACTTCTTTTGCAGGTGTGTTGTTTCCTGAAATGGGAGGATTCCCTCAGAGGCCTGCGCGTGTTCCACGTGCGCCACAGAGGCCAGTCTTCATAATTTCACGGTATTTTGTCTAACGCACTTGACTGCACTAGGATCCTGGAGTAACTAAGCCCAGCTCAACCTGTTGACCCCCTCGGCTAAGGGCTGTGGATCTAGCTTGGTAAAAGGTAGCCTTTCAGTTGTATGCGGAAAGCAGAATGTTCTTCATCTGCTCCACAGGGTCCTCAGGGCGGCTGATTGACAGGAAGGGGAATTACACATGCAAATAGGGCCTCGGTGCCACAAAAGCACACAGGTTTTTTAAGAAATAAAAGCGTACGCAGTTAGCTGACTCTAATCAATGTTGCATTCACCAATAATTGAACATGTTATCTTACATGGAAGCGCAGGATCGCCATTATATTAACATTTTCTTTTCTACCTGACAGAGTGAAATGGTTAGTGTAAAACATAAACAACTTTGCATTCGGGGGAACGACCCTCCATGTACCTAGTGCTGTCGTGGAAGGTGTGGGCGTGTGAATGACACTCCTCAGTCAGCTTCTGAAGCGTGCCATCAGTGGCACCTTTGGATGGTGTCAACGATACAGGGCCGGTGAAGCTGCGCTTGCCATTAAGAAATCTTCCTGTGAAACAGAACAGTACATTCCTGTTTAATATGACTGCATGATGTATTTTAGGTTAAACACTTTGGTCTTGGGAAGGAGGTGCAAAATATTCGGGATTCTTCTCTACTCTGAATACCTTTTTTGAAATAACTGCTACTTTGAGAACAGGAGGTGATGTGAAGACTAAAATGAAGCCTTTTCATGCCAAAAGTGGAATCTTTATTTCCACTATGTTTGAAATAAATGTAAGTACTTAAATGTTGTGTTTCCCACTTAAGGACAGAGGGCCAGATGTATCAAAGGGTTTTACCCAATCTGTGTCTATGGGAAAATGCTTTAGTACATATGGCCCAAAACCCTTTATCGAATCAAATGGATCATTTAGGTCAATGCTTATACATAGCAATTTGTAGCCAAAAGGTGAATAGAGGTATTTTGCAATTTTTGAATTGCAGACTAGCGCTCAATGCAGAACAAGCCTTGGGCATGGGCGAGCTAGGCCCCGGGTGCCTAGAATCAGAGTTTGACACATAGAGCTTGCACTCACTCATGCTCCCGCGCATTCACTCACTAATATTCATATTCACTCATGCTTGCTCCTTCACTCTAACATTCCCTTACACTCATTTATACTCACAAACGTGCTCACCAGCACTCACTCCTACTTTCAGCTCACTTAGTTTTATACTCACTCTCACTTATTCTCACTCAGTTTGACTCATTCATTCTCACTCTCACTCACACATACCCACAGTCCCATTCACACATGAACACAACGTTTAACAGATTTCTTTAAGTTACCTAACTTCAGTTGCCTGTACTGGTCCACTTCAGCCCCAGAGCTACTTGCACATGAAACTTAAGACAGGAACACAACTCCTTTCCTCCCCGGGCTCTGAAGCAGGAACCTGAAAGTTAAATGCACAGAGAATATGTGACTTCTGAAAAGTGTCTCATTGCACAGACTTCAGTTTTTAGCTTTGTGCTATTTCACCTTAGCCTCTCATCTCATCATAGGGAAGGTTGGGGACACAGAGGCTCCTGACCATACCCACCTGTTTATTTGGAGAGGGGACAGCCTGATAGTTTGACGCCCCCTTATGTGTGAGACCGCAGCATGTAACTAACTGGATGGCAGTGAGGTATTTCAAATCCCCCTGGCCAGGGCTGGGACTTCACCAGCCCAGGGTAATGTCTCTTGTGGCTGGTGCAGGCGTCCCAGCTTCCTTATGCTCCTGATCCCCGCAGTCAGAGTCTGGAGTTAGTAAGTAGTAGGCTAATATTTACTATTGGTATAATAACATAGTGGCAGAAATCAAGCAAAGCCCTTTTGGTCAATTCACTTTTGCAGCAGTGCTATCCCTCAGGTTTTCCAGATGCCCTGACTCAAAGTGAATAATCACCCAAATATCTGAATTAGATTTCTTTGGATTTGAAACAGTGTTGTCCTAAAAAATTAGCTTGACAATTCACAAAAATTCACACTCAGTTTTCCCAAATACTAACTTTTTATTTGGTGCAAATAAACTCAGTTATCTAAAAAAAACACTTGCCATTTTTAATCCACCTGTGCCAGCTTTAATTTAGTAATTGATTTCTAACTACCAGCTTGCCATTTTCATTAATTACCCATGTATTGTAGATCTACAAAGACAGAGTCGTCCTTGTATGCCCATATGTCACAATTACAAGCCAGTGATGGTCACTGCGTGATAATGGGCAGCCACCAAATGTTGAGGGTACCTATCTTATGTCGGATGCTTTTGAGAAGTCATGGGTGGACATCAACTGTGAGGTACAGCATAATGCATAAGCGACCCATTATATACCAGGGAAGGTCACCATAGAAATCCAATGTTGCCAACAATGTGAAAGCAAAGGCGCTGTATGACAGGGCCACCATAATGCCTTGAACTGCCCCCAATATATCAAGTAAGGATACTGTTCACATTTTCCTATGCCTATAAATACTCTATTGTCAAGAAGGTCCACCTTATTCCATTGGGAAAAAAACTTGCTGTGAAGGGGGGGCAGTGGCCACTTGATTTGAGTGTATGAACAAGTCAAGACACCACAAATAAAGACATCTTCAAATCAGCCCTAAGATGCTACCACCAGCAAATATGGAAGTCCAAGTGCACAGCTCTTGCAGTTCCCATCATTGCCTGCACTAACAGCTGCTAGAAAATCGTCGCCATCTTCAAAGATTTCACCACGCCTACAGTAACATCACCCCCTTATAAATCCTTTGCAGTAAGCTCTTTAAATCCTTCTGTAACACAATTATCTCCATGTAGAACAGTTTTGACCCTCAACCTGATCCAGTCACTGTTGCAACTCAACTTTCCATCACAGCTAAAGAATGACCCTGAACTCATGGTCCTCCATCACCACCACTGAAATCTCTCTCACAATGAAGGTCAACCACCCGGGGGGTCCCATCTGACCATTGCCCCACCATGCCTTCAGCAAAGGAGTCCTACCAATTAGTCAACTACTCCAACTAACAGGAGCTGTGAGTGCAATATCCCAGGAGGTGCACGTCACACACATTGATTCAGACCCCTGAAGCTGTTTTTAAATGTATTTAATTTTTGTAGCATTGTGGCATATTATTTTAGATTAGATGACAAAAACACAAAACCCTCAGCATTCGGATTTTTTATCAGGGACATACATTTATTTCCTTGTACTTTTAACGAACAAATACACTTGAGGTGTTTTAATTATGAGTCGGGTTTAGAATTAGGGGATAACGGAATAGTTTCAAAAAATTGACAGCTGGCCTGCCTGCCCACGTTTGGCATCTTCCACCTGAAAAACCTGTGGTCACCTAGACACCATGGCCCACTGCCTTTTTTTTTACTGTCTGTTTCCACCATTATTGTTTTTCATTTTTTGAAGACAGACTTAAATGAACATAGTGCTGACCGGTCTGCCCTACCGCCATTTCTCAGAGGGATGGCTTTATCTTTTATTTTCTAGCCATTGAGGCTCCTCTCGCAATTTAGATTGGAACTCCTCTTGGCAAAAAAAAACTCTTCCTTCACTGCCTAACAGTAAATTGGCCCTTATGTGTAGTGTATGCAAAGCTCAGCAAGGTCTTTCGAGGTGACAACCTAAACATGGCACTTCAACAGCTTATGGATCCTGCCAGCAATTTGCTTTCTTACTCTTGTTCTTTTCTATTTTCAAATGCTTTCAAACCAGACCCTTCTTTATGTGAGAACCCTCTGAATTTTGCAAAGAAGCCTGCATTCATTTCCTATTGCCTGTCTGGCCGCCCGCTAGGCTGTGGTAGAAAAAAAATCCCTTTCTATTTCTCAAAGTACATTTATTGTTCATTTTTCACTGATAGTCGTCCAGGTTTTTTAAAGGCTTAGCTCTTACTTTAAAATGTATTCTTTTCTGAAAAATGTACCAAAAAGGCAACTGTTAGCGTTAATTCCAATAGCAGTCTCATGCGTCACCCATAGCACCCCCAGAGTTCACATATGTCTTGATAACGCGTCCAGCCCTTATAAATTACCTGTACCTGGACACGTTGGAGGTCGGTGAATCTTTTAACCGAGTCGGGCTCTCCTCATCCTCAATAGTCAAGTCACTCAGATCAATAATCAATAACTGTTGTAATCGGTTATCAGCACTCACTTAATAGATCAATATAACACATCAGAAATCAATAACAGTTGGTATTTCGGCGCACCATGACCTTTCAGTCATGAATAACCACACCAGTTTATTAAAAGTTAGTGAATTTATTTCCCTATATTAACAAAGCTAGCACGATATATATGTGTCTCAAAACCAATTGATATATGTATATGAACATTACTAGCTGTCCATAACGGCGGAAGAAACGCAATCTACGTAAAATCTGAATAATGATACACTCTGTTATAGCAATGCAAATCACCAATGTGACTAACTGTATTTGACTAATTGCATACATTCGGTCAGCATAACAAGATTTCAATTCTTCATGATACATTGAATGAATACCTCGACTAACCTCTAATTAGCATTGGCATGTGGGACTTCATGCAAAATGAATTTAGTCAACACAAATTTGGAAAAGTTCTAGCTAGGATCCTATCAAAATAGCAGTTGGTACCTAAAAGGAAAAAAAACACAATGCATAGTACATTTATCCTTTCATATTTACCAAATACAATCAGCATTCAAGAAAAGTCTTCGTCCTTCAGGTATCGGTTGATCAGCATGGGGCAAGTTTCAAAAGGGGGCAAAGTTAAGGGCAAGCTTCCTTGCAACGGCAAGGAGATTAGGGCAAAGTTACTGCATGGGCAAGACGGGGCAAATCAAAGTTAAAGTCTCTAGGGTGAGAATTCTTAAAGTCTCTTTCTCTCAGATAGAGAAAAGGGCATCAGGGTGTCGTCCAAAATGGAGTCTGACATCAGGCTTCAAACTGGCATCAAGGAAAATGGCTGACTTCTCTTTGTCCGGTGGGTTTAAATAAGAAACAATCCAAATTCTGTAGGGTCTTCCATTGGAGGGTTCATAGGTTGGCTTCAAATTGTCCAATCAAAAATTGTCTTTTACTAGTGCCCATTTATGCATACACTGTCCTTGGCGCCTTGGAACACAAATTGTATCATGGTTTGCCAATTATTTTACTATCTGTACCTTCATTGTCCGCACCTGCAGAGACTGACCTTGTATCAAAGGGGATGTAACCGGCCTAGCACGAAACCTTGGAGATAAGTGTACCAGCCAGTTTCTACTGGAAAAATACAACTTCAAGCAAGAATATATTTCATTAATTCTAGGAAGAAAAGAATCACGCAGTTAGAATTTGAAACCAAGCAACTAGGCCAAAGCCTGTACTACATTTAAGCTAAGCAAAACAGTTTTCAAACAAGAAATCATAGCATACATTTGCGATTATGACGGATTAATACATTTTTAATACTTCATGATTAATAAAGCTCGTTTATAATGATGGCGAACTGCCCCGAGGGAACAATTTCCCTTGTACATTATTTCTTTTACTTAAAATCACACTTCAATATATGTCGGTTACACAGTATACATGAATATATGTCGAAACCTCTTTTTCTGCGTCATCAATCCCTCCTCTGATGACTAATTATGTCATCACATCAAATCTACCCACAAATTTTTATCCCATTAAAATTCTGTATAGTAATTTGGCACTTCAGTCAATTCCCTTTTTCTTTTAGTCCCTTTTGACTTCTCCCTATAAATTTCCACCATTTTGTTCTCTATTTTCTCTTCTCTTTTTCTTTTGTTCCTTGCTTTTAATATTTTGAAAGCTTTCCATATTCCCCAAGAACCTAATAGACAAATTAATATTATTAATATTCCCTTTACTATTTTTAGTAACAATCCGTTCCAAACGTTGCTGAGCCAATTTCCCACAGAAGCAAATCCTTTTCCAATTTTCTCCCAAACTCCGGGTTCTTTCAATTCCTTTAAATCTACACTTTCTCTAGTTAAATTTGTAAGCATTGTTCTAATTTTTCCACTGTTGTCGGGTATATAGGTACAACAGTGACGCGTGCCAAGCATTTTGCAAACGCCGCCATCCTTTGCTAAAAGAATGTCTAAGGCAAGCCGATTTTGAAGAGTCATAGCTCTTTCTGCAGCGAGTTCAGCATCCATCAGGATTATAGCTCCCGAAAACTTTGTTAGCATGTTATCCACAATAGTAGACAACTTTCGTATTTTGATTGAATTCAATATGACTCCTACTGAAGGAATCATAGCTCCAAATATATCTCCTACCACACCAGCAGCTGTCTCCCTTTTCTGAACACGATGTGATTCAGACAGCCTTGGAAATTTCTTTAAGTCATCTAGTTGGTAAACCTTTGGGAACAATATTCCCAAATAACACCTCCCATACCATCCTTTAGGAAGACGATAATAGGCGTTGAGTCCACAAATATAATATACTCCAGGAATAACTGGGTCTTGTCCATTCAGCATGAACGTCCACTTTTGTTGAAATGCGTATGTGTGTTTACATTCACTCGTTCCCACAAAAACTGTGTCATAATATGATGGAAATCTATGTATACAAAATCTTCCCACATGCAATGTATCTAAGGCTATTTTCCCTTGTGTCTTTATTGCGGCAAAAGCATAATTATCTACAGACGTCCTTTCGTGCAACTCCTTCTCTAATTTCTCCTTCATTTCGTTCTTTCTGTCGTCAGTGCGGTCTAAAAATTCTATTTCTATTGGTGAAAGCAAGCATGTAAGGTTCTCCCTATGTGCGTGAGCTGTGTGGAAAGGGGACATTGGTTCGAAAAATTCCCTCATTAATTTGGCAGACCAATCTCTAGCTATCTTAATTAGGTACCCTATTATGGGGACATATGCAAATGTAACATCGTAATTAGTATAGAAATAATGAATGTCCTTTTGAGCATAAAATCTGGAAGCTACTATACTACATGTAATTCCATACGTAAGAGGCATGCTGTGATACGTTACCCCCTCCACTACTGAGGTAGGTATTTGTGTACACACATAACAATCTTTCGCATCCATGGTCTCAACATACTCACTCAGTAAGCGATAGAAAACGTTAGATGAAAGTTCCTTTTTATCATGCAAGTGTCTCTCGTCTTGCTCGAGTCTCTTCAGAGCTGTTAGTTCAGTAACGATAATAGGTTTAGAAGTAGAAGCATCATTCGTCTCACTCTCGCCTTTACCATGCATTCCAAGAACTATTGCTACAATTATTAGTACGCATGCGATCAGTAAGCCTATACACATGTATTTACAACACTTCATTTTACGCCCCTGTGTAGTGAAGCTAGTCATGATCTGTATAGAATCAGAAAGCTGAAGACACTTCATCAAAGCGTATTTGCAGGTTTTTTTTTTTTTTTTTTTTAAAGTTGCAGGTATTCACAAAGCTGAACGAGTTCAATGTTCACACAGTTTCTTTAGCAGCTTAGTCTCTTATCGGTTAGCAGCGTTGTCTCAAAATCGGTTTCAAAGTCAATCAAGTTAGCAATGTCTTAGCCGGTTGAAAAGTCAATCAGGTTAGCAATGTCAAGTTAGCAATGTCTTAGCCGGTAAAAGAAAATCAATCAAGTGATCAATGGTTTCAATCAACAGAGTCCATAAAGTTTTTATTTCCAAAATGAAGTTCTGCCTCTTCGTTCTCAAGGCTGAGGGATACGAATTCGTCTGACCAATCGTTATTGGCTACGTATGCCCACTCTGGACCGGAATACCTCCTGCTCGGTATCCTTTTTCTTTTCAGTTTTGCATCTCTCTTTGATTCTGTCTCACTGGTACTTTCCTCTTTGGCCAAGTCCTTTTCTTCACTTGACGTTGGTACCACGACAGACACTTCCTTTCTTTTCTCTTTCACTCTTGGCCCTTCACTGTCGTTCAACGTTTCTCTAGTTCTCAGTTTCACTGGTGATATACTTGGTCTTCTTTTTGCACTAGGTCCACTTGATGGGCCTGCGATCTCTTCTGAAGAAGTTTGAGCAGTTTCGTTCTGTTCTGCCTTGTCCTCTCCTTCTGGGGAGTCAATCAGGTTTTCCTTTTCCTTTTCTGTATCGTCTGCTTCTGGGAAAGCCCTCCTCTGATCAGGCTCTCCTGCTTCTTCACCTCTTTCGAGCCCTTTGTCACCGTTGCTTTCTTCAGGCTCTTTGTCACTTTCAGCTGCTTCAGGCTCTTTGTTACCTTCAGCTGCTTCGTCGCTGTCTGTGGCTCCTCCTTGGTCTTCCCCAAGTGAATCGGTTGTTTCGTCCTCAGAGAATATTTCTCCCTCCTCTATTTCTGCCTGTTCGCTTCTAGCTCTGTTTTGCTCTGCCTCAGCGCTCGGCACTTTGTTATCAGGTACTGGCAGTTTCAGCGCTTCAACTTCCTCATCTGTGGGACACAACACCCTCTTTGTGTGACTGGCGTGAATCCAGTTGGGAACTCCCGCACACTTCACAGCGGTGGTAGTCGTCAAAATCACTTGGAAAGGTCCTTTCCAACGGGGTTCCAAACACGACTTCCTCACGTGCTTCTTTATCACGACCCAGTCACCTGCTTTCAGGGTGTGTCCTGGACCTTGGATCGGTGGCAAGGTGGTTGCCTCCACCTGGTGAGAGAAAGATCGAACCACATCAGCTAGACCTTTGCAGTAGTCTAACACCATATCATCTGTAATATTCAAAAGCGCATTTGCAGGAACTGCTGGAAGTCTCATAGCTCTGCCCATGAGAATCTCGTGTGGGGACAATCCAGTCTTTCTGTCAGGGGTGTTTCTCATTGACATTAGTACCAAAGGCAATGCGTCAGGCCATTTCAAATTTGTCGATGCACATATTTTTGCCATTCTCGATTTCAATGTGCCATTCATTTGCTCCACTAGACCTGATGCTTCAGGGCGGTAGCTACAATGCAGCTTTTGCTCAATGTTCAGTGCTGCACAAAGCAATTTTATTACTTCATTATTGAAGTGACTTCCCCTATCTGATTCTAGAGAGATCGGGAATCCGAAACGTGGTATTAACTCTCTCAAGAGTAGTTTTGCAACTGTGAGACTGTCGTTTCTGCGTGTAGGGTATGCTTCAATCCAGTGACTAAAAATGCACACAACCACCAACACATACTTCAAGCCTCCATGCACAGGCATCTCAATGAAGTCCATTTGCATCCTGCTGAATGGACCCCCTGCTCTTCCAATGTGGCTCAAATTTACTACTGTTCCCTTCCCTGCGTTCATCTGTTGGCAAATGATGCAGCGGTGGCAAACTGCTTCAGCAACTTGACGGAATTTGGGGTTAAACCAATCAGTTTTAAATAACCTAATCAAGGCATCCCTCCCAAGATGAGCTTGTCCATGGTAAAATCTGGCTATCTGTGTCAAAAGGCTATTTGGAAGAACGAATTTCCCTTCACTTGAAACCCATAATTCATCTAGTCTCTTTACACATTGTGATTTAGTCCACGAGAGTTTTTCATCCTCACTGACACCATTCTGTAGGGATTTCAATTTGTCCATTGTATCTATAACTTTTAGAGCAAATATTTCGCTTTGTTCAAGTTCTGGTTCACTTATCAAATTCCATTCATCCCTGAGCAATATACAGTTCAATGCGCAAAACCTTGCGACTTGATCCGCATATCCATTTCCTAGGGAAACATAGTCCTGTCCCTTCGAGTGTGCACTGCACTTCACCACTGCTACTTCCCCTGGTAACTGAATGGCATGTAACAATTCTCTTATTCTTTCACCATTTTTCACTGGTGATCCTGAAGAGGTCATGAAGCCTCTCTGTGACCACAATTGTCCAAAATCATGCACTATTCCAAACCCGTATTGGCTGTCAGTGTAAATGGTAACTTTCATTAGTGCAGAAAGTTGGCATGCTCTAGTAAGAGCTACCAATTCTGCTACTTGTGCAGAGTAAACCCCTTGAAGCCAAGAGGCTTCCAGAACACCTGTTACAGTACATACAGCATACCCTGCTTTCAATACACCCAGTGCATCTCTTAAACATGAACCATCAACAAAAATGATTTGATCATTTTCTTCTAATTTGGTATCTTTGATATCAGGCCTTGGTTTGGTGCAAAATTCAGTCACCTGAAGACAGTCGTGCTCGATGTCTTCAGCGTTCTCAATTTCAGCATTTTCACTGGGAAACAAGGTTGCTGGATTCAACGTAGTGCACCTTTTCAGCTGCACATTAGGTGATCCCAGAATTATTGTTTCGTACCTTGTGAGTCTAGCACCAGTCATGTGCTGTGTTCGGGAACGTGTCAAAAGTATCTCGACTGAGTGAGGGACCATGACTGTTAATGGGTGTCCCATCACTATTCCTTCACTCTGAGTGAGGCTGATACCAACTGCTGCTACGGCGCGCAAACACCCTGGCAGTGCTGCTGCGACCGGATCCAAAGTAGCTGAAAAATACGCTACTGGTCTGTTTATGCCACCATGGGCTTGGGTCAAGACAGACAAGGAACATGCATCACGTTCATGACAAAACAATGTGAAAGGCTTTGTGTAATCAGGCATACCTAAAGCTGGAGCCCTGCACATGCATTCTTTCAATTCAATAAAAGCATCCATCTCATCTCCTTTCAGCTCAATTTCATCCAATGCATCCTTCTGGGTCAGTTTCAGTAAAGGTTTTGCTAGAGTTGAGAAGTTGGGAATCCATTGGCGACAGTAGCTCACCATCCCCAAAAACTTCCTCACCTCCCTCCTCGTCTTTGGTGGACTCATTTGAAGTACACTTGTTATTCTTTCCTTCATTATTCTCCGTGACCCTTTCTCTATTTGATGACCCAAATATTTCACTTTCTTCTGACAGAACTGCAATTTTGAAGGAGACACCTTGTGTCCATTCCTTCCCAAATGGTTCAATAGGGCAATGGTGTCGGCTGTGCAGTCACTTTCTGTCTTGGCTGCAATCAGTAAGTCATCAATGTACTGTACTAGGGTTGACTCGAATGGCAATTCTAACGCTTCCAAGTCTTTCTTTAGAATCTGATTGAAAATTGACGGTGACTCCGAAAACCCTTGAGGAATTCGACACCAACTGTAAACTCTGTCTAAGAATTTGAAACAGAAGAGAAATTGGCTGTCCTCATGAAGAGGCACCGAAAAGAATGCTTGTGACAAGTCGATGACTGAGAACCACTCGGCATCGCAAGGGACTTGAAACATTATCACAGCTGGATTTGGTACTACAGGGCAGCATTTAATTATGATGTCATTTATTTTCCTCAAGTCCTGCACAATTCGGACCTTTCCACTTGGCTTTATTAGTCCCATGATTGGTGAATTACATGGACTGCTTAACACTTCTTTCAGTACTCCCTGTTTTACAAACTCGTCAATGAGTTGGGCGACTTTCATGAGGGTGTCTTGTGCCATATGGTATTGTGGGGTCTGGGGAAAGGTTACATTGGGTTTTACGGTCACTTTCACTGGTTCCACTCCTTTCACCAATCCCACCTCTTTTCCTGTCATATCCCACACTTCTTTTCCGACTGTTTCCCGTAATTCAGCTGGAATATCTGCTTCAGTGATCATCGGAAAAAGGGTAATCAGAGGATATTCTTCA
Source organism: Pleurodeles waltl (assembly GCF_031143425.1). Taxonomy (NCBI): domain Eukaryota; kingdom Metazoa; phylum Chordata; class Amphibia; order Caudata; family Salamandridae; genus Pleurodeles; species Pleurodeles waltl. Next base: position 745,273,306 of record NC_090445.1, on the reverse strand, counting down.
TCGACAGTTTCCATCTCATCCCCTTCTGCACTGTCCTCTTCTTCCCCATCACTGCTCGTCTGAATTCTAATTCCATTGTTCGAACACGTAATCGAACATCCCAATTTGCACAATAGGTCTCTCCCTAACAGTGATATCGGGCTTGAGTCACATACCACAAAATTATGTGACCCTTGATAGTTACCAATTCTGACTTGTACTGGATCTGTGATTGGGTTCGTCAGGTACCTGTTTGCTACTCCCACTACTTGAACTGTTCTCCCTGAAAGTGGCAGATTTGGTACTTCAATGCTCCTAACAGTGGAACGTGTAGCTCCTGTGTCAACCAAGAATGAAACACGATGGCCCATAACTCTTCCCTCCACATACGGGCCCTTTTGATCAACTTCCAAGGATGCTGCAAGCACACAATTTCCCTCCTCATCTGAACTTTCACTCTCCCATGCATCGTTTATTCCATTCTCACTGTGTAACGGGAACTGATGTACTGTGTCATTTTGATTCATTCCTTGACCCGTGACCTGTTGAGGAAGCATTGCTTGCTGCTGATTCATTGGTGCTAAGGGTATTTGCATTTGCTGATTAGGTACCATAGGAAACTGCTGTTGCATTGGCTGCAATTGTGTCATTTGCACACAAGGCATTTGCACCTGTTGCGTTTGCATGGGTTGTAGACCCTGCATCTGGTTCATATTGTTTTGAAAATTTGGATTCGGACCTCTCAGTTTCGGTCCTCTCATAGTCTGAAATGCATTGACATCATTGTTTTGCTGACCTACACCTTCCTGCACCATCATTGGGCACTCCCGTTTCCAATGCCCGACAATTCCGCACGTGTGACATGGCATCACCTTCTTCATTGCCTGTATACCATTTGGAATCATAACGGTATTCAAATCTGGACCATTATTCACAAAACCTCCTCGACCTCTACCTCTCATCTGTGGCTGAAACATAACATTTCCCTGTTGCTGCTGCTGCGGCATCTGTTGTTGAAACCCTTGCAAACCTTGTAAACCTGTCTGAGCTGCTCTGAGCTGCATCACCATCACCTTTTCCTTCAATCTTTTCTGCTTTGTCTCAATCTCATCACTGCAGTATTTTGCATAGTTCAACACTTCATCGATCGACTTTGACTGCCAACAAATCAAATGCGATTTAATCATCTGGCTAATTTCGGGTCTCAGCCCTTCCACAAACCTGAACACAAAATGGAGCATGTCTTTTGGTTCAATCGTTTCCGTGCCACTGTAATTTTTAAACGCTTTCAACAACCTCTCATGATACGCGTGTATAGATTCTTTAACCTCTTGAGCGGTCCTGTCAATCCTTTGCCAATCCACATTTTTCGACGCAACCTTGGTTTTCAAGTGCTCGATCACCTTGTGGTTCAAACTCATTACCATAGGTGATGGCGCACCTGTGTCCCTATCTCTCTCTGGTTCACTCGTCGGCCAACCTACAGCCCTTTTACAATCTTCCCACAAATCAGCCGGAACCACAATTTCAAATAAGGTATTCAGGTCTTCCCAGAGACACTTCGCGAGCTTCACAAATCTATCCGTTTGTTGATACCACTCTATCGGCTTCTCTCTCAATTTGGGAAAGTCATCCGTAAAGGATTGAATATCGCACCTGTGCCATGGTACATGCACAAGTTTTCCCCCTGCTGTCTCTCTCATTGGTAACATGGTTATCAGATCGTCATTCTGTTGTTTTTTCTCACTTCGTTCCGAAGTATTTTCCTTCTTTTTATCCTTTTTCTTGACCCACCTGCTTTCCCACTTGTCTAAACATCTCCAGACCTGTGCACTCTGCAGTATCTCTTTAAGGTGTGTTTTCATCCCTGCGGATCTCATGTGTTCAAAGTCTTTTGTGTCGAAATCTAACCTGTAACTTCTACTCAGGTGTTTAGTCTTACCTATATCAATCTCGCGTCTGTCTGCAATTTCTTGTAATTTCTTATGTATGCTGCTCACTTCTCTTGTAATCCTAGGGCACATGTATCTTAGTTCTTCCTCCGTGTATGATTCTAATCTGTTCAAACCCATTGTTCCCTCAACCAGTTCATCTGCCTCTATACCCAACCTTATTTTATTCAGGTATTCTTCTCCCTTCCCGCTGGATACACTCTGTGGGGAGTTCAGGCTGTTGAACCATTGTGTTAGCTGTTGCGCGTTCAGTCCCATCAGTGTAGCAGTTACATCAACTGCCACTGACGGTTTCTGTAATGTTTCAGTCTGTGAGGTTAACGGTACTAATAGTGGTGGATGTGACCTTACCACGGTTGACGGAGCACAAATTGGAATTGGGCTAAATTCCGACAAGGACCCAGATCCATTTGGCAGTGCCGCTATCGGAGTTGTCTCTGGAGTGGTTTCTATGCATCTTCTCCCTGTCCCATTCTGTATCATTAACCCTTGGTCGCTGGTGCTTGAATTTGCCTGTATGTACAGTGGTACTGGTGGACCTACAGTGATGGGTAGGGATATCGCATCTGGATTCTGTCTGTTCCCCGAATTCTGTGGCATGTTAATCCCCACATTGTGGTTCATCATTGCTGGATACCTAACTGGCTTTCTACTACTCGCACTTCTTGTGTCTGCTTTTGGGGCATCGAGAACTGTGTTGATTCAGCTTGAATCAATGTCGGTCTCTGATAGTTTTGCCCTCCCTGCGCCATTGAATCGGAAGTCATTCCCATGTTATGCTCATCACAACAGTGCCTTTGAACCTGTGGCTGATAGTTATCAGCAGGTTTCAATGTTGGCACGTCTGGGTACATCCTCTGAACCCGTGGTATTCGTGGTGAGAAAGGCATGTCAGAACTGTTCGGCCTCTGAGATCTTCTCAAATTTGGCGTTACATTACCCTGTATTGGTTCTGGAGGGGCAGTACTAATGCTTGAGCCTTTTTCGCTTTCCACATATGGCGGTGGGCGATCATTCAGCAATTGTATAATGAACTCCTCATCATCTGACTCGTCTCCCCTTTTCGAGTTTCTATTGCTCTCTCCCTCTCTGGACTGACTCCTGTTTGTCTTACAGGTGGCTTTCCTTCCTTCTGTCTCCGCTTCCTCGGCAATCGCTGGAAACAATTTAATTCCCTGCAATACGTCTGATCTCCAAACCTTTTGTGTGCTGTCCCATCTAGCATCCGCTAGTGTCTTTTCTACTTTTCTTATTCTTGTCTCAAATTTCTTTTGTTGTTGGTTTCTAGCTATTAGCTCCCAAATTGCCAATGCCTCAAACTGTGCTGGCCTTGGGGGTACTTTCATGTCGTATAGCGCAAACCTCAGATTTTCTAAAACCCTTAGGTTAAACGACCCGTGGATAGGGAACGCTACACTTCCATGTTTTTCTGTTAATTTGCACCATTGCTTTAGCCAAAGACATGGCGCTACACCCTTTTCTTCAATGACAATGTAAGCTGGCGTACCCTCAGGCGGTGTTTCTTCTCCTACATTTGCTTTAATATAAACATCTCCCCTCATGGCACTCTTAAATGCTTTGAAAAATTTCATCTTTCCGTCTTTTGTTTTTCTAAAAAAATATGTAATCAATAAGTGACTTTAATTCCCGGAATACTCTTCGCTTGCCTTTCCCCTTCCAATTGCGCTTCACGGACTGCGTCCAATCCGTGCGCGACCATTCTCACCAACCGACCTATCCCAGCGCAGCTCCTAGTGACGTCACACTCACACACTGCGGCTGACAAAGTCCTGCGGCTTGTCCTCTTTTCATTCGGCTTCACTCATAAACTAATTTCTGCAATATAACGCGAGCACTTAACCAAAAGAATAAAACAGATCTGTCGGTTTACTACAGGAAAGGTAATACAATCGCTTCAGAAACCTTAGGGATTTTTCACTAGCCTCTGCAGTTATTCCATCTTTCTCGGTTTCCCACTTTCGCAAGCAAAATTTGCCCCGCAAACTTTACTCTCAACTGATCAATGAACTATTCTAGTGCACTTTAGAATTCGTCAAATCTCAAAGTCGACATTTTCTTTCACTCTGCAACATTCATACCGACTTGTTGACCACGCCCGATCAACCTATTAAACCGACCAGATCACAACATCAAACAAGTGTCACATACACTTTTCAACATACTCCGGAGTCTCTTGACCTCGCAGGGCCCGTCTCAACATCAACAACCACGTGGACAATTTTTTCTGCTCAAAGCGCCACACACATGTGAAGTTCGACGACTTCCCTACTCTCACACCTTTGGAGTAACACTCCTCTAATATCTTTTAACCCCCCTTAAAATCCTCACAAACTTCTCAATTAATCTGCGGCGATAAGCTGTGCAAGCGCGAAACCCTAACTTCACTCATACCGTCACTAGAAACGCTGAGACCGTTCTCATACCTGCATGTTCCTCATTCGCAAGCTCCGAGATCCCGGGAAAGTCATCGGGGACTTAGGGCATCATCATCTCTCCAACTTGTTTTATCAAAGAAAATTCTAACCTGACTCTGTCTATTGTTCGGATGGGGTCCCAAAGGGCTAAACCATCAATCTCTGCTACCATCTACTGATAACGCGTCCAGCCCTTATAAATTACCTGTACCTGGACACGTTGGAGGTCGGTGAATCTTTTAACCGAGTCGGGCTCTCCTCATCCTCAATAGTCAAGTCACTCAGATCAATAATCAATAACTGTTGTAATCGGTTATCAGCACTCACTTAATAGATCAATATAACACATCAGAAATCAATAACAGTTGGTATTTCGGTGCACCATGACCTTTCAGTCATGAATAACCACACCAGTTTATTAAAAGTTAGTGAATTTATTTCCCTATATTAACAAAGCTAGCACGATATATATGTGTCTCAAAACCAATTGATATATGTATATGAACATTACTAGCTGTCCATAACGGCGGAAGAAACGCAATCTACGTAAAATCTGAATAATGATACACTCTGTTATAGCAATGCAAATCACCAATGTGACTAACTGTATTTGACTAATTGCATACATTCGGTCAGCATAACAAGATTTCAATTCTTCATGATACATTGAATGAATACCTCGACTAACCTCTAATTAGCATTGGCATGTGGGACTTCATGCAAAATGAATTTAGTCAACACAAATTTGGAAAAGTTCTAGCTAGGATCCTATCAAAATAGCAGTTGGTACCTAAAAGGAAAAAAAACACAATGCATAATACATTTATCCTTTCATATTTACCAAATACAATCAGCATTCAAGAAAAGTCTTCGTCCTTCAGGTATCGGTTGATCAGCATGGGGCAAGTTTCAAAAGGGGGCAAAGTTAAGGGCAAGCTTCCTTGCAACGGCAAGGAGATTAGGGCAAAGTTACTGCATGGGCAAGACGGGGCAAATCAAAGTTAAAGTCTCTAGGGTGAGAATTCTTAAAGTCTCTTTCTCTCAGATAGAGAAAAGGGCATCAGGGTGTCGTCCAAAATGGAGTCTGACATCAGGCTTCAAACTGGCATCGAGGAAAATGGCTGACTTCTCTTTGTCCGGTGGGTTTAAATAAGAAACATTCCAAATTCTGTAGGGTCTTCCATTGGAGGGTTCATATGTTGGCTTCAAATTGTCCAATCAAAAATTGTCTTTTACTAGCGCCCATTTATGCATACACTGTCCTTGGCGCCTTGGAACACAAATTGTATCATGGTTTGCCAATTATTTTACTATCTGTACCTTCATTGTCCGCACCTGCAGAGACTGACCTTGTATCAAAGGGGATGTAACCGGCCTAGCACGAAACCTTGGAGATAAGTGTACCAGCCAGTTTCTACTGGAAAAATACAACTTCAAGCAAGAATATATTTCATTAATTCAAGGAAGAAAAGAATCACGCAGTTAGAATTTGAAACCAAGCAACTAGGCCAAAGCCTGTACTAAATTTAAGCTAAGCAAAACAGTTTTCAAACAAGAAATCATAGCATACATTTGCGATTATGACGGATTAATACATTTTTAATACTTCATGATTAATAAAGCTTGTTTATAATGATGGCGAACTGCCCCGAGGGCACAATTTCCCTTGTACATTATTTCTTTTACTTAAAATCACACTTCAATATATGTCGGTTACACAGTATACATGAATATATGTCGAACCCTCTTTTTCTGCGTCATCAGTCTCTATAACTTGGTGGAAGACAGTAGCCACTGATCACCAAAGGCTGTTTTCAGGATATTCTTCATTGGACACAATGCCAGATTTGTACGACTCAAGTTCTGCTTCACTAGACCTATTTAGATACAGCCCCGGAATTGCGTGACTAAAAATGTTCTCCCTTAAACTCTTCATATAAAATTTCATTATGTGTCTCATCAACCCATTTGAGTCATTTCTTGGCTTTCTGGTGAGGAATTTACGCAATATCTTTCCTCCTTCTACTCCGATAATCTCCGAGGATGGTAGCACAAGTTAGTGTCATAGTTGTTATCTGATCTAATCCTTGCTTTTGCACGTGATCCACTCATACAATCGTGGACAGACCACGCTGTCTTACTGTGCTTGTGTCACATTATCTGCTAGAACTGGGATCAGTCAGAGACAGATTAAGCAATCATGGCGATGAAGGACTATGTAAAATGCAGTACATTAAGAGTGGCTTTCAAAGATGGAGAAAGAGTCAGCACACAATTACAGATCAGTAGAATCTCGCGATACTACCAGGTGGATGGAATGTGTAGGTTTGAAGGACTAGGGAACTTACCCTCCATCAATTTACGTAAATATTTGAATCTGCTGTAAAATATGTCTAGCTGGGAAACATCTTGAGTAAGCTTGCGAGGTTCCTGCTTTCTTAGGACTCTGATCTTGGGCTGAGAGTTTAGGTTAAGGTGGGAAGGTGGGAAATTGGCATGTGTGGTGTACACAAACAATTCAGCCTATTGAAAAATCTATGTGCAGCTGGCATGGCATTACACCCCATGGGTCTGAACTACTGGGCAACTGTGAAGTAGCCTTTTGTGGTTTATTACCACTTGACGCTATTTAAAGAAGCACTTTGCTTAATTATCAACAAGCAACATACATTGGGAACCGAGGTGTAAAAAATAAAACTGCACTGAAAAATTCCTGTACTTTAAAAAAAACATTTTTATTGTTGTTTTAGTCAAGGGTGAAGGGACGATTGAAAGGAACCTTTAAGAGAATTTGTCGCTGCAAATTTACAGAAAAGGGCACATTATTATATATTAACTTTGAAAAACAGAAACTTGAGCACCATTAATATGCAGAGAGGATGAAATAATTATTAAATAAGAAATAAGTTAGGATGAGGCTCGAATGTCTGAATATAGTGAATATAGTTTTTGATATTGCTTAAAGAGATAGTGCTTTTCTGTCATATTATTAAACATTCTGAACTATAGGTTGGTGAATACATTCCTCTGCATATATCACACCTCAAAGCCTACAGTGTGTCTCATGCATAATACTAAGGAAGAATAGTGAGGGGACAATAGTTTTCAAGGAGCAGAAAATAACTATTTTGTATGTGTTCTTGTGGTTGGAAAATAGACAATTTCGTTTTTTTTAATTCCAGAATAGGTTCTGGGCCACTTTAAATTCTGTGCCATCCTCCCTGGCATTCCTAATGTCATGATATTCCCAGATTTCAAGAAGTTAGATTATTCTCATTGTGTTGCATTCGATTGTCTCTTTGTTGGCAGCAGTGTGTCCTGAGATAGGCCAGTGAAGCCAAGAGAAGGACTAGTGTCCTTTGAGTGATAATGGGCATATCATCCTCTAGTTTGTGTCAAGATGTAGCAAATAAATGTATGTGGTGGTGCAAATATCATCAGACTTTGGATCATTCGTTGTCCTGTAGAAATGGGTTTCGGCCTGTAGTTTGCAACTGACCTTTTCACACCAGGATATCTAAAGAATCTCAGAAAGCCATTCTTCATGAGTAGGAGTGTTAGGGTATCTACAGGGTCTAAGTATGCGTCTCTTTGTAGTGTTCATTGTCATTGGTAGCCATCTTTTTTTCATGGCAAGAGATTTCCAGTTTATCAGCGGTGTTATGCAGTCTTGGAAGTTTGATCAATGGTGCAGAATATTATGGTTTATTTTGTGCATATTTTGGGGCACAGTAGTAGGGTATGAACTAGATGGCAATTGGTTTACAAAGATACTGATGAGAACTACCTTTTTAAGTTTGACTTGTGTCCAATACCACTTCTAATGTATTTTCAAATAATGGAATTTCAGCCCTGCCCCCTGGCTACATTTTATACTCAAGAAGTGTCGACCATTCCTCCTCTGTCTATTCACATTCGATGATTGTCTGCTATGTTTAGCACAGTGATTTCTCAAGGGGGTCTAGAGAAGATACTATATATGACTCACCAATAGAGGCCCTTTGACAATTTGTGGGAGCCCCAAATGTAATGTAATTGTAAGACTGGAAATGAAGGTAATTCCAAGTGGAGGGCACTTAATTTACACATAAGGTTATGGGGGATGTTGCATTTCCACAGCTTGTTTTTCTTTATATTAGACTCTTCATGCAAGTGTGAATGGTTTTAAGTGATTTATGCATGACAATGTATTGTAGAGTGGCTATTCCTTGTCCTATACATGTATCATATCCAGCTCTTTTCTGCCCTATTTGAGCTGTGGCATTTTTCCAATATGGTGTTCTGTTGCAAATAAAATAGTTGAAGTCCATTTTAAAAGAGTCATATGGGCTATCAGATTGTCAATAGCAGTATTTGGGAACTGGGAGAGGTATTCAAAAGCCATGCCTCAGAGACTATTCAAGTTTCTTTCTATTTCAACCCAGTATGTCATTGGATGGCATTGTGTCAGGGCGCCAGCTAATTGTGACAGCTGGTGTGCCCAGTAATGTGTTATACATGGTAGGTGAAAGCCACAGTCTGCAAGTCTGACTGTTGTTTATAGGGTTTCAGGTGGGAGTTAGTTCCAAACAAAGAACTGTGTATCTTTTTCAGGAAGGTTAGCAAGCTTAAGAGATAGTTGTAGTACTGCTGCCATCTTCATGACTTGTACCTACCCACAGTGATCATTGTGGGCACACCCATCTGGTGTAGTCATGTAGTGTGTTGGCAGACAGCTGGTGCACATTCTCATCAACCACATGTTTGAGTCCTGTATTTACAAGGATGCCCATTTATTTGAGTCCAATCTGTTTCTGTTGAAAGCAGTATCCTCTGTAACAGCTTTAGTTGTGGTTTTAGACCGTGGCAAGGCTTTTGTTTTTCTTCAGTTCACCATTTAACCCAAAAATGCTGAAACATCATTGATCATAGAATTAGGGGATGGTAGTAATGGTCTAGGTTGGTAAGTATGAAGTATGAACATAATGTCATCAGCATAAAGTAATGCCTTGACTTCTCTGGCTTGTATAAGAATGCCACACACTGAGTCTGTCTGCCTTATATCCATTACCGATGGGTCTAATGCTAACAAAAATAATAGTGGGGATGGACGACTGCGTTGTACTCCTGTTGACTACAAAGGTTGAAAAAAGGAGTTTCCCACAGTTTACCTGCACGGTTGGCTTGTTGTAGATCCAACGTACCCTGGAAATGTAGTTGGTGCCCAATCCTGTGCTGTATGGCACTTTGAAATAAATATCTCCACTCTGCCATGTCTAGTACATTTATGGCTTCCAGGGAGAGAGCAATGACCTGTCCTGGAAAGTCTTTGGTAAACCAGAGCATATGAGGAAGAGATCTCCGGTGATTATGTGATAACAATTCCAGAACAAACGCAAAGAGGGAGTAGTAAATGAGATGATTGATGACTTTCTTGAGCCTGTTGGCGAGGATCTTTGCTACATTCTTCATGTCTGCTTTTATGATTGAAAATGGGCGATACTTTGCATAACCAAGATAACCTTTACCAGATTTCAGTAGCAACAAAATCTGTGCTTTTTTGGATGTAAAGAAGAGGGATCTAGTGCCCCCAGGTTCTTTGTACGTCTCAAGGAGGACATTTAGGAGCTGGCATTTACCCATTTAGAAGAATTCACCGGGAAATTAATCTTTATTTGAAGATCAGTTGTTTGGTCGGTCAGTGGTGGCTTTGGCAGGTTCCTGTTAGTTGTACCCTCCACAACTAATAGGAACCTGTCAAATCTGACAGTCTTAATAAATCTAAACAAGAGAGGAAATCTCATCTCATTGAAGTGATGTCCACTTTTTCAGTTACTGTTTCTAATGGCGTCTTCTTAAGTCAGGCAGTGCACATCACCCCTTTAGCTGAAGAGAGAGTTTAGAAATTTGTTTATGTTCCAACAAACTGCAGCAAATGTCTCAACAATGTGTTATGCATAAATATATAGAATGTCATTGTCATAAATGGCTGGAATTGCTGATTGTTATTCCCGTTGTTTAAGTTGTGCTGCTTAAAATCTTTCTTCATTTTCGCACTGTTCCTAATGGCATCATCCTAACTAAGCCAGTGCACATCGTCCCTATAGGTGAAGAGGGAGTTTAAAGAAAACTCTGCCTATTAGAAGTTTGCATATTCTCTTCTGAAGGATTCACAATCCTCCGTTTCAATAAGGAGTTGGTCAGTTTCTACATATTCCTGTTCGAGTCTCTTGTTGTTTTTGGCTAATGTGAAGTCTGTCATCGTCCTGACACTTTTTTAATGTATCCCAGCTGCTCCAAAGGTTTTGGCTGCTGTCACTCTACCCTTGTTTTAATTCTAGTATGCTCTAATGTAGTCTTATGAAATCCACTTTTCATCTGATGTCTTATATCGAGAGATATGCATTCACCATGGTTTTACTGCTGAGTATGTCACATGTCAGATCTAGGAATGTCATTGTACTCGGATGGTTTGACCTCCATTATAATCCATGTTGTCAAAGACTCAGTCAAGCCATATTTAATGATCCATTTTCAAAGCTTCAGCTTTGAGGCTAGGTAGACGGCTTCAGCCTTGAGGCTAGGTAGACGTTGCTGCTAATTTTGCTTTCGAATGACAAATCCAGCTCAACATTTATGACATGATCATTTAGGTTGAACAGGCAGTTTTTGCTGGCAGTTTGTATAATCTTTTGTGCTTGCTCATGTCTTTGTACGTAGGGGATTATGGGTAATGGATGTATGTTTCCTCTTGTTCTCTCTGGTTTGATCCCATGCTCTCGTTTGAATTCTAATGGCAGTGTGGAGTTGATGTTCAAAAGTTGAGGTAAGAGAGCGGACGGGTATCCATTTATGTCATCTATATTGCCACAGAAGCATGTGTTATCCTAATGTGGTGCTCATATTAGCCTGGTACTATTCTTAGGATTTATTATATCTCCCTTAGCCCAAGGCAGGATCGCGTATTTTAAATCCTCTTGGTTAACCAGATGTGTCTTCGCTGTTGTGAGTCTGTTATGCGAGGAAGCTATATTGGCACCCACTGGCTTGAATGCTGATATTACTTCTGCTATATTATTGTCAAGTACTCCTCTTTTTGGGTTAACTATGATGGTTTCCTCTAAAACTGTGTCCATCATGGTGCCTTCTGAAGAAGATGGAGTGCTCAGCATCTTAGATTTACACCACTCATTCAGAAAACAGTAGCTGTCTTAAGGACCTTGTGGAAGGCATGGTGGTGTTGATTGGGCCCAGTAAATATGGTACCTTGTTTACACCACAGAGGAATTGGAGTTCGGTTGAGGTCTGATACTCTACGAAAGCCACAGTGTTCGAGTAATTGAGATTGACAATATGGAGAGGACTGAAGCCACCCTCTACCAGTGGTGGTATTTAAAAGTGTGAAAGCCGTTAAGCTTTATATCACACCTGACTAGTGAGGTGAGTTTAAAACTTACTGTCGGGTACGGCATTCAAATATGGTATTACCTTGATGTTTCACAAATTTTATAGGTAGTAGCGGGAGGAGAGGAAAGCACATTTTCTAATTTGTGCCAGCACTAACTTGAAGGTCTCTTTTCATGCCGCAGTTTCATAAGGATGTTTATGCAGAATTGTCGCATAAACGTTATAGACCCTCTGGAGAATGAGATCTTTTAAGGATATGTTTCTTTACTTCACTTCCATAATCAGATTTTCCAAATACATATGACTGCTTGTAGTTGATCCAATTTTTAACTTGTGAGAAACAAGAAACTATATTTGTTCACAATGTTGCCATGTAGGCTTGTTGACAGGTGAGTGATTGTTTTGGAAGAAGAAATTGATGAACAATGTACAGGTCACCACTAAAATGCTACAGAGAAATACCTGCTGTAGGAGAGGATCATGCAATTGTCTTGCATAGCATAAAAGGCTTTTCTCCCCTGGAATGATGATATCTATTCAGTAAACTTCAAAAAGTAAATAGCGATAATTCAAATTTTTGGTTTGTAAATATTACATATTTTCACCCAAATTCTGTGAATGTTTGTCACAGTGCCCAACACCACTTAAATGCACGTGATCCGGATACCTTGCATTTCACATAATTGTTATCCACCACTGGTGTTTTCAAACGCAGTGTTAACAAGTCACATTGTTTGTCAGATTAATGGTACCCACTGAAGTTACCTTAGAAAATGACTCTGGCATCTGGGATATAACAAGTGACCTTCAGACTTCACACACATATCTGCAGCATGTTCATAAAATATTTGAGCTGGGATAAAAGCAATAGCACTTCGGAGCTATTTGCTCACCTTGCCCCCCAGTGCATGTGTTTGCAGAACCACACTGCACCTTTACACAGGTGCACCAGGAGAGACGGTATGCTCAACTGAAGCCAATGTACTTTCCCCCATGGCAGACTCAGAGACTCACCCAGCTCGGGGGGCGGTACATTAGTAAAATAAGGATTGGCTGCTTGAAGCAGCCTCTCTGTTTATCACTGTGCAAGTTGCACTTGGCTGTGCTTCAGAGGGGGCTACAGGTCCCCCTGCAGGCTGGTGCAGAGTGCACCAGTCTTCAGGGAGATTTGGGGTGTTCAAGGAACCCCTTTCCGGTCCTCCAGTGGACCTTCAGTGAGCTTTGAGGGGGCCTGTTTGTCTCTGTGCCCACGTCCATAGTTCTTCACAGGTACAGAAGCAATGTGTGAGAGAATGCCCTTTTAAAATAGCGCTAGTGCTACAGGTGGGCAGCGGCTATCAGTATTACAGAAGGGGTTTACACCAGCGGGGGCACAGAACACAGGCGGACACCCACAGGCTCCAGAGGCCCAAATTATTTAACGTGTTCCTGTTTACTGTTTGTACCACTGGGCGCAAACGGAGACAGAGCACTGTATCACAATGAATGTGCTGCCCCCAGGGCAGACCAAACTTGAGACTACCTTGGGAGCTGTGCATTAGTGAAATAGAGAGCTGCTTCAGGCTTCATTGTGCAGGATGCACCCACCTGAACTTTATTGGGGCTGGGGGCAGAGATCCACCTGCATGAGAGTACAGTGAGTGACTTCAGCCATCTGCATGGGGATGTCTGGGGGGTCCATGGGATCCCCGCCCGCTTTAAAAAGGGTCCTTGTGGTGCAAGATCAGTGCACCTCCTGATGGCCTCTTTTCCTCTCCACCCCATCCATAATACTGTGCAGGCATAAATTGTTTTCCTTATTTACATGGGACCTCACCCCCATGCAAATGAGGGAATGCCCTCTTAAGATAGTGATAGAATGTATTACTCAGCCCCTTCTTTAATATTATAGTGTTGTGGAGGGGGTACAAAAAAGAGGCACACGTGCCTGTTGTGCCCCTGGGCCACTGTCTGTAATACAAGCACTAGAAGGCAATCAGCACATAGTTGCAGCTTTCATTTTCTCAAACCTATACTTGCCTGCCTGTGACATTGTCTTCACAGAGTGGTGCACAAAAAAACACCCTGGAGTCAGCCCGAACCAAAGGCGGGATGTATACTTCACCCATACACTGTTAAATTTAACGGGAACATGAAATCACAGAGTACCTGCTTGGGATCTGATGTCCCAATCAGGTCTGTGAAGGTCGTTTGAAATACTGCGCTAATTAATGTTTTATTTCCAGCCATCCTTAATTATTCTTGCCAGATGGGCCTCTATCTCTGTTATTGCCTGGTGTCTCCAGCTGAGGCCCTTTTGATTGTGAAAAGAAATGTGGCCCAGCAGCCGTGGATACCTGTAATTGAGTTGTAGGGAGCGGTGCCGTCTGTCGTCGCCTTAACCACAGCTGGGACGAAAGTTGGGCCTGAGAGCAGTTTATCAGGATATCCAATGTTAGGGGCAGCCGTATTGCCTTGGGACAGTACCTAGAACTTTTGAATGTGGTTACATCTGGCTTCGGGGTGGAAGCATTGCAGAGGGATGTTTGAAGTTGATGCACAAAAAGCAACTGAATTGCCTGTTCTGCAATGCTTTACATAGCATGTGAACCCAACCACAAGCCTGCCATGACATGATCAGCACTGGCGTCTCCAGAGAGGGTTGGAGAAGGAGATACTGGATATGGTTAAGGTTGAGGGTGGAACAAGCGCTATAGTGAAGCGTGAGGACAGCCTGGGGAGGGATTGGAGCTAGTTCTGACTGAGGGTAGGCGAAGGATTCGCGGGAGCTGGTTTTGAGTGGACAGGGCTGAGATGGGATTGTAACAGGTTATGAAGGGTGGGCTAGTGAAAAAGTGGAGCTGGTCTTGTACCTGGAAATTCATGTTTCCCAATCGAGGGCCTTAGCCGAACACATCTCCATACAAGGGACAGAGGAGGAGAAATGTAGTCGAAGACCAGCTGTCCGGGTTTGTGTTTTGCTTTTTAGGATGAGGTGGTTGGTAGGAGGGGAAAGTGAGTTGGCCGTCGGCATCTGTTGCAGCGTCTGTGTGCTGCCTGGAGTAGAAATTCCAGCAGGGCATGGTTACCTTTCTTACAAAGTTATTTAAGCTCCCGGAGAGCCTATCCATGTTTGGGACATGGTCTATATAAATGGTGAATCTTTTATTTGTACATGTAGATGGAGTGGGCCCATATCCTGCTGCTTTTAGACTAGATAGCATCCACTACTTTATTGTTATTGGAAGAATAGCGCCCCTGTCGATAGATCCACAGCACAGTCTCATTTCGGTGGGCTGGAATCTCGAACAAACTCCCTCGTACTCTTCGCACCTCTGTTTCTGAAGTTACATGCAAGACTGATCGAATTCTACGGGCTACTATTTGCCTTTTCACCAGTATCATTTCCCTTTAACATTTTAGCTCCTTTATACAGATTATGACCGTTCTCCGCGACCTCTTCGTCTTCCTTCTGCTTTGTTCCAATATTTACCATTTCTTTCCCTCATTTGCTTTACTTGTCCTCTCGCTAGAGTTCCTCCTTACTACTGTTCTGCAACACTGTTGTTCCTCTGCTTCCTCTTTTATATTTCCCCTTTGTCTCGCAACCTTATTTGGGTCCATTTCTTCTTCCACGTGATCTTGTGCTCCCTATACCACACTTGCATGTACTTTTTCTGTCACTGGCAGTTTCTAAACTCACCTACTTGTAACATAGGTCTCAGTTCACTTACAGCTTGACTTCTACAAGTGTCTCCTCCTTTATAACTCCTCACTTACATATTATGTCTTGTGCTTTGTCCTGTTGTTTGTAAGTACGAATTTGCATTGACAATTCTCCATGTTTTTATATGCATTGGTGTCTTTTAATTGTTCACTTGTAACTTTGGGCCAGATGTACGAAGCATTTTTCTAGTCGCAAAGGGGCCGATTTGCAAAATCGTCCCCTTTGAGACTAGAAAAATGCTTTATGTGATATACAAAGCCCAAACTGCGATTCGGTAAGTTGTTACCAAATCGCAGTTTGGGTTTTGTGATTTGGTATTAGGAAGGGGCGTGTCAAGGGAGTCCCTTCCTAATACCGAATCTAAATGGCATGTATGATTGCTTTGTGCCCGCGAATGCGGTCGCAAAACAATCGCAGTTAGCACCAATTTCAAATAGTGCTAACCCGTTCGCAAAAAGGGACCACTGCCTGCTTTGAAAAAATGAAAAGAAAACCTTTTTTTAAAAAAAAATGCATTCTGCTTTCCTTTAAGGAAAATGGGCTGCATTAAAAAAATATATATACTGCTTTATCTAAAAGCAGTCACAGACATGGTGGTCTGCTGATGGAAGCAGGCCACCATTCCTGTGAGGGAGCAATTCCCAATGGGGTCGCAAATTGCGACCTACCTCATGAATAATCATGAGGTAGGTCATTTGCCACCCTATTGCGAATCGCAGCCAGTGTCATTGATTCTGTTGTACATCTGGTTTTGCGACTCAAAACCGGATCTTTGTGCATGTGGCCCCAAGTCTTTTAATTGCAAAAAGCTCTAATGCCCCTGGACCATGTTTGTGCTAAATAAATCTGCAAATAAGCCCATGAATTAAAGCAAGTTGTACAAACCTCGAAATGGAGCAATGAAAAGCAGAACAGAAAAATGTGGGTGTGAAACGAGTCGAGATTATATACATAAATTGAAAGCATGGGAGAAATCTCAAGGTGTCATACTTGGGGAGCAGGGAGGTGCTTCACTGATGACGGAGAAGGTCCTTCTTGAACAGATGTGTTTTGAATTTTTTCTCTAAGTGGGAGACTTAAGAGGTGAAACCTATGTGTGGAGCAATATTTCTGGTCCTGGATACCTTGTTCACAAAAACTTCAATTCTGATTTCTGTATTGTGTTGGTCTCCAGAGCTGGTCAATTTTTCTTGCCTGGTGTGAAAAAAAAATCTCACAACATGTTGGTGCTACATACAGTTTACAAAAAAGCATGTATTTGCTAGCTATATCAAGCCTGGCCAACCTATTCTCTCTTTCACTTCTACTTAGTCCTTCCATTGCACCAAAATCCAGAGCTACAACCAGGAAGAGTAACAGTCTCGACAAATATCTTTATCGATCCAAAGGCACATACATATAAAAGACACACATTAATATGCACACAAACTTAACATCTTTGCTTATACATAGCCTCTTACTAGGGGGCCCATGGATTCTTCCTGGGCTAAGAGTTGCTCACCTTCATATTATGTTGACTGCCTGAGAAAAAGAGGAATGTATATTGTCTCTTTTATTTAACTGACACCTTTAGAATGACACTTTTGTCCACTCACGCCTATTCCTTAAACGGTTCCCTCCTGCCACCGTCGCTCTTCTATAGTCAAAAAACATTCCTAAATTGTTATTGCAAATTTCACCTACACAAGCGGGGTGACCCTCCGCTGCTTCAGAGGGGTGCACCCTTGACACTCTACTGAGATGCCTGGACTTTTGTGGCTCCTGTCTTTATCTCTTTTGAGTGGTATATCATAGACTCTCCCAAGGCCTCTGTGTATTTCCTTGCATTGCGCCTTTGTTGCCTCTGGCTGGACTCCACACAGGCCCTTAAAAGAGATGTCTATCAATTAGTGTGCCAGTGAGTAATATACTATAGACCCTCTACTGCTGTCTCCTCAGGTTCCTTCTTAACCAATCTCAGGGTGGTCCACATAGACTCTTTACTTGGTGGGGGTAATTATATAATATTGCATCTATCTCGCCCTCTTACCTTTACTGCATGCCATGTTTAAGCAAAGCCTCGAGTTTGTACGGACACAAATGGAAAACAATCTCCAAACCCCATGCCCCTTAATTTCTTCCCAACTAGACCACATAAAAAAATACTCTTTACCAATCAAGAACAACAGAGTACTCGGCCATGTAAATGCGCTTTGAGTGCCGTAAAGGGTAGGAAACTGCTATATCAATCTCACTAAAATAAAGTGCGCCTGAATTGTCATTGGTGGTGACCTATTGTGTCAAAGGCTTTCATTTGGCCCACTAACTTAAGAATTGTCAGCCAACTCATCTTCTGTAAAGGTAAATTATCGCCGATTTTGGCAATGCAGATTTAGACCTATTAGCAAGACTAAAGACATAAGTCCACAGTCAAGCTGTTCTGGTCTCCAGTGTCATTCCGGTGCTGCTCACAGGCAATTGAAGATAGGTAGACAGTACTTTGAGAACTCGGAAGGAGAGAGACTGGTTTTCGTTTCAAAGTGAAGTACCCCTTGTGACTTTGGGGGTGGCATATTTTCTTCCCCTTCATGCAAGGGTGTGATTATTGTGCTTACCGTATTCTACAATGTTTCAGTAAAACATTTTATGGTAGAAGCGGGACATTTGTCAATTGTGTGATTCTATCAAAATCTCATTAGCTTGCCTTACTGGGTTCCAATTGTAGAGTTTATTTTAAACACATTCAGATGCAAGTGACATTTTGCACAAAAGGTGACATAGAAAACAAGGCCTATAAGACAACTGACAATAGACTGAAAGATAAATGCATGCATATTGTGCTGCAAAGCAAAATACAATTTAAGAAGCAGACAAAAATTAGGACTTGTGAGACAGAAAATGGGGAAAGGGAAATGTGTAACTGCCCACAGGGTCATACTAAAAAAAAACAGAGAAATGTACAAAGACAGCATTTGCTCAATATAGAGCATTGTGTATATTTCAAAACCCGGACATGTAAACAGATGAATCAGGATTAACTGAGTCAAATTCTTCAAAGAGTTAGATAAAATGTCAGAAGTGCCAAGTATTCTATGCTAGTTTCTTTCACAAAGCTAATTAAGACTGTCTTTGTGATTCAAGAACAGGTGGGAATGATTTGTTTTTGGACCAATGGTAAGTTTCAGCATGGATTTTTTTGAACTAAGTCTCTGCAACACCATTAGAGAATTAGGGGGATTGCCGGATCCTCACCCAATGAGGATGGAGTATTTATTACCCATCTGGGAATATGGATTCTCCATATTGTTCTCGGGTCGTTACACCAAAACCATCCTTACCCAGGAGTGCCTGAAGGTTCTTTCTTGTCATTTCTCATAGATTAATTATCAAATAATTCTAACGGAGACTTGTGCTTCTAAAACTGGCTCTAATACTTTTGGCATACTTTTTTCTCCATCCACACAGAGTCTTTCTCTAGTTTGGGTTGGAAAGGCGAGACTGACACATTAAAAAATGTGTTAATGCACCTTTCCAGCTGGCCTCATCCTATAGTAGTAGGGATCTCCGAGTTTCTAGACCTGCTGCAGCAGAATGTGTGGTGGGGTTTAATCTTTTATGATTATTAGTTGAGGCATCGGTAGAAGAACTGGAAAGCAATTGTGCTCCATTGATAGTAGCTGGGCAGTAGCTTCATCTCAGGCTTGCATAGATAGCTTTACAGTCATGATTTATTGTAACCGAATCAGTATTGTTTAAGAAACGCCACCCTCAAATCTATTCTTGAGCACAGGGGATTGTGGTTGTGCTTTATTTGCTTCCTTTCTATCTGTCGCTTTCTCCGTAGCTCTGCACCAAGACCTGCAATCATTGTTTTTGGTTTTTCCAACAGGATTGATCAGGCCTCTTTTGAAGGAAGACCCAAACAGGTGGAAGAGGGAGGATGGTTCAAAGAAATAGCTGAGGGAGAGTGTAGGTGAACCTCCATAGCAAAGTCAGGTCACAAGGGGCTGCCGCTGTGTTGGTTGGCTGTCATTAGTTTGAGATCTGCCAAGGAGTGCACTGTTGGTTGGGGAATCAGGTGTGATGAAAGTTGTAAACGGGGTGACCCCTGCTTTTTTAAAAATCTTTTAATCAATAGTTTTATTGTTTTATACAACACAAAAAAGTCAGTATCCTGCTTTCTTGTCCCCGGTGCTGGGGCCTTTACTGATTGTTACACCCTCTCGTCCTGCATAGGCTCTCTCTAGGCTGATGCATTCCCACAGAGGACTGAAAAAGATTCGCTAGTATTCCTCCTTCTCTTTTTTACTCTTACCTCTCTCTCTCTCTCTCTCTCTCTCTGTCACACTGGCTGAACTTATAAAGTGTAGCCTGTATTTTTTAGAGTTCTCACTGGCATTTATGATTTTACTGGTAGTGGTCCCAATGAGGCCACCATCCCTTACAACTTTGATATACTTCGACTATTGGCCTGTGATGTGCTTTGTTTAATATTTTCAAGTGGCATTCTATGTTTTAATTCAATTATTTGGGTTTATTTAATTCTCTGAATCATGGGTCTCACATATGTTGGTTTCATTTTATACAATGTAAGAAGGCGGCTAGGATACTAGAAAGCTTGTCTACTGCTACCTAACACACATTTCTAACACAGAATTTGGCAGGGAGTATGAAGAATGGAGACTTATTGTCTGCAATAACAAAGCTAGATTACTGAGAGAACATGTTGGGACAATCCAACATAGCCACAGTCTATGAACAAGGACAACATTTGCTAGCATGTCCTAAAAGAGGTAAACCCCTTGCAGACACCATGTTGTGAAATCCAGTGCAGCAGTGAAATTTGCAGGAACTCAAACACAAAAATAAACTCTATGTGATAATATTGCTGAGTCACAGAGCAGCATACTGAAACATACAATAGTCTAAACTTGCAGCTCAGTGGAGGGCAAAATGTTGGGAATAATGGATGCCATTGCATCGCAAAAGAAAATTGGAAAATGCCCTCTTACCGGATGGGAAACACAAGAGGATTGGCAGACATGTAAGCTGAATCTTAAAAAAAGAGGAGCAATTGTAAGTATTGTCTACACTCTGATATGTTGGTTTTTTTCTTTAATTTCCACCTCTGAGTTGCTTCATGGGCCATCGTTTCCCCAAGCTTCCTTTATAACCTGTTTCCTTTACCATGTTATTTAAGGCCTCAACACGTGTCCTTAAACTTGGTCTGTGTGAGCCCTAGAAGGTAATAGTAGTAGGTCAGCAACAGATATCTGACTAATTGATTTTTTTAATCACTAGTCTGCCTAACTGCCATCTCTCTTCTCCAATTTGTTTAGATTCCAAACGTACCTAGGTGGATCTTTGCCACTGTGTCTGATTTCACAACACTGCATTGTTCATCTTGCATCATTGCGTGGCTCAGGATGTGTAACACAACTGCGTTTTGAACCATGGTCTCGCCCCCAATTAAGTTCCAGGTCCCCTGCGCTGTTGGAATTGCAGGTTTAATGCCACTTGCCACTCCTATTTAACTTGCTCAAAAGATTTATTTTGTCCCAGGGCATGATCATCTGTGCAAATGTTAGGTTGTTTTTCCATATGCTTTCCTTGATAGTATCTAAAAACACTTGTCTCTGCTTTTCTTGGGAATTTAGAGCCATTCTGCGTATGCCATCAAATCTAAACCTTTTTGCCCAAGAGCATTACTACTACCTGCAGCACTTGTGCATGGATATTGTGCAATGCCTGCTTATGCCTTACAGGTTCCAGTCAGTAAAAAACTCTACTTGTTAAACAGAGACTTAAACTTCTAAGTCTGGTGAGATATATTCACTCTTTCATACCGAATCACCATCTGTTTTCGCATAATGTAACCCAATGGTAATTCCCTTCATGCCCTCTGATGATCCAAATGTCCTTAGTTGATGCATCCAAAAAAACTGATGTCAATTCTTCTGTGATAGCATGAACTCTTAGACCGCTCTAGAGTGTTTTTTTTTTTTTCAGATGCCCCCACACACATTCTCAGGATTGTCAACAGGCATTTGCATGTGTTTGGCTGGATTGTTTAAATGATAGTCATCCTTCCAGCCATCTTGACATAGTTAAGCCTCTCTAGCAAGCACCAATCAATCCTTGCTCCTTGTTCCATCTGGGCAAGTCCTAAAAGGTATGTAAACCCCCCCCCCCCCCCCCCGAAGCATGGTAGAGTTTGGGATGAGTGGATGCTATATAGGGAAGAGGATTGATTGAGAATAAACTACAGGAACTCCCGGTAACTATCTATTGTTGTGATATCACACTTTTACAGAATTATGAAGATTAGGCTCGTTTTGATGGGCTAACACATTATTTTTGTAATGTTGTAAGACTCAAAGTACTGATGCATTGATACTGAATGAGAACTGAGTGCAAGCCGACAATGTATTTACTATAATATTTGATGAAAAATCAATTAAAAAAAGTTTAAAAAGGAAAATTCATGCCAAGAAAGCTGCTCTCATTACCACAAGCCAACTATACATATCTCTCCCACACTCCTCGGCTTCTTCTTGGAAGTATGTACCAGCAAGGTTCCTGGCTGCCCAGTCACTTCCCCATCCAAAGTAAGCTTTTCGTTAGAATTGTGCTTCTGAATGCATCCTTGTTGGGTGTGATGTTTCAGGGTTGATGTGTGGGCTTTCCTTTGTACCAGTACAGTATAACAGCCCTTAGGAAATATAGTTTCACTTCCTTCGAGTGCGGAGCTGCAGTCCTCCAACAAAATCATAAGAAATCAGAGCTAAAAATTACTCAAATAATTTTATCATTAAAAAATTAAATATGGGATATAATACATACTGCCATTTATTATAAGGAAATTGAAACTCACTGAGAAGTTCTTGACCATTTAGAAGAACATGGCTGAAGGCCAAATTCCTTTATAAGGTTAAGGAACGCTGAGGTGACCTTCAGTAGTCTTATCATGTATGTAAGGGTGTAATTTATTCCGTATAATAAATGGAAAACCCTTTACCCTTCCGCAAACTACTTAAATCCTTAGTGCGTAGCTCTTTCATATGAAAGACTATGGACCTGATTTAGAGTTTGGTGAATGGGGTACTCTGTCACAAAGGTGACGGTTATCCCGTCCGCCATATTATGATGTCTGTGGGATATAATAGAATCGTAAAATGTGTACAGGATATCCGTCACATTTGTGATGGAGTAACCCCATTCACCAAACTCTAAATCAGGCCCTATTTTTGCCGACGTGAAGAATAAAAATAGAATCTAGTGCAAATTTAAACACATCAAAAAAGCTGTTATGTACTTGTTGTAAAAAGATATTAACAGGTTTAATACAAGTTAGTTTTAAAAAAGGTGCAGTAGAAACATGCAGAAAGATTCTAACTTTTCTATATTTAGGCATCAGGTGCAAAGAAATAAATGTTGCCATAAATATCACTTTCTTCTTCTCGATTTACAGCTACAAAGACAGAGCGCAAAAAAGAAAGGCAAGGTTTTGTTTTTTCGTTCTTTAAGCAGGTTCTTTAATTATGTTCCATGACCTGAGCTGCCTTTCCTCTTGACTGTTGGCTCTGGCAGCAGGGATTTTGACGTCAGAACTCAACTGTAATAGGTTAGTACAGTTGAGTTCTCATGTCATTCCTTTGTTATCGGTGACTGGGTGCATCACAAGTTGCCAATTATAGAGAAATTAGAGATGGGTTTTTGTGCAGGGATTATAGAATCTCATGTACTATGTATCAGTTTCAACACAGCACAATGTTCTTTTTCTATGCTTGTAAATGAAAAGATTGATAACTGTCATTGTGGGCCTATGTTGGTAAAACTGGCTTTTGATTGTCCATGTCTGTAGACCAAACAGCACGGCTTACCACAAAACAGTCATATGTAATGCTGATACTGCTCTTATATGCCTTCTTCATGCATGTGATAGATCCATGATCAAAAATGTGGTCACACTGTTCGTCTCACTGCTTGACAACACCTGGGAATTGTAGGTTCAGTGTTCCTGGATACCGGTTTGTCCTCATCTGATCGTTTCTGATGTAGGTAGACCAAAAACAAGCACATTTCCTTCTTACTGAAAGGCTCTAACACATGTGTAGTGACAATATGTCACTTACAGACTTGAAGCTTCAAACCACTGATGCACAGCAAGGTGCCAGCAACTTTCCTCTATGACTTGATAACTACTGGCTGCAGAACGAATGTCGTACTGCAAAGGCTATCACAGGGACTAAAAATCATTCCCTAAGCTGAACAGTGAAGCATTGACTAGAGGCACTATAACTGCAGTCTTCTCTTTTGGTTGATAACTGGGAAGCATGTGATCTAGCAGACAAAGACTAAAGAACCGGTCAGTGTCCTCCAAGTGATGTGGATTTCTATTGTGAGACTGGGCGATACCTTGGAAGACTCTCGTATAGGAGCAGTGTGTTTTGTTTTCTGCATGAGAAAGCAATGGCGGTGCTGGAGATCTGCAAGATAGTTTTTTCCCTTTTAGAGGGACAGGTGAATAAGGAGAAGTCATCTGTGAGTGAAGTGTCTTTCTTCCTTTGGTTTGAGTTCTTGTTTGCACAAAATGCCTTCTCTGAGTGAATCTGCCCTGCGAAGGAAAAAGAGGCACATAGTGGAAAGGTCAACTTTAGGTGGTTTGTGATGTGCTGTAGGTAACATGTGAGAGTGCTGGAGAGACCATCTCTGAGTCTTTCTTTCATGTGCCAGCCAACCGACCTGTCAATACATCTTCAAATGTCTTCACTGAATTTGCTCTATGGCTTTGAAACGCGAGTACCGGGTTGGTCTTCAGACAGATACCTTTTCATTGTGTGAGGAGTACGAAGGCATGATGAAGTGGTTATGTTCAAAGATGTGGTTTTCAATTCTGGCTGTTGCAGAAAGTTATGGAAAGGACATGCCCTAGTAATAGGGTAACAACTGATGAGAGGGCAGGTGATTGTAGGACTGTCATCTCCGAACGATGCCTTCCTGTTCGTAGGACGGGTGAGTGCTGTTTAAGATATCCCCATATGACACTGCTTGTATGTGGCAGGTACTACCATTATTATTGTTATTATTATTATTAGTATCATCATCATCATTAAACGTCTCTTGTAGAGCGCACAGCTACCCAAAGCGGGCTTCCCGGCTCTAACAAAACAGGATGAAGGCACATGAGATGATGATCTTCTTAAACGAAAAGTTAGGTTTTCAACCGTTTTCTAAAGTGGAATAAGTTGTTGTCAGACCTCAGCTGGATGGGAAGGGAATTACAGAGTTTGGAGACTAGTTAGCCAAAAGAGCGACCCCCACCTCTTGCTCTACTGATTCTGGGCATCTCAGTAAAGAGAGATCATTTGATCTAAGATCTCTAGCAGCACTGTACGGGGTGATAAGGTGTTGAAGGATATGAGGGCCAGGGTAATGCTTTATCCTATGTGCAATACATAAAGCCTTGAATTGTATCCTCTGTTTCTATTGGCAACCAGTGCAGCTATGCCAGGGATGAGCGTGGTGGTTCAGCAGTGTAAGGGGTGGCCATTCTTCAGAGGACAAGGCACTGGACTACCATGTGTTTACTGTTAGGGACATGACAATCTTCTGCATGAAGGTCCAGTATATGCTGGAGAGACAGCGACCTCCAAGAAGTGTTGAGGTTGTTTACCCCATGTAGCGTTGTAACCTCTTACAGGTAATTGCTGCTTCACTTGTCTGTCATGACTGATTTTCTGAGTGAATTCTGAATTATTTGCCCATTCTGAGGTCTGTTTTAGGTAAATGGTGAGTTAATGGCCTATCCTCTGGAAAGTTTCTCCTACATGAGGGATGAAGATGTGTGTTTGTAAGCTCTTGTAGGTTAGGTTGAATGGTTGTTCACTCCGAATAGCATTCTATCCTCTTCCATTGTGCGCTGGTGTAATTTCCATTTGAAGGCATGGTGATGTTCCTTTCAGATGAGGGAAGCAGTGCTTTGTTCCCTTGATAACAGTTGTTGTTTATTACATAGTAGGGATAAAGTAGTTGTTTTCTCTGGGAATTAATGTCGTAACTCACTTGTTGAGACTTCAATTGTTTTCTCTTTTGAGTAATGTAGTTTATTACTCACGAGGAATACAGTAGTTGTCTACTCCGGAAAGTAGTTTAACAACACAATTGTGACAGCTGTCATGGTCTGCTCCTTGAAGTAGCCTTTTACATCTAAAGAAAACAGTAGTTGTCCACTCTTAGTGTTAGTGTTACACAGTGCTTTTAATGGAAAGAAATAAGTGCAGATACTCACCAATTTATGCTGTGGGCTGGTGGTGGCCAGGCAGGGGCATTGCTTGATCAGTAAGATTTCCTGACAATCGCGCTGGCATATAATGCTAAAATACATTATAAGAGAAGCAGGGAGTATGAGAGGGGCTTAGGCGGCAGAGGAACGGGACAGGAATGCAGATTGGTAGGAGTACTACGTGTGCGAAACACAATATTTTGTCAAATAATCAACATTTTTATAGCTTTCATATTAGAGATGAGAGAGAATGTGTGTGCTTTTGCTACCGTGTGCATGCAAAAATTCCAGGTGAAATCCGACAGACACCTCACCGACTGAAAGCACCAGTACCCGACTATTCATCAGAAAATACATTTAACTCCCCACCTAAAGCTATGCCCTTGGACCACGGGGTGTGGCTTGGGGGGCAGTGCTAGGGGCAAACATTTAATGGGATCCAGATTTTCTTGATAGCATAACAGAGACATTGCTGTTATCCTTAGAGTATTCTTGTTGCTCTCTCACGTACAACAGGATACTTTTGATATTTAACATATGTGCAGATTGCCTCTGCACAAATGATACAAACAAAATGTAGACTTTTGAAACTATATACAATTATGAGTAAGATGGTCAGTTTGATATTTTACAAACAATTAAAATTGAAAACATTTAAATCCTGAAAATGTGAGACTGAATTAGACACTAGTAAGGTCTGGAAGTGGTAGAGGTCTTTGGGCTGTCAATCAATTCCATTAGGCCCTTTTTATGGGTAAACACACCCTTTTTATTTCTGAACTTCACAGTATCTCTGTCTTCTCAAATGTCTTTACTCTGTCCTTCTGCATCCTTTCTTCACCCCTCCTTCACTGTATTCTTTCACACCCACAAACATGCTCATTCATGTAATCTCTCTCCTCACCTGTAAACACACCATTTTCTTTGGTCAGTATGTCATCAGCTGCCTACGTCCTTGGCACACGTACCTATAAAATCATAAATATAATTGGCAAATATGGACCTACTGCTCTGCTGAGACACCAAGGTTTGGATGTGCACCTTTGTGTTCCACTGGCAGGCACAATGAGAAGCTCATACTGCCTTTATCCTAAATCCCAAGGCTAATAAATCTTACCCCACCATGAACACTAATGCACACCCTTAAACCACCCAGATCACAAAGCCTCATTTGTAAGACTGGATATATTACACCGCCCACTGATGCAGATGGGCCCTGGACCAAGAAGTGATTAGCAGCAACTCAGGCATATCTCAAGAGACCAAAAAACTGAAGTGGAGGAAATGGTTTGGGACCACCTCATAGGGAATTCGAATAAATAGAGTGTTTACAGCTTAATAAACAACGCTTCAAAATATGTGCATGTTACAGAGGGAGTATTTGTTGAAGACAGAGAGCTTCTCGGATACCTTTTATCATAAAACCCAGAGGTACCATGAATGCACACCATGCATGAAATGCAACAGACATTGCTACGTTGTGAGTTAAATGGGTTATTGGGGACGGGCACTTAATCATTTGTGCCACTCCTTGGCATCCTTCAGACACCTTAGGTCTCTAAGAAGAGTGGTGCCAAAGCACAGCTAAACTTTATCCAAAGTATCCCAACCGCCCCACTGCACCACATGGCACACTCCTATGCATGAATCTGCTGCCAGTCAAGTTGGTAAGACTGGCAATTCTCAATTCAAACTCCACGAGTATATTTTAATGCCCACTAATAATAAATGATTCACTATTTTTAATCAGTCCATAATCTTCTCAGAAAGAAAAGAAAACTAAAAAAAACAAACACAAAATGTGGGTCCACGGAACAAGGCTGACTCTAGTCATGGGCAAACAGGGGCCAGGCCCAGTGTGGCTTACTTCAGGTGGATTCCCTAAGCTAACCTACCAAATATATTTTTGAATCATTTTTGGAGAGGCCCAAGTACTGTGCCACATATGGTTTCCACAAACATACAGAACATGGTCTCCACTGTGACAATGCAAATCTGAGATCAGAGTCCCCAGTACCTTTTTCAATTTTTCTGACTGGCTTTGACCCAAAGGCAGTGCTCTTTATTATTTAGTCCTTGCACCTTGATATACCTCAGTAAAAGAACTTGTTGACCAGAGATTTGCATTTTTGATTTGTGTTTTTGTATCATTAGAGAAGTAATTTAGCTTGAGTAAACATTTCTAATCCGGGCTGATTTTTTCTGGACAGTTTTTTTTAAAATTTGGCAGATATGTTGCAGTGATGATGTAATATTTCAGGAACCATGAGACCTATGTACTGCATTTATGTGCCAAAAAAGTAGATTTGAGGTGTCAAGTAGTCTGACAGAAAATACCTCCTCAGAGGAACCCTTCTGCCATTTTACAAAATGGCAGTTCCATAATAATGTATTTTAGCCACCATATTGATAATTTATTTATTATTGCTTTTATTTCAGGTTTTTTGTTGATTCAAATTAGTAAACATAGCGAAGCAGGTGTTAGCAGAGGATCCTTACCTCCTGACAGTGTTGCTATCTACAAAATCTGAGGACTCCTTCAACAAAGAAAAATGTGTCATATGCCAGACTAATTTGAAAGAAAAGCTGACATCAACTGCAGCTGGACAGAAGAGCGTTTGAGATGCTGAAGAAATATAGCAAGACAAAATTCACAAAAGATTGAAATTGATGGTTGAAGAGGATCAAACATTTTATCATTGGACAACAAGTGCTACAAGTCGCGTACAACAGAAAAAAGGCTGGAAAAAATATTCAAAAAATAGCATGAACCAGTGAATCACAACAAAAATCTGAGTCATCTGAGAAAGCGATGTCAACCAAACCCAGTACCCATCCACTTAGAAGATTGATGGCTACCCCTTGTCCACCTCCAACAACTGATCAGAAATTAGAGGATCTTTAATGTGCTATATGTGGTTCAGCCAGAACAAGGGCCAATGGAACCGACAAAAGAACAAGGTACAGAGTATGTGAGTCTCAAAGGGCAAACATGTTTTTATCTGCAGCAAATTTCTTCCAAGATTTTAGCTGAGTAGCTGATCTAAACAGCGAGATGAATGTATTTGCAGCACATTTGTATGCTCACCCGAACTGCATGTGTGCATACATTCCAAAAATATGAATGTGCGATAAGCTCCCAGCAGGAATATAACACCAGCCTTCAGTTAAGTTTGCACTCTTTGAAAAAGCAAATTGTTTGAAAGCCACTCTTGAATGCTGGCTATGGATTCACATTCAGTGAGATCAGATAAATAATGGTCAACATTGATGAAACTGTATTATTCCATAATAGAAAAATGTTTCTGGTGAGAATGTCAGTCTAACAAAAAGAATGAGCCACTTATAGTGTTCTCAGCTGATTTGACTCCTGAGGTTCTTACTGCCAAAATATCATCACAGGATGCAGTAAAATCAGTAGGAACTATTTTAATAAATGTGTAAAACATTTAGATTTTGTACTTAATGATAAATTTTGTGATGCTCTAGAGCTCCGCAAACCATGGGAGTGAACAAGAATGCCTGATGTTATTTTAACATTTTAATATAATTTTTTAATATCAGCAAAGCAAAACTGTTACAAACTAAAGTTCTTGAGTTCGGAACAGAAGCCGACAACTTTGATGATGGTTTTGAAGATTTAAGTGAAGAAGTGGTGGACAACCCCATGAACTGACAGGCTTATGCTGTGCAAATGTACCATTTTTTCCAAATCATG
This sequence comes from Pleurodeles waltl, assembly GCF_031143425.1. NCBI lineage: Eukaryota > Metazoa > Chordata > Amphibia > Caudata > Salamandridae > Pleurodeles > Pleurodeles waltl. The sequence continues at coordinate 745,243,866 of NC_090445.1, read as the reverse complement.
CTTTATGAATAACATTACAGTAAAAAGAAAACTCCACTGCGCATGATGACTGCCCACACAATCTATGAAAAGTGCAAAAGTGGAGAGCTAATCACTTCAATACATAGGATTGGTGTATCAACAAGTTAAAGACATAACACGGAGCAGGAACTTGTTAGCAGCTCATGCTGTAAAATCTTGTGAATCAGACAGCACACCACTTCCAAGTCACTTTACCAGGAAAGTATTTACAATTTCTGCTCTTGATAATTTTGATTTTGAATGCATCTCTTCATTGACTGGAACATCCAGCACACATGATATTGGCATGGTGCTTTTTCAAGGATGTACCAATTAAGTAGATGATGGAAAACAAGTTGTCAACTGTAGACATAAGCAAACATAGCTGCAAACTTATAACCCAACTGCCTTGCCAACGTGTACAAAATCACTACAAGCCATCAACACGTCCAAGTCTACCAGAAAGTTTCAAAGTGGCTGAGGACATAGATCTTCTTTTACCTGATGCTGCGGACCACAAAGCTGATTCAACTGAATTTATCACATCGCTTATTTGGTGCACACTGATGGATGAAGAAAAGCCAGTTTCTCCGTGGGCTGGAATTCATGCTCTGATCTCCCAGAATACTGTCCCACTGAAGAAGGTTTATACCAGTGAAACCATCTCCAGTCACAAACTATGCAACAGTATACACAGTTCTGAATAAATGTCCAAAATGTGCGTGGTCAGCTTAAAGACCAGCCTATCTTGCCAATTTCTGTGATGAAGGTGTTTTCTGTATTGTAGCTGATATTTTTATGAGCAATCCTGTAGAACTTGAGGATCTTTATGCAATGATGGGCATCTTCCACATGACAAAGGCTGGGCTGTGGTATGCAGGAAGCTATCTCAGTCGATGTGGCATAGACAATGCACTTATTGAGGCTGAAATCTTTGGAAGCAAAACTGTCCTTAAAGTGTTGAGCAGAACTCATTATGTTAGTTTGCTTCAAGGTATGCTCATCAATTCTGAGTCTACAGAAACATTGTGTTGGAATGCTTTCAGGAACAAGGATGACAAATTAGGTTTTGCATATCTTATCTCAGAAGTGAACAAGGCACAGAGTGCACTTCATTCAAAAGACATAATGCAAAGCCAGGCAATGTTCAGTACACTCAGTCCAACATCAGAAAACCTGAAAAACAAGTTTTAGAGTTTGTCAAAGAATGTGAAAAAACAGAACTTTGAAAGTACTGGGGAAATGTTTTACACATAATAGCTCAAGTGAAATACGTGGTACATGCTGATCGGAAAGGTGATTGGGAGCTGCATGTGAAGACTGTGGAGTCACTGATTACTGTGTTTCGGAAATTTGAGTGCATAAACTACTTGAGATATGGGTCCTGGTATTTGAAAAGAGTGAAGAAGCTTTGAGTGGAAAGATATACCTCTACAGAAAATTTATGTAAAGACATTTTGTGGTGAAAGACAGAGAGGGAAGGTTCAATGTTGTGGCTCCAGACGTGAAACTGGAGCCGGTGATCCAGAGATCAGAGGAAAGCTCTAAGGGAATTGTTGGTCAGATACATAAACATGAATATGTTGCTCAATGGCAGCTAGCTTTACCGTGACATCCTTTCTGTTTGTAAAGTATTCAGACAGATGACAAATTAAAAATGAATGGACCTTTGTGAAAACGTTCCTCAGCATGAACTTGTTGGGAAGAGAGGGGAATGTTTTAATAAACATCATGTAGACATCCTCATTCATTTCATGCAGCAGTAAGGAAACCCCTTTGAAATATTCGCTCGTGGTACATTTGCAGAATACTGAACATTTGAGAAGAGCATATCGACAGGGACATATTTTTGTAGCATAGGTTTTTAAAGTACATGTAAGTTCAGTGGGTAGAGACATTAGAAATTTTGAAGGTTTTAGCAGCACATCAATATCTTCCCAACCAAATTCACACGTATCTTTCTCTATATATGCATGAGCCAAAACATATACAGATCTTCTAATCAAGTATAATGCTCTTTTAATGTGTCCACGCACAGAATAAGACTTCGAGGGAAGGTCACTTAGCGGGACTGATCTCTTGACCTCACTGTATCAAAGATCGTAAAAATGTGTGACAGTCAGAACTCATTTTCCACACACACGCCCAAGGTATTTTTCTTAAGTTTACTCTGTTCCCCCTTTTTCCCTCTATATACCTGCACCTCACTTCCAGTCTGAGGCAAAGGCTGCCCCTGCTACCGAATGGCGGCCACCTGTAGGGTACATGACGGCCTCCTCAACAGTCCTATTCGGCATTCCTCCCTGGGTCCAGTGCTTGAAATGGAAAAATTAAAGTGCAGGTACTCTGTGCAAGAGTACTTGCTTGTTTCTGAGAAGTGCCGGTACTCTACAATTGAAAGTATTACGTTTTTCTTGGGATGTACCAGTACTCTCCCTCTCAAAATAAAAAAGTGACGGTACTCAGTACCGGAGAGTACCAGCCTATTTAAAGCACTGCCTGGGTCCTGACTGGAAACCTCTGGTCCTCTCTGGAAACTTCTGGTCCCCTCGCTGGTGCAGTTGGCAAAGAATGGAGGAAAAACCATTGTGAAAGCTCCCTTTACAAGAATTACCTTCCTTACCGCAACATTGCAGCGTTCGAAGGTGACGTCACGTGCCACCTTGAAAGCAGCGGCTGCTCACTGGAAAATGGTCACGATAGCGTGCGGGTGCATGCTTGCGTAACTGTTTTGCCCAAAACCGGACAGACCCAAGTGAGCACCAGTACTGTCTCAGGCATGGAGAAGTTCCGGTACTCACATGGAAAAAAATAAAAATTGGTACTCAGTAGCTGTGAGTACCGGCCCCATTTAAAGCACCGGTGTTACAAATCACTTGTGAGGGCTGTTTTGGTGGGTTACCCTGAGCGTTTTTAAACCTCGGACAAGATATGGACAAATGGGTCTCAAACCAATTGGTGGTGTGACTTCCAGGGACGACTGCGAGCTGTGTCTTAAAATATCACAGGTGGGGGCTATTTAATAAAACAGATATTTCTGTAGCAGAGATGTTTCTGTCAGGGACTGAACAGCTGTTCCCAAAAACAAGCAGACGACACGAGAGTAGCATGGAGTAGAGCAGAAGAAAAATGGTGTGGAGTAAATAATATATGTGCCCTGGGGAGGCATATCCAATGAGCCCGGTCTGCGTGAACATGGAAGAGGCCGGTCTCACAAAGACTCAGGAAGAAGGACGTCTTAAAGTTTTTGGGGTCACTGGTCAGGACAGCTTTGAATTTAGGATCCAGTTTCAGCTCCTTCATGCCCTCTTTGGCCAGGCCACTTAGAGGTGCTCACGCACACTCCTCCAAATTCTAAAGTTCTTACTTCTAATATTCCGAGATACTGATGTTTGTTTTCAATATTGTAGCACAGCAGCACCTCACTAATATTACTGCAAATAATCTCTCTGACAGCCTCCCATTTCTCATATGCGAGGTCATTCTTTAGTCTAAAAGAAAGTTTTGTCGATATTGCATGAAACAAAATTTCTCTGCAAAGTGTAAGACTTTCACAAATTACTCATAAATAAATTAAAGTGAAACATTATTTAAAACAATATGTTTAAGAATTATTCAAGGTCACAAGGGGCAAGACTCACTACAGATCAGAGCTGAATCTATCAAGGGGCCCCTTGGAAGCCTGGGGCCCTGGATCAGAGCCCACTTTGCTGAAGCCTTCATCGTCTCTGCTCATGAAAAGGGATGAGGCGTTCTCTGTTTTCTGGTGTTCCACCTGTTTTCTTGGGAGCGGCAGTGATGGGAGAGTGTTCCTTAGGGTTAGACATTGGCAGCTCTTAGTGTGACGGAAAGGGCTAATGGGCTTTAAACTCAATACCGGAGATGTTTACCCAGATGCAGGGGCTTCGAGCGCTGGCCTTGGAGTGAAATCAGAAGAAGAGTGCTTGAAGGAGTCACTCCTGCTAGTTAGGACTGTGCTAATGCTCCTCAACCATTGTTTCTATTTATTTTTCTAAATGCCACACAGCTGGAAGCCATCACTGAGTGTTTTGTAGGAGGGATAGTAGGAGACCGTATCAGTGCATCAAAGGGCTGCGACAGCAGCAGTGTGTGAAAGGGCTTTGATTCAAAGTGTGTATGCTGGGGTTGTGGATCTGTGTGGAATGTGCCAGGCGTGAGTTAGCCAAGTGGTTGCGTAGGTTGAAGGAGAAATATGACATCCACCTTGAACCCATCTTGAGATCATCACACTGAAGGTACCAAGATGCTACAGCCTTGGGGGTGAGCTTCATGAGTATTAGTGGCCAGGCCGGTGCCTTTAACATGAGAGTGAAAGGAAGAATGAGTCTTTAGTAATCACAATTGCATTTTTTAGGAGTTACCCATAGGAGGGTGCAATATTAATTGCATCCAGCAAAATCAATTGTCACAAGTGTTTTTGCAATAATTGGGAATAACACAAATGTTGATGTTTACTGTACTAAAATTCATGTTTCTGTAAGTTTCTGGCATGTTTCCCGATTGAAATCTGATAGCTTTGACCTGCCCTAATTTAACAGGGTATTCAAACTTTATTGCACCTAATAATTACCAGACAAGATAACATTTAGATAATGGAAAACAGAGATCCCTGGTCCAGACGACGGCTGAAAACCCCATATGAGACCGCAGGCTGAAAGATGTTGACCTCTTAGATGCAGGAGAAATAATGGCTCTTCAGCATCCCTTAGTTTTTCATCATCTTGTTGCTTTCTCAAAAGACTAGATAAAGGTAGTTCCCACGAGAAAACCACCATGATTTTTTTGTTTTTATTTTTCATTAACTGGATCCCATTCCCTACCCTCCATCCATAAGTGCTTCCTGTGAACGTAGGAAGCGTGCCCACCATTAGAGGCTTCTCTGGCAAGCAAGAATGGACAGTGATGAAGCATGACACCCAGGGGGGCATGTTAGGTCATTCTTTAGAAATTATTGGAAATTATGTATACAGGGAGTGCAGAATTATTAGGCAAGTTGTATTTTTGAGGATTAATTTTATTATTGAACAACAACCATGTTCTCAATGAACCCAAAAAACTCATTAATATCAAAACTGAATATTTTTGGAAGTAGTTTTTAGTTTGTTTTTAGTTTTAGCTATGTTAGGGGGATATCTGTGTGTGCAGGTGACTATTACTGTGCATAATTATTAGGCAACTTAACAAAAAAAAATATATACCCATTTCAATTATTTATCATTACCAGTGAAACCAATATAACATCTCAACATTCACAAATATACATTTCTGACATTCAAAAACAAAACAAAAACAAATCAGTGACCAATATAGCCACCTTTCTTTGCAAGGACACTCAAAAGCCTGCCATCCATGGATTCTGTCAGTGTTTTGATCTGTTCACCATCAACATTGCGTGCAGCAGCAACCACAGCCTCCCAGACACTGTTCAGAGAGGTGTACTGTTTTCCCTCCTTGTAAATCTCACATTTGATGATGGACCACAGGTTCTCAATGGGGTTCAGATCAGGTGAACAAGGAGGCCATGTCATTAGATTTCCTTCTTTTATACCCTTTCTTGCCAGCCACGCAGTGGAGTACTTGGACGCGTGTGATGGAGCATTGTCCTGCATGAAAATCATGTTTTTCTTGAAGGATGCAGACTTCTTCCTGTACCACTGCTTGAAGAAGGTGTCTTCCAGGAACTGGCAGTAGGACAGGGAGTTGAGCTTGACTCCATCCTCAACCCGAAAAGGACCCACAAGCTCATCTTTGATGATACCAGCCCAAACCAGTACTCCACCTCCACCTTGCTGGCGTCTGAGTCGGACTGGAGCTCTCTGCCCTTTACCAATCCAGCCACGGGCCCATCCATCTGGCCCATCAAGACTCACTCTCATTTCATCAGTCCATAAAACCTTAGAAAAATCAGTCTTGAGATATTTCTTGGCCCAGTCTTGACATTTCAGCTTGTGTGTCTTGTTCAGTGGTGGTCGTCTTTCAGCCTTTCTTACCTTGGCCATGTCTCTGAGTATTGCACACCTTGTGCTTTTGGGCACTCCAGTGATGTTGCAGCTCTGAAATATGGCCAAACTGGTGGCAAGTGGCATCGTGGCAGCTGCACGCTTGACTTTTCTCAGTTCATGGGCAGTTATTTTGCGCCTTGGTTTTTCCACACGCTTCTTGCGACCCTGTTGACTATTTTGAATGAAACGCTTGATTGTTCGATGATCACGCTTCAGAAGCTTTGCAATTTTAAGAGTGCTGCATCCCTCTGCAAGATATCTCACTATTTTTGACTTTTCTGAGCCTGTCAAGTCCTTCTTTTGACCCATTTTGCCAAAGGAAAGGAAGTTGCCTAATAATTATGCACACCTGATATAGGGTGTTGATGTCATTAGACCACACCCCTTCTCATTACAGAGATGCACATCACCTAATATGCTTAATTGGTAGTAGGCTTTCGAGCCTATACAGCTTGGAGTAAGACAACATGCATAAAGAGGATGATGTGGTCAAAATACTCATTTGCCTAATAATTCTGCACTCCCTGTAAACCTAGCGGAATGCTCTCAAGTGGATTGGTCCTATCCAGAATATAGTTCATATAGGGACACAAGGGCTTCCCAGAATTAGGGTATTTCCCAGGCAAGGACCCCCCTTGTATATGTCTCATTTGCTTTTTGTGATGTGTATTCTATGTGGGAGAGTGCAAACGTAGTCAGCCCATTCGTCCCTCTTGCTTCCTCGTCCCCTTGACAGTAGGGAGTTGAGTTATAGGTTGTGTAAGGCATGCCAAATGCCTGTCCCAGCAATCCCAGTTGCTATCAGCACACCCTGTCATCTTCTACACAAGTAGTGTATAGGCTGTAGTACAGTAGCAATACCACCTTCTTTCACCAAGGCTACCTGCCCCCACTGGCATTTACACTGGTACAAAATCAGAAGACTGTGCCAGAAGTCATGATACTAACATCGAGCAGTTGTCATGAGCCAGGTCCTGCTGCACCTTGGATGCTCATACAGTAATCTGCAGGAGCCTTGCTCCTTGCATCCTGCCCTAGGTATGTCTGGATAGGTGTGTTGCCCCACTTCCTCAGAGATTGCTTGCTTTAAATGCTTCAGTTTAGATTCTACACCAGAAGTGTCTTTGCTCTGCTCTCCCATTTCTTTCTTCTTGGTGCGCAGCCTTCTTTTTGTTCGTGCAGTGTTAGCTCATTTTCAGGAAACATTTTTCTGTGAATCTGTTTCCTTCCCGTAAGATACCGCCCTTCTGCCTCACTTAATACTGTCCTTGAATGTTGTAGGTGCTGATTGTAAGGGAAAAACTAATAAATACTCCATTTTGTTGTGCCTCTGGCTTCCCATGCAGTAAGATAATAGGTGGTAGAAAATCAATGCGATGGCTGCTAGTTTGTTATCCCGTTCATTGTTTATTCCTCCTAGCGACGACTTCTTACAGTTCACCCGCCTGTCTTACTGCATCGGTGCACCTCATGAAATCAGAGCCTGGCTGCTCCAGTGCTGTTTCATCCCATGAATGGTTGGCTTCCTTGTATGATCTCCTTATTTGAACACTCTTGTTGGCTCTTGTTAATTATCACATCCTGGTGTGTTTGCCATCAGAAGCATGTATTTTGTTTTATGGCCATATTATTAAGGAAAATAAGTATCATTTTAATTGCATCAGCATATTGAAAACAAGCACTGACAAAACTAGTATGCCTGTCTTTCATTTTGAGTCCTAGCTAAAACAGAGAAATAGCCCTCTGCATTTAAAGAAAATGGAAAATGATAGTGTTCTGTATAAGCTAATGTTCTTTTGAGAAGTAAAATAGTCTCTTGTGTACTGCAATGTAAGTACCCCATAGGAGGCATAATGATACACCAAACAGCTACAATATAACGTGAAAGATAAATACTCCTTTGGAGGTTCCAAACTTCCTCCATGTATATTTAAAAGAATCGGTAACAATAGGTTTTACAGACAGCTGTGCTATCAAACCAGACCTAAAAACTACTTCCTGGGACCGCTTTGGAAGCCTAACAAACCTGGAAACCTTAGACTTTAAGTGCATTCTGTCTCATATGGTTTCCATGTTGCTCCTAATCATTTTTACTTCTCTGTCATTTGTCCATTGCTCTAAAAGAAGAAGCATGTGAAAGCAATGGACGATAGTGTTTATCAAGAGAACAACTTTTGTATTGTTCCTTGAAGAAAACCACTTGCACCTATATAATTTATGAACATGTGTTCAGTCGTCCACATTTGGCATTCTCCAGAAACGCATTCTGTTTTGGAAAACTCTGCCTTTGTAGTACGTCTACTCCAGTGTTTGCCAACCTTTTGACTTCTTTGGACCCCCACTTTACCATTACTGGAATTCAGAGACCCCCACTGAATCATTATTGGAATCCAGGGACCCTCCACTGAGTCATTACTGAAAGCTGGGGGCCTAATCTTTTAATATGTAATATTCTAAGCAGTCGTAGACCCCCAGAAGAAGCTTTGCGGACCCCTAGGGGGTCCACGGAACGCAGGTTGGGAACCACTGGTCTACTCAATAGGATTTGAAGAGTATTACTGGCATGAAAATAAGCTTTTGGAGCTATATTGGGGATGGCCATTGAAAACTTTGGTATACCAAGACGTTGGATCTTTGTTGTTATGCACAAACATTTTTCATAGATCAGCCCACCCTCAAATCACAAAAGAATAAAGTATCACACATGAACCCCTCCCTCCAAGGTCAATAAGAGGGCGAGGGTAAGTCTTTTCTATACAGGGTAAAACGTTTCCCTCTTGAGTAAAACAATGATTAAAAATGCAAAATTCACTACATCCCTGAACATTAACCAGCAAAATGTCCTCACACGGGCAATCTGAGATACACTGGCTAAAAGTTAGGTGGCATATCCTGGAATTGTAAAGAAAATGTAGATTTAAAGGACTTCTGCTTGGGGCTCTTGTGAACAAGTGCAAGCCGCAGAAATCCCAGCCGGAGTCAGCACACACCTACTCGCTCTTTGATTTCTAAGTGCCTAGTGAATTATGCCCAAAGTGTTTTTCCCAGGAACACAACATTTGTTCTTTTGCAGAAGCCAGAATTCAGACAAAGGCATTAAAGTATCAAGCAGTGAAGGCTCCCCACCACCCAACCTCTTTTACCCTATGGTAGCGGTTAATTGTGCTATTCACTGTTTTGTGTGCTAAGAGCAAACTTTTCTGGACATATTTGTAGAGCACAAACCTAGGTAGAGAACAAATGGATGCTGCACATTATTTGTGGGGGAGGGTGTTGGGAGATAAAACAAGATTGGGAACATCCACTGGGGGTTTACACCTTGAAATACACAGTTAAATTACATATCACATGTTCCAGTTGCATTTCATATGGTTACATAGTTATTATGTTTAAGGAGGTTAAGTTATTCGCCCAGAGCCACACAATTGTCAGTCAACTGCAAGGTCGGGATTCCAGGACCTCAGGTCCAAAGTGGCAGCTTGGCTTCTAGATCATATCTTCTCCACTAGGTAAAACATGTTGCATGTAGAGCAATACTTTTTGGTATATAAAGTGCAAACACACTACATGCCTAAACACGAACCACTAAAATGGCTGCCCCTGGGCATCGTAAGTGTGATTGTATCATGTACTGAACATCGGTGAAGCTTACATCTTTATCTGCTCCAGTGAGTTTTCTTTCGTTTTTGAATTGTTCTGCTGTCTGACGAGCCATATTCCGAGATCCCAAATCGTTTCATGGCAAATGTGAGTTGTACACCCGGGACTGTTTGTTGTTTCTTTGTATCCCTGCACATGTGGCTTTCCTCTTATCCTCGTCATTGCAAGGCCACGTCTGAAATGAAGAAAAAAAGTAGGACTTGCATGAACTTCTCATACGTGGCATGGGACGTCAAATGTCTGTCTTTTAGCAGTTCTTTGGAATACTTTGCTGCGCCCATCTAATCAATGCAGCCATCTGTCACCTGTGCAAAGCTTTTGGAGGGATACCTCTAGATGTATTTATTGATTTATTTGTGAGTTTTATATAGCGCGAAGAGCACTGTACAAAGAGCAGACAAGTTATTAAAAAATGCAACAGGACATAACCAAACAGAGGAAAAACAGACACATTATAACAGTAGACCGGCTTATTAAGGCGGCTCGGGAGGTGCCCTCAGAGACAAATATGCTGAGTGGATACAGGGCTACTCTTGAAGGTATCTGTTCAACAAAAGCATTTTTACATCTTATTTGAAGGAGGTTGTCGAGGGGTTTGACCTGGTTCCAGGAGGTAATGTGTTCTATATTCTTGGGGCTACACCAGAGAAATATCATCAACTTTTGGCACTGCAGATCACCCATGCTACTCTGTTTCCTCCTTTACGCTGATATCAAAGACAAAGCTCTTTAGTGATTTTTCCGCTTACCTATCGGACCACTCACCTCAGTCGAGTAGACTCCAACAGATCCTTCCTAACTCCTCTCCCTGTAGGTGAAGCCCCATCCTGAGCATCAGTTCTAAGGCCTCTCCTATTCTCTCTCTAAAGAGATGATCCCTTGGTGACATCTCTTTTGGTTTCTTAAACTGTCTCCAATGCAACGCAAATAGTTTTTTTCTTCCCCCCACCTTCACTCCTAATCTTCCTCCAATCACACATCTAGGGTTGCGTCACTAAAATATGCGGTGGGTGGCTCTCTAATCTCTTCTGCTCAACTCAAGATGGAAGTGAACTACTCTCATCACATCGATATCCTCGATTCTTTTCTCTGCAGAAAGCCTTACATTTGCCTTCTTATGGCACTATAACACTTTAAAATACCATATGTATAAACATAGCATACAGTGGGCTTCTTCCAAGACGGGGGAAGAGCCACTGCACCTCTGAGGCCCTTGAGTGGAAGTCCTGTAGAAGTGTGGTGGACAACTAGTGTGCATTACAAATCCTAAATGAGGATTAATATGGGTGTGTATTCTGGATCCTATGTGTTAACTAATCTGACTGAACTGCAGCCTAAACGCTCATCTCCACAATTGAGTTTCTGAAGGTGGGTGGGAGTTGACTTTGGCCCTCCCGGCTTTTCCTTGATCTTCAGCTTTGCCCTACCTGGACACACCTGTGCTCTGTGCAGAACACATGCAAACAGTACCTCTCCCTAAGGTGTAAATTAGCAGTTTGTACCATTCATCATTGCCAGTTACTGCAATCTAATTCCCCATGTGCAGTGTTTGCTTCCAACCAGATGCCTGGAAGAGTCCAGCACTGGCCGGTCCCCTTTGGCTTTTAGCTTACCATCTGTTCAAACCACAACAAGATCCCCTTAGCATCTAATTAATCCACCCAGACCGACAGGCCGTGGTGTGGAGCAGGCTGGTTGGGCGCTTGGTGGAGTCAGAGGAGAAAGTGTAGTAGATGGTGATGGAGACACATTGTACCTTTAATCAGTAACTGAATCATAAGAAAGAAGTTAAAACTGTTGTAAACCTTTCTTCTGCTCCCCCAGAGAAGATTTGTCCAACAGATTCCTTAATATAAGATTTTAACGCCCTTGTTTTCACATCCATTATGAGTTAGGATAGCTGCAAGATGGGTGCCTTCTTTCTATATAAATCTATAGTTCACTTTTTATCCCAGTGATGTCAATGAAATGAGTAGCATTGAGCTGGGTGTCCCTCACACATGCAATTGTAGTTCTGACTATTCGACCTAAAAATGAAGCAAGAGCAACCACCTTATAGATTTCGTACAAAGAACTGTATTATCCAGTGTATTACATGCATGAGGTTTTGTGTCTTTATCCAGTGTTTAACTGCAAGTACTAAACCTAATATTTAAGTCAAAAGAGACATATCTGATAGAGACTTCTAGTTGCAGATTCTTTACCCTAGAATTTTCCCCCAGGTGTCAGACTGGATCCAGAGATTCTTTCTTCGAGCAATACCCTTACATTTCGGTAGGTGGCGTCGGTTGACTCTGCGGGCGTTGTTGGCGTTGTTGGCGTCGTAGTTGCCGTGATGATGTCAGGAGTAGTGCATAGACGCCGCCTTAATGCAGTGACTTCAGTTCTTTTCTTTCCATGCCACGCGCTGCTCCAGAGAGAGCTACCCTGGTCTTTTTTTGATTGAGTTTGGCCGTTTTGTTGAGTTTTTGGTAAATTTTTAGTACGTCGATATGTTCCCGAAGATGGGTTTCAAGCCGTGCGAGGACTGTTACGGCATGATGTTGGTGACCAATCAGCATCAGGTCTGTTTGTGGTGCCTGGAGCACGACCACGTCCTGAAGTCATGCTCTGAGTGCCCAGCCATGCACCTAAAGGCCTTTAGGGAGCGGTCCCTCAAGCTCATGGTGGCCCGGTGCTCGACTCTGCAGAGGTCCCGGTCTCGCTCGAGGGGAAGGTCTTGAGACCATTCGCGGAGCCACCACCATTCTTCTTCCTCCAAGTCTTCTGGTACAGGTAAGAAGAAGAAGAAGAAGTCAAAGCGGTCCAGTCGCACTTCGACTTCACCCCGTCGCTCAGCTGATGAGACGTGGGAGGAACTTTGACGCTCGAGGCCTCTGTCTTTGGAGCCTGCTTCTGGGTCTGCTCCGCGCTTCCCCCGAATTTCCAGGAGCTGGAGCGACCCCTGCCCAATTTAAGGAGTTTTATGAGGCCATGCGTCTCATTTTTGGGCAGGCCAACCCCGATACGACACCTTCGGGCCCAAAGGGTTTGGTCGAGGGGCCTTTGGGTTCCGTGCCTGCGGGTTCGGCTCCGGCCACTGAGGTCCCCTCCGGATCCACATCGACACCGGTCGTACCACTGAGATCTTACCCGGCGCTAGTTCGATTGTTGATACTTCCGACGTCGGTGGTGCCCACCATCGATGTCGACCCGATCCTTATCCCTGACGACTTGGAAGTCAGAACGATGTCGGCCGACGCCGCCTCTGTCTTCGATGGGGCCTTCTCACCCCAGGTCGGATTTGTCCTTTTCCTTATGGGTATGAATTCGGAGAAGGATTGGAGGGGTCCCTGGACCCTTATGAATACCAGGATGACCTCTCATTGGACTCGGCACAGGAATTGGGCGAGGCCGTGGACTGGACACTTCTCCAGATGCTGGCATGCTGTCTCCTCCTACCGTGGCTACGGTGGAGGGAGTGACTTATGTTATGGTGGTCAGTAGGGCGGCTGAGGTCCTTGGCCTTGAGCTGCCTACTGTAGAACCCCTGTCCAATCTCCTAACTGAGGTGCTTCAGCCCGGGGCTTCCACATCTGAGCACCTTTTGCCATTCAATGAAGCCCTCATCAATGTCCTTTTGGGTCCAAACCCAACAGAGGTGCTCCTTTGAACAGGATTATGGCACGCCACCATCAGCCCGCCCCTAACGACCCTAAATTCATGTCCCAACACGCCTGAGAATCTTGTCATCCAGGCTTCCTCTGCCTCATGCGCATTCCCTTCCCCACCCCCAGATAGGTAATCAAAAAGGCTGGAACAATTTCGGAAGAAGATGTTTTCTTCCTCCAGTCTTGCGCTGCAGTCCGTGAACACCGCATGTCTTTTGGGCAGCTATACCCACTCTCTGTGGGATACAGTTGTGCAAGTTCTGCCGCAGATACCGGAGGAAGCCCGTGCTATCGTCTCCCAAGCTGTCAACGATGGGAGAGATGCGGCGAAGTTCACGATCCGATGTGGACTGGACATGACCGACTCTCTGGGCAGATTGGTTGCTATGATGGTGGCCTTGAGACATTTCGGGGATGTCCAACAGTCTCTTATGGACATGCCCTTTGATGGCTCCCATCTCTTTAGAGACAAGGCAGACTCGGCCTTGGAGAGATTCAAGGACTCCCTGGCTACAGCTCGGACCCTTGGCCTTTCCGCTGCCCCTCACCCCAACAGTCTGCCTTTCCCCCTTTCATGGCCACGGAAGGGGCTTCCTGTCGCATCCCCAACAAAGCAAACCGTTCCACCCATGCTGTTTAGCCACTGCGTGGCCGGGGACATGGGACAGGGAATCAGAGGTCTACCCAGTCCACTCCGCCCCCACTGCAGCCTCCAAACCTTCCTAGTCTGTCCCCTCACTCAGATCCAGTTGGCGGAAGGATGCGCCATCACCTGCCCCACTGGGAAACCATCACTACGGACACGTGGGTTTAGCAGAGAGTTCGAAAGGGCTATTCCTTCCCTTTCGAATCTGCCCCACCAGCCAGGTTGGTATTCCCACTACTTTCTGGTGCTGAAAAAAGGATAAGGGCTTATATCCTATCCTAGACCTTCAGGACCTCAACTACTTCTTCAAGAAGGAGAAATTCAAAATGCCCCCCTTCTCAGGTCCTATGTGCCTTAGACCCAGGAGACTGGATGGGAACGTTGGACTTGCAGGACGCTTATTTCCACATTCCCATCCTGCCTGCCCACAGACGTTACCTGCGATTTGTGGTAGGTCATGAGCACTATCAGTTTACTATGCTCCTCTTTGGCCTTACCAGCACCCCTCGGGTGTTCACGAAAATGATGACGGTGGTTGCAGCTCATCTGCACAGGTTTGGGGTCTCAGTCTTCCCCTACCTCGACAACTGGCTGTTGAAGGCAGACTCGCCCCAGAATGTCATCTCCCACCTTCAGACTACGGCGAGCTTCCAGCACACGCTGGGGTTCACTATTAATGTGCCGAAGTCACACCTGACTTCATCTCAGATGCTCCCTTTCATTGGAGCTGTTCTGGTGCAGTTTGGGGCTTATTCTCCCGAAAAGCGAGTCCAAGATATTCAGACTATGATTCCAGTCTTTCAGCCTCTGTCTTGGGTTTTGGTGAGACTGACTCTGAGGCTGCTGGGCCTCATGGCCTTCTGCATCCTGCTAGTGACACATGCCACATGGCATATGCGGGCTCTGCAGTGGGACTTGAAGTTCCAGTGGGCACAGCATCAGGGGAATCTCTCCGACATGGTCTAGATCTCGGAGGGGACTGCGAAAGACCTGCAGAGTTGGCTTTTGAATCTGCATTGGGTCCACGGCAGATCCCTCTCCCTTCCCCAGCCAGATCTATCCATAGTGACAGATGATCGCTTCTGGGTTGGGGCAGCCACATGGGAGAGGCGGAGATCAGAGGCCTCTGGTCTCCGGCCGAGTCTGGGCTCCATATCATTCTTCTGGAGCTCTGAGCGATCAGGCTTGCGTTGAAAGCATTTCTTCCCTTTCTCAAAGGGAATGTTGTGCAGGTGTTCATGGACAATTCTACCGCCATGCGGTACTGCAACAAACAGGGCGGGGTAGGGTCCTGGACCATTAGTCAGGAGGCACTACGCCTCTTGACATGGCTGGAACATCAGCGCATTGCCCTGGTGTTTCAACATCTGGCGGGTTCTCTCAACGCCAGAGGGAACTAACTCAGCCGTCGATGCACAGGCGATGACGAATGGTGTCTCCATCTGGAGGTGACTCAAGGTCTCTTTCAGCTGTGGGAGAGCCTTAGTTAGATCTGTTCGCCTCTGCAGAGAATGTGCAGTGTCAGCTGTTTTACGCATTGGAATTTCCAAGGTGGCACTGCTCGGAGACGCTTTTCGTCTCGAGTGGAACAACGGCCTCCTTTCCACCTACAACACTTCTGCCCAGAGTTGGGCACCCTTAAAGGGTATTTATCGGCCATTTCGGCCTTTCTTAGATTACCTGATCAGCCATCACTCTTCAAATCTCCTATTGTGAATATATTCCTTAAAGGTCTCACCCACTTATTTCCTCCCACTCCATTTATCATGCCTCAGTGGTACCTCAATCTTGTTCTTACTTACTTAATGTGTACTCCCTTTGAGCCGATGCACAATTGCCCTTTACGGCTACTCACTTTCAACACTGTCTTTCTTGTTTTCTTGTTAGCATCACTGAGTGAGCTTCAAGCTCTTTCTTCCAAGCCTCCATTCTTGTCTGTGCACCCTGACAAAGTGGTGTTGCGCACTAAGGCTTCCTTCCTTCCCAAGGTTGTTAAACCTTTTCATGTAGGCCAGTCCATCACCTTGCCTACTTTTTACGCACTCCCACATCCTTCTCGTAAGGAGGAGAGACTCCACCATCTGGACCCAAAAAAGAGCGTTGACGTCTATCTAAATCGTACTAAAGATTTCCGGGTGGATGATCAACTCTTTGTTGGGTATTATGTGGGTGCGTAGAAAGGGAAAGCAGTGTAAAAATATACCATCTCTCGATGGGTACTTCTTTGCATCAAGATGTGCTATGCTTTGGCTAAGAAGTAAGCCCCTGAGGGCTTGCGTGCTTATTCCACCAGAGCAACTGCTGCTTCCACTGCGTTAGCATGCGGAGTTCCTGTCCTGGATATCTTCCAGGCAGCTACGTGGGCATCCCTGCACATGTTTGCTAAATATTACCGCCTGGACAGTCAGGTCCATCGAGACGGCTACTTTGGTTATTCTTCCTGCAGGACTTTCTAGTATGATCTTGGTTCGCAGCCTACTTGCTTAGGTATCTATTTTAAGGTAAGGAATCTGTAACTAGAAGTCTCTATCAGATGTACAAGTTACTTACCTTAGGTAACAAAATATCTTGTAAAGACAAATTCTAGTTACAGATTCCTTACCGATCCACCCATCCTTCCCACTTGGAAACTGATTTCTAGAGACAGGGATTCCCCCTTCAGGTCCTTAGCTCTGATGCACCAATCTCAATGTTCTTAGCAGCTTGGCACTTTGATGTGGAAAGTTGTTAAAAGGAACTGACGTCACTGCAGTGAGGTGGCATCTACGTACTACTCCCGACATCATCACGGCGACTACGATGCCAACGTCGCCCGCGGAGTCAACTGAAAAAAGGTTGCTCTAAGAAAAAATCTCCAGATCCAGTCGGACGCCTGGGGGAAAATTCTACAGTAAGGATCTGCAACTAGAATACGTCTCTACCACACATTTCGTTACCAAAGGTAAGTAACTTGTACTTTAGGGTTAATATTATTAAGTCTGTAAGATCCGATTTTCTCTATTGGACCAAAGGACAGGCCACATTACCTTCAAAACGTGTACATAATACTCCCATCTGTAAGGAATGGGTGTTCATTTCCACACTGAATAAGCTTGAAGGTGTTCTGCCACAGTATCAGAGTTTTAATATAAACTGCAAGTATACTGACTCCACAATTTCGACTGCCATCATAATGTCACGGAAGTAGCTGTGGCATCTAGGATGGTTAATCTATACTTCTCTGTATATGCCAACTTTGACGATCTTTTGTTAGTCGATATTCTGGACTCCATGTATGCATGTTGATGATATTCACTTTCATACTGTGGAGCACAACCAGACATCTAGGCACTTGGAGGATCAGGCTTGTGGTAGTGTATGAATACCAATGCATCTAAGTCTGTTTCAACAAGCTTATTCAAACTTTGCACAACAAGGGATTCACCAAAGATCACACTGGGTTTCACTGAAGCTAGGCTGTTAGGGGTTGCCAAACTCAAACCTGGGGAAGAACATTTACTGAAGATAATTCTTCTGTTAATGAATGGTGTAAGCTAATGCTACTTATTTCTGGTTGATTCTTCTAACCACAGATCCCTCACCATTAGACTATCCCTAGTCAGACTGAATCTGAAAGATTTAAACAGCATTGCTGTTCCCATGCTTTATGGGACATGGTTAGCAAGATGTTGCAAGCAGATGGAGTTTTAGGCCAACCTGACTCCGATCATCAAGATTCAACAGGATTAAGCCACATACATTATCCATTCCTGAATTTACATTACTGAATGCTTGGACAGAGCATTCTGGCACTAGTGTGCTGCTTTGGCTTCATGCGTGGATGAGATCCAAGGGCTTCTCTCAGGATGTGCTAGTCTCACTGATGGCTATAGCATTCGACTGATCCCACCTGTTTGGCAAGCAGGCTGAT
The DNA here is from genome assembly GCF_031143425.1 of Pleurodeles waltl. Lineage (NCBI taxonomy): Eukaryota > Metazoa > Chordata > Amphibia > Caudata > Salamandridae > Pleurodeles > Pleurodeles waltl. The sequence continues at coordinate 745,225,977 of NC_090445.1, read as the reverse complement.
GAAACGCTTCAAAGAAAGCCGGGCCACAGCACATCCCTTAGGCCTTACTATCCCTAAAAGATAGTTTCCTTAACAGTTTTGCTTCTTGCAAGACTACTCCAGAAGTTTGGTGTACTGGCAGCGCCAAGGCCCACCACCTCTACAACAGGCATTTCAGCCCTTTCGGGGATGGGTGGAGGTTCAAGCAGGCAAACTCCAGGCCACTAGGAGCAGCAAACTTCTCTGTTATAGACCACCTCCAGATGTCAATGAAACTCCTGTCTTCTTGGAATTCACTATCAACATGCAGAAGTCACACCTGTTTCTTTGCAAAGGCTCCCTTTCATTTGTGCCATTCTGGATATGGTGCTGTTCCAGCATTCCCTCCCTCACAACAAGTTCAGGTCATGCAGGCTAAGACCCCAAGTTTTAGCCTCAGTCCTCAATCTCAGTGAGAGTGGCCTTGCGCCCGCTTCACAACTTGGCCTACTGCATCCTGTTAGTTGACAATCAGGTGGCATATTTGGGCTCTGCTGTTGAACCTGAAGCCTCAGTGGGCCCAACTCCAGAGGACCCAGTTGAATTCCATACAGCTTGTGGAGAAGATTGCAAAAAACTGGCAGTGGTAGCTGCTTGACTGCAGTTGGAACAGTGGAAGATCTCTCTCCCTGCCCTACCCAGAGTTGACAGTTGTGATGGATGTATCTTTGCTGGGATAGGCGGATCATCTGGGAGATGCAGAGAATGAGATCAGAGGACTCTTGTCTCCAGGGGAGACCCATGTTCACATCAATCTGTTTGAGTTGCAGGCTATCGAGCTGATGCTGAAAGCCTGCCTGTCATCCACCAAATGTAGACTAGTACATTCTCTCACAGACAACACCACTGCCATATTGTACTGCAATAACCAGTATGTGGTGTGGTCCTGCGCAAGAGGTAATTTGTCTCTGGCGCCTACTAGAGCACCAGGTCATTTCCCCGGCCATGAACCACCTGGTGGGATCTTTTAAGAGGAATGTTCACAAACTCAGCAGGTGGCACCTGACAGATTACAAATAGTGGTTATATCCTGAGGTGGCAAAGGGCATCTTCTTGCAATGGGGAGTTCCCTGCTAAATCGTGTTGCTACTGTCGAGAACATTCAGTTTCAAAACTTTGGTAAACTGTAGTTTCCAATAAGGCTGTTGCTCGGAGACACCTTTCAGGTGGAGTGGAGCACAGGACTTCTGTATGCCTGTACTTTACTGCCTCCCTTATCCTGATATCTACAGAATGTCAGGAAGTACCAGGGCCAAGCCTACATCATCCTGCTGGCTCTAGATTGAGCTAGGAGAGTGGGGTACCCAGAACTTTTGGGCATGAGCAACGGTCCTTGGATCAGGCTACTGCCTAGAGGAGGGTCTCCTGCCACAGCAGAAGGGCAGAGCCCTGCTTGCAAACCTGTGCAATTGGCACCTCATAGAGAATGAGTAACAGCTTATGACTGCCTTTGATCTTCCTCCCGAAGTTGTGGATGTCATCCTTCTTTGCATGTCTCTCTCTACAAAGTCTGTCTGTGCCTGGGGCTGAGACAAATTTGTGGCAGAATGGACCTGTTACAGGCTAAACTGATGGATGTCTTGTTTGTTTTATCTTTGTCCCATCAGTCACGTGCAATGGACACCTCTAAAGGTTGTCTGCCCTTTTGGCCTTTTTGCTTTTGATGGGCTAACCTTTATTGTTCAAATCACCTGTTGTGATGGGGTTTGTAAAAGGTTTAACATACATATATCCCCCCAAACTCTTTCTGATGCCACCGTGGGATCTCAGTTTGATCCTCTTTTTCTTCATGTACATGCCCTCAGAACCGATGCACAGCTATTATCTACAATTCCTGGCTCTGAAGACTACAATCATGGTTGCAATAACTGCAGCTTTCGGGGTGGCCGCGTTACACCACCTTTTTCCCACATAAAGTGGTGCTGAGGACAGGGGTGGCTTTTTGCCAAAGGTCAAGACTGTTTTTCACTTTGGACAATCCATCATTCTTCCAGTGTTCTTTGCTCTGTCTCGCACTTCGAAAGAGGAGGAAAGACTACATTGTCTGGATCCCAAGAGAGCCTTTAGCTTTCATATCAATCGCACCAAAGGCCATCAGCTTTTTTTAGGTGCTCTGGGGCAAAGAAAGGAAAGACAGTGCAGAAAAGGACTTTGTAGAGGTGGATAGTCCTTTGCATTAAGTTCTGCTACACACTGGCCAAAAAGCAGCCTCCAGAAAGACTGTGGGTGCATTTCATCTAGGCCAAGGCTGCTATCACTGTGCTGACATGCAGAGAGTGCCTGTTCTTGATATATGTTAGGTCTCACCATAGGCATTAGTGCACGCATTTATGAAGCACTACTGCCTTGACAGTCCGGTCCATTGGGAAGTGCATTTCATCCATTCGGTTGTGCAGTACTTTTTAATATGAACTGTTTCACAGACCCACCACCTGGGGAGGTACTGCATTGGAATCTATTATTATAAAGGGAGGAATCTCTGGTTATAGGTGTCCATCATAAGAATGAGTTACTTACCCTCAGTAAAGCTCTTTCTGGTGGATATTCATCCCAAACACAGATTCCTCACTGTCAGCCCTCTTCCCCATTTTGTAGCATGGTCTCTTTTTCTATCTTAAAAAATCCCAAATTAGTGGTTTGCACTCCCGCACCTCTTAATATTGTTGTTATTATTGTTGGGCTCTGCGTCCGAGGGCACAGACAGAGTCAGGAAAGAAACTGACGCTGGCGCATGGTGGTGGCGCTCATATGTGGTTCCAGCATCACTTCTGGGGCAGATTGAAGTCAAGGCAGACCTGCACTGCACCAACTACCGGCGCATGGAAGCAATGCTGTTTAAATCTTCCGGATCCAGCCTGTCCGAGAGAGGATCCACCAAAAAGAACACCACTGCAAGTATGTTACTTGTTCATTAGAGCAAAGTATTATAAAAGAAGTGTTTGTGAGGTGAGGCAGAGGTGCTGTGCAAAGGAAGCCGGGGCTTACCCACTTATAGCACGGCTTACAGCAGTGGTCTTCAAACGTTTTCATTCTGAACCCCCTAACCTTGGGAAAAATAATGTACCCTGGTGAACCCTTATTTTCACGTAATAAAAATGTACCATACTTATTCTGGAAAATTGTAAATCATGAGAGCAAGCGAAATCATTTCAGTCAGATTTGTTGAGAGTTCCTCGAAAAGGCATACTCTACATTTGGAGTAAATACAAATGTATAAATATATGCCATGTACAATATTTCAAGTGGTACGGTGAGGCAAAACCAAGATAGTGTGAGCCTGCCCAAATTAACTATCTAGTGTAAACAGGTGGCAGATGTGAGTAGATTTGTCCCTGTAATGGCGACTCTCCAAGTAGATTTGCCCTGGTAATCCCACTTCTTCATGTTATTTCCAGCAACTCAGCATCCCCACAACTAAATCCACGTATTTCATAATCGGGACCTATTTGTCGGTAAATCTGTATCAATGTGCTTAAGATACAAGTGTTGCCTGTGACTGGGAATGAGGCCCTGTGTGTAAGGTGAGAACGGTGCTTTTGTGAGTGTGAGAATGCCGAAAAGTGTTTTGTGTAAAACCAGTCGTGCAGTCTGTAAGATGTGGATAATGGTTTATTGTAGGATAAGAACGAAGCGGAATAATTGCCTGTGTAGTGAAATCGCTGATATTTATAAAGGTGTAAATTACACATTGCGTTTGTGTAGCCTGAGACTCAGGTTATTTGTAGCGTACAGCGTGTTGCTCTTCCTGCCTTTGAGGTGGAGCGAATGCCGTTTGTGACTGTTTAATTCATTATTTTGTGCTACTCTGAACATGTTGAAGCCTATTTGATACGGGGACGGTCATGCATTCGGGCCGGCAGTTGGGTGATGGTGAACGGTGCATGTGCTGTTTGGAGCTGACCCAGGGCACTGTGCTTGAATGCGAGTAAACCAGCGTTGTTTGCACTACGAACGTGAGGTGGGACAGACACTGCATCTCAGGCCACACAGTGACAAAACTAAGAATGAGACACTGTTCTCGGGTTTGAGGTGGAACTAGTGGTGATTGATAATGTGATAATGAGGCGTGTTTGTGCGAGGAAACTCACAATGCTTGTGTAGGCGAGGGGAACGTGCTGCTTTCGGATGTGGGGTGCCATGTGTAAAAGTGAGATCATACAGGTTCTGTTTGCCAGCTGAAAACGAGCCACCTTTTAGGTATTAGGTGAGGCGGTGACGCCAGGTTCTACTGTGAGGCGAGGGTGGTGGTGTTTTTGAGGTGAACCTGTGACTTCCTGTCAGACTCTGAATGTGATGTGAGTTTGGTGTTGTTTTTGAAGTAAGCATGAGTGTGAGGTGAGATTGAGGCCTCGTCTGCTTGCTTATCCACCCGCCATCCAGTCTCCCCTGATGCAGTCCCATGCGTGCCTCCTCTGCACGCGCTACGATGTAATACTCCATTTAGATAAGAAACACATAAATCAAAGGCCAACATCAGCTGTGGTACACAGTCAGCCGCCCTTCGGTACCTGCTATGGAAAATCAGTATTAAATTAGTAGAACTATAGCTGAAACTAGAGAGCTAGAGATAATTTCCACAGCGACATAGGCAGGCGAGGCGGGATGTTGTCCTAATATTTAGTTTCCATTTGTCAGATGCAGATGAGTGTGTCCAGGCGGCCTTTATTCCCTGTGGGAATAGTATCACTTACACCAGTCCCTGCCCTAGCTCTTGTGTTAACAAGCTGTTTACTCACTGCAGGCTGCAGCAGGAGCCTTTCCCGCCAAAACTGGCACCTTAATCTATATTCTGTTCCGCATGTGTTTGGGGCTTGCTTTGAGAAAATGATGTTCAGGGCAGTCACAAAGAGAACAAAAACCCACAATGCTATGGCGATAAGAGGGGCGTAGGCCGCCTCTCCTCTATGGGGAGGCTGAACGAGGGTGGCAAAGCTAGATCTCATTGAGTGAATAAGACAACGAACCGTTCAACATGGCAACCTTGGCTGTACCCTGTTAGCCACTTACTAGGTTTAATTTTACAGTCTGCGTTTATCCTGGCCTAATGCGATCGCTATAAAAAGAGATGTTCTATACAGTAACGCGAGTGGGCTTTAGGGTCCACCAACAAGTTGATTTTCCTCTCTACATGTTTTGATTGAGCACAAAAGTGTAATGCACTTTTGCCTTTGTGTGGAATCTTATACTCAATAAACTAGGCCTCGGTTAGCTATCATGAAAAGCCAATTATCATGGATGATCTGTTTATTATGAATTATTTTCACAACTGCAGTGCCTGATGAGTTTCTAGTGTTCCACATATGCTAAAGGCAATAGGCCTTTAAGGAGAGATTGTTATTCCACTGCGTTAAAGCCTGCAGACTGGAATTTCATAATTTGTTTTATCACACATTAACCTCTCAGGTAAGGGTATTGTTGTTGTTACTGTCTGTGAAAAATTCCTTGTAGTAGAAGATATGCTCTCTGATAATCCTTGGTAACGTTGTGCATTGTTTAGCCAAATATAATTGTGTCCATACTTGTAATTGTAAGACTCTGTGCCTCATGTTTGCTGGTGGGAAAGCTTATGCTCAGTATAGTAGGTCTCGGTTGGTTATGGTGGCAAGCCAGTGGTAAAGGTTATTTTTCCCATTGGTTCATTGGGAAAAGTTGTGTCAGATGCCAGATGATGTAAGTCTTTTTTATATACTATCAAAACAGATGTTAAAGACAATAATATGCCTTGAAGATTGGATTGTTACTACACTCTGATAAAATATGTAGCTAGGTATTCATTGCATGAAATTTCACAGATTTTTGTATCAAAGAAAGGTGCTGTAATGGTCCCCCTGTCTGGCAAACCATGGTGATAAACGTTTTTTACTGCGATAATTCCCATGAGACCCTCTCAGGAGGGGTTCCTTATTGTTCTGCTAAATGTGATGTGTAAATATTTGTATGTGTATGACTGTACTTCTGATGACTGCCCTTTGGGAAAGCGTGTGTTTAATACACTAAGCTGAAGTTGGTTATGGCGACACGCAAACAATAAAGGCCATGGGCCTAAGCGGTTCATCGTAAAAAGTTATGTCCGATACCATAGGTCTGATCTGCTTATTTTGAAAAGTTAAGAAAAGCTTGTGGTAAATTGAATAATCTCTTAAGGGAGAGTTATTACTATTCTGTTTTAAAGCCTGCACTTACGTATTTTGTTGCATGGAAGGTAACAGATAACTGTACCAGGCAAGGGTTTGGTGTTAGTTACCGCTCTGACATAGAATGAGGCTAGGCAGTGTTCAGTGTGCTAATCCTTGTGATGCCCTGTTTGGAGTTTTATTTTGTTTTGCCAACTATAATATTGTACACTTCTGTAATTCTGTTACTGTATTCCGGATAACTGCCTTTGCTTAAACTTGACTCATTTGTACTGCAACCATAAGCCTGCTGCACGTATGCAGCAGCATTTTTTATTTTTTATATTTTTATACTTTAATTTATCCTCCATATGCTTTTTTGAGTTTCTGTGGTTTATTGTTTATTGATTAGTGAGTTGGTAAATACAAGAACGACACAGTTGGTGAATGAGTGGATGCACATGTGCAAGAATGAGTGACAGGGTGCATACATAATGAGTCATTGGGGATTTAAACTCACCTTGGACTACGAAGAGACTTTCAGTCATAAGTCAGTCCTATAGGCAATACCAGTGTTTGTTATTTTATGTGGCCAAACATGACTAGATTTCCAGCTGATAAGCTACTTTCAAGACCATAAATTTGCAGGCACCACTTGGCAGCATCTAATGTGATAATGGAGGTTTTCCATTTTGCCCAAATGGTGAGTACTGAGTATGGGGGGCAGAAAGCTGATCCTCTACAGCCTCCCAGACTCTCAGAAGGGACAGAGCTATATCTAGGCCCTTCTTGCAACTGCCTTCCAACACCATTGCAAATGGACAAAAGAAGATGTGATATCTCAACAAGTAGCACTAAAATGGCCTAGTTGTTAGGAGAAAGGGGACACTTAAATTACCTTTGCTTCATTTTGCTTGTGCCCCGGAAAAACCTTGCAGAAGGTGTCGGCTCCTGGTTAGCTTGACTGGTAAGTCAAGGCCTAACTCATGGATAGTGGCATTAATGTTCTGCCTTATACAATATAACAGAGTAATAATACATATATTAAATATGTTTATCCAGTATGGTTAATAAATCAATAGAACGAGCACTTTATTAAACACATTGGAATTATTATACCGTTGGAGTGAAGGAAAGCTAACAGTAACACAGCTTTATTTCTATCCTTTCAAGAGATAATGCAAAATATATCTTTTAGTAGAGGGAATTGTTACATGATTTGCTAACTGGTTGTGTTACTGTACTGCGATTGTATAAGGGAGAATAACTCTCAGAAAAAGCAGTGGGTCAATGTTACTCTATTAAAGTTCAGCACCATGGATAGCTGCTGTATTTACCATTCAAGCTTATGTTGGTGCCCTAAGGTATTGTTAAGCGAGGACTAGCATTAAAATAAAAAGGTTTCCCCTGGAGGACTCACCACTGGTTGTCTTTTGAAACCATCCAAAGTCTCAATCATAGATAATCACTATCCCTGTAGGTACCAGAAAAACAGGAATATTATCTGTTGTTCCACATCTTACTGGACATGGTCAGGTTTTTAAGGTTAGTCAGGTCTTTAGAGCCTCTAGATAGTTTGTTAGGGCTGTTGGTCACAGTAGTCTACCTGGACTAAGGTTTAGGGAACCTTAAGTGGAACAATTCCATTGTACCTAATTCACTGGAACATCAGGCTAGCCTACTTTTATGAGGAAGTGATTCAGAAGCTTGAGACTACTGTATCTTTGCAAGCCACTGGTAGTAAAAGAAAATGCGGCGTGGCTGGGCTGCAGGTTTCTCTGCCTGTCTCATTTTCAAGAGTTTTCAAACACTAAATACTAACTCTGTTCCCAGTGGTGCTAGTCAGATGAGGTCGACTCTACAAAACATAGTGGGGGCCCTCTAGAGGATTGCAGAGGTTTGGACAGGCTACAACCACAAAGAACATTTTACCAGTCTCAGCCCAGATGAACCAACTTTTACCAAATGGATCCATGCCCATGAGCTCAGGACTTGGGGTCTACGGGGGACACAGAGTGTGGCATGGGGCAACCTTTTATCACACAAACCTATGCCTGATCGGGGGCCCATTCTCACACTACATCAGACTGAAGCCAGTAGGTTCTGGAAATGGCGAGGGAGCATTCCAGCTGTCAGTAAGGGCCAGTCAGTCCAGGAAAGAGATTTCCATGAGGAATGACTGCCACAAGGCGAACTAGGCTGGACTTTGTTGGCATTGCTTCAGCTCCTCTATGTGTCTGGTGAAGGGTCTGTTTAGGACTTCAGGGTACCTTTTGCAGCTCCTCTGGTTTGGTTGGTCTGGCTGGCAGGTATCCTCTTAGATATGCAGGCCTAATTCACTGCAGATCTTGGATTAGACCTCTGAGTCCCAGTGCCGATTGGGGATGCCTGGGGTGTATTCCAGAATCACATGCCAGGCATCACGAGTGTCAGATTTTCATTTCTGGGTAAAACTAGCATTGCTCACTTCCCAGCAGGTTGTGTTGACTGGCACAGGTGCAAATTTCATGCACTGCGTGGCAAAGAAGAACCTGTTTGGCCCAGAACTATTGTGGATTAGTCGATGGTAGAAGTGAACAAAGAAAAACTGGGGATGGCAGATGCTCATGTCATTGTGCTGGCAGACTCATGCTCATCACTTGAACTTGAGATTACCACACACCTGGAGTCAAGTAGAATAGAGTAACAGTGGTTCCTGAACTTTACGTGGGGTAAGGATTCTCCCATGCTGGACCTAAAAAATGATGAATCAGTACCATTAACATTCACCCTGAAGAAATCAGAGGAGTGGGAGCTGTTTTTGCTACTCATGTCCCTGCACCAGCCCGGGGCCGTGCTGGTGAGTAAAGGAGTCATCACTGGTTGGGTGGTGTGATACATCAAGGGTGACACAGGCACACTAACAAGAAACACAGTCAGTAAGACTGAATGCAATGGCAGACGGGACAGCTAGCATAAACCTACGGATATTCATAGCGACATTCGTCTCCTGGTTTCACAGCCATCAAGGTAGCCACAGCTCCCAGAAATCCTCTAGGTCAGTGTATTTAGGTTCTCTTCTGCCTAGTTGGGAAGCATAGAGAAGAAGGGTCTGAAAGTACCCTGCAAGGATGTACCACCTCAACAAAAAAAAAATCACAGTTCTGCAGCTCCTTCCGAGTAAGAGCCTTTTTGTTTTTTTGCTTTGTTTAAGTGAAAACACAAACATCTCCAATTGATTCATTGCCACAAGCAGGATGGAGCATCGAGGGAGTCAAGGACTTGGAAAGCGATAAATTTGTGTTGTTCTTGCAGATGTAAAACAATCTTGTTAGCATAAAAAGTGGTTTGTTTTGCCGCCAATGCTGTATTTCTCTCCCCACATAAACCTTATTATTTACTATACGATCTCCCAGCCCTCCATAGTTTTTGCACAAGTGGATATGAAATGCGTTCCCCATCTCCTATTTAAAATAAACGTGCACAGTATTATTAATGATATGGTGATCAGAATGTTGCTGCCCGGCTGCTCCTTAGCATTCCCAGACAAGACGTAATCTCGGGTTACATAAGATCTCTACATTGGCTTCCAGTTCCCAAGCGTATCTCTTTTAAGTGCCAGCTGCTTACTTTTCACGTCTTTCACCACTAAGGCCCTGTTTACCTCAGGAACAGAATTCAGCATTATTTTCCAACAAGATCTTTAAGATTCTACATTCAGCTGTTGCTTGTTGATCCTCTGGGGCGGCTTGCCCCTCTGGGTTGACGATCCCTTCTTATCTAGCCGGCAAACTCTGAAATGCTGTGCTATTATATATTCGGGATTCTCCCAGTAAAGCCTCATTTAAGAAAAGGCTGAAAACCTGGTTATTCCAGTCATACTGATCGCTTAGACAGCCACTGTCCCTCTTATTCTTCTTGGAGCACCAGGACGCCTTCTGACAGCTGTGTGCTTTATAAATGGCATGTTCATTCATTCATTCATTCATTCATAGGTGAAAGCTTTAGCTAATGGGAGAGAATGAGGCTGGGGGTAGGTTAGGGTATACCATTTTCCTGTGCCTCAAGGTTTATATCCCAGGGACGTAGAACTGACACCGGGGGACAAATTACAGAATTTACTGGGTATCTTTGAGGTGAACCCAACCTTGGCTTCAGAAATATATTTATCTGTGTATTTTGTATTTATCATTTCTTTTTTCGCTACAAGAGGCTGGTGAGGCAGTTAAAGCTGTCTACAGGCCAGACCTAAAAAATATTTTTTTATTAACTAACTACCACAAACAAATTGCAAGAATGAAACTTGACAAACCAGACTTTGAAATGAAGATCTAACTTACTAACAAGTCGCATAAAAATCTGTCGAAACCAAGTTAATCTTATGTGAACGGGCAACAAAATCTCTGTGGGTTTTAAGTAGTAAAAGGGAATACGGCAAGCCAACCTTTAAATGTGCGTAGTGAGGGGGATCTTGGGAGTTCCACTTTTGAATAAGGTTAACTTTGGACTTAGACGTATTTTATGGAGCCCACATATATGCAATGGAAGTAATGCCAGCAGGTGGTTTGTGAAAGACCTCCAGCTGGTCCGAAGCACTAGGTGAAGGCCAGCAAGGCTGCTTCGCACAGGGGCTGGAGCTTGGTTCTTGATTGGTCAAGTTTATCGCTGGCGATGTTGGAAGGCCTCTGAGTACCTCTCGTTTGAGTCCCACAGACATTGTCCTGCAGAGTTTGGCTCATGCAGATCAGGTGAGACTCTTCAGGCTGCTCTTGTTATGACCAAGCTCCAGCAGACTAACAGACTTGCGAATGCAAATGCCGCTCTCATTTCTTCTGTACTCAGCCAGGCTGAGGCTTAGAACAAACATGCTCTTCTCTTTAAGGTGCGTCCTCTACAGGTTTCTGGATCTCGATTTTCTTGGACTTTATTGCCACAGTACCATCAGGCTTGTGGGTAATGATGGTTTCCCTAGCATTCTGGGAAATCAGCAGCAGGCCGAGTGTCTCACTGTTCTCCAGAGTAGTTTAGAAATCGTGCCGCGCTGATTGTGGGGCACAAATTCGATCTAAACGGGGGGGGGGGGGGGCACAACAGAGAACTTGGACTTACTTATTCCAGTGAGTGACAAATTGCTTTTTTCAGCCAAAATCGCTAGAACAAAGAATTACTATCCAGCTTAAAATTTACAATGTGAATGTCCTTAGTATATTATGTAAAACCTTTGTCCTACTAGTGGTGTTTATAAGCCATCAAGGCACCACGCTTAATCAGTTTCAGAGAGCCCATAGGATACAGTGCAGCATGTTCAAATCCTGAGGGATTTGTTTTGGACCAGCCAAAAACATACCATATGTATTTCTTTCTAAATCTAAAACGGGTTCCCTTACAGAAACATTCTCTCCCGTTCATCCCCGTCCAGTGCCACATCCTACAAGGGGTCATCTGTCACTCAGAGCAAAGGGAGTGGACCACATACCGGCTTGGAGAGAACGGCCATGCCCTGCCCCTCATAACCGTTCAGCACCTGTGTTCAATATCTCTTTGATGACCTTTCATCAGTGTAAGGGGAAATGTTTGTACTGGTCTGGCTAGCTGACTAAATTACAGTAACAGTTTTTAAACTGAAGCCAAAAGAATAATTTAGAAACAAAATCAGACCATTAGTTTCAGATACGATTATATGCCCTTTGATTTGAGATGTGGGGAAGCACTGCCACGAAGGCCATGTAAAACACACACAATTCATGCTGCCTGACTATAAGGAACTCTTAACTTTGTTCCTTTTGAATAAAAGCTTTACAAGTATGTACATAAAAACAATCCTCACTTGTGGTAGGCATCACTCATTTCATCAGTGTGGCTGGTTCAGGAGCAAAGAGACGAAGATTAAACAGAATCATACGAGGACTGAGGCAAGAACAAGGACATTAGTCCTCAGTGAAAGTCAACAATAAACGTCAACAATGAGACGCAGAGAAAAACAAAATATTGTGGGTAATTTCTACAAGGCTGATTGGAATATTTACACACAATCAATTCCACTTGAGTCAGTGACCATAACTGCATAATGGTCGACTTACCAGAGACTTGCCACATGATCATCTAATTGCTGCATAATTTGCAGAGTTAAAAATATTTCTAGCTAAAACAGATTCAAAGTTACTATAAGCACCAAAATTGGTGCAATGCTTGAGGAGACCGTGTGCAACTGTTAATTGGTTACGTCTCAGTTACTTATTGTGGTATTGTTATGCAGATTTGTCAAGATGGGCTTGCTATCGATGATGATTCTGAGATTTTTGGCGTGGGTGGTGACTGTCACTCCAAGCTCTGTTGGCCACCAGGTGGAGTCACACCGTCATGTGCTCTTCCCAGTCATCGCAATTTTGGTGTTATTTGTGTTCTACTTTTAGACAGTTGGTCTTCATCTAGGGGGCGCTTTGAGTTATGCAGGCATTGACTTGATCCAGGTACACGGCGTCTTGTCCATGATGAAGGAAATGAGTTGCGTGTTGTTGGTGTAAGAGAGTATGTTGATGTTGTTAGCATGGATGATGCTGGCTAGAGGGATCATGTATGTGTTGAAGAGGGTCGGGCTTAAGGAGGATCCTTGCAGAACTCCGCAGATGAGATCGCAGGCATCTGAAGTGTATGGTGCAAGGCTGCCTGACTGGGTCCTTCCAATGAGGAAGGAGCAGATCCATCGGAGCACGTGTCCTTGGATACTCATGTCCGTTAGGCTTTGTATGAGGATGGGGTGGTGGTTGTCTCAAACACTGTGGATGACTCCTTTATTTTATCATAAACATACTAACCTACTTGCAAACTAAAAGTGAGTGATTTACATACATTAGATGGCCCTGATGAAACACTGTCACAGCCTTTATTGTGTTTAATATTTTGGAATAAATAAATCTTACTCTACTGTGGAAAAAAATGGCTGGTGCCCCTTGCATGTTTGTTTATTAAATTATGTAACTAGGTGTAAAACAGTTACACTCTCATTTTCATTTAATCACTTCCACTAGATATGTGCTTAACCATATAGCATGAGAAGGTGAAAGGGAGTAATGGATCATTGTGTACTTGTTGCACTTAAACCTTAAGTGATGTCGGGAGGAATTGATATGAGAACAGCTTTAGTGTAACATGTGCGGTCTAGAGAAGTGCTCCCAAAATTTTGAAGTAAAATCGGGCATGCAATCTCAGCGTCATCCTGGACTCATCCCTCACCATGACCCGCCAAGGCAGCTCAACCATACCCTCCTGCTTTTACACACTCTGACCTCTCCGGAAGATCTACAAATTGATCCCAAAGGATGACTGCAAAACCGTAACCCATGCCCTGGTTACCAGCAGACTCAACTATGGCAACACCCTCTACCCCAGTACCACCCAGAGATCCTCAAGAAATTACAGCACATCCAAAAAGTCTCCGCCAGACTCCTCCTGGACATTCCCCGCTGCAAACATATCTCCAATCATCTGAGAGACCTCCACTGGCTCCCTATCGAAAAGAGAATTAACTTCAAGCTCCTTGTCCACGCTTACAAGGCCCTCCATGACCTAGGACCCGCCAACCTTAACCACTGCATCACCTTCTACTTCCCCACCTCTCAGCTCCACTCAACAAGAACTAGCCACCGTACCCTGCATACGGAAGACCTCGGCTGTTGGGAGATTCTTTGCCTACATCACGGCAAAGAGCTGGAACACCCTGCCCCTGCACCTTAGGCAGTTACCATCACTACCCCAATTCAGGAAGGAACTTAAAACCTGGCTCTTCGACTGAAGCTGAGAGGACAAACTCCCTTAGCACCTTGAGGCCTTTACAGGTGAGTAGTTGCACTTTGTATGCCCTGATTTGATTTGTCTCTGCGCTTATTTGTGGGGTGATACAGAGAAGCAGGAGACAGTTACTTGATGTGATTGCTTACCATTTCTGTTGATACAGGTCTTTGGTTGGTGAGGTGAGGACGTGCAGTCCAGGGGATGAGAGTAAATAGACATCTGGAATTATAACACCATACTAATTTGATAAATCATTGATCCTGCAGCTCCCTTTTCTCCAACTGGGGTAAAACTGTAAAGGTATTGACTCGCTTAACAGGCCATCCATCATCAGAGAGGTTTTGTTAGGTCTGTTTTCTCGTCTAAAACTTGAAAAGTCTCCCCCAAATAATTGATCTCCCACTGCTGTTAGCTTAACCAAACATCACTTCTTCCCTGGCTTCAGTCGGAAAGTACACTTCTTGACAGGGAGGAACAGACAGGACTGCAGAAGAATTTTATATCACAGTCCTAGGCTTCCTGGGGGAAGAATTTAAAACTTATGAAAAATTATCATCACTCCCCATCAATTTCTCGCTGACCAATAATAAGTGAAAGATGGTTTATTTTTCACTCTGGTATGTGCACATATCATTTAGTGAAGTTTTTATATTAGCGGATAAGCTGCAAAATTAACCATTTATGTAATAATGAATATTTACGTAAGTATGAAATCTTAATTTCCTTCAGTTTATGTCTCAATAGTGTTTATATCCTTTCAGGTTATGCAATAAAAATTGACCATCCAGGTAGATCCAAGACAGTATATTAAAGTTAATTTATTAAGGATATTTTAAGATGTTCTTCTTTCTTGTATGACTTCTTCAAAGTTGAAAACAAATTTGCTCTATGCTTTTGTTAAAAGAAATGGATAGATGTACAATATATGCACATGTAAAAATACTAATGCCAGCTAATTATTAAATGCACATTGAAAACTGATTTTCCCTGTCTTGGAAACGTAAATAATAGTCATTACCTAACTCAACTGTACTAATTTTATCTAGCTTGAAAAATTGAAAGAAAGTGCTTTTACTGCTTGGGTCTAACCACTTGCTTGCAGGTTATGTGTAGATTGAAAGTGTGTCAAACTACTGAACTATCATACTAGCTAAATATCAGTAAAGTCTTCCAGTTGTTAGATTGGAAGTGTGTCAAACTACTGAACTATCATACTAGCTAAATATCAGTAAAGTCTTCCAGTTGTGTGCAAAAAATTAGCTAAAATTGTGTAACTGGGCATGTACCCTCAATTCCCCCCAAAATTGGTGTAGCTTGGCATTTGAAAAATCCTTGAAGAGTAGTTGTATTAGAATGATAAATGAACCTAAACCGAACTAAAAGTGTAAGAAAAAGGGACTTTTTAGTAGTGATTTTGTATATTTGTTGGCACTGACTGTAAAAATGAGAATTTCCCAATTTAAATTATTTGGGAACTCTCTGGAATCGGAACACCATCAACCATAGGCAACACAGTTGCATGCTAATTCTTGGAAAGTGTTGAGTGGGAAATGTTATTCATAGGTAGGAGTTAAGAAGGCAAGTCTTAAGAAGATCCAGTCTACGGCCTGTGCTTTGCACATTATGCTATTTTTTGGGTAAGGTGACTATTGTTTGCAGTTTAGTATTAGAATGTAGTCTAGCCAGGAATACCCATAGGTACAGTTAAAAAAAAAAGTTCTTCTTCTGCCATGAGCCTAAACTCCATGGAACTGGTTTTTACAGTTCCCCTAGATCATGATCAGTGAACTTAAATGAGCAACTGTAAAGTTGCAGGAGTTCCGACTGGTCTGCGTGGTTCATCAAACCCATCCATGTCCTCAGGTCGAATTGGTTCGAGATGGCACTAGAGGAGTGTGCATACCCCACTTGGCCATGGCTGCTTCTCATCTCTTGTAGGACATACACATGCTTGAGTGATGTGACTCAAGCTTGAGGAAGCCAACCTCAACTATGTTCACTTGATTTTTCAAAAGCTTTTCTCTTCAAGAACGCCACTTTAAAATTCCATTGTTTTAAAGTGGAATTTGAAACATCTTTTCACTGCTGATCTTGTCAGTGGTAATTTTTACACTCTTGTCTCCTTATTGCATAGAGCATCGATGCTTGTGCAATGTTTCCAGTTCTGGAGGTCACATCTCAAGCACTGTCTGCAGTCTTAGAGTGCAGACCTGAAGCATTACATAGTGTAGAAAAGTACTGCCAAAATGGTGCAACAGCTGAACCTGAAATTGTAGGGTGAGGAGTGCAAGGGTCAAAATATGGTGGTCTGGTGGAGGGAATTCACAGTAAAAAACTAATTCAGATTGCCAGCATAGAGGAATTTCAAGTACTCCACTGCAAATTTAAGAATAACTGAAAAAAGAGGAAACTTGGCACAGTCCTACATATATTCAAAATGGCAGCCAAGATTATCTCACTTCTTGTGAGATCTGAATTAGAAAGCCATTCTGCATCATCATTCGTTCCATCCAGCTGCGCCATCAGCAGTTGCCATAGAAGAGTGAATATTCCCTCAGGGTTGTGTTAATTGAGGCTCCACTATTATTTTACTGTTGGACTGCATTTTGGGAACATAATGGGCTCTTATATGGGTGCCTTGAGTAAGAGGGAAATGGGCACTCCCTTGGGGATGCCCTTTTGAATATCACAGTGGTTCAGGGCTGCTGCTTATCAGTGAATTTTGGCAAAATTCTAAAAACTTAAGCAAAGGCGTGTTTGAAACCTAATCAAGCAAATGTAAGATCCGATTACTGAGTTGCTAAATTTTTGTTGCATACTTTTTCTTTTATCTACTCATAATGCTTTTTCATAGTATATGTGTGAATTAGTAAACATACCGGTGACAGAGGTGCAATCCTAATTTGATGAGCAAACACAGCACTTGAGGGGCTGCAGAAGTCACAAAAATGAGCCTGGCAATCCTCATCTGTATGGATCTGAATTTTAATTGTCAATATCAGTTTTTTTACTGATCTATAAGTAATGTATGTATGATAATTTAGGGGCAATAGACAACCACACATATATCTGACCATCAGGTCCTGTGCTATTGGTCTAAAAAATCAGCATGGCTGCGCTTTGAAGGATGCCCCACAAACACAACACTCTCTGGAGATTTCTGCTGTATAAGAGCTGAGAATTTGTCCTTCACTTGTTGCGGTATGCAAATCAAGCCACGGCTTATTAATACCATCTGCATGCGGTGGCCCACGGTGCGGAGCTGGATTTCAGTAATATGCTTCGCGCCCTCTCTGTCTCTATTATTTGTCGCTTACTTGCTCAATAATAAAGTAGCTATCAGTGGCTGAAAATGAGAAGCAAGGACCAGGCATTGCACAGTCATTGAGAACATCTGTTCCAAGGACTTCCATGTCAGTGTTTTCAGCCAAATGGAACATACAGCAAAACAGAGGCTAATGAATCTTACTTGGCGAGGAGGCAAGTGACTAATGTCAGTAATGAGCTTGACATTCTGCTTCTTGCAAACCTTAGTTCGAACCTCGTTTGGTGGACTTTCCTGACATACTGTAACCAATATATCCCTTTGGTTCTCAGTTTTAGTCCTTTCAGCTGAACAGGTGTATTGTCAATATTCATACAGCTGGCTGCAATAATGCTTATACAATGCACACACCCAACTCATTTATCAACCTTTGCAGGAGTATCCCTGTGACCGGGGGCCACACACAGATCTCTGGTGGGGGCTTTATTCATTGTGATGGATCGAGAATTGCATACTATAGGTGGGAGTCTACCTTTTGTCATCTTCTCTGTTCTCTTGCTCGGTTTATTGTACATTTCTCAACTGCCATATTTACCCCATCGCGTACTTCTTTGATTTTTCTTTTTTTTTAGGTCTAATGTACAGTTATAAGAGACCAAGAGTATGACCATGCATTACTTCCTATGCGGTTTATTTGCCCATCTTCTATTTGAACCAGATGTTATTGTGTCATTGTGAATGAAAAGCAACACTGTGGTATAGTGTGCCTTTCTTGTCTAATGATTACTTGTGGGGCGGGTACAGGGATAGAATACACTTGGAAATCCACCTGAGATGGTGTCAAAAGTAGTACTGAGTTTCCCAAAAGCTGGGGCAACTGATTTAATTTCAGCACTTGGACTGAAGCGGGGAGTGTTCTGATGTACATTTGTGTATATATTGTTATGTTTTCCTGCTTTTATCTAGCAAAAGTTAACTTGCTCCAGCACGTCGAACCGAAGTGATTGGCAGTGCCTAAAATATGGCAACTCCCCAATGGATGAGTTGGATCTTCTCTGATGAACGCTTGTCTTGATTTCGACATGTTTATAAAAAATTGGATATTGTCACCAGAATGTTCTGCTTGAGCATAGAGAGGAAAGCAGCTGGACTCCGGCTCCTCTTACCAACGTATGTTGTCCACTTGAAGTTTTGCAGACTTGCTTATGTCCAAACGAATGGTCCTCTCACTCACGACGATTGTCCCTACCACATTCCTGCAAGATGTTTTGTAAAGCATTGCTCAACGCAAGTGAGTCTCAGCTGTTAAGCATTACATAATTCTAATGATGGACAGGCCCCCTCAAAAAACGGCCAGTAGAAGTCATGGGTGGCAGCATAGTAGCTTATTGTGGTGAGAATTTAAAGTGATAGGAATTCTCTGATAAGTCATAATCCCTAAAGAGAAGTACCAACATCCCATGTGGCCTCTTGATGCGTAGTCAATGTGTACTGCCATTACCCAGCACACAAAAGCAAGAGGTTGAACAATGTTGCAGTGTATTTTTACCAGATCTTTCCAACCACTCTTTGGTGTTTCATAAATCTCTCCTGTTGTATTGTACCCCAGGTGTACTGATCAGCTCGGAAGCAGATGTCCTACAATCTCTTCCCTACTCTCCCTGGGTTCGCTCCTACCTAAATAAGTGCAGAGTCAGGGAGAGGGACTGTAGATGTATGTGCACCACAGCAAGCACCCTGGTGCACTAAAGAGACCAGGTTTGTCTTAGGGCACCACCTGGATATCTCCATGTTACCTTGTATTGTGAGACCCTAGAAATGGTTTTCAAGAGGACCTAACAATGTAAAGCCATTGATTATATTGGAAATTAATAATTTTCTATGTGGCACTTCACTGGTGACCTTGCTTTTACCCGTGTGAACCTTATTTGTCAGCATCCTCTACTTTTTATCATTTTTCCAGGTCTTTCTACAGTTCAGAACCCTTAAACCCATATCCGGTCTGCTATACACTTTCTCATGTCTTCCATGTTCTGCAATGACAAATGTTTTGATGAATTCCAAGTAGACCATGCTTAGCACCCTTCCCTCCTTGTCCCAAATCCTATGGCTTATGGTTGAAAGGAATCAATCTATTTTCTCTAGATTGACCATCCAGCACTATATACCTAGTCGGACCTCAAGTCTTATAAGGAGTGTTTTATGGCCACCAGAGTTAGTTCAACTGGTCTGAAGTTGCAAAATTCCAGAGGAATTTCCGAACTTGTTCTCTTGTAGCTATTTCGTTTATAAGTGCCCTTCTTATGTATTCTGTTGACAAAATTATCATCTTTAAATAAAGAAAACCTAATGAACCAAAAGTTATATGACTGAATGTTGACCCATATAGGGGGATGTGTATCATCCATATCTTAATTTATTGTGCCTTCCATACCAAAAATAATAACCACCCATGGCCACAAATTGATGTACAGGTGGAATGCAATGTATGTCTATTGGAGGCCAACCTCATGGACATGAGATACAGAGGCTTTGTAGATGAATACTTTCCAGAACTTCTGCGTACTTTCCAAGCCAATGACTGCTCACTGTCAGAACAAAGCATCTCATACAATCCTTGCTTATGTGAGTAATCACTTTGTAGCTTGGGTCTCGTATCTCAAGCCAAGAGATCATACATTTTCATTCGGATTGCAAGACAGCGATTATGTTGTCAATCCAGTAGTTGCACTTGTGATCATTTTACTTTAGTATGATGATGGGAGACATTGTTTCATTCTCACTGCAAGTTCTCACAGTCATCCCAGGCAGACGCGAAACCACACCTCTGTGGAGTCCACAGCCCTTTCACTGTCCATTTCTCCCAATGCACCTTTGGTTTCTTTAGGCATTTCAGAAAAACCTCAATCAGCCTCCCTATGGTCTTGCTGGAAGTTGAAGTTGAAGTCGAAGCTTCTTCTTTTAAATATAATTTCATGGCAGTTGAGTTGAGCACAGGCACGAATGTCTGCCAATCCTTGATAGAAACATGATGTTTTCTATTGTTTTAAAGAGTATGTGAACCTGTTGTGGGTTTTAGGAGACAAGAAGTGATTCCAAGTAGATGGTCAGTCTTTCACTTTCGTTAGCTGCAAGATTATTATTGAAGGGTCCAGTGCAGAGGGTATGCCTAAAGTCAATATTAGGACCAGTCATGTTGTGCCTAATGGATACTAAGTTTGTTTCCTTTAGCAAGGTGTCGAACACCAGTCTGCTGATTGTTTGGCAACATTGTGTTGAACTTGTCCTCAGTGTGGCAAAGAAAGGTTCACATGGAAAGAATGCCAGGAAGGAAGGAGAGACAGACTAATAGACTGATTTGAGCCCGTCCTTTTGAAACACTAGGATTATATACAGGTTTCTGTAAGTGCTTAAAAGGTGGGAGAAATCACATTCTCGCAAAAATCTTAAGAACCCTCTGCTGTAACCAGTTTTGCCCCAAAGCAAGATAGTGAGGTACACATCTGGACAACTCAATCCAGAGTGCTCATTAATGTTTTGTTGTGGTTTGTGTGGCAGCCTTTTGTTGCTGTCGAAGAAAGAAGTAGTAACTTTATACAAATATACTGTGTTGGTGCAAGCAGGATGACACGTTTTGACAAGTAATCAGAGAATTGTTTGATAGGAAGTAACAGTCCTCTTCAAGTCAATACATTGGTAGACCCCTATCTTTCCAAGCATCATTCAGCACAGTACACCATTCTTTGAGTATTCATGGTCCTGGTTGCAATTTATGCCCTCGCCGTCTATGCAACGTCCTGCATCATTGTAAATAATCCCTATTTTGCGGCCCTAGGCATTCGATATAGCTCTGTAATTATAAATCCTCAAACAGAACAGAAGAGATTCAAGACAGATTTAGTAGTAAATCACAGCAATCCGTGGAGCAGCGACCACAAAAACCGTAAGGGAGGAAAAGGCATTGTAAACTGCGGTAGGCATCAGAAGTGAGACAAGAAAACCAAAGTGAAACCCTCTATAAACAGAATTGCGTATTCAGGCAGCACCCTGAGCATCGAAGAAAATGGGGAACCAATTCCTCCACTAGCATATTTATTCTGTGCACATTGAAAGGCCGTTTTCCTTCGTAAGAAAGATTTCTGCCCAAGTCTGAAGCCTGCTTGGAGCAAATATGACTAGCCTTGCAAACATTTCTAAAATTCGAGTCATGTTACCGACCAATATTGTTTAATGCTCCCTTTGAGGATACAAGGGTCATGATTTCTTTTGAGTTACCCAACCTTTCCCTAGAACCTAGAAAATACCAGTATAGTGTTCTTAATAATAAGCATTACCTCATTACCTCCTCCCTGACCTGCCTGGAATGGTATGAAGGCCCCCGTCATGAACAGTGCTGATGAATCCCTTAATCAGTGGTGATGTGGCGTCCATGGTGGAACTTCAGATCAGTGATGCACTATGCACACTGCAAAATGGCACTTCACTCCTCTATTTCATTATTTGATTAATTTTTAATGCAAGCATATACCGTTACATCTAGGTGGAAGACTTCTTTTAGTATTTTCATTTATGTTGTATTCATGGGTAGTTTATATGTGTTTTTGCATGTAGATGGGCGAATGCAGGAATGAGTTAATTGTGGTTAAATATATGCATGAGCTCAAAGATGAGTGGCAGTGTGCATGTAGTACAAGTTATTGCGTACCTAAACCCATCAGTGACTGAAGATGCACGTTACCATAAACAAGAATTATTGGCATTACTAATGCTTGATGTGTCTTAATAGTTATTCGCTTCTAATTTCTTTAGCATTGGACAATGAGCATTAAAAAAATGTAGGGCTACCAAAATTTTGGAGTATGGAATTTCAGGACTTCCTATCTCAACTGGTATTTGGTGCTCTAGAAATAAACTTGGAAGTTGCATCTCTCCCTGACAAAAACTGAACTCAGTTTTTCTCCTCTCTACACCCTCACAGTCCACAAAGCCTCTCATCGAAATAAGAACCAATCAAGAAATCTCTCGATGAGCATTAAACCCAGCATTTTAATTCTACTTTATTAAGACACATTTTTTAGGTTATCAATGGCCGGGGTTTGTGTTTTACTTTCTGAGCGATAATCCCATCATATGTTTTATTTATTTGAGATGAATGCCCCTTAAATAGACAGATAGTACAAAGACATGTTAGGCAAGGTCCCTTTGTAGCTCCTTGTGATAGTTGAGTATTGCCTGCAATGATCACAGTAGCAACTGGAAAACACAAATCAGCACAAGCAGAAACTATTTATTAATTTCTTTGTGTAGGCGCCTCTAAATAATGCCCTCTATTTCCTTTTCAAATATAGTGTGGAGTAGCTCTGTGATATGTCCTGTGGAGGATATGCCTTTTGTGGAAACGATTCCTTCAATTGTACAAAGATCTACTATCTTTCAACTTTTTCATTATCCGCTCTAATAGAAATTGGCGCATAAGCTGCTTCTGTCTGGCCTAATAGCATTCAAGTGATCGATTATAACTGCAATGAAAAAGCACATAAGCTAGCTGAATGAAGGTCTGCGTTCCATGCATAGGCTCATTGATACGCCCTTATTTCCCCATGACCTGCCTAGCTGAGTTAGTCATTACAGCTTGTGTAATGCCTCATTTAGAGGTAATCGTGTAATTGATTCTTGGAAGTTGTGTCCAACCTCTGCGTCCTAAGTCTGCTGACCTGCTGCAATCATCAAGAACCTACCACTCTCCTAAACCAAACTCGCCTCTGGTCTAATCAGCAGCGGCTTGTCTCCTTCTAAAGTGGTGGTGCGAATGAAGCACCCCACCACTTCACAAAAAAACCAAAACCACCCCTCCCTCCAAAAGCGCAAAGTAAACCACCCCTCCCACTAAAAGCCCAAATAACACTAACTATAACACAAACACTACACTTACATACACTACACACTTGCATACAATATACACATGCATTACACACACGCATTACAAAAACATGCATTATACATTTTAAGAAAAAGGCACTTACCCATTGGCTGCGCCTCCTCCTCCATGTGCTTCTGCTCTCCAAGAGAGGGAAGGCTCCCTAATCAATCCAGATGCTGCTCGCATGCTGTTAACTAGCATGAGAGAAGTGCCAAGATTGGCCGGAGCGTCCTGGCTGAAAACTCCTTCAGGCCCCGGAGGCCTGTGCCTGGTCTCCACCCAGCTGTCTTAGACCGCCGAGTGGAGAGCTTCAAAGTGCGCATTCCACTTTTGCCGACGCAAAGCACTTTGGAACATCCAGTCCAGGCACAACTCCTTTCCTCTGTTGTCGGAAGCAGAGTCAGTCGCAGAGGACACACCCAGCATGTCTCTGGGCGGGGTGCGCTGCAGGGAAATAATTAAATGGCAATTAAATCTTTTCTTTGCCATTCTGTTTCTTTCTGCTCGACTCGCAGCGAGGAGCGACGCTACCCCACCCTCGAGAAGAAACTGCCACTGGGCTACAATGTGTTTGCGCACACAACCAGAAAAGGACTCCGTAAACCTGCAGAGCCTTTTATTGACCATCAGTGTGTTTGTTATGAATGCAACCCTCCATGGTTTTCGATCCACTGTTGCACTGTGTCTAACATAAGAACTGAAAATGAATTTCACATTTTTGTTACCATTTAAAAATCTCTTTTTGTGTCCTGAGAGCTGAGGGGGTTAAAGACATTAGGAACAGTGGGACATTTTCTAAGATGTAATGTATTCTTCCTCTATGGTGTTGATCTTAATAATTTACCTGTGCCAGGTGCGTGCATCCTTACCCCTTGTTTAGGCAATACATTGAGAGTAATAATGCACGGGCTTACCTTAGCAAAGCTATGTGTCCTGGTAATGGTTATGGAACTGATGCATACACACAGAGAAAATGGAGGCAGGGCAGCACCTCCAGGCTCACCTTGTTTATCTTTGTCCTTGTCTTTTGTGCCACCTGCAGACCTGTCACAGTCTCCTATTTTACCGTAGCTTTCTCAGAACACTTAGGGGGTTATTACAACTTTGGAGGAGGTGTTAATCCGTCCCAAAAGTGACAGTAAAGTGACAGATATACCACCAGCCGTATTATGAGTCCATTATATCCTATGGAACTCGTAATACAGCTGGTGGCATATCTGTCACTTTACCGTCACTTTTGGGACGGATTAACACCTCCTCCAAAGTTGTAATAACCCCCTAATTCTCCTAGGTTAGTCATCACCTAATTTGACATTTTGCTCATTTATTTGATATCATTCCACTTGGGAGGCTATTTTATGCAATTATAGTCGGTGCACAGACCGGTAAATTGCAAAGAGTATTTTTACAGCCATTACATTTTCAAAATAAAAGTCTGTATTTATTTTCTCTGCACCTTACCAAAATGTTGAGATCATTTCCAGTCAGACCACATCTCCTCCAGCCCTCTTTGCATTGCCTGAAAAGTTCTCGGTGCTTAAATTGTAAAGTAAATAATAAATAAGTATAGGTAATCTTTTTGAATGCCCGCCTCAGACACTGCAAGTACCAAGGCTGCCTAGTTTTAATTGCTCCTCACACCTCTCTCTTCACTCCCTGCCCCGTCTCACTCTTGCAAGTTCTTTTCTCTTCTCTGTCTTGTTTCTTAGTTATAGTTTCCTGTATTTCTCTTTGTACTTTTTTCTCCTTGGGACAAAATTTGATTATAAAAATAGTCTTCGTCCTTAAGGGTAAGTGCAGTTGCCCATCACCTGCACAAATAAAACCACTGGTTCTTGTGGGACTAAACAAAATAAATTACATCAAATCGGGAAATGTCCTGAACAATGCATTGGGAACAACGTAGACGTTTCCCACACAAGCATAACTACGCTTGCTGGAACAACGCATGGCTTTTTCTCTGCCTTAACCAGGCTGAACAATGCATATGCGTGGTTAATGCAGAGAAAAAGGCAGAGTGGATTGGGAGAGGACGCAGTCAGTTAAATGGGGTTGGGGGTAGCTTTAGGGGTGACGGGTGGATAATGGGCTTGGGGTGGGCTATTTTTTTTAGGGGCGGGGATGGGGGTATTTGGGATTTTTTTAAGGGTAGGGCTTAGAGTGGGGGGTCGTGCAGGATTGGGGGTAGTTTTTGGGGGTGGGGTGGATAAAGGGCTTGGGGTGGGTGGCATGGGCTATTTTTTTTTAGGGTGGATCGGGAGAGGGCGTGGTCAGGTTGGGGGGCTGGGGCAGGATTAGGGGTAGTTTTTAGGGGTGGGGTGGATTCAGGGCATGGGGTGAGGGGTTGAGCTATTTTGTTTAGGGGTGGGGGTCTGGGTAATTTTGTTTTTAGGGCAGGTTTCGTTTTTAGGGGTGGGGTGGGGTGGTTGGGGTAGTTTTGTTTTTTGGGCGGGTGAGGGGGTCAGTTGTTTATAGGGTAGGTGGGTTAGTCTGGGAACGTTTTAGGGCTCAGGGTGGGTTGGGAGTGTTAGGGTAGGTCAGATTTTAGGGGTGGGGGTGTCAGAGTAGTTTTTTGGGGGTGCGGGGGATGGATTAAGGGCTTGGGGTGGGGGGTTTGAGCTATTTTTTTAGGGGTGAGAGGTCGGGGTAATTTTGTATTTAGGGCTGGTGGGGGGTCAGGGTAGTTTTGTTTTTAGGGCAGGTGGGGGGGATCGGTTGTTTTTAGGTTGGGTGGGGGTTCAGATAAGGTTTTAGGGCTCTGGGTGGGGGGGTGTCGGGGAAGTCCAGTTTTTAGGAGTGGGGGAAGGGGTCGTTTTTTTTAGGGACAGGTTGGGGGTTTGGGGTAGTTTTGTTTTTAGGGGCGGGGGTTGGGGTAGATTAGTTTTTAGGGAGGTCCGTTGTTTTTAGTGTGGCTGGGGGTCGGGTGGTTTTAGGGCTCAGGGTGGGTGGGGGTGTTGGGCTAGTTTTGTTTTTAGGTGAGGGGGATGGGGGTCAGGATAGTTTTGTTTTTGGGCTGGTGGGGGGTCGGTTGTTTATAGGGTGGGTGGGGGGTCGGGGAAGGTTTTAGGGTTTAGGGTGGGTGGGGGTGTCGGGGTAGTTGCGCTTTTAGGGGCAGGTGGGGGGTTCGGGGTAGTTTTGTTTTTAGGGGTGAGGGGTTGGGCTAGTTTTGTTTTTAGGGCGGGTGGGGGGTCGGGTAGTTTTGTTTTTAGGGCCTGGGGTGGAGTGGTCAGGGTAGTTTTGTTTTTAGGGCGGTCGGGGTAGTGTAAGTATTAGCGGAGGGGTACTTTTGGGCCTTAGGGTGGGTGGTGGGGTGGCATGATAGAACCACGCATGCCATTCCCACACATGCCTTTACTAGGCATGTTTTTACAACGCTTTCGTTGTTCTGGCCGCGTTGTTAAAGCATGCATGGTTCACGCATGTATTGTT
This sequence comes from Pleurodeles waltl, assembly GCF_031143425.1. NCBI lineage: Eukaryota > Metazoa > Chordata > Amphibia > Caudata > Salamandridae > Pleurodeles > Pleurodeles waltl. Next base: position 745,199,462 of record NC_090445.1, on the reverse strand, counting down.
CCATCATACATTCCATCAAATCACATTTCGTGGAGATTCAACTGTTATCAAACTCTACATTTTTTTGTAGTTTGAGTTCGAGGTAGTTTGACCTCTAAACCTACCTTCAAAAGTTTGCATCTGAATTAAATAATGTTTATTTCATTCACATTTCTGAAGGCAGATTTAGGGTTCTAAGTACCTGTAAACTGTATTATAAATAATGTAATGAATCACATATGTAATTAAATTAGAGTTAGTTCAGCTTTTAAAGGTTCTGAAGAAGCTCGTAAGTTGTCCTTAGGCATTCTAAAGGTCCTGGAAACCCAAAATACAATTTGGTCCATGATTACTCCTGGACATTAAAAAAGCGAGTGGGCTCCTTTCTAAGTGAGCTTCCTGTTTTTGCTTGGTTTACACCTTAAAGCTTATCTGTAGTTTTCAGGTATTTTGTGTGGTTGGAGGCTTTATTTTATATAGTGTCTTTTCGGTGGTAGAAGGTGAAATGTATCCTCTTTGGTTTAACGCCTTCTAGTACTCCCACAAGAATTGGATAACGTTTTGATTAAATCATGTTAAAATATTTTGACACAAACACTACTGTATTTGAGGATAGTTGAGGCGAAAGTTCCTCTTCCTTTCAATATCTAGTTTGTGGCATCAGCCTCTTTCTGAGTTTCCCAACTTGTTTTGTGTTCTGCATTTTCTTTGTCCATGATGTGGTGGTCACGTACTCTGTGCTTGATGTAGTCATCATCATCATCATCAAACTTTATTTGGCTATTCTCAAGCCATTAAAGCACATAATAAAAATACACATTCATAAAACTACAAAAAAGATAAAAACAGTTTAAAACGTATCAAATGCAATACAAACGATCACGCGAGTTCGTAAGTTCATAGATTCATAAGCATTTCTGCACAACCCCATGCAAGCATTTAGGCATTTCTGCATAACCCCCGGAATATAAACCTACTACACAAAAATCCAGATCGCAGACTTCCCAAAGGGGAGGTAATACATCCATATTAAATTGCATTATGAGCAAACATTAGGGTTGACTCATGAGGCACCTCCATGGATAGAAGTGTAAAGATGTACCACATGAAACTTGCCATCGGGAATATCACTGGAAAAATCAAGACAGTTTATGCTCCGGGCAACTTCCTTGAAGGGGCAAGCTGCAGTAAATCTCTTGGTCAAAGCAGGTGTAAATCAGTTTAGTACTTTCAGACAAACAGCAATACAACAAAACATGGGTGTTGAAAGAAAAAACTTTTTAGGGCTCTAGAGGGGGCTAAATCTGGAATCCAGTCATCAGCTCTTTCCTATAATCTCCGCTTATAAACTATTAAAACAGCAAACATGATTATATAAAATAAGATGTATTAAAAACATAAGAATCTATTCGAGCACAAAGGCCCAAGCACAAATGCTATTTGTTATACTGATTTCAACACTACAAATAGGGATAAAATCTAATTAATAAATATCATAACTAAGACCATAAAGACGGAAACACTGAGTAGGAAAGAAGCCTTCCCTAAGGCAAGCCCCACTATAAGTCCCCAATAATTCTACAATCCAACGTAATGCTAGAAATCTGAGACTGAAATAGCCCTGAGACGAATGGACCAAGCTGCTGATAGGAACTTGGTTACCGCACTTCCAACCAGGGTGGACGAATCGTATTTGCTTATTCTGTAAGCATTGGCTCGATTATATATAACAGAGCATTTACAAAGGGGAATGATCCATCTTCCCCTTGGGTTTTTATACAGAGGACAAAAGAAATAAACGTGTTCAATAGATTCCTCACACGTGTTACAGTGTAAACATTTATTGGCCTCTGCGCTATTTTTCGGCCATCGGGCAGTGAAACTGTTAACTGGTAAGGTTCGGTATCTAAATTGAAGGAATAGGGCACGTGCATGGGCAGGTATGGCTAAATCTAAGAATCACTGAGGCCTTGGTTCTTGTTTGGCCATCAGGAACTCAGTTGTCAGTCGTCCCACCCCGTTGCTGTGGAGGATCTCCTCATTAGCCTTCTCCCAATACTTTTGCTCAACTAGTGAAATGGCATTGGTGGGAATCGACTCCGGCCTCTCCCAAAAAAGGAGGAGAGCCAGTTTGTCCCAGGCCAATTTCATCTCCCTTAACCAGCTAACCTTTTTCCAGTTACACTGGGTCTTAGTAAAATCTTTAATTGCCTCTCGGAAGGGAGCCAATTCTTCCTTTTTCCATATGCAGATCCAATATAAAAGGGGTTTCAGACCTGCTATATCTTTAATGCTGTTTGTTCCAAGATCGAGTCTAAGGGGGATCATGGGCGTGCCCTTCCCCAGCCTAGTTATATATCTAATAAAATGATTCTCTTTAGTTTGTAGGGCATCCAGCTGCCTATGAAACCCCCAGAGCTCTGCCCCATACAAAGCTGCACCTCGGATTTGAACTTTATGTAGGGTTTAAGGGTGGGCTAACTACACTTCTTGCTTTGCGGCCAAAGGCCCCCCCCTTTGGCATAGAGTGAGGCTCCCTTTTCTGATGGCCGCATCCCAGCTACCCAAATCCCAGCTATCTGTACCCATTAATGGGTACAGATAGTCGAACTCAGCAACCCTTTCCAGAGGAGTAGTATTCATTAGGATAGTCACTTTTGTTTTGGTTTTCAGTGAACTATATATCATCAACTTGTTTTTTCTGACGTTACCTTCCAGGTCAAAGTCTCGACAATACAAGCAGAATTGGTCAGCCAAATTTTGCAGTCCCTTAGATGTTTTGGCTAATAGGATGGTATCATCTGCATAAAGTAGACCTGGAATTTTCTTACCTGCCAGTTTAGGCGAATCGTTGTTACAGTTGGTTAAATAATTGATGCAGTTATTTATACATAGAAGGAAGAGAGTAGGAGCCAAAACACGGCCTTGCCTAACTCCTCTTTCAATAGGAACTGGGTCTGTTAGTTCACCATCTTTGCCACGCCTAATCTGAGCAAAAGTGCTTTCGTGGAGTCGGATTATAAGATCTAAGAGGCCTTTAGGAACACCCATGTTCGATAATGTAAGCCAAAGGTTGTTCCTAGGGACCAGATCGAAAGCCGCTCTCAGATCTACAAAAACCACATATAGGTTCTCGCCTCCAACATCCACCGTCTTCCACTTAATTGCTAAGAACCTCAGAACCTGATCTATTGTGCTAACCACTGGTCTGAACCCTGCCTGAAGATCCGAAATAGCACCATTCTCTATGATCCACTCATCAAGATTAAACAAAATCTGCTTTGGAAACAGTTTTTGTAAATTGTTGAGTAGACAAATTGGACGGTAATTAAAGGGGTCACTAGGACTACCTTTTTAAAAATGGGAACTATCTCAGCTCCCTTCCATGTCCGGGGGATGGGTGCTCCAGCGGAGACCGCATTACAGACCAGATTCAAATAAGGGGCCCAGATATCAGGATTTGATTTGTAGAGGTCGCCGGGAATTTTGTCAGGACCCGGGGCCTTGCCCCACTTCAAGAAAGTTATTGCTGCCTTAGTTTCTGCTAAGGTAAATTTGATTGGGGGTAAATTGGGTTTCCTGTTTCCCACCGATGCCCTAAAGTATGGAGCATCCACCCCTGTATAAAGTGACCCGAAATGTTTTATCCATGTAGCAGGGAGGATCGAAGTACCAGGCAGGGGGCGCGATTCACCACTATCATTTGAGATCAGCTTCCAAAACTTAGAGGTATCATTCGCTCTAGCAGAATCCAGAAGCGCAGCCCACCTTTCTTCCTCCCAGCTTCTGCGGGCCTTAATAAGCTCCTGTTTATAGCCCTCTCTTGATTGTCTTATGGGCTCTCTGATCCCCTTTCTCAGATCCCTCAATAACTTGTACTTAGCTTCCTTGCATGAGTGGTTAAACCATCTCTCACTGCCTTTGTTCCTTGTTTTAACAACCGATTCTTTGATAAAATGTTTTTCAAGAGAGTTAAAAAAATTCCACATTTGCGGCCAAAAGCCTATCCCCATCCTCTTGTGAGCAGAGCATATGCTTCATTCAATCTATTAATAGGCTGTATATAGATGTGAGGGAGCCCGGTGATGAATTCACAGTGTCCCACTTAACGTTACGTTTGTTATTTGTCATAACAAGCTGCTGTACATAGTCCTGTGGTTCAGGGGCATCTAATGAGTGCAGCAAACCCCTGATACTTAAGACTAATGGTTCGTGGTCACTTTCTTCATGTTCCTTTACTGCCATATCAATCATATGTCGACACAAACGAATATCCAGTAGGAAATAGTCGATATGACTCTTTTGGACTCCTCGCCTAAAAGTAAGGCAGGGTTTAGCATCTGAGCAGGAGCGGCCGTTGCAAGCACGGAGACCATATGTAAGGGTAATGCCAATTATTTGATAAGCTGATCTACTCATTCTAGTACTTTTGTTCAGTGATAATTGCGGGATACCCCAATAAATGTCCACTTCTTCATAAAGTTCCTGGGCCACTGGATGGGGCTCAAAGGTCATGTTAAGGTCCCCTGCTATTATGATATAGTGGGAAGCTGATTTACTGGATAAAATATTATCTAAAGCCTTCACGACATCAGATTCACCGTTACTACCAACACTTCTACGATATATATTTACTAATAATAGGGGTTTTTCCATAGCATTCGTCAGTATCAAACCTTGCAGATCGACACAACCCATATCCAATTCTTCGATCTGGCACTTAAGGGAACAACTGACCCATGTCAGTAACCCTCCAGAAGGTCTCCCGGAAGTCACCTTGCGGGATGGAACCCAGTAACTTTTAAAACCGCATCTAAACTTGGGCTCCAAAGCCCATGCCTCTTGGAATAAGCAGATCTTGTGCTAGTCTATAAAAAGACCCCAATCTGGAATTTGCATTTTGCGCTCTAGACCTGCTATATTCCAACAGAGGACTTTCCCTGGGGTATCATCTAGAGCTTGTGATGCGTCAATCGAGACTTCCGATGTCATTTGGGGTGTCTTAGATAAATTGTTTGAGGAGTTCGTGTTGCACATTTGATCTGTTGGAAAACGACTCTCCACTAATCCCCAAGCTACTTTATCACCAATGACATTACTCTCCCCAGAAAATTCAGAGTTGTTGTCATTCCTGCTAATAACTGGGGGTCTTGCAACATTCTACGTTAACATCGTAGTCTGTGTAAGGCCCCAAGAATCTGTAGTTAAAGGCAAATTTCCCTCTGGGATGCCTACTCTAGAACCTCCTTGCTCATTGGCACTAGGAGTGATACATTCCCTAATAGTTGGTCTATTACTCGGGATCTCCGTGGGACCCTGCGAGGTGTTGATTGTGAGTCAATATACATCCGTAAGGGAGGGTGAAGGGTGCCTACATTCTGAATGATAGATATATTGTGATTGAGAGCGAGGAGGATCTCTGGAAACAGATATCGCCCTGCTAGAAACACCTTTGGTTGCTGTGGGGTAAAAGGTTGCAAGCCTGCACAAAGAGACTCCTGCTGTTGGGCCAGGTCTACATGTGTTTAGAAGCAGCTGTTGAACCAATACAGGAGAATCAAAGTTAACAACAATGCAGTCACCCTTTCCTATCTTGTTCAGCAAACCCACCCATCCCACCCTCCTCACCATAAATATAGAGGGTACCATACAAAATTCAAAATTAGCATTAACGTGCAGCCAATGAATGACCTTGTTTCTCAACTCTTCATCAGATTCCAATCTATTAGGTTGTAATCTTGGGACATTAGAAATAACAAGAACATAAGGACAGGATTCTAGGGGCAGATGTAAAACACTTAGCTTATCCCCTTGTTTTCCCGAACTAGTTCTGCTGGATTCCAGGGCCACCTCTGATACACAAATGTTGGAAGATAAAGCTGCTCTTCCAGGTCCCCTAGTAGAGGTAATTGTGGGCATTATAGGCATAGGGCTGTTAACCGCAGGGTTTATTAAGGATCTGGCTCTCTGACCCTCCTCCTGTTGGCAACAATAGTCACAACAATCCTTAAATGGCGGGAGCCCCTCAGCCAAATTAGGGGAAGTCCCGTCATTGGTACCAGGAGGATGGCCCAAAATAGAGGGTTGGTTATTCGGTTGAATGTTGTCTCACGAGTAGTTGTCAAGCAAAGGGGGCTTAGGAAGTCCTCCGAGTTTGTCCTCGATAGCTTGAAGGCGAATTTCAATAGGGTGCAGTCTCTTAACGAGCTCCTCCCTTATATGCTTTATTATTCGGTCAAGCGCTGCTTGGTCGACAACATTGTCTGATTGCATTCTAGAGCTATAGTTCCTGATTTCTGCACCCGAGCTTGTGGTACGGGCTCGTTTATTCCTTGGAATGGCCTCCCCGCGCTTTCTTTTTTCTTTCGGGTATGACTCTAAATCAGATGAAAATGCTCCCGCTGGGAGATCCAAAATCCGCTGGGCTGGGTCTGGTGGAGTAGCCTTGTCCAAAATTACAGAGGTAATCTCCTGGGTGCTCTCCTGAGCATTTCCTGGGTGAGTGTCTGGAGATGAAGGCGGACCTAGTTGCAGTCTCTGGGGCTGCTGGAGGGAGAGTTGGGATAAAGGCGGGGAAGGGAGAATAGGGGCTGCGGAGGCTGGGGACGATGAAATAGATTGCCGTCGCTCAGCCATCTCTATCTCTTTATCTAAGGCACCAACACCCTTCTGCAAAAAGCCATCTAAAGTTTGGTTAATATGGCAGTTGACTTGCGAGGCCGCCCCCTTCCCATCCTACCCATCCTCGCTTTAAGTTCAAAATCACCTTATCTCCCTCCTCCAATATGCCTGCAAGGCAGTGGCGTAGCGTGGGTTGTCAGCACCCGGAGCAAGGCAAGTAATTTGCGTGAGTGAGCCAGGCAGGGGCAGAGAGCTGCGAGTGCGAGCGCGCCCCCCCCCAGATGTTGCGCCCGGTGCGGCCGGCCCCCCCTGCACCTCCCACGCTACGCCACTGCTGCAAGGCAACCCCAAAAGCTCTTCGAACTCACAACACCTGAAACTTGCCTCACCTCTAGCAAATTCAGAACCCAAGGTGATGTTGCTTTCCTGGTTGGCCCAAGCCACTGGAACTTCTAAGCAAAGGTTTGGAGGGGTGGCCCGGCTCGGCCTCTCACGGTCGCTGAAGGGCGCAGGACGGGCCCGACCTTGGCCCACGCGCGTCCCGCGCAGCAGGGAACAGTCCACGCTATGAGCGCTCGGTGGAGGGTGGGGCTCCTCCCCCCCTCGCGGCAGCAAAACAATGGTGTCCCGCGCAGTGAGGAACAGTCCGCGCTATGAGCGCTCAGTGGTGGGTGGGGCTCCTCCCCCCCTCGTGGCAGCAAAACAATGGCGTCTTACATTATTTGTCACTGCAAATGCTTATTGTGCTCACCACGTAACCGCTCCTGTGTTATGGTCAAATTCTTCAGGCCCCCAGCCTTTATCGTCAGCTGTACCCCAGGACTCCGCAATGACACTTCCGGTCTTCGACGTCCCTCGGCATAACACAACATCCAGCCGCAGTTACTCCCCTGACCTGCAAGAGGCACTGATTCAGGGCCACCTCGGGCGACGGCACTGCGCACGTGTCAAGCCCTCCCTGCCTCTGCTTCCCCTAGTGGAACGAGCAGAACACTGATGTAGTCATTCTTTGATTAGATGTCTGACTGCAGTGAGACACCTACTAGTTTGTCTCTTTTCTGAAGTTAAGCAACATTGACACTTGGTGCAGTTCTTTAAGCATGTCTGGGTAAAGAGTTAGGAAAATATCGAATGAAGAGCTGTCCTTGTTAATTAATTGTTTTGCTTAAATTGTGATAAAAGCAACATAGGGGGTCATTCTGAGTCTGGCGGGCGGCGGAGGCCGCCCGCCAGACTTCCCCCCTCCAAAATACTGCTCCGCGGTCGAAAGACCGCTGAGGGTATTTTTGCTTTTGCACTGGGCTGGCGGGCGACCGCCAAAAGGCCGCCCGCCAGCCCAGTGCAAAAGACCCTTCCCACGAGGACGCCGGCTCAGAATTGAGCCGGCGGAGTGGGAAGGTGCGACGGGTGCAGTGGCACCCATCGCATATTTCAGTGTCTGCAATGCAGACACTGAAATACAAAGTGGGGCCCTCTTACGGGGGCCCCTGCAGTGCCCATGCCATTGGCATGGGCACTGCAGGGGCCCCCAGGGGCCCCACGACAACCCATACCGCCATCCTGTTGGAACAGGATGGCGGTATGGGCTGTCAGAATCCCCATGGCGGCGCAGCGAGCTGCGCCGCCATGGAGGATTCTTAAGGGCAGCGGAAAACCGGCGGGAGACCGCCGGTTTTCCGCATCTGACCGCGGCCAAACCGCTGCGGTCAGAATGCCCTGCGGGGCACCGCCAGCCTGTTGGCGGTGCTCCCGCCGACCCTGGCCCCATAGTGTTCTCTCGTACGTGAATGATTAACTTTTAAACTAAACAAGCAATGGCCGAAAATTACTTTGAGAGGACAACTAGTATATTGTGGGACAATGGCATTCAAATACATTTTGAGAAATTTAAGATGTTGGAGAATGTTTTGTATTGACCCTCGGGTGCTGAAAAATTGAACATAGTGATGAACAATAGGGATGTAGTAATTTGTTTTTTTATTTCTAAACACAATCGAAACCATATGTTTATACAAAAGCTAGACTCAGCAAAGTTTTGATGTAATGGTTTGTATATGTCTTACCAATGCCAGGCTTCATTTAAATGATCCATAGGGAAGGCATTTCTGGCAAAATATCCTTACATTATTAAGCAGAAGAGGACCCACATACATTTTTTAAGTCGGCTGTAGGGAATTATGTCTTTGCCGTAGGACAGATTGCTCACTTTTAATGATTGGAAGGCTGTAGCCAATATAAGCCCAAACAATCTAGGACTGATGCAGAGGCATCAACACTCATTCCTTACACATTCCAAATCTCAAATTAGTTAGAAAAGAAATGGCTAACTGCAATCAGGCCTGGCAACCTGTGAGCGTGGAATGTCGTTAATGTAAAGAACCAGGAGTGGGAAGAGCCTGATGGAAAATGGTTTGCCGTCTGTCTAAAGGAGTCCACTTCATTTTTTTTTCTTTTCCAAAAGATGTTTAGCTGGGGTTCTCTTGACCTCCACTTCGAGACCTTGAAAGGAGCAACAGCAACTGTATATGACATTTATAGGTACACGTAATTCTTAAAAAGAGTCTAAGGTGCAGTGCTATACTTTAAGCTGATAGGGTGAGACTTCCCTCCAACTACCTCCAGTGTAAAATTCAACCCCACCCCACTTCAATTATCTCAGTTCCAGTGTGTGTCAGTGGCACACTTCTTCTATATTTCTTGAAACTCTTATAGTTTATGCAGTATCGAAAGGTGGGAGGGAGGTTACAAGAGCCTCTGAATTCTCCCTGGCATGATTTCTTTATTGAAAACTTGAGGTTGCTGCTTGTGTGAGCATGCTTCTTTATGCAAATTTGAGAAGAATAAAGAACTTCTCCGGATGGACTGGAAGCGGTGTTAAACTGACAAGGATTTAGATGCTCAACACCCAAGCCTGGTCTCCGAATCAATACATTCAATATTATGTGAAACACATGAGTCTCCACAGAAAGGACGGAGAATATTTTAGTATCAAACCATGAATTTTTATTAAAAGTTAAATGTTTGAGAGAAGGCAAAAATCCATTCAGCAGCAATTTGTAATCAGAATGTGTATGTTTCCATTAATCAGCAGTCAATCTGATCAAATCTTAGGAAGCAGTGGATGAACCAGATGGGTTAGTTTTCAACGGAAGGCCAAAGGGAGAGGCAGTCCTCTCTCTAAGAGAGCATTCTAAAATCTTCTGTTCCATTCTGCTCCCCAATACAAACAAAACATTAACAATTTACCCAACTACACACAATATTCAAAAGATGGATACAATTGCATACGCTATAGGTTCTCAAGGGTTATCACAATACAATTTTTTATTTGCGTCCTTCAAACTCACAGTATCTGTCACAAGATAGGATACATGGACTAGTCTGCACATTGCAGATGTCTCTTAAATGTGCTTTGCATTAAAACAAAATTTTATAATAATTACAAAGGTAACAAAACATTTCATCCCATGGGAAAGAAGGAAAAAGAACATATTTTTCAACAATGTTTGAACTTCAGCTTCACTATAAATAAAATGTTCACATCACAAAAAAAGGTGGCAACCACATTTTACCCATTCTTGAAATTCGGGACTATGTTAACCATAATATACACTAAATATGAATAAATCTAATTTCTCTCTACAGATCGCATTAATGTGAGAATGCATTATTCTCAAGTTAATCGAAAACATTTAATATATAAACTTTCTCACTGGTAACAAAATGATTGATAAAGGGCAAAACACCACGTCGCTACAAGGTACAGTTATCAAAGGTGAAATCATACTTAGTTTGGTAGATCTGAAGGCCTGTGATTAAATCACAGGGTTAAAGCGTCCCTAGAAGCACTGGACAGCAAGAGGCAACAGAGAGGTAGCTACCTCTACCCTAGTAACCATTAAATGACACTTGTTTCCTTCCCCTTAAAGTCAAATATTGTGTTGCAACTGTGACATTTGTTATGCGAGATTACACTAAGAGTCAAGTCTCTTTCTTCTTTTTAAATGACAGATCTATTAGACTAGGATTTAAAGTATATTTATTGTGTTGTAATGTATTTAACTTTATTTGCAAGTTTGAGTTTTATGAGTGCAAACTTGTCCAATAGACTCGAAATCCTGTACAGCATGGACAAGGTACAAATACGCTGTTAAAAGAAGCATAACAGCATTAAAAACTTTACAGTTGAAGTTGCTTTGACAAACATACTCGTGAAAGTGAGCAAGAAAATGTGTAATTATTTCCAAAAACTAGCCATAGAAGTTTCTGTAATGTTGTAGCTTTTAGTTGGCATGTCAATGAATGTATGCTACACTGTGGCCATCTGCGTTGGGCTTTAATAGTGTCTATATGGTACTATAGCACTTTCAGAATCTCGGTGCAATTTAAGGTTCCGGATGGCTGTTCTTATAGAGTTTTGGATTCTTTAATGTAGGTATCTCCACGTGGACAGCAAGAGCTAAGGAGATTCCCAGTAGATGTTTTCCATGCAGATCAAAATCCTCTTGGCTGCTAAAGTAAATATCTATCAGTGACTATCCCGAAATATCATACTCTCATTTTATGCATTTGAAACAAATCACATTGCGTTTGTGAACTACAGCTGCTGCTGACAGGTCAGATCCGGTGGTGCAGCCTCCAGGCTCACACCTCTCCGCCTTACTGTGAAGAAACAGCTTTTACATGCTTAAGTAGCACCGAATTTACAAAGGGCACTTTGGAGCAAATGAGAAGATGCTCGAGGTATCTATGATTTGCACCAATTTTCTTAAGATGTATTCATGTAAAATTGGGCCAATAGTAAACATTGAATTTTAGGCAAAAAAACGTTGGGAATTGGAAACTGTTCCTCTAACAGCAATGCTACTAGTTCATAAATATGTGACATGAATAACACATCAATAGATGAATAGTGTTAGACGCATGTACATGCCCCTAGGCTAAACATGCTAAATAAACAGTGTGAGATATGAATGAAGTAATGTGTGTGCTTGTGTTCCTGTTCCTTCTGTCGTCTAGTGTGTGCTACTTTTCCATGTGTCAGCTTGTATTGGGAGTTAGGGCTGTTGGTGAGTGTGGGCGAAGGTGGTTGCTCTGTCTCGAGAGCAATTCCATCTTTATTAACCTTTTGTCTGGAATTAATTTTACCGAGAGTATTGGTGGCAGTTAATATTCTTATTATTCATTGTTATTGTTGTTATTGTTGTTACTGTTATTACTGTTTGGCTTTTGCCGGCTACGCTCTTTCATTTTAGCAAAGTTTCTGCTTCCTTTGTCAGTCTTGCCCAGTACCCGTATATCCCTTCCAAGCTACAAAGCAATGGAGCGCTGTGGAGTATGTCCAGTAGGACAGGACAGGGGGAATCCAGATGAATAGGTTCAGGAAGCTGGGATTTACAGGGGAAACAGAATTAGAAGGAAGGGCATCTCTGCAGTGAACAACCAAGCGGTGAACCGAGGATATTTTCATCATATAAACAGCACCATCTTCATCATCAATTTAATGCTAACTTTAGGACCAATCCTATTACCAATAAAGATGATAATAATAATAAGTTGAACGATAACATTATTTCCACTGATAATAACATATTGTTTAATGATATTGTTTCTGTTGCTGTTACTATTATTATTATTATTACTATTATTACTACTACAATTAATATAATTAAAATCATCTAGATGAGGAAAAGCAAGATAATCTCAGATCCACTCAGTACTTTTCAGAGGATGAATTTAGAATTAAGTAAACTGATTGCTAATTGCTGCTGAAGAGACCTGCCATCAGAGCTGCCAATGTCTGTGAAAAAGAGAAAAGCCATCAGTCTTGCTAAGTGAAACTACAGAGCACCTCTTTAGCTGCGTCGCTGCCGCCAATCCCCCGCCTGGATGTCCTTTCGGCTGTAAATTAGAATGGATGAAGGCTGTCAAGACCAGCCCATGATGGAGGCTAATTTGATGTGATATAATGGATGAACTCTAAATTCTCCCGCTGTTTCCTCCCCGGAACACAGCTCGGAGTGCCATTGTGTTTTGATTTACACTCTGCTGCTGCAGTGTCGAAAGCCTGTGCTTGGCAGCAGCCAGGAGAGAATACCTTTAAACGCTTTAGTAACTGACTACCTGCCAAAGCCATGCCTCTTCCTGCCAGATAAGAGGCACCTTGCTGGTAGAGCAACATCTACAGACTGCGGCGATAGGTGTATTGTGCTACCAAAGCATCTGCAGGTATAGCAGGCATACAGAGCATTGAGCCCAGGTGACACAATTGCGCTGCTGCTTCGGTGACTTGTTCCGCTACTACACTTAGAGTATGGACCTTCTTCCGATGATCATGCACACACTCAACACGTCATTCTTTTCAAAAGTTGCAAAAAGGCACGTGCCATCCAATCTAGGTAGATGCAGAACATATAAACCACTAGTTTGTTATTGTGCCTTAATACATCTGTAAAATAAACTCATCCTAGGTGTAGCTACACCACGGATTTTAGGGGCAGATGAGGCATTTTTAAGTTTCAGAAGGCTATTTCTTTAGAGCTTAAGTACATACGCCAGAAGACTGGTAACATTCTTCAGTCTATGTATTAAAAATGGTGACACTGACCGAGTGCGCATCGAATAGGAGAACTCCTTTCTCTTCACTGACACATTCCTCTGCTTTATTGTAGATCACTCTTGCAAGCCTGTGTGCTTTTAAATGTCTGGTATGTTTCAGCTTCAGTTCCTGAAAAAAAATACCGGATGTTTGGTGGACTTTCAGGGTTGTAATTCTGACCCTGTCTCTAAAGTACCAGTGCTAATTCCACTCATTTTGCCTTGTGAAAGTCATATGATCGCCCCAGCAGGTACCCCTAAAAGATCTGTCCTTGATAGTGCAGAGGCCCTGTACCATGTTCCCATCCTACCCTCCATCATGTACCACCCAATTACTCTGTCCTTGAGAAGGGGACTAGTTTTTTTCTTACTTATTCCAAAGACAATCTTTTTGTTCACTCAAAAAAGATCCTGGGGAATGTCGCTCAGCCAGTACAGAAGGGAAGGAAAGTGAACCCCTAGGCTTTTGAAACACCTATAATGATGACAGGGACCTGGAAAACCCATATGAAAAGCGGAAGACATGGATTATTTTAATCCTCCAGTTCATGTTATTGTGAATTTTATTTTTCAAGACGATTTGCAGTGAATGGATTTGTCTTTAGACATTTCTAGAGAGAATAATTTTCAACCAAGTCTGGACCTCACCCTAGGTTTTTGCATACACTCTTAAAAGCTTGGGTGGAAATCTGTCAGCAGTTGCTTCCCTTACACAAACACTCAAGAATCACTGTGTGTTTTAACATGCTTAAAAATATATTTGACAATATCTACAATCATTCTTACTGCTAGAAATAAAAGTGGGGAAATTGAGTAAGCCTCTGAGTCGTCCTATTATGTAAGCTAATTTACATTTTTGCTAAGGTCTTCTAAATAGAAGACCTGAGCTTGAAAATGGTAAATATTGACAACGTTTTCTGTATTTTTCTTTATAATTCAGAAAGTCACTGAAGAATCTGAACCAATGATATTACCTAGTAGTAGAATACTCAGACACATGTAAGCCTGCATGGAAATTTAGATCTTTGGGTCATGACGGGCTGGAAGGGATGATGGTAAAGTCAAGCATACTGGGCTAAATAGGAGAGATTTCAGGAGATAAAGCTATGTCTGACAGGCTGGTCGGGCTGCATCAATGCCAGATTACCTCACAAGATTTTGTCAGTCATACTGGCTTCTGGTGCGCCGGTATGTCTGACCAAAGTCAGAATATCTAATGAATATGGTGGACAACTATTTTATAGTTATTTTCCAGATTTACTCTGCCACATGGGGTAGTATATTTGAGACAGTAAGACCCAAATTAGATCTTGGTGTTCAGAATGTATGTTACTAGTACATTTTTTAACTTCTCGTCAAACAAAATTGAAGCATAAGAGTAAATAATGTACTATGCGTTAGCTCACTTTTTACAATTACATGAAGGACTGAAGTGAGAAAGAGCATGTTCAGTGCACTCAATAACGAATGAAGTCCTTGCTCTTTAAAGAAGAAATCAAATTTATTAAGTACCTAAAACCAGTAGCTAAGATAAAGATGTGTAAAAAGCACTCTGCTTGTCATTTTCTCTGGAGGAGGGCTAGAGCCCCCTTGGATGAACTGCTGAAATGAAGCAAGACTCTGATTGAAGGCAGAAAGAAAAGTTGCAAGGTAGAGTGTGAAAAACAAGGCATGATTAGACTGTGAGTATTATACGAGTGTTGTTCAACTACAAGCCGCCCTGCCTTGTGTTTGGTGAAGCAATCATCCTGACTGTTTTAGTTCATGGTTCCTGTGAAGAGTACGGTTTCTCTCAAATACTGGAATGATGAGAGTTTCACTGAAGACAATAGATTGGCTTAGGGCCAATAATGACCAGTACAGACATCCGATCCAACATTCAATTGACTGTCTTTTTCTTACTACTTTTTTTAATGTAGGAAATTCTACACTGATTAGGTGGAATGTTCTAATAGCCTTATGGCCTTTCTGCCTTCTGATCTAGCAGTTATTAAAGGCCAAAAGCAACTGTTAGAGCTCAGAGCCCCAGTCGAGGTCTTTAACAACCGTTACTTTCCTCGTCAGCCGAATATAATGTTAAAGTAATAATAATATTAACAATCATAATAATAATAATGGTGATGTATTGGACACCACACACTGGATTGAGTTAAAGGGCTTATATAGTCAGTGTTTCTATTACCAAACCACATAGGGTTCATTTTATGAATCAAGGGTGGATGAGAGGCTGATTTGGCCCTGCAGGAATTCAACCCTGAGCTCTGTCAGTCTTTGGGCAGGTGCACTAACTTACTCTATCTGGTACATCTTAGAAGCTTCAGAGGTACTCAAGTCAATTTTAAAATGTAGTGCTTATTGAATAATGACAACACATATTTTGTTTCAATTATTTCTTGACTAAGAGCAAGGTGCAATTATATACCATATGATTATACCATATGAACATAGTGCAAACGATGAAGTGTTCAATTGTATTGTATTGTATTGTAATAGTATTTATATAGTGCTTACTACCCCTGACGAGGCGTTGAAGCGCTTTTCGTCGAGTAGCACGCTACTCTGGTACCCAACAATAATTAGTGATGGATTAGTATTGGGAAATATGAGTACAGTTTTAGTATTATTATGAGTTAATTTGAGCCGCGGATTAGTGATCTTATATGCATCACATATATAACAAGACACCGTACAGGACCCAGGTTGAATAATGACTCTGGAATACTTTAGATGAGACACATTATCTATGTGCATACAATATTTCTTGGCGATGTTCAATGGCTATACAAATGAGTGGGGTTTTGTCGTCATTTCAACCCATAGTGACTAATAGGCTCTCATCAGGAAATTGTCATCTGACTAATGCACCACTAGGTCCATGATTACTAGGGTGCTTCATGTAGACATCCACTGGAATTTTTTTTTAGATCTCAGCTCTAATCTCATTACCAGTTGCAGCACTGATCAGCTGGTGAATCACTCTCTACACTTGAAGTCGTCTTATCTGCTGAAGAATGTCTTAACTGGTCAATGCTGCCACCATTCTGACAGTCAGGGACCCTACTAGTCATTATGGGTTGAAATGTCAACAACCCCCTCATTGGTTGTATAGCGATTGAACTGCACCAGGGTATGTTGTATTGTTCACATTATGCATGATTGCACCTTGCACTTAGGCAAGAAATTATTCAAATAATAAAGTGTCCTATATTTGATACCAACTTTTATCATTATTCAATAAGTACTAATACGTAAAACTAAATGGAGTACCTCAAAAGCTTCTAAGAGGTATCTGACTACGTGAGTCCCATGGGACAACTGTTGCATTTTAATATTGGTTACCATAGTCCTTGTGGGCAAATGGGGATGTCCTTTGTGTAAGTAGTTACACGCTACTGAGTTAAATTGCTGTCTTCATTGTTAAAATCCGGATTACAATTACCATGAAGCACCGTAAAGAGTTAATAAAATACAAGAGTGGATTGAAACTGATTCATGTCACTGAAGACACCCTCAGACTGAAGCACGACATGATGGAAAGCTGTCCTGAACATGCATTTAAGAGCATCTGTTGTCCTCACCATAGTTACCCTTTAAAACACCTTGTAGTACCTTTCCACATTCAGTGATCTGAACAAAAATAACTATGCACGGCATAGACTTTATATATTTTTCTAATACATTGCTTAGTATACTAGGTGTTCTCGAAGTGTGACTAAAACCAAGTAGAACTCATAGCTTTGTCATTGGTCCGTCAGACTCACATAATCAGGCTAATAAATGGATAAAAACACCACACCCACTAGCTATAATTGGATGGTCAAATTAGCATGATTAACTATATACACACGTATGAAAGAGCAACTGTAAATAAACATCGGAACTATCTAACTAAAGAGAGTATAAAAACCTCGGAGTTAGTTCTTCCCGCCATATTGGACTTACATACTGTGCGTTGACAGTTGTGATGCAGGGTGCTTTACCCTTCAGTGTTGCTTGGTGCTATCCACAAGTGTGATTTTGTTTATCCATTACTAGATGTTCGAAATCTAGCCTATGCACTTTCTTTTTTCTAATTGATGAGGCTATAAGTGATCTTGCCGTCAACAGGAACAAGAGCTAATGACCAACTGTTTCTATATGGACTAGACAGCGTATCTTTACATAGAATCTCACTGCTCACGATTCGAAGAAAGACCTGGGCTGGTTTCACTAGCCTGTACCAAGGAGAGCTGCACACGAGACCAGTGATGACAGTAAATTAACCCAACCAGTTTATAAAAATATAAATAAACATTAAAGGTTGTAGGGCGCATTCAGTGTTTAGATCAGCGCCTTCATTAAGTTCCCGCCTCCCGCCCCCACTCCCTTCAGTGTCGGTGAAGCCTAGCCGAGCTGATGCATTTGTTCTCCGGGGGCGCCTGTCAGTCATTTCTAATTAGGTTTATGAAGTCAGCAGTACCAGATTAAGGAAGATGTTACTGTAAATCCAAGCAGAAATGAGAGGCCCCTAGTGGACGCAGGGAATGAGCTCACACTTGGACTCCTTCAGAGAGATTGTTAGGTAGGGGGCATGTTGCAAGAACCACTGGTAAAATAAGTGGTATTGTTCTTTTCAGAGCTGAAAATAGAGCCCTTGCCCTCTCACTTCTCTCTCTTACACACAGTTGCTCTCATCCCATCGCTCCTTTGACACTCACTCCTGTCACTCACCTGGGTCACATTCATCGTGCTTGTGCTTCTCTTGCTCTCTCCCAACTCCTCTGTCTCCCACCCTCACGCACACTGACATTTTCTCAGACTGACACTCTCAATTCAGCTCTTTTCCTAATTTAAAAAGTCATAATTAGCATCTCCACCATGCAAAATGGATTAAAGAGCATAAAGGGCTGTACTAAGAGTCCCTCTCAGCAACCAAAACCCCATTGTCTCCAGTTTGCCCCGTAATACAGAGCCACCTGTACCATCCAGTTACCATTTGGAAAGAACATGGTTTGAGTGTCGTATGATAAATGCATGTTTCTGGGGTCTGGGGTGATGTACACTTCTCCACATCCATTGGGATAATGGATCTGGGCCCCTGGAATCAATCTCATACTGGGACTCTAGAGAAAGGGAAGGTGCACCTGTACACCAGCAAGAAGGGACTAGGGCGTGACCCAGAAAAAAAGTGAAAATTCACAGGGCCAATGATGCATTCGTTCTCGCAATCAAAGCAAAGGAGTTGCGTGAGACAGCAGTACTTTTTGGACGTCTGGACAGACTGCTAAGTCTTTGTTTCCAGGAACCTTCCAGTCCAGTGTGTAGCTGCTTCCCTGAAGGGCAAGGTGTTGTCCGACCACATGATCAAGGTGACCATGTGTGAGTACAAGTGTGGCGGTTTCACCCTCCGACAAGTCAATTTCATCATTGCCAGCTACAGGATGCCCCTTTGAAACGAGTTCTTCCCGGATGCCTCCCTACTCTAACTCATTGCCCAGCAGGATTACAGGGTTATGCTGGAATTGGCAAGGACGCAGTTGAGCAGAATCTGTGGGTCTTTTTTTGATTATAAAAGGCACCTTTTTGCGTCGGTGCCCCAGAATATAAACTGAGTGCCACCTGGAGCCTGGCTACCAGTTCAACTAGTATGGAACTTGGGTATTGACACCACCTGTATAATGAATTCATAGCTTGAATACTCTCCATCCTAAATTGTTCGCTCTCCGTAATCTCACTAGAACGCAGTGTGTAAATTACTCAAAATTGTTGGATCTATGTATTTTCCCACTATAAAATGAATGCTCATTTTCTATCATCAATAACGTGTACAACAGACTTAAATATTTCAGAAATTGTTTCTCTTGCCCCACTTTTTGACATTTTTTTTTTTCAAAACCCATCAGACTCTTGCAGCTTCTGCTCTGCCTCTGGGTTCACACTACCCGTTTCCGCACCATCTCACACGCAAAAAATGCTGTTTCTTTCACAGTTTCAGTTTGCATGGTATCTCAAAAAGCCCCCGCTCTCTTGCCAGAACCCTACATGAAAACATCTACTCTCCCTTTCTTATGCATGCCTCGTCTTTCTGAACACAGCCTCTCTTAAGTTGCATGCATCTTTGTAAAAGGTGCATGTGACTTGATCTTTACGCCTACATTTCTGCCAATTGCTAGCATTTCATTTCAAAGTTTCAGAAATCACTACCTCTCCTTTGACAATCATGGCTGCAACATAACAGTATTAAATCTCCTATATCTCTTCTGTTATTCCCACCAATCACCTGCAGGAATTCCCCACCCTCCCACACCAATGATCACACAACTCATATTAATATAAACCACTACAAGGAAACTGGAGCCAATGCATTGAATATTTTCTTGAGAGCATAAAACTAATCCCAATAGCCACTACATAGCCCTCTAACCTTGGATTCCAGATCAACGTGCTTCCAGACGTAAAGCACTCAAGTATCTCGTTAGGGTAGTAAGCGGTACATAAATGGAATTACTGTACAATACAGTACAATTGTATTCTAATCTTCTAAAATGTTGCCTTGATTTTCCAGCACGAGAAAGGATTTTCCTCTGTTTACCAGCAATCAGAGCACACGCACTACACAACCCTATTTACGGTCATTTGAGAACATGTACGTTTCACAAGGTCATTTTACCTAGTATGCAAATAAATTATCTGCAGCATTGGCAAGCATGAATTGGCAAAGCCAATAGGTCTGCTTTAATGTGCTAACCCACGGAAAAACACAGCCATGCACAAATGCTATTTGCACATGTTAGCGCATTAAAGTCAGACTTATTGGCTTTGCCAGTGCAAGGGTGTCCTAAGTGTGAACATAGCTAGGTAACTGTTCCAAAGGCCTTACTATGTGTCCCGAGACTGAGCTGTACAAGCCTGCACAACCACAGGCTGTTACTACAACCAGGAACGTTGAATAAAGGCCACAGGTGTGCATACAGACAGCAGTACCGTTTCAGGCTTGGCTTTCACCCTGGAGGTGTTTTTCTCGTTGATAAAGAGTCTGAAAACAGAGTTAGAGTCTTTGTTCAGTTTTTATAGTAAGGGCTTTGGTAATATTATGCAACTAAAATAGCTCCATTAAATGGCTTAAACGTTTTAGTTAACTTAGCATCATGGGCCCAGATCAAAACAGAAGAATGCACTACAAGTGGAAGACTGGTTCAATGAAAGAACATATAAGACACAAAGACATAAAACTCATGGTAAAAAATAGAGAGAAAAACATAAAAGAAATATGGGTAACACATAAATCAGCAGCATGGCTGTATGAAGTGAAGGTTCAGTACAAAACAAAGAAGTGCCAACTCAGCCTTCTATCGTTATTGAGTATAATTTAGAGCTGTGATTTGCAGTGCTTACAAATCATAGGTCCGTTCTGAGGCATTTTAATAAAAAAAAAACAGGAACATACTATTACCCTGCCATTGACACTAAAATATAATGTAAATGAATCCGAGTGTGGCCTCCGAAGGAGTCAATTTAGTTACTGACTTAAACTATAATTGTAACAAATCCACTTAACATCATTTCAACCCAATATTGAACGTGAGCTGCTCTTGTAAGAGGATTTTATGTGCAATGTTTAGGTCTGTGCTTTATTTACCAATACTATATATAGGGCTCCAGGTTGTATTTTCTTGCCATTTCTGCCAGTAATTATGTAGATATATTTTTTGCTAATTTTATCAGTGCTTATTAATATTTATATTGGGGTTTGTAAAAAAAAATAAAAACGGAAACTAGTAAATTTCCATATTCCTTTAACCAGCCAAACACACACATTTCAATGCTGACAGGTTTTAATAATACAAATGCCCATACATTATGAATCTGAGTGAGACTTCTAGCTGCCGATCCCTTACCTTCGAATTTCCTAGGCATCAGACTGGATCCGAAAACATTTGCGTGAGCAGTACCCCTATGTGCCATCAGGTGGCTTTGTTCGGTTCTGCACGTCGTCATTGGTGCCAGAAGTTACATCGCTGTCACCTAAACAAACTCCACTCGGGTACGCGGTCATCACTTCTTTTCTTTCCACGCTGGTGAGAACAGCTACCCCTCTGTCTCTTTTGACACACCTTTTTCAACATTTTGTTTTGTCAAATATTTTTTCTTGTGTGTCGAGGATGTCCTCCAGCAAGGTAGGGTTCAAGCTGTGTGGCCCCTCTCACCATACCATGTCAGTTACCGACTCGCACCTTGTGTGCTTGTGGTGTCTTGAGCATGACTTGAAGTTGTACTCTGACTGCTGGGCCATTGCGCTGTAAGCTTTGAGGGAGCAGTTCCTAAAGCTACTTGCAGCCCTGCAGTTGACGCCATCTAAAGCAAGTCTTAAGAGGTCTCGGTCCCGATCGAGAAAAAGAAGGCAGGACTACTCCAGGAGCCTGAAATCTTCTGTGTCGCACTCAAGGTTCTCAGGACACTCGGAGAAGTGGCACAAGAAGGAGTAGTCTAAACAGACTTCAACTTCACTTCGTCCGTCAGCTGACGTGACGAGTGGGGAACATCAGCGTTCCAGGCAAGGTTCTATGGAGCCCATGCCAGGTCCGACTCCACGCCTCCTCCCATATCTGGGAGCCTGAGCAACCTCCACTCACAAGACCATGTGCCAAGTATTTGAGCAGGCGGACCCCTCTGGAGCGCCAGGCCGCGCAGGGTCAGAGGAGGACCCATCAGGTTCCGCATTGATGACTTAGACTTCAATGGGGTCTCACAAATCTGATCTTGGATCCAGGTCAGCACCGGTCGTGCCAATGCAACCTTCTTCCACACCAATCCCAACTCCGATGCTCCCAGCACCACCAGCCCCTTTCTTATCCCCATCGGATCAGAATCGGAACAGCATCGATCGATGTCGATTCTGGCACTGGTGGGGTCCATTGGTCCTAGGTCCTGGCCCGAGTGTTTTGTGGAGCAGCCAGGCATGGGTAAAGTGTGGGAGGGGGTCACTGGACCCTTTAGAATACCAGTTAGAGACCCCCAACATCATTAGATTGGTGTGAGGAGCTAGGAGATGCCAGTGGACAGGACACCTCTCCAGATACTGGCTTGCTCTCTCCACCCACCGTGGCTATGGAGGAGGCAGCATCTTATGCAATGGTAGTGAAGAGGGCAGCGGAACTCATTGACATTCAACTTCCCTCAGAGGCAGTCAAGACTAACCTCTTGACTAAAGTGCTTTAGCCTGGAGCTTCCTCATCCAAACCCTTACTGCCCTTTAATGAAGCACTGACTTATATGCTTCTGGGAACTTGGTCGAAACCCAGCACAGGGGCTCCTGTTTACAGGACAACTGCCCCGAGTGATCCTAGTTTCCTCAGCCAACACTTCACCCCTCAGAGCTTGGTAGTCCAAGCCACAACTTCCCATGGCGCGTTCCCTGGCACTCCCCGGACAGGGAATCCAAGAGGCTGGACACACTTGGGAAGAAGATGTTTCTTCTGCCAGCCTGGCATTGCGGTCAGTGAACACTGCATGCCTTTTGGGCCATTACTCCCATACCCTCTGGGGTATGGTTGCGCAAGTGCTGCCACAGGTCCCAGAAGAGACCTGGCCATCTTCTCTCAAGTAGTGACAGACAGGAGGAACAGAGTGAAGCTCACCATTAGGTGTGGTCTGGATACAACTGACTCGCTGCGCAGAGCGGTTTCGTTGACGGTAGCCTTACGGCACCACGCCTGACTGAGAACATCTGGCTTTTCAAGGGATGTCCAGGCTAACCTCGTTCACTGGAGCACTTTAATTACTCACGTGCTGTGGCCAGGTTCTTCGGCCTCTCAGTGACACATCGCCCTCTAGTCTGCCTTTTGTGGCTACGGAAGGGGTGTGCCACTGCGCCAACAATATCCCAGCTACCCTCCTGCTCAGGCTTCCCAAACTGCATGAGGACATGGACGCGGTGCATTCTGACCCCGTGATTCTGGTAGCCAAAAGTCACCCACCACCAGCCCCCGGGCAGCTGCACTCTCTAATCCCTCCTATTCTGGGTCTCCAAGATCTTATGGGAGGAGGGAGAATCCAATATCATCTCCTCCACTTGCAGTCCATAACATCCAAAAAATGGGTCTTACAGATCATTCGGAGGGGCAACTCCCTCATTTCAATCTTTCTCTCCTCCTATACCGCCATCTCAAGAATGGCTGGTAGAGGTTCATCTGACCTTGCTCCGAGAGAAAGTTACAGCTCTCCTGGCCATGGGGGCCATAGAAAGGATTCAGATTTCAGAAGTAGGTAGAGGTTGTTAATTCCAATACTTTCTGATACCCAAAAAAGAACAAGGTTCTTCGCCGAATTCTAGACCTCCGCACCATCAATCTCTTCCTCAAAAAAAGAGAAATTCAAGATGCTCACTTTGTCTCAGGTCTTGTCTGCTCTAGGCCAAGGAGACTGGCTGGTAGTGTTGGATTTGCAGGAGGCAACATCCCCTTCCAACCTGCCCACAGGCATTACCAGAGGTTCAAGGTAGGCTACGAGCACTTCCAGTTCAAAGTGCTACTCTTTGGCCTTATCAACGCCCCTGGAGTGTTCACCATGGTGAAGGTGGTGGCCACAGCTCATCTGCACAGGTTAGGGGTTTCAGTCTTCCCTTACCTCGAAGACTGTCTGTTGAAGGTGGCCTCACCTCAGATAGTCATCTCCCAGACTAGAGCGAACCTCCTACATTCCCTGGGGATCACTATAAATGTGCCGAAGTCACACCTGACTCCTTCTCAGACACTCCCTTTCATTGCAGCTGTTCTGGACACAGTGCAGTTTCGGGCTTATCCTCCAGAGCAGCGAGTCCAGGATATTCAAGTTATGATACCGATGTTTCAGGCTCTAACCTGGATTTCGGTTAGAATGACTCTGAGGATGCTGGGCCTCATGGCCTTCTGCATCCTGCCGATGAATCATGCCAGATGGCGTATGTGGGCTCTGCAGTGGGCCCTGAAGTTCCAGTGGACACAGCATCAGGGGAATCTCTCCGTCATGGTCCAGATCTTGGAAGGAACTGCAAAAGACCTGCAGTGGTGGCTCACGAACCATGATTGGTTCAAAGGCAGACTCTTCTCCCTTCCCCAACCAGACCTGACAGTTGTTACAGATGCGCCATTTCAGGGATGGGGCAGCCATCTGGGGAGGAGGAGATCAAGGGACTTTGGTCCCTGGCGAAATCTGACCTCTACAAAAACTTGCTGGAGCTCCGGGCAATTTGACTAACATTGAAAGCATTTCTTCCCTCTGTCAAGGGGAAGTTAGTGCAGGTGTTCACAGACAACACCACCGTCATGAGGTACTGCAACAAGCAGGGCGGGTGGGGTCATGAAAACTTTGTCAAGAGGCTCTGCGTCTCTAGACATGGCTGGAACAACAGGGAATAACCCTGGTGGTTAAACACCTGACAGGTTCTATGACCACCAGAGCAGACAAACTCATCCGTCGCAGCCTAGCAGATCTCGAATGGCGTCTCCATTCGGAGGTGGCACAAGAACTCATTCAGCAGTGGGGAGATCTGTTTGCCTCGAAAGAGAATGTGCAGTTTCAGCAGTATTGTGCATTGGAGTTTACAAGTCGGCAATCGTTCGGAGGTGCTCTTCATCTCGAGTGGAGCTCAAGCTGCCTGTATGCCTTTCTATCTATACCACTTCTACCCAGAGTTCTCAAGAAGATCAGGTATGACCAGGCCCAAGTAATTCTTGTGGTTCCGGACTAGGCACGAAGAGTCTGCTATCCCGAGCTTCTGAGAATGAGCATCGATCCTCCATTCAGACCGCTCCTTTGGGAGGATCTTCTGTTGCAGCAGAAGTAGAGGGTCCTCCACCCGAACCTGTCAACTCTCTGCCCTCTTGAATGGAGATGGAGCGCAACAGTTAATATCTTTTGACCTTCCTCCCTAAGTCTGTAAAGTTGTCTGGGCGGGCCAAGCGGCCCTCCACTAAAACGTTATACCCATGCAGTTGGCAAAAAATGTGTAAAATATTGTACAGAAAAGCCCATCGACCCTCTTTCTGCCTTTCTTTCTGATATTCTTTTCTTCATTTTTACCCTTGCCCAGCAGGGCTCTGCCCTGGGCACTTTCAAAGGTCATTCTGTCTGCCTTCCTGCGGCTGC